>NC_134433.1:6647215-7893266 GCF_030867145.1 Opisthocomus hoazin | reverse complement strand
AACTGAACACCAGCATCATGGAGCACACAGAAGAGGAGGTAAATTATCACAGGCAAACTGAGTTTTGGCATCTGCCTTTAATAACCCCAGGCACTTTTAGTAATAGTTAAAACAAAATGCTCAGAAACAAAACCAGTACAACTACCAGCTTGGGCTCTCAAAACTGCTGAAAAACTGCAACTGTATCAGAGCTTGATCATGTTCTGCACATGTTCCTGTTTTAGAGCCAGGTTCAGACCTGCTGCCGTATGCTCTGCAGTTGTAGCTGGCCTCTTCCACTGCCTAGAGCTGGTGTGGAATGAAAGACATCCTTTGCTAGTGAGTGGGACAGGTACCTGCTGCTGCCATGGATGTCCTCGTGGGCAGCAGAAGGACAGAGTGCTCTGGGTGGCCACTTTCTGCTCATCCACAAGCCCAGTAACCACCAGCCTGTTCTTTCTTCTCTTTCCTCCTGCAACCTCCCCACCCCAGTCACACTCCCCACCAGCAGCTGATCCTCATCGCCTCCTCCCATCCTCCTTGTTCATACATGCAGCTTTACTCTTTTTTGTCTCCTGTTGTCCTCCCCACTGGTCCTGTGCCCTATCTTTCCCCGACACTAGATCCAACCCCCCAGCCTGTCCTCATCTCCAGCACTGCTGCTTTCACTCATTGATTTATCCCCTCCAATCTCAGACTCGCTATTCTACCTTTATTCTGTTTCTTCCCCTGCATTGTGCTGGCAACTGCAGGGCCAGAATCCTCCCTTGCTCCTGCACCCCCCGAGGGTCTCTGCTCCCCACTGCAGCACTGAGGCAGTTGTTACAAAGCTGTTGTTTCTCATGCCTTACCCACACCTCGGGGTACAGCACACTCTGCCAGCATGAGCTGTGCGACGGACTGCAAAACACACCGCAACAGACTCAATGTCACTTCTGACACTGCTGAAAAACTCCAGGGTGCAACAAACCTACACCTAGGCTGAATGGTTTTCATAAGGTGAAGGCACCTTCTCATGCACAGACACCTCCTCTGCCAAAGCATCAGAGGACCAGAGCTCTTCAAAGCAAAAGCTGTCAGTATTTTGCAGTATTTCCTTCCAAGCTGCTCCTGAGAATGACTTAAAAAAAAAAAATTTTTTTAATTGAAAAAGTCAGGTCCCCTGACATGGAGAACCTCACGCCAGGTTACCAAATCTAGCACTAGAGAATGAGGCAAAGGCCTGGGGCATTTTAATGGGAAACACTGGGCAAAGTTAACAGAAGGCTGTACTATCGGCCCCACCTATACCAAGTTTTAAACTTCTGCTGACACAGTTCATTATCTTACAAAACAAATTGCTCCAAGTGAACTGTGACATTAGTGTGTGTGATTCTCCAGTTGCTCAGGCTATTAATGTTTAAGATGTAATTAGAAGTAAGGGTAGAAAATAGCCTTTGCAGAATATTTTTCAGACCATTAGTTGAAAGAATTTTCCACACAATTTCTCTCTGGCGTTTCTGAGTACAAGGGCTTTCTCTTTATCAAGTGCTCCCCACCCCGCTAAGCACTACGCGTTTTTGGTAGTCACGCCAGCCACCCACCCAACGTGCATCAGCAACGCCAGCTCTTATTCCACTACTTCACCAAACCGGAGAAGATCAGGTCAAATTAGACTTATATTGACAAGGGGCTGCCTTGTTTCACTTGTCTCACTGGAAAACAGCCAAATCAATTTTACTCTGTAATCCACAAGTCCCTCTTGGTAGCCAAATTGTTAAAGAATTGAAGAAAGAAGCTGGGAGAAAACCAGCAATAGATTATTGCACATCTCTGCACTGTAGAAGTGTCACTACCCAGCAACAGAGACTCTGTCCAGGTACTAACATGCAGCTCGTTAAGGCAGCTCATTTCTGTAGGGGAAATTGTTCACATCAAGCCTCCTTGCCTTCTGCTCACCTTGGAAATAAGGACCTTCTGCACTTATTTAAAACCTTTCTTGCCACCTAGAACCTTCTTTTTTCCAAGCAGCCATTGCAGCTAGTGCTTGCCAATCACAGAAGAGCATGTCAGGTTTATGCTTCCTGGACCACCTTACTATTACTGTTCGTGCTGCAGCAGAGGTTGGGGGTCCTAGGGACAGACCAGAGCCCAGCTGCCCTGAGCTCACTGGAGGGGTGGGAGGGGAGGGAGACCAGAAAAATTCAAAAGCATGAAAAGCAGCAGACGCAAAGCAGTATCGAATACTTTTCCTTTTCCCAATTTTCCACCGAGTGCTTTTTAAGCATCATCTTTCCATTTTCAAACAAGCAAGCAGGCTGCACCCTACGTCAGTAGCCCCACTAATCAAAACCAACAACAGAAGTGTCCCCACCTAGAACAACCCATCAAAAACATACCAAACGCAGCCACAGGAATCTCTATAGAATAGGCTCTTTTTTTCCCACTAAATTTCTCTCCAGAAACTATGCCACTGGAGAGAATTTTTAAAGCAGCTGGGAATGGACTGCGAATCAGTGACAAACACAATCTGAAATATTGCAGTGCTCATGCAAGCTGCCCTGCAGCAAGCGCTCCAGCACGCACCTTGTCCGTTGCACGAAAGAGCCCTGCTCAAAATCCAGTGTTTTGCACTGCCAACAGACCATCAACTCCCCTTGTCACACAACCCAGGTCAGATACATCCACACAACGAGGCTTTTACGCGAGTAAGACCTCTGCTGATGCCCTCCTCCTTCCCACTGTAAAGAGCCAGGCTCCCTCCAACTGCCTTGCCTTCCCCCACTTCTTCTGTGGGGCGGTACATGGACAGTCCTGATCTTTAGGATATTTAAGCCATGTTCAGCACTTGAGTGGCTCTCTAAGCCCCAGCTTAACGTGTCTAAAAATTAAGCAGGTGCGTATGCCTTAAAGGGGCTGCCATTGCCCCACAAAGAGCGTTGCTATTAAGCCTCCTGTTCTCGAGAATGTTTTCTTTTGGGATTGGTGAAGTGTACTCCGCCGTTCCTTTGAACTTTATGAGACACAGGTTGGACTTCTGAAAGCAAACTGCTTTCAGTTTGTGGTTTCCTTTCATCCAGCTGGGAGGCAATCTGAGAAGCTGGCATGGATTGTCCTTGATTCTTGGACACAAAAATACATTTCCTTGTAAAGGTAGATACAAGTCACTAAACCCAGGCACATTGTGGCATGTTGGAGTATTCATCTAGGTCAAGAATTTGTTTATACAAATTCTAAAAATGAATTTGTCTGGGGGGGGAAAAATGATCCCTTCTCTGTTTAGAGCATGAAGAGACATGGTAAACATCCATCAGAGCAGGCACTCCTGTCTGCTGCACACAGCAGAGAGCTTGTTCGAGAGGCTGTTTTCTTTTTTGTTCACTGGTTGAAATGCCAAAATAGACATCCACCAGAGGCTTATCCACATGATGACCCGCATAAATCCTCACCCCGCATCTCCAAAGGCTCAATTCTAACTTTTTGTTTTTTAAAAAAACAAACAAACCAAACCACCCTAATTCACCAAACCTAAAACCGGTATCACTGAGGATTTCAGCTGTGTGCCAGCAGTACTCAGAGACCAGGACACAACCTACCCTCTAGCTCCTGAGGACACCCTCCTCTGCTGGACTGCCCTCAGTTACGGATGTTTGTGTCCGTGTGTGAGCTGCCTGTTTAATTCACCAACTAAAGAAAACCCTGGTTTGGTCCTGGACGGCTAAGTCCTGGCAGATGCTCTCACTAGATATACTAAAGCTTGAAAATCCAATATACTTTTTCAGTTTTACGGACAAGCTCCTGACAAAGAACAGCTAAAAATGCTTTCACTTAATCCCCTTGTACAACCCTGAATAAATATACACATATACAAATATAGGTATATACACATACATACACACAGGTGTTATATATATATAAATTAGCAACTCTTAATTACACAAGTTCAGCTCAAAGCGTTTCAGTAAATAAACATCTTACCCAAGCGCAGGGAAGCAGAAGAGAAAAACAACTGTGAAATAAATACCTTGCAGACACAGTTACTTCAGCAGGACTCCCAAGATTACCATTTATTTAGTGCTCACAATCTGCTCAGCAACATGCAAGATACAAAGATAAAGAAATCGGGCTGCTGCGGACCCTCCAGGGGCACGTCAGCCACAAGCCCAGTGCTGCTGACACCTCCGGCCCTTGAGAAGTCGCCTCTCATCTTATGAAACTTTTCAATTTCATGTACTCTGAAAACAGTTCAACAAAATACATGCAGACAGTGACTGCGGAGATACGGTTCATTCCAACTTCAAAAATTCAATAAATATGAAAGTAGGGAAGTTGTAACTGAAGAGTAAGTCTTGTAAAATAAACACGAGAATGTTTTGGTAGAATGTGGCAATGGAAATCCCAGAAAGAGCAAACCCAAAAGAAAATGGACAAACCTCATGCAAAGCAAAACTGGGGACACGTTTACCACTTTTTGACTACATGGTATGCAGAAAGCTTGGAGAGGGACTAGGGAAGAAAATAAACTTGAGTTTTTACGCTACTCTGAAGGAAGTTAAGCACTGTAAATCCTATCTTAAACCTAAACTAGGTGCCTAGAATCAGGATTTAGGATTAAAAAATTATGTGATTCAAACTGATATGTATATTCAGAGAGAGAGGGGGATGGGAGGAAAGAGAGAGGGAGGTATGAACCCAACTATATTGTGATTCTTTTTATTTGTCTTCTGGAGATGGAGTATTCATATTTTACGAATTCTATTCTTCACTATCACAAGAAAATCAACTGGATTTTTTTCTGTTAAAAAAAAGTGCTATAGCTATAATAGAGTTCTCCGAGATGGAATTTTAAGGGAAGACATATTCTGAAACAGCTTATCAAAAGCCAGAATTTGTCTTACAAACTTTCTCCCTGCTTCCCGAGTAGCATGGAATGAAAGCAAAGATCCTCTGACGGACTTCACAGAAAGATTAGCAATAAACAGTCAGTTCTCAATGGAGGGACTTTTGTAGGATAAATCAATAGGAGACCCAGCAGGATCTCTGTTATTTTACATTTTTATTAAGGCTCTGTTCATCCCCTTTCCTAAGAGTTTTGGAAACACTGTGGATAGCTCCTTGAGAAACATGAAGTCGATATTCAAAAACCCTTACGAACTGTAGGGAGGAGAGATGTGAATAAGGCAATAGGCATCATTATGCTACAGTGCAAACAAACAACACCTGAAACCCGATGAAATTATCTGTGAGCAGGTTTGGAGGATCTGAAGTACAAATCCATGCAGTGCACACAGAGCCACATGTGCTGACGGAGGACGTCACAGAGACTGAAAGAACGAAGAGGTTTCAAAAGGGGTGTAGACAACTTTGCAGTGGATCGGGATACGGATAGGTATTGAATATGGTAATATGGATTCAACCTGCAATTTAGGAACCCCTCCGTTGTTGATTGGTGGGGAACTGTAGTGGGGAAGAATATAAACTTCCTTGCTCGTGTCCTGTCCTTGCAGATCTTACACAGAGGACAACCCACGGGCACTGCTCATGTAGCCACAAGCCAATGAGCTGACATGCCCAATTTTTTTCGCACAGATCAGCATCTCAGCAGAACTGGCCAAGTCCAGATTAATGCAAACAATAAGTTTTCACTGTTATTATATGCTGCAATTGATGAAGTAATCTCTCTTTCATTGTATTACCATGTCTGAGCAGGATAACAGCCATCTAAAAGCAAATGGATATAGAGCCCAGAAACCAGAAACCTTCAAAAGCCCCCTCTGCGCAGTGGTACGGGACTGCTCAATTGAAAGGCGGGGGTAAACTCTGACTGCAGATCAGCAAGCACCTAATTAAAGTTGCAAGACTTTTAAGTAGGCATCCGACATCAAAACTGCAGTTTTGCATCATGGTTATGTAAACAGGACCTTAAAGGAAGAGCTTAAAGCTCTGCAACAACCAGGACTTGGTATGGAATTGTCAATCACGAGCTCAGGAAAGGAATCAAAATAGGGAGTAGAACAGTGAAAAAGAAAAAAAGAATCTATTTTCTTTCAGATTTAAAATTTCCAGGGAATTAAAGGAGGGGAAGGACTCCCCAACAACCACTTCCTGCTGTCACAGGAGGGAATTCAAAAATCACCGATTTGTACAGCCCAACGCTGTACAGCACAAATCATGAGTCAGGATCTAATTAACATAACGTGACGCTAATGCCCTCTCCAAATTGAATAAATGATTTGGAAGAACAGTTGACTTGTATGTTTATTTCTATCACTGTCTGATTGTGCACGAAGTGCATGAGCCATAAAAGCAACATATGGGCAACTCCAGTGTAATATAACCCCCAAGAAGCTACAACCCTCAACTACAGGTAACTCGCACCTGCTTTCTTGTTGCCTGTGTCTCTAAAATGCTCCGCAGCCTCAGCTGTGCAAGTCCTGTCAATCTTGCTGTGCTGATAAAACATATTTCTGGAAGGTGATTACAGTGGAAAGACAAATTTACTGATCACACAGTCCAAAATGATGAGAAGCGTTCTAACCACAGGGGCAGAAGAGCGGGCATGCCTTTAGCATGATGCACCGAGTATCAGAAGATCGACGCATCTCTGCCAAGGAAAGCTGGAAACGCAACTCACTCAACTTTCTCATCTGTAAGCTGCATACAAAATATTAGTGCTATGGTCAAATAAAACATTCTACCATTTTAGGCACATTGCCTAATTAGAGGCCATTGTTATCTGAGAACACTGTTTTTGCAGCTGTCAGGAAATTAAATAACCCAAGGGTAATGTGGAATTAAACGAAGCTGTACAAACACATAGCCCAGCTCTGAAATCCTGACTCTGACAAGTAACTCCTCTGCCTTCTAAGGGACTAAACATCTAACTAGGGCATGCAACCATCCCTCGCTATCAAGCCACAGGATAACACAATATCAGTCCTTCTTGAGAGGCTGATGCGGCACTCCTTAGAGACTGGGAACTCGCAAATCCATATGCATGCACAGGCACTGCCTCCTCTCCACTTCAATAATCAGCACCTCCTGAGGAAAGACCTTCAGTACAAGTGTCCACTAAGAGAGCAATCAAGGACTGATAAAAGGAAATGCTCATACACAAACCCCTGCTTTCACCTCATTTTCAATCAATTACTTCTCCTCTTGCAATCCTTGTAACTTTAAACTTTGACAGCAATCTAAAAACTAAGCTGGTTATACTTTTACAGTGACTTTTTAAAAATTAAACAAAATGGAGGAGTGCATTTCCAATGAGATCAGCGCAGTCATGTGAAATGCACAAAAATGTCCATTTAGAAAATACGTTTAAGGTGGCCTCCTTTCTTAGCTTTCTACTTGTGACTTCTGCTATGAGAAACAAAAACCTCAGAGGAACAGCAAAAATCTGAGTCTCAGAGCAAGGAGGTGCAGTTCTTGCCAGGCCAGACACTGATGATTTAGCAATAAATGGCATTGCACAAGAAAGTTGTAATATAGAACTTGTTCTAATGCGATCGCACACTTCCCACCTGGGTATGAGCACAGGGGGATAAGTGACTCACTGCTGACTACTGGGAGAGTCACTAGAAACCTGTGGTTTTACAGTAGTGTCTTAGAACAGACATTCGAGCCTTTGCAATACAGTGGTAAATGAAGTCTGATTTTGAAGTGCAGACAAGTAGATAGCAATTTGGGCTTGTAGTTAAGGCAAAAGCACACACAAAGTGTGTATGTGACTTGAACCAAGTCATTCGCTCTCCTTTTTATCAGTTTCCTCATATGTGGGAGAAAAAAATTCATTCTTACCTCACAGGGGTATCATAAGACAGGAAGTATGAATACACTCCAAAAACAAAGCATCGTTATTATGTTTGGCTAGAAATGTGGAACATGGTAAGGTAGATTCCAAAAATAATCATTATGCCCACTCTCACTGGAGAGCTGAGTTAGGAAGACAAATCCAGGTTAGGCTCCAGTCTGCTCTCAGGAAATCAAGCTGCTCTCTTCCTTCCTCTTCACGGGATAACGCACCACCAGTGAGCAAACCTGGAAAATCAAAACCAGATCCAAGCTCGAAAAGCTGGTGTTTGCTCACGAGAAGGAAGAAGGGAGCAGAAATTGGCTTTTTTCTTTAGTGATAAGCAATGAAGATTAAAAGTCTGGCTCAAGATGTGTTCAGAGCATGGGTATGGGTGTATCTGTCCTTCTGCACAGGACTGCCTCCTAAGTGCTCTGACTTTAATGCCCTCTCTGGGCCATGATCAAGAGCTGGGTCCTTCCCAACCTGCTGACCGTGGCTTTTTGCCCCCAGCCAGGAAAGCACTGCTCACAACCAGCTTCTCCTCAGCCGCTCGCTGCTTCACGAGCAGATGGGCTCCACAGTCCGAAAGAACTGAGGATTTCGTCTCTGGTAGTCAGAGGACAGGAATTGCAGAAATCAGCAGATTACCCACTTCCTGATAAAACTTTCCCTGTGTTTCAAAAACTCTTGGCAAAGGCTTTGCTCACAGAATCTGCAAGCCAGGGGGTGGGGAGGACCTAGCCCAGACAGTTGAAGACAACACTGACGGCTCAGGTTACTGCTGGCAAGGGGATGCAGACAGCATGTTTCACTGAAAAACAGTGAAATAAAAGAAAATTAAAACAAAACAAACTGGTGCACTTGGACTCACATTTCCAATTGCTTCTGTATTTTCAAACAAAATAGCACAAGGAATTCTTTTTTTCTACTTTTTTTTTAAATCACATTTCAGACAACATTTCACCGGACTGACAGGGCAGAGCAAATAATTACATTTCAAACATGACTTGAAGATGGAGCCACTAAATTCTTAACCATTATATGACTGTAACCTTGAGGTTGTGAGACTTAATCCTGTGCAAGATTAAATACTAAGATATGAGATTTAAAAAAATTATGAAACTTTTTTCATAAAAGGGTATTTTTTCCACCATAATCTCCAATCTGTTCCGCTGTAGAGATGATTTATTCAGTAGGTCTGCAAGTACACCCATTGTAAAAGTGAATCCTGTGGGACAGAAGCTACCTCTATTATTATTTGTCATCGTCCTTGCCTGTTACATTATCAAAGCATTTCCACATGTTTACTAATTAATCTTTATAAGTCCTGTTATGAGGTGATTTAATAGGATTATCCCTGTTTTTGAGATGAGGAAACTGAGACACAATGAGAGACTTGTCCAAGGTCAACCAGAAAAGCCTGCAGCAGACCTGGGAACTTCATCACGCTGCTCTGATTCCCTGTCCCTTCACCTTGCGATTGCAGCAGCAAATGTACTCACTTGAGAAAGGCTCAACTGCCCAACAGGCAGCTCTTCCACGAAGCCAGAAGAGACCTTCTGCGACTGTCAGGCCAAAAGCCTACAGATCACAGTTGGCCAGCGTGTCACCATCAGCTTCATGCTGCACGCAAAGCCAAGTACATCCCCTCTTTGTTTTAACTGCACAAGAATTAGCTCAAAGCACCGAGCCTCCCCTCACCCCCCCCAAAAGAGAACTGTTTGGAGTCAAACACATGCATCACTCTGCATTTCCAGAGTTAGATACAAGGAATTCAATAGATTCTAGTGAAAACCAAACAACTAGACACGCTGCACTGGGATTATGAGAGCTACTAAATACTGTGACCTTAGTGTAGAAAAAGTGAGAGCACAATAACCTTCCTAAAAACCAGTCTGTCATCACCTGCAAACAGAGAAAACACTTCTTTCGTGGTAATCCCTTGCAAAATGCCAGCACGCGGCACTCCCCAGGGTTGGTCTCTGAGCAGATTTGCCAGATTTTCTTTTTAGTGCAGAAGATCCCAAGGATCGGGTTTCCCCAGGATCAGCAGTCATTCGTCAAGGTGAGAAAATTCCTGTCTCTGGTAGGCTTGGAGGGTCCTCCTGGTCAAGTGAGGAGGGAAAGCAGCTGGCAGAAAGCTGCAAAAGACTGATCACTGCACTAGGAGAAAATAAAGTCGGTGACGTTTTGGGGCACTAAATTTGCCACCTCTGCCTGAGCACCGCTGCCTAGGTACAGACAGAAAGTAAGTTTGTTTGGCTTTCCCTCCTCACTTGACCAGGAGGACCCTCCAAGCCTGCCAGAGACAGGAATTTTCTCACCTTGACGAATGACTGCTGATCCTGGGGAAACCCGATCCTTGGGATCTTCTGCACTAAAAAGAAAATCTGGCAAATCTGCTCAGAGACCAACCCTGGGGAGTGCCGCGTGCTGGCATTTTGCAAGGGATTACCATGAAAGAAGTGTTTTCTCTGTTTGCAGGTGATGACAGACTGATTTTTAGGAAGGTTATTGTGCTCTCACTTTTTCTAGACTAAGGTCACAGTATTTATGAGACGCCAAGGTGGAGGAAATCCACTTCCTCACCAGGTCATGAACTTAAGTACTGCTTAAACCTTAAAGCAGGTGCACAACTAGCAAAGCTTGGGAACTGAGGGTTGAATGCTTTCAGACTTGGGAAAAGGGGTTCATTTTTCTGCTGTATCACTGATACCTCAGCTCTCTCTGTGCTTCAGTTCTGAACCTGTGACGGGCGGAAACAGCACTTCATCATCTCTTACAGGGTGCTCCATGTAAAACTTACTTAAAAAGCAGGGAAAGATCACAAATTACAGTCCTGCCAGCACTTACAATAATCAAATGCTTCAAAAGGTCTTACAGAGTGTGTTCAGCTTTGTCCCTTCCTTGCCATGGGGTGCACAGTTAGCTACCCTAGCATGTCTCCACCAAGCTGGCAGATTGTGATTAGCTCTAGATACAGCCAAACACTGAGAGTCACCAACTCCTCTTCAGCCCTGCCTTAAAAAAACCCAAACAAACCAGAAATGCACCAGTGGAACAGCCAGCAGATGGTCTCCAGTGAAACAAATAAGCAGGGCTGCTACTTCTCTGTTGAGCTGCATCTTGCTCTTACAGATTAACCTAAAATTTCACTGAATCTTTACATCATTTCAGTCAGAAAAGCTTTTATAGGTCCCGCATTTATGAGAGCGGGTTGATAAGAGTGAGCCATGGTATCTATCTGCTCATCCACCTCAGGCTTTGGAAAGTGCTAGGAAGCAGCCAAGACACAATAAATTTAAAGGAGGAAATCATGGCCAGTCAAGTGGTTCAGGAAGAGATGTTTGGGCTTTCTCACCGCAGTCTGCGAAACAAAAATAGATATAAATACACACCCATCTGCTGAAGGAAACAGTGAAAAAAACGTATTATTTATGCAGTATTTCTTTAAAAAGGAGCAAGCAGAGAAACTGGACCAAAAGACTTTACATGGCAGGTTACAAACATAAGGAGTACTATGTGCTCTCAAGATTTGCAAACCCACTCACATATGAGCTCTAAGGAGAAGCTGAAGGGCTCCTTTCTCCAGGTGACACAAAGCAGACCTTGGAATATTACACATTTCTCATCCTTCCTGCCTTTTCCCCAAAAACTTTAACTACCAAACCCTACTGCCTCTCGGGAGAGGGCAGAAATCCCACAAAATCACAGCTCCAAACATATTTATTGATCTATATCAGCATATATGCACTGCAGGAAAAACCTTCCCAATCAAACACCTATTTCTAATCAGCCAGTAGTAAAATCCCCATGTTTTTAATTTGAATTTAGGTCATTAATACCACATTACTTGAAAAACCTGAAAACCACAGACACAGTGCAGCCTGGCCAATACAGAGATCCAAAAGAGAGCAATTGTGCACATGTTCAATAGAGAAAAACATCTTCTGCCTAGCAACCGGCAGGCTCTCCTGGCGGTCCAGGGGAAGGAATTCAGTGCTATAAATGTCAGCAAGCAAATTAAGCCACTGTGCCTAAGATACAAAGGCCTAGTCACTGGACAATAAAAAAATTAAAGGATAAACAGTTATACAAGAAATACCAAAAAAAACACCCAGATGCATCACTTAGCTTGCTTCCCTCTGTAAATTTAAATAAAGTTACAGATTGCTCCCAGCTAGATGGGTTCTATGCTTGCACTTATTTATAAGCTGATTTCTTGCCTATTTTATATACAGGATGAGAGAGAGGACACTGAAAGCAATTTACCATTTCGATGTTACTGAAAAAGGGATTCAGTGTGGTACTGAAGCATACGATGGTCCTGAATCCAAGGTCAGATAGGGAGCAGGTTGTCTGAGGCTGACGGTTATCAAAACAAAGCACTACCAGCAGGAGGGCTTTTTTTTTTTGTTATCCTTTCTTTTTATTAGAATGAGGTCAACATTTTATGAATTCTGACAAAATCTCTCTGCCACTGTAACTAGTTCAGATTTTTCAAATAGTTCAATTATCCTTCACGTACTGGGCAATTTATTGTGAGGTACGAACTGAGATTAGGAGCCTCCTCGTTCTGGAAACTGTGTAAATGCATGGATTTCTGGCCTTAGGGAAGTTACTAGCCGTATTAGGCGGCTGAAGAAGGTTAAAGCAAGGACTGCCACCTCCATCTTGCAGATGAACCTCAGTGTTGGGAGACTGAAAGTCTTTCTCTGTGTTCACACAGGGGATCTACACCTGAGAAGGAGATGTTTCCCATCTCTGCTTCAGTACTGAAATCAAACTGCCTTTCCTTTCTGATTCCAATCCAGAACAGATCAGTCAGGACCTAAGGTCTGCTGACTGCACTGACCTACATGAAATAGGCTTGCCAGTTCCAGGAGAAAGATGACCAGAGTACATGAAGGTGATGTGTTCTCCCTACTCACCCCAATTTCCCTGAAATTAGAATATATATGTTTACCAACTTGGAAATCGCAAGGATTCGCTCCTCCCTCGGCCCCAGCATTTGATTTTTCTTCCCCTTCTCTGATGCCTTTTACGTTCATTGTCTACAGAGAAAAATTGCACACAAAGGACACCAACCAAGCATCAAGGCTGTGAAAGTAGTGATCTCACTTGAAAATGGTAGCAACATGTCGCTTTACAATCCTCCACCTTCAGGACAGCTTTGCCGGGGCGACAGACTGTCACAGACCCCACTTATGCAGATGTTCATGGACCAACTCAACAGCTGCCAAGGTCACAGAGGAGGCTAGGATAGGGCAGCAACAGGCTAGAGGTTGTACCTGCCGCAGAGAAAGAAGCCTTCAAACTCCATTCACTGCCATGCAAGAGGTCTCAAAAATCAAAGCTCCTCTTTCCACCGTAAACAGGGGAGAAACTCAAAAAATAGAACCTGGTGCCTTCTAGGTGCAAAAAGACTATCTTGCCCTAAGAACAGTAGTACAAAGGAGCTCCTTTTCCCTTACAACATCGCCAGAGCCCAGTGGTGGCGATTCTGGAAAAGTCCTTATCAAACAGTTTGGCTTTGTTTCAAGTGGATACAAGAGATACTGAAACAAAGAAATACCTGAGGGTAAGCTGTAGCCATCTCCCACCCCCATGCAACTGAGCCAACTTATACAGATGACACTGGATGGGCTCTTCCTTCATTAGGCTTGTAGAGAATAAAAGTGGTGGAGGGAAAGTGTTAGTTCTTCATTGCACACTGTGCTGTGCAATTAGAGAAGTGCTGTAAAATGGGAAGCTAGACCGATGGCATTTCATTGAAAGCTACCCAAGCAGAGCTATCGCTAGACCTAGTCAGTGGGCTTCCAAGAGAAAAGAGGATGAATCGGACTGCAGACAAACCAGCTGGAGAAACCAGGAACAGAAAAGGGACAATCCAAACAAACCAAACACCCAAACTGCCCCTTCACCTCCAATAAAAGGCTCTCTGGACATATGGTATGGAAGCTGCAACGTGACAGCTGTTGGGAGTGCCACTGGAGGAACGGTGCTACCCCCAGACCCTATTATTTTATTCAGATGGCATCTCCAGGGCAGGACTGCAATGTCCAGAACTGCTTCCCAATGCACATAAACAGGGTTTCCAAGAGCATGGCTATCTCCAGGTGTGCGGGTATGTACTTTGCTCTCAGTGTGTGAAAGCTAAAACAGAGACTGTTGGGACCAGTAAGATCACAGGTTAAAAGCTCTGCTGGTGGAGCTGCCCAGAGACGGACTCTGTCCTTGCTGCCCTTTGAAAAAGGGACAGACTACACAGAGAGCAAAGGAGTTATGGAATATCTGTACCACGCACAGGCAGCTCCTGCTTTCAGCCAAACCTTGGGAAAAAAAGCAAACCAAACTCAAATACTCCTGTATTTCAGAGAGCAGCAGCCGTTTGACTTCTCTGTCATGTGCTGGCTGCACAGCAGGTGATAAATGCAAGGATTTTACATGACTGTCCAAGCACCCCAGTAGCTGAGACACTTGTCTTCACACAGGAGGGCCCATGGCCAAACTCCTCCTGCTAATTCATCTCAGTATCAGCCAGGAAAAGAGCTTTCTGTGCACTGTCCTCCTGTGTTATTTGCTGAATAAAATTCTTCCTTATTAACAGGCCAAAGTCCAAGAAACGGCCACTGGAACAAACAAGGTTCTGTGCAGATGTAATCCCCACCTCACCACTGGGGAATTAAAGCAAAGAATTAGACTGTAGCCGTTCCCTTCCAGCACGATGAATTCTTAAGCAGGTTACGGCTTTGCACTGCAGACGCTTTCTGGGGAGAAGAAATAATGACTTCTTTCCCAGCCCGACTCACTTGCTACTCTCCGGGAAACAAGCCTGAGGATTATTTTTTGACAAAACAGTTAAGAACGATCACTGCATGTCAGTATGTTTGAAGTGTTAACCTCGAGGGTTGCTGAAAGTGCCAGTATTTCTCCAGCCTATTCTTTTCCCTTCAGTGCTGTTTGTGATATGCAGGAAGAAGGAGCCTGGCTAACATGAGAGATACCAGCTAACAGGACAATCTTCTCACTGCTGCTGCAGCAAAAATTCATACACTTGCTGGAGAAAGAAAGGTCCCAATTTTCCACACAGAAAAGCGTGTCCTTCAGAGACTTACATCAGGTTTGTTAAGAACTGCAAGAACAAAAGTTACCTGGAGATGAAAAAAAAGTCACTTGCTGCTGGACTTGCTACCTAAACTGCTCACAAAAGGTGAAGATTTACCCTGTAAATCTTGAGCTCCGCCTGGCACTTCACCAGTCAGATCCAGAAGCAGCTGATGCACTTGAGACAGACATGAATGGTGCTCTTTTGCAGGAAGGTGAGATGCTGCAATTCATACAGATTTTGATCCTGTTCAAGCCCATGGGCTGATTACGTGCTATGCAAAGACCAAGTGAGATTCCTCTTCCCGAGACATTTACAGCCAGACTGGAAGGGGAAGCATGTAGTGAAGCGGAGCCCTGTCACTGTTACAAGGCATCCTAGATGGTAGATCCTGAATTCCTCCAGACCATGAAAAGCTTACAGCGTACGGAAATAAGGAACAGGGATGGAGCAACAGTGGAGACTGCAGTCAGCGCTAACCATGAGAGGAAGCTTTATATGTGGTGGTGACTAATCAGAAAGAAAAGCATGGACTGGACACAAACCCGAAGGGCAGGGGTGTTGTGTTGGTAGAGTTAGCAGGATGCAGAGTATACAAGTCTTGCCAGCAGATCATCACTTACTAGCAAACAGCAAAGAAGAGGTGATGAAGCTGCCACTCCATGACACTACTACCCATGGTGGGTTTTGCACCTAGCTTCCACACCATGTCGTAGTAGAGGATGGCCTTAGCATGCTCCTTCCTTCCCCTGTGTTGCCTGGAACGTGACCTGCTCTCCTGCAAAGCCCTGCTTCAACACCCCAGCTGCACGCTCTGTATGGGAAATAAAGGGATGTTATATGCTGCCAAAACCATAGCTCAGTGGAAGCTACATGGGCACTGTAACTATTGGCAGTAAATTTGTGTGTCTATGAGAGCCAAGGGAAGAAAGTCAAAAGGGTCCAGGCAGAGAGGACTGCTGCTTCGAAGTGCAGCAGCACTGTCTGGTTCACAGAGATAACCTGGGGCGCCAGTGGGACACGCAGCTCCTTGAGGACACTGGCCTGGCTAGACCTGGGATTTTGGGATTTGCTCCAAGTACAACCAGAGGCGCACATGGTGCAACACAACCCCCCACTACTGATGAGCAAAACCACCACATCAGCTTACCTTTGTTTCAAGCTGGAATAATTTCCAGAGAGATGAATAGCAGTGTGGCTGCTAGAGGCTGTACGGGGGTGGTTACAATCCGGACTTGTCACCAGTGATTGAACTGAGGAATCTGCCTTGTGCCAACTGGGCAGAGAAATGAGTGCCATGGACGTCACAGACACAGAGGCGATGCTGGATGAGCATGCGCCTAGCACGGCAAATCTTCAGGGACAGCACGGTTCATTGACCAAGACTCCCTCTAGAGAACGGGAATCTCCAGGTTTCTTGCTCTGCCACGTGCTGTGGCCCTTGGAAAAAAAACATTCTCTTCCTTTGGTGACTTCTTTCTTAAAATGAAGCTCTTCAAGGGAGGCTTTGTGTCCTACTGTTATTATGAAACCAAATCTGAGTATTTCCCCCAGCTACCACCAATAATAAAAAAGACGATACTACCAATAGTAGTAATAACATTTTTGTACATATGCCCCCTGAACAAATGCAACAAGGGACATTCTGGCAGCAGAATTGTTTGTCACCTCCTCTTCTGGGAACAGAAGCAGAACGTGTAACATCTACTTTCAATCAAACCCCACAACTCCCAAATTGCAAACAGCAATAGCTGTAAAGATCCATTTGTCTATTCTCAACCTAGTGATTATTTTATGAAAATGTTTAGCCACCATTTTAGTGTTCTAAAATGTAATAACTTATTCTATTATTTGTTTATGAGAAGTCCTGAAACAGAGTAATTCAGCAATGCTACTGATTATAAAACTTTGACTCTGTACTAAATAGAGATGGTATAGTTTCTAAATTTCTCCTTAGGGTTTGGTTATTACAAACCTATTGAATATTACAGTGTCGCAAGTAGTTATTCGATAGTTAATTCCTATTCAGGGATGAAATCCTCTTTTTTTCATATTTTAATGAATTTTCTCCAAACCGGTAAAATGTGTAGACTTTTAATTCCAACCACAGAAAACAGTGCCTGAACCAAAACAGTAATAGCTGCACAACACTTCCTCATTCCACCACCTCAGTAACACTGCTACAAACAAAACCTTCCCACATGATAAATGTTATTGCAAACTATTTCCATCCACAAAGCCAAACAATTCTCTCCATCAGCACTCACCCAGTGCCAAGAGCCTGCAGCTCCCAAGCACATGCCAACCCCCTTCTTTGACACACAGCCCACTCCACCTTTGGCAGAGGCTGAAAGAGACCTTCAGCCACCACGGGCAAAGGTGGCACATTTAGTATGGAGAGAGCTGGGTGTTACGAAAGGGGGATAAACCACAGCTTTCAGTGATGAGCCAAAGGAGCTGACTCGCCCCTCCACAGCACTGTTAATGTCGTGGGGATGATAGCAACTACTCATCTTCGAGTGCTCTGTTAAAGAGTGAGGCTGGATGAACAAGCTGGAGATGCAAGATGCAGTGTGCTTGTGGAGGTTTGTGGACAAAGGCCAGCTCATTTTAATACAACGACATACAGATGGTTTTGCTTTTTCAAAAACACTTAAGCTGCTCTTTAAGACTTGCGTGTGCTCTTCTCCCAGCATTAAAATATATTCATATTCCATGTGTGACATGCTGTATACAGCACAGCAGCAGAGTCAGTGTGTTTAAGTGATCAAAGCACCTTTCATAGCTGTACTACTAGCACTGACAAACAGATCTGTTTTACAAATGCTTTGGTTTATAATCTCAGCAAGAGATGACATGTTTTCCTCCTCCACCCGCAGCCTGGATAGTGAAGTGGCACATGCTGACACCTACCTAGGAAGCCCTCTTCATCCACAATGATGGTGTAGTCCTCTGGGGTTTCCGTGAGGCTGAAGAACTTGCACCTGGCAAAAGCAAACAGCAGCAGAATATGATTAGCCATTGGACTGAGAGGAGCCTGGTCGTCCACCTAAAACGAAGGTCCTTTCCCACCCAAACTGTGCCAGAGGAAAGAGTCATGATCTGATGTTTACGGAGAGGCCTGAGGCTTTAACAGACCTGGATTTTATTCCCGGCTCAGCCACTCACACTGCGTGACCCACATTCCCTGCTGCCTGCCTATGCACAACAGAGCTGACAAAACACTTATTATTTTTATGACTTAGTTACTTTTTGTAATAACCTTATCCCTTAGGGCTTCCTGTCACAGCCCAGGACCCGCTGTATCGCACTGACAGAGCAAAAGGCTTTGCTCACCGACTGATCGCTCCAACGCCCTCCAAAAGCCTTCCCATGGTTCACACATGCACCCATCTTCCCTCTTTGCCCACTGCAGTTTCTTGCTTTGTCAAGGTTTGACATCTAAGATCTCCAGCAAGCCCCAATATCTCTTCTTCCTGCTTCGGAGGCTTTTCCCACCAGCAGGCAGCATCCCAATTAATTCCCTCGGCTGGTCCTTGCCCCTTCCCTCAGTAGGTGCCTCCCTTCCCTGGGGAGCTCCAGATGAAGAGTCAAGTGGTAGGGGCCATCGAGCATCACAAGGTTGAGCTTCTCCCTCTCTCAATCTCCTACTGCCTCTGTTCTGCTCCGTGCTCATCTTTTGACACTGCAGGCTATGTGTGGCACAGCCTCTCCACCTCCTTCAGCACTGAGCACAATGTCACCTCTAATGTGAGATACAAAATAAATGTGACACAGGACTCTTCACTGTAGACACACCAACAAAAAAAGCCTCAGCCGTAACGTTTAGCACCACAAATAGTTGAAAAGTTTTTTTTCACTGACACACCAACCTAAGTACAGCAACACCTACTAAAAAAAACAAAAAAAAAAAACCAATGCAAACTTTCTCCAGCTTCTATTCAGTTGGTCCCCAGCAACGGCAGAAAGGTTTGCAGGTTTTGCAAGGTCATGTTCACCTTCAGCACAGCATGGACCTGTCAGGCATCAGCACAGCACAGGCCGGCTCCCCCGACCCACGCAGGGCTCGTGGCCCCCCCCAGGAGCATGCCAGAGCACATGGACTGTGTTTGCCGCCCAAGCCACAAGAAAAATTTTGCCCTCTGGGAAGCTAAATCAGTGCAACAGGAAGAGCCAGCAGGACGAAAGAGCAGGATTTCACAGTTACAGTGTAATACTATCAGATTTATCTGAGGCAACCTATAGGAAATGTTTCCAATACCGGAAAAAAAAAAAAGATTGTTCTTAAGGCACCCAGTTTTCACAGTCTGTTCACAGAGCAACGCCTTCACGGAGCACAGTTCAGAAGGACTCAGCAACTAGGGACTACCAGGGCTTCTCAGCACTGCTGAGCATCTGTGTCCCGAGATCTTCAGGACTTCTGAAAGCCAGGAACCCCACACGCTGGTGGCTCAAGACACCAGAAACTGGAAGCATTCATTTGATTAGAGAATCAGACCAAAAACTGGCTTAAGAATTCTTTTGACTTGCTGAAAAGAAAAAGGATTGCAGCTATTCCCTCCAAAAATAACAGAGAAAAATGAGATGGCTGCTGCCCTCCCCCTCACCTCATCAGGAAAACTAGAAGAAACAACATGCAGCTCTACTAGTGACGTGCCACGTAACCAACAAGATTTCATGTAAATGGAAACTATCAGACAACCTGCCTTTAGAGAGTTGTCCTGTTTTCTGGAAGCATCTGTCACGACAATCAAGCATGACACTCTCCTTCCTAGCACAGACGTATCACCATAAAACATGGAAGTGGCCCCACCACAACAGAAACCACAACTTAATTATTCTGTGTCATTGGTAATAGTAAATGTGGCTGTCACAGCAGCTAACTCAACTCTCTCCAGGAACAGAGCCAAGAGAAGCAGAAATCAGTAGCAGCCCAAATTTTTTACTCTCAGTTCTTAACTACACAAGGATGTTACCTGTGCAAGGGGTGATACAAGCTGGGTAAAAAGAACTTCTGGGATGCTGCTCCAGATGACTCGCAGGAGGTATAAGCATTTATTTAGTGGGCGAGCTCCCTGGAGAAGTCACTGTAATAAAATTCTTTGCTGCTACTACTACCTGACCAAGCCACACACATGCTGACTAGGGAGAAGCTAGTGGTCTTCAAGGAGGAAATGTTCCTATTAAAAAAAAATAAAAAAAAGTCTTCCCTGATCTGTGATGACATTTATAGAGGAATTTTTTTTTCCAGAACACTAATACATGTCTTTGTGCACACATCGGCCCCAGCAGAAAAAGTAGGATTGTGACAGATGCCATTTTCTTAGCACACATCTAAAAGTGATGATATTTAAGGGATATGTATAGATGAAATCCCGTAATTGCTGGCTCAGAACACATGTCAAAACCTCACATCTTCACATACCAGCTCAAAGCCCAGTCCCCACCTCACTGCAATTCTGTAGCAGGTCAGCAGCACAGCGCCATCTGAATTTAAAAGCGAAGTCTTTTCACCAGCACAGAGAAGACCAGCAGTTCTTGTGGTATACATTCACTTTGTTCAAGCCAGTGAGGCATTCTTTTTCTTTTTCTCAGGATAAAGCTGAAAATGAAAAACTGGAATTGCAAACATTGTGTGATAAAAAAACAGCATGAAAAATTTTCTTACTATTGCATGCTGCCAAAACTCAAGTCCTCACCCTAAAACCTGTGCCTCAGCACAGATATGTAAAGATCTATTCCACTGTGAGCGCAACTCAAAAATTGTGTCTTGAATCAATGACAGCAGGAACTCCATGCCATATTTCTCTCCTGCACTATACTACACATGCCTCTTCCATTCAAGCTGTTCCAATCATCTCTCTTTGTTCTTACACCAGTTCTTGGTAAGCTGAATGCCAACAGCATCTTCTGTTATCACACCAAAGCCAAGAAAGGAAAAGATTGCCCTTTAATAATTTTGAGACATCAGGCAAACAGTATTTCTCTAAGTATGTGTGGAAAGCATATATGGAAGATGACAGTATTTTTAGTTTCCTAATAGCCAAACCTCGCACAGATTCTTCTGGATTTCTGCCTTCTTCATGTTTCAGCACATTTCCCCTTCAGCACTGTTGCTGACTTCGACTGCCTGACAACATATGTCTTTTTCTGGCAACACAGCAAATGTAGACCAATCTATTATTAGATTAGATCTTTGAAACTGCAAAGCTTACGCTGTGTATGGCAGTAATACCCAAGCTTGGACGGCACAGGAAAGCGTGTGTAGGATGCAGGACCAGCATCATTTCGGTTTGCAAACAGCACTGATGTCTCCACGGGAGAAGAAAGCAGGCAGGGAAGGGTACTGGTTGGCCTCACCTGCAGGTCTGCACCAGACACGTCTCCTCAAGACATTTGGTCTCCAGGCCTGCCTAGATCCCAAGGGCGGGAACACTGGAATGAATGCAACTGCCACTGGCTGTGGGTCACACACAAAGCACACATTTGTGGGAAAACTGCTATGGGTCCTTAGGAAGTTCAGCACAAACGTTGGTCTTTAAGGAAGCCGCAAGTCCGATCTTCTCATTTATAAGGAAACTATTTAGATAATTGCTGCCTAGGCAGGGTAAAATACTGCAAAGCTGTTTGCTCTATGGAAAAGATCCTTCCCAGAAGCAGGTGGGCGGCTGGCCTCCCCCACGTCAGAAAGCATGGCCAAATGCCATTCAAGAGCAACATAATGCCAAGAAGTCTGGAGGTAACCCAAAAGTTTGGAAAGTAGCAGTCGAACTGAACGGGAATTAAGAAGCAGCAGTAGAAAGTTGATCTGAGTGAACACGAAAAACAATTTGTTGGGTTTTATTCCAGGCTGTCTCATTTCACATGTGCAGGCATTTGTATGCTTCACTCTGTACGTTATCATCATAATACATATTCTTACTACAGAAAGACAGTCTCATGCTAATCATCTAATTCTTGGTGATCTTAACTTCTTTGCAGTTTTTTAAATAATGGCAAGAGGTGGATTCTACTACGACATATTGTGAAATGTATTTAGGAAAGCAGTAAAGAACACTTGTGCTGTTAATGCATTTTGACATGTTTGTGTAACATGTTAAGTACTTTACACCATCTAATTACAAGACTATACAGTCAAATGGCACTGAAAGTTGCAAACAGTGAAATGGTTGGTGTTTTCTAAACAGCATATTTGTTTGTTAGCCAAAACACTTTGCCATCTTTTTGGTGAGAGTGATAAAACACAGCCTAGCTGAACTCCAAAGACAAAAAAAAGCCCTTTGCAATAGGTGTCAGCTGACTTTCCACTCAACGCTTAGATCAGAAAGTGGTGGGTTCACTGTTCGTACAGTAATTTAATTCTGCAGCCTGATATTAGAAGGCTGTTGCCCTGTTAAAAGAAGCACTACTGTTCATATGAGCTGTTTAAACAAACTCCACGCTACCGTCCCTAGCAAGGGAAACAATAAAGATGTCAGAGCACTGTTAGAAGCAGTCGAAGGACAGCAGCAACATTCCTTCCAGTCATTAGTCGCGCTCAGATCTGGGACGGAGACATTAGCAAATACAATCAGCGACCGTCTAAAGAGTCACTGTGATAGCAGAGTTTGGTTCATTACAGAAAGTTAATCATTTTCAAAACCAACACAGAACAAAACTAACAGATTTGTGGCCAAGGAAAGCAAGTATTCATGAAAAGACAAACTCAGGGAAGTCCTACAGCCTGTGCTATGGCAAAACTTCCAACATGATAACCATGACGGTCTTGTCTAATCCATAATAATAACGACAGTTTAAGCCACAGATTACATTGCGTAAAGTTAAAAGGGGGGACCTTCAGTCAACCCCTCTCCTTGCTACTTTTCTGTAGCTGGGGAAGTTATCTTTATTTAGGCTTTGACACAACTGGGAGCAGAATAATAGAAAAATGATCAGCACTCAAAGAACAGAAGTCAAGAAAAAACACAAAAAGGATGACCTGCAATACAGACAATAAAATAAATAAAGAATAGATGTGGATGTGCTGAAGAAGACCCTGATCTTAACTACATCTTACTGATAAAGCCAGGACACATGGCAAAAATAAACACAGATTACTAAAAAAATGTCAGCTGCGTGTCTACCATATTTGCCTTCATTAAACCAGTACCAAACTGGGGTTAAAGTCTTCATCAGAACAGTTCCACGGGATCTGGAGTACAAGAGCCCACGCAAATCAAATTAATGCTGAAAATGAAAGACTAGCAGTAGCTTAAAACAACTCTAATAATTGATATGATTTGTATTTTTCTGCAGTCAGACTTGGTCGGTCCAGATTTCCCAAGCTGCAGATTAAACAAAGCTACAACATTCAAGAGTTATCCTGCAACGCAGCCACAGGAGCTTATTTTTTTGATTCCCAAAACACACCCTTGACAGTTTATTTTGTACTACCAGCAGAGCCCAAGTCAGGATGCTTCCACTAGTCAAAGCACAGCATTTGCAGTATTGCTTTCTAACGTTACTTGGGACACTAAAACATATCTTTCATTCATTTGTCATGACAGCATTTTCTTTTAACACTTCTTAAAAAAAAAAAAATAAATTACAAAGCAACATGGAACTTGGCTGGTTTATTTTTCCCCCTTCAACAGACTTCCACCATTGCCTTTAGGACTATTCTGTAAGAAAATCTGTTTTATCTCGACTTATGTGTAGAAATAAATTGTTGCCAAATGTGAAGAGCGAAGCCAAAACTACACTGAAGTAGTAGTAAGAAAATACATCACGTGAAGAAACTAAGAGATGTTACATGCTGGAATGGAGTGGAAAGCTCAGCTTACTGCAGGAAACTATGCAAGAGACATGAAAAGGTCCAAGCCTATCCAAGTGCAGCTCCCTCATTAAGTCACTCCATTCGATCAACGTGAACGATGCTGGTTTCCCATCCCAGCACAACTGCCAACAGGCAAAGAGTCTGCAGGGCTTAGCAGAGATATACTGCAGGAAACAAATGCAGTCTAAGACCATGCAAGTGTTACTGTGCTCATCTGTTATTTGTTCACTGAAGGAGGTAAACATATATATTTTTTTCAGGAACTCAATGAGAACAATACACAAACCAATGATTTTTAGGTGTGGACATACCAAAGGTGACATCTTCTATACCCAAGACTTGTCCTGGGCATGAATCTGTAGAATAATTTACTGACCTGATGTAATTAGAAGTTATTCTTAGCATAGATTTTTCTTCCTAGGTCATAAATTATTTCAAGCAAGCTCTGCTGCGCAATTTTTACTTTGAACGTCACCACTCACCACCTAAGTTAGTGCATGGGGCTGAAACAAAAACCTGGATCTGAAACTTACTGCCCTGGCTGATGCCCAGACGATGCAAGTGCCACGTGCTTGGCAGGAGTCCTTCCCTCCACACACTGAGAAAAGTCACCCAGATACCTCCAAATGGCTCACTTGCACTTTGGGACTCCAGGCTGCCAGGCACCTTGTCAGCATCCTCAAAGATACGGATGCTCAAGGGTGCAAAGCACAAGGACGGGAACGTGCAGCAGATCTGCACCCACGCTGCACCTCACTCCACACAACCTCATCCTTTGGGTTTCACCATTCTCACTGGATATTCAGCAGTACGGGACACTGATGTCCATAAGGATTTGGTGCATACAGTTAGTCTATCTGGTGTTCAGAGAGGAAGCAGCTCTTGGTCTAAAAAAACACCAGTTATAGCAACATAATTTCAATTTTCCCAAAGTAACCTTAAAAACCCCCATAAAACATAATTACCTCACCTCTGCTTCTCATTCATCATTTTATTTTGTCTTCTCTGCCAACCTACTTCCCAAAAAGGGGCAACAGAAGTTGAGGGAATAAATTCTTGATAAATCAAAACTAGAAAATCCCTTCTTGTAGTTTCAAATTGAATTACTTCCTTTTAGTTTTAATTGAAATAAAAAATGTCATGCCAGCAAAAAGCATTTCACAGAAGGTACTATTCCATTTTGATGTAACTGAGCCCCTCAAATCTTACTTCCATAAAGAATCTTCCCTGGTTAATGCCTTCTGCTTGGAAAATGGTTATCTTGGTGCCACAAACAACAAGGGGGATGGGAAGAAACCAGCAGTCATGGCTCAGAGTTGTAGACAGGAACAAGATCCTCCATTGATCTTAAAGGCAAAAAAATACAGGAACAAACCAGCATTTAGACAGACACTTGCTCACGCTTCCACTCCTACACCCTCTTCTCGGGCCTTTGAAACTGCACTGTGTTTCACAGCGCCTATGACTGTCACATAGACCTCACGCGTACCCTGGAACCACAGGGTTATCCCTCTGGCTTGCACACGTCACACGTGCTACAAACGCTGCCACTGGAGCAGGTTTAACAACCCTGTCAGGTTAAGTGAGCCAGGACAGGCCCCACCTTCCTCTTCTGCAGCCACGGAGGAGTTGCACAGCACAGTGCTGGCCTTCTCCCATCTTGGAAAACTCATTATTATCATCTGCTTAAGCAGCGAACACAGTAAGGCAGGAGAGAGGGCCGGAGGAGAGGAGAAATGAGAAGAAAGAAATGCATTCGGTTAGGTTTCACTTTCCTGAACTTTCTAGCTTCATTACAGGCAAAAAAATCAGGTGTCAGACTGCTGATGGAACTAGCTGCTTTTCTGCCTGAAAGCAGACATCTCTCCATGCTCTAACCACTGGAGACAGAAAACAGAAGGAATCACTAGGTCGTTCATCTTCTGTTATTCTCACAAACTTTGAGAACTATTGCTTAATACTGCCTGTGAGGTACTAGCTTGCTTTCCTGTCATCACACAGTAATTCTGAGCCCAAATTCATCAGCATACGGGTGAATACAAACGGAATGAACTACATATCTTTGTCCCTTGACTGCATGGAAAACTTCAGCGTGCTTGTTTGTAGGGAAACACAGCCATGAAGTCAGCAATGGGTGCTCCTTCTCACTTTAAACAATTGCCTATTCTTCTCATAAAACCAATTCCGCAACTTCAAGTTCTGCGAGAATAATAATTATTAGCTGATTTTTTCCTCCCTGTCTAGAAGTCCAACTCACTAGGGTGCTCTGATAAGGGCAGGCAGCAGGCAAAGCTCAAGCCACAGCTTCCCTCACACCTTGGGATTTCTCAGTGAAAAAAAAGAGGAGTGGCAGTGGCAACTGGGTGTCTGGCTAAACTACAGGCAGTAATTTTGCAGGGTCTCTGGTGGGACACCAGGAACATCCTGCGTGGATTCAGAGCTCCTGGGCATCTGGGCAATGAGCACCGGGCACTTGCCTAGGGCCCGTATGGGTTACTATGGCAAAAGCCTTTTCGCAGCTGTGGTTCTATAGAGATCAAGGCAAACTGAGCACAGCTCTACTCCTTGATGCTAAAACCAGCTTTAAAAGGCTTGCTGTCAAGCCTCTGAGCAGTATTTAAGAAACAGGCCCTGCAGAGTTACTGGAGCTGATGTGCCCGGAGAGCCTTCCTGGCTGAGCAGCCCTGCGACACGGGCCAGGCGTGGAGCAATGCCGTGCACACCGAACACCCACCACGAGCATCACAAGGTCTGTGACAAGCGCAGAGTCTCAACTCTTCCAAAGTCAGCATTCATCCCGTGCTGCCCCTTTTTACCATGCGGTGCACAGATTTCCACTGATTGAGACGGTCTTACATCGCTCTGAGTAAACACTGACAGGGCGACAACCTGTTTGCCTTGCAGGAGCAGCACTGCAGCGTGTTTGCAACAGAGGCAGGTACAACTGATCCAGCAGGCCATCCCGCCAGCTCACAAGCGCTCCCAGGATCTGGGGGTTTTTTTCCTCCCAACTGCTAACGCAAGTCAGGGCTGATGCTGAGCTTTCACTGAAGGAGCTTCCCTCGGCTTGACTACAGCCCTGCTTGCAACTTAAGGAGTTTTACTTGCACTATAAAAGGAAATTACGTGAATTTAAGCCAAGAAGTTTAGTGAATCCCGTCTTCATGAGTTGATGGCTTTCTGGTTATTGCGATAGACAAGCAAAACCCAGCTGTAGCAATGGGTCTTGCATAAAGTTGGTTTTGGGTCACTAAAGACTACAATCCCCAAAAGGCAAAGTGTGTAAAGAAAGTAGATTTTTGTTCTGAACACCGGAAACATGGATGAGTAAATCTTCTTCCTCCAGCGGTCACTGTTGATTGACCTGTAGCACATTACAGAAGCTCAACTTGAAAAAGTGAACTTTTAAGGAAAGCCATCCAGCACAAATTTGATTTTGGGATGAAAACAAATCAAAACAAACAACATCAAACTTGCAGTGTTCACAGAAATATAACCAAAAAGAGCCCAGTATTTATTAGCATGGTTTTCTGAGTTTAAAAGCAGCCAAAAAAACGGTTGGTTTTGTCCATGCAATTCACTGAACATAACCCCGTTAGTGGTTTGCGCCGATTCGCTTCCCATCTCTTCCATCTTTCATCAAACCCAACACCAGCTTCACGCAATACAAAACAGGCAAAGGGCAAAAGCAAAGGATATTTTTCTTCATGGGAACCTGCCTTGAACACTACTATCTGAAAGAGCAGCAGTAGTGTGTCTCTCTATCACACAAGACTCCAATTAGGATCATCTCGCTCGCTCCGCATTCAGCTTTGCACTGTGGGCTCTGGGCATGTTTCCGTAGCTCCTGCCAGGGTGGTGCAGAGCTGCAAAGGACTACCAGGGAGTTGTGCAGCCCCCCAGGGCCAGAAGACTGGCAAAAAAAAAAATTACTTGCCACTCCTTCGCGTCAAAGTGAAATACTTGGAGGCTTAGCACTAGGTAAAATGAATGGAAGTCAAGCCAAGGCAGGTGAGCCAGAGCACAAGTGAAAATGCCAGACCCACATCTCTGCTGGTGGCAGCACGCGGGTCTCTCCAGCAGCCAAGGCAGCATGGCACTGCTGGCATCAGTGATGTCAAGAGCCTGGAATGCGGACCGGCCATGGCCGCACTAAGCACTGCCGAGGGGCTGCCTATGCTATGTTGACCTGCTATAACCATTAGCGGGAACCATAACAACCATTAACAAGCAGGAGGAGCAAGGACAGCGCCTCTCAGCCCAGAGCACTTTAGGGAGAACAGAATACTGACCGCAGGGCCTCCATGCGCATTCTCCTCTGTTAACCTAAAACCTCTCTGTAAACAGATTTTCCCCCCTTCTGCCTCTCCCAGAAAAATTTATTAGAAACAACTGTGAGAAGGGACTAAGAACCTAGCAGCGTGAACGGTGTCACAGCCCTCAGACCCAAAAGACATGACAGCTACTGATAATAGAAATATTCAAAAGATAAAGCAGCCTTAGGTAACGCGTTCCTCCAGTCATTACAGCCAGCTACGTGAGGACAGTCACAAAACAGCCCGTAATCACTAAGCCAGATCCTGTTTTGGAAGTGAAAGCACCCTGAGACTGGTTCCATTTCCAGCCTCCGTGCCTGGTGGGATGGGAGCAGCTCTTTCCCAGTGCGACGCAGGCGGTAACACACCTCCTGGGTTACCGGATCCAGACCCAAAGGCTGCAGGCACATCCCCGTGTGCGAGGAGGTGAGCAGAGGAAGTTGTGGCCATTGCTATTGACTTAAGCCTACACGGCAGCAAGGAAAGCTCTCTTCCCTTTAGGCAAACCCATAAATCAGATCAGGAATTATTTTAGCCCACTAATTTAAGATTGCAACGTCTTTGCATTTACAAATAGGAAAATGAGACAAGACTCTAATCCACTTTAAAAAAAAAAGCCCAACAAAAAAAAATGCACACCAAAACTGTCAGAGTTATGTTACTAGCTCCAGAGAATCTAATCTAACACCTTGCTCCATCCTAGTTCTAGGGGCCAGGCTATGACTCAGTTTCCTTTTGTGATACAGGCCTAAAACCATTCCCGTTGAGAAGTGTGGGGATATAAAATGAAACCAAACCTCATATTCTCATTTATTGTGCTAATGGGAATTAAATGAGCATCTCAGGCATCTCTTTGCTCATGTTTTATTGCTGTTCTTCCTCCAACTTTCTTTTTGGAACCAATATATCAGACACAAAGCAATAGAGCAATAGCAAAAATGTCTCAATCCCCAAACTTGCAAAAATCATAAAGTTATTTGCACAGATGAAGCTACTGTCTGATGCATAGCGCAGTGCTGCCTGTACTAATTTCTTTCTCTGAGGACAGTGGTAAAAGTGCACATCTCTTCTTACTCAAGTCCTTTAATTTGTTCCTTTTGGTGTGACTCCCCCCAAAAGCACCTTTAACAATATTGTTTACAGTTTTATCATTGTTAATGACAGGAAAGCCATTTTTCAAATCTCCACAGAGGGTCAATGAATGTTTACATCAAAACGGCAAGAGCTTTTTGCTTTGGGAGAGAATGCTGTAATCAAATCTCTGAAGGGGAAGTTGGAGCAGTCAATGAAAAGGAAGCTTAGTTTGTGTGCGCTGGAAAAGGACTAATTTATTATCTAACAATTAACTAATTGATCCAGACACACCGTTTGCTCTTTTCTTTGCTACTCCAGCCTGCCAACACTCTTGAAAGCCCTTCTATTGTGAGCCAACTTATCCACACAAGAGATGCAAAACCAACTCTTTCCATTTGAAATAGCCCATCATTTAAGCAGAAGGTAACTGTGCTTTAAAAACTTTTTATCCCCTGATCCCTGTGAGAGCTGAACTTACTTTCAACACAAGAAAGAGGTGGAGTACAACAAAGAATTTTCCTTAACCCCAAAATTATCTTCTACAAATCAGAAATTGAACTGAGAAACACTTTACAGATGTGGGTGTGGGACCTAAGGTTTACAGTTGAAAACAAAGCATGATTTAATGCACAACAAAGACTTGTGAATACATTTACCAACTGGATGCAGAAGGATTATCCTATGAGGACAATGCAAATGCTGAGAAAAAGAGTAAGCCCTGGTTCTTTCCCCCCTTCCACATCAAGCACTATACATCATGATTGGCAAGTCTGATTGTCTTCTATTACTCCTTTAACACACTCTGCTGCAGAATATTGACTTTGAAATCCAACCAACAATAAAATACAACTGAGTTTTCGTAAGTGCAGTGCTGCTGCACATCCAAACCCAAATATTTGGGGTACATAGTAGCTATTATTGTGTTCAGCCAAAACCCAATGATTATTTTGTGGACAATGCTGAAAAACACAGTCTGCAGAGCATATGCTTTTTATTTCAAATATGGGAGAAACCCAGACTCAACCCAAAGAGGGCAAGAGGTTCTTATGATATTGCTCCAAGATACAAAAGAATGAGGAAGAAACAGCAAAACTGTTGTGGACTAGAATTGATGAACTTGTTTCCCTGCAGGAATCATAAACACAATTTTCCCAGCATGGGACATAATAGTTCTCCCACAAATTACTAAAATGTATTTCCAGTGCTCAATATAGAAAGCTAGATGCACAAGAAATGTTTGCAGCTTCAATGCAGGCAGTAAATGAGAACATGTGTGGCAGGGGATTGAAGGGGGAGGATGAGAGAGAGCAAGCCATACCCCATCGAAATGGAGCGGCAGGAGAAACACATTTCAGTCCTCATCATTTTCAAAGAGCTTCCACTTGCAAGCAGATCCAAAACCCCGTGTTACAACTCCATCCAAAGGGGAACACTGTGAGTCTGCACGTCAAATACAAATTTAATGCACGTTAACAATTTAAGAGCCACTGTTGAGCCTGAATTGAAAAAAAAAAAAATTATATATAGTTTCATCTACTTTCCCTTAAGCACAGAAAGTGGGTTTAGTTTCTCATATGAATTAAGGACACATTTACAGGAGAAGCTACCTTTGACCCCTCTCATGCTCCCAGGCTCTGCTTTTTGGTCCTACCCAACATGGATATTAACTCGCCCAGCGACGAACAAGAAAAGCAGTATTTCTGCATATTCTAGCTGACATTCTGGGCAAACCAGCACTATAGATGTGGCTGCAGCGAGCTTTCCATAAATCTGTCGTTGAGGTGTTCACCAAATCTACCACGCTCGGAGGGACTGAAAGGAAGCTTCATTTGCTTCCTTTGCTCTTGACGCCAAAGAAGCTGCTCTCATGCCAATTCTCTGTTTTTTTGGATAAAGTTCCCTATACACATAAGCAAAGGGGAAAATGCATTTCAAGAATTTGTTGGGTTTTTTTTTTTTTTTTTTAAAGTAAGTCAATATTGACAACCCACAAAGTTTCAGCCTTGAAAATGCCAGCCAGTACTATTTTTAACACTGCTCTTCCAAAACACTCTTTCTGTATCGGTCTTGTCAGGCTACAAAGGAAGAGCCCACAGTAAAGGCAGAAGCATCAAACATCTTCCCAGGCCTACCAGACCTAAGAAAGAGATGTGAAATCATTCAGCAAGTAAGCATTACATGGCTCAGAGTGAATCCTGTAATGTCTGAATATTGCCCCTGAAATCCAGCTGCCAGATCAGCACCCAAAGGAAAAGCCAGAGGTCCTGGAGAATTAATGTCCACTGATAATGCAGAGTGGGTCACTGTTCGGATCAAAACCAGGGTTATGGCCAGTTTTCCACAATCCCACAGACATTTCTTGTTGCTCGCTCACTCTGACGGAACATTACAGTCACTCCATCAGGCTTAGCCTCACGGGGTCTGCCTCGCATCCCTGCAGGGCCACCAGTGTGAACGGTGGCAAACAAGCCCAAAAGCAGCTCAAATCAGGGCCTCAAATCAATGCTTCAAAAGTCTCCAGAAATTAATGGAGTTACTCATTCCCTCACTGTGTTCTGGCGCTTTGGATATGCTTGTTGGCTACTTTAACTAGCTGCACTGTACCTGCAGTGCCTTCATCTTTGGCTTTCTATCCTTTCAAAGTTGCAGCACAAGAACCCTCTCATGCTCTCTGTACAGCACCTAGCATAATGAGGCTCAGACGTTTCTAGAGAGCATGTTACACAGAAGAGTGCATTAGGAATACTGTTTTGTAGGGCTGTTAAGGGTGGTGGGTGATGAGAAAACGGCTGCTTAGAGTCAAGGATTCATAAACTCAATTCTCACCTAACAAAACACTTATAAAGAGCTTATAATGCCCGGTGACTCAGTGGCAGGTGAAATATAAAGTCAATAAATGGAAATTAATGCACACTGGGGGAAAATAATTTAAAATCTGAATGAAGAATGGCAGGATTTAAATGAGCTATTACCACTCAGGAAAGAGATTTTGGAGTAACCATGGGCTGTTCTCCGAAAGGGTCAAGGCTTTCAAAGAACCTGAGAGAACAGGAGTAACTGGGCAGGGACGTGAGAACATCTCATTACCCCAAAGCACAAATCCAGCACATACCTAGCTGCCAAGAACTTCATGATCAAACCACCCCAAGGCTATCAAATGCGTTGAAATTCAGCTGGAAGAAGCAGAGAAGGAGCCAAGGGCGATCGAAGTCGTAGAAAACTGACCAGATGAGAACTGTCTGGCTGCAAGAAGGGAAGGCTCAGTGTGGGATTATAGGAAAAGTTATTATGGCCAAGGTGATTAAAGAATAATAATTCACTGTCTCACACTGCATGAAAGTGGGGCATGCACTGAAGTGATCTCATAGCACAAACTTTTTTGATTTGAAAACCTACATGATTGTGTACATATATGCGAGTGATGGCCAGATAATAACACAAAAGCCAGTACGCACAGGGAGGAGATAGGTTCAAGCAAGAAGAGTTCACTGATGAACATGGTGCCCCGATGAAATCTTCCCTACAAGACATCCTTCACACTTCTGACTCTGGGAAGACGCTCCCGGGTGCATACACTGGCCCCATTTCACCACCCTGAGCAGCACAGCCAGCACTATCGGAGACACAGTGCTGGGCAAGATGGCTCTTTGCTTTAACCAACCTCATATTCCAAAGGATAGCACAGCTTAAAGCAAGTGTAAGAGGAAGATACAGCACAAAATAAAAACCTGTGGGTCTCTATTCCGTCCCACCCCCCCTTTATTTTTTTACTTTAGGAAGCACTTGTGCAACTCTGGCAATGTCTGACCCCTGCCACCCTTCAGGTAACTGGCCTGAGGGTCCACCAGCCCCAAACACATGCAGTCACAGAGCAAAGCCCTTTCGGTCCTTCTAGGCATGTATGCTAGCAAGACTCTTCATGCTGAGTTGCCACCTTGGGAGAAATTTATCAACCTTTTCCCAGGGTGGGGAAGAGAGAATTACCAGCACTAAGCCGAGTTGGTTGTCCGGCTAAGGTAAATCATAGCCCACTGCCTCAGATGCAAGCCACAGACAAATCCATGTCTCAAATCGTGACTGTCCGTTTCGTACTTCCAAGCCCATATGTCAGGGTGGGTAGAAGGGAAGTGGGAACCAAAAGTCAGGTAAAGCCTGCTATGAAGACGTATCCTCTCCTGGCACAGCTCTCACTGTTACTAACTTTGTAAAGCTTTTTAGACAAGATGAACTGTGCTGGGGAAGACGGATAGGAGAGAACTGTATTAGGAAAAAAAAAAATCAGCATTTTAGTAATAGTTTAGAGGTTTCAGCTACCAGCCATCACTATTAGGTGTCATCTTTGTCAAATTAAAAAGCATCTAATTAAAAAGCAGCGGCCTGTCTATGTTTTAAAGAGGCATTTAAAGTCTATGGGAAGAAATGCAACGCATTTAACATGCTGGCAAAACCCTTCCAGAAGCAGACCTAGCAAGAAGTTAAGGTAGTTGTAAGTGGGAGCCTAAGGGCACAGACAACGTCTTCCCATTTCCAATTGTCTTGGACTGGATTGGCATTTTGGAAGTGAAAGGGAATGCTATGCCCCAGGCAGGTTTTACTACTTTAACAGATTTTCCCCTGCCCTACCCTCTTTATTTTAAACTGTAGATGAATCAAGTGCAGAACCATTTTAAACATCACTTCACATGAAGTTCTAATCACTGTTTCAATTTGCATTTTACTGCATTGTTCATTCCCTACTTCCTCACAGAGAAAAGGGAAGAGGAGATGTTTCAGTAACTGACAGAGTCCAGAAACATGTTCTCTGGAAACAGCCAAAGACTGCAAAATGGCCCAGCCTATGAAGACCCAACAGGCTGTAATCATCAATTTCTGTCCTGTCCTCACCAAGTGTTGTGCAGGATAAGTATTAAAATAGATTGGAAAAATTAAAGCAACAAAGTAACAGCAGTCAAAGATTTACAGAAAATTAAAATTGTGAAATCACTAACTGGGATTAAAAAAACATAACGAAACTACACAATCTTTCTCTTGTAAGGGTTTGGGGAAGAACAAATACTCTCAAAACAATACAAGGCTGCATCACCAAAAGACATCTCCAAAGTAGAACTTAGTAAGTAATAGTCTTGGATCTTCCTCTGTGCACGCCTGTGTTGAGGCCCACCAAAACCAAACAAGGGTAAGGCTGGGCAATCTCAACATCTCCTCCATCCCAGGCAGCTGCTTCTGCTGACTTCATTCTTCCTTCCAATCAGTAAGTGGTCAAGTAGACATAACAGAAAATTCACTGTCGGATGCTGCTTTTAATTTTTATCAGTAAAGAAGTTTAAAACAGCAGATGACTCAAAAAGGGATGATGAGACACCTCCAGAGAGGTCCTGAGACACTTCAAGCACCTCTGACACCGGTGTGTGCATACCACACTGGCTGGGCTGAGAAGCTTCAACGGGAAAGTTCCCATGCTGTGGAAAAACGCAACCAGCTCAGGTGCCCAAGGCTCAAGTCTGCAACATTAACAGTGTCCAACTCTGAAAGGAAACAAGCCAAAATCTCAGCAACCTGCGACTTCAGTAAAAAAGGCTCTTCTGCCACCTCAGTCCTGTACTTACTTTTTAACTTAAGCACTGCAGCAACACAAGATTCCAAGATACCAGACTTGTGTAGAACTTCAGTATCTACAGATCTAAGAGAAAGCACAGTCCTGTGAACTGAGGGATATGCCTGAGGTACGTTAACAATCCATTTCCATGAAAATCAGAACTTAAAACACACTTTACAGATACAAATGAGGATTTTCCTTCATTGCCAGCATGAGTACTTTCAGCCAATGGTATTTCGAAACGCTTCCAAGCACGATTATAAGCCAGAGGTTTGTTGGTTCATCTGGGTGAATAAACTAAATCTGACTTAATGCTTCCTGCAAGACTTCAATGAAAAGTTTGTTCTACTGAGGAACCAAAATCACGATAAATGACAAAAACTTCAGGTGACTTGCAGCCCTGGACTTCTGGTAGTATAGCGCAAGGTGCAAAGATACCAAAGACAGCTTATAGCCCGACTCACATAACACAATTCTCCCTTCTCCAGAGCCAGCAAATACCTGTCACTAGCACCATCAGAAAGCTCTCTCTTAGAAATAAATTAAGGTCACAGAAAACACTTGAATATCCTTGAAGATACAAAACTAAGTACAATGCTGAACTAAGACAACCACAGGTGGAATAAGAACTAGAAAACACAAGTTACTGCTAGGCTATGAGTGGACCTGATAGGGAACTAATAAATTACTATTGTTGAGAAAGAAAATAAGAGGAGACTCTTAGAAAGGCACAATTCCACCTGGCTCCTATTTGCTTCTTTTCACAAGCAGACCTCAAAGCACTTGCTAAAGAAAGTCAGTATCAATATCAGGTTTTATTGCATCTCAGCTTCACAGGACAAAGCACAAAAGTGGTAATTCTCTCTGGCCTCACACAGCCCACGCAGGTCTGAACATTTAGTGCTCTTCCAGCAAGTCCTCTAGTAGAATAAACAGTTTGTAACAGTTAAAGGACTTTTTTAACCTATGCTGACAATAAAGAGAGCACAGCCTTTGGCAATATCCAAGACTTTGCTTTCAAGCCAAGACTTTGCTTTTTTTCACAGCAGAAAAACAGGAACAAACCCACCAGGGTCTGACCCAAACCACCAGCACCCCGACTTCCTCATCCACAGATCAATCCAACCAATGGCATAAAAGCTGGAAAAGGAAGTCATGATCTGAAAAATAAAATTCAGTCCTGTTCAGAGGATGAATATGAATAAGATTTTTTAAGCCTGACTAGGGATCTACACTTAATTTGGTCTCACATTGTGTGCAGGTCTGCAGCAGCAGTTTCAGGAGGTTTCTGTGAGCACTGCCCGTGCTCCCATCTCAGACAGCACTTGGAGGATACATAAGAAAACTGTCTGGAACCAGGAGTTCATTGCTGAGGGGAACAGAGAGTGCAGGACAGTCTGGGAAAGGTAGATCTCTTTTTCAGTATAGACAACTTCTGTTTTGCTGAGCCCAAGGCTTTACTGTCAAGCTCAGACTTTGTGATACAGTCTGCAGGCTTTGTTCTGGCAGCAATTAATTGGCTTAGTCACCACTTTTTTCCTGCTGTCGTTGACCTATGTCAGTAAGCAAACAACGTGGGGTTTTTGATCAGACAAAGAGTGAGGGGGTGGAAGCTACTCAAAGAACAGAAAACAATCATAAATGAACCTCTGATCTTAGGAGCTGTTATAAATCAAGAGGGGGAGCAATAGAGAAGGTGCTAGGAAACCCACTTGTTATTGCACAAGCTTTTTGTTCACTCTGTGCCAAGATTCAAATCCCACTGGAAGGTTAGGAACAAAACAGCCTTCTCCACAGCTATGACAGCATGCCCAGTTTCCAAACCAAGAGTCATCTTTGTTATTCCAGTTCAAGACATTGCATTAATGTACCTACATTATCATAGACAAGGCCTCCGACTCCACTATGTCCATCTTAGTCCAAATCTAGAGCATTTGCTATTATTCTCGATCCAGAATATCTCAGTACACAATTCTGGTCTATTCTGCCCCACCCTGATGTACCTTCTCCCACTGCTTAAGCTCTGCTGAGCAGCTCTTCCTTCCCCACCACCTCCACTGCTGGTATGGGAAGCTGCACAGACTATGGAGGCTGCTAACGAAGAGGAGCAGCCACACACTTCAGATGCAATGTCCTTGGGGCAAGCACTATCTGTAAACCTCAGCAGGATCCTGTTCCATAATTAAACACATCTCATCTTGTCACAGTAAGAGAGATATCAACTTGAAATATAACAATACTATGATTAAAATTCACATGTGGTACAAATCATAGTAGTTTGGGGGTGATGAATGTCACACAAGGGGTGTTTGGGAGGGATGAAGTAACTTATTTTCATGTATCTGTACAATTAAAATTTCCTTAAGTAGCAACAAAAACAAAACTAACTAAACCATAATTGAGTAGTTGTGTATTAAACAAACTAGACCACATCATATTTTTCCCTGTAGGTTACTTCCAGATCCACTTACACAGCCCTTCATAAAGGCCTGCTGAAGACATCAATCAGGCTTCCTAACGCAGAATGACCGATTTCTCTGGCCATCACAAATACATTTATATCTCAGAGAACTGAACAAATCCAACAGAGGGAACTTACCATTCATTCATCTGCCAGCAAGTTCTTCGGCATTTTGCCTTTTGCTCCTCTGCTATGAATATGCAGAATGATCCTCTGACATACAAAACAGTTAATTCCTATCACACCAAAGAGTCCAAACAGCATTCTGCATCATGAACAGCAACTTCACCCATGGATTTAGGTGCTATTCACTGTGAGTGTGGGACCAAGTGTCTGGTCCACGACGGAGCTGCAAGAAGGTACGCAGGTGTATCTATGCACTGCTCTCTCCTAGAGATCTGGCATAGCAATATGAATGTTTCAGGAATGTGAATTTTTAATTGCCATCTTCCCTATAACTACACTGTTTAACCTCCACAGAGGGCTGAAATGCCCAGGAGGCGTTTGCAGAAACTGCGCGTGCGCTCTAGCAGACGAAGCATGATCCAGGGTGACCCACCTAGATGTTCCCCCAGTCAGGCGGCAGCCACCAAGAGCAGTGAACTGGCCGTGAGCCAGGAGCTGCCCTGCAGGTAGACGGGGCCAAGCCATGAGTCACTGAAGCTGCCCGGCACAGAAGAGGTGCGGTACCACCGAGGTAACTAAAATCTTAAGATGAGAAGTTCTGCTTTTTTTCCTTGCTGTTCAATTGCTCAGCAGCAAGTGGAGCATGGAAGAGATGATCACTTTCTTCCCAAAGACAAGGCAGGGAAGATTAGGGAAAGAAGTACTGATAGATCCGCTATCTTGGGCCTAGTTTTAAAGAGAAAGTTTTAATTCAAACACGCTATGCCATTTGTCCCTTACATGTAAGTTTTGACCTACTGGCTAATTTCTGTTAAATGTCAGAGTTGCAGATTTCAAAGGTACTAAACTGATCTGAGGTTCATTAAAATAGGTGCTAGATTGAAGAGGAAGCCTGTCTGCAGCAGCGCCGAGGGGAAGGCCATAATGCAGGCACAAACCTTATTACACAGCAAAGAACCCACAGGGGGCATGTCCCGACCGCAGGAAACCTCAGAGCTCACACCACGCTAGACTGCAGAGAGCCTCCCCGCAAGAGACAGCGAGAGGAAACCAGCTTTGCTAGCTTGGCTGGTCGTTTTCTTCGGAGATGTGCAGCCTGGGCATGCTTCGCGAGGCATGGTCCTAGTTGTTTTAGAAACCTCACATAAAGCTGTGGTGTTTCTTTATATCAAGTGACTGAAGGGGCTGGAAAATGCAGTGGTGTCTCCAGCCCAGGGACAAGCACATGGACTGCTGCGCTGGTGGCAGAGAGCTGTTCCAGTGCCTGAGCTGGGGACACAAATATGTTAATGCCACCACCTCAGATGGGAACCAGACCTGACCCAAACCCAGCAGCCTATACACAGGCACCCAGATGTCCACATAAGAAATCGGGTCTGTCTCTGTGCTGCAGACACTGTCGTGACCGAGGGGCATCGCTGGCAAAGGACCGGGCTCAGCCAACCCCCCTGCCCTGCCAGGTCACAGCAGGCCTTGCTTCCCTCATGGGGCTCCTTGTTCATTTTGGAAGAAGCTCTCCTCTGCCAAGAAGCAGGGGCACCCAAAGCCTGCTCTGTGATTTTGGAGGAGAGAAGTCAAGCCTGAGTATGAGTTTCTGAAGGTCGAGGACTGGCAAACTTTCATTAAAGCAGTCTGAAAGTTTTCAGTTACCTCAACATCTGCCTGTATAAATATAACACTTCTCTCAAAGTCAACAGTGGTCTGTTTTTATCTTCGCTACCCTTTGATGTCATTGCCCAGAGGGCTGGAAATGCTACTTAGCAGCATCACCACAAAAGCGTAGGTAGCAGGATCTTCTGCATCAATAGCTGATGACTCAGGAATCCAATATAATTCAGCCTTCACTTTTGGCTGTTTCCATTACCTGGATTTTCACCACACTGCAAAACCTGTACGGAGTGCTTAGTATCTTCTCCTTAGAAATGGCCAGCTGTTTACCCTGACACGGTTGAGTTGATTTCAGGTTTCAGCATTGCGTATTAGCTATCAGCCACTAAGCAAACAAGGCTTGAGAAGAACCTCCCAGAAATTAGACTGGGGGAAGGTATGGTTTAGTCACTGATTTAAGGGGAAAATCAACCTAAAGCTGCCTCTGCCTCACTGACAGCAGCACTTTTCCACAGTTACTTGCCAGCCAGCCAACTTCCAAACTAAAACCCGGCGGCCAGGCTTTCAAAGGTCGGCAGGGCTGCTAACAGTGCAGACTGTGAGGTTTCCAAAGCATCCACCCCTTCAAGAGAGATGGAAAAGGAGTCAGATGCTTCAATACCTCTGAAAACCCGTATCAGTAACCACATCTCAAAATGAACTAAACCCCTTTGCACATGTGGTGCCTAGTCCCACTCTGCAAATGCGGGGAACTTCTGCTTCCCACCCAGGGTGCTGCTGTACCACAGGGTCTCTTTCCTGCTAAGATGAGAAGGGGCTTCACTAGAAGCTGTTATCGTTTCTAGACCCAGTGAATCATTGAGCACTGGCAGTAGGCTGAGGGAACCCCATCTAAGCAATCCTTGCTGTCACAAAAGTTAAGTAACTTAGATAAACTCTCAGTAAACCCAAGATCATTCACGTTGAGTTAATCTGGCTAAGGCACAGCTCCAGCTCTCTTCCAGGCTGGTAGGAGGCAGAAGACACAACAAGTGAGATCAAAATGAGCTCATGGTGCCAAACGCTTTCATGCCACACATGGAACAGAATGTCATCCTGCACTAATCTGTGCTATGGTTTCTTATTCATTCCTCTGCATCGGTTTCAGATATACTCAAGCTGCAGATCTTTAAATGGACATGCTAAATTTAAGCTATGGAGCTGACTGAGTTTTATTTTTGTCTTTTATTTAAAGACATGGCTGAATCTAGTATTGCCAGTTTTCTCTCAGCACCCATGTTCGTCATGTGAAATTCCACTCCACAGCAGGTAAGAGACATAAAGGAAATTTCACTCATCTTCCCAAGAAAAGAGGTTGCTTCTCTCTTAGATAAACGCTATTTACCATCTTCCTATACAAATTCACATGTGTATCCAATCAGCCCTTTAGTAAAACCCAGAAAACCCCACTCCCAAGACAGTCCACTCGCCTCGGAACCACTCATTGGCAGTATTGCACGTTTGCGGCTATAGGAATTACTTATGCCATTGATTGTGAGTAATCAGCCAAATCAGTCTTTCTAGTTTATCTTGTTACTCCACTGGCTTTGGGGAAGACAGAGCTTATGCAGCGTATGGCATATAAACACAACTTCCTAAGCCATTTATATAGAAAACCACCACAATAAAAGGAATGCTCACCAGAGACAAGAAAACTCAAAGGAACAACAGAAAATGTTTTCTCGTAGTAAGGGACATGCTTAACCCCATGCATCACACAGGTGCTACAAGAGTAACCTGCTTTGTCAACACAGGCCAGCATCTACCTCTGCTACCTCATGCAACAAAGCAGATTCAGTCTGGGTTTCACTTAGCGTGGCTTTATCTTTCAAGCTATGTACCTCAAAGACAGAAACAGTCTCACAACACAGTTCCACGAATGCCAGGCCTCAAAATTTGGGTTTTGGGGGCCAAAAGGAGACAATGTCCCAACTGATCTTTGTCCTAGCACATGCCACAGATTTTGACATCAAGTCCAAAACTTGCATATAAAGCAGAACCCCAAACGTAGGAAATCAACTGCACATACAGGTGCCGAGTTCTCTAGAACAAAGTCCTGTGGTTTTAGTGAAGAAAAAAAAGCCAAAAAAAAGATACTTTTCCATTGTGTGTGTGTGAGGGCTCTTGTTCTCAAGAGGCAAACACGAAGGGCAGCCTCGTTCCCTTGGGAAAAGGCCAGCTCCTCTACTCTAAGAAAATGTCCCTGCAAAATAAGAATGCAGCACTCGCTCCTGCATTCCTCCCTGGCTTTATGTCTATGATTGAAAAGGCTTTTTTCTCTCAAGCACAGGAGCAGGCAAATTGCTACCTTCAATTTCTGCCTAGATAAAAAAAACACATCCAAGAAAGCCAGAGTGAAAACTGCAACAGCCACATGAGTAGAAATGCGTATGTGAGTGTACCCGGTTGTTCAAACTGCCAGGACGAGCCTAGATCTTTACCAGCAAGTAACAGGGAAGAAACCTAATGGAAGTGGCAGCACTAGGACTCGGGGTTCTTAGGCGCAGCTCATGGCTTCATCGCAAATTCACTGCAGTATCTTTGACTGGCTGCTGAAAATCCTCTTCCACATATTTTTTCCAATGAAAATCAGAGTAGAAACAAAGCACATCGACCTCAGGTATCCTCCGAGCTTACCAGCTGTAGTGAAGCACTATACTTCATAGGCAAGTCTTTCACCCAGCATCAGTAAAGAAGCCAATTTATTTTATGTTTCATATGATAGTTCAGTAGATGTGATAAAACATTAAAATCATGGAGAAAAGCCAGAAAATATAAAATGTGTACAATTGGAGGTAATACATTATGGCTTCTGCTACTACTGCTTGGGCAGAGCCTTATGACAGCCTATCTATTCAGGACTCTAAGTCAGCTCTCATGAAGTTTGCAATCATCCTTAATACTCATTAAAATCCCCAAGGCATGGGGAAGAGATAAGGAGACTTATATGCCCCACTTTTAACAGTGGGCATTTAAAAGCTTATGTACATGCTCCAAGTGTTCATCTACCTGTCCCTCAAGATGCAGCTTCTTTATTTTCCTCTATCATTTTATTGGGAATTGTAGAATAACTCATTTCAAAACACAAGCAGTTGCCAATGCATATTAATGAATATTAGTGCTGACAGCATGCTACCATACTGTCAAAATCAGTAACTGTGCAACTTGCTGATTTTCATGAATTTTGAAGCACAGAGGTAGGTGGGTTTGCGCACATATTATTCAGCTGCCCAAGGAGAAAGAACAAACAACCCATTGTGTCCATCTGAGAAAGGAAAAAAACAATCTGCTGTGGTGAAGACAAATCAGTTTTTAGTAATGCTGCCGGGGACGCTGTTGATGACAAATGCTGAATTCTGGCTTGAATGTGTGGGGTGGGAAGATTAAACATGCTCTGCCATTAAATAAACGTTACACTAAACTCTGTTTTTCTCTGCCTTGCTCCCTTATCAAAAGAATGAAGCAACTTATCAGATATTTCCAGGCATGCTTCAGATATTATTACCAACTTAAATAATATCAGCTGCCTTTGCTGCTAGAAAAAGAAGTAAAAGGTGAGACATAGGTCAGAAGCCCACAGTTTAGACCAAGTACTGTCATTAAGTTAACTCCTTTTGTTACAAAACCACAGGTAAGATAACACACAAAGTTTTAAATTTTCGGCATCAGACAATTTCAACAAGCATGGAAGCAAGAGAAGCAAAGTCTTGGTGTGTTATTAAACCAGAACCAAGTACAAAGAAATCCAGTTAATCACAGAGACTGCTGGCACCTTATTGTCCCTGCGTGTCCAGACAGTCTACGTCTTGTACCAACAACTACGACATTGTTGACACGCTGGCATAAGTGAGGGAACACCAGAGAAAGCAGTGCTCCCTGCAACACTTCCCGCAAATTGCAGCAATTTGTTGTTGCACCATGCTACCAAATTTGCATGGTTTTTCCATTGTCAGCTCTCATGACTGCCTTGTTGCTGATATATCAAGAAACAGGTGAAGTTTACCTGTAATCACATGCCATTTAAAAAAAAAACAAAACCCTTTTTAAATGAAGCAGCTAAGCTAGACTTCACAGGTGTATAGAAAGGTCCTGAAGCATTAATCAACAGCCTAAGAACCGGATGCCAAATTACATGTGCACGTGGAGATCTGATGCGCTTTGAGTGCTGCAGGTTGACATTAGCATGAAGTCACAGATTCCCAGGCAGAAATTAGGGTATCATCCACACAGACAAAAAAAAAAGCAAGCTGGACCAATATCCAGGGAACATCCAAAACTATAAACTAGAGTTAGAGGGTCAACTACAGAGAAACACTACCATTGGTATCCCTGAAATGCACATCTTCCATCAGAAATTGCCTCTAATTTATATTCAACAAGAATCAAGTCTGTAGCTGAACAGCCCTAATTCTCATCTCACACCAAAGCGCAAGGAGGGGAGAGAGCAAACACCAACAAGTCCCCACAGAACAACTAACCCACTCCCCGTGCCTGACCACCCATGAATACTGTCATGTCATGCACTGCTTTTATCATTTACCATATAATTCCTTGAGTGAGTATTCAATTAGCGGTGTAGATCTGGAAAAGTGCTTGAAGGTATCTCTTCCTTTTAAACGACCTGAAGATCTTTTGAAGAGGGAGACTATATTGATGGAAGTAACAGATCTACATGAGCCAAAGTACTTCTCTAGGTAAGAGCAGTTTGATGTCCAGACCGACACACAGCTGCATGTGCTGGAAAAAAGCCTGCAAAGAGAACTAAGCAGTTGTGCACATGAAGGAGAGCAACTGGCAAAAAGTAAACAAGCAGGGGAAAAGAGGCATTAGATTGAATAAGGGATTCCAAGTACATTCAGTCATGGCTTGAAAATGTAACTATTACATATTTTTGCATAGAAAAAATAATGCTCTATTGTACTTCAGTGTAGCGCTAGACTTAGCCTCCACAGTAAGCAGCAGCGTCTTTGTGGTCCCAATACATCCACTGTTCACCTCTTAGCTCACAAAGAAGAGGAAAATAATTAAGGCATATACTAGGGCATTTCTGAGGATACTGCTGCTTCAGTACAAAGCCTATTATGTTATCAAGTGCTCACCTATACACTTCCTCTCTCAGAGCTCCCTCCTGCTATCAGATAAGCTAGACTTGCTAGCTGCAGGCAGTGTGCTCTAAAACTCCAGATCTCCTGGCAGCCTCATCTTGCTACTGTCCGACCCTGCGCTAGCACCCACGACAGCCGCAGCAGGGCAGTACCAAGGCATTCTCAGTGTAAGGAGCTGTGTGCCTTTTTACGCATCCATTGTATTTGATGAAACAGTGAGGAAGGGTCACTCTCCTGCAAGACCATAGTTGCTCCATTTGTGGTTAACAATAGTTTTTCCATGGATTTGTGCTCCCAGTGAATTCAAGAGGGACAGTCCTGTCGGACACAGGGGATCAAAAGGGGATCTCTCCCTGTCCTCCGTTACGAACTCTGTCAGAACAGTTCTGGCAGGGTTAACACAACGGTAGGAAAGGGTACTTCTTTAGCAACTTTACTGTGCATGTGGAGAACAAGAATTTTGTCACCAACTTTAATAAGAGGAGGATTAGGCCATTGTGGATTGGGGGAAATCAGAAGCGAAAGCTTGTGATTCACTGGGCTGGAACAATCCTATCAAATAAGATCAATGCAATACCCAGCTACGAGTCAATCACACTCTTAACTCCCAAGCACCAAATCACCATTATTGGTTTAATGCCACTGGAGTTCACATCTGCTGACTTGCTGCCCTAAGAACAGCTATGGAGAAAGAGTTAATTTCCCATAAAATTTATGCCTGTCAGGAAGCTATCGGGATGTTCTTCCTCCCTCTGCCCTGCTTCATTTCTTGCCATTTATTCATGTTCCTCTGCCACCCAAACTCGGGCCAACATTTTCAACTTCACTGCTGAGAGGCAGGCACCTACATCTGCTTGCAAGTCCTTCAGCAGCTTCCCAAGTGCTGAGCTACTGGTAATTCCTGTTGCCATCAGCTGGAGCTGCAGTGGCTCAGCACCTCTGTAGGGAACAACCAACTCAGTGTTTCAGTGCAGATGCGGCAATTTGAACACTTGCATCTGGAAATTTTGTTCCCGATTTTAAACGTTCTGGTAAGGCAAAACAACACATAGCCACTGCCAAACCAGCCGTGGGTGGCCAGGGATCCCCTTGGTTATCAATGTTCCCAAATAACCTTGTACACAGAACAGACTAACAATTTCACTGTGTCCATGCTCCTGGCCTCCCAAGGCTCATTATAAGCATGACTTAGTTGTAGCGCTGTTCTAAACAGGGCAATAGGTCCCTCCATAACTGACACTCTTACTTTACACAGAAAAAGGCTGCTTAACAAGCGCTCCTACCCACCCTCAATTACCTCAGAGTATTTAATTCAGTCTTTTCCCACATCTGAGATGCTGCAATCAAGCTAGGCTTACTAAGTAACCAGAAAACTTTAATGTATAACATAACCCCCCAAATTCCCCCTCTGAAGAGAGTTTTGCTAGTGTGCTTACAGCAGTATCCTCAAACAAAATGCATCCATAAAAATCCACCTTACTCTCTGTAACTGCAGCTACAGCTCACACAAAACATTTGGATCTTTTGAGGTAATAAGAATCTGGGGACACTGTTTGTATCACAGTGGCACTTCCACGTCTGAAACTCAGCATATTTATATGGTCATCAGAACTGTAGTATCTTATTTTTTGATCTGTCCTTGAGGCACTTACCCTTAACAGATCAAATTTGAGAATTCAAAGCTACCTGCACAATCATTCTAGGTTTCTTGTGTGATCTTAGGCCGGTCTCTTTGCTCTGTGAGCTCCCTTTCACATCTACCTCAGAAAAACAGTTTGAGAAGGGCTGGCATTATGACACTTTGCCAAAAAGCCCAGAAGGTCTGGTGCAAACTGATTAGACTGAGCCCTTTCAAGGATGGAGTCAACAGAATGGAGCACAATCACTAGAAAGCACTTAGAAGACACTGAAGTTTGACTAAAAGAAAAGGCAGGGAGACCACACTACAGAGAAGCACATACGTACTGCTGGGCTCAGCTCACGTTATCAGCCCCTATCCGCCTGTTTTTTTAAAGCAAAGAACTGCAGAGATGTCAGACAAACAAGGCGAGCCGCAAGCACCAATTCAGTTGAACCAGAGAAAAATCTTCATAATCAGTCAAAAATCCAACTTAAGCAAAAACCCAGCGTGGTAACACAGCCACCCTTCCCCCAACCTGCGACTCAGACTGTGGAGCAGAACTGAACCCACACACAGCGTTCATCCTTCTGCCCTCCCCACTTGCAAGGGAACAGAGTGAAAACTGAGAACCTGAACCCCATTAGCAAAAGAACCCAAAGCAAGAGCCCAGATCTCCGTGACTAGGCACTTGCCCAGATGCTCACCTTTCACAGCTAAAGTCACTGGTTTAAGGAATGACACTGCCAAAGCATCAAAATCCAGAGTAGGCACTATCAGGCACAGAAAAAAATAGTTCATGCGTTTCCATGGGGATAGCAGTGATTACATATTTAGCAGCAGTAAGATAAGGCAGCATGCATGATCAGCACACCAATTTCCTGGACGGCAGAACAGCCACAACACCTAAAAGCCCGGACAGCCACAAAATGACAGACAGCGTATTTCCATTCTGGCTTTAATGTCGAGGCAGCATTTTCCGCAGAGCAGGAGTTGGTGGAGAAGGTTCCTGCGATTTCATGTCTTGAGATCAGACAAGCGATGCCTTAACTCCTCCCCGGATTTGCTTGTTATAGAAATCCCAGCGGAGGAGGCCTGCCACACCTAAAGCAGCGCAAGTCCCACGACTCCTCCCTCCCAATTTCGGAGTGCCAGAAAGCATCCTCGGACCTTACAACTCACATCTGGGAAGAACAGGCAGAACGCGGGAGATGGCTGGGGACACACAGCGTAGGGTCTAACGGCAGACAAACACACAGCATGGTGCAGGAAAGGGGGATATAGCGGGGGACCAAGCACTGCTTGCGGAGGACTCCCTGCAGTGCAAAGTATTTTTTCTGCTGAGCCCCACACACCAAACTGTGGGCAGATCCCAGGTCAAGCTGACACCTGTATGGCCAGCAGGCACGCTCCTCATTTGGCAACTGTGCAGTACAGAGCTGAAAAGCCCTAAAGAGAGACAAAGCAAGAGTTTCTCGCTGACCATAAGGCCTGACAAGGCTGTAGCGCAGCGCCGCAGGGCAGCAAACACCTCCCAGCACCAGCCAGTGTTCCTGGAGCATCCTCAGAGCAGCCATTAAAACCTTCCGGACTATGACAGACCTCCAGTGGTTTTTTATGCTTAAAAATAGAATAAGGCAAAGGACTGCAGCAAAATGAATAAAAACATAAAACTTTTTTATCAGCTGAAATTCTTAGAGGCCACTTCTGCACATGTTTATGTCAATACTTGTGCACCCTAACCAGCTTGGGGCAGGGACTGGGCTTTGGTTCCTTCCATAGCTGCAGTTTTGTGCTAATTCCTTTATGAAAGCAAACAGGCCATTTATAGGCAACCCAAATGCACACAGACACACTGCAAAAGCATGCAGTTATAGAGGCTTGATAAAATTAAACTCCCCAATGAATTTCAATTATATTCCTTCAACAGCTTAATAAACGGCAAGCTTAAACTACTGGCAAAAACAAAGTCATTTGACTGGTCACTGAAGTACATTTCTACAGCTTATGTAATTATACCCCTGTGGCAAAGCTGTAGCATTTGAAGTCCTCTTTAAAGAAAGGGAAGAAATTAAAAAACAACCAATTACTGTATGCTGGCCCAAAGATTTTGGTATAAAGCTCTATGCTGGCAAACAGCCTGCAATCACCAAAGCAGGGGATAATTTGTATCTAATGCTGCCAGAGAAAAATGGGGCTGTGAAGGCCGGCACCTCAGACACTCACACAGAACGATGCGGCATCCAGCAAAGCTCACCGGGCTTTTCAACAGCCTGTTTCACTTCACTGCTCAATGCTTAGCAATTCACCACATGCATCATCTGCACACATATTTTACAAATAGATCTTCACATTTCCCTGAAGCAAACAGGTGTAAATTGTCATTAACTTCATCACTTTCATCTTCACACATGGAAGCAGGGGTAAAACCAACTTCCACAGCCCAGATCAGGGCTAAGTTTAACATTAATCTAGATGCCACATCTGAGCTCAATTCAGACATCACTTCCCTTCACTCTCATATCTGCTCCATCAAGAGTGTAATGCTCCTGCTGTGCCTCTGCACTCCCACTACTAGAAATGGAAATTGGAATCAGCTGGCAAGCAAATTTAAGAGCTCCTGAACTAGGACAGTGACCCCTGAAAGCAGAGTCAGGAGAGCATGGATCTGCTTTAAAAGATAAAACAGGCTTTACTGCAGAATCACAAGAGTGGCAAATCATTAAGCAAACGCTGAAATTTATACTTTAAGGCCCAAAAGACCGTTTCATCACTCAATCCAGGCCCCTTTTAGTGCTAGTATCACACTGGAGCTGGGCTTTGGGGGTGGAAGATGAAGGACTCTGGACAAGAAACGCTCCCATGACCACTTTCTGTTGCTTTCCCAAACTGGGCACATAGCAGAAAGGGTGCTGTGAAACCAGCACATCCGGAAATCCTCAGAAACACACGTGAGAAAACCACAAAACGCAGACAGACAAACAACGGGCGATCCAGGACCAGCAGTCAGGATAGTATCATCTGCCCCAAAACTGCCCAAGCATTTATTTTGGGGAAGCTTTTCACTATGGCAGATCCCATTCCTCAGATAAGCCCTTCTCACAAATTCTCAGTCATTTGCTAGGCAGTTCCTGCCACAGAAACCAGGAAAATACCTTTTTTTTTCAGGAGTACTTTAAGGGGGCTACCTTGTGGGCCACTCCAAACAACCTTCTGGTCAACTGAAGGCAGCGGCTGCATAGCTCTACCCCAGTCGGCACAGGCCTTTTGCTGACAAGCAGCCAAGGTACAAGGCAGTTGTCAGCTGCTGAGTTGTCACTCACCACTTTCCTTCCCAGACTACAGCTGTTGAGTAGTAAATATCAGCATAATTAGAAAGAAAGGGAAAACACACAAACAAATCTAACCAACCAGGTGGCAACAGCAGCACTGCAAGAACCCTGTCCTGAAATCAGCTGTGCTCTTGGCTTCCTGTTGATGCCCTAAGGCTTTGCTGGAGGATGACAACATGGTAAAATGGGTGTTGTGTCCCACGCGTGCTCTATACAAAGCTATGACTCTACCACTGCAGATCTCCTTATCTAGACAAAGCAGGAAAGCATGAAGATAGCAGAACATCTATCCTGCTTTGCAGATGGAGAAATGAGACAGAGGAATGAAGCCCAGAAGTGCCAGTACTTGGCTTCAAGCAGATTTTTGATGCCCAAAGGTGGGCTGTTGCTCTTGAACCATATGAAGCAGCTGCAGTAGCAGTACCAAAACTGAACAGCAGATCCCAAGTCCCAGCTCAAAGATTAACCCAAGCCCTCCCTTCACAGCATACAGAAGCACTTGCAAGTCCCTGTTTGTAGCCCAAGGACAAAGCCTAGCTCCTGACAGCACCAGCTATGTCTCCATTCAGTCCTGACATGCTCCTTCTACTAAGCAGGCTGCTCCCTCCAGAAAGACTGCAGAGACACCTCCAATCCCTCACAGATTTGTCTCCACTAAGGACATCTACTGCTGTGGAAGGAAAAACAAAGAAAACCGGGAGACGGTGGGAGACAAAGTTTCCATCCCAAGGAAAACTAGAAGTTTCTCACTTCCTGCTGGTTGGGCAGGCCTTGGAGATCAGCCACGGAGGCTGCCACCACCCCCTAGGCTGCTGCTGGGCACAAAGGGGACACAGCACTCCAGACTACGCCAGGTACTCTGCCTGCTGCGCTGGAAGGAAACACAGGCAAGACACCGCCGCAGGGATCTGAGGGCTGCCTTTCCACCTTCAAATCAGTATTTAAAGTTACAGTGGAAGAAAACGGCTACTTGTTGGTATGAAATTATTTAGTTACAACAATAAATCCCAGCTGAGCCATAGAGGATTCACACAAGGAGAGCAATTTTTCCTACCTGTGTAGTGAATGAACTGTGTAATTCTATGCTCCCCCCCAGATGTGTTGTTACACATTTAAGCAGTGTTGCCACAGTGCAGTGATCACGGCTCAAATATGGTATTTGTATTTATTGGTGCACTTCCAAAACTCGCACTTTAATATACCCTGATAGGTGCACCATAAACTATTCTGTGATCCTATGGACACAGACAGCTTTCCCTCCTGAACAGCTTGCAGGTCTTGCACTGCAGCACATCAGATGGCTACAAGCTGTTTTAAAGCTTTGCACATTAAGCATTACTAGAAGTAAGCGCTTGCTGCCACAGACTGCTTGGGCTGGAAGACAGAGAACATAACACCACCGCAAAGGCAAGCCATCATTTCTTCAACTGATCTAGCTGCCACTCATTCATTTAGTCCGCATACTGAAAGAGACTTGCAGCTATCATCGGCGATGCATCTGTCAGCTTACACTTAACACCACCCCACTGTTCCCCAGTAATAAATATGACCGCACAGTCAGTAACCCAAGTTTTCTTGCAACCTGATCTATAAAAAGCAGCTGGCTTCCCTTCTCTCTCCCAGCACTACCTTGGGTTTCCTGATACTCTTGGAAACCTAACAGGGTTTTTATTGAGCAAGTTGGCACTGGGTAGTTATAAACATGAATACTAACCCTACCTCTCTAAATATTACTTACAAGGTCAACACCTCCCATCTACCCTTCACCCTGCCCTCCAAAACAAACAACAAACACAAACTTTCTTTAGCCCCTTTTGAGTCTTTGGGCGCTACCAAGCATAAAATTAAGATACCACTTAGTTGTGTACTCTGCTTAAATACTTTGGGTGACATGGAGGGAGGGGATTCATATTCTGGGGTACCTGAAATGCAGCTTAAGTAAATAAGGGTAAACTCCCTACTTGCAGCAAAAACGGGAGCAGATCAACATGGCAAATTCTTGTTCACAGGCAGATCCCTATCCCTTTCCCTCCTCCCCAGAAGTGTTGCTTGTAAACTAGACAGTTCAGGGCATTCATTTTAGAAACCCCATCATCACACACCACCTCCATTTCAGCAATTCCCACTCGGTCTGCAGTGATGCATGGGATGCAAGAATAGTAGGCACATCTTAGCCCTACACCCTACTGCAGTCAGACCGGAAGACAGATTAAAAGCCAACGGGAACAAGGACAGAAGAAAAGGAGAACTCTGCAGCAACCAGGAGATAGGGGGGTAAGATTAACCTAAAGCCAACTCTGGTTTTGGGTGTAATGAGGAAAGAGTAAAGTCTCAGCCTTGAGGTGCCTTGCTATGGCTCAGTTCTGCCCGAGACCTTCATGCTCTCGCAACTCTTAGCTCTAACTCTGAAGGGGAAGGAAATCCCATTGCAATGGCACCAATTAGGTTAACACATCCAGTCTCAGTTTCCTGGATTTTTCCACATTTCTATCCATTTGCTGTGTAGCCTTTTTTTTGCCAGCACCTTCAAATCTCCTTGGATTAAAGCCTCTCTGCACACCGTTTTACCCCATTTCCTATACTCAGGCCAAGACCATGTAGCGAGTCCCCTAAAGCTGCATTTTGCTCCCAAATCTTGTGATTCCTCCCTGCACTATGGTGTCACATGCAAAATGACTGGTAACGAAAGGGCCAAGTCCTGTTTCTTTAGTCTGACATCCCTATGCTGGAGTATTACCCCATTTAGGGTACTCGGTCACCGCATGGCCCAGGCCAGTTTTCTGTGCCATGCCAGACTTCACAAGCCTGGCAGAAAGAGCCAGGTACAGGTTGTTCTGCAGTGGGTTTGACCCCTCACAAGTTCACCAGTTGCCTTGTTTTAAGAAGTACAGAAGTGCTCGGGCAATGTTGCTTTGCTGAAGAAATAGTTTATTATTTATGGCATGTTTATTTTCAGGGAAATATATAATCAGGCTTGAGTATAACCTTAAAAGTAGGCTGAGAGTACATCAGGGAGTAAGAATGAGTTGAGCTAATGACTTGCTCAGATTCAGCCTCTGCTTTCTGCACTGTTTACTGAGGGAATAAGCTGCTTCTACAGCACAAGACAACTCAGTATCAGAGCATTTAACCTGTACACGTCGTCTCCGCCCTGCAGTCCACACACAAGTATTCTGGGATCTGTACATGGCTATAATAAGAGGTAATTCATCAATAACCTCGCCTTCCCAGGTCCTCAAGGAGTATTTACCCAACTCTCAGGTAAATGAGGCAAGACAGAGCATGTCTTGTTCCCAGAACCAGCCCCTCTCTATCAAATGTTAGACACATTTGCTGAAAAACAAATTAGAGCATGTTAAAACACTTCACTTAATTAAAAATAATCCTAACAGTATCACAAAGGTAAAAGTAATTCAATGTTTTGGTTAAACAGTGAAAACAGAACCAAAGTCTGTGAGATCACTCTGTGCATACTAAATAGTACCTGATTTTTAAAGCATACTAATGGAGCAAAAAGAAAAGCAATTTGAATTAGCTTTTTAATCACAAAATTTATCCTGTAAATAACTATCAAAAAGCTTCTGAATATAGGTAAGGGTTCTGGTAGAAAAAGTTCTTTTTTTCAGCATTAAAATCTGGTAAGATGTATCACCAGTATTTTGAATTTCAATTAAAAAAACAAACCCAGAAAAATTCAAGTTTCTTCCCTCCTCCGGGGCCTGTCTTTTCTCCAGCTTTACAAATAGTACCTTAAGTAGATACCCGGCTTCTTGTATGAGCATGACAGAACAAATCTACTACCTTTTACAATGGATGGATGAACTAATGATATGACACAACTCCTCTAAACTCTTAACTGGCAGTCTCCCCCCGTGTCACAGGGGTGGTGGGCCCCGTTCTCCCTCCAGCCAGCAGCAAGAGCCTTCCGTTTCCCACTGAAGTCTGACCACAGGTTGTCAGTGATTTCTGTGGGTCTCCAACAAGCAGTTCATAAGAAATGGATCTGTCTGGCACACCAACTTTTGGCTATGAAAAGCTGGAGCGGGGGAAAAAAAAAAGAAAAAAAATGGAAGAAAAATATGGAAGGCAATTTGCAGCAAGCCTCCTTCATTTAAAAATAGATGTGGTAGAATAAGCCACCACCATGACTTTAACTTAATTGTTTTTTTCTTTCAGTCTCCTTCAAGGTGCCTTCAAAGAAAGCAACGTGCATCTTAACTTTTCCAGCACTATGCTTTAGTTCAGACTTCCTAAGAAAATACATCAAAAGTTATTTAAAAGAAAGAAAAAAAGCAAAAAAACCCCACATTACTAATTTCTTGGCATTCAGATAATACAAACGCTCTGGGGAGATAAAAGTAATACTTTTTTGCACTAATGTATGCCTATATAAGAAGGTAAAGTCCATTGCTCAGGACAGCTTTTATTCATTTCATTTTTACTGTTACCATCTGATGCCAAAATACATTTTTCCTGAAGAATTATGCACTTAGACACTAAAGCCAACAACATTTTCACCACTGAATGCAACAAAAGCAGGATCTAGCAGTGCCGAATGTATCTATGTCCAGTTATTTTGAGAACATAAATTAACACTGAAGCATCCATCTGGCATAACAGATTGTTTGGTGCACTTCGTCCCCTGCTAATTAATCGATTAGCTCTACTGAGTACCAAGAGAGTTTCCCGCCTGGTTCTCCAGTTTCAGAGGACAGGGAGGATGGGCTGCCTGACCGCAGACTCAACAAGCAATGGCTTTTAAAACCCTTTCAATGAAACTATAGCAGGCAGGAAATTCCTTTGCCAAAAAGTATTTTGGAGAGGAGAGATGGTTAAGTTTACTGGTTAAAAACTGTCCTTTTATGAAAGGTTTGTGGATGTAAAAGCTCTTCTGATTTGACAATATGGAGAAAAAGAAAAGAACATAGGAATTTCCCACAAACCCCCCAGAAACCAGCACAGGCATCACAGTAAATGCTGCCAGCCGTGGAGCCTCAGACCAGTTCACCTGGCAGCAGAGACCTGACCCACTTGAGGCAGGGATGGGGGCCAGCCACCTTTCCCCAGCTCTCTCTTGCTGCAGTGACGCTTCAGGGAACTTCTCAGGGCCTTCTGCTTGTAAAGTCCACCCTCGTCCCCAAATCTGAGCTCATGAGAGTAACACCCCCCCACCTAGGATGGAGCCAGGCAGCAGAGGATCATGCTGCAAGGGCAGAGCGATCACCACAGGGCCGCAGGATGGGGACAGACATTCCTATGTTAACCTCACTCCTCATCTGAGCCACCACCCTCAGCTCCAAGAAGTTTGCCAAAAGCTGAAAACAGACTTCCATGACTCTGAGAACACCTAAAACTTTTGGGATTTGTTTGATGCATCTACATATGCAATATGCCCTGGCAAGTGCTTTGGTACAAAACTGTACAGCTTTAGCAGCAAGAACAAAACAGAAGTTAGGCTCTGTTTAAGCTCACTTGCCAGCGAGCATCCTGCAGTTCTGCTGGACTTCACCACTGCTAGCTGTTTATCTGCAGTTTTTTCCAACTGCAAACTTGTGCCGCTGAAGGAGCAGACACAGCCCCTGAGAAGCCACCGAAGAGCAGAATGTGGCTCCGCTGCCCTGACTCACCGGGTGCACGTACCTGCCTGCACCCACAGCGGTGCCTGGGCCCAAAGCCGAGCCTTTCAAACCAACCCAGGAAGCCAAAAGGGCCTGTGCCAGGAACTGAGGGCTTAACTTTCTTGAGACATTAACAACAGGAAAATTATTGCACATGAAAATGCTCTTTAAGCTCCTTTTCATAGCTCAGTTCAGCAAGCTAAAGGGCAATGATGCTGTTATTCCTCTGCCTGAACTGGCCTGTTTGCATAAGCTAACAACTGAAAACTCAGAACAAGCTTGAGGAATAACAATTTTTCCTCAAAATCTGCCCATGTCATAAAAATATTCCAAATACATTTTCTGGGAAATATGACTTTCTTGGAAACTGTCTTTCCAAATTACATTTATCTCCTCATCAAAGCTGCATGCTCAGACAGGCCTCAGCCATCTGTGTAATCACCTTCGGGCTGGGACCACCTCTCCCAATGCAGGTCTGCAATTCCTTATCACACGTGAGGGCGGTACAACAAAAATCACAACTGCAAATGTCTGGAAAGAAGATATCTTACAAGCCAATGAGATACTCGCCAAAACAGAAAGCGGATTAAACACTGTAACAATTCAGTAAACAGCCCAATTCTTTGCTACAGGGCCACCACTCCGATGCATAGGATTTGACTGCTGAGGTGGCATATACACAGAAGTTCATTTTTGAGAAGAGAGCTGCTCTCTATACCTATGCAGAATTTTTTAAATATCTGATGTCAGAAAACAAGGACTTTCAGTCCCTGGCATCACAACAAAGCTGCCTCAGACAGGCCAACAAGAAGTTTGTATAGTGCATGATGTCGGAGAAAAGAAATATTTGGCTTATATGCTCACAAATAACATAATCAAAATTCAGATGCATTTTGAATCTCTCCCACAAGGTGTGAAACTGTGGCAAGGAGCCATTCTGATATCCAAACTACATTTCAGCTAGGTGTCTCACATGCAAAATGTGGGACCTACGGTCATACTGGGTCTGGGTCTCGAGCCTCCCACCCGTAACAGGAACCAAACAAGCCTGAGGTACAAGGGAGAGGATTCAGGTCCTACACACTGGCAGGCCAACAAGTCTCGGACGCGACGCAGAAGCTGCCAGAAGGACTGAGTGTGACTTTAAAATAAATGCCTGTCACAAGGAAAACAACTGCAAAATAAAATGCCTCCATCACCCAACCATCCTGCCCGCCCTGGCCGCACAGCCATCCATCAGCCACCTTCACGCTGAGACACATCCATGCTTTAGCTGGCCACAGGGGCTCTGTTCAAGTAATACCTGGCCACGAAGCAAAGACTGGCACACAACAATGGCACACATTCTGCCCCCCATCCCCACATATTAAGCTAGATAACATGGATTGTTTTATCTCAGTACCTCCCTGACTCCTGCAGCTCTTGGGTTCTACTTTTTCCCCTGCTCACTGTTTCCTCACACCGCCCCAGCAAACACTGACCGAACACAAGCTTCGTAGCGCTGTAACACAGCGGCACCACAGCTCAGAGGAGGAAGGCATGGTGAAAAGATCAGTCACTCTACTACAAAGAAATGCAAATTATGGCTCTCCCTGTGCTGAGGCAGGACAAGCTTCCTGTGACTGCAGTATGAAGCCTCTGGGAAGAAGGAAATGTGAAGATCAAGGTCAGGAAGAAGAAAGTACGTTACAGAAGGGAGAAGGTTTTCCCAGTAGCTCCAAAGGCCCCCTGAAAAGAACCTGCACATGTATCACGCATGCATGTGCCCACTGGCTGGCCAAGATCCTTGCACTGGTCAAAAGAGCAGCGGAGCCAGTCCAGCATCTGGCACTTACAAGTGGCACTTACAACTCACGGCGCTAAAAGTTTATCTGCAAGGCTTAGCTTGAGAGCTCCTCAAACAGGGATTTCATGGAAGTTACTTGTTTCGAGCACTGTCTATCTTTCACAATCCAATGCTGTGCAGCCACTTATCCATTCAAGCACCAGCCAATACAACAGGAGCAGTTATCACCCTTACTTAACTGCACAGACTCAAAACTTGCAAGGATCACTATTTCGAAGGCAAAAGAGGAAAAAGGAACCTCCCTTCTCCTTCATTTACCTCCTTGTTTTAGCTCCTACTGCTCATCAACTGGGGTCTGGCACTGTTCTTTCAGGAAGAGTTTCCAACAGATGCCCTTCGTTACTGACTCTAATTATTGCTCAACATGTTGATCACATACCAAGAAGCCACATCCCTGCAGTCTCCTGTGCAGGAAATTCCAGGCTTTGTCAAAACTTGGCTTGAGACAAGGAATAAAAGCTATTCATGTTCAGGTATCACATAAGTCTTCCAAGCACCACCATTTATACAGCCATGACTACTTAGTTTTAACTTCTATCACATGCAAACCACACGTTCATTATTCCCATCTCAAACTCAATTAATCAACCTTTCTCTGGTATCCAAAGCCTTCAGTTTTCTTCAGAAACATATTCACACCCAGAGTTTTCATCACGGTCTTCTGGGCAGTGGGGAAGGGGGTGGGTTGCAGCTTGAGACAAGGGAGAATTTTCTTCTGCAAAGGCATGGGATCACATTCAGACAAACGATCCCCATAAACCTAGAGAGGTCAGGAACTGCTGAGCTACTGTAGCTTCGGAGCAAACCACTCTTGTCGTTTAGCCTCCTGCATAATACTGGGCCATCATGCATTGCAACACGGTGAAGAAAGCAGGTATCTTTTCTCTAAATCTCTACCTAGAATAACGTGATTATACAAGACCAAACATAAAAAAATAAATAAATAGGTTCAGGCTCATTTGCAGACAAATTAAACTGAAAGCCTGGATACTAATCAGAGAAAGAAACACACACTGAATTCTTCTAAATAAAACTCACCTTTTAAAGTCAGTCTTCCTATTTCTTGAGGCCCAACCTCCTGGGTTTTGTTTTGATATTTGGGTATGTCGATGCTGAAAATGCAATGTCCAGCCCACACCTACCAAGTGTTCTGTGGCTTAACCACTCTTAATAAAATGCTGCTGGTCCTCTGACAGCTATTTCTATGCAGAGTCTGTGGTAACACCACTTCTAAAATAGCTGGCCAGCTACAAGAGGTCTCCAAGCTGTGTTTTCTCTGATTCCACCTGGCTACTCTGCAGCACCCACCTTGCATACTCAGGCTAGAAGCGACCAAGCAGAAGCCAGAAGACCCCAGCCAGCAGAGTCAGCGTTCTGCACATCTTTTACGCTCGTATTCCACACAGCAATAATCCTAAAAAGATCCTTTACTGTAGCAACTTGGAGAGGCAACTCCAGCAAGCCCACTACATCACATTCTTTCCGTTTGGCCTCTGGCAAGTCTCTGCCTGTTTGAACAGATGCCATCAGCACTTGTCCACGTTGTGCCGTGCTGGTTTTTTTCCTACTTATTCCACCCTTCTCCTGCTTAAAAGAACAAACCAGCTTTTATAACCTGAATGTTTCACTGTTGGCAAAAGATGGCTAAACATTAAACCAGAACAGTTTCCCATCCAAATCCCTAAGCATAAGTCTACTTTTAAAAGTTGTCTCCAACACAATTGACAGTATGCAATTATATTTGTGAAGTCAGTATCAGCTGTTAGAACACTGCTAACAGGCAACGTTAACAAAGCTGCCCTTTACCGGGAACGTGTGTACAGTCTCGCTCTTCAGAAGTACAGCCCAAACCCAAAACCTTGGCTGAGAGTCATCTGAGAAGCCCTACACAGGCTCAAAACAGGCTCAATCACTAAGTCAGATCTGACCCTATTCTTCAGCTAAAAATACAGTTAGACAGTCATCAAGCTTAAAAAAAGTAATATCCATATCTTTTCTTTAGCTTTCTAACTTTCAACTGTCAAGCATACATGACACTATTTTGGATTCCACTTGGAATAAAATTCAGCATTGCTGATCTGTTTTACTGTCACTGACCCCATGATATGAGCTTTTCTTAAAACCCCAGCTTGTAAAAATAAATCCTCTGAAGCTCAAGGATAAGTCTTTTAGGTACCTGAACATAAAAAGAAAGGTAAACATGATGCATGCAAAATTACAGAGGCTCAGACTGGAACACAGATAAAAACAGCTATATTTTTATTAAAAAAAAAAAAATCAAGATTTTAAAATCAATCCATTGTTTTTGACAACATACGTATAGTTGATCTAAGTGGAAATGTTTAAAACCATCTCTGCTGCATTTTTTCAAACTCTAGAATCCAACAATGAAAATAGCCACAGGCATAAACAGGTGGTAAAAACTCTCTTGCTACAAAGCTTGCAGGCAGACAGTATTACTGATTTTATTATGTTTTAACACATCCTTTCTGTATCTTGTTAAAAAAGTCTTGAGGAATATCATAAGCACTTACAGAAAGTTAGTATCTCTGTAAAGTATTTAAGGAATTGTAATTCCTCTACATCAAATGCTCAAAATGGTTCAGCCAGCCATGGACAAAAATTATTCTTAAAGACACTCTACAGAACTTAGTTGCTTTTAGAATAGGTTTTCTGGTTTTATCAACTTTGAATCGCACAAGCTTGTCTTCAAAAGAATCACGTGACATTTCTTCTGCCAAACTTTGAACAAGTTCATTAGTAAATCTTGGAAGCAAACAAATCTTGCAACTATACCACCATAGAAGAGGTTACAGTCAGACAAGAGAGTCGGGGAACAGCCCCCCAGCCCCTACTTACAATTTGCATGCCCAATTTATCAAGTTACTTAATCACATGCTTAGCTAATACATTTTAAATGAAGTGACTCACACACTTGAAGTTAGGCATGCCCTAAAGCAGCCTGATGAACCAGGGATATTGGGAACCATGCATGCTGACCCTGCAGAACAGAACAACCCATCTAATATAAACCAAATTTTTATAAAAGCACACCTTCCTGTTTAGGCCATCGCTTTCAGACAGACACCCCCAAACCATCTGGTAGTGGCCTCGTACTGCGGAGTACTGCATGTTCGAATGCATGCCTCCAGTCACTGCCGCCTAGCCCATGAACAGAAATTTCAGATAGAAGTTTAACAACAACCACTGTGATCAGAAGTGAAATGTGATTCCTGCCAGCTTTGTCAGTCTTGCATTACATGAGCCATCCCAAGAGCTGAGGTTCCCTGGGCTGTATTAAAGTAACACTTGATCAGGCAACAACCCTTTGCTTCCCAAACTGCCCAAACAGCAGGTTGCCATTATGTTTGCATCTCTGTAAAACACTGTCAAACACTTCCCCATTGAAGCAATTTACTAATGCTCCCAAGTTTGCTGCTATAGTTTCTCCCTCTCTTATCAAATTAAGAGAAGAGCAAATATGAAGAAAGAGACAGAGAGAAAATATACAGCTTAATTACCTAGAAGACTGATGGATAATCAAAGCAATTCACAGGGCTAAAACAGGACAAATACATACTGACTTTTACGTAAACAATAAATATCCACAGTGTACCCCTAATTACTACAAGTACTCAGCCGCAGGCTGAATTGTAACTGCATAATTATACCCAGTGAGGTCAAACAACCAAACAGAAAACTGTGTCCACACAGAGCTATGGGGTTCGGAGCTTAGTTCCTAATGTTTTGTTGTCATCACACTACGAAAAATAAATTCAAATCTAGGGACTTACCAAAGACTTCCATGTACTTAAATTTTTTTCCTCGTTTTTCTCTTTTGTGAAAGATTAAGTCCCATGTTTTCTTAGTAAGAGGATGCAAGAAGGAAGTAATTAGCCTTCATATCAAGCTTGAAAACAAAGCTCTAAATCATATGATGCTCTAGTGTCAGCAAAAGGAAATGAACATAAAAAAATTGCTTTATGCTGAAAACACAGTAAAAATTGTGGAAAAAAAATATCAAGTGTACAAAGGAGCCCAAGAGCCTCCATTAGTTTTCGGGCAGGCTTTAGTCAAAACACTAAAAGCATCAAGTGCACAAGTTAGTCAACAGCGGGCTACATTTGAGTGCATCTTAAGGTGCAGTACTTGGAGCAGCAGGGCAAAGGTTTTTTTCCTGGTGCTTTCTCTGATGCCCATTCTGTTGGGGACGAGCCCTCCTGCTCTTCTGGGGTAAGAAGTACTCAGGGCTGCCACCCTCTCTACAAAAGAAGGGGGAAGAAAACTGGAATCTCACACCTATGTCCGAGTCCTCAAGACAAGCAAGCCAGCCAACTCACCCCAAAACGTCCCATGCTTTACCCACAGGGGCTACTGTTGCCCTCGGGCAGAACAGCAGCAAACAGGCTCCTTCGGAGAGCTTCCCCTTCAAGGCAGGAGGGATCTAGCAACTGACGGAGGGAGAGAGAGCAGACAGGAAAGCAAGAGACTCCTATACCTTGAGGATGAGAAAACACGTTTGGAAAAGCATTAGAACAAAACGAGGGACAGCTCATTAAAGAACAGGAGCCTGCTGCACACATGAGAGCTCCAAAGCACTACGCAAGGTGACTGCCAGGAGCAGTATGGCACGCTGCTGTTATTTGGGGGGACAGGGCCAGCCCTAGTGCACCAGCCTCAGAGGCTCTCTGTGGATATGGGCTGCTTGCCCAGCACTGGGGTGGGACACGAGCACCAGAAGGAGCTCCATCCATGGACGCACCGTGAGGACCAGGAGTCACCAGCACTGGTGGCAGCTCCAGTCCATTGCCTCATATGCAGTCAGAGATAAGATAAAGACGACGAAGCTGGAGGGACACCAGCAGATTTATATAGGTATTTAAAGGTACAGGGCATGTAGCTCCCAACAAACTAAAGGTCATCTTCAAGCTTCTGACCACAGGCTACCAGTGCTCTTTGCACCATTGCCCCCCAGGCTCCCAGAAATGGCTTGCTGTACAAGCCAGGACAGTATTTTCCTTCACTGGGGAGAGAGCAAGGAGGATGCTGTCCCAGCCTGAGCGGCATGGAAGGTAATAACTCTGCTCCTCTGCCTCTTACTTTACTGAAGTAATTTATTTAGCAAGGCCTGCCCACTTGAAAACCCTTTTAGTCAAATATATGTAAGCATTGGGACAGACCTGCCCCTTCCAGACAAGAGCATGAAGTGCCATACACTAACAAGAATTTTCTAAAAGGAAAAAAAAAAACCATCCACCACCAGGCTCTGCATTTTCAGAATGAAGTTTACAAAGAGACCACACTTTCTCTTACATTTATCAAAAACTCAGCTGACACAAAAAACAAGTTGTGTTTTTTTCAAGCTGATCCCTGAAAAGCCTAACAGATTTTTGCCAACAGCTCTGTAGATTAATCCATCTCTGTCCCTGCAGCAGGAAAATAAAGCCTCACACAGACCAGCAGAGCAAGATGCTGCACTCGGCAGATACCAGAACTGCACACACTACAAAATACATCCTAGCCAAATGGAAAGGTAAGGGTTTTGCACATTATAGTATCCTTTTTGTTGTGCCCTTTTATCTTACAAAATACTCTAGAAATTAACTCCTAGCGCAGAATGTTTTTAACTCCATTTCATTTTAAGATTACAGCTCAGATTATTTTAAAGCAAAAGTACCATACAAAAACAAGCATTCCCATTCACCTTTGCAAAAGGGTGGGAAATTAATTTAAGGCAGATAAAAGCAGAGTTCACTGTAGGTACTAATTTCCAACTCTCTGAATTTACTGTCAGCCACAGAAGTCCTCAATTTCTAGCTGAGCCAGTAGCATAAAGAGAGAAAGAAGCAGCAACACCTAACGCTGGCATACAAAGCAGCTGAGCAAGGCCCACACTACACTGACCTTGCCATCTGGACATGTGGCAAGCCCAGTGCAGAGGCATTTCCAGCATTATCCTCTACAATCATGTAAAATTGTATTCTGATGAGAGAGGCCAAAAATCCCATGCTCCAGAGACCCAGCTGATAACTGCAATCAATCCACTTTATGGATGCCAGGTCACACAGTGATGCCCACGTTACTGCTTCACAAACATCAACAAATTATCACACTTTCTGCATAAAGATGTTGATTTTCATTCCCTCAGTTCCACCGAGTGACAGAAAACCAGCAGTTAAGAAGCTGATCCTATGTCCCCAATGAAAAACTGAAAGGATTTTATCGGGGGCTGCTATACGTGCAGGATTAGGCCTGACTGATTTGCAAAAGGCTTTGCAATGAATTAGTTACTGAGCTAAGAACAGAAGCTGGGAAGCCTGGTTCCTTGTTCTGTACTCGCTACAGAAGTGCTGCCTGCTCAGCCTCTATAACCACTGCCTTCTCCCGTCCTGGGCACTCAGACTCACAACTGGACTTTGATGCAGCAAGAGGACGCATTGCCCTAGTGAGGCTTCACTGGGGAATCTTCCATCAGCTACGCCGCAAGAGCCCTGGGCTGAAAACTAGGAAACAGCTGTAGCTTCAGCTCCTACTTCACTATTACAGGCCAGTGTTATCAGTCTCCATGTCAGGAACTCTGCAGGAATTTGCTTTCTGCAGACTAAAGAGAAAGAATGAAAAACATAATGGGAGGACATTATTTTGTACGTGTGTGTGTGAGGGAGAGAGAGAGAGAGAGAGAGAGAAAGAGAGAAGATGAAAGGCTTTGTAATTATACAGTTTAACCTTCTGCAAAACATAAGCTGAAAAAACTGATCTAGTAATTCCTGTGTCAAGCCCATAACTTCTAAGTCCTCTGTATGGTATTCACCCTGTCCACTATTCTACCATCTGTACTGCAACAGCTTCCAGCCTGCATTCAGGCCTCTCGCATGCACAGCCTCTGCCCCAAGACGCTTGCTTAGCTAGACACAAATCCCACTGCTTCAGAAGCAAAGCCTTTAGCCAGCTAAGCACAAGCATTTCTTCAAAACAGCACATTTTCAGAACCAAATACCCCCAAGGCCTGAGATGTAAAAGATAAAGGACCCAAAAGGAGGTTCCCCAACAACAAAAATATACACAACCCTCTCCCACACATCCTGACATATCAAGACTTTACAGGGCTTGAGGGAGCAAGCGTAACAGTTATGATATGTTGAAACAAGTAACGTCACTCATTCCTTGTCTTGTACGACAGATTGATGGATTGTCAGCACAGAACTTGCAGACAATTTCAAAAGACGGAAAGCTGAAGACAAACTGTCAGCAAAGGGACCAAAAGAATTTTCTGAGAGTCAAACACAATCCCTGAATCCCCAAGCACTCTGGACTCTTAGTAAGATGCAAGCACAAACCAAGAGAACAAATCCTGAACTGAGCCCACAGAGAAGCAGAGTCTGTGCATCTTTTCTAAACAGAAGAACTGTTTTCATGAAGGATGTCATTATTTAAGGATCAACAATCCAGACCAAGAAAAACAGGTTAATTAAGGAAGAAAGCGATGAGGGGACATTCTGGGGTTTTGAGAAAGCCAGTAATGATTCAGCTAACCTGAACACCAGATAATTCCACTGAAGCCAGTCTCCCAACGTGATACTTCCCAATTCTGGACGCAGCCATGACATCCCTAGTTTGGTGACACATAACTATATGACACTGCTTTTCTACATGGCACCAGGAAGGAAACGTGCTCCCAGCCTGTCATCTGCAGACCAAATCATTTCAGGAGGAGGCTCCATGTGGTCATACAAATGCATGGGTAAAAATACTAAAAATTACTTTACAGAGCTTATTGCTTCAAATCTGTCAGTGTGCAAGCCTATACTGAAGTCTACCACCAGTTTACTTGTAATGTTACACACAGTGAAGGTACACAGACCAAGGTGAAGCAGTTTTGATAGATTTCCTGGGAAGCTCCAGTGCCAGGCCGCGTGCTCTGCAGGGAAGGGAGTTATCTTCCTGGAAATCAGCTCACACAATGTCAAAGTAATAATTCTGTGTTCAGATGAATAAACAAGGGAGGGAGGGAGGGAAATCTTTTAGATCAAATCACACACAAGCTTTCTCCACAACAGACATCCAACAGCATACCAAGGTTTCCAAGCTAGTCACTGCTGACCTGTCCAAAGAAAAGCTGAAGCATGATTTACTGGATTTCTGTAAAATAAGCTTCAGTTTCACCTGAGGCTGCAATAGGTAAAGCTACAAGTGCCAGAGTTTTAGTTGGTGCATAAGGCTTCATTCTTGAGCTGTGTGAGCAGTGGGCATCGTCTCCTACTTAAAGAAATGAACATAAGTGTGCTGGAAAAAGAAAGCAACACTTGAATCTATCAGCAGATAGGGACAAAGTCCATCCCTTCCCATTACATTAATGTCAATTCACCCATTGCTTTTGGTTGAATAAAGATTTCTCCCATTACACAGGCTTAGTTCGCTCATTGTCTACCAAAAGCCATTCAATGTTGAGCCATGCTCCTGCTAACTTCTTCCTCGAATGAAGAGTATTGCTCTGACTGCAGTGAGCCTGTATCACTGCCAGCTGTAATACCATCATGCACAGTACCTGAAAAAGCACAAAATGAGGTTCCAAAATTATAAAGACTTGGTGAAAATAAAACGACTGGACGTTTTTACTGCAATTATCTGAGCACTAGCAAACTTTAGTCTTTGCTGCTCTAAACAAAGGTGGTGTAAAGAGGTCAGCACTACTGTGACCGGTACCCAATGGATGAACCTCTTCACCTAAGCCTATACAATAGATGGGTAGAGAAGATGTTCCCCTCAATTCCAAAAACAGAGCTCAACACAAAATCCCAAAATTCACATGTAAGTTTTCCTAGACCCCTGAATAAGTCTAACACCCATTCTTACCCACATTCCCCCTCTCCCAGCGTGGCAGCCCACTACTGCCTAGCAGTTTGAGAGATGTTCTGAGGCATCATGGGCTATTCTCAGTGCGAGGCATCGCATCTTGCTCTTTAGAAGCACTGACAGCTATAAACAAAACATCTATGGAAAAGACTACTGAGTGTGCAGACCCATGTCTTAGATGGAAACAAAATTTCTGTCTGGCCAGACTCCCAGGCAAAGGCAGTCCTGTGCCAGTAACACTCTTTATCAGCATTTTCATGCCCAAGGAGCAAAATAATTTCTTCTCAAACCTTGCCATCAAGAGTCTGGTGAACAGCCATTCTTTGAGATGATGGTACAGAGCCACTATGGATTTTTTCCTTCAACAAACTAGCACTGAACAGAATCTCACAGCCACAAAGGCAGTAATAGCAATAAAAGCAGAAGAGGTAAAGAGCAAGGCTTAGGCAACCATCACACAGAGTATCAGCGTCTTCACACTCACCACAACACACAATGGCTTCAAACCATGGCAGACCTGCTGAGCAACCGTATGGGAGCACTGTAAACAGAAGTTATCCAGGAGAACAAAGGGATGGGAGAGCCTTGGCAAAGCAAAAGTTTAAGTAGCAGAAATTATACAAATGAGTCTGGAATGGGATGTTGTGGAATGAAGTGGCAGCAATCCTGTCACCTGCTGAGTTTCCCAAGCTGGGAAATCAACAACAAAATGCCACGAGAAGGTGACATGCTGTTTTCAGGCTGCTCATCTAGATCCAGACTGCATGTTTTGCCCCTTTGTACAGGAACTTCATTTACACAATTCACCCACAGACAATCAAGAGTTTGCTTTAATATAACATGGATTAATTCAAGGTTCCTAATGCATGCTGCATCCAGCAAAAAGGGTTATTTTCCCAGAAACCTCAAGCATACTGATGTCCAATTCGCATGAACAGGAGTTTGCAGAAACATTCCCTTTCACATAAATTTTTCAGCCAGGGCTCTAACTCACTGACATAAATGAAGAGAAAGTTGTTGTCTTTGCTAGGCATAGAACTGGGCTATCAGGGCAACCCACGCACTTTTGTAACCAAATCATTGGCTTGAATATTGACATTTCTACTCTTGTATCTGTAAGCAGGGTAAAGGAAGAAGTACCTCTTGCAACAAAAAGCTCTAGTCAAGCGTAACTACCAAGTCAGCTATACTTCAATACAAACAGTAAGGTAAATCATTACACAGTTGTTACGCTGTATTAAAGTACACACTGGCATTATTTCATACCAGGTTTTAGGCTTTCCAGTTCAATTCTATTTTTTTACCTGGTAATACTTCTCAATTTAGTACAATGGAAAATATAGTGAGCTACTACAACCTTGGAGTTTGGGCCGAATGCCATCTGTTGGCCCTACGGCAACTGGAACCAATAAAACAGGGCTTATTTGCAGTAGGAAACTACCTGAACAATTGTTTTCGAACAAAGATGGCAAACTCCTGAAGAAGTGGGAAACTTTCTCCTGGAAATGAGAAAGCCACGCCTGTAAGCTTCAGGTATTTCCTTATTATGAAACCTGTCTTGGTGACAAGACATACTTTCTCAGCACTTTTCTCACTTCTTGCTGCCAGAATTAGGTGATGCATTTGAAGCATACACAAAGCTCAGGCTCTGTAGAGACCACCATTTCGCAACAACCTGATCTTGTCTGTTTATTAGCAGAGGCTCAACCTAAATTTTCAATACTACACACAAAGACCTATACAATTTGAGCTAGAATAATACTGCCACAATTGACAAGAATAGGTGCGGCCAAATGTTTTCTCATGCATTTCAGAGATATCACAGTCAGGTGGCATCTTCTCAAAACATAACAAAAGATGACACTTTATCAGACAACATAGATGTGTCAGGCAATAAATCTTACAGCAGAAGGCTCCTTTCTATTTTAATTCTAGTCGTCACCGATCGAGAGATACTATTGTCTTTCTCAAGACAGACACAGGAGAGGTGAAACCAAAGCAAACACCTCAAACAACTGGAAAAACACGGAAATGCTCAGGGTTTCATTTAAATCCTGGTGTGTTCATTCTGGTCTAATAAAAATAGCCCACCCCACTGCTTGCACAATTCCTGAGATCAGTAGGTATTACCCTGCAGCTGCCTGCACTATTCAGAACAGCAAGGAGGCTTGTTTCAGTCGGGCACATCCATCTGTTTCTCCCTCTCCTTTTAATAGATGCATCATTTCAGCCCCCAGTATGGAACAGGCTGGTGATCTCCCCCACCATGACTCACGTATCTGTGCACTACTGACTGTGAAAAAGTGTCCCCACAGCTTTGGTATTTTGCACTACTCCAGGGTCTTTTATTTAGATGTTGGTAAACAACACTGTTTTGCAGTACTGCACAAGAATGCTTTTTATTTGGCATCTGCCCCTTGTTGCTGTCAGTGCATGAAGAAAAGGGCTCTCCTATACGTAGCAGCACAGACCAGCATGAACTACTAAAAAATCCCTCTAAAGACAGGGTAAACACTTGATTGCTTAAGTCCATGCCAAGTTCTGTGCTTTCCTGGTTACAGCACCAGATTTATCCAAGCTACCTAGCTTAAAGCTACAGATATGTTCTTGCTGTGTGGATTGGTCTTGAGGTAGTAAGTTTTAGCTTTCCACCCACAGCCACCAAATTAAGAACCTACAAAGTGCAAAATAAGATCCCAATGCCTTGTCCCCAGGTTTTCCAGCTAGTAAGGAAAAATTAAGCAGTGGCAGCAGTAAAGTCAGAGTCAGAAGAGTTTAAAACATTGCCACTTAAAGAACAGATTCAGATATATTATCTAGTAAAATCTATTTGTGTATTAGTTGCCGCTTTTCCTTCAGAAGCAATGCTCCAAGGCTCCTTCAGTGCTAGCAGCTCAGAGCACACAAATAACCCTTTGACAAGAAGCCAGCATGCGTTCAGCAAGGATATATGGCCTATCGGGATCAGGACTCAAACCAGCTTGCTTCTCCTTCTTGTTCTTCCACAGCTCCCTGCATGCCTGTGGGTAAATCACTCAACCTTCCCGTGCCCAAATTCCCCGTCTGTATGAGAGGGATAATCACTCTTCACTGCTACACAGGGCCATTGTCAAGCTACATTTACTAGTGATTGACAGGAGCCTAGGTACTACAGACAAGCACCACAGAAAATCGCCCCTTTGCCCCAAATGCTTTATGAAAAACAAATGTTCCTTAAAAATCAGACTTCAGATTCAGTTCCCTAGCAGTTATCACAAAGAACAGCAATTTAACAAAGACTCTACAAACACAAAACCCCCCCCACAATTTCACAACGTCCTTTCAACCTGACATCTAAAAAAAACCTACATGCACAATTACTTATGATAAAGGTAATGACAAAACAAGAGAACAAAAAAGGTGGGCAATACTGTTTCTTCTACGTTAAAATAACTACTACAGTGCACTCAGTTTGCCAGTTTAATAGGTGATGTGACAGGTCCTTAGTTCGTCTTGGGACAATATGAGAACAGAATGATTAGCAGTGTATGATGACAGTGATCACTAGCTGGTTCCTGGAGAGCTGATAAGTTATTAAGCTAAACAATGCATCACTATTATGAGCAAGTCAGTGCACAACTGTAATTTCCTTGAAAGCTGAGCAGTGCATGATTATACTTGTCCACTCAGACTCCCTGCTGGCAGCTCTGCATTCTGCTATTGTTCTGAGCTCAAGAGTCTTCTCAGTGCCCAGGATACAGCCGTGTGAAAATATATTCTTCATAGTCAGCCTTCGTTGTGGCAGCTGTCATCAGAAGAATACTGGGAAGAGAGACATTCTCTGTCCTGAAGCACAGCTATTAGAGCCCCTAAAAACATGTGGTTTTGTTTGTCAGCACGAGCTACCTCTCATTTCTAGCTGAGGCAATTTCCATTTCAGGAGCACTATGACTTTGGAATCACACATATATACCTACATATATATTATACACATACAAGCATATGTATGTTTATGTGTATTAAAAACCACACATGCATACAAGTATATTCCTGGTTGTTTTCTTTATGAGTCTCAGGAAGACTGCTGTTATTACTGGAAGCTCAAACGGACATCTTTCAACTTCTATTTCTCTCTCCAGGTATAAGCAAAGACAACAAGCCACACCTCCACTAACAAACCTAGAAAATCTAAGAAGAGAAAAGGAAAAAGGAAAAAAGATGGCAGCAGCTGGATGACAAGGATTTCAAGTGCCTAATACAAACACAGACTGTAAATATGGCCTTCATCTGTCCTACCTAAAAGAGGCGGTTCTAGTGGTGGAGACGATGCAGGACCTGGAAAAAACACAGCCAGGTCCTACTGCAGACCTGCTTTGTGAGAGGTATAAGCCACTTGCCCTCCTACGTGCCTCAGTTTCCTCCTCTGCAAAGAAAGTCCGCCGCATCTCCCCGCCCCTCGGAGGTGCAGTCAGCACGCACTGCCGCGGCTGCTCCCCGGGCTGCCCAGGGCCTGGCGACTGCAGGGATTGCTGCTGCACAGTGGGGCCGTGCAGGGCCCGATCTGCTCTGCCAAAGAAACAGAGTACAGCGAATCCCTAACCCACGTGGTTATGTGGAGAGGGAAGAACAAGGAGACCCCCATTTTGATTCCCTAAGCATACACCCTCACTCTTGCCTGGACGAACAGCCACACTAAGCCTCCCCACCCTTCGTGCGTTTTTACCATGCTCTTGTCCTGAATGTCGTCAGCTAGCCTGTCCAGGACTTTTAAAATCCCTAAGTGTCTTCCTCTCCAACAGCAACACACATTTCAGAGTGTAAGCCCCACCGGCTTCCAATGAGCCTTGGGGTGCCAAGTACTTAAGTTGTTTCTTTTAAATAGGACTTAGGTGATTCTGAAAAATATTACCATGTACCTCACATTAGATTTGATATAAAGTGAACATTAAGTGGGAAGAAAATCTGACACTGAGAACATCTGACAACTGCTTAAACGATAGGTCCTAATTCATTTTAAACTTTATTTTATGTAAGACTCTTTTAAAGAGCACCATGAAATTCTTTCACTGTCCTTTTCTCTGTGTTGATCCTGCAAGGAATATATAATCAGCATCCGTTTAAACAAGCCACGGAAAATGTACCACTGTATTCTGAACCCAAGAACTGTTCTATTCCTGTCACTAAGTTTTTTCAAATCCAAGTGAAAGGGAAAAAACATTACTGTTGGAATTAAAACCATAAAAAGAACAAATGTAATATTCAAAACATGATGCTAGTAATACATACAGGATAAGCCTTCCCTACAGTATCAAAAAAAGGTTAATATCATTACTATTTGCACACCCCACATCTTTACAAATACATTATTTCTACCCCTACAATAAGATCTAATCATCCCCCATTCTCCTGGGCAGTAAAGAAAGGTTAAGAAGTCAATCATTTCTAGTCCAACTCTGAAATCAACCATCCCACAGCTGCACTACTGCAACTCTCTGAGAGCCAGTGCCATAAACATAACCAAAAGGATCTGGCTTCAAAGGTGTGAGGGTTTTTTGCTGGGTGGGTTTTTTATTTTCTGCTGTTGTTTTTTAGGGTTTTTTTTTCCCCTGAACTTGGATCACACTCTAAGTTAACAGCAATTTCCACAACACCGGAGGTGGGACTGTCGACTTGGGCCCAGGAATTTTATCAACTGCTTTGCTATGATCCTCCAACTACACCCTCAGTTGTCCAGTCAGGGGAGACGGCACCTAAAGCTAGAGCCATTAACTGTTCTAACTACTGTGGTCATTTTCAAATCCGTAAGAAAAATGCACGGTTATGTTCCAGTCAGTGAGAATTCAAAAGGAGATAAAAAGCAGTAACATGCCATGGAAGGCTGTCAAACATGGATTGACAGCCAAGGATGTATCAGTTTAAAGCCTCAGTGATATACTATAAACATAGAACAAAATTAATTTAAAGCATATGCTCACGTATATCTCAAAAGGACACAAATCTTACATGAACCATTTTACACATATGTGCACATACTATTTATCATTTCTGATTTTCTTCCTGTTTTTTCTCCACCGATAATTAGGTCATTATCACCTTTACAGTGAGATAGCAATTCAAAATACACTGCCTCACAAGATTATTAAAAGCTAATAGATAACCGCATTGTTTTGGGACTATTTCATATTTAAATCATTGCCTAAGATTACAATTCAACCACCATCAGAATGAACAAAGCCATTCAAACGGGTACAGGACACAAAGTCCTTTTTTATTAGTCATTCCAGGCTGATTTCACACTCCTGTGCAAATGAAAAGTATTTCTGGTCTGTCATGGCATAAGAGCTACCAGGGGATAGCTCAGTGATTCGGTGCAAACCCTTCCTTCCCTTGGAGACTTTCATCCTTCTCTGACAAAAGGCTTTCCTACATACCAACACAAAGCGCTTGTCCTGGGGTCAAGTCCCAGCAGCCCCCAGATTACAGCACTGCGATGGGTAATGTGACAAGGCATAAAGCCAACAAAATGACTGCACATACAGGAATTACAAGAACCGCTCAGAAACGCAGGGCCTTCGAGTAACTTGATACCAATATGAAGACTACAGAGAAAACTCTTTCATATACTATGGTTTCATCACATGACCACTATTGCAGGAGGGTTTCAGAAACCGTACAATAACCAAAGCACAACTTACACTGTATGGCATCCACCATACAATACTGTACATTAAAGTCAAACCAAGTAACTTCTGAACTTCACGCCCTTCTAATACTTTCCCTTACTTATGTCAAGGACATAAATAGAACTCCTGTATAGAGGGCTTGGGTAGAAGTAGCTTCATTAGTCTTGTACATCCACCTAATACAGTTACAAACTGTAATTCAGCTGTCTGCACTGGTACAGAAGCGAGTACATGCCCTTTCCCAAGGCAAGCTTTGCTCTTACCCAGCCATGGAATTTTTTGACCTCTAGTTTAAGTTAGTGCAGCCTTGAGGCTGGTCTAACTCCAACTAGTTTTTCACAGTTTACAGCCACTACGCAGTTTCAGATGAAGCACTCCCAAAGAAATGTAAAGGACCAACAGATTACTGCAGTAGACAGTTTCTCCTCCGTATCAACAGTTCTCTCTAAAACCGAGATGTTGTACAATCTCACTCCTATATTCAAAAAACACTTTGCCCTTTTCAAATGAGACATTAAATCACGCATTATAATACTATGCGGATACTAAAGCCAAATGGAGCAAAGTGTTACAATGTCAACAAGGTCAACAACATGTTAACAGGGAACAGAGCAAAGCTCCAAGCACGGCTTTAAATACAAGATCCAACTGGACAAAATCCTGAGCAACCTGCTCTAGTTGACACTGCCTTGAGCTGGGGGGTTGGGCTAGATGATCTTGAGAACTCCTTTTTGACTCAGCCATTCTGCGAAGATTTGATATTTTCTAATTTTGTGACGACAGCATGGTACCTGGCTTAGATTGAAAACAACACAAAACAGTTAGGCTCTACTACAGCATCAACTGTCAAAGTCCTGCATGAGGCTTCCATGTAGTTACGAGGCATCCATGCTCATTCACCAGGCCAACCCTGTGCTTCGTCACCTTCTGCTGAATTCTTGCTAATCTCTTCTGTGCTTCGCCAAAATTACACTGGTCTAGCAAAGTGATTCCTGGCAGCCATCAAAATACCGTTACACCTGTATGCCAGAAACACTGAAAAGAAAGCAACCATTTAAAAAAAAAATCTGTGTCAAAAATGATGCTCTGTTCTTTAGGAATCCAGTCATTTTGTACATTTGTAACTACCATTACCTTGCCTGCAGTGCAGGTAACTCAAATCCGTTTCATTTTCCAGAATACTGTATTAATTTCATTTGCACAGAAATTGCTATAGACTGTCTGCTCTTAAGAAAACACTAATCTATCTCAATTTGTGTCCTATAGCCCGTTCAAGGTAAGTACTGTGCAACACATAGTCCCAGCACTCACCACAGAAAACCGTTCACTAACTAGTCTAAAACCTGCAGCAAGCTCAGGAGAGCCACAAGCGTATGGTTTCACACCTTGCTAGCTTAGCAGATGCAAACAAGCCACACACATAAGAACTCTGCTAGGCCTATGAAAATGCCAAATGGATGATAACATGCAACTCAAAACATCTCAGTATATCATAAACTGTCCTAAACCTATCCGCACAGTGGTGAGAGACGGGTTAATTCTAACACCTCCATTTTGCAACCACGTAGTTCAAACATGAAAACAATTAAAGCACAATTTTATTTTAAGATTAGCTCATGTGATTTAAAAGTATCTGAAATAATTTTTTGAGTGATGGCATCTTAGGTGTAAATAAGATAAATAACAGTTATCAAAAGAAGTATGTTTGCTACTGAAACTCCAACGCCAATTAAACAAGTCAGTTGAGGAGAATCGGTGACAAAGCAACTGGAACCAGTCCATTTATACAACAAGCCAGATTTTGACAGCAATAGCATCTTCTGCAAGAAGGGAGAATATTTTCCTCATTTCAAATTACTCAGTCTAGTTCAGAATGATCACTAGTTCATGCCAGACTGAGAAACAAATTAGGAATTGAAAAAGCAAGTAAGCTTGTTTTTTTCCTCCCAGTCTGCAAACAAGACATAGGGCTGGGAGGCTCCGATGCCTTGACAAGCAGAACCTCAAGTCCCCACCAGCTTCGTTTGTTTCATACAGGTCACATTACACTGCTTAGTTATAAACACAAAACAGGCTGAGATCCTTCTTCCTAAATACTCAGCGCATTTAATATTGCTTTTTAGTTTAAATACAGTGAATGAAAATGTTTGTTTTCCATGTTACAATGGAACTCCAATTTCCACCCAAAAGCAGCTTGAAAAAGATCACAATTGAAAGATTAATCACATAATAAGTCACCCATCATTTTCAAAAAAGCATAAAGACTAAGTAAATCTATGTAAACGTACACAGTTGCTTAGATGCATACAGACTATGTCCTTCTCAATACTAAGAACAACCTTTTTTTCTTTTTGCCAAGACTACTTTATTTGCAAGTGAGTGCCTTAGAGGTTATCAAAAGAGAAGAGTCAATCTTTCTTTAGGAAAAGAAATGAAAGCTACAAATGTTAAACAAGATCAACATTAGTCATTTCAATCAAGGTCTCTGACTTGCCAACTTCAACCAATTCACCCTGTTAAACAGGACGTATGCGTGGCATAATAAAGGGCTGAATACTAATCTTTTAACCATAGAACTAGGATAAATAGTCAGGTATCATTAAAACCAGTGCACATCATTACCCAGATTCTCTGACACATAACATTTCCAAAAAGCCTGAACAGAAAAAGACAGGGAGAGTCACAGTACGTTTTAACTGTTCTATCCATGTTCTAACCTGTAAATTTTCCCCTCCCAGCTTTAGAAATGCCCCCGGTATCAATTTTTTTTTTTTTAATTCACCTATTTGAATACTTTACGTAAGACTTAAAGGTTGCATTTTACTCTAAACTTACATGGTGTAGCTTGCAACACCTTATGACATCACCAGGATCCTTTGTAACGAGGACACTAAAACTTTGGGTGCAAAGAAAAGGAAACTTTCCTCTACAGTTACATCTTGATCAAACACACATTCACACTAACAAAAGGGTTTGGTTCCTACTTTATAAACAATTTGTATTGAAAGAATTTGGGTCAAGGACAGACTACCACCAATAACAGCCTACATCTCCTTACAATTACTGGCCAATAAGTAGCACAAGTATCTTAAAAACTTCTATTCCATCATGTCAACAAAACTTAACTGGACCACAAAGGTCTGAAAAAATCCCTTTGCCTCCTAAGGCATCCCCACAAAAGCATGTCTCAGAAGTCCCCAAAAGATTAACAAATTGTTTGCTTGACACCAAGCAAACTCACTGCTTCTCCTTTCCACGTGTCAACTTTGTGCTAAACAGCAACTCTGATGTCTTGGCATTACTGCCGTGAGCCTTCTAAAGCAGGCTGCAGTCTGAAAGTAGACTTTTTATTTTAATCTCTAGTCAAGCACATTTAACAGACCAAAGTAAGGAAGTCGGTTCTGGCTGGTGAGGAAGTTTAGGCATTCACTGCTTTTTTTGGATGTGAAAATAAAACTTTATCAACCGGTACAAAATGTTTATTATACATCAGACCACAAAAATGAGATCAGATTCTGTTTCTATGGTCAGCACAGTAAAACTTCGTGCAGTAAGTCTGAAACTAACAGGGGACTGTATAGTCACAAAACAGGCTTAATCAATCTTTATTTCTTTTATTCCGTATTAAAACATATTTGTCTGTTGCTTCTCTCTTAACAAATACATCTTATAGGTAGCTACACAAAACCAAGCTGAGCTCGGGTGGGGGGAGAAGGAGAAATCTTTTTACTTTGAAATTATAACTGCAACTTACAGGCTTTGCTCTGTTGATTCTGAAGTACCATGAATGAAGTTATTTCCTCACATTCCTGTTGTATAATTCTTCCTTTACCAGCCTTCAGCTATCAGCAGATCAGAGCTGGAGTTTACTCTGGAGTTGGCAGTAAACAACAGAACAAATCTGCACTGTTTCCTCTGAAAAAAAAAAGAAATTGTAGCCCTTGTCCAAATATATTAAAACACTGAAATGTGCAGGACGATTAAGGAGTTGTGTATTAGATAAATGAGGTAGTGTGCTCAACAGATTAAAAAAAAAAAAAAGAGGAATCAAGGGAAAAGATTTACATATTTATAGAGCACAAACAAGGCATTGTCAAATAGTTCCAGCCATCAAATGGAGCCTAATTTAAGTTACAACTCAGTGCAAGGAGTAGCCTGTGGATTCAAACTATTGTGTTAATGAACAACTCAGCTGTTACTTCTTGATGACGAATGCACAATATAGTCATACGTTTCCTTAACAGACCTGCAATACATTTGCTCTACTGCTAAAGCATAAGAGCACCCAGCTTGCAGGGAGCCGTCTTGAAACTAATGAAAGCCACATTTTTCATTTAAATATTGACTTTGATCTGAAAGTGATAAACAAATATTCAACTGAAGGGATTTTTAACAAGTTACATGGCACAAGATAAATATTTTTTCCTCTTTTTACTTCTCAGCTCAACATTAGTGGGCACCAGTGATGTTTCCTTCACATCACTGATGTTGTACCTTATCCCCAGATGATGCATTACATCTATGCAACAGCTCTGCCAATGGATGGAAACAGTTTAGCATGGGAAATAAGGAAAAACAACCAGGCCACCACAAACTACCGCCAGGTATTTATTTAAAAGGCAAATGTCCAAGTTCAGACAAGAAAAAAAAAAACCAACCAAAAAACAAACCTTAAAAAAAAAAAACCAGCCCTGTTAAACCATCCAATATCTAAACTAACACTTCTCCAGCACATAGTGCTCCCCAGGACTATACTGTGGGTTTGATCCTGTACTTCTGTTCCACCTTTTGAATCTCCTTTAGTTTCTAAGCACTCCTGTCAGCCTCTGACTTGGCATCAGCCACAGCCTGGTGAGACCACGCGGTAGGTTGAGGGTTGCATGACGGGACAGGCAAAGAAAGATGTAAAATCATGTAGTGCCCCACTGGTCAGCCCGTGTGCCAGAGGCAGAAAAAAAAGGGAAATAATAACATTTGTAAATAAACAGTAAGACACCATCAGGAAGGAAACCTGCTCTTTCCAAGGTTTAATTTATAAAAACACTGCAGAATGTTCTCACAGCCCAGCGGCAGCTGAAATATCCAGCAGCCCAGAACACAAATTGACAACACTCACAATTAAAGAGCTTATGTCCTTTGTTAGCCCAAACAAGTAACTTCTCTCTCTCCTTCTCATTTATCTGATTCTCCCTAGCTCTTACTCACCCTGAATATTCACCACCAAGTTCAGCACCATACATGCACATGGTGATGCAAACAAGCAGGCAAAGTGCTTTGGGGAAGGGCCAGGCAGGCAGCTGTAGCCACGAGGCTTCCCATCACTCCAGCCTCCTGTGGTGTCTGGACATCAGCACTCAGTCCTTCTGTAACAGATGGTCACCAAGTCAGACTAAAAAAGAAGTCCCCAAACCTCAGATACCACAGGCACATAGTATCATGGGGGGAGGGGGAATCTCAAGGCATTTGAGAGTCTTTGCCACACCAAAAGAAAACATAAGCAACCTGTTTTAGATGAGTAAACACTCTCTCATAACCTGCAAAAGCCTTTATTCAGTGGTCTTCCCAGGACACACAGGATGGCAAAAGCCAAGGGGGGGGGGGGTGTGTGTGTGTGTGTGTGTTAACAACAGGAGTAACTTGCCTTTGCCAGATTATCCCCCAACGTTGCAGAACGATCTGTATTTCATAAAAGGGCATAAGCAACCTTTGTTTGTCTGAGTTCATACCAGAGGAAACAGGCTACTGATCTCTTCAACGTCCTCAAATGATACATTTTAAGCACGTTTGTCCTATTATGCTCTGAAATCCAAAATAGACCTTTTATTACAGTATCTCCAATTTCAGGACACCTAGACAGTAAACAAGTGATGAGAGAATGAGAAACACTTTTATTAATAGCAACAACACACTGTTCCTAAGTAGAGGTGTCAATTATTACTAAGCAAAAGGGACAGATCACCAAAAATACCATCACAAACTTAGCTAACAAACCTAGTTTCATTATTTGTTCAAAGACCAAAGAAAACCTAGCTTATTCTGTACAGTTTATCACTGTTTACTTCTTGCTACATTTTTATTAAAATGAATATTTTTAAGCACCTCCCCACTCTAAGCATACCCCCTGCCTCCGAGCATCCCGTGGTAGAGGCAGCACGACAAGCAGCACCAAACCTGGGGCAGAGCGCAGCCTGGCTCTGCCACCCCATCCGGCTTCTCTGGGAGGTCTCTCACTCGCATGGCCAGCTTTCTGTAAATCTGCAAGCTTGCAAACTGACTGTAATTCTGCTTCAAGTCACCAGTATACACAAAATGCACCTCTCCAGTAAGACCTGAGCATCTTGGGAAGGAAACCAGACTGACAGATGCTTTTGAAATGGCTGCCTTGAACATTTCTGTGACCAAGGTCTTACCCTTTACACGTGGAGGGCTTGTTCCTTCTCTTCACCAAGCTGAAATAATAACCATCTCAAACTAAACAGTATGAGAAAACTCTCAGAGATTTTTAAAGCTGTGACGCTAGACACATGACCTACAATTATTTTAACTGCCCAGCCCTTCAAACAAACTAACCTCTTAACTTCATCCTGGTTATAACTTAATGTCATTAGAATTTAAATAATACCATTCTCCTTCAACTACTTTATTTTACGGTTTACCACCAAATCTTTATATTAGGTACCGGAATGTAGAGAGGAAAGGCTACTTAACTCATTGACTCCAGATGTTCAAGGGTCTACCGAAGTACTACCCAGAAACCAGGCTAATTACATTATACCAATACAGTCCTTGGAAGAACCCTGACCCCACTTTGTACACCAGGACCTAAACTCTCCATGTATTTTTATATACACTCAAAACACAAGGTCAGGCTCACCTTCCTTCTACCTATTGCATGCACCGGTGGTTCAGTGCAAGCATTATCCAAGACTGTCCCTCCTCCCTCTCCATTCAGATTTAATTCATATGCAGGAAAAGGAGATGCAGTTAAAAATATTTTGCAATTAGGAAAAAAAAAAAATCAAGACAGGAATGTAGCAGCACATTAGTATGTCTGTCAAGTCCTCAAGCAGGTTACCTGCAGCACACCACCCAACAGCCTGAGATGGTTTAACTGTGACCAAGGAACCGGGCACACTTAATTCTGGCAGGAGGGAAGCTCTCCTTTTTGCAGCACACAGGCAGCTGAAGGTGGGAGTTTACAGATGAGCACAGTTCTCTCCCTCAGAGAACCAACATTTACTGAGGCATGTACAAAAGAAAAAGGATGCGATGTTAAAAACCAGGCACAGCTGTTCTATTTGCATACATAAGCACACAGCATGCCTTCTGAATAGGTGAAGTTTCTGGGCACCAATGAACTCTCAAGCCAAACACGGACACAACACCATCAGTAAAACACTAGGATGATGACGACAGCAACAGCAAAGAGATTAGAGACGTGCAAATCTTCAGCATGCAACTAAAAATTACACGGATCTGATCCTCCACCAGGGTGCCTGGCAGAGCTCCGCTGAAATCAACAGGGCTGCACTTACACAAGCAGAGCATCAACAGCACATTGCTCAGTGTAACTGCTTAGGAGTTTCGCTGTTATTTATTTCTGGACTACCTGTCTTAACGCAACTTTGCATAAAATACCTCACGCCTAACTTAAAGTTATGATTAACGGTGGTTTTCTTTTGGCTGGGTTCAGCCCACCGTTTTATTCACTGCTGGTCTCACCTCTTCACCTCATTAACTGCTTTCTTGCTTCTGGCCATCAGAATAGTTCCAAAATTGCTGTTCTTTGTTCAAAAAAATACTGCTATTGTAGCAGAAGCTGAAGTACAAGGCTCATGCCATGTACCAGGGCAGACTGAAAGTGGCAAAAGGCCAAATAAAAAGAGGGAGATTTGTTACTTTTCCTTCCCAAGAGGATTAAGAAAAACATACAAGATTCAAAAAATTGTTCCAGCCCTTTTCCCTGGTGTATGAGAACACGAAAGAGACTCTAATGCTCCCCCCAGATGACTTCTCAGAAGAGCCTATGTAAAATTTGTAGTTTCTTGCATGACTAACATAAGGATACTGATGATGTCATTGCCACCTCTTTGGATCACATCTGTCCCACAAATCATTATTCCTTACTGGCATCCTTGCAGCACAGGTAAAAACTCTGTTTAAGGTCTCAATGGGAAAAACATATGTGGTGTAAGTAACTGGCATCTTTGTTATTTCATCAGAAAATATTAGCAGCGACATAGGCCACCTTCCCCTTTCCTCTCCCCAAGTAGTCCTTCTCAGACGGGGTGACTGGGAGGGGAGATGTGTCTTTGCACCCATATAAAACATTGTTGTCTCCTGGGCCCATTCAGTTTTTAAAGGAGAAAGAAAAATAAACAGCGGGATTATAAATTTATGGAGTTGCATCTCCCAGAGACCCTCACCTTCCTCACATGCAGGGTGTTTGTCCATCAGAGCAGAAGGTCCGTGGGGCAGGGACCTTGTCTGCCTCAGGGCACGTAAAAAGCACACAGGAGAAAGCAATGTTTCAGTACTATCACTTGTCTCAAGAATGACACAAACAAGCTTCCTCTTCTCTCCCCTGCACCTCTACTGTTTGCAAAAACAACAAAACAAACAAAAGGGAAATAAACAGAAGTTTTCCATACCAACAAACCTTCCCACAAACAGTTTTGCTCCTGACCAGTGAGACTCCATGAAAGTTAGGGAAAGCTGGATACTCACTGTGCATGAAAAGTGACCAGAGGCAATACCAAACTGCCAAGTGCTGCACCCAAATGCAGGACAAGGTAACACACCCCAAAAGGCTTATCTTACTGTCTTAACCCTTTCACAGCTTTCCAATGTTTATGATGTGTAGTGTGAAACAAAAAGACAACAGGACCTTCCCTGAAACTAAAAAAATAAAAAAAACCTACCAAAACCCAGTCTATGAATCAGGAGTGACAGATTTAAAGATTTCACTGTTGACGTTAACAGTGACATTTTAAGCATGGGAGGGGGAGCAACAATCCCCCCCCCCTCCAAATCAGCAACCACTTTCAATTATAATGCAACAACACATTAAAAATAGAAATTTAAGATTGAAGAGCCTGTAATGCCCTGTTGAGTATTCAGGGACAGCAGTAAACAAGGTGCTGATGTACTTTACACTGCAACAACAACAGTGGTGAGCCAAATGGGATGAGCCCCAAATCAGAGTGAAATTTCAACGCATGAAGTTCAACAGTATGATAAGGGATTGCAATCAAATTACACCACAGTTAGGTCCATTCATCCGTAAGCATTATCACAGAGAGAGGACTGAAATACAACTTGGAATAAAACAAATTGAGAAATAAAAAGCAAATTTATTATCTATTTATTATTTTCCTACTGCCAAAGAAAATTTCCCACCTTTGTATAAGAATGCTATCCAAGCTGAATCTAGGGAGAAAACTGAAATAATCATCAGGCTGGAAAAACGAGAAGAGTTTGAGCTGTGTTATTTACATTCCCATTCCTCTTACTGAATAGAGCAACAAAGTCAACAAGCTAGGAGAAGACATAAGAACTTGCATTTGCAATTCAAGTTGTTTTGCTGCAAAAGGCCTGAGCAGCTTATACACGTTCAGTGAACTGACCAGAGTGCTTTCCACTACGGTTTTGTTTTTTTTTTTTCCCCCCCGAAAGCTATCACAATCCATGTTACTCAATACCACAATTTTTAAAGAGAACCAAGTGCAAACGTGCATTTCCCCTCGTCCCCCTCCAATTTAGCAGCACCGAAAAAGCACCTTTTGGAACAAACAGGCGTGGGGACGAGTCGCTCTTCCAGTAACTGCTGCAAGGAACAACAAGGGGGGGGGGGGGGGGGGGGGGGGGGGCGAAAGGAAAAATACCCCTCCTCCCCCTCCCCGCTGCCGCCTTTGTTGTCGGGCGGCCGCCCCCCGGCCCCCCCCACCTGTTCTCATTCATCCGCTCCTGGCCGGGCGAGGCGGCCCGGGAAGGGCAGCGGGAGGCGGCCGCCGCGCCGCGGGCTGCCCCGCAACGGTACGGGGGGACCCCAAACTCCAGCGCGGTGTGTGCAGAGCAGACCCAGGTGTCCCCCCTCGCCCCTAAAGACCCCTGCCCTTTGGCGCGGAGGGTGTCCCCCTTCACCTCGCACTCTTGACTTCTTGCAAGGAGGGTGCCCTCACCCACTCCGGCACCCCGCCCCCTTGCAAGGAGCCTGCCCCCCCATCCCAACACCCTGCCCCCTTGCAAGGGGGGGGTGTCCTCCACCCCAGGACCCAGCTTTTTTTCCCCCCCAAGCAGCAGGGCGCCCCTAACCCCCTCAACCCACCCCCTCGCAAGAAGCCGGCTGCCCTGCCCCCTTGCAAGGAAGGTACCCTCCACCCCAGCCCCTTCGCAGGGACGGAGGGTGCCCCCCGCTCCAGCACCCCGCCCCTCTGCAGGCAGGAGGGTGCCCTCCCAGCACCCGACCCCCGCGTAGCCAGGAGGGTACCCCCACCCCCCGTCCCCTCGCAAGGAGGGCGCCCGGCCCCCGCGCTGCCCCATCCCCAGCACCTACCTCGTCTTGGAGGACAGGAAAGCAAGTTTGATTAATCCATAGGTAAACAACTGGATGCTCTCCTTGGCTATGCTGGCCACTCTGAGCCTGTGCTCTAGGATGTGCAGTTCCATCTTTTCCTCTTTCTCATTTGTAGTTCATCTATCCCTGGGGTTTATTTTGTGTTTTTGAATGGGGAGGGGGAGGGGGGCTGTTATTGTCGGTGCCTGTTTGGTTTGTTGTTTTTTTTTTTTTCCTCCTTCCTCCTGGCTCCTTCTCCCCCCGCCCGGCTGCGGGGGGGATGCGGGAGCAGCAGTCGGGCCGGGGGAGACCGGCGGGGCGGCGGGCAGGCGGCGCGGGGTGCCGAGCAGCTGGTGCTCGCTGGAACAAACAACTTGCCACTCAAGCCCGGCCCAGCGCGCCTGCGCGCCGCCCGCCGCCTGCCGGGCCTTGCAGTCCGCGCGCCGCCGCCGGCCGCCGCGGGACGGGGCGGGGCGGGGGAGGGTCCGCTCGGCCCGGCCCTGCCCCGGGGAAGGGGCCCGGGCACCCCCCCGCGCCCCGCCTCGGCCTTCGGCTGCCGTGGTGACCCGTCGCTTTAAAAAAAAAGAACAAGGAGATTTGTGACAAATACTTGCGAAGGACCGGCCTTTGCGTTTGGTTCCGTTTCGTTTTCGTCGCACCTCTCGGGCAGGGGAGCCACACGGGGCGTCTGGAAAGGATTCCACAACCCGAAAGTTGGGCAGAGAGGAACCCGATGAGGTTCAACAAGGGCAAGTGCAGGGTCCTGCACCTGGGGAGGAACAACCCCAGACACCAGTACAGGCTGGGGCTGACCTGCTGGAGAGCAGCTCTGTGGAGAGGGACTGGGTGTGCTGGCGGGTGATAAGGTGACCATGAGCCAGCAGTGTGCCCTGGCTGCCAAGAAGGCCAATGGGCTCCTGGGGTGCTTTAAGAGGAGTGTGGGCAGCAGGTCGAGGGAGGTTCTCCTCCCCCTCTGCTCTGCCCTGCTGAGGCCCCATCTGGAGTACTGTCTCCAGTTCTGGGCTCCCCAGTTCAAGAAAGATGAGGAGCTACTGGAGAGTCCAGCAGAGGGCTATGAGGATGAGGAGGGGACTGGAGCATCTCTCCTACAAGGAAAAGCTGAGGGAGCTGGGCTTGTTCAGCCTGGAGAAGAGAAGGCTGAGAGGGGACCTTAGAAATATCTTCAGGGTGGGTGTCAGGAGGATGGGGCCTGACTCAGTTCAGTGGTGCCCAACGACAGGACAAGGGGCAACGGGCACAAACTGAAGCAGAGGAAGTTCCGTCTGAACCCGAGGAAGAACTTCTTCCCTCTGAGGGTGACGGAGCCCTGGCCCAGGCTGCCCAAGGAGGTTATGGAGTCTCCTTCTCTGGAGATATTCCAGACCCGCCTGGACAAGGTCCTGTGCAGCCTGCTCTGGGTGACACTGCTTTGGCAGGGTGGTTGGATTAGATGACCCACAGAGGTCCCTGCCAACCCTGAACATCCTGTGAAAAACCAGCAGAAAAGAGAACTTCAGCAGTTTTCATCGACAGCAGGGAAATACTCAAATCTTACCCTGTTTATTCTTCTACGTGGCAGATAGGGAGTCCTGGTCTATTTCCCTGTGCACCAAAAATAAAGTGGAAAAGAACCTCAATTTGTGTGAAAGTATTACAGAGGTAAACTTGCAGTTGTTAAGAACATAAAAAGATCCTCACATGTGTGGCAGTTGGTGATACTGGAAGGCTGAATGGCCTGTTCATCCCAGTCCTCACCCCACTCCTGAGCATGGAGGCTGAAGGGAGGTGGGAATGGACGGACCTTCAAACCTGCACCACAGAGCCGGGGGCTGCTCTGCCACCAGCAGTGCCACAGGGCTGGCACCAAGACACCAACCCCCGCCACGCTGTTTGTCAGCGCCAGCTCCTCTGCACAGAGCCCCACAGACACCACACAGACTAGAACAGGGATTAAACTCGGGCTTGGGGCATTCTTCAAACAGGATTTGGGCCATAAACCCGATTTTAGCTTCTGTGCAGGGCTCCCTCTGACTTCAGATCACGCTGGTTCTGCCATGAACAACAACAATAACAATACCACCTAGATCACTATGGCACTTTTCATGAGTGTATCTCAAATGGGCTTTATAAAGACCATCAATAGCAACCCTTCTGTTCTACACATGGGGAAACTGAGGCACGGGATGCGTCCAAGGGCACAAGATCAAAGCTCAGTTAGCTAAGGCCCACTCCAGGCCATTCCTCTTCCATATAAAGGAGGAAGAGCTGCTGCACTTGTAAACCAAGCTTTTAGGGGCCTGTTTTCTGGCGGCGGAAATCCCCAGAATCCACCTCTGGAGATGAGCTTCTGAAACTGGGATTTCCAAACCCTTCCTATTCTGGTAGCTCCCACTGGATGGCTGTATTTCTCCCCCGGACACGTCTGTTCTTCCTCTGCCTGTAGCCATACTTCTGAAAGGCTGTCTTTATTTTGTTATATCCCAAAAGGAAAAAAAAAAAAAAAAAAAAAAGAAATTAGAGGCATTCATATCAGTAGTCAAAATCATTCAGAGCAAAGGTGACAAAGATAAAATGTCAAATCTGTTCTTAATTTTTTAAAAGCCTTTAAAAACTGAGGAGTTGTTTTCCTTAGTTGCCTCACACAGAAGTTCATATGACTGTAGGCACTGCATTTTTGAAAGTCGAAGAGGATTTTTAGTCTGTTTCCACTGCCAGTTCAAGGTCTTGGTCTTCAAAGCTCTGAATATATCTGCACCCAGCTACAAAAAGTGCCTGCACCTGCATCCACAAATGACAGATATCTGTGTTCCTTTGGGACAATGCAGACCACAGAGTCCAGAAGGAAGCAGCCAGGGACAAAACATGCACCGTCAAGGTTGCTACGAGCTGCCAGAGGAAATCAGACAAATGCAGCCTGAATCACTTCTAGGAAACGCTGCAAAACTTTCCTCTTTCAAAAGATTTTTCCATCATAATCCGGGCAACATTCACAACATCAACTCTTCCCCTTCCCACCTAGAGAAAAAATATGCTGCCCCCAAGCAGAGCTTTCTCAATCCAGAGAGGCCAGGCACTCCAGCAGGGCCACCAGGGATTATACTATTACCAGTCTAATTACCACAGAAAATGCTTACATGAAACAATGAGAGATGGTAGAACAGACCCAAAGGTAAATCAGTGGGGACCTTTTGAAGCAAACAAATCATCAGAGACTTTGTTCTGCCTGAAGGGAAGAAGAAAAGAGGCCCTGAGTTAGTCATCTGGATTTACTAAAAAAAGAATCAAGAAAACAAGCAAAAAAAAAAATCCCCCCAAACCCACAAAACACAAAAATACTTCTTCATTTTGTAAGTTTACATCTGGTGCTCTCCGAAATTGCAATTTCTTTCCTGGGTCTGATCAGCTGCTATGGTTTTCCAAGTCCTTCAAAGGAGGCCTGATGGCCTCTTGGAGATAGAAACACAGATCTTATAGCTATATGAACCTTCACATACTTGACTGTATGAAACATTAGGAAAATATAAAGCCTTACCACCACCCAGCCCAATTTTCTACACATGAAAAATATGCCTGGCTCAGCACAAGCAAATTTTTCAAGAGCAGGCAACCTGGCAATTAGCCAAAACACTATTAAGTGCCCCCTCCTCCAGCTGTCATTAGTATTCAGATCTCTCTCTCCCTTGTTGCCAGGTATACCTGGGAGATTCCATGCAGGAAGCAGCATAGAATGTGTTGTTATTATATATAACATGATATATCTTTTCATTACTGCAATTCCAAGTTTTCCATATATTTGCAGCTCCAAAGGACTTGCTTGGCCCAGCCACAGAGTAGGGACCTGTTGTACAAGATGATGTAACCACACTTTTTTACTAAAACCAAAACCCATTCCCTGCCCACACAGCTTCTAATGTCAGTTACCGTAGCACATGCTGAGCAGACAGAACAAAGAAATGGGGAGAACGGACAAGAAAACAGGAAGATGAGATATCTGCAAAACAAATCTCAGTATGAGGACCAGGCACCATGAATCATGCCTGCCTGGATGGAGAGCAGAGCACTTACGACCCATCATAAGTAGATGAGATTTCTAAGTGCTCTAGGTCAGATACCACCCATAATGCTAAGCAAAATTCAGGTTTTGAAGTTTTGAGGCTAGAGGTGGTGGGGTTTCCTTGAGTAGAACGCAGATGGTGCTTGGACTGATGGGCAGTTTGCAGATACCTCAGCTTCTGTTCATGATCACAAGGACCTTCTCATTGATCAGCAGGGCAAGAGCCATCTCCTGTTTGCCCTGGGGCACTGTTTGTCTGGAATTGAGCTGCTCAGAAGGAATGCAGTGGTTTATGAAGAACTCAAGTTCAAGAAGACGGTCTGTAGAAGACGACCAGCAGCAACCAAGGTACAGCCAGGTACAGGTCACCAACTGTCCTTTGGGAGACTGGCTCTTATGAGTCTGAATTTTGTCTGAATGCAAACTTTCTCATCAAGCATACTGCAGTCCAACACCCAAGTATCCGCATGCAGGTTGCTTCCAAACCAAACTGGAATATTCAAAAACAGTGTTTCAGGAAAAAGAAATTTAAAAAAAAAAAAAAAAGGAGAAACAGTTTAGGTGAAAGGAATGTAATTATGCAGTGTGACGAACAGTTCATGAAGACCAACACTGTACACAGAGGAAAAATAAAGGAGAATTTGTAATCACGTCAGTCTTCATGTTTTACGCAGTTACTCCAAACTACAGCAGGATATTTCAGTATTATTTTATTTAGATGGTGGAAGGAAGTTCTTAAATCATTTGTGGTTTCTTCTATATCATAAAAAAGCCCCAAATTACCCTATTTAGTTCTCAAAGATGAAGTTATGGTAGCCTTTTACAGATGGATTTTAACATGCAGTATCTAAATTTTTGGCAATAAAACCTCAATTTAAAAAAAAATATAGTTTAGATTAAATTCTCTCATGTGATTTGTACAACATTGCTCTGCTGTTGACAGAAATACGCTCTTCTTTCAGAAACATCTGAAGTTCAACAGCATCTTGACCTCTGACTAGGACTGGTAACAGCTTCTAAGATCTAAAACAGCAGAGAATACAAGTCCTAATGCAAATGATGCAATGGCAATGCCCTGGATAAATATGCTCAAGGCAAGATGAATCCAGTGTCGCAGTTGTTTATACTAGTGTTTGCTTTCTGCAGTAGACAGAGCATATGAAGTTCTTAGCACGTCTGTAGCTCTGGTGTGAAATCAGGGTTAGTGTGCATTTCTGGGGTCCCTTGCAGGCTCAGTACATAAGGAACACAGCAATCTGTTCCAGCTTCTAAGCCCAGAGAGTGCTTTTTGAATGCAGAGTGTGTTCAAAGCTTTAAGGACCGAAGGTACATTCAGGCCAGCCGCTGCTTTTGACCAAAAGGGAAGCCATCACATTTCTTAGCAGCCTTAACCAGTTTATTCTGAGATTAAAGTTACTTAGTAACTATAATTATCCTGGAACTCCTTGCTTAAGTTAAACAGGCCTTTTTGACCCAGGGAGGGTAACGCTTCTTTAGAAAAACAGGTAAACAAAGGCACAGAAAGGCAGGCAATGAACCAAGGTCACACCACTAGTTATTGTCATTTTGGAAATACAATTCATAGGCCACTGCTTGATCATGAGACCTCTAGGAGATTGTCTGAGGCAGACAGACAGGATGGGTTTACAAGCTGCTACCTTACACTTCAGTGACAATTAGTCTCTTCTAAAAAAAAAGTTAAGAATAATCATGTGTAAAATATAAAAAAAAAAAATAAAGGCAGGAGAAAAAAAAGCTTCCCAAATGATAGCTTCTGGGCTTGCTTGTGAAAAATTACCCATTTGTTTAATTAAAAAGAGCAATTTATAGGGCTAATTTCCTTCTAACAACCAGAGACCTTTCAAAACTTGATTGCAGTTAATGTGCCAGTGTTTCAAAGCATTTGATTCAACTATCAAATAAGCTAATGAAGACCTTTAATTTACTGTTGAAGTACAAAGTGGGCTGAGCAGGTCAGACATTTCATGCTCCCAGGGCAGCAGAGGTACGGATGAGACTACTGTTGCATCAGCTCCTCCGAGACGCCCAGATGTCCTGCAGGAGAGCTGGGGGAGGCCAAACCGGTAAAAGGATGTGCAGAGGCAGCTCCCACTCTGGGCACAAGCCACATTACCCCTAACCTGAATAGCAGCACAGAGCTCCAATTAAACATTCACAAGCCAGCTTCCAAATGGAGACTGTACAACTAAATGTCTTGGTCAGGAAGGATAAAAGCTCATCTCTTGGTTCACCCATATTCGTCCTATGCTTTGGTGACACCTAACAGCTGTCTTAGAAGAACAGACAACAATGTGACTTCCAGTGCTGGGCTGGGGAAAAGAAGTTTTGGCACTTGTAATCAGTGTTACACAGCCTCTGGACAGAAGGTATGAAATAGCATGTACCTGTCATGCGTAGCTAGACATAGCAACTACCAACTGCAAGTAACTTGCCAAAACTCAGTACACCTCAAAGTGGCAGGCTAATATTGTCCCCATCTAAAGCAAGCAAAATTTGCTCAACCTTAGCCTGTGAGGAAGCAAACATGAATATTTGATGTTGGTATTTTGCTCCAGTTCCTCGTTCTCTTAGCTAGTGGCTGGCAAAGCTTGTCCACATCCTTAGATTCAACGGCTACAGGCACTCCTGTGAATCCCTCACGAATGCATCTAGGTGTTACTGAGAGTAAGTTGTGCCTACCACTCTACTGGAAACATTCAAAGTCTGGGAGGGAAAACGATTATGAACAAAAACAAGAGTAGTGCATGCGTTGCTGAACCAAAACATCACAAGACATAGAAGCTGAAAGTTTCCTAGCCAAGATGCTGATCACACTGGTTTACTGATCAGGTGAGCTACTTAAACCTGTTTGCTGCAATAAGCATTATTGAAACAGACTCAGTTCAGCCCATTAGCTCTATGCAAAGCCAGGTGAAATGACTAAAGTCACATCCACTTCATGAAGGCTGAAAATCATAGTTGATGCAAAACAGACAGCACAGCTCAGGATGTGGGAAGGACGTTTTCACAGCTCCTAGGAGGTGTTAAAGATGGCCTCATTTTTTCATTTACTTCTGATACTGAAATAGGCAATTGAAGAAAATTCCCCCCCTCCTCCCGCCAGCATCCTAAAGATCAACACATCTGCAAACACATTCTGCAAACCTTAAGGGAAGAAAGCCAGATTGTAGCCTGCCTTATCTCTTCTGACTCGCTAAATGTGTTTCAGGCCTCAAGCATCACATGACTGTACATGACGTGTGGATACAATAACTAATGTGGCTTTCATAACGGATCAGCAGGGATCAGCAGCGTTGAACAAACACCCTTATATTTGCAAAAGCACCTTCCCAGCCCATGAAGCAGATGACTTTGTCTCCCAAGGGTTACAGTACAAAGTTAATGATCCGCAAATTGAGGGTTAGAAACTTGTGTGAAATTTATCCATAGCTCTCCCTTCACCTCACCTTTTCGCACTGAATCAAACAAATACTGTATAGAAACCTAATCCAATAAAAAAGGCCAGTTCCTGACAGTGCAGGAGGCAGCGGACGGTGCATTTTCTGCAAGAAGGTGCCTGCTGATGGGACAAGATTTCACGAGAAAGCATAGATCAGTATCTTGTTGATCAGTATGCTTGGTTGTACCTCCAACTGAAGAACGTAACACATCTCTCAAATAGAGCTATCTAGTGACATGGTAGATTAGGTAGGACTCCACAGCAATCTGGGGACTCCTAAAGACTGGGTCAAAGTATAAGCTATTAATGTTTTCCAGAACAGTTTTCTACACATTGGAAAGTTCCAATTGTACAGGACAAAAATTCTGTACGCTCCACTGGACCACAGGATTCAGGTATTCACAAGATTTAATTCTGGATGAAATGCCACATGGAAAAATACCCTGCACACTGCCTCTCACATTCTCAGTAAATTATATCTCAACAGTGAGAAGGCCTTATTTGTCCATGTATTTATAGAGTAACCTTATGCACACAGAAGGCAGTACACTTCTGACCACGCTACGCTTCTCTTACAACTGGTGTAGCTAAGTTGGTCTCACAAGGTTTTGCCATTTCCACTTGAGGACCCCTTGAATCTCTTGTTCAGTATAACCTCTGAGTAATTCCTGCTCTTTCCTTACTAGGGAGTTTTTGGCTGTGTCAATGGCATTTACTACTGTTGAAGCTCGCTTTAGAAGTTGCAGCCTGCCCTAAGGGACTAATTCCTACACATTTGCTGTTCTAGTCAAAGCTTTCGTCTGGCTACAGGACCAACAGGACCTCTTGTGACAGAAATTCAGCAAAGAAGAAGAAACAGTGAATATTTTAAAGCCACTGTAATGCCTGCTCCCTTTAAGAGAAGCTGAGGCAAGCTGGCAAGGATCTCAGTTAGGCAAGGTGGCTTTGCTGAGACAAAGCAGGGCCTGTTGGTCATTTGTCTGTAAGAGGTGGAGGGCCTGAGCCAGCATGTCCAGGTCTCTCTTGGCAGGAGCTCCAACAAGGAAGCAGCCTGGTCTCTAAGAGCCTCCATTTCCTCCAGCACATTGTCAGCATCCATTCCCTCCTGTTTGTATTCTTCAGAAGGGTCTTTTTTCACAGGATTACTTTAGTACAAATGAGCCCTCCTGGAGTGATTTAGAAGATAAAGCCCAGTTGTTCCCATAGTCTTTAACATGGAGTCTTCCTTCAAGCATATTAATCCCTTTTGATTCCAGACAGCGCATTCCAGCAAATACTTGAAAATACTCTCCTCCTCTTGCCTCTCATACCAGAATAAGATTTTTAACCCACTGTTGTCCCTTGAAAACAGGATACAGCAGCATGCAAAACAACTACTTTCATGGACTCCACAGAGTTTAATACTAGAGACAGAGCAAAACCAAAATGAAGGATGTACTACAGAGGCATAAAAATAACTGCACAATTAGGAAATGTACACACATTTGCCTACACTAGGCCTGCTTCTGTAACACTTGGGAGTCATGTGTCATTGCTTCAGGCTCCAATTTGGAAGTGCAAAAATTATAGAAGTGTCATATCTATCAACAGGATACCTCTGCAGAGAACAAGAAATGTGTTTTCACATCTTCAGATTGTGTGTTCCACTATGGTGACCAGGGAATAATTTTTACTTGCCTTAGACACCATGTTTGTAGATTCATAGATGCTGCAAGGGAGGAGTTGCTGAAATAAATTCAGTGATGAATACAACGAGCTGCAGAACTGGACCATCTTGCCTTGAATCCTGTTTCTGACAGCAGCAAATGCTGGTGGAAGAATGTAAGAGAAAGACATTTTTGTAGCCTCTTCTGCTGTACTCTGTCTAGTGTCTAACAGGTACAAAACCTCACGTTCTTCTAAACCACTCTGTAGACCTTGAGTCTTTATTTTAAGAGCAAAATTTTAGTAATAATAATGAGTGCCCTGAGGAACTAAGGCTGAATTGAGGAACAAAGAGTCTTTAAGACAGCAGGGGAAAAACCACTGAGATATTTTAAAATGGAACACTACAAACACTGAAAACAAGCAGACGAAATAAATGGGACAGTGAGACACACAGGGGAACAAGTGGAAGGAGGCAGAGTCAACTGCATTTAACTGCATAAAAAGTTTGCTTTATATAAAACATTTCCACTCCTAGGCTTAAATCATGGCTTTCCTCTACCAGTGGCCCCAATAAAAAACAGCAGCAACAACAATATGAAGAATGTTCCAGCTTTGGGGATCAAGGGAGAAATTCAGGTTCTGTAATATGGTCACACATATCCCCCTCCCAATTGCTTTCTCTCTCCCTGCTGTAACCACCCATGTCTTTGTCTGGAGAGCTGACAGGTTTAAATAGAGCATATAAAACTGGCTGTTTTCAAGACACCATTTCTGCCTGTATCAGACAGCATGTAAGACGACTTCTTTACACTCCGAGTCACTTTTTCAAATTTCAGTTTTGACTATTTCAGGGCTGTGTTTCACACTATGCTGTTATTTATTTTAATGAACTCTGCCTACTCTATCATTTGGTTCAAACGAGAAGATCTTTGGAGCTGTTATGCTATGTACAAATTCAGGATGATACAGCAAAGTAACCTAAATGGAATGAGGCCAAACAACATGTAATCATGTCTAACAAGCAGGGAGGGTAGAGAGTGCAGAGGGGGATGGGTGGGGAGAAGTGGAGATGCAATAAATACCGCACACAGAAAACCAATGCTCCTTACTACACACAAGGCCTGACAAACAGACAGGAGAAGAGGGAGGAAAATGGTCCTAGAGGAAGAGCCCAGCAATAAATGGCTCTTAGGTTTTTTGCATTGCTGTTCATGACTAGCAGAAGCGGGGGGGGGGGGGAAGAGTTACACCAAGAGGAGAGACTCCAGACAGTTACCTGCTTCCTAATGTGCTAGTTACTTGAAGACTAAGCCTTCTCAGTTCTTGGCATTAACTGGAGTCTTCTTTACCTCTCTTCCCATTTAACTCAAATTCGTTTCTTACTCTTTAAGTGGAGTGAGTAGACAGTGCTTTTGTTATCTGCTTCTCGGGCAGAGCTAGAAATGGGATAAACTTCTGAGGCAGAGATAACACTAAATGGGCCCACGTGTTTGCAGAACAAATAGATGAACTGAAGGTAAGGCATATTCACCAAAATATTTCACTACTTTTTCTCCAGTAGGTTAAGTGACAGAAAGGTGTCTGCACTGGAATAATTTATCCAAAGGGGAAATGACAACAGAGTAAACTAGTTAGTATCTGTTTAACTTAGGAAGGCAGAAAAAGAAAAAGAGCAGGAGATAATGAAGCCTCAGGAAGAGTAGAAGTCCTAGAGGCTTTTATTCCTTCCTCATATACCAACCACACTCATGGAAGTACTTCATGTTGTTCTCCAAATTCTTGGACGTGAACCTATAACTAAGCATACCAGAACTCCCCCTACTGAGAAGCTACCACAACCACAACTAAATATTTGGGGAATTTCTTTGGCGAAAGACTAATCTGTTGGAAAGTGCTGATTTGTTGAAACCAAAGCTTTCTCTGGAAAAAATGTCAGCTTCAATGAAATATTAGTTGGGAAGAGGTTCTTGTGCTCACAGTGCAATTGCTGGCAAGATCAGGCAGATACAGCATTCCTTCTGGGATTCTTCTGCACTGTCCATATACTGCAGGGTCAGACAGACGAGCAGACAGACATACAAACACAAACCAGAAGGGACAACCTCTTTAACGTGGAAGGCCAGATTTAGAAGAGGTGTTTGAACCTGGCCTTGCACACTACTACCAGCCTTGCCCCCAGGGAAGGGGGCTGGTTCCTGTCCCAGTATCTTTCTTCAAAAGATGGGCTTAGGCACTTTGGTTTTCTATTTCAAGAAGAAAACAAACAAAAAGACAAAAGCATTAAAACTATTCATGAAACAGCACTCTTACCACTCTCTAGTTTTAGCACAAATTATATCATTGCACTCACACTAGGGACTTGATACTTCTTTTGGCTGAAGAAAACTAAACACGAACAAAACCTTGTAACTGTGCGATAGCACTACATTTAGAAAGAGTAAGCATAGAACTTAAAATAAATCCTGCCTCGCTCTCTACCCTTCAGCCTGAGGCTGACACTCCTTGCATGAACACTTTCATACTTGTTGCCAGCACCATTTCACTAAATCAGTGGAACAAGGAGCAAGCTGGGCCCCCTGACTAAGAGAACAGAATTTTCTGATGATGTTTAAAAGCCCTAAAAATCTGTCTAAATATGCTTGATCCTCTGTTCAAATGATGTGGCTGCAGTAAGATTTTGTTTGAAATAATCTAACTGCAGGAAGTTGGGGGTTTTCTAGCCCAGATGGAAAACAGAACAGCTCTTTCTGGTTCTTGAATCTCATTCTATGCTATCACAAGCAACTGCGTTAATTCCCTTCTCAAACAGTTCAGGCCTCATATATGCCAAAGACTTTTTAAACAGCTCAGCTGCTTAGCAAAGTCTTTGTTAGCTCAACCTGGATGCGCGTTTGGCCATGCTGATGAGGACTGTTGCTGCATGCGCTCAGGGTTGAGGAGTTCGGTGTGCTGCTCTGTGGTGTCTCTACTAAAGGCAGATGGTGCACGTTTCACTGTAGTTGTCCTGAGTCCAAAGAGAACCATGCCTCCTCCTGATGCTGTTTCCAAGGCAGCATCATCAACTAGCTTCAAGTCACTATCAAACTTGGACAAAAACAAATGAAAGAATTACCTTCTGGAGATACTTATCTGCCTAGCAATAAAATTTACCATTTAAAAATGTTTTTGGTTGTTTTTTCTTGGAAGCTACAAGCCATGAAAACAGAATGAGGACAATGTCTTGCAGACACTGCTTGCTGGAATACATTTGAGCGTAAATTAATTGAGGTTCCAAGCAACAATAAAGACCAGTCCACAAACAAGCTGTGAGCCCACAGCCACCTTGACACAAGTCTGCAGTTAGGATTAAAAGCTGAACCATGGCAGTTTCAAAAACCATGGCATTATCTCATCTTCAGTCATTTTGTTGGTCCAAAATAAACTTTATTTGTGGAACAGTATTATGCGACTGACATTTGTGTGTCCCTCATTTTCTGTACACAGTCACTGTTGTGGCAACAAGCGATAATGCCTCACACTTTCAGGTTCACTGATGTATAAGCCCCTCCAGAGGGAACTGCCCAGGGAGAAAGCAACAATGACCAATACATTAGGCATATACAGAGGGTCAAGGAGAGTTAAAGTATGCTGCTTGTGCCATCAAACCTTCCCAAGCAATTAGGAAAAGAAACGTTAGCAGAGACACTTTGGTCCCAGCCTGTGTTTGCCCGGCAAGTTTTTGAGCTGTAAAACTCAAGGGGTAGAAAAGGCCAAGGAAGTTCAAGACCCACTTGGTGAGAGGGAGGGGCTATTTGCCAAAGCATGGGTCAATGGAAATCTGCTGTGACCAAAACAGTAATATAGAGATTGCCCCCATGTCACAGCTTCTATTAGCATATTGACTTCCAGCATCCACATGACTGCATCTGACTGGCAAAGCTTCCATGTTTCAATTATAAATCTGTACAGACCCACCTGTAATACTACATGAACATAAAAAGGTACATTTAGAAAAGGAATAACAGATCTATCACCCCAAATACCTTAAAAAGATTATGTTCCTAAAATACAGATGTTGAATATCTGATTAATGCCAATCACTGATTTATTATAATTTTTCCTTTTGCTTCATAAGATTTTTTCTTAAAAATGTGTCCCATTTGCTTAGACAATCCAGTCTCCTTACAAGCTTTGTAGGAAGTTGTGGCTTGGCTATAGCTTTTTGACTAATGGTAGGTGAAAGATACATCACATAATCCTGTAAGGCTTGATTCAGTCACACTCAAAATCAGATTTTGGCACGCTTGTCATCTCTGTATTTAGAATCATTGACACATATTTACAGCCTTTTAAGTCTGTTGCTTCCCAACTTTCAGTCTAAATATTTCCTTGAAAACACAGAAATATCCGTGACAAATTAGAAGATATGCATCAAACAGCTGATCACAGAAAGCTTCATCTGATAGGCAAGAAGGATATTACTATTACACTGTTGTCCAACACAAAGATTCTTTATCAGAAAGGTACCTTCCTAGTAACGCAGGCTTGCCACAGACTCAAATTCTCTGAACACAAATGGCTTGATAATGAGGAGAAACACCATGTTTAGAGCATTAGTGCAAAGCAACAGTGTGGGTGGTTTTTTTGTTGTTGTTGTTTTTTTTTTTTTTTTTTTTACTTGTCACTCACAAAAGAAAATAGGAACTTCTGTTCGAGTGCCTTCACTGTAAATTATAAGAAATTATTACAAATTTCTTTCTATTTTTCTTTTTTTTCTCTCCCCCTCCTTTAAAGGGAGCCTTTCTGGAGAGAATGGTGTTGCTAAAGATTTAAAAAAATAGAATGCAGGCCGCCCCCCAGACATAGCATAGTCCATATATTACATTGGGTTTTATCTGCTCCAACAGCAAGTGGAGCAAATTTCAGCAGACAGGATAACATTGTTGTCACTTTCTTATTATGGTCATTTTTGTGCAAGTTCCTTTTTGGAAACTAGTATGAAATAGTACAACTTCACCAGACTTTCCTGGGATAGTACTAGTTTACACCAGCTCCAATTTTCAAGCTTTTTCTCTAACTACCAGTATGATGTATGGAAACAATTAGAAGAGATTTAAGCAAAAGACTGATGGCTTTCTGTCGTTATTCCATGCTTTCTTGTACCATTTTTGCCAATTTACAGATGACTTGCTTATGAACCCAGTTTGCCCTCACGGTATCATAACTAACCTAGGGGCCAGTTCCTGCTATGCTAAATCTATCACTTCGTGCAACAGCTGCATCTGAAATTGGATGAGAAATATAGATTTACTGCAGAGTAGCAGCAAGCAATCATTAGTACTGAACTTGCAATCTTTATGAAGTTGGAATTCCCATGGGGCTTTGATTGAAGTGTCCAGAATTCACTTCTACAGGTCATATATTAACAGAAAATAGTGAGGCAAATGCTAGTAGGGACCCTCTTGATCCTCAGAATACTCCAGGAATGGTAAACTATAACATCATACACTAATATTGGGATACCAGGAATAAAAGTCCTTCTACAAAGAACAGAAATTAACTGTTATTTCAGCCTTTTCCACTTATTTTCAACTAGATATATTCCCATCCCTTGCTTTTTTTTTTTAGAACAGAATGAGAAACACTCTTCCAGCCAGTATGAATGTGATATTTTAAAAATATTTCCCTCATTTAAATTAGAATGAAAAATTCTTCATTTTTTTCTTTGAAACTATTCATTTTGTCTTATCTTTTTCAATTTAAACCTCCATTTATGTGTTTCAAACAGTACAGTTTATAAAAGAAATAGTTCAAAGCACATGTTTCAACAATGTCAAAACCTCTCCTGTAAAAATGATTTAAAAAGACAAAATGTGATAGGATGGTCTCAGAACAAGCCCTAACCTGAAAAAAAACACGTTTTATTTTAATGAATTACCGTTTTACAACACAGACATTTCAATAAGAAATTCTTGATTAATTTATTCCAACAGCCTCTCAAGAAGGAACATCCTTTTACTATCTACGAGCCTGGAATTACTGTGCAAGTGTGCTGAAGAGTGCTAGAGACAGGTATGTGCCCAAAACCACCCGGGGTATTTCTCCTTCATGACTCACTCTGGTAACCTCAAAGGAAGCACAGAGAAAGTGTTCCTCTCAAAGCGAGAGCAGAACAATGCAATCCCCATGCCCTTGAAGACTCAGGCCAGAACAAAGTAGGTTGCTTTGTTTCCACTTGTCACTCCAATATCCTTTTGCACACTCTTCAAGGAGGAAGACAAGAAGAGTGCATTAAGTGGCTTTACCCATTCCACATTATCCTGGTCTGCATCTGTATTGATGATACATGCTGAGTGATTTAAACTTATTCTTTACACCAGGGCTGCATCCAAAGCTATGTTCTCTTTCCAAGGATGTGAGCAGGGAACATGTTCTGTATCTTGAGATTCCACTTATCAGTGGAGTATGCTGCCATTATAACACTAAGCTGCCATGAAAACAATAACTTCAATTACATTTTCACAACAAGAAGTTTCCACTAAAGCTGATTTAACAATACATTATACTGTCTATTTTCCATGCTTATGCTAACGACTTGGAAAACCGTACAATTGTGAAGTTTTTTACAAGAGAATAAACCAGACCTAATTGCAACCTCTAAGTGTGAGCACTGCAGTTTAGTTTCTTCCCTCCCATCCCTGCAAATTTCAAGTCCACAAGGAACAATGCTGCAACCAGCACCCAAATGTAGAACTTATTATTCACTCCTGCACTCATACATTCCTTCTCCAAGCAGGTAGATACAAGTGTCTCCACATGGCTTAAACTCTTTCTCTCAGTACAGGCTTGCTGACTTGTATAATTCCTCATTATGCAGCAGCAAATAATATTGAAAAATCTTCACAGAATACAGATGTCGTTAATGGATGACTGGAGAAGGAAAAGAAAGCCATCTTGGGAAAAACTATATGATTATGAATGTTCATCTGGCAAAGTTTTGGAATTTAATATAGTTTCCAAAGAGTCACTTCTGCAGTTCATTGTTGAACAGAAGTTTGTATGGTCAGATGACAATGTGTTGAACATATTTAATAGATTCATCTATATATTTAAGTCAAAGTATCATCAAGGATATTGTTCAAACCATGTGTTTATAACCTACATTCATGTCTGAAGAGACATCTTTCTCCTCTCTTCCACCATCAGCATACCTTGCAAACAAGATTCTTTTCAGCTCTGTACCTCAGAACAGACAAGTGCCTACATGTTATATTCTGCTGTGTTACTGTTCATTAAAAAGATAAGGGAAGAAAAGAAGGCATGCATGATTGTGCAAAATGGACAGATTAGACACCTAAGGCCACAGAAAACAGCAGGAATTCATTTGCTTCCATGATCTGCTTATGTATGTAGAATACACTATTACAAAAATGTCGCATGCGTACTCATATTGAATGTAGAATTTTAGCATTTCTTAGGGTCAGGCCTTGAAGACAATATGATTTCCATAAAGTAGTAATGGAAAAACAGTTAGTTAATTTCTTCAACCACAGTAAAATAAATCAGTGTTTCTATCATCACTCAAATTGGAGCAGGTCACTTTTTTTTCCCCTCCTACAAATTTCTCTTGTGAAAGCAACAACAAAAAATAAACAAAAACTGTGTGGTGATTTCTGCAACAATCTAACAGCACAAGACACTTAAATAAAAACGTGTTTTCCTGCATAGCCATCCAGGGTTTTCTTCTGCTAACTCCAATGCAGACCACTATTGTGGGTCCAAACGTATCACTCCATGAAGTGGATCCATTTTGGAAAGATACGAGTAGAGACGTAGAAGGGTCAGCAGAGATGCCGTTCAAGGCAAACACTCAGCCTTATTCCAATAGATGTGAGCAGCATTGTAGGACTTCGGTAAGACTAAGAACCACAGGTTTGGTGTATTTTTGGTATTAAAAGTTATGCATAAATATCTCTTCCAAGACAGATGACAGAATTTGCCTGCAAAGGGTCACTGCAGTTTTCTCCAAGCCTAGCAGGAGTTGCTGAATACTTGCAAGCGGTCCACACAAAGATAAGGCAGGATGGGAGCCCAATAAAACCAAGACCATTTACTAATCACTCATCCCATTGCTTCCAGTCTTGCCTCTCATTTGCCCGGGGCCTGAGGCTCCTTTCATGAAGCACTGAAGAGCAATAATCTAAATCAAGACAAAGGGAGTGAATTCTACTGTTGAAAAGACCATGGGGGTAATGCCAAAAAAAAAAAAAAAAAAAAAAAAATCACAAAGAAACACAGTTAATTAGAAAGCTGAAGATCAAATACTCTTCCTTGCTGCAGAAAGAGTACACCCCCTCACATACTCATATTAACAGAAAGCCAGTGTTGACCACAGCCAACATTCACAGGGAAATACTCTGCTCAGTGAACAGCCAGCCAGGTCCCCTACCTCTGCATTCATCTTCAGCTGGCTGCAAAGGTTAATATTATCTTTTTAAGAGATACACACAAAATCTGTGAAAATGCAGTATCTGATTTTAAAAAAATCCTCTGTCAAGATCATATAATCTAAAAAATGTAAAAACAATGCACGTCCCACCAACTGATCCCCACAACAGCAGCATTTCAAAGGAAATACAAAGTTCTGGCACTGTATTTATGTTGCTGGCTAAATCTACTGGGTACCATCAAGACCAAGTTGTAATCTTTCGCAGAGAGGTTACCCCTCCCTTGCAAAGCAGAACTCACTTAATTTCACTGGGACCAATATTTGGCTCTCAGAACATAAACTACAAAGTAGCAGCCAGGCCACACTGCTGCAGCTCACACCGCCAACAGCAAAAAATGAAATGAAGCTAGTACTGCCAGTACTTTGTAGGGGGAATGAAAAGGTCAGCACTTCACAGATATGTTCTGCATATAGACACGTGTGTATACAGTTGTAAGAAACTTGTTCCCCCGCCCCGGTGTGCTACATGTTGTTTTGTACATGCAGCCCTCTGTTCTCTGACTGCAAGCCTTGAGGAAGTATTGTTGAACAACCATCCTGGACGTGGATATAACTGTTTGACTCGATTGCTCTGACACACAAATTTTGCATCCAGAAAAAAAGGGGCCTCAGAAACAGGGAGCTAATTTGGACCCCTGTTTTACCGTTGGCACATTGTTATTGCCTAAGCCTTATGCTGTGCAGACTTGTTTCTGTCACTTTCCACAAGAAAAGCAATAGTTAAATCGGCACGAGGTACCCTACTGTATGTCACTGACATTTTTACAGTACTGGAATCAGGTGGACTTTTGCTATTTCATCTCTATGCACTTGTTTGTTTTGTAATAACCAGCCTGTTTTTAAAAACAGAATCATCTGTCCTGGATATTTGGCTGTGTCTGAGTGCAGTACACGAATTAACCTTCAAATGTGCAAATTTAACAGCCTGCAATTATTGCAGTCATCTTTCATTATAGACCCTTTTAAACACATATTGTTTTTCCCCACGTAGGACAAGCTTTCCTAAAACTAGCAAAACCAACAACACAGGCATCAGCCTTAATCACATGCTTTCTTGCAGGCAGTAGAAAGCAGGCACCAGAGGCACAAGCCAAGAAGTGCAATGAGCTTTGGACTGCGAGCGCTGCCCCTCAGCCCAAGGCCCAGGAAGATGTGACTGTCCCGGCTGTTCTCCCTGGAGCTTTGCCAGGGTTACTACCCCTGCACCGGCTCCAGAGCAGCTGCACATCCCCACTTCACGTCTCAGCTCAAACTGGTGTTACAAACTGCTTAGTTCCTACCTATGGCTCAGGACTCGGCACACAAGTAGTTCTCCTGCCATTCCAGTGGATTAGCAGGACCTTCTGGCCAAGAAGTGGTATGTACAGCTAAGAGAGGTGATGTCCAAAACTGTGACAGTACGAGTCATCTGCACTCATCTACCAGAGTGCTTAGGCATATGCTTACCATTAACCCCCTGCTTAAAGTCTTCCTGATATTAAAAGGACTCAGCATGTGCTTGAAGGCTCTGTTGAACATATGAACTGAAGCACGTGCTTAAAAACGGTCAGATGAACTGCAGTCTCAATAGATTGAAATGATATTTTTAAGGCAGCAATGAAAGACAACAAATATCTTCCAGAAGGCGTAACACAAAACACTCAAAAATGGGATGCCTGGGGTCACTATCAATGTACCATAAACCGAGGATTTAGTGGGATCATATTTCATTAGAAATCAGTGCATATACGCAGGGAAGGAAAGATGGAAAAGGGTTTTGTAGAACTTAAAGAATATTTTCTGGTATCTAATACAAAATATTCCTAGATTCTATGCTTCATCACAGGTTTGGCTTTTTACTTTTGTTTAAAGTTCACTCAAATAATTTCCTCTAATGTTTTTTGACATGTCTTTTCCTAATATAATAAGTTCCTTAAAGACGGAAAATACTTCTTACATACCTAACCAGCTGGATTTTCAAATTCAGTTTAGCAGAATTTAAAAAATGAAATATGTTGATCTATTTAAAGAACTACTTAGATGCTGAAAGAACTAAGGCCCTTCTATAACTAGGGGAAATCAAGCTACATAGTTATTACAGAATAACTATTTCACAACACTCCTTTCAGTGCAGTTTAGTTATTTGTAGCAGCTCCAGACATGCTTCTGCAAAATAAAAGTCACTTTAATTTAGATTAAGGAGTGAAAATGGGATAGCTATGCTAGAACAGTTAATTCTGCAGCAACTAAGCCACAAAGAATTTTCCCTGGCATAAAAGTATGCCTGTTTCTGTAACTTCACTTTTTAAGGGAGCAGTTGTGAAATGGCCACAAAAATCAATGTTAGGGAAGAGCAAGAATGTATTTTGTACTCTTTCTCTTCCACAGATTTCATTGCACAAACCTGCAGATGTACACTGGGACTGAATAATCAGGCTGCAGCAAAACAGTAACCATAATATCTTCCACAATGCCCAGAAAATTTGGGATACCCTGTTTCATTTGGCTGTATTATTAATTCTTAGAAATTAGACTTTGTATAACAGTGCAGTAGTGAACATTCTTTTTTAATTAATTTTTCATCCTGTGATCTCATTGGTTTCTGTTATTTGGAAACCCCAAATTTCTTTATAGCAGACATTCAAGATAACACATTTTAAAAATTGAATAAATTAAAAGTTAAAGATAGCAGTAATTACAAATATGCACAGAAACTACCCTCATTGTTTGTTTCCCATTGTACAGAAGCTAACCTAGTAGCTGTATTATTTTCGGATTTGTTTGCTTGATTTTCAGAATTTATCAGATACTTCTAGCATGTGTCAGCTTCAATGGAACTTGCGGTTTGCAAGTCTGGCTAGCTGAGAAAATGTAGCATGTTAATAGGGCGCACATGGCCAGCGTAACAGAAGATTTGCACCTAGTCTGATGCAGCTAATTCAGTCTGAAAGACATTTTTCCCTTTCTGTGCCTTGAAAGTATCTTTGCTGTGAAAGGACATTGATAAACTTTGTTGAGAAAAGCTTACCTGACCCTTCCCTGTCTCATCTTCCTGCTCCCAAATAGCATGCCTTAATTGTCCTATTCAGCAATTCTCTGCCCTTTACTATGGCGAAAACATCTATTATCCAAGCAGTTTTCAGTGACCTTCGCCACACTATGGTTGTTCAGGAGGCCTTCAGAAGACAGATGACTCCAACTACACAGTCTGAACTTGGGCACTGCAGCAAACACCCTCTTCTCAACCAAATCACTCACCCTCTAGCCAGCACTCACGCCTTACCTTGAATTTGCCAAACTCCTCTTAGCCTTGGGGGAAAAAAAACAGTGATGACTTCTTTCCATTATTGCTTTCCACACCATTTGATAGATATAACTATTTGTCTGTGACGTTAGTGTTGCACTTTCTTCCTCAAGTAAACTCAGGGAGCGTAAGGCACTTCTAGAGCAGCGCCATGAAGGAAAATGGCAGACTTACTTTTAAAAATAATGTTCCTACAAGCATTTGTCTTGCCCTGCAAGAATGATTCATGGCACTTCTTAATTGGTATTCATGTACACTTTTTGTCTTTGACTTTTTCCCCCCCCAATATGCAATAGAAATGCATATTAAAGTTTCAAAACAGACAATGAAATCTCCTTCATGGCAGTTAACTACTTTAAAGGCAATATTTATCAACATATTCTCCAATAAAGTGATTAACCTATTGTTGAAGAGGCAAAAACTGTGTTTCATCTCCAAAATCAGGGAAAGAAGTCCTGTTATCACACCTAAAAGTATTAAAGTGATGGAACGCTACTATCTAAGGTTCTAGACACAAATAACATTGCCATATCCTCCAATAGGCCTGTCCCCAATTTGTTTTTAATTTGCTTAACTTCAAAACAGAAAATGGGCATTTGCTCTGGTTTGAGCAACCTGCAGCAGAACCTCAGATAAATGTTCTCTTCATGACATGAGTAAAGAAATTGGTGTATTGATGAAAGTTTATTCAGCTCAGGGACTATCCCAGAAGTATCAGCCAGACACATCACTGCCTGCCCCCTGTCAGAGCTCAGGCACGGTTCCAAACACCTGAGACCATTTTTGCCATCTGCAATGCTTGTCTTACACCAGTGCTTGGCCCAGGCTGAGAAAGGCCTGCGGTTCTACTTCCTGCATTGGAGCTTTGGAGCCAATACATAGGAAAGAGAAAGAAGAACTACAAATATTTGGTATCCTTGTATTTGAGCTATGCAGTATAACAAGCTGTTTGGTGGTCTGTCCAAGGCACATGGAAAATAATTACCCCTGGCTAGTACAGGTTCTCACACCTCTGAGTAGATCAACTTCATATTGATAGACTGATAGTAACTGCCTGCAATAAAAAGAACAGGCTATATAACCAACACCTGCTGACCTAACAATTTTTTTGAAGCTTACAAATAACATCAGCAGACATTTTTTATAAGGTTCATAGGCCTCACTGATATTTCAGTATTTTGTTACACTGAACTTGGGCCTTGTAGCCTCCACAAAGTTTAATTGCATGTCCCTAAACAGACTGAATTAAGAAGGAAAACAAGCAATTAATTTCTCCTGTGACATGCCAAAGAGTGAGTGAGAGGACAGATTGCTTATTGACTTTCCTTTGCTCTTTGTCTTTCAAAACACAGGAGCACAGCATGTGTGTGTGTGTGTGTGTGTGGCCCGTTGCACTGTACCTTGTTTGAGCAAAGTCCACTTGAACACCTCCCTTCTGCTGGCCAGGAAAGGCTAACAGCAAAGTAGACACTGGGTCTTCATAACCCAAATCTGCTATTCCTGACTTTACACAGCAAAACTTTATTGGGAAACCGCCCATTTGCTCTCCACTTGGTCAAGTACTCTTATTCTAAAAATAATTTTAACAAGCTAAATACTCAGACCACCTCATCTCTTAGTAAATTATATGAAACTATACTGTTTTCAGTCCATAAACCGGGTCATAAGAGGCCTAAGCATAACATATAATTAGGCTCAAGTTTTTAACTTTAATATTTTGTACAAGGAACTGTGCTAAAGAGTAAATAGAGAAGCATCATGTTCCAAAGGCTCTGCCTCCGACAGGGTATTACAATAAAATAGCACTCGATTTTCAGTGTAAGACTCAGCTGCCCCTTCAAATGCTCAAGGCTGAAAACTGTGGCAGCTTCCATCTTCTTATCTTCTAGTACTTCCTTCTCCTTATCAGGTGCTTACCGACAGCAATAGGATGATAGAGAAGCTGCTGCTTGTGCTGCATCAGAAAGCTAAAAGCAGCATGGATGTGTACAAACACGCAACTCAACTAAGCCAAGCTCCAGTTCCCCACATGCTTGTATGAGGCCAACAAATCAAGAAGCAGTCAAGATTATACTTGTCCAAACCTTCACATTTAAATTGTTCTCCTGTCAGAATACACACACAGAGGAAATTTGTTGAACTCCAACCCATAAAGGGTAATACAGTCCTTCGATACCTTTTCACTTGATGAAAAGGACAGGCTACAAAAACACTGTGAACAATATTCAACCCCAAGATAGTGCTTCCCTTTCTCTAATTTGCATAATATGCTTGACAAAAAAAGAGCTCATACAACACTTATAAACATATAAAGATTGCCACAGTGGTCATCGTCAAAAAAACCACACCCTGTACATGCAAGATCGACCACATTCAATCTGTGACCACTTAAAATCTCATAAAATAACATGCACAGAAAGTCAACTGCATTTAAACTCTAACTCTGAAAGGGAAATAAACTTCCAAGACACATGATGTACGAAATTTCAGATGGATCTCGTGGTCCTCAATAGCAATGGATTGCAGGAGGAAAAAAAAACAAAAACATTTTCTTTTTCACTCCCCCCCCCAATCTGTCACACAAAGTATATATTTTACGGTACACCAGTGTGCTAACACACACAAACTCAAAATCAGGCTTTTTCTTATAGAATAGCTGAAATCATCCTTCAGTCATTCACATTCTTAATTAGGAATATAAACACCATGTGTCCAAGCGCAACGGATCAATAGGTTCTATGTTAGCACAAGTTACAAACAGAGATCAGTTACTGAACAGCTGACCACTCAAGTTTTGTGCCAAATGTAGATTTTTGTTTTTAATTTAAAAACCTCAAAGATTACTAATTAGGCAAAACAACAATAAAAAAGCCATATCTCCAGGAAGATAGGAGTGTGCAAAGAATAATTTCATATAGATATGCTTCTTTGCTGAGAAAATTAATTTTCTGTTAATGAGGTGAAGTGGAATCTAGATCAAGATCTACCCACATGCATAATAATAGCAGAAAAAAAATAATCTACTTTAGCCATGTGTCTTGAGTGCACAGACATTTGCTGTAGATGTAAATATTCTTGGCTAACTTGCATGAGATAAAAGAGGTAGGCACGAGTTTTCTCCATATAGCAAAGTTTCCATTGGAAGTTGATCCCAGTCCTTTGACATTTGCCAATCAAGCAAGTATTTTCTTGCATGTCTTTTCTAAGCTCTAAAGCCTGTCTTTTGCCTTGGAACTGAGGATAGATCTTACAAAACAGCATGTGCAAAGAGGAGCCGTACAAATAATACAGCCACTGCCCTTAGCGTAACAGACAGGGTGCACTCACACCACATCCACGCGTCACGGTGGGTTTCGCACCATCTCAGGCCACAACGCTGGGTGGAACAGATGGATAGAGAAAGTACGTTTCCTATGTTTCTACATCAATTATTCAGGAGTGTAAATTACTGCCATACTACCATGGCAGGCAGGAAGAGATCCCAGGTCGGCATCCTAGAGCCCTGACACTGAGATTCTTATGATGCACAAAGATTATGTGCATTATCCATTACTTTATTGCTGAATGCAAAAAGATCATGAGGTATTAAACACACCTAGGCAGATTTTATGCATTTCCTGTGTGTCATGCAAACTAGCCTGGAAAGGACCCCCTCGAACTTTCTCTCGGAATGTGCTGTTTGGGTGAAAGCATGCATTTCATACGGATTAAGTAGAATAATCTCTTTGCCTTCAAATCAATGAGACTCTTGACAAAGTAAGGTAGAGTTCAAAGCATCTGGAAAATATCCACACCTAGTCCATAACCTTTCTTCATTGAGTGGAAAAAAAAAGAAAAAGGATATTATTCTACTTCCAATCTGACTTTATATTAAGATTGCCATGACAGCCTCTGATGCCATTTTGGTATGAGGTACATGCATAATCTTATGGGTGAGGGGAAAATTGTTTTCTAGTAGCACTGGTTGACCAGGCAGTTTGCTGAACTGAGGTGCTATGTATTTGTTGGCACTTCTCCCCTGGATATATACCTGGTTCCCACTACTTTGGTTCTAGTTCAGTTAGATCCTCAGGTAAATAAAAACTCCCATGGAAAATTAGTTTGCCAAAGCTTGTACAAACATTAAGAAATATACAGAGCAGAAGATAAAAACCTATTGCTGTTCTACCCAGACACTAACGATTCTGAGAGTTTCTACAGCTGAGAACTAGGTTTTGTTTGGCACTAAAGAAAAGGAAAGAGGCTGGGTAATGATTAGCATTTAGCAAAACTCACCTCAGAATCTTAGAAAAACACTGCTGTGGGTTCAGGAAACAACCACTACAATTAACTGAGAGATCATCATCAAACTACCTTAGCTTAAAAAAAAACCACAAAACAATTTTCAGATCTAAATCTGAAAATCTTAGATTTTAAAATCCTAAAAATTTCCATGCTCACTTGGAAACCTTTTCCTATAAATGTAGTTAAGGAATTAAATTTTCCCAGAGGATCATAAAGCAACTATTAAAAATAATCAGTCACACAGGGCATCTCATTAAGAATTAAATTGACGTAGATTTCAATTAGTCTCATTTCTAACTAACAGAACAATAGACCTACCAGCTCAGACAGCAAGATCAGACCTCTGATACAGACAGCTGCCTGGGAAACATCAGAGAACGGGAAACATAACTGCTCATCCCCAGTATCTTTCCAGCCTCCAAGGACTTGTGGCTGAGGGAACTTCGTAAACTAACAATGGTTCCTCATAGTGAATCTTGATTAGTTTTTGTTGATAGGTTTGTTCAACTGTTTGTTGAAGCCATGTAAGTGTTTTTCTGTACACAGCATTCTGGCTGCTTGTTTTAAGGTTTATCAAGTTAGACAAATCCAGAGCAGGACTTGCCCCATTTCCTGTTGGGGAAAAATTCTTGTAAATAACTTGTTTTGTGAAGTTTTTGTTCACTGCTTCCTGGAACCTGGAGAAGATCTCTGTCTGAGGATGATGCACTGATATTTGTCATGAATTCCAGAACCAAACCCGACAGACTCTCTCTGTAGAGGGGGGAAGACAAAGACCAGTAGCACTAATGAAGCACATATTGGTTCATCAAGGCAGGCAAACAGACCTGAAGCTCTTCTATTTAAACTACCAGTCTCACTCACAAGTCCCTTCCTGCCATTGACCACCTTTTTCTCTTCCCTATAATCTTTATGTGAGGAGGTCATGCCAGTCCCAGGAAATGCCAAAAAACAGCTAAATTCCAGCCTCAAACCTCCAATTCAGTTCTGTTCCCCAGCCAGAAGAAGATTCAGAAAGTGACGGTAACGTGCTATTATTACTATTATTTTTATTATTATGGGACTCATTAAAAGCATTTTTAGTATCATTTAGATGAAAATTACCACAAGACAGCAATGGCCTCTGCATTATCTGTAGAAGATTAATTCTCAGTTTATCTGGAGAGACTTTATCAGAAAAATCAGTGTATAGTAGTTTTGTAAGCAAACTAATAAGCAAATTCATCAAATACAGCATTATCTATAAAATTTGCAATAAGGCACACGATACATTCTTTAGCCTAAACTTCTACTTAATGCATTAAAGAGAGGGCAGTGACGTAAGCCACTATTCAATATGCACTGTTTCTTCCCTCTGTGCTTCATTTACAGATGATGTGAATGCACGTCAGCTTCTGGCTAGGGAACTTATTTCATTTTGAGCTACAAAGGTTCTTGCTCTTAATTCTACAGATCTTTCAGTGACAAAGATCATGACCACTGCATCACAGGCGAGTGGTGCAGCAGGAAAAAATGCCCTGTGCAGTCAGATAAGGGTCAGAAGATGCAAAAGCAAAGGTTACTCATATAGAATTTTTAAGGACGCCTGCTTCATGATGGACATGCAATTTACAAGCTTCTGTGATATGTCCTCCACAAGAGCTTAGTAGTCCTTTAATTTATCAGAACATGTGCTTGCCTTTTAGACGAGAGGCAGAACCAGAGGCTATTAGAAAGGCTATTCATTATAAGATTATTCACATTAGCAACATTTCCCCTCATAACATTAGTGATAATGGTCATGGTATTAACCTCGGGTTTGGTACAAGTTAGATGACTTACATTAGCAGGCATGTATTTCACATTAATATGAATCATGAACTCCTGCTAGTGAACTAAAACACAATGTAGCAGGAACAAATGGTTGTGAACAACTGCTTGACCAGAGATCCTAATCCTTCTATAGTATTCTAGAGCAGCAAGAGAAAGTTTAGCACATAGACAAAGGTCTAGTCAGTGACAAGTCACAGGTCAGTCCAGAATAGGGTTGCACATTTTCAAAGGTATGACTGACTCACCTGGATCGTGCATCAAATGATTTAACAACTGACTTGGAGATATGCTTAACCCTCATTTATATCCAATTTCCTGAAATCTCTAATGTTTACAGCTAGCTGTGTCAATCTGTATCTGGGATACAATTAGTGGGGTCAGGTAGTGTTTCTTGCAGGGAGAACAACTTAATCACCTCTCTATCTTTTGCCTGCTTGCCAAATTTGTTGCATACATTAAGTCTTAAGTTGCATACAAGGCCTCTTACTATTCACCTTAAAATCATACCACTAGCTTTAAAACACTGCCACAATCCACAACACGTACTCATTTGTAATGTTTAAGCTGAGCTGTTCCTACATACTTCCATCCTAGGATCAAGTGTACTTCTAAAGTGTGCATTTATAATGCATCAGATTGCCATATCAGCTGTCCGTGCAGCAAAACATCACTGCAAGTTACCTTAACTGCTTACTTACCATCCTTTTGATGACAGCACTACAACTATATGTTTTGCCAGGTAAACCATTTTAGTAGCTTTAACTCTGAAGGAAGAGAACTGGTGAGTGAAGTCTCAGGGCTAGATTCAGTCATGATGAATAGGGAAGAAGGTGTAGAGCTATACCTGATACCCCTTGACCATGTGTAATATATGCACATTGCAGAGTGGTAGGATGTTACAGCCACCGAGGACAATGGACAACAGTTAATACCTTCCTCACATCTTAGTCAAAAAACCTCAGCACTTTCTCCCTTTTTTCCATGCCTTCATTTTGTTTATATATGTGCATATATATGCACACATAGACACACTATTAAATATGTATTTTACATATTTAACCATTTAATTAATTAACCAAATTTAACCATCTGCAACTGCCCTAAGTTTCTTGGAGAGAAAGCCTCACATGCAAATGCCATTCTACGGTCTAAGAAGTGCTGGTAAGGAAAAATGCAGAGAGATAAATTAATTTTTAGAAAAAGGTTATGCATTTATGTCCACACACTGTGCCCCTCATTAATCTAGGCAATATGACATTATACTTTGAAACTAGAATTATTTTGGAGAAACTGGTATACAACAGGAAAACATTGTAGAATAATGCACAGTGAAGAGAATACAGCCATACTGTTGGGTATTATCAGAAGATAAACAGAAGCCTTTATCTCTGTCTATATTTAGTTGCCCAGTGCAACGGGAAACACAATAAAGGGATCTGACACTATTGACCTGGTAAGGCAAGATCTTACCTATGATTTCTTTAGATATATGTTAGTCTCCAAAGTGCAAATATTAACAAATATTATGTACACATTGCTTGCTGAGATTGTTGCAGCCCATACAAGTTAATTCCTTCAGCGTGATTAGGGTGTAATTTTCCATTTAAAACATCCAGGATATGTGCACATAACAACTTTAACATCCTACCCCCTGCAACACACCAAGCTTTGTCTAAAGCTGGGAGAACTCCACTGGACTAACCCTATTTTAGATGACCACAGCCAGCTGCTGCAGGGCAACCAAAAGCTCAGCAGTGGAACTAAGAGTCATGAAGCTCCATTTTGCAAGCCCCCCACTTACAGACCCTCTGTACAGACATACATTCAGTGTCAAAGTAACTTGGGCAAAATGCAATATAGCTAATTGCATTCACTGAACACCTGTATTGAAAACTCTTCTCTGAAAAAGACTTCACATATATTTGGTCCTCGTCTCCTCCAATTGAAAATAAAAGCATTTAAGCATTTGGCTGTAAATCAATTCTTTGTTTTACAAAGTTAGGAAAATATTTTTTTTCTCTCCTTTGAAGACTACTTGCAAGAAAGATCAGGTGAGACTTTGCCAGGTAGTGAAAATTACTTCTAGTGCAAAGCAAAGTTTTCAATTTTGCTCGGAGAATTTTTCTTGTATGCAGGCACCTACTTTAGAAGACACATTGATTTGGGAAGGAGTAAGTACCATTTGCCTATAATTTAAAACTGCCTACATTGATTAATGTGTATGCATGCAGAACATACAAAACAGATCACAGGAAAGAATGAAGAAAAAATGCCTGACCTGTTGGCAGAACAAACCACTCACTTTCCCCAATTTCTCTGATGACACACTGTTTGCCTGGAACATACCAGTTACGCACACTGCAATTAAATACAAGTCTTGTAATCAACAAAATCATTAACAGAAGAGGCCATCTCCTCCCATGCCATGAGTTGTGGATGGCAGGTTTTAATTTACTAAATGAAGACAATCTCACTGAGAGGAAGACCCTCATTTTATTAGAGGCAGGCTCTTGGGCACCTGTGTTAGCCAGCTTCTCTTGCCAAATGCAGCTGCCATCAAGAAGGTCAAAAAAGCATCTCTCTCTCTCTCTCAGAGAACAGCTTGACCTCTCCCACCTGTAAGTTTTAATCAGTCCAAATGAACTGATCTCCAGTCTTCTCCAGTTTATTTGAACAATGCTGAACAACTAAAAAATAATCACCTCCCTTAAAAAGACTGCAGTGTTGAAGCAGAAAGAGGTGCCACTTAAGACGTTACCCCTCTTTGCTTCAATATTCTTGAGTTAAATGATTACATTGAATTCTGCCTGTCAGCTAGCAGTATAGCCAGAAACAAAATTCAGAACTTTAGCTCCCAGTTTTATCCTCCCACTTCCACACTTGAAGTAATACCTCACACTATCATCACTGCAGGGAGTAACAAGAATTAATGCAGGGGCAACAGGCAGAAGGCTGTGCCAAGTCAGTGAAACATGGGACAGTGCAGCATACACTTCAGTGAGATGTAAAAAGGGAGTTGCTTAAGTGGGGTATACTGAACTCAAGACAGGAAAATGGTTGAAAAGGCCATAAAAGGAACACTAACATGACTAAATATTTTTAGGGATAACTCACATGTATTCAGAAGATAAGACTTATGGACAGAAAGAGGCAGGCAAGAGATTCTATGCAACACACAGATGACCTGGATAAGAAATGCAATATCCTGTTTTCATGAATACAATTCTCCTGAAGTAACAGAGCTGTGAGCCTTGGGGCTGAATGCGTGCAGTCTGTCATCTTTCCTCTCTTCTGCAGTCTTTGGAAAACCCATGTAAGGCTCCTTCTTCCAAGTCTGCGTTAAAGGCCTTGGGCTACTTTACCATACATAGACACCAAAATAAAAGTTATGAAGGTCATTAGCTCAGCTATTAATTTCTTACCCTTAATGGTAGCATTAAATCAGCCAACCGCCTCCATCCTCTTTAGCTTTCAGGTTGAAAAAAATTGCAGAGTCACACCAAGTTACAACCCCAAACACACAGAAAAGCCCAGGAATTCAAGTTATATTTCCTTCCCCTACTCCTTCTGGAAGAGTCACAGATATGACCTGTAACACTGCACACACAGACGTATTTAACCTTGAGGCCTTATGTGTATCTCTGATGATCAGTTCTGTAACTCTGACTCCTCATCACAAGCTTCTCCCTACTTCTGCTTCTTGCTGGAGCACCCTGTGGAGCAAGCAGGTGGATGCATTTGCAGGTCCAAGTTCTTCTTGTCTTAATATCTGCTCACCAACCTACTGCTACTGCATGAGCAGTAGCCAGAGGAATTCCTGAGAACATGAATGCTGGCAGGAACACCAACTCTCAGCAAGGCTGCTTTTCTGGAGCATATAGCTACTTTGAGGAGAATCACTGTTGTTTAATTCTTTACATGAGAACCGGGCTAGAGCCAGACATTTGCTGCATTCCTCCTTAAAAAACAGATGCAAGCCCAAAGTATCACAAATACATCTTGCAACTGACATCCCTCTTCTAAGACAAGATAACCCATCTGACTGACAGATCCTCAGCTACATCATTGACTTTGATTCAGAAGGCTGTATTCTGAAGGGTGAGCCATTTGGTCAGCTGCTGTTAGGCTACAGCTGATAATTCAAGTGCATTTAAAACAGAACATCTGCTGAGTTCACCTTTGTGCTTTTCGTGACTCTGAGATATGAGGCTTTTCCATTCTTCAGGTTTGTCAGCTTATTTGGGCACAGCAGAGGCCAGGAAACTTATCTCTGCTGTACACAGGGAAGCAAAGATCCATACTGCAGTGCACCCAGCCAATTTTCCTTTCTAGTTATCTGTGCAGAAAATACATCATCTTCTGCACTGCCCTGAGCCCATGAGCCCCTACCAACTGCCTTACTTGAAAGCAATCTGTTACTTGCATTACACAAGACACTTCAAAACATACTATTCCCAGGCAAAAGATGTATTACAGGGAGCATACACTTACTCAAAGTAGAACGGACTTTTTATCTATTAAAAATGATAGAAAGTGTCCAGCAACCAGAATTTGGCTGTGAGAGTGACCTGCATGAACTAACATAGCACAGCTCACTGATGCCTACAAAGACTAAAATGATCAGATTAAAACAGCATCCATGAAAGCTAGCTCATCCTCATTGTAAACAGAGAGGCCCGAACGATCACTTGTTTGAACACTATGAGTGTGACCAACCAAATTCTTTACAAACCAATTTTTATTTGGTATATTTGCCTATATTATTTCAGGAGGATACAGTAAGTAATACAAATACAGAACTAATAATAAGTATATTTAACTGCCACTTTGCAAAAAAGCATACAATTTGTATTAGCAAGTAAATATGGGGTTGAGCTGCACTTTTGATTAAGATGAACCAAGACATCAGAAACCAAGTATTTAAACTATTTGCCTGATTCACTTTGATTCCCAGATCTAAGAAACTCTTAACCACTAGCAGGAAGAAAGCAGGTCAGAGCAGAACAGGAAAGGAACCTCTTCAGTCTCTTCTGTCCTTGATGAGATACAGCTGTGGCCTGTCACATAGCTGTAGGAAACCATCCTATTTCTTAAGGAGATATTAATCTCTAAGCTAACAGAGGATCCATCCTTTCTGGTAACCTTGAGTACATCTACTCTTGTAAAATGCATCATGGCTAATGTCAGAGGACAGATTGTTAAAAAATTTTTAAGCAAAGTGCATGTCTAAGAACAGGACAGGGAACAAAGTATTGGTTGAGTATGTGGTGAAGCAGAGGGAGAACTTGAAATGGTGGCAGCTGAAAGAAGCTAAGCTCAGCACAGTATGCATGGAAACAGTTTCTGGTCATTGTGACCAGAATTACGACTCTGCAAATAAACAAAGTGAGTTAAATTTCTAATTACCTGAGTTTCAATAGATAGTATTACCCTATATCTGACACACTTATTGGGGAAGCCCACAGCTATCATTTAATTAAGGATCATTTAGACTCCTGCAGAATTTGTGTAGACAGGATTCTCTACTGCATTACAGTACTTCATACACAGTTGTCTCCAGTGAGGTTAGGGGAGTTAAAGCAACTGAACTCTGAGTAGTGGAAAGGAAATTTAAACCCACCGTCTTCGTAATTTTGAACAGCCATCTGACTACTCATCTATAGCTCATACATTTACAACTTACTGAACTGATGAGGAAAGATCTTTGAAGGCATTAGGTTCTCATTTGAACACAGATCTTTATGCTATGCTTTCTTTAAACAGAGAGTTTGCCTGTGTGTGGCTGAGCAAAAAGTGGATGATCTAAAGGACCACCAATGAATGTCCTTGCATCTTCTGCAATAGAACATGGTTGCAGGCTCCTTGGTTGCTTGAAGTTGATATAGTATGTGTCACTATCATTTTTCCTCCCTACACGGCTTCAGAAAATATGAAGTGTGCATGACAAGATGGGTCCCCTCCTATTCTGTGACTCTGACAAGACAGTTACAGGGAGAAAGCCAAAGGGCAGCAAAGTGCCCTTGGAACAAAGTGAACAAGTAAAACAACAAGCTCCTAGTCTTCCAGTGTGTCCTTATTATCTTTGTTAACACACTAGGAAACTGTGTTTCATTCAAAGTAGCAAATTATGTATTTTAAACTACTTCATGAGCTTGCTGAGTCTGGTATTTGAAGAATGAATCTGTTCAGCATAAGGAAATTACAGTGGAGAAATTAGTTACAACACACTTGTAAATTGCTGACATTTTACAAAAAAAATCCACAACAACAAAAAAAACTCACCAAAAAATGGAAAGGAAAGCCAACATTGCAGACTTGCTGGAATATTCCCCATGAGAAATAAAAAGGTGATTTATCAGACTTGGGATCCCTATGAAATTCTAAAGAAAGCTGCAATTAGAGAATCAATGCTGCAACACCCACATTAGCAGCTGTCATATTCAATGTAGTAATTAAGCAACCCAAAGCTTTTTCTAGAAAGGTATAAACATAACCATCCCTGCTTTACAGACAGGAAAGCAGTGGGAAAGTTAATCATTGTCGTCACTCAAAACTCGGAAGTACATGACTGAGTTACATTCTCACTCCTTTGGATCATGCTTACTAGATCAGCTCCATTGAATCTATTCTGCATCCACGACACACGTACAGAAGGGCAGTGAGCATGCAAGCTACCTAGCTCTGGGTACAGTTAGTACACAAAGCACCCTGTGGTTACTGACGTGAAGTAAATAGGAATTCTATCAAAATACATTATGAAAGATTAAAAGTACATCAATGAGCAGAGAAGACAAACTCAATTAACTGCATTCACCAGTTTGTCAAAAATACCTTCCTCATCTGTAAAAAGGATAGCTACACTTTTCTACTTCACCACAGGGCCCAAAAGGGTGCAAAAGTAGCATTGCCATAGAAAACATAAGTATAATACATTTACCAAAATATTTTTCCAAAATTCAACAGCCACTAGATTTTCTGCATCTAGCTGAAATCACTAGCACTGTCCTGGAAGAAGTCCGTCAGATTCTCACCTAACCTGTCGGCCTAACAGTGTTAGGATGGAAGCTGTGAATTCACATATGCAAAACAAAATTTTAAAAAAAGTTACTTGACAATAAATATGTTAAAGTGAGTAAGCACTGAGAAATCTGTCATAATATGGTAAAAAAGTAGATATGCAACTTTAATTGTAGCTCCTTTAATATGTGCTAGATACTTTTCCTTCTTTATCTTGGACAAACATCCATAAAAAGAAGAAACAATTTACGTAGCTATAAAAAATAAAACTAGAATGAATGGTGACAGAGATTACTTACATATTTCATTAAAATTTAGTACTAGAACTGCCCACACTTATCTGAGCCATCCGAGGGTGGAAAAAGTGATTTTCTGTATATTTATAAGTGCTATCGCCCCATGATTTTTTTTTTTTTTTTTAAAGTACAGTTTATGCTGCTGCCCTCCATCATATGCATAAGCAAGTCTCAAACAGGTAGCATCATGCCTAAGCACAAATACTGGAAAAATCTTCCAAAAAGTTTTATCTATCAAAGGGAGCAAGTTCCAGACTCTGGTTCTGTTTTTGCTGCAGCACTGAACAATCCTGATATTTGACACTGGGAAAAAGCATGAAATTTTTGGGTGGTCAAAAGGTTATCACTATTATAATTGTCTATATAAACATACACTTTTTTTTCCGCAGTGCACCTGTTCTATCCTAGTAATTAAACTTTCAAAAGAGAAAAGCCCTCCTTTAAATAAAGCTAGGGACTTAGAGAGCCTTATTCCTATAGTTACGTATTCTGGTCAAGAAGCACTAGCATTACAGATCTAGGCACACGGCAAGTGCTTATATTCAGACTGCTAAATCCAAATGTATCACTAAAGTTAAATTAAAATCTACAGGCATAAACAGAAGACCAAGTACTGTCCGGATTTAGTCACTGATAAAAGAATTACGTTTATCAACATGTGGCACATCTGGAAGAGTTACAGCCACGAACCGGATGCGGAGTAAATCAGGACAGAATTAGGCCTCTAGAGTGCATGGCTGTATGGCAGCCAGATGTGCTCTCTGTCAACAAATATAATCCCTTTCCAGCCATTGACTCCATCACCAGCAGAAGTGGCATTATTAGCCAATGCTGTGCATGCAGTTTCATTAATGTACTCCCTCAGTTTCAGGGATAAACATACGCATAATCCTGCACTGCATGACTCCCACACAGTAAATAGGAGTCAGACAGATTGGTCAGACCACCCAAGATGAAGGTCAAATAGTGCAGCTTGTAAAATCTCCAGACTGCAAACTCTCTACTCATACTGGTAAGCAGCCTCCTTCCAGTTCATCAAGTCAGTGGGTAACTACTTGCCAGAGGATTCACAGCTCTGCCTCAGAATAGCAGAGAAAGAAACATGAAGCGATTGCCACATTGTATGTGACAGTAAATTGGGAAAAAAACAAACAGAATTCATAACTAGAAATACCACAGTCATCTCAGAGAATTGTCTCTGATAGACACCCAACTTCAGAATGAAGGCAGAGCCTAGATCATGTTCCATGTTTTGCAATTAGAATAGAAATGAGTCTTCTCTGGAAGATGATGACAGATCAGATGACTCTGCGAGCTCTTTCCTAGCCTGTATGTGGCTTGATATATGCTAGTTCTAATTTTCAATGGGTACATGATGCATAGAAAGAAGGGCTGAAGTTTTACTACTCAACATGGAAGAAGAGAAGAACACTGAACTCAAGCAAAAGTTTAGATTCCTTTACTGATAATCAAGATGATCAGCATTTCACTTATCTTATTGAAGCCACCAGGACTATTCCTGGAGAATATCACCCTAGTCTGTCTAAGCATGACAAAATATGACTCACGGCAACTTAGTGCAAGTATCACTTGCACTCTGAAAACAAAATACAACGCAAAATCCCTTTAATAAACGAAAACAAGTTTAAAGCTGCTTGAATGGCACTGCTATGTCTATGGAGGTATGGACCTTGCTAGTCGATGAAGAAAAAAAAAAGCATCAAATCAGTGAAAAGAATTTATGTTCCCTGGAAATGACATCAAGGAGGCATTTAGAAATATTTTTAAAGGTGTATTATGCTCAAGTGACCAATATTTTGTACTGGGCCAGCAAAAAAATTTACTGTCTTCAGTTGTTTGGCTTTAGGGATGTGAGTTTCAGTCTAGCAATTTAAAACATGATAGCTGCTCTTAGACACATGAGGATTATCTAGGTAGCATCAGAGGTATATAATGCCTTAGCTCATAAAAGGTCACCTCAGTAGTTCATACTGCATCCATGGGAGAAAGGTGAACTATTCTTAAGTAGGTGAATTATGCTGGTAGAATTTATTGGAAGAGATGAACAACTTTCTCAACTGATACAGAAGAACATAGGGGCATGCTTTATTGTTAAAAGCTGTATAAATCTGAGATTTCTTTCTGAATTACATTTTTCTAGGTTTAATTCTAAACTAGACAATTTTTACCACTTTTCTTAATGGGAGAATTGTTCTCATGTTGTGTGTTGAAGTACGTGTCATATTAATACAGTACTATGAAACTTCTTTCTAAAGCATGACTGAAAATGAAGTTCAACACCTCACTCCTTTCCCAACACCCCTATGAAACAGCTGCCCAGTTTAACTGGTTGACAGACAGCTAGTTATGGAGACAAGCACACTCCTGATACAGTATCTTCTCCCAGCTTTAAAAAGACATTTTCACTGAGCTTCACAAGTATGGTGAAATACTATTGCTTGGTTTAGAACAAATTAGCAAGTTGCCAACCAATGCAAGCAGCATTGATTTACTTTGCTTCCCCACTGAAAGTTATTATTTTAACAGCTGGTATGAAATCCCAGTACTATCTTTTAAATTCTGTAAGTTAAATACAGGTGTTTCATACACAGACAATAAAAATTACCCTGCTTTATATCTTTGCTGGGCTATCAAGCTCTAGAATACTTTATACTATACAAATGACAACATCACTCTGTGACACATCAAAGAAATGCAGAGGAATTATTAGTCAGGAAAATCTTTAGCAATCCAATACGTTCCTTTCTGCAGCTGTTTTCAGAGTGGAAGTGATCATTACTCAGACTTGCCAGAATCCCTAAAGGGGCAGAAAGTCATTCACAGTTCAGCATTTTCTGCCTAGAGACTGTAGGAGTCATGGTAGGCGTAGAAAAAATGAGCATATTAGAGAGATTACATAGAAGCAGAATTCTCAACCAGAGAAACAGGCAATTTTCACAGCACCTCCTTCCGTATTATGTAAGTGTTCCTAAAATAACTGAAATACTACACAAACAATTTTTCTGGTGGTGTCTACTAGTGTAAACTGACCATTTATTTTGACTTTAATTTTGCATTTTATAGCAGAAAAACACATTTAATACCTGGTGGCATGACAACAGCTAAGGGGCAATGAAAAAAAAATCCCTTCTAGGTCTGTGCAAATGGCAACAAGGATTATAGAAATAGATAGGTATATTTTCCCTATAGAATTAGATCAGGAAACAGCAGCACAGGAGGATCAAAAAAATACACACAAAGAAATCGCACAAGAGATCTAGAGTAATTTTGGGTGCTGTGCTCAGTTTTGCTTCTCCCTAGTACTTACCATGGAAAAATACCAGGAAAATACCATCACTATTTAGAGTACTTCTTCTGTGCACAATAGAAGCACTACTGGCCATCGTGAAAGAACCAGCTGATCTTCAGTTTCCAGCCTCAGGAAAACCAGTCTAATTGGCACTGAAGGACTTCAGCAAGCTCTAGGCCCACAACTAGTGTTCACTGCACAGCTTACGAGCTGCATCAGGGCTAGCAGCAGCCACACGTGGAAAGAAAGAATTGTTGCACTAGAAACAACAACTGATTGGTTTCATACACTGCCTGTAATACTGGGTATTTTATCAAAAAATCCCCAATCTGAGAATCTTATACATAATTGCATTTCAAGTAACAAAATCAGAGAGGGAAAAAAAAAAACCCGTAATAGCATCAGCCTCAGTTAATTTCTTCCTGATTTGCATCTAAGCAGTATCAGGCAACCGAGCTGTGCATTTTAGAAAATGCCTGTGCTATTTCATTGAATAAGATTACTAAAAGAAAATTAAAAGTCCCTTGGGCTAGATGAATGTGGTCTGAGACTATCACAAATTAGCCTTATCCATGAACCCTTTGTTTCGGGGACAGAACATTTCTGATCATAAGCAGCGAGCTCAACATCCCCTACTATCTACAGCTCCCAGAGCCCCACTCCTGCAAGCCAGGCCCATGCACAAGCAGAGGGCAGTGCCTAGGGAATTTATTTGCTTTAGGCTTCTTAGCAGACTGAGGCTTTAATCTCTGAATGTTTGCAAACTCCTGCTTAACAACAGCAGCCTTATACCTTTTCCGTCCCCTGGCAGCCATTTTGTTTTATTGGGGTTATTGAGGCAGGATTACTTAAGAGTTTATTATCACAAAGCCACCCACAGCATTTAAAAAAAAATAAAAAATCAACACACTCATCTATACAGCTAGCATAATCTTGGGCTAACAATGATTCTCTAGCTAGGGATTCACATTTCCGTGTTCGTACTAAAAGCTGACTCACCTGCTAAAGCAAGCCAGGTCTGCCCTTCCAGCATCCACTGCTACGCCTCTGCTGACAGGACACAAGAAGACAATACAACTCATTTTTTTAAGGGACTCTCTAAAAACGACAGAAACACTCCTTTTAAGGGTTTGGTGCTTTAATTAGAGAGGAGAGGAAGAGGCGGGTCCCTCAGCTGAGGCCATTCTTCTCCCCTCTCCATTTCCTCTAAGCGAATGAGGCACCTGGGCGCCATTTTGTTTTCCTGCCTCACCCCTTCACTCCCCCCCACCTCGGCTCTACAGCGCCCTAAGCAGGGTGGTGCCAGCAGGAATGACTTGTAGCTCTTCCCTGCCCTGCCGAGATGCTTATTGTGACACAGGGAAGATGTGTTTGCAGTGACTTGTCGTTAAATTACCTCATGAAGACGCAGGTACTGGGAGTTACAGGTCACTCCTGGGGCACGGACTCTGCTTGATGCCATTGCTGAAATGGCTCGTGAGGGAGAACAGCTTCTGGGTGCCGTTAGGGCCCGAGTGCTTTCAGCTGTGTCATGTTATACCCATTGCTGTTTCTTAAGGCAGAAAACCTCTTAAGCAGCCCAGTGTGCTTACTGCTGTGTCAGAAGTGCCAGTGCTTCCAGATGCCTGCCAGTGGCTGTCTTCTCCTCTAGCTATGAGAAGGTACGTGGCGAGGGTTGGGGCTGGGGGCTCATTTTACCTCAGAGCTGTTGCCAGCCGCCCCTTCCCAGGGTTTGGTTCTGGAGTCTCTGGGCAGGAGCCTCTTCACTGACTTCTCGCTGTGTTGTAGGAGACATCACTGCAATCTGTCGTGCCAAAGTAAGAAAGGTTTCAACCTGAGGTAAATGAGAGTGGATGTTTAAAATGCCTGTGGGGAAAAAAAAATCACCTTTGCTAGGAGAATAGGATTGAAAAAAAAAAAGTTTGGAAAAAGAATCCCAATTACAGCTATTTCTTTGCCACACAGCGTGAGTTACTAGTGCTGAGTTTTGCAACATGTTATATTCCTATTAAGGCCTGGCTTACCTTTATTTCTATGCCTATCTGACAGATTTCTAGTGCTTTATTAGGCTTTCCTGGTTCGAATTGATTTTTTTCTTTAAAAGTCTTTTCCCTGATCAAGGATTTTTCTGCATTAATGAAGCAGTATGTTCTGTTATCTATAAATGGAACAGCATATGCTATATACCGAGTGATAGAGAAACCTCTAAGGAAAAAATACCTCCTCCACTAGTGAAAATCAGTAAATGAAAGGGATCAAGAAATATTTGGTAAGACTATCAGTGTGACAGAAGCACTGTCTATGGGCAGTACCTCATTAGCCTTAGGTTACCATAATATTTGTTTTGTGACCTTTGTGCAGTAATTCAAAACCAAAGGAGTATCACTTTCTTGAATTTTTTTGGTGTTCAATTAGAACAATGTGATATTTGAAAGTACCTTTCAGTTTCTGTATTTTTTTTTTTCAATCCTCCTCAAGTTTTCTGTTGGCAGTCTTGTAAATGTTACCAGCAGCGTGGTGCTGCTGATCCTGCTAATTGCTGTGCAGACCTTGTGTTGAGTTAGCGAGCTTGGTTGTAATTTTGCTACTAACACAGATACCCATTCCCTGTTTCTGGCTTCCTACCAACCCATGGTGAAAGCTTGCTGAATAAGAATGTTTAGCTGCCCAAATTTAACTCACTGGGGTTATTTTAAAGATAGAATTCATGTTGATGCTGTATGTGAAATATTCAGCTTTAATCCTTCAAAGAGATATTAAAAAAAAAAAGATAAAACCAAACCTCTTGTGTTAGGTGGTTACCGCCTGAGACTCCTGAAGCCATCCCCAAGGAACACTGCTTCAGAGAGAGATGGCAGTACAGGACAATTGGATAAGAATTTGCTCGCTAGATGAAAGGAAATATGGACCCCTAAACCCTCATGGGAGTGGCACAAATTGATTTACCATGAAGTGTGAATGATCAAAATGAGTAAAATGCAAGTATGGAGCAAATTTGCCTTCCACTTTCTTGCTTCTCTTCTCTTTCTCTGGAGGCAAAAAGATAACATTGTGCACTTTAGTAATTTGGTTTTTAAATTGTACATTTCTGTATGGTTCTAAGCAGTTGATAGTAGTTACTTCATCCACAATTTGCCATTAGGATTTCATCCTTGAGATGTTTGTATGTGAAAGCAATTGTCATTAATGGCAAGAAAACCTATCTGGTTGGTGCTTGTGTTTGTTGGTAAAGCATACATATGGAATTTCTAGCAAGGTGGTAGTCTGAGGAGAAGGGAGATGTGCTTGCAGATCAACTCCAGACTTCAAGCAATATAGTTTTCCAAGGGTCTGGTTGATGCAGAGGGGACACCATGATCAGAGTGGTGTTTTTCCAGGGTGACGTTAGTGCCTTATGTTTCAAATATGCTGACCCTGAAAACCTAGCTACATCACTTGTGGGGGAATGATGTTCAGAGGTCACAGCATGCTGCCCAGGCGTTAACCCTTTTTGCCTAAAGCTAGAGTGGGTTTCGCGTAATGCGACAGGTTTTGCAATGCTGTGGGCAGGTGAAGGCCTTCAGACTATTATGCGTTTGAAAGATGTCAGCTTGTAATTTTTGTGCTGAATGAAGTGTTTGAAACTTTAAGTACTCATTCTGCTGCAGGATGAAAACAAATGAGACACAAATGCAGACTTTCTCGGGGAACAGTATAGCAGGCCTGCTGTTTTTCAAATAGCTAATTGTTTCCCTTAAGAGACTAGTTAGAACAGCATAAGCACCTGTGTAGCGCTGTTCAAAGCCGTGGGAGGTGTGGCATAGCTGTGATGTATTATTTTTAAAGCTAGGACACTGTACTCCTGTAGATCTTGCTCAGCATGCCAAAGTTAACCTGAATGTTTAGGATGAGAGTTGCAGTCTCACCGTTTTAAAAGTTTTTTTTCCTGGTGTCCTTTCTCTTTCTCCTCTATTGTTCAGTGTTTTGCTAAGGACGTATTTCTGTCTGAAAGAATCCTGCTGGGTTTGTCTCTGTGTGGAGATACACCCAGTGAACTTGGGCAGACAGTCTCTGCAGAGTGAGTGCTACCTGTAGTTTGGCTCACTGTAGCTGAGGCAACTTGTGACATGTGTCCTCTGAGAGGCTCAGCTAGAGCTTTCTACATTGAAACCATGCGTGTTTGCAAGCCTGGGAATGAACTGCTTGCACTATTGGGAAGTAGCAACTGAGGCAATGGGAAGAGAAAGGACATAGTCTGGACTGGTGCTGACAGCCTATCCAGTTTCCTTTATTTCTGTGATGTTAGTAAGGTAGAATATGGTAAAAACAGATTTTTACATGTATATTTTAAGAGCAACAGAAGCTTCCAGGAAGGCAGAAATTGAAGAAACAGTACAGGGGATGGAGAGTGGCAGTAGGATTCATTTGCTGTGCAAATTAGTGCATAACGTAATGAAGGTTAGACGACTCATCAGGGAGGTACAAGGGCTTTTGAAGGCCCAGGCTACCTAATAGGGAGCTCCCACTGATTTTTAAGTAGTTTTGGGTCATGCTTCTACAGGGCAGAACTGAGACTGCTTGTGATGAAGTCATACATTTTTAAAAGTGATAAGCATACACACAAAAGCTCTTCTGTGGGGTTCTTCCATGAATCAGCAGGAATACAGATGAAGCTTTTAAAACAAAGCCATGTGAAGGCCAGGTCATGTAACATGGAAGAACTGTGTATGAGATCTCAAATATATGTATAATTATTAAACCACTGATTGTATGCTTGCTGGAACAGGGATAATGCTAACAAATTTGTGTTTGGACAGTAGCTAGCACAAAGGCTTGTTGGTCCTTATACAAGACCTTATGCATGGTTAATAACAATTTAGAAAGCTTACCTGAAGAAACAACATGCTTCAAGTTTGAACAGGGCGTCCTTGAAGATGTGCAGGGTTTAGATCATTACCAAGCTCTCCCTAACAGCTGGGAGCAATAGAAATACTTCTGTTAACATGCAGGTTATATGAAATCTTCTCTTCTGTCCCTGTCTTGGTTGAGTAGTTCTGCTAGTGAAGTTTTGTCTTAATGGTGTTATAATGGTAGCATGGCTTATCCTGCTGCTTTGACCAATGCTTTTTGCATTATGTTCATGCTGTGTTTTTATGTGATTCTGTTTGCTGGGGTTTGCGTGTCAAATGTTTGCAAATGTGTGACTCGGAATGGTGTAACTTTCACCAGCTACACTGATATTTACAGTATATTGTGGTGTTCCCCTCTCAATGTGTAAACACCAAAGCAACAACAACCATTATTTATATGTAGTCAAACAGGATGGTTTATAGATCTGTGACATCCAGTGTTGAATCGCAGTTTGATTACAGGAGACTCAGGAATTCAAGGTGACTAACTGATGTACTGAGCAGAGGTTTATGGGGGTGAACTTCAGAGGCAGAACAGTAGCAACACATACCTTCTAAATAACATTTATTCCCAGGTAGGTCTTAAATCCTGAAAAAACAGGTGCAATAATTTCCTCCTTATTTTACAGGTGGAGAAACTGAGGCACAGAACAATGACAACTTATGTCTATCACTACGCTGGAGGGACAGAGCTGGTAAAATAACTTGAATTTTTTGAGTCTTAAATCAGTAATTTCTTTGACTTTGGAATATCATGGTGGACTGTAGTTTTCAGTTTTGCCTCTTGGAGCCTTTCTTCCAAATTTCAAGGGACTTAAGTGGAGTTTTTTTTATGGATCCATATGCAAGTTGCTATATGGTGTGCACAAACCTGATTTGTCTTAGATGCCTTTTGTGGATCTCTCCTTAATAGTTTGTGGTCCCTCTCCCTGCCCCCCAGAGGAGTGTGAATCACAGGATGAAAATCACTGGTGTAGGAGTGTTATTAGCCAAGGCTGTAAGGACTGAAGTGTGAAGGAAAATGTGTTTGAAAACAGGTCTGCACTTGCTAGGTTAATGCTCTACTTTGCTCCTCAGATAGCTGCAGCTTAAGGAAAAGCTTAAGTGAAACTTGGTTGTATATGTCTGACTTCAGGGTAGGTCAGAAGTGGAAGTTTTTGAGCTTTTGTTTCTGGATGCCAACTGTATGACCACAGGTGATGCAGGCTGGGGTGGGGATGGGGGTCTTCATGTGGAGCAGCTGTGCTTGTTGCAGGAGTCAAAACTGGGAGGAACTTACATGGTGATATGCAGATACCCCCTTAGTGTCCTGGCACTTCAGTAGTGGTTTGCAGCTTATGTTCAGGGATGGCTTTAGCAAGCTTGACTGTTGCTAGGATTATCACCCCAGTGGATATGCTGACTGAAAGCTGCCTGGCAAGTACCATGCGTGTGGAGTTTAAAGGATAACAGGCTGTGGGACAGTGTGTGGAATTGGGAGCAGGGGATTTAGCCTATGTGTGGAGTTGTGGAATGCGAGAAGGACTAGCCAATGCTATGTAGGCTTTATTAGTGTGGTGTGTGTTTTGGTTTTTTTTTTTCCAAAAAAAGTATTTTCTGAGATGAAAATAGCTTTTGGGGTGAGACTTTTAAGCTCTGGCTGAAGCAAATATGTGTTGGTGCTGCAAGGAGTTGCTCCAGAGTGTATTGTATTTGTTTTTCTACTTTTGGAATGTAATTTATTTTTCTGCAGCTTCTATCCTCTTCTAGTAGATTGTTTGACAGCCTCAGTGCAATGCTAGGAGACTGAATTGAAACTGCAGCTCTCTTGCTGGCTGTTTCTTTGTGTTTAGATGAGGTCAGTGGGACATGAATCCAGTTAGGAAATAAAGACATTGCCCATGGAAAAACAGCACCTGAGTGCATGATCCTGCTGTGTTTGTATATTCACTGTTAACTTAGGCCAAATATAAAATGGAAACAGTAAATCATTCCTTGTTGTTATCTGTCTGCAGCTGGTTCTCTTTGCTCTGAATTAAGTAGCAGGGAACTTGCAGTGGAGTACAGCACGGACGATGAAAGGGTGGGTTGAGCAATGCCTTAAAAATCTTTGCCTAAAAAGCTGTCATGTGATTGCATGATTGTCAACAACCACACTATGCCTAGCCAGTGCAGAGCTGTTCCTTGGTGGTATTCGCACTGGTTCCAGGGCAGGAAGCAGAACTCATCGGCGTGTGCTGCATCACATTGTAATGACTTTATCTGAGCGGGACTGCCCTGACCCGAGTACCTGTTCTAGCTCTAGGGTTTCTAGGCAGTGCTGCACTGCATGGTGTAGGCTAACCTCAGCACTTTTAAACAACAGAGCTGAGCTAAGCCAGTCCCAGGCTGCCAGGAATAGAGCTTTAAAAACAGTTTACATTTGAGTATCCCTTTGGGGTTCTCCTATATTCCAGAGTTTAGCAGTTCCCTTTGCTGAGGATGAAGCATACTGGAAAACCATCGGATTTTATAGCAGCTGATGAAAGAGAAAGTATAGCCACCTCAGGTGCCCTGACCAGCTTCATTCACGTGTTTCGTTCTGCGTATAGAGTGGTAGCCTGGCAGGTATAAGTTACTGAGATCTTGGTGGATGCGTTCCCTGAACAACAATGTGCAAGACTGTGGTCCAGAAAAGCATGTTTCTTTCATGGTATTTTCAGTTGCAAGTTTGATAGGAAAAAGTACATTTGCTAGAAAAGCACAGTGGCCTCTTAGTTCAATGTATTTCTGTTAGAAAATCTGGACTTTGTTCTTTGCTTCTGATAGAAGGATTTCCAACACCCAGGGCTAAGACCCATCCTCACACTGAACTGCCTCCCTGCCTTCACTATGTGAGGGTGGCTTTAACTCAGCATTGCTGGCTGAAACTCAAAGGGATCCAGCTTGACAGAAGCAAATGTGACTACCCTGTAATCTCTATATCAACTGGTATCACTTAAGCGGTTACAGTTTATTCATCTCTCTCTGTGCATGCTTTGGGATGGACAATTTTTCACAATTTCTCTGGGACAGTAAAGATTGGAGTGGTACATTACAGTTACAAGGATCACCATATGACTGATGTCATTTAAGGGCAATCTGTACAAAGGGAGGCCGTGCATACCTGAGCACCTTTCCCCAGTTGTACCTAGTAACATCAGCCGGTGCAGTGTGTACTCCTGTATCCCATGACACCACTGAACACGAGTTTTGTATTCAACTAGTTGTTCATGTATTTATGAGAATAACTGAAACTGGAAAGTGGAAACTGTCCTTCTTGTAATGAAAATCTGTGTCCTGTATGTTAGAGCTTACTGCTTTGTATCCAGAATTTCACTTCTCTTCTACAGAAACAAATAGATTTTTAAACACAAAAGTATTTCAATCTATTAGTTCACCTCTGATTTATTTGTATAAACATGACAAATTTAAATTCTAACCACCTTCAACTGTTCACCCTTCTGATGGTAATTAATTCATAGTATGTTCCAGTACCACTCAGCGCAGGCTTAATCAGATCATCAGTTGTGGATGTTAGCCGCAACATCTGTGACGTTTGCATAAAGCCCGTAGGGGCCTGATACTGTATGAAATAGCTCTCATTACACAGTTCATTTTGAAAGTGTAAGTAGCCATGCTGCTCAGAAAACAGGATTAGGTTGAAGTAGTCTATTAACACACTTAATCCATAACTAAAATAATATTCATTACTCCTATCCTATTTTGGGAGACATGTTTTATTTAAGCTGAGAATGACCTTTCTGAATAGGACCTATGTAGTTACACTGTAAAATTGAAGTCCATAATGTGAAAGATTAGTTGGAGCTTGTGGTACAGCAAAATTGTGTCGGACAGGAGGCAGCTGTGTCAGAGGTGTCACCACTTTGTCAGTGTGTTGTTCCTCTGCAGCTGGCAAGGATGAAATGTAATTCCTTTCTTTAAAAGTTGCACTGTGGTGTGTGTTGGAGAGGTCCAGCCACTGTGTCTTCCCTGGGTATGTCTGGGTTAGGCAATAGTTTTTCGGACCGTTGACTGCTGGTATTTCCACAACGTCTGTGTTGCAGCCACAGTTTTGGCTCATGCTCCGGGACTAAACTGGAGGACTCCAGAGCTAAAACAATGGGCGCCAACAGCTTCAGAGAAAGAGCCAAGCTCCTGTCGTGGGTGGCTGTCACAACACATATGCTTTACGTGTTCACTAGAGGATGGACATGAACAGTAATGCTGTGTTTCCCTCTGTACACAAAGGCTGTCTGTAGGCTATGTCAGAAGTACTTCTGGATTGGAAACAACCGCAGGATCTTTGTCAGTGAGCATGCTGTGGAAGAGTCACTCTGGTGACTGCCTTTAATTGAAGTGAATGCAAAATGGCTGCCTGTCTCTACAGAGGGCTGTGGCATTGTACAGGGCAAAGAAAGGCATAACAGCTGTGCACTTACCTTGCACAACTGGCTTGCCTGAACTCTGACCCTATCCTATTGCTAGTCCCAATTAGCAATTAAAAAAAAAATTGTTAACAAAGTATTAAAGGCTTTATATGACTGGAAACATTTTAACAGCCTGCGGGTACCTTGGTCATTTGAGACAAAGTCTTGCTGGAGCAGAATGCAGCTTTGCATTTTTCATGCTGCTTTGGAAAAGGTTTTGCGAAAACAGATTTGCAGTGAGCAGAGGCATGCAGATGTGTGTGTGTCTGGTTGTAGTTTGTAGCCACAGTGTGATTGACTGGGGTGTGGGGTGCTCCATGTTTACTTTCTGTTCTCACTGATGCAGAGTGGAGTTTTTTCATCCAGCATCATTTCAAATGAGGCCGAGCAGGGACTAGAATGAGAATTTCCCTGGTCAGTACACCCCAATTCAGTTTGCTGAACTTCACATGCCTAAATGCTGTTTTTCTGAAGTATAGGATCAGCATATGGCAGGTGGGAAGGGAAAATACAGTGCTAATGTGGGGGAGGAGATACAAACAGGAAAAATATTGGTGAATTAGCAGAACAGATAAAGGTAGAGGTAATAAAACTACTGTTTTGTGCAGATCTTTGTTATGTAGGTAAAGTCTTGCTGAATGTCAGTGTCTAGCACAGAACAAGGAAGAAGAATGGAGGGAAGGAAACCATCGAACAATTAATTCTGTAACAGTTTCTAGATTTAGGGTTTTTTTGCAGTGTTATGAAAGAAGTGGCAGAGCAGCCCAGGATCTGGTTTGGATGAGGAATAAATCTGGCTAGAACCAATAATTTAGTCAGAAGACATATATGCATTTTCTATAAGGAGACTTCCAAATCTGTGAAGCTTCCTGTGGCAATGGGCAGAAGAACCTTCAGGGTTTCTTTTCTGATAGTGGAAGATTTCTCTGGTGCAAGAACCATAGAGGATAAAAAAAAAAAAAAAGCTAGCTTTTGAAGGTACTTTCCAACACCTGCTTGGAGTCAAGAAAATCTGGAGAGCATCCTGTGGCAGGCCTCTAGGGTGGTTCAGAAATGAACGCCCATCTCTCTCTGAGAAAGTCTCCTTTATTTTCTGGTTCACCATTTGCCTTTCTCTCTCTCTGATGGCATTTGTTTAAACTAAGATTTGAAACATGTGAAAACATTGTGGCATTTTTGGACAAAGGTATAATTTTTATGTTAATGCAAAGATGCTGTTGGAGAGCAATCACAATTATGTATCTTTTAAATTAGTATTTAGTTGAAATTGGTCTCCAAAACAAGTGATAAAGGTAGATAACAAGCACAAGTTAAAAAAACCCAACCAAACAAAACAAAACCTGTCAAAAACACCAATGAGACAAATGGTTCTGTTAAAATGCATTAATGCTGTGTTCAGATATTCTTTCTTCGGGAGTGTGGTCTTGTGAAAAACTGTTCTTTCCTCCAGGATTTTCTAACCTTCCTCTATTAAGGTTTCAGGGATTGTTCAAACATGCTGTAGAATACCTATCATTTTCTATGATGGTTTTACAGGGTTTTGTATGTGGTTTATGAAGAAACTGTTCAATTTCATCTGTAACAAATTGTATGGGTCTGCTGCATAAAGGATCTGTATGGGGCTGCCAAAGATCCGGAGTATCACGCAGTCCCCTTTAAACACCTTTCTGAGAAATCAACGTAGCAAAAATCTCTCCACAAGAATACAACTTTATTCAAACTGTGCTTGAGCACAGAAACAAACACAAACCTTTCCAGACCAGCAGTCCTTGTAAAGTAAGCACTGGTGTTTACTTGCTTAGTTTAGTTTCAGCTGGAGTCAAAACCTCTGATTACTGTCAATGAAAAGTGACTATATAGGCTGCGTGCCTCCCATCGGGCAGGGCAATAAAAGCCATGCCACGTTTTAAGTATTTGTGATGAGTTTCATTTCATAAATAAAAGTCATGGGCGATTTACACCACTGAATAGTGATGATAAAGGTTTCAAATCATTCATGCCTTTTCGTATAAAGGGGAGTGGGGAGACCTGGCATGTTGAGAAGTTGTGGCCGTTGCCATGCTTGGCTGAAGAGGCCCTTGAGAGCACTGGGCCCCTCTGCTCTGGCCGGGAGGCCGTGGGGGGCTGTGCCCCAGGCCTTGGAAGACAGCAGAGCCAGCTGCACTCTGCCCTGGGCACTCGGCTGAAAGGCAACGGCAGGCCCTTTGTGGGGTGAGATGGGAGTGTTGTGCTCACCCTCTGTTCTGAGCATGCTAATACAAGTATTGGTTCTGGTTTTGTGGCTTAAAAAGATAAGAAGACAAAAAGAAAACCCTTGATTGTAGAGACTTCATGTAGCACAAGATGGCAGCAATGCTCTATGTTTTTGTATTCACCCTCCTGCAGTTGAACAGACATGAAGTTAGAGCTGCAAAATGCAAAGCTGAGGTTTTTTTTTTCCTTGGAGATTGCTTCATCTCCCCCTTGGTCCCCCACTCATTCTTCCTATTTTCCCCTGAGGTCTGGGGGTGGGTGGAGTGGGACAGAATGGGAAACGCTTGTGACCCGAGTCTCAGTCCAGAGCCTTCTATCTCAAAACCATAGAGAACTGAATCCATTTGAGGTTGGTGCTGTAGGAAAATGGCTGGGAGTGAGTTCTTCAGATTAGTTAAAATGTACTCTCCAACCCTACTGTCACTGCAAAACCTGCGCTACCTACAGGGCCCATCGAGCTGCCCAGGAGGAACGCGGTAAAGATCGCAGAGACAGAGATCGAAGTGTAAGGAATGCTCAGTCACGCTGTAACGTAGATGAAATTCTGTTACTTACTGCACAAAGGGATGTTTCTGCTGAGCTTGTTAGAGATTTTCTTCAGAACAGATCTGGATATTGACCTCTTGCAGCCTTTGCTCAGGAGTGGCACCGTGCTGGCCATTACCACTAACCATTGCTTTCAGCTGATGTCTGCAGAACTTCAGTCTTGGTGTGTGAAGGCCAGGTCTGTGTCACTGTGGACCTGCTCTCCTGCCCTGATGCCTTGCATTGGATTTGCCTGCTGATGACTCATTAATTATTTCCATTATGGCTCCATTTCTGAATTTGCTAATACTGTCCAATATCTGTTCTAAGTTATAATTTCACAGAAAATCGGCTTTCATTCATTCAAAGCTAGTATTTGCAGTCCTCTTGTGAGTAGATCTGGGATTACTTACTTTAAAAATATCTGCATATTATATGCAGAAGGGGAAAGAAGGACTAGAGTGATGAAACTTGTTCACAGCCGTTAGACACTGAGGTACAAGCCCCTATCTTGGGACAATTTCATATTGTCTTGGCAAATCTGGGCAGGTAGGTGGCCTGCCTCTGGCTATTGATTGTTTTCCTTGCAAGCAGCGATCCAGTACTGGGGCTGAAGCCCAGATATGAGGCAGCTCTCTTTGCACTGCGCAGATCGCAGTGTTTGAAGGCATTACGGTTTGAGAGGTTTGGTTTGGTTTGGTTTTTTTTTTCCACGTGGCCATGCGCTCTGTTCCTTGTCTAGGGTGGAATCGCTCTCCCTGCAATTCTTGCGGGGCAGAGTTGGAAAGGATGACGGCGAACGCCTTTGCCCTTCCACACCCCTGCTTTTCGTCTCCCGCACCACCTCGAGGCAGGCGCGGCTGTCCTTTCTGCCGGACACAGACGAATCGCCGCTGTTCGTGATGCGGTAGGCCGGCGGTGTGCCTGGCAGCCCGCTGCGTGTGCGCGGGTCCCTCCGCACAGCTGCGCGCGCTGGGCATGACGCGGTCGGTGCGGAGCCGCCGGGGCTCTGCGGTAGCAGGCGGGGCCCGGCAGATGGCGCCCCCGGCTCGCGGCACAAAGCGCCGTGCCCGGCGCGCTGGCGCAGCGCGTGCCTCCCGCGGCGCGGGGCGGGGCCGGACGCGCCTCACGTGACGGCCCGGCGGGAGCGGCTGCCGGGAGCGCCGAGGTGGCACGGAGGTGGCTTTTCAGAGGTATCCGCGCCGTTTGTGCAACAGCTTGGTGTGACTTCAACAGCAGCTGCCATTACCACGTGCCTGTCTGATTAACCTCCGGAGTAAGCAGCTGTATTTCCGCAGTTATTTTGGTGCACTCGCAGCAACATCTGGTTATTGGAGAGGGACTTTTCACAAGGGGGTGTAGTGATAGGCCAAGGGAGAATGGCTGTAAACTAAAAGAGGGCAGATTTAGATTAGATATTAGGAAGAAATTCTTCCCCATGAGGGTGGTGAAACACTGGCACAGGTTGCCCGGAGAAGCTGTGGCTGCCCTCTCCCTGGCGGTGTTCAAGGCCAGGTTGGATGGAGCTCTGAGCAACCTGGGCTGGTGGAAGATGTCCTTGCTCATGGCAGGGGGATTGGAACCAGATGATCTTTAAGGTCCCTTCCAACCCAAACCATTCTATGATTCTATTGCTATATTTCAATATGTAGCACCTTCCAAATGTGCAAATGATGCCTCCCTCATCCGTCTGGGTGGCACATATTGAGGGTTTGTCACCAAGGGTTAGCTTAACATGCCTAATCTAGTTAGTGACGCATAGTTTGTATAGTCTGGAATACAGCTGAAAAAGTGCCTCTTGTCCTGCTGTGTCCCATAGCCCTTTACAGCTCTGTGGGTGTGGAAGGGTTTGGGTTATAGGATGTTTTGGCCCTACTGTGGGAGGAGCAAAGGCTTATTGGACTCAGGGTGATTGTGGTAAAAACATATTTCTCCTGATTGATGATGTTTTTTTTCTTTAAGATTTTGCTGGGTTCGGAGGCACTGGGACACTATTTTTTTACGAGCTTGCTTCTATGTTGCGTAATACAGTCTAAAGCACTGTTTGACTGGACAGTATGTGTTTGTTGAGTAATATCAAAGCCTGCATGGGTGTTTTTGACATACATAAATACATCCATATGTGTTGTTTTTTGTATACATTAAGAAAGTCATATCATTGCTCAAAAAAGCAGGCTGGAGCTATTAAACATACACTAAAGCTCAGAGTTTCCATTAATTTAATATATGATGCGTAGCTGGAGTGTATATAGTGCACTAACATGAGATTGCTGCTCTAAGCAGAATTGGGATTCGGGATCTCATATGTTCTGTATCACTTCCTTGTCTTGACTCCAGCTTAAAAGCATGGAAATGCTTTTTGATAAAGTTCCCCCTCACTCCCCCTTTTTTCTGCCTCCCCTCTAAATACTTTCACAAATTGCTAGCTTCAAAATTAATAGCATGGTCCTTATGGTGCCAAAGTGTAATGGGAGAAAGAGATACTGGCATTCCAAATGGTTGGAGTGGTTTTTGCTACCTGTGGGCTCCATTCTTTGATATGCAGTCCGACTTCCTGAAAGGAAGTCCGTCCACAGAGCTTTGTGGTTTGGGCCAGGACCTGTGTGGGCAGCGTGAGTCAATAGTTTGCAACTGTGAACCAGAGAACTGTTCATTGGGATGTACTGACTTCGGCATGAGCCAAGGCTTGTCTGGTCACACAGAGCGGGCTGGCCTGCTGCCTCTGATGGAAAAGACATCAAGGTTATGTCTGCCTTTGAGCGAGGTGTCAGACTGCGGTGTGCTCTGGCATGCTGGAGCGGGCTGAATGTGCCTACTAGCCAGCAAATGTAGGGAGGATGTAGAGGAGAGCACTTCTGCTTGCTTTTGGGAATGTGTAGCCAGGTTGTTGGCTTGTTATTATCTAGTTTTGTGCTTTATTATTTACTGATACAACTGTTCAGACTACATAGGTTAAGCTAGTAGATATACAATATGCTAATACATATACCTGCTTGAGGTTACAACCATGCCTTTGTTTCTCTGTGTAGACATAGCCTGGGAAGACACTGTGCCGGGAAGCTTCAGGCATGTGTGTAGTCCTTTATACCTTGTACTAGCGGTGAACCTTTCAGGCCTGAAAGGTATCGCAGAGTAACTCTGTTTCTTTGCTGTGCATTTGACAGGCAGGATATTTTCTGTTGTCCACGCCATGAATTGTGACGATTGCCTCCTAAAATGCTTGCACCAATTATTGAACATGTAGTTATTTAGCATGTTGCTTTACACTGATTCCTTTTGCGTGTGCATTATCGGGTTAAGGCAAACAGTGTGTTCGTTCATGCGTATAGACCTAAGCCTGCCTTCCACCAAAGCAATTAAACTCTAGAAATGCACCACAACTGTGGCATCAGTCAGCAATGTCAAAATATGCTTGCGTAGCAGTGGGTAAACTGTTCTTTTCTCTTGTGACTCGCGCGTATGCTCTCTCTGCTTTTTCCTTTTCCTTGGTGGACACTGAACGCTGGATACTTGTCAAATGCTATAACGTGAAGTTAAACATTTGACTTGGGGAGAATGACACATTGACACTCTTCATAATAATTGCTTCCTACACTGCAAACCTCCAGCTGTTTTGGTGGAAATAACATGATGTGACTGTGACAACAAAGTCCTAAATCCTGCAGACTGAAAATAGAAGCTTCTAGGTCCAATTTTAGTTGAAAAGTAGGGTTTTTAAACTTTGACATGGATCATAAAGGTGACTAGATATGGAAATTAAAGGAATCCCAAGAAAGCTTGACCAGTTGTTCGCACATACGTGTAAGTGTTTGTTGGATGCCTTTATGAGTAAGGATTATTTTTACATCTTTGCAGCTGTAGGTGTCAGGAATGCCCTTTAGAAGAAGAATAGGTTTAGATCTCTTTTTGCCTTGGAGATTTCAAATTGCAAAATCTGTATTGCAAGATCACCCTGTTCAGTCCTGATGCTATGCTAGTGTAGACAGCAAAAGAGTCTCAGAGCCTCTTTCGCTCTGAGGACAGTATATGTCCAGTCCAAGTCGGATGGAAGGTCGCCTGTAGATTGGTCTGTAGTGAGACAACTCTGGGGTAGCTTTCCATCCTATAAGCAAAATTATTGATTTAAATAAGTTATTAAAATTAGAGCTGAATGGGGAATATTTATTTTTAATATTTTTTGCCCACATGAAACGTTAAAGATTGGACAGTAATTATACTTTTAATGAGACACATAACTATTCTGTGAAAGGATAACTGTATTTCGTTATCTATTTCTTTGGAATTAATGGTCCTATCCCCCCTCAATAAGAACAGGATGAACATACGTCTGCTAGATATTTAATGTCTCTAATGGCCTCCTGATCATTTGCATTTCAGGTCTTTCTTCATACCCAGTAGCAATTTGCGATCTTGGAATGTGCTGCTGATTGAAGCTGAAGGTGCTGCTTATTATTATTATTATTTTTCCCCCCATTCAGCCCTAGGATGCAACAGATAAGACTTTGGTGTGATACTTCTGGAGATTCACTACTGAGATCTCAACATCAAGAGGGTACAGGCTCTGCTTAATTGTGTTCTAAAGGGAATACACATTTATGCATCTTTCTTTTTGATGACAGGGATTCAGAGAAATAATTAAAAAAAAGGCATTTATTGGAGACTGTAGAAAGGCAACTAGGCAGTAGTGCAGTAGTAGTCATTGCGCATCATGTTTAGAAGATGATGCCAGAAGTCCCATCGTGTAACTTGATGAAGAGATGGATTAAAATCAGTTCAGTTCTTGGTGTTTTGTCAGTGGTGACAGAGCCACTGATGGAGTAACTGCTGAAAAAAGCAACTCATGGGACTGAAATATGTTATTAAACCATGGTCCATTTTTAGAAAATATAAAGTACAGAGGCTTGAGTGTAATTTGGGTTGTGTAAATATGGCCTTCGGAGTAACCTGTTCATAGAAGTTACTTTCTCGACCTGTATCATGTCAAGGTTAACTGTGCCAAATGTCACTATGAAATACCAAATCCAGGAATAGCTTTCTTGTATCACAATATCCTAGGCTGCATTAAATTCTCATATGTCTGTCTGAAGAAGTCCTGTAAGGTAGTCCGCTATTGTAATTGGGGTTTTTTGACTTACGCCAGTCACCAGGGCATATAGTCTAATTTCTTCTTTTAGCAGTAGATACTGCAAAGTCTCTTTTCTTTTAGTCATCTTTGTGTGAGGTACCTTAAAAGGACCCTTTTTGTTAAGGCAGGAAAACAGGGTTGCAAGTTATTTGCATCTTGAAGTCTTTGTCTTTTTGTAGGGATACCAACAGTTACTGTAGTTAATAATTTTTTTTTTTTTCTCCCAAGACAGCAGGTTCTTTCTTTCTGGCCCATACCAGATCCTGCCTGATCTTTCTTGGAAGCGCTCTCATTATCTCTGCTCTTTCATGCTTCTGTCATTGTAAAGCCATTGAAGACTGAATCTGATGCGTATCCAAAATAAACCCTCTGCCCTCACTGGAAGGTGGAACTAGATACCAGATAGCTGGATACCAGACTTCGGAATTTGCTAATTGCAGTTTGAGGAATACACAGATGCTATAACAATATCCCCTATTTTCTAGCTTAAAATGTTAGACTGAAATGAGTACTTTCCTGTTACATAGGATTTTTTTATGGCACAAACATTCGAAAGTCTCACTTGCTTTCTATATTTAGACATAGCATTTTAAAGGGCAGTGCCAACTTTACTCCAAAAGATAACTAGTCCCTCTCATCTTAAGACATCTGTTATTTACTGCACAACTGTCACTGTCGCTTCCAGCTATCATGAATAGCTCTTCAGTGAGCTACTGCAGGTAGATGATTCAAGCTCCTCCTTTCCTGTAGTGGATCCAGGTGGAGGTCAGGCTTGCTGGAGAGGTTTGTGCTGCATATGCCCTTACCTGCTGTGGACACAGACCAGGTGTCAATGCTGATTCTCAACCTGCAGCCTTGATCTTGGTTCTGGTGATAGGGAAGTGATATGTTTGTTGGACCCTGGCGAGGATAGGTTAGATGCCCTCAAGTGTGTCTGTTTTTCATACTTCAAGAACATGAAAGTTGCTGTGTGACTGCTTATCTGCCTTGAGGGTTAAGTCTCCTGTGGTGGGATAGAAACCCATGTTGGCATCCCTGTTCTTCAAGGCTATGAAGTGATCTGAACAGCAGTGTATTTGTATGCTGAAAACTCAGCTTGATTTGTTTTGCTTGATCCATGTGTTGTTGACACACATATTTGGGTCAAAAGTGGCCAGCTGAAATGTGACCTAGATGACAAGGGAAGCATGCAGCAGAAAGGGCCGTAGTCATGGAGTAACTGGTGAGATGTATCTGTATTTTCTCGCTGTAACTTAAAATCTGTTGGTTCTTTTATTGACTGAGGTGACTTGATAGTACTCCAGCATGCCTCTTCCATTTCTTAAAGATTTGTTCTTGCCTGTAAAGTGACTATTTCTGCAAGACATTAAGTGTGTTCTGTAATCTGTACAATATCTGTTTTGTAACTCCCATGGGACTTTTGCAACGCATTTTCCTTGTGGTTACAGTTGCCTGGCTGTTGGGTGTCTTTAAGCACCTACGCAGTGCAGTATCTGTCCAGTTCAGCATGTAGCTTTGTTCAGTGTGATTTCTGTTCGTGCACAGGTACAAGAGTGGCGGTCAGCACTCCTCTTGTGTGTAAGGTTAGATGCTGATACAGGGACATCACAGGTGATTTTGAGGCTGTTCTGAGGGTGAGAATACTTGGCAGTTTATGGAAACAGAGGATTTTTTTCAGGTGTTTGACTAATAACAGGAGATGACCTGATAGTCCCTGGATGGGTGTGACTCCATGTATTACATCCCCATTAAAATTTGAAGGACATTAAATCTGCTTTCTCATGCTGTAGACTTAAAATCTTAGTAAGGTGAAAGTGAACTTGCTTTGTAAGAGAACTCTGCTTTTTTTCTTCATAGAAAATTTTGAAAAAAAGTGTTTTAAAAGAACAAATAAACTGAGCCCAATGATCTATCTAGTAGTGTAGTGCTGACTAACATTGTTTTTTTTCAAATGTGTAATCTCTAGCTCTTCACATCTGAACAGCAATACTGTTGAAACAGTGATAATTCAGGAACATGAATCTGATAGTTTCATAATTTTTTCTGGCTCAGTTATACTGCTTACAGAATCTCTATTTCATTGACCATAAGACTCATCTATTTTTACTGTCTTTTTGTGTCTCTGTCTCTACAATAACTTGGTTTTGATATACTATATTTCACAGTTCAGTACTTGACAGATGCTTTATTATTATTATTATTGAGCAACTATAGAGGTTTTTGTTGATATAGTACATCTTGTTCAATTTGTTTAACCAAGGCCTTCAGAACACCTGACCACAGTAATCACATCATTTTTTCATCCCTACTTCCAATTCTTAGCTGGTGACTCATACCACACATTGACACCATATATCCCCGTTTGAACCATCCAATTTACATATTGCTGTGATCACACTGAAAGTTCTAATAAATTTCCCTCGGTGGCAGAAAGCTATTTGAATAATGGCTGTGTCTAAAACTGTCATGTTCATACCTTTGAGCTTATTCTCTTCCTGGAGCTTATTACTCAGATTTTAACAGTATCTTGTAACTGATGTCCTGCCTGCATAGCTGTCTCTTAAAGCCCCCTGAACTTTGCTGCCTGTGGTGACACTGCAAGTACTTGCAGTTCTTTAAGGTTTATGTAAGCAAACTGAAATTGAGTCTTCAGATGTGCTGGATGAGGTGCCAGTTGCCTTCTTACGTGCTTGTTTTGTTGTTTTTTCAAAGGAATGGGTGAGAGCCTTCATGAACGTTGTCCAGGAGAGAGCTTTTGCTTTTGTTATGCACATATTATATTACAAGCACTGTCTTGGAGTGGCACATCATTTACAAATCATGCATGATCCAAACACTTGTCACTGAGGTTGTATAGAGGCCTGTCTCTCTTCTGTAACAAATTTTTATTTTTCAATTCAATATTTATCCGTATATTTTGTGCTAAAGAATATGGAAATAACTGGTGATGAGGGGAAATCATTGGATCCATGTGGAAGAGCTGAAGTGCTGTTTGGGTTACGGTTTGCCTTAGCTGGGGAAGGAGATGTGATAAGCCAGTATTGAAAGTTGTTGAATCTTCACTGGGAAACAGCAGTTACTTATGGGAATGTATATGTGACTGGCAGTTGTTGCAGGTTCTCTTTTTTTATTCGAATGCACTGTGGTTGCAATTAATGTACAGGAGGTATTGTAGATAGCTGTTTGTTCTTTATTTTTCTTGTAAGCGTGCGATCTGTCTTAGCCACCTGTCCTCTTTGGGCTTTGTTTGCTGTTACATGCCACACCAGATGTGCTTTGTGCCCTCTGACTTGACTAGTTAGAAGCAGGATAGAGAAAATGAATGTTGGGGAAATCCATTGCACTAGGACTGTTTTATGAAGACAAACTGCTTGCGTATAATAGATAAGTTGACGTTTTTCTGTTAGTGTCCGAGATAGCCTATCTACACTTCAGCCAGAAATAAGAGGCTATTTTTGTCTATAGAAGGAACTCAGTCTTTGAATGGATCGATAGACAGATGCGTAATGAAAATGGATGTGACAAAGGACAAAGCACTTCTTGCTGTAGGGCTGAAAAGCTCCCTCATGTGGAGGTGCAGTAGTTGGAGGGGTCTACTGGATATGTATTTGCGTATGGGCTGTAACTGTTACTTCAACATGTAATAATTTTAAAGCTAAACAATCTCCGTTCAGATGAGAGACTGGGACGTGGGGTGGGTGTTTGTTTAATGGTGTTTTTTTGTTTAGGTTTGTTTTTAAGCTTTAGAGTAGTGTGGATTTGGTTTTTGCTTTGGGTGTTTTTATTTGGTGGTGTTTTCCTACTGAAACAAGTGTGTCCAACCTAGAGCAACAGTTGCTAGGCCAGTGCTCTTGCTCAAACACTGAGGAAAGCTGGTTCAAGAGCCTCCTTCAGGTGGGTGAAAACAGCAAGTGAAGTTGGATTTCTCATGTTCCAGGTCAGTGTCTTAACCAGAAGGATTTAGAGAGAGGCTTCCCTTCTGCCTTTTCTTGTGTTTATCTTTCATTCTGCTGCAGAGTGAAATCCAATGTCCTTTCTTACAGAATGAATCTCTAACTTTTAGTAAATGATGCTGTTCAGCACCTGATGTTGCCAGCCAGTGGCAATGTACATCTTTCACTGAAGGCCACTTTTGGTATTAAGGGTCTGACCTAGTTTCTAATGGAATTGCTGTGCGTTTGCTGCTACTAGCTTGCTATGCCAAAGATGCAACATGGTCAGAAAATGTGTCATGTTGGGGACTGGGAATCTTGAGTTCAGCTCCTGTTTGCTCTCTGTTTGCTATCCCCAAATATAAAATGATATGTGCTTGCATATAGAATGAAAATACTCAGTATGCTTTTTAAAAAAATGTTATAAGGGTCATCTTATTATGGAGCACTTGCAGAGCCTGCCATCTTAGCTCTGTGCAAAATTGTGGAATAGAGGCCAAAACTTTAGTGTTGTTCAGGTGCTTAAATCCTCTTGATTGAAGGGATTCAATTGATTTGAATTGAATTGAATCTTAGGGATTCATTGATTTCAGTGTGATTGCGGTGCTTTCAGCAGTTCTGACTCTTGCTCCAGATCAGAAAAGACCTATCTGAGAAGCAGTCTCACTGATGTTTCAGTAATGCCTTGGTGGACATAATATGCAAGCCTGCTTTCAGGACAGACAGTGATTTCTGGGGCTTTTTGAATATGCTGGTGGGAGGGCCTGATCACCCTCCCCACTCCCCCCCAGGTATGCTGAAAAGAAGACCTCTTTAATGCTCTTCAAGATTAACACTTCCATATCAGGGATCAGTTTGGAAACTGATCAAATCCTATTTGATTTCACTGTTTATAAAATGAGTGTAAACACCCACAATGTGGTGATACATTCACAATGTCCACAGACTGAAAAGTACATTTTTAAAAAATGTTGTAACCTAGGTAAAATAAGGTTGAAAACAAGTCTAGAATATACCAAGAAAAGAGAAGAACATTACCTGTCTGTTCATCTTCTCTGCCACTAGCTATTATTTTTTGAGTTGCATGTAGAGTTTTATATCCTAGATGTGAGTAAACAGACTGCCTCCCTTTGAGATATTTACTGCAGTTTGTCACCCTGTGCAGCCTTCCAGTGATTTCTGTACCTCTGTTACACAAGCACATGCTGAGATGCTGGAGCACCGACAGTCTGGCAGGTGGCTGCACAGTGTCTAATTACAAAAGGGTAATATGAGTTTGTTGTACATGTATGTAAACATAAATCAGACAGGAGATAATGAAGAAATATTCTTTGTGCAAGTTGGGCAGCAAAACAGGAAAAAGGACTAGACAGCAATGACTCTGCTGAGCTTTTGCAGTAACGTTGCTGGGTGTCTCCTCCTTGGGAGCTATGTCACATGTGTCTGTTAAGCTTCTCACGTCATATGTGGAAAAAGTCAGACCTGCCTTTTGTGACCTGAATCAGGAGGTTGACAGAGGTGTGAATTAGACACTCCTTTCTCATATGTCTGTTCATCTAGTGCTTAGAAGGATCAGTTCTAGAAGAAATTTCATTTCAGTTACCTTTTCCTTATTAAAGTGGTAGATATTAGCTACGTCGCTGCTAACACACATGGAAGGAGATGTTACGGTCGTGCAGTTTTGAGAACTGTGTGTCTGGTTTAACTGAATTCATATGACATCACCTGCTCTGGGGTAGGGAGACATCAGTGAATCAGCTGCAAACTCTTCAGGTTTGACTTTTTTTTAAGAATGGAAGTTGTGGAACACAAAGTGAAAGTGTTTTATGTGTCAGTTAACTGTATTAGGAAAGGCAGTCTCTGAGCTACGAACTGCTACGTAAAATTCATGGTTTAGTAGACTGTTCTCACCTTAAACTCTAGTTTGTTATTTGTGTGACACTGGTACTTTGAGATTCCAGTGAAACTTGGACATTAATTGTACTGGGCATTGCACAGAACATACAGAGAAACACTGACACTGAAGAACTGCAGTCCAATGTCCAGGGTAAGGAAAGTACTGGAGCCTATAGCTGGTTGGATGTCCGTCTGGACACAGGCACCCATCACCCCAGGTCCATCATGTCACGGAGTGGAGTGCATTAACTTCCCGATTGAAATATTTGTGTTTAATACAGCCATTGATCCATGAAAAATCTGTCATACGAAAAGAGTACAATACAAAACAGGTTTCCAGTGCCCTGATGCTACGTATTTGCTAGACTTCAAGGGAAGGTCTGTTTTTAAGCAACCTGTATTCTTGGTGCAAGTACTAAGCCAGCTGGGGTTTCCACACTTGCTTTGCTTGTAGCTTTATGCAAGACAAACCAGAGGCTGCCTGCACAATAAAGAGGGAAAGAAGAGGAGGTGAGAGGATGTCTCTTTATTGTATTATTTGAGGTGGAAATACAGAGTTTGGATTGTGCTGATACATTGGAGGATAGTATGAATGCAAGTGCCACCTTTGATGCGGAGGCTGCTGGCAAAAATGATGACATCTGTTAAAAGATGTAGCCTCTGAGGTGTCTGAGAACTGTTTTATTTCAGCCTGAAATCTGGCACTGGGAGAGCTAAGGAATATTTTTTTCTCCTTTTCATCTGTGTGAATAAATTAATGTACTGTTAATGTGAAATAAGAAAATTATTTATATTTGTTCTTTTTTGGTAAAGACATGTAAGTCATGAATAAATAGTGAGAATAAATTTTGGTTCATGTGAAGTCAATAACTGACTGAAGCACTAGAGCTAGATGTGTTAATAATGTGCCTAACCAAGTAGAGCGTGTGTGTTTTTAGGCAGGAGCTCTGTGAATACTGAAAAATTGTTTTTTAAAGGTACCTGATAAAGTGCAATGCCTCACTGAATCCGTTTGACCCAAGGACTTGCAGAGGAATACTTTCTGTCTACAGAAAAGCCACCTACATACACAAAGACTGAAATCACTATGGAGAAACCCATCCCCATTCCCAACCCCCCCCCCCCTTTTTGACCCAGACATTCAAATGGTAGGATGTATGTCTTTGATTTCCACCACTCTTCCTCGTCATTGAGAGAGCTGAAATACCAGCAAGTATTCATACATACGCACTTCCTAATGAAAAAATAATTCTTTACCTTAAGTCCATTTCCCCACAAATATGTGAAAAGATTAAAATATGAGATGTTTTAAAGTATCATGCTAAAAAATTAAGACTCTGTGTCGTAGTTCAGAGGGATGATACCAAGTTGTCCTGTTCAGAGGGAGTCCAAGTGGAGAGGAAATACGGTGCCGTGGCCATGAGCTGCACTTACTCCTGTCACAGGCACTCTGGGAGTCCTTGAGGAAGCCCTGCTGGAGGTTTCTGTCTCAGCTTCCTAGCTCTAGTTTTGCTCTTATCTGTTTAGGTGGTAAATATTCAGAAAGCGCTCTTTCTTGAGATATGTACAGCAACTAGCACGTAGGGTCTTGCTCTCAGGGCACTGTGGCAATATGAATAATAATTCTTAGCCTAGGAAGCAAGGCATGCTTTCCCTCTGCATCATAATAGCACTTTAAATTCCTCTGCTGTCCTATGTTAGATGCATGCCGACTCAGCGACAAAAGGAGACACTACAGAAATATTGTTACGTATGCTATGGCTTTGTGATTCTGCTTCCACAGCCATGTAAATCAGAAGTAACTCTGCTGAAATCAATGTTTTATGTACTGGTATATAACTGTGGGAGAGAAGAACAGCTTTATTTTGAAAAATGGGAACGGCAGCTTGCTTAACATTTCTTTCCTTGCATTAAAAAAACAAAATGTGTTGATGATGTTTTTCTAATGGGCTCTAAAGACTCAGCCCTTAAAATGAGCAGGTTCATGAATAAAAGAATTGTTACTTGGCAAGGGAAAACTGCCAAAAAATGTGCTTAATTTATGGCACTAAGAAAGAAATACTGATGTAATAAATGGGTTAGTTTTGCCATTTGATTATGCAGCTAACATTATGGGTACTATAATCTTAAAGTTCTTTCCAGTTTCTATTTTGTTTCCTTTCCACATCACATAAATACTGCAAAGTAGTTTCTAGTTTAAAATAGGCAAGTTTTGTGAAAGGAACACTTCTTTTTGGTCTTTCTCACATTAACTTGCACAATGCCGCGTGAATGCAGTTGCCTATCAAACGCGTCAGCTTCCAGCATGCTGACCTAGCTGTCCTGGTTGTCTGTTCTCGTTAGATGATGTGGATAATGTCCATGAGGGAGAAGGCTGCTTCATGTTGACAGGTGCCCTTGTAACATGTTTCTCTAAGGTATTACCTTCAAATTATGAAACTAGAACAGTCTTCTGTGTTACATTTTCCTAGTCTAGCGACTTTTTTTCTTTTGTAAGGTAAAGGACTTTTGGTTTTCATATTTTTACGTGAGCAAAAGAAAATGTTTAAGGGCTCAGGGTTGCTTCTGATTTTATAGTATGTTCTGCTGTGGACCCTGAGCAGTCAGCATCAGCTCTTGGGTGGCACAATGCCCAAGAGAGCTAACAATGCAGACTGCTTTCATTTTGAAAATTAAGAGAACAGGGAGCTTGGACCAACAGATTTCACGATGGTTGTATAAAACTGAGAAAACAAGATACCTGGCTGGCAGCTACTCTTTTTGCTAATTACCTGGTTTTGTTTTCTTTTAAAATTCAAGTGTCTTGATTCTTTGCCAGTACTTTGAAGGAGTGTCATCTACTATGAGGTGCTGATTACCCCTTAGTACTAGCATAATCTACCATTATATAGTTCTCAAAGCAGGCTATAACAAAGATTATATTTATCTCCATTTATCAGCTGGAGAAATGGTCAGATAAACAGGACCTGATGGCCTCCCTGAGGTTTAAAAGCACGTTCTAAGGCAGAATTAGGAAAGAGACTCAGTTTGTAGGCAGTGCTCTACCCACAAGGCATTGTGGCTAATTCAGATGGTTGAACATGAGTTGAATTCTGATGCCTGATATTATTGCCCAAAGTCTGGTGTATTCTTACTGCACAGAAAATAATATCTGTTCAGCTAAGACTGACTGCTGCCAGAAGGTGCTGGAAACTGAAGTGATTCATGGTGCACCTGGTTTCTTTCAGGAAGTAATGTGGGTGCAAATTTATAGAAGTGGGCTAGTTTTGTCAAGTAGGATAGGATCAACTCAGAACGTTGGGTTTTGGTCTCTTAGATCTGTTAGGAGTTGCTTGAGAAGCAGTCCCCAATAGCTTGACGACGCTGACACTGGGATGTAGGCAGAATTCAGGCATCTAAGCCTGGAAGCACAGTCCTTAATATCCACTCTGTTACTATGTTAGTATGTGCGTATCAGTTCTCATCAAGGAGTTTCCACAAGGCCCCGCATGTGCTCTAGGTTGCCTTGAGAATACACAGTGCCTTTCATCTCTGCCTCGCGAGTCCTCTGCTAGGCTGCTTGCAGCGTTTCAATTTCCGAGGGACATCTTGTGGGATATGTTTTAAACATATTAATGCATAATACAAGATCAGTCAGAAGTCAGTTCAAAACTGAAGAAAAATGAGGGGTGAAAAGATGGTGATATTCTTTTATGTGTGGCTTAGCACTGAGGGCAGTCTCCTGCGTATGGAAAACTCAAAATTCATTTCCCTCACCTGCCTGCCTGCAGCTTAAATCTGCATCATTCTCTGCCCAGGACTGACTGTGAGTTCCCAGGCTCTGAGGTTTCCTGGCTGGTAGGGCAGTGAAAGGTGCAAGTTTGAACCTCCCTCAAGCAGAGGAAATTAAAACCGGACTTCCTACATCTTGGCCACATGCTCTGATCACTAGGACACTGGAAGAAAGAGCAATGTCACTACACCCCATGTCAGCTATGTTTCAGAGGGAGGAGTGATAGCTGATAGGTTTTCAGGAGAAAGATCCTCAACTGGACAAGTCACAAACACGTTGTCTTATGCGTGAACTCCAAAAGAGGAAGATGGAGTCCTGTAGGAGAAGCAAGATACGCCTCCTTCTGAAAAAGACGATTTAGAGGGCATTTAGCTCAGTGTGAGGGTTGCTGTGAACATCACTTGGATATGCTGACTTTCCTCTATGGAGCACTCAGTGAGCTTAAGAGCCTCATTCACAGTGATGGACAGCACTGGTGAAAATGGGTTAGGTATCTGTGGTGCTCTTCATTCCAAGAAACAAGTTTCTGGAGAGCTCATCTTGGCTTCTCTGCAGTTCAACTGCACACTTAAGAGAGTAATTGAGGCTGCAAAATGCGAGTGTTTTGCATACCCAGTATGAAATGAGAAAAGAATTTTGAATCCAGCAGACCTAGAAGTTTCCTTAAGCAGAGGAGCTGCCAAGGTCTGTTATGTCACAAGGCTTTTTGGGTTGGTTTGTAAGAGTATGGTCTGGAGGATGTCATGAATGTATAGATCTGAGGATGTGAAATGGAAGGCTAAGGCCTTATATTAGGTCTTAAAATCTATTTTCTGTGATCATATAGGGGTTTTGCAAAAATTGCTGGAATTTCACATATGTGACTTTTGGGTTGTCTTAAAGTAGAAAAAAGGCAGACAACACCTTATTCCTTCTCCAAAATCACCTTTCTTATTTCATTCTGCTGTAGGCTTGACTGTTATGAGCTTGTCTGAGTAACATGAGGGATAATTTACATCAGAGTCCCTGCTCCTGTTAGTCCTTGGGTCTCGGCTTTTGATTGTGATGGTGTGATCGTTTATCTTCTGACTTCCTTTATCTGTAAAAGGAGGTTGAATGTATGAGCTAAGGTGTGCAACTATGTGACACTAAGCTATGTGCAAAAATGTGCTATTAGAAATAAGGATCTAGAGTTTGTTTTAATGTATCAATTCCTGAATTTCCCAACAAATCACGGTATGGTTAGTCTTTTGAGAGTGGTTCTTGCTTGTAGGGTCTATTAATGTCACAGCCTGTAGCTTCTAATTTGCCTACGGAACTCTGAATTCAGAAGGATTTTATTTAGCTTCTGCAAAGGAAGTTTCACTTATGGCTGTTGTTTTCCTCCACTGAAGACAATTCAAAGCTATTACCTGGTGGTATGAAGAGGTGAGTGGATAGGGCATTGCTTATATTGGCTGTGCTTATGATAAATGTTCCTGAGGACAATGCAATGAATAGGAAGTCTGAGCTTTAATTGACAGACTCAGACATGAAAAGAGAGCCCTGTTTGATGCATTTCTCATTACTGGGCAAACAGAAGGTCAAGCTAATTAGTTCTCTTTATAACTTGCTTACTCCACTGTGGGAAAACTTGCATGTGTCTGAACAAAACTGGTTTGCAATGCAACAGAGAATTAACTTCCAAAATCATTAAAGAAACATTAAGGAAATCACAAGTGTAATGCACCTGAGCAGATTACAAGGTTCTGCTAAACCAGTGCATATTTAAAATTAGCTCTAATTTCTGCCTTCATTTAATGCACCTTCATCTCTTTAATGAGTACTCTTGTGAATTTTAACAAAGGGGGAGCTGAAAGTGTCCCAGGGTGGCACTGGTTTTCACAAATAATTCAACCAGTTGTTCTCTGCCAGCTTTAATGGCTTATAGTACTTGATTTGGTTTGGTTCCAATGAACCTGCACCCTGCACTGAGGCTAGTTTTGTCTCTTATGTTTGTCAGTGTATATCTCATAATTATGGAAGGTTAATGTGGTCTTGGTAGGGGAAATTAGTCAAGTTAATGTATTGCTGTGTTTGACCTAACAGTGAAGGACGTTTACAGCAATCTTGTGACTTGAATCTTCGTGGACATTTGATGTGGTGTGCTCCACTAGATCAGTGAATATATGTTTATTGTTTGGGGTAATCTAGTAGAACAACTTTTATGATTAAACAATTTTGTAACCATTTTGTAAAGGTCTAGCACTCTGCTTCCATGTTCTGTATCCTACAAATTCAGAGGAGAGGAAAGCTGTGCCTGCAGTGTGATCAGCTGTGGTAGCTATGGTGTGCTGTTTCTCACCACCCCAGGCTCTCTGGTTTTGCATCTGGATCTAAACAGTGCTGGCTCTGTTGCAGGTGTAAACCCACATGTTTGCCTAATAGAGTTTTCTTTTAACTGGTAGGGGTTTCCTCTGGGAAAGTACTTTGGTATTTGCATATATCAATGGGAATCAAACAAGATCAGGATCCTAGAATGCTGCACAAATACAGTTTTAAAATCTGCACACCTTGAAATCCAAATCGACAGGTACAGAGGGGAAGCAAAGAAATACATTTGTTACCCACGTATGGGAAGCTAGGTCCAGGAGAAATCAAGTATTTACTGTAGCTCCCTTGGGAGAGCAAGTCTAAGGAAAGTAAGAAGCTGGAATCCAGATCTCCTGAAACGTGGTCTGATTCCCCAGCAGCGGAACTATTTTGCAGATTGATGCACATAGTTCAAAAAGCGGAATGTATTTTGGCCCAGGGGGTTTAGCTGCTTTGTGTGGTGAAAGAAGCTGCCTCTCCGAAAGTACTCAAATGCTTTCTGAGAATGGTTTCTGAGCTATCTAGTATTATTTTAATGAGTTGTTACTTAAAGCTGTGGTTCAAATCAAAAGTGGATACAGATTTTGAAAGTAAAAGTAGTGTGTGGGTAAGCTCATTCTAAAAAATGGGAAGTATTTAAATGTGTATTTTTTCTGTCAGCTTTCTCTTGCAAAAAGGGGGCCCATGTTTTAGCAGAATGTAGCAAAATTTGGTTTAAACACAGGGGTTAAGTGTGTTTTTGTTTTGTTTTCAGATTCTAAGTATAAATATTGTAGGAAAGTTTCCAAGTTTAAGTGTGTTTAAAGCCTAAATGTTAACTCTTTCATATTGGGATCATTTCCATTTACAGTAGAATTTAGTTTTGTGTTTAACTCCTCTTTTGAAAGAGAAGGGAAACATTGGTTTTGTTTTTATTGGTATCTATGTAGCTAATCCTCCTTAGCGCTTTCTTCTGTGGTATATTCCCTGCTGGCTCCTTCTGTTTTGCCTTGACATCTAGACTTGGATCATGCATAAACAACACCTGATGGTGTCAGTGGGACCACTGCATACATGAGTGTCCTCGCAGTAGTGCCCTGCCAGCGGTGATGACATTCCAGCCCCAAGTTTGACATTGATACCTGTTCCAAAGGCAGGGAGGAATATTATTGCATGCTTGTATTTAAAAAAAATACATGCATATGACTTGAAAGGGTTTTCTTATTTACTTAATATGTCTGAAAGGCAGCCCACCCCACACTGCTGGTTCTTGACTATGAAACCATATATATGTATATGAATTGTGTGTGTATAAGGAAAAATTATTAGAACTGTGTGAACATCCTACTTTTTCAAGTTTAATATTTGCACTTGTCAGTTGCTAAATGAATCTTTGAATTGTTTTTGATGTGTCTATGTTGTTTTTTGGCTTTTCAGACAAATCTAAAGAAGCTGTTTTACAAACTTTGTTCTTGAGACCTTAGACACTCCTTCTGTAGCTATTGTCAGGATAAATGGAAATCAGAGTTTCCTTGTGCGATCAGCAGATGTCCAGTGAAAAGATCTTTCTGTTTGCTCTGAAGTGTATAGTTCATTCCTTTTTTGCCATAGAGCTACATAAGAGACATGAAACTAATCTGGATGCAGTTCAAATAATGATGTCACTTTATGCAGGTTTACTGTGTGGCTTGTAATAATTAGAAACCATGTGTAATGGTGCTTTTTCTTCTCGCACATTTTGATCTATGTTAATGGATGGCAGCTGCTATTTGCACTACTGAAATAATCACAAATTCTTTTGATTCTGACATTAGTATGGATGAAATCATGTTACTGGTCATATGCTTACTCTGTTAGTGTTCCCCAAGGCTCTGTGTGACAAAAACTGTCCATGTGCGCAAGTGAAGCCTACATGAACTGTATTATTACACCTCAATGAAGTTCTGTTAAAACTGAAGTCCTCATGGAAACCTGCTATTAAAAATTCAGGATTTGAATGTTGTGGTGTATACTGAGAAAGTCAATGGCTGACCTGAACAGAATGAGTTGTATTGAGTAAACAGTGACTAAGTCCTAGTGGAGTCATACTGATCTGCATCAGCTAAGACCCTAGACCAGCAATATTTTGACTATGACACCTTTGTTCATCCTTACATAGGCATTTTAATGAGAGGAAGTCTACTTTAATATTGGATTTCAGAAATAAGTGTTATTTGTTAAATTTGCAATAAGAGATGACTGCTAACTATGTTGCTGGAGGTGGACCAAACTGAAAGTCATACTAATATTTTGTCTTTCGTGACATGGTTGTGTGCAAGGTATGTGGAACTGAGTTATCTCAGCTAAAGGGGCACAATTATACAAAAATCCAGAAAGACACTGGGTGTAAATGGAGGATAGATCATTCATTTTCCTTTCAAGTAGACGTGCTGTTACAGTAGTGCAGGGTAGCTCTAAAAAAATGTTTTGCAGGAGTTTTAGAAGGTCGATCTTCTGTAACACCTATTATTTTTTTTTAATTCCTCACCACTTTTAATGCTCGGGGAGAATCATGCTGGAAATACATTAAGCAAATTTGCTCACTTCAAAACTGGTTGAGTTTTTGATGTTAGTGTTTGTAGGACTACAATTCTCAAATGGTGAAATGGTAGGTTTTGGTCCTGTTTTATGCTTTCCTCATGTTAGATATATCTTATTTTTTAAAAAAAGTGAAAATACTATAATTCTTCTTTATGTCAGTCCAGGGGTATAGCACACACAAATAGGGAGATCATCATGATAGAATCATGAGTCTGGCTGCAATGTGTGTTTAGAAGTCACCCCTGAATACATTGGTCTGTAACACTAGGAAGTACTTTGAAGTCTTTTTGAAGTAGGCTAGTTTTAAATTAGTATATTTAGCAATGACCTGCTTCATGTTTTACTTTGGATTAAAGTTTTGAGGCCACTGTTGAGCAGTAACAGGCTGTAGAAGTTTCAGTGGATGTGGAATGGGGACCCTATGTGACTCCTTCCAGGTCTCTTGCATGCCAGGGACAGCTGCAAATACAAAAGTCGATTGGGAGTCTTGAGCTCTGACCTTAACATAGCACTGTCTGTCCTAGCAGGCTGCTGTCTGCTAAAATTTGAAGTTTGCAGTTGATACTAATTACATGTCAGTATTAAACACAAAAGAAGTATGGGTTTGTGCAAGAGCAGTGAGATGTGGGCCTGTGTGAGTGAACAGAAGTAGACGAGGCAGAGACAGCAGCTCATGGGGAGCAGAATTCAAAATACTAAGTGTTACACGTATATCTAAAAAGAGAACTGAAACCACGAGGTTAGATTTGCTTGACTCCCTTTGCCTCTGAACCACAGAAACGGTATGTGCATTGTAATAGCGTTGTGGTATGAGTAAGGACATCATTGTGCACATTTCTTTTGCTGAGTCTAGTAACAAAGCATTCTGCCCTTTATTTATAGGACTGCCTCAAGGATCTGACAGGAGGAATTGAGTATGCTGCCAAGATATTAAATGAAATTCCCCAGAAAGACATTCAGTGCACTAAAAGAGCCTCAGAGGCAGAAAGCGAAGGAAATGGGCAAGGTAAGTCATACATAATGATCTCAGTTGGCGTCCATTGATCTCGTCCAGCATCCTTTGAGAATGGAATATCCATAAAAGTCTTTTTTAAAAGTCACTTGGATGTTCTGGGTAGTGTTTGTGCTCACAGACATGCATTGTGCAGCACTAAGGTTAACTGTGACAAGCCATTTTCTTTTGACCCAACTGATTAAAAAATAAAAATAAAATTGTGGCCTCAGTCCATTGCTGTTAATCTGAAAAGTGAGCAAGGAAATACATATTTTATCTTGAATTATCTTCTGCACTCTGCATTTTCCACTGGTTTTCCCTGAAGGAGAACCATCAACATGGGACTGTACTAGAGGAGACAAAAGTTCCCTTGAGCTTGTGGTCTGTTTCCAGTGCAGGCCAATGATGGATACCTGGGGGGAGTATAGGAACAGGGCAAGCACGTAGTGGCATTCTTCAGAATAGTCTCCATCACCTGTCTTTGGCTTAGAGCCTTCCTGAGCCATGTGAATTTATCTACTTGGTTTTTGAACTTATGAAAACTACAAGCACCCATAGGGCCTTGCAGCAAGAAGTTCCAGAATTTACGTATGTGTAGTTAACTACCACTTCTCTGTTGTGTTTAGTACTTCCCCTGGAGTTTCACTTTATGCTCCCTAGTTCTTACGCTGTGGAATTCACAGGAGCTGAACCCTTCCTTTATGCTTCATGTGATTTCAAATCTCCCGTGCTCCCCTGCTGTCTCCTTTCCACCGGAGGAGCCCTCATCTATTGAAGTTATTCCTTGTACAAAAGTTGTTCTGTTCATGTAACTAAACTACCAGCTCATGAAGATTTTGTGGTAAAAGGAAAATAATGTGTTGGGGAAGAGGAGTCTAGAGTTCAGTTTTGTAACATCCCTGGCCTGAAAATGGAGCTCTTGAAATGAGTAAACTTTTTTTTCTTCCCTATAACCAGCAGTAATCGGGAAGGTCTCTATTTCAAGTGACTACGTAAAGCAAAAGGTATTGATATCAATATATATTTGACAAGAATTTTACCTTTTTGGAAAATTGTATTTTGATCAAAGAAGCTGGTTGTGCTCTGACGAAGACACTAGTAAGTTCCATAACAGCTCAGAGTGTGGGATTTGTTCTTGGTTTTGGGTCTTTTGTGTGGGAGGTAACACGTTTCAAAGTTGAATTAGCTCTTTCACTTTAATGCTTGAACATCTTCTTTGAGATATGATAGTAAATGCAATATTTCATAAAGGATCAGTAAAAAGTATATCCCTGTTCCCAAAATGTACTTAACGCTTTAGGTCAACATTTTCCTAAAATATGGGAAGGCAACGCAAATATTTCTTAATATTACGAAGTGCTTGCAACCCCTATCCAAAGAAGATGGAAGACAAAGGCTGTGTCCATAGCTCTGTTGGTGAAGGCACAGGGGCTGATCAGAAAACATGCAGTCACTGTTAGCTCAGAAGCAGTTTTTGTACAGCTAGCTTGCAGTTTTCTTTGTTCTGCATTATTTTGTTTACTGCTATAGACTCTTAGTAGTGTTGTTGCATACAAATCTGGCTTCCTAATTGAGAAAGATGAAAGTGTGTGTTTTGGCTCTTCTGAGGGGAGTTTGATGTGATGCAATCAACCAGGATGTCAAACCCAAGAGTTGTTATGAATCAAGAACTGTCTAAATCTTTTGGGCAGCTTGTGGTTCCATGTGCCAACACTCTCGCTGTGAATTACGTTTCTAATCCCTCTTCCAGCAGAAACATAAAGGACTACTCAAGTTTTGTCATGTTCTTAACAAGCAGTACTACTGCATTATTGTCGTTATTGAAATTATGTTGATGAAGTAGTTGGAGCTGTACAAACTCTGCAAGAAATATTGAGGTTATAGTGTCTGAAATGTGATAGTCTCTGTAATTTTGCACTAGCTGTTGATTTGGGTAACTGCCAAAGGGTCTAATATTGCTTATTCTTATTTTTCCTTGTTAAATCAACCCTTTAACTCTGTTTTCCAATTTATAGAAGGTAGTTTATCATATGCATTGTTTTCACAGGCACTAGATAGCATTAGGCAGGCAGATGTAAGCTTCATATTTGAGTCTTGCGTAATTTCTTTCAACTGGTGTTTTTTTTCTTTTTTTTTGTTTTGTGGTATGCTCAGATTGCTCTGGGGTACAGTCACAAATAGAACTTTCTCATTTTAACAGCCCATGTCCTTTTCAACAGGAATTTTACCTGTGTGGTACAGGTTTAGTGATTTATGCTATTGCTGAAAAACTGGAATTTGTCCCTTTCATTTAAATTTCAATTAAAAAATCGTATCAACTATTTAGAGGGACTCCACCCCCTTGCCATGGCAAAGGATTATAATAGTCTACATTCACACTCCTCTGGCCCAAAATTATGCTAGTGTCATGGGTTAGTCTTCTATATAAAGACTAAATTATATGTACGTAGGTTTTCCCCCAACAGGAAAACAGTGTAATGATGCCATGAAAGATGCTTTGCACACAAATCTGTATAGAGTTGTTAAAAAGAGCCTAAAGCTGGTAATAGGCTTAACATAGAGCCATTTTGTTCACCATTGAAGTGCAGTTACAAAGCAGGAAATACAGCAGGCCTCCTGTACCAGAAATTAAACTGCTTTGGGGATCTTTATTCTTATAACCGAAACAACTCTGACTGCTCTGGAAAAAGCAGTAAGCTATGGCTTGGTTGGACTTTGGCTGAAACACCTGTGTGACACTAAAAAATACCTCAAAGTTTTGATGACCAAAAGATGTCAGTACTTTAAAAAAAACAAAACAAGAACTCACTTAAAACCTGGGCAAATATTTCGCACTCTTCCATGACATATTTAATAGATTTTTTTTTTATTGATTGCAGAGGGAGCTTTGAATACTGTCTTTTCTAGCATTGGACCTCTTCACTGAACAGCTGCACCTAAATTTTAGCAGATGTTTCTCTATTTTAGGCTTCTTGGGATCTCTAAGTATTCTTTCCATTTAAGTACATTAGGACCAAATGGTGAATTACTGAAAGTCAAGAAACTTTGTTTTTATCATAAAAGTGCTTTAAAATAACAGAAAAGGCAATTTTAAGGCCTTTATTGTCTTCTGAATAAAATTGCTACAAATTATTCTGTATTTACGTGTATGTACGTGTGATTACTTTGAATATGAACTGTAGTGAAGTAATGTGTCAGTTGAATGAGCTGATGAATTAAGAAGGAGAATCTTTTACAGCTGGGAAACTGTCTTTGTGTTATTTATTATTTCCATGTTCCACCATGTGCTGGTGGTAAGCGTGGCTTCTTTATAGTCTGCGGGCGTTTGTTTATGTGGACTAGGACTATCTCAGTTTTGATCCTGACATTAAGATGATAGGAATCAGTGCTTACAGTGAGCGTAACTGTTAGAAACTGGGGTTGAAGAAACAGGGCTTTTATTCCAATGAGCAAATCAATAACTGAGCATGGATAACAACTCACTGCAGTTGAGAAGTTTTGGCTGGTGTTTCTGTATAGCTCAGGAAAGAAATGTATCTAGCAAGCTTGTTCTTTCAGTTGTTTGAGTAAAAATGTTACTACTATTAGTAATCTGAATGGAGTGAGTTTGCAAACCCTACTGGTTTTTCTTAGAGCTGCGAAATCTGCATTGTGGAAAGAGTTCAGTGTATGTCCTGAGGGCAGGTTTCTTGTTGGGGTCTCTTAGAACTGCTGGAGCTTGCTCCCTTTCATCTGCATCAGAGCTCTGTCTAGGGGCAGATGCGATTGGGCCAGCCATAGGTGTATGAGCTATTGAGTTGGAAACTGTCTTAGAGCGTTAGCTCGTATTGAAACTGAGCTGATAATCCTTGCTTAAAGACAAGGACTGTTAGTTTGTGCTCAGAGCCAGACTAATACAGTTACATGCTTTCCAGGTAGCTTGGAGGGTGGCCCGAGCAAACCTGGGGCCTGCTCAGAAGAAAGTGTGTGGCTATCTTTACAATATAAGGTGTAAAATAAATTTCTTTACCTGATCACTTACAGTTAGGGACTGATTTTTGTTCCTTGAAGAGTGCCTTTTCTCACCTTTATGATGCTGAAAGTTCTTGTTCTATATTTAAATCTTTATTTTTACATGAAATGCTAGATATGAAGAGTCTGTGGGGATTGTGGGGTTTGGTGTTTGTTCAGCTGGATTAAAACCCTGTATCATTTTACTTCATCTACCCCTTTGCAACTTCTGCAGCCTGAGCACAGAAGCCCTGAGAACTTGATATGTAACTAAAAGACATTAAAGCCATTTATGCGCTGGCCTGTACCCCAATGTGGGTTAGGCTGAATGTAGCATGAGAACTTGTCGCAAATGCTGAATATCTTTTGGCATTTTGACTTTCCTTTTATGCATACAGAATTAAGGAATCTGTTCAGGTACATGGGTATGAAATACTCTGCTTTAAAAGAACTAAAGCATGTTCTGCTTGGAGGAGTTTAACATCCTTGAAGGAGGAGAATCCGAGATGCAGAAATGGGGAAGATAAAGAATGGAGCTGTGTGTGCAGAAAAGGTTATGGCCATGTGGGACCGGTGTCTGCTGATTCAGAGTGTTTGCTGTGATGAGAGACAGACTTTGATTCCCCAGAACAGCCAGCAATGTGGCCCCTGGGAACCTGTGGATCTGCAGACTTTTGGGTCCATTTCTGCCAATATCCTGATTATCCATAGTATCCCTCATGGGTGTCTCCTGTTTTCTGAGTTGAGAATGGCTTTGTTTAGCTCCTTTAGAGTAGGAAAGACTAATGATTTATTATGCTTAGATTGATTCAAGGGTCCCTGAGTTCTAATGATAAATGAGACTGTCATTTGAGGAGGCTGCCATCATTTAACGGTAGGATATATTAAGTTTACTTATGGTAAACGAGGGGAGGAGAAAAAAAGCAACTCAAAAACCAACTTTGGAAACTGGACTGGTTAAAACAAGACACTAAACTGGTGGGCAATTGGAGAGAGGCCATGGCAGAGACAGTAAGTGATTTTGTTTATTTAAGGTACTCGGCTGTTAATTTCTGCTTGAATAGGTTTTTCTACTTCTGTCATATAAATTACAACATTTCCTTTAAATTTAGAAAGTCAATGTGTGTAATAAATTGGTGCTTAGTCTCATAGAATAGACAAATTAATTTTCATCCTATGTAGGTGTTAATTTCTGTCACACTAATTCAGAATTCTTAACAAGTTTTTGGTCATCACTTTGGGAACAAAGCCAGTTAGAAGGATGTATTTTAAATGGAGATAATATTAGGAAGGATATTTACGCAGCAAAGAAGCTGTAGCAGTGTCAAAGTATTTTTTTTCCAAAATAGTATAATTTTAGACCAAAGTCTGGAAAAATTTGTGCCAACTTTTGTGAATTGTTTCAGCTGACAGAAGGAGAGTTGAAACTCTTTCCTGTCTTGAATATCACCTTAATTTAGATTAAGTGTGTTTTAAAATGTGAGCTAGCCCCTAAAATGTTTTTTCACCTTAACATTGTGGCCTCTTTTTTTGGCATTTTTTTCACTGTTTTCTTGATGAAAACAACCCCCCAGCCAGCTTTTCTTCCCTCCCCACCTCACCTTGCACTGTTTTGTTAATGATTTTTCCACCCCACACCCCCTTGGTTTGTTCTGTTAACCAGAGATGTCATTTCCTTTTTACAGGATTTTAATTTTGAAAGTAATGACTGCTACAGAAAGAAGAAAAAGTTCTGATTCTTATGGCAGAACTGGTTATATGGCAGAACTGGTTATCTGTCAGAGTTGGACTGAAGGGCTTGTTCATTTCTGTGCTGATTGATGTTTGGGTGGTTTGGAAAAGTGGTTTTGAAGTGAGTTGAGAATATGGGAGTGCTAAAAATAAACATTTATTTTCATAGTTGACCTCTGTCCAGCAGCAGCTATCTTGAGTGAAGCAGCCCTGAATCTGGGAGTAAATGTGTTCTAGATATGTATTTTATTGTTTGCTTTTGCCCACAAAATAGCTTCAGGATTAGCTATGAACTGAATATATGGTGCCTTTGGTAATATTCAGAGGTGGTTATGGTTGTTGTTCTTTCACCCTACCTTCAGTTCTGATGGTTGTCTACCTTTCTTAATTTCTTTTTAGAAAACAAGCTACTTTTCATCCTGTGTGTTTGTGGGTGTGGGGTTTTTTCAATGCTGTGATTTTTATATGCAAAATGAGTTTTTATTTTTATTACTCTTTTAGGAGATAGTTTAGGACAATAAATTACTCTCAATTCTGGCCTTTTTGACTATTGCTAGGTGTTGGGAATAGCTGGACTAATGCCTTCTCTAAGCTGATCTTTCTTAAAATGGATACTGGATTTTTCCAGGCACATGCGTTTGTTTTAACAAAGTTGTGTGTAATTATAACTGCTAAATTTCTACTTTCTTGCTCAGCTGCTGGGTCAAGCTTGAAGTCATTTAAAACTCTGGGAAATTTGAGTTGATTTTTAAACCATTTTAAATGCACCAAGGACCTGTACTATTGCTATTAGAAGGAGGAATAAAAGCTTAATTTTTAAAAAGGCAATTTGTATAGTAATGTGGACACTTCTTACAGGGGCTATGTGCTAACTAATGTGCAATTACTTCTGGCAGCACAGTGTTACTGTAGTAGTACCAGTTCTTCTCATATATGAATGGTTTTATGATTACTGAAATGATATTTCCAAGTCCAAATGTATCCAGAGGGGTTGGATATATTTAGTCAAAGTTTTCAGGGTCTCTACAGGAAAGAATGAGGTGTCTAAGTGAAAATGTAGTCCTTGGATATATTACTTAGAAGGAATATTTTCTCTGTGTTATACATTAATCTTTATTTTCACTAGCTTTCCACTACTCATATTAAGACTTTCCTTGGAGGAAAGCCTGCAAAGTCCAAATCATCGTAATAAAGACATGAGGAGAATAAAAGGTAGGAGCTGTAGCAGGTTACCATGCTAAGTAATGGAGCTTACTCCTGAGCTGTTTCTATTAACACTAGGTGGAATTTTTAGGTTTTATTGTATTTGTATTATATTTTATGTTGTCAGTTATATCCAGGAAGGTGCAAATCATTGTTTCTAATTTCTAAGGAGTACAAGTAAGAGCGAAGATGTTTAAAAGCATAGAAAACAAAAGTCCCTTACCTGACTGAAAAGATGTTGTTGTTAGCATGAGTTTGCTGTGGTCGTGGACCCACAAGTGTTCCAGGGTGTCACGTTGAAACTGCTGCCCCCTCTGTGTTGCAGCGTTCCACCACAGAGCAGTGCTTTGTGGTCCTTTCTGGCCTCTCAGAATAGGGTCTGCAGCAAAATGCCATGTCATGCTGGCCCTTGGCAGTCTTATTTGCAACACCATTGCAAACAGCTCTGAGCAGCAACAGAGCTGTTCGCTTTTACAGGTTTTCTCTGATTTTTTGGAAGGAGCTATGAAACATATTTCTGCTTCTAACAGGAATCCGTTTTTCCATTGTTTAGCTGGGTGTCAGAGACCTATTTAGGTACAATAATAAACTTCTTGCACACATTGCCTGTTTTGCAGAGCTTTTGAAAATTGCTTGTGTTCAATTAAAAGTTGCTGGCTTGCCACCTTAATACTCTGTGGGTTTAGTTCATACTTCAATAATGGTTTTATTAAGCCTTTTGAGCAGAGAGACTTTATACGTCCTTTTGAGTGACATTTTGCCCCTCACACTTCTGTGGTTAATGGGTACCCTGGATTAATGTCTGCGTTTTAATAGTGTGGTGGCATTTTCTGCACTCTAAGTTTGGTTGCTGTCATATCTGGCTATGACATGCAGCTCTAACTTAACTCTATCTACTTTGCAACAGCAATGTGACACTGTTCTAGTAATTTTGCTTGTTGAAGTTGCTTTTTTTTGTGTGCAATACTAACCCTTTTGAAGGACATCACTTGACAGAATGAGTCTGATTTTGATACAAGAAAACAGATCTCTAGAAATGATCAGGTATTCTGGAATTTGTTTTTTAGTGGCCTTTTTTGTTGATGCTCATTTAAATCTCTAGTTAGGGTAAAGTGATTACAGGTGATTTGCAGGGGGTTATGCTACCACGAATTGAGATGTTTTTCTGTCTGAAGTACATGCATGTAATTTCATTTTCAGAGGGAGCCTTCAAGCAGCAGCCTTGCCAAGCTCTGCAGCAGGGTAAGGCTCCATGAAGGGAGAATGCTAGGCAGGGTTTCTGTAGTTTTTGTTTAAAAGTATGAGGGTCCCCTAAAGATCAGTGTGCCCCAAGTGATGGGGGAAGACCTCTCCCTCATGTAGAGGGAAGACTGAAGTTCTTAGCAAGTAGGAAGGTGGAATTCTTGCTCAGGAGCACACATGGCTCAGTCCCTGCCTGACCGGGGATTCTGCCATTTCTTCACAGAATAGGGATGCTTCCTTCTCATAAAGGCATAAAAGGAAGATGTCATTGTAATTTTTTTTTTTTTTTTTTTTTTTGGGTAAGGGGGCAGGGAGGGGAATTTTCTGAAAACTTAAAAGGAAAATGGTGGGAGATTGTCTTTCTGGGAGTTGAAAAACTAAGTTTAGCAGGGTACCAATAAACAGTAGCACCAGAGACTTGTGCTTGCAGGGGAGTGCGTTAGCTGAGATATTCGAGCAAGCCTTATCTTGTCTGTCTCTGCTATAATTATCTGTCTTGGAGGCTTGGTGTGCTAAAGCATGATGACTACAGATGTTATCTGCTACATGACAGAATAACAAGCACTTTAAAAACCAAACAAACATGGTGGTTACAGTAATCCTCTTTCCCCACAACGGTTTGCAAATCATACAAACATAAACAAATTCTACAGAATTTTGAGCAAGTGTAATCTGCTCCCATTCAAATAGAGAGAACTGTTGCTTTTCACAGCTTCAGTTTATGAAATCTTTAATGTAATTATACTATAGAAATAGCAAGAATGGAACAAATTTAACTTAATGTGCAGTGAATTTTCAAATGGGAGATAAATACAGATATTGCAGGAAACTATGCACAAATTGAGCAACACATACACTGAATGAAAAACTTATCGTGGCCTGGAGAGTGTGCTGACCTCTTCCTGAGCAGGCAGCATGGGAAGAAATGTGTCAGAACTTCGCTGCCTCTTTTTCGGAGGTGACTGAAGATCCCACGACTGACTTTCTCTCAGAGGTGGGTCAATGAACGGGGAGCAGAGCTGAGGGGAAGGCTGGGGGAGAAAACCATGTTTTGCTTTCCTTATTCTGGGGCTCAAGAGCACAGTTTAATGCTGGCTGCACATTAGATAAGCCTCACTGGTTTTAAGCTACCTGCTAATGGCCCCTGGTTAGTTATTGAACTATTTAGGAAAGTGCAAGACTGACTTCTCTCTGCTCTAATGCACAAGCAGGTGAAGAGAGCTACTGCTGTGCCTTGTGGGGACCTCTCCTTGCCCTGCTCTGTTCAAGAATAACTTGGTTGCTCAGTAAGGGCATGTGTATATTCCTCTGCTGACAGTTGGGAGAGATCTGTGGAGGGCTTGTATCTGGCTGCAGCAAGGGGACAGTCTGGGTGACACTACGGAAGTGTGATGGTGTTAAAAATGGCTGCTGTCAGTTAGGATACTTGGCCTGCTGCCAAAGAGTGTAAACACTTGTGGCAAGACTTTAAAAGTTTTTTCATGACTAGAACCACAAATAAAAAGGATTCTTCACAGCTCTTTTACCTTCACAAATCAATTATGATAGGAAGTGCCTTTCTATTCAAACATTTGAGTGTTAATGATGCTCACTTATGTAGCAAGGAGCAGAAACGCACCCATAAATAATGGCAAACAAGAAATTTGCCTTGTGCATGCAGTTTGCTAATGCACTTAATAAAAATGCTAAGTAGTCTGATATTATTTAACACATAATCATCTGATTTGAAGTGCTGGTCCCTCTTGTTGGAAGAAGATGGGCTCAGCTGGTGGAAATCAGCATTGTTCTGTTCTTGTGGTAAACCCTCTTAGAGTGTTGTGGAGGTCAGTGAACTTCTGCTAGCTGGTGTCTCTGACTTTGGGGGCTCAAATCGGCATTTCTTTCTGGTGCAGCAGGCAGAGGTTTGTGTGGGAGTTTGCTTTAGCTGACTTGACAAATGTAGGTGACTGGGAATTCTGGCCCTAGATTATCTGAGCGCTGGACAGGAGTTTGGGGTGGAAAGGGTGGAGGAAAGATCTGGAGAGAGAGAGAAACAAAGATGAAGTCATAAGGAGAAGTGGAGAGGAGGTAAGTCATTTTTGGTGTCTGAGCAGAGTAAGGATGAGGTGTTTGGGGGTTTCTTGGTTTTGTTTTTTTCCACATGGGCTTTGTCCAAGTGGGATAGAACTCCTAATTCAGGGCTGGAAAGCATTTGTTTTGTACTCAGTGTTTAAATGTGTTTCAAAATTGGCACCTTTGTGTGCCATATAACTGGGGAAATCAAATGCATTTACAAAAAAATCTCTTCTCTGCCAAAAAAGGTCAGTCATGTTTATGTGCGCTGGCTGGATCTCACCTCCTTGGAGGAACCCCACGTGTGTATTGGAATTCCATCAGCTTTGCTTTTTAATGTTGTGTGATTTGATCTATCCTGTGTTGTTGCCATTAGCCTTGAGGCTAATTTTTAATATGTGTTCTGCTTGTGCCAGCAATATAGAGCCTGTCTCAGATGGCTTTTGAGGCTAGGCAGGTGTGCAATGGATAACACGCTTTACCTGGTTGCTCGCTGCTTCAGCTGCAGCAGTGGCATGAAACTTGGCACAAGGAGAAGTCCTCTCACTACAATTCCTACAGTCTGCAACCTCTTCTTCACTGCTCTTTTCCTCACTGGTTCCTTAGTCATGAGTGGGAAGTGATTTACGGTCCTTCCTGATCCCATGAAAGTTCACCTACCTCATTACCAGGTGGAATGGGCTGCTGTCGTGGGCTGGAGGAGTTGTGGGACTGTGTACCTATCCTCACCACGGGCTGCATGACCTCCCCAGTCAAAAGGTTCCCTACCCATGACACAGTGAAGACTTCGGTCTTGCAGATGGTTTCTCTGTTCAGTGTTTTGTATTACGAGGAGGGAGACGTGTAATGACTTATAGGGACAGGCATGAAAATTAAGCACTCATGTTTGTTCTTCAGGATTTTAGCCTTGTTGGGAATGAAGCTACCGAACAACTAATTTACATCCCTATTAATCATATTCAGGCAATAAAATAGTTTCTTTTAAAGCTTGTCTTCATTTTGGAGATGGTAAAACACAGAAAACAACACAGAAAAGAAATTTCAAATTAATTTCAACTGTGTATTAAACTAAATATATTAGACCTCTCTATACAGGCACTGTGTCAGAGCTGGAGTGGCTTTAATTTGCTTTACATGTTAAACAATGTTGAGGCATTTTCATTTTTAAATGAGAGAGTTCACTCCAGGGTTTATAGCACTTTCTGCAGAGAAGCCCATATGCGTGTTTTCAGCTGAAATGTTTCCAGGCTTTTGATAAGCCGGTTATTTTGTAGTTGTTCAGCTCTTGATTTTCTTGTTTCATTTTGAGGCATGCGTTAATGACCTGTGTCAGGAATCAGAGAGTGCTTTGGATGGACTTCTGGCCTCTTTTTGTATGGCTACTCTTGCCTCCTTTGAGATGGTGGAGGAAGGGGATTAAGACAAGATGGCAGTAAATTAATGTGCTGGCTGCGCTTTTAAAACCACCTATTCTTGGCAGCTCTGCCCTAGTAAAACTGGCACATCACCTAGTAAGCAGGCAGTATGCCATGCTGACAGATGGCTGTGGAAGCAGCGGCCAAGAGGCTCTACATGAGCATCAAATGCGTTTGTTGAGGGCAGGATACCAAGCCAGAAATGTCAAAGTGGTTTTCAAGCCAGAGCTGCTGAACCTGTTTGCAAGAAAATGTCGCTGATATTTCAGCACAGAGCTGTATTAGCTGGGTGTAGGTAAAGAGGGAATTCCCAGATCATAGGCAGTGGATTTCTGCAAAGTCTTAGATCAAACTTGCGAGCCACAGGGCAGAAAAGGGAAAATGCTATCACACTGACCCATCAATTTTTCTCTCTTAAAATACTCTCTATGGAAGTTACAGTAGTAACAGTTTCTGTTAATTAGATAAAGCTACTGGGTACTTTGTGGGTTACTTTTTGTATCTTTTGGAGCCTGAACAAGTTTTCTGTGGTTAGAATCCTTCGGCAGTCTTACATACTAATGCTGCAGTATTACATGGTGGAGGTAATGTCCGTGTTGTAGTAGTCTAGTAAACTGCTGGTTGGCTTTCTCAGGACAATTGGGTGGGACTCTGCATTTCTAAATCAGGCCCTTTGCTGACGTAGCACCACAGTGCAGGAAATTACGGTGCTTCATTGTCAAAATTGTAAGCTTTTGATGAAATAAGCTGATTGGAAAGCAAATGGTGGGAAACTTCTTCCAATACTTTTTATATAATTAGTTTTGAAACAATAATTTGAAACCAATGTATTTTTTTTTTTAAAGAACTTTACAGAAAACTCTGTTTTGGCAAATCTGAAACACAGCTGGCACCTAGAGAAGTATTATCAGTGATGATCTGTGGGTCCACAGCATGCACTTTTAAACTGTGTAATTACACTAATTAGCTTTACTCATACAATAATCAGATCAGTGTCTGGTAAAATGAGGGGGTTTTTATTTTGTGTCATAGGAAGATTATTTTCACTTAATAGGTTTCAGGTTTTGTTAGTGCCAATATGCTAAAAAAAATTAAATTGCTTATAGTCATGTGGGACAGCTGGAACACAGTAAGTAAATCTGTGTTCAGACAGGAATGGATCCCACAGGGAATGCTTTAGCATGGATTTCCATGCTTTGCAAAGGAAATAAAGGTCTTTTTAAAACTGTCAGTTTCTCACCTAAACATTTATTTATATTACAGTGATACCCAGAGGCCCCTCCTGGTAGGGAACCGATTGCACTGAGAAGTGGAGCTGCTGGTGCAGGGACAGTTGATGATAATTGCACATCTTGGCTAAGCTTTCCTAGTGCCTCCTGTCTGTTACTGTAGTGTTACTGGTAGATTTGGAATTTTAATCCGTTATCACTATGCTTATCTGGTTTTCTGCATGGTGCAGTCTGGGAATCCTAATATTTATTTTCTGTATCATGATCTTAAATTTCCCATATTATATTGTAGAAAAATGAAGACTGGAAAAAAACTTGTTGCAGTACCTTGAACTTTCTGTTTAGAGACTAGTTCTGATTCTCTGCTCCCCTTTTACATTTGACCTAGGAAAAGAATACCAATAACTTATGTAAGGAAATTGGAAGATGCAACAGCCTCAGTAATGTATCTCCTTTTTTTCTGTTTAGTTGAATTTTAAAGAAAATGAAAGCTAATTGACATTCTTTAGTAAAAATAGGCTGTTTTCTTATCAAACACTGTTTTAGCCTTATTAATTCATCTAAGGTTCTAGTGTTGAGATGTTTTTTTACATTTTATTACATATTGTTATGTCTCCATAGTATTATGACTGAAGAGTGCTATTGTGTGTCTTCCAAAATTGAAATAACTCCATAAATCTCCCTCAATCCAGTAATATGTTAATTAAAAAATGTATTGTTCATGCCTTTTGAACACAGACATTCATTATTTTGCTTTTTGAACACAGACATTCATTATGTTCCTTGATGAAGTGACCTTAGCCAGAATTTGCTAATGTCCAAAGGGGTAAGCTTGTGACCTCAGTAATGTGGTTAATTTTAATTAGTCAAAGACACGCTCAGGCTCTCTGTAGCTTTGGAACATTTGAATTCAGTTTTGATGGCGTTATTCTCTGGGAGCATGAAACAGATGCACATAATTCTTGTTAGCATATTACTTGAAGTTGGCTTCAAACATGTGTTCATTGTAAATTGTTAGACTGTGTTAATCTACTGGGAATCCAATCTGCCAGTTTGCTTTTTTTTTTTTTAAATTACTGCTAGTATTATTGTTTGTAACTCACACCTAGAATCCTATGTCATCTGGTGGGCTCTTTTTATGCTGAGACCTGTATGGAAAAAGTCCCTGCTCCAACAGTTGAAGTCTCAGAATTTCTGACTTGGTTTTGTCTTACGCAAGACCAGCTTCTTTAAAAGAGGTATTTTATTTTTATTTCCAATTACAACTTTTATTTTTTATTTTTCTGTTCTGGTGACAAAATAATTATGATAGCCATCTGAGTATATTCTTACAAATTAGACTGGGAGTCCTAGGGTCACCTGCTGTGCACAGCTGTCAGCTATGAGGTCCTGTCTTGAGTGTGGCAGTTTGCTTGAATGAAGGAGCTCAGATTTTGGCACTTTGCAATAGAAAGAGAATTTCTCATATAAGGGATGTGTTTATTTCTCCGTTCTTAAATATGTAATACCATATGTATTGATAGAAGTGACAGTATTATGTAGTACTGTTTATGTTCAAGTTTATAGAAAGCTGAAAGGATCTATTGCAAATTCCTAGTTTTTTTTGTTTTTTGAGTCACTGTTAGGCTGGAACAAGGTTGTTTTTAATAGGGAAGGACAGAAGAGAATTTTGTCTGTATAGAAGCAGTGGCCTTTAAAGCTTTAGCAGTTCACAGAGCATCCAATGTTGAAGAATCTGCCACTTCCCTGGGGAGATTATTCCAATGGTTGATTGTTCTCATTGTGAAAAATTTTCCTCTTGTGTCCAGTCGGACAACTTGTAACTTGTACCCATTATGCCTTGTCTTTTCCATGTGACTCCTTGTAAGATGGGAGTCTCCGTCTTCTTTGTAGCCACCCTTTAAATATTGGAACGTGGTGATAAGGTCTCTCCTAAGTCTTTTTTTCTCAAGGCTGAACAAACCTAGTTCTCTCAGCCTTTCCTCACACAGCAGGCTTCCCAATCTTTTGATCATCTTTGTGGCCCTTCTCTGGAGCCTTTCCAGCCTGTCCACATCTTTTTTGCTTAGTGGGGACCACAACAGCACAGTATTCCAGGTGTGGCCTGAGAATCGTGGAGTAGAGTTGAATAATGGCTTCTTTATCTTTGCTGGTGATGCCCTTGTTGATGCAACCCAGCATCTTGTTGGCTTTCTTTGCCACAGCAGCACACTGTTTGCTCATATTGAATGAACCATAACAGAAACAAGTGAAAACTACTGTGAAAATTTAAAAAACGTTAACCTAGTGGGGAATCTGTACTTTTTAATACTTTGAGAATATTTTTTTAAAGTGCGATTAAATCATTTTACTCCTACATCTAAAAATAAAAGTGGAAGAAGAAGAATTAGAGCATGGAGATATCTCATAATCTATTGTAAGCTTGTGTGCACTGGTTCATTGTCCAAGTATGAATTCACCAAAATGTTCCTAGCAGAAATGGATTCCAAATCACTCTGCACTTTTTTTGTTACTTCCTATGCTCTAAAGACAAGAAATGCTCTAAATAATCTTGTGCCAGATGAGCATGCTTCCTCCTCCATAGTTCCATTGGTTCACTAGAGTTTCTTGGGTTTGTCTTCAATCAATATGTTATGATATCCCAGCAGTAGAATAAGGCCTTGATTTTTGGACAGAAGCAGCCTGTTTGCAGAGTGTCTAAGATATAATTTTTACATAGATGAAAATATTGAGGTTTTATTTGACTGTGGTGGAATAGTAGTTCATGAATTCCCCTGTGTAGTTACTGGTTAATGTATTTTTGGTGAATTTTTCTAAGCAACAGAGAAGGTTAGGTTTTCATGGTGGTTTGTCATACCATAGTAAGACATAATTTTCTTGCTGAGATGGTATGAAAGTGTTGGCTGAGTGTAGCAACAATGCTGTTCCTTGCGAGGCTGGAGCTTTAGTTTGCAGTCTTGGCTGTAGTTCTCTTCCTCCCAAGTCTGGAAGGAGCTGTGAAGTTCACAGTCAGTTCTCTGCAGAATTTACCTCCCTTCTGAAAATGTTGGAAAACATTCTTGGGGTGATAGTGAGTATTAACACCTCTTTAGTTGGGGAGAAATAAGGCAGGCAGCTAGTTTCTCCTGCTGCTCTAAATTGATTCATGCTTTGTATGGCACTTAGTCTTGAATGCTTCCGCTATGTGGTGTTTCTTATTTCTTGTAATGTTCTCATTAAATGTAAATGAGAGGTTTGAATTTGGTTATTTTTTTCAATGACATAGAAGTTGGAATCAAAATACTTGTAAGATGTGACATTTGCAGTAAATAAATTTGAGGAGAAAAAGATGCCAGCTGAGTTTATGTAGTGTCTAATGACAGAGGACTTGAAGGTCGGGGAAGTCTAGCATCTGGGCTTGCTTACAGTGTGCTGCACTCTCCCCCCAGCATGCAAATACCTTTCATTTCCTAATGTCTTCAGAGCTCTTTGAAGCCCAGTCAATAGTCCAGCCAAACCGCAAAGCAGTGGTTTGGAGCTTTTGATCAGATCATTGCTGTGTGTCAGCATATTGTTTGCACCTCGTGTGCATGTGAAATTTTACAGAAAATACGGAGCAAATATGCACACATCTTTACATTTAAAGATGTGCTTAATAAATTTCACCAGATAATGATCTGGATGAAACGCTAGTTCCTGCAAAATCTTTCTTAGGCTGCTTTGCTTTAATTAAGGAAAGGGTATGTGGTTATTGCACCTCCAGTAGTAAAAGCCATGGTGCACTTGTACTCAAGACAGGGAAAGGCTTAACTCGGTAGCCTAGCATAGGAAGGCTGGTAGATTTCTGTGTGTTGGGCAGTTGACGCTGTCTTGTAGTCATGTCTGCTGTCTGCTCACCTGAGAGTTCAGGTTCTTGGCATGTTTGCCCAGTAGAAGTGTCATGGCAGTGGCTTCTCTAGCTGTGATTTTCCTGTGTATTGGCAAATTTTACTAAATTTGAATACTGCTTTTTGTCTCAGTGGCAGCTATACTTAACAAATGAGCAACAGAGAAAATACTTCAGTCTTCTGTTGTAAGATATGGCCCTTGTTTCTCTTAATGTCATCACTAAAGCAGAAAAACTTGCACACAGATGTTTTAGAATTGGGGAAATTGAGGCAGGGTGTGCAAAAGACTATGCCAGAGATGAGGACGTATCTCTGATGCTGAATCCAATACTTACAGGGCCTTGTATGATAAGGTGGGAAGTTAGAGGTGCACTTTCCTTTAGGGTTTATTCTATGCTTAGCGTGTCTGCGAGTGCATCAGTGTACGATTGTGTGTCTCGTATGGTATTGAGCATGTGACTTTCTCCTGCAGAGTGTTCCTTCCCTCTGCAAGGCAGAAGCTGATGTGCTTGAGTCTTTTTTTTTTTTTTCCCCAAGTGGCCGTGATACCTCCCGAGGCTAGTAACCGACTATTGGCTTGTCTGCTTCACTTCTGTTAACGTTTTACTCTGGCCTCAGCTAGCACTGTAACAGGGGCAGACGTTCTGCTTCTGAGCACTTTGGCTTTTCCCTGGGCCTGCTATGTTATGCCCGTGAGCCACAGCACAAAGTAGATCAAACAGCAGTCTCCCCTGCTCTCCCCTCCTGGTTGATCTGATCAGGGTGGTCACCTCTCAGTCAGCTCTCTGATCCACTTCCCAGGGTGATTTCAAGAGCATCTAACTTGGTGCACGAGGGTGGATTGGCAAAAGCAGACCAGAAGCATGGATAGTGTAAAACTGTTCCTTTTGGTATCAACACCAGTTATGACGGGATAACATGCTGAGGGACCTGCAGTGCTAATAGCATTCCGTTTGCTGAATTACAGGAGATGTTATAGCTGCTGCTAAGAACAAACAAACCAACCCCATGAAAGAGCAGCAACACTGTTGGGAGAGGAGGTGGAGGGTGTTGTCCAACACAACATCTCTCGATCTTAACTGCATGAATAAACACAGGGACACCCAACATCTTAGCCAGATGGAAGGAAAAGAAGAGCCTTCAGAGAAAGCATGGGCCTTGCTCGGAGGCTCAGGTCGACCTGTGAGGACTTTGTGCCAGGCACCGTTGTGCTCTCAGTCATGTATGTGATTAGAGAGCGTGTTGTGTGATCGATCAGATGACAAAACAGGACTGAAGCTGCTCGTGGGATGTGCTGCCTGGTATCTCCACCCCGTACACTTTCTGCAAAGGACAGAAGTACCAAATGTTTATCTGTTTAAACCATTCTCTAGCTAGGAGGCAGTTGAGTGACTCTGCTATGTGGTTTGGCTGCTGCACAAGAGAACTGCTAAAGACATTGCTTGCTTTATTTATTTTATTTCATAAACAGACTTCTGGGGGCACATTAGACTTCAAAAGACCTTTTTTCCTCCTTCCCTGGAAAAGAAAAAAGTTTCCCTTACACATATTGCTTTAGGCCCGTATTTCAAAATGACACATTGGTACCAAAGATTGTAGAGCTGAGCACATCACTCATGATGCATTGCTCCCTATCCACATAGTTCCTCTACTTTATGATCAAAATAAAACACTTGAAATATGTTCTAGTCTGCTGGGTGGGAGAGAACAAAATGCTGGAGGGGAACCTTTAAGTAGTATCTCTCTGGACTTATTTATAAGATTTCACTATTTTTCCTCCAACCCCTTCCCTGTTTCTCCTCCTCTTTTCCTTCAAATATTCTGACTGGTGCTGACAGAAATGATTATAGCTTATGAGTGATAATATAATTCAGTTTCCCTCAAGGAGAGATGCTATCAGAGAAGGTTTTTTTAAAATATACTGGTTGAAAAGAGCCATCTTTCTTCCTAGAAGAACAGTTATTAATCTCTTACTAGTGCATTTTCATATCGTTTTGGACATTTATTTCCATGCTGTGATATTATAAAACCAGGCATTTGTGTCAGTTTTGATGCAGTGCAACATGCTGGAACATGAAAAGCTGTAATTACCACTATGGTCATTTGAATTGCTAACCAGATCCTGACATTTTCAAATCGGACCAATTTCTTAGTGATCCAGAAGTAAGCCTGGGTGCTATATGAGCTGCATTTCAATTAGGCAACTCAACATTTATAAAGAAAATGCGGAGCCTTCACATCCCCAAAGCATTGCTAAAGTGAGGAAGTGCTTTGCTGGTATTCTGTTGCCTCCTCTGGATTGAATGTTTTGCTTGTGAGGGTTTTTTGGTGAAATTGGGGTTGCTGTTAATATTGATGCATTTTCAGTGTTCAAGAGATCTCTTTAAGGCACTCTTCTGCAACTGTTAACTCTCTTCAGTGGAGATACTCATCACAGCCTGCTCTGAGGTTTGTATGTGAATGTGCTCTGCACCTTCACGGGTGTGAGCTCTCAGTGCTCCTGAGGTTTTGTGTTACGGGCTTCCATTCTCTGAGCCCTGTTCACCTGAGTTTGTTGAGCTACAAGCTTCATAACTTGGGTTTCCAAGGTGGCTGGAGAGCTGATTTTTAGCTAGTGGATGCACTTGTTGACGCTTCAGCTTGCTGGTGGTGCTCTGCTAGTTGGTGTTGCTTGGAGAGATTATTTAGTTAGCCTTCCAGCTGCACTGACTGGGAGGAGGGAATGTGACCGAGCAGAGCCACAGCAAGAGAAATGATTGACAACCCTATGAATGAAGGGTGTGACGCCCTGTGACATCACAAGTTGTATCTTTGAAACAGTAATTCAGAGGCTCCAACATTCCAAACCAGTAGAGTAATATACATATATAAAATTAATTTATTCTTTTCCTTTAAAAAAGAAGATTCGTGTGCTTTTAGTCTATTGCACCTGAGGAAAGTAGCATGAATAGGCAAACAGTATCTTTTAGACCTCAGGACAGAGAAAACCATACAATCATTTCATAAGTGTGAGGAGGGAAAGTGAGAAGCAAGAGTATTTACTTTCATTCTGCAGAGCAAAAGTGGCAGTTGCAAAAATACATTCCACTTCAAGTAACTATGGAAAAGCAGAACCAAGTCTAGACTAGATGAGGAAAGAAAGCAGTGAACCATTTGAAATGTGTTAGTGGCAAATACTTGTATAGGATTACTCTTTTTTTCTTATTTACTTGCAAAACTTTTTTTCTTTGAGAAGTGCCAGTCTTCCCACAAGGAAAAGGTGAATTCTTGGCTCAGTCTGAGGAGGTCTGTTGTTCTTTTCTTCGTGTGGACAAAATCATTTTCCTTAAGCTGTGGATCTGCTTATTGAATCAAGGAGGGAAAGAAAGATGACAAAAACCAGCTGCAGGCTTCTTTTAAAGATCAGACTTCAACCTTTCATATATAGGGATTTCACCTTTCCTGCCTGAAAAGATCAGATTTGCATATCTGTCATAATGTTGTTGTGTGTTGAACTATGAAAGTGTAGCTGTAGACAAATGAAGCTAAAAATTGGCTTAAATTAACGGTTGTTTTTATGACTTTTATTTTTGCTTCTCAGAGGATTGAGAGAAGTGGTGTAGCCTGTTTTTGTGAAAGTATTTGGAATACATAATTTTTATATTCCTAGCATGCAGTGTAGTAGTTGTTGGAATATTACTTGTTAAAGCTACCGCTCCTGATTTAAGCCCACCTCTCCTTGAAGTGATTTTTTAGATCTGTTTGGTTTTTGTATGTTTTGGAATGACTGAAGTGGTGCTGATGAGGTTATGATGTGTGGTATGCAATGTGGTCTTTTTTTGAGGAAAAGCTGATCTTGAGAACAGAGATAATTTGGGCATATTGTGCTTTGCGCAGAGATTGGTAGTGGATAATTTTCATGCAACAGATGTGTTTGATTATGGCAACCTAGGGCATGAAATTACTTCTAATGCTAAAACTAGTGGATTCAATAGAGTGCTAGGCTGTGCAGTTATTTCCACTGCAGAGATGTCTAGACACCTCATCCAGGGAGGCAGGCCCCCAGGTAGTAAGCACTGTATGTCTGCGTAACAAAAGGCCTCTTCCAGACAGGAACGGCTTTAAAAATATGCTTGAAAGCATGTTGGTTGTTCCAAAAAGGGGGGAAAAAAGCCCCCAATAAAACCCAATGCCTGCCCCCCCCCCCCCCCAAAAAAAAAAAACAAAAAACCAAAACCAAAAAACCACTCAGGTCTATTTTGATTGTGAAACTCCTATGGGGGTGGGTGGGGGATAAAAAAATCTGTGTGACAAAAAATGAAGAAGTCGCAATGTGCACAGCTACTGATTAACTCATTGCCTTTCTGGGTTTTCTCCTTCCTGCATGTCTCACAGTCTGTTCAGCCCAGCGTGGATCACAGCAATCGCCCGTATGCCTGTTGAATCAGTGACAGCGTGCTTAGGACAATGACAAGTGTATGCGATGCAAAGAGTTCAGAGGTTGGGATTTATAACAGACTGTCCCTGACCTGCTTGTTTGACCTTCCAGCAGTATTCCCTGGATGGCACAGGGTTGGTGTGTGTGTGTGTTTTAAAGAGCAACGCGTGTAAACAATTAACTAATAATATCTATGTCTGGATCTATGAAGTCTGAATAAACTTGTTGGCATTTGTCCTTGTGGCTTCTCCCATAAGGTGCATCATTTTATCTGAGCCAAATCAGCCACTTCTGCAAATGCTTTCATAGGCATGGACTACTTGCATATGCACTGCTACTCTTGAATCAGCATAGTGCTGTTTTTACTGAAGCGCAAATAGCAAGTTTCCTTAGGGCATGACTGCAGATGGGGTTCTTACTGCTAAGAAAAAACAGAATGTGTATTTGTGTGCATCTGTAACGTGGTATGTGTTCTCCAAATATGATTAGTATCATATTGTTAAACTGGCGTTTCATTTCTGGAGCATTTTAGAAATATGATAGAGAATATTGCTATGGATATGTGTTTTAAGTCAGCCATCATAGAAAATGGGAGGATTCTGACCCAGCCTGGAGATGAGACAAAGGCTTGCAGACAGAGCAGTGGTCACTGCTATCCGTTGCTTCTTCCCTCCCCTGTCTGATAGTGGACAAGGTGAACCTCTTCTCATCCCTTGTGGGGGCACTCTGGCCCCTTGTCATCTCTCCATCAAGAAGCAGCATCACCTGCAATGACAGCACTGACATGAGTAAGTGGCTTGCAGGGATACAAGAAAGCATCATGGTGAACAAAACTTGTCAGCTTTAATTACCAGTGTTGAATGATGTCTTGAAAGCCTGTAGGTATAAACAGACAAATAAGCTGATAGAATTAAAACCAGATGTTAGAGTTTAACTCCTTTAATAACAACATCCCTTGCCTCCCCCCTATTAAAAAAAAAAAACAACTAATGTCAGTTAATGCCCAATTCTATTTATACCTTTCTCATTTACATGCAGATTTAGCATAATATATTCAGGAAAACAACATGCTTTTTATTGGAACAGAGGTGGCTGTTGGTATTCATCAAGTCCTCTCTGGTCTTACATTCTTCCTAGCTACTTTTCCAGAGAGAAGAACCTTGAGTTAAAAACTGATCAGGCTGTATCTCAAATTCCACAAACTTCTGATCCTCCAGAAGAGGTTAAAATTTTGTAGTAAAATCCTAGAAAAATATCACCTGGACTGCCAGAGAGTACACTGAAAACTCTTAATGTGAAACTCATTCAATGCAGTAGAAAGATGGCTTAATATGAAGAACCCCTTCCAGCTGCACTGCTTCCAGTGGCCCTGTGCGTTTCCAAAGCAAGCTGTTAATTGTGACCATGTGCAACTGGAAACTGAAGCAGGCACAGCCCTCATCTCAGCAGCGGAATCGCAGTCTCCGACTGGCTGTGGCGTGTGATGTAGCACATGCTAAGCCAGCTATTGATAAGGGGAGGGAAGTGGAAAGAAAAGACATCATGGCTCCATTAGCCCTCAGGTGAATCTACATCCACTTTGATTTGTCTTTTGAATTTTTTTTTCACTTATGAAATGCTTTATGTTGCTGTAAGTCTACAGAGCCATAAGCAAACTGCAGTCTTTTATTTATCTCCAAAGTCTGGATTTAGGCTGGGGGTGCACAGTCTCTTGGAAGGAGGACCATGGAGATGAACACAACCTTGCAGCAAAAGGCTTTTTCAGTACACCCGATTTGGAGACATGCAAATAATTCCTGATTGAGTGAGGAGATGCTTGTGTTTTCTAGCCCGTTAATCTAAGAACCAACAGTCTGTGGCAGGGATTCCAAAGATGGCACACAAGCAAATTTTGAAGGGAGCTTGGCGAGGCTGCCATGTCATGACAGGAGAAATAGCTGAGAGAAACTGGGTCTTCTCATTACAATGCCCTGATGAGTTGCAAACATGGCCAGAGTGGGATCCCCATCTTGCACAAGCAGGAGGTGGTAGATAAGAAACAACTTTCCTCTGAGAGGCAGCATCTCCTGGCTCCGATGTTTGTCTCCATGCTTAGCACTGAAATTGGAAAGAGAAAATATTGTCTGGCACAGGTCGTCTGAAGCAGAATGCAGCATGTCCCAGTGGTGGGAACGCAACTCGGAACACAGCTTTTCCCCATCAGAATCCTTAAGGCATTCAAATCTTTGGGAACTTCTTTAAAGATACATCTTCTACTGGTGTGTACCAGGAGAGAAAATCACAGCCTCTGATCTAACTACTATTGCCATTTGAAAGCGATATATTTTTCTGGATGACATATTTGATGTCAGAGTTCCCTATTGGACGTTACTGGCACCTGAGGACCAAGCAGTGAGCATGGGTGTACTTCACAATGACTAAATGGAATGCTTTCTTTCAACTATTAGTCATTGTTTTTCCTGCAGGCTAGACTTGTGTTTACGATATGAGCTGCAAATGCTCCAATAAATTATGAATAGGCATGTAAATGTTTAAATCCATGTGTTTGGATGAGAGGCAAGACTGAAAAAATAAGAGCAATTCTTGATCTACTCTGATTTTCATGATATGACAGACTGTCAAGGTTAAAAGGACCTCCACAGAATTTGATTAACTTTTATATTACTTGCTTGATATAAAATGTAGATGGCAAAACAGGAGAGAGTCATGGCGAGGTGTCAAGTTATTAAGACTTAATTGCTTCTAGAGTAAATAGCTGAACATGTACAGTGCTATGATGTAAAAATATATGTTAAATAGATTGTCTAAATATGCAGCTTGAGGATGTATCTTCCATTTTTATGTTTTTGGCTTGCTGATGCTCATAGCTTGGTAAGATGTGATTAATCTTAGAATCATTAATATGGTACTGTTGTAAAACATAGTTCCGTAAAATGAATGGAAACAGGAGCAATGTCCTGCTGAAAACAGAATAACGGGCAGTTATAACTGAAATCTATAGCTATTGTTTCTTCTGTTTTAAAGCAGCAATATGGTAAAACTGAACACAGGTGATATAGATTTCCTATCAGAATTATGAGAGAAGTAGTCTATTATAGAAGATGTCTATATATGAAAGATTGCCACCTTTTTATTAAAGTTACATTTCTACCCCTTCTCTCAAGCTCATATGCGTGTAAGACGTTAAAAGTGCAGAGAAGGAGAATGTGTAGGAAGACTGCTTGGGGACCTGAGCAGTCAGCCGAGGTCTGCATCCCCTGGGTCCTGGAGAGTGGGGGTACTCGAGCAGTGCGACCCCCACCTCTGCAGATGGCTGTGTTCTTCCCTCAGAAGCATTGATTCGAGCTGAGCTAGCACTTGGATAACTGGCGTTTTGAAGATGCTTGTCATGGTTGAAGATTTTGCTGTTTTTTTTTAAAAAAAACCAAAATGTGCTGCCCTCTCCCTGCCCCCCCCCCAAACCACCACCCAGAAACAAATAAAAAGCACAAAAAAAGAAAAAACCCAGGGCAATATGGGTGCCAGTAATTAATGTAGCCATAGTTCTGCTCTTAAAATGTCTTTCACTGTTACCTTATTTGCCCTGCATTTTTGCAGTGATGTGGAATCTGAAACTTGTGCTATTAAAACTATGAATTTGGTAAAATATTTTATCACAGAATGTAGTTAGCCCTTACAGTGACATTCCTCTGCACAAGGAGGATTGTTCTCTGAGGAGTTTGTTACTTTATTTCTAAAAGAAATAGTCACTCTTAACCAGAAGTTATGCTCCTGTTGCTGGGACACACTGCTGAAGCTGTGTGTCACAGTTGTATGATAAGACTTTGTGTTCTCTCATGTCCTTAAAATCTTAGCCTTTATTTCCCCTCCCACCCCCCATTACAGTAATGTTTTCAGCAAGCAGTAGGTTGGAGGGTTGGAGCCAGCCGGTAATTTTCTCTGTTTCCTTCCTGGGACATGTTGCACCTTCATCTGCTGATAGCAGGCTCGCTGTGTTCAAAGGGCTGCTGGTGGAAAGCTCCAACAAGCCCATCAGCTGCAGGATTGGATTTGGACAGCAAATGATTCATCGTCTAAGTTAGGCACCACAGTGACTGCAACTTTGCTCTTTGTATAAGAACTTTCTGTTAAACAATTGTATTGCCCATTGAAAAGACAGATACTTAACGATTTCCCCTATGGTATTTAGAACTTGAACAAAGATCAGTCATAGTAACAGTTTTGTCCATTGTGTTGGTAGGACCTTATCTAAACTGTATTTGGAAAATTATGAGCAGCCATTTGAAAAAGATGAACTCACACTGGGACTGGGTGAAAAGGGCTACAGGAGTGATAGGGGAAATGAAGAGCTTGTAAAAGGAGACAGAATGAGCTAGCTCAGGTGTCTGCTGTATGGCACTTCCTTGAGCTCTGCAAGCGTGCTCTTAGATAAATTGGTTTCTATCTTGCCAGTCTAGTCTCTCAGCAGAGTCCATATTTCTCAAAAACAAATATTTGAGTTTAAGTGTCTGAAGCGTACCCTACAGTGATAAATACACTGCTAACTCTGGGAAAACAGTAAAGGCTGGAAAAGACTATCTGGGTCAGATTGCCCACACTGGTGCCCCCTCCATGCCACGCTTTCTGGCCGTACTGGTGAAAAAAACTATTCTTCTTCATTGTGAAATGCAAAGCACTAGAAATAATCCTTATTGGATTGTTCTTGGCTCGTGGTGTTGAAAGCTTTATTATATTTCCCTGTAGTTGGTACAGTTTTGCTGCCAGCTTGCTATTCAGGTTTGTGTGTTTCTCATTCATTTTCAAGGAGCTTAATACCATGGAATGCAGAGAGAAGACTGGGACTTTAGATTCAAAGAAAATAGTTGAGAGCAGAAAATGGCTGTTTTCAATAGGATCTGAAATACTGTGAAGTTTTTTTCTGGCTTTGGTTTTTAATAGTTGATTAATTCCTTTGTCTATTCCTCCAACATTGTCTGGGTGTTTTTTTTGTGGTTGTTTAATTTATTTAATAGCAATAGTTTCAAAATCAATAAGAAATGAGAAAAAACAAACCCCAAACCCTAAGCTTGTGCCTCCTTGGCAGAGAGACCTCTGCTACCCATCTGCTAGCTGAAACTTGAGAAAGCAGGCTTTGTGTTCACGCTCTGAACCTGGAACCTGATCTGGTGTTCAGTTACGTGGAAGGGAATCTTGCCATGAGTTCACTGGGCTTTACTTCACACTCTCTGGAGCAGTGATTTATCAGTCACAAATTTGAACTTTTGTGGGGTTTTTTTTTTGTTGTGGTTTGGTTTTTTTTTGAGTTCAGCTAACTCATACATTTGCTTTGCACTTAGAAATGCAACCCTGTTAAGTCTTTAAACCTTCAGTCCATATCATAGCAAATACATACATCTCTGCAGTTAGCTTCTCAGTCACAGCTTTTTTCCCCTTTGAAACAAAGCTGACTGGAAGGTCTACACTATCTGTAATAGAAAATAGTGGGGAACAAAGAGAAAGAAAAATCTGCTTGGGTTTTTATTGCCTTAATCTTAGAAAAATATAGCTTGTCCATGTGGTTTTAAGACTTGCAGCAGATCTAACATTACTAATGATGGAAAACGAAATTTGTTTGAATTTTGGTTTTCGTTCAGATAGAGGTTGACTTCTACTCTGTAGGCAAAGTGACAGTCCCACAGGCCTTTCGGTGGTGTGAACCACCTGGAGCTCTCTCTGTAGTCTGATTCTTGGAGTACAGATAGACTTCTGCGTTGGTAAGATGTAACACCATACTGTGGTCTGGTACTTCAGGTGGGAATGCCCAGAAGGCCTTCTCTTAGAAGTCCTCATAGCATGTTAAAAACCACTAAATGAAAATATCTGATGTAAAAGAAGTGATGTTTGCATCAAGGAGGGCAAGATGATTACTTTCTCTAGGCTGCGGGAGAATGCTAACATATGCCATCCTTGCATCCAGTTAGATTGATGAATACCAGATGGAAGTCATGCAGAATGTTTTCTGTAGTATGCATAAGTGTTGCTGGCAGCTTTTCAGTTTTTGATATAGCAGAAGACAGTTGTAGTTGCTTTAGTGAGTTGAGATAAATGCCTGCAGACTCCAAAGTCTGTCTAAAAGAAGCACTGTAGCTCTACAAGTTTTCAGTGATCCGTTGTTTATTGTTGAAGTATCATGACTGTGGGTGTTACTTAATACAAGTGCTTGATATTACTAAGAGCCGTTGGTACAGATAAGTAGCTCTTTTGCACAATTTTATTTGTTTTTCATGAATTTTTATTTAAATTTTAGGTGCACATTCTGTTTTTCCTTTAATAACCAAAGATGCATGTTGAAATGTTCACTAAATAGCATTTCATGTATGACATATGACTGCTGATTTTCACGTTCTTGTGTTTCTTTTTCCCAGCACCGTGTCCATCTTGTCCATTTGGGTCTTGCAGCTGCGTTTAATCTGTGTCAGTGGAGTCTTGTCAATTGTGACCTGAAACAATGAGCTGTGCAGTGCCAGCACAGTCTGCGTGTGTGCATGCTCTGAACTGCATTGCTAACTGTGCTCAGTGTTACTGGCTAGCAGTAACAAATCTTTGAGAGACCACAAAGTGTTCATCTATTTAAATACTCATGCATGCAGCTGTTGCATTTTGGAACTGTATTTTTATGGTCTTCTGTGTCAGTGGTTTTACTCTCAAGGGGCTTAACTGACTTTGTTATTTTGCGACTTCTAGTTTTAAGCTAATGGTCTGCAGCAATTTGTCTTTTGTAACCTTAGCCTGTGATCTGAGTCTGGTTTGGGTGTGATTTCTGTGTGGCTATTTATTTTCACTGGCCCCATTTGTGACTGTTTGACACAATTCAGTTGAGACCACTTGGACATAAATTCAGGTGAGACCAGAAATAATGGAAATCTGTAGTGAAAAACACATAGCACATGGCCTTTGTGGCCCACTTGTGCAAGGGTTCAAAAGAGACTGTGAATCATGTGGCAGTTATGGGGGAAAAACAGTTCTGTAGCTCGTTTCCTTTGGGAAAAGGGAGTGAGATTGTAAATGGCTGCAAACCCTTACTCTGGCTGGGGAGCTACAAACTGTCCTTAGTTGCTGAGAGCAGCCCAGTCTCCCAAGGCAGGGGATTGTGTGTTGCCTCCCACAGTCAGCAAATAGAGCCAGTTCTCTTGTTCCTTTGCCATGGAAGAACTGAGCTGCTGCCGGCTGAGGAGCCTGCACAAAAGCAGAGAGGCCAAGTAAAGCAAAGGGTAGAGCAAGTTTGTTTGAACATGTTTGTAAAAATGATGAAATGACCCAAGGTGCCCAGAGGAATGGGATAGTAATTTAGGATAATAATTGGAGCTGGTTTGAACTTTTCATTGACTTTTTTTATGTTAGAAAATGCTGGCTTCTCAAAATGAGAAAAACATTTTCTTGAAGTGTGTAGGCTTTGTTAAAATTGTTAAGGAGAGTTGCTAGTATGAGTCTTTTGAACATGAGATGCTCCCCTGTTACAGTTCAGAAGCCTGGTTGTCAGAGCCCTCACCCAGTATGGAAGACTGACATCCTCAAGTCCTTGCTTTGCTTCATTGAAATGGTCCTTAAAGCCAGCTGGAAGCAACAGCTGGGTGGACAACAGAGACCACAGTGCGTGCAGTGATTGACAGGGTTACTGCCCTTGGCACCACCCTGCTCCCCAGGGACCAGGGAGCTGAGCCACTGCTGAATTCATCATTTAAGTTTTACATTTCGCAGCAAGGAAATCAATGACGTTTACTTTAAAAATCACTTGGTAAATGCTACACTGAAACTTCATTAGCCACTCAAAGCTATGCAGCCCCTGCTCATCAGTCCAAGTCCTCTGTGATGAAGGCTCATCAAACTCTGGTGCCTGGGCTGAGTTCTCCAGTGATTCGGTATCACGAGATCTGCTGTGCTGTGTCCTCTGCTTTGCAGGAGTTCTGGTAGCATGTCAAGTAAGGAAAGCAAAGGAAGCTTGAACAGCTTGAAGTCCTCATCAGGCCTTTAGAAGTAGATATGAACTAGGATGATCTGGTATCTCAGATGTGTCCCAGACAGATACCAAAAGCCCTCTGCATGGTTTGCATTTGTTGTATTGCAAGTTGTTGAATTGCTTATGGCCTGCTGGACAACTGAAAAGCCAGACTGCTTCTAACCTGTCTCAACTGTATAAAAATTGCTTCCCCTCATGTTGTCTCCAGCTCTGTACAGTGCTGGCTATGTATCCCCCTTGTTCAAGCAGTAGCATGCAAAGCTCAGGTATTGGCTACCCAAACTTTTTTTAGGGGGAGTGGTGGTGGGGGACAGCAGAAGTCATGAGTGCAGAAGACATGGTTTCGTTTGTGTGCTTTGTTTAGAGAATGGAGGCATCCGGGTGGACTTGCAGTTTAAAATGAAGGCTATTGCCAAACTCTAGGAAATGTGAATAGTTTGATTTTTTTTTTTTGTTTTGTTTTTGAAAATGTGTTTACAAGAATGTTCTAAAGTCTGAATACTCCAGTTGTTCACCACTGAAGTTGTATTTTGCCTTGTTAAAAGTAATACCTGTTTAGTAGCTAGTAAGTTTAACTTCAGTGGTACTTATGTCTAAATCCTTTGGATGACTTTAAAAACTCCATGTCTCAGTTTGCGTGGTTTCGAAGGGTTGTGTTATGTGGTTGTCTTTGATAGCAGTGGAGGGGACTTGGTGCTGTTGTCGGTCCTGTTTCATGTGTGCGTGTTCTGGGCCCTAGTGCTGTTCATGAGTCATAAGGGCACTGCAGAGTAAGTGTATACTGAATATGGCGTTGTAGGGAGATCATTAAGCTAGTGGGGACCTAGACTGCTAAATCCATCTAGCACATCGTGTGCCTCGGTGCTGGGAGAGGCTGGGTCAGAGAAGCAAAGCTCAGCAGTCTGGGAGGTGTCAGGAGGTGCCTTTGCATGCGGAAGGCCTGGGACGCGCTGGCTGTGCAGGTGCATCTCTCCCTGCCTTGTCTGTCTGGGTTCTGAACTGTCCAGGGCAGTGACTGATTGCGCTGTGCCTGGTGCAGTGAGCTGCTGGTCCAGGTTAACTCCTCAATGCCAGCAGAAGAACACAATGAACATTGTGAATACATGGCATGTGAAAGCTGAGGACAGGGGGTGGGTTATGGTAGTTCCTCGGAGTTCTGTTAGTGCAGGGTGAGAAAAAGTCCTGGTTGCGTCCCATGATACAGATGTGAACAGTGCGTGTTTGAATAGGAAAGAGGGGACGGACGGCTGAGGAGCCGGGGTGCGGATCAAGTAGTAGAAGTTGTAAGCAAGAGTAGCGTTTCCTGTACCACAGGGCACTGAGGGCAAGGGGACTTGAGGGGTTCTATCATCTGATTTCCCAGCTTCTAGCTAACAATGTCTGCTTTCAGCTCTCTCTTTGTCAAGAGCTCTGTTCTGCTGTTCTTCTGTAGTGGGTTTATAGGGTGCCTCAGAGAACAAGGTAGTAGATGGAATCATCACATCTTACTTGATTGCAAGGGAGGCAGAGTTAAACCTTCACTGAGCAGGAATGTCCCTCTAATTTAACAGTTAAGAAATATTTTAAAATAATAGTAGAGGTATTGTGCAGGAAAGTAACCATCAGTCTTCCTTTCTGAGGAAAAGAACCTTCCTTTTTGAGGTTGTAAAAAGACTGAATTTGAGCCGTGGCTGGATTTATGCTTATCATTCTCACTGTATTAGGAAAGCTGGGTAGGAATTTATTTGTGTTTTTCTGGATGAAGGATTTTTCCAGAACTCCTTCGAAGATCTATTGCCTTTGAAAATCCCCTCCTGTAAGACTCACGGAGAAGGAAGAACTAACACAACTGGTACTAGAAAGATGGGGAAAACAGTAATAAAATGGTAAAAAGAATACTGAGCAAATTACTTTTTTAATTCTAAACATAATGACATGAAATGTGTTATAATATAACGTAAAACCCTGTGAGATGCTGAGATAGGTATTAAAATGTTTATGTTCAAAATAACCTGGTCATAACGTAAGGGCAAACAGCAATGCAGGCATTTTACCAGATGATGGTGCTGTGGTCTCACAAAAATTCTCCCCGCTATAGTAAAGAAAATTATCTGACGTGGCTGTTACTGAGCTTGTGTTCTAGCTTAGATAGATCAGCAGTGTTAGCCCTGCGGTGCTGTGTCACTTGGGACTCCTGGCCATGACTTGCAGTGATGTGGAAAGAAAACTGCTTCCCGCTCCACAGAGCGAGACCCATAGTGAGGAATGGCTGACTCTGCAGCATCAGTTCTTATGGGGAATTTGGGATAATCTTAACCTTTTGAGTGCTGTGTACACATACCATCAGCTCCGGTATATGGAGACGGAAAGTATCTTGAAAACAGCTTGGTACTCTTCCTTTAGTCTCTGCAAACCTCAGTGTGCTGTGTCCAAGTTGTGTGAAGTACCACAGAAGTAAACAGCCATCAGAAGATGGTTGTGGTACAGCAGTGGGTTGCAACACGTGATGTCAAAGAGTGTGTGTAGCAGCATTTGGAAAAGGCATGGTACCTTTTCTTTGAAGCATTACAGAGCAACACAGTTCCTGCTGAGGCTTGATAATCAGAAGTGTCCAAAGCGATTAGGAAGACGAGCCTCCTGGATTTTTTTCAGTGGGAGCTCTTAGCGTTTATTCCTAAGATCCTGAGTGACTATGTTACAGTGGCTTAGCAAGCAACTCATCAGCCAAGCTTCAACAATTGACCATCTGTGTGCTCCTAGTTGGTAAATATGAATGGTTTAACTGCCATCATGTGTCATTATATTGTAGTAGATTGTATTTTCTTTAGCTGTTTGTGAGCCCTGTGGTGGCATTCAGTAATTGCCATCATATTGCTTTTAGCAGAGCAATGTGAAAATCTGCATAAGCAGAGTAAGGTCCTAAATATTGTTTTTACTTCATACGTACAGGCAGGTGAGGCTCAGTTATGTGTGTGATTTTTTTTTTTTACACAATATTTTTGGTGATTCTTAAGTACAGAACAATGATAGAGAAATGTAGATAATTAAGGATAATGCAGTCTCCCTGTGTACTGTACTTGGGTGTCTCAGTGGTAACTTAAATTTCCAGGCTAAGCATCCCTGTTGAATTCCTTTAACTGTCTTTAGAGGTTTATCTGTGAGCAGTCAGTGCTTATTTAAAACATCTCAACCAAAGTTGACTGTAAAGAATCAGCTGGTACCCAGGGAATTGTTAAGAAGGCTATAGTTTAACAGTTGTAGAGTAAAGCTTATTCTCTGGCTTGAGACACAGTAGCACTGTAACAGTCAGTTAAGTATGCCATCAAAGGGTTTTGTCCAATTGGGTTTTCTTTACGATGGCTGGGGGAAAGGTTGCCAAGAGGATAGCTGTTGAATGCCTAGCTTCTTGCTTTATCAGTTCATCAAATAACACTGCTGTTAAGAGTGCATTTGTCATCGGTCCTAATGAGTTCAGGGCTTGGACAAAGATGCTTCCTTCAGGTAGGTTTTCCTCAATTACAATGTGACTGTGTGAAATTTTGGGTGTTTTATAGTAACATAGAGTTTTTTCTGGTTTTCTTTCAAGCTGGTGATGTCTTTCATCCCTTTGCTTGCTTTCCCTTTGACATAGGATTTTCACTATTTTGGTTGCTTGGCTTATTGAAAACAGAAAGATGGGATGGCACTGAGAGCACGCGTGCAAATTAGTGAGTGCAAGCACAGGGGCAGGCTGTTTGCATAGGTTCAGCCAAGACATAGCAGGACCATAAAGCGTTATGAAGTCCAGATTAGAACAGTGATCTTAATATTTAAGATTAAAAAGATATATTCTGTTGCTAGTGCTTTGCAAGTCGAACAGTATTTGCTGAGCATGATTTTACAAGTGTCCCTCTGTAGCAGCACCCAGAGGGCCTGCTCTGCCACGTTTGCACATTGACTGTGGAACCTGTGTGGAAGTCAGAAGAGCTTCAGAAATGTAAGCTGAAATGTCCCTCGAAGTTGGAGTTCACTGTGGTTGCTAGAGCCCTAGGAATAAGAAGTACAACAATTAGAGTCTGGCAGCAATAATACGAATAGGCTTAGAGGATAAACCAGTAATGCTTAAAGTCATCTTTAGGGTATGTGCTAGCAGCACTTTTAATAATATTACCAATGCGTTGAAGTTTTATGTGATTCCATACTGGAAGTCATAGCAATGATTTCCTGCTGATGGATGTGTGAGAAGAAAATTTGGTTTAATGTAAAAACCTACAGAAAACTTTTAAACCAGTAGTTGATGCCTATAAGAGATGTCGTAACAGGCTACGAGCACTTCAGCGTCTTGTTCTATATGAACATAGGGATGCCGCATTCCTAAAAAGTAACTTGACAAACAAAGACTGAGCTGATGTGATTATTGTAGGACAGACTAATCCCCATGATCACACTGTCAATTTTCTACATATTGTAATTTGAATTGTTTATGTCACTGGTGGGAGGGGCGGAGAAGACTTACACCATTTCAATGGCATACTTGAAGTCACTGTATGAGAAATGTATGCCACTGTTGTGGTGTGTAAGAATTGGTAAATAAAGAAAATTGTGTTTTATATGTTAACAACAGTAAATGGGACCAGAGAAATGCCTGTTCTAATCTGTATTTGATTGGAAATGCAGTATCCAAGAATCACTCACTAAACTACAGGGCAGGTGGTTGAAATAAAACTAGAATTATATTGGTAATAACTGTCTTATAGTAGCAGGCAATAAGACATGTTGGCCATGTCCAAGAAAAACTGAAGAAACTTTGCATTGCGTTGGGAAAAGAGAGAGTGAAGGGGGAGTTCTGTCTTGATTCTGTGTACTGAGGTCGTTAATATATTTTGTGATGTAGCCAGCGTGCAAATTGTAAATAGTTGCTATTGTGGCTGACCGAAGCAGCATATTTTCAGACAAAAAAGCTTTAAAACACTAAAGAAACCATTTATTCACTCTTTCTGTCTGTCATAGGATATACTCTTCCAATGTTCAGAGTTTTCTAGCATCATGAAGTATCCAAGCTGTGCAAATGTCTGAATAATTAGAATAGTCATCTTGAACAGTAATGCCAGAACACGGAGGTTTATTTCAACTTGGATAAGCATCTGAAAATGTGGGTGCTTGCTTAAACAGATCAACAGTATTTTACTTGTTTTGATGCAGAAATGAAGTTCTTAAAGAATTGCAATTCTTGCCAGCTGACCCTGAGTCTCCCTCTCACCAGGCTACAGACAACAAGGCATGAGCTATTTTTCTCCCTTCTGCTGCTCTAGTCCTAAGCACAATCTGGAAGTGGAAACTGGAAATACAAAAGCAAATGGCAAAACAAGAATTAGCTGCAACTCAAATGTCAGAGATCTTGTAGAAGATTATAAAAGCATACGTCTGAAGCGCACTTATTAGTCTTTTAAACATTTAAGAGGGGTTTGCTCTACTTAATTCATCTGGTAGGCGCAATTTTCAGGAACGCCATCTTTTGAATTGTCACAAGAATGCACTCTAATTACTTTATTTTGTAAATAAGAGAATAAGGAAACAACTAACACACTGAAGCTTGCAGAAAGTCCATTTTCTGAGCAAATCACACATGCGACAGCCAGCTTTCAGCATTATCTATAGAACTTCACTGGAAGGAAGGCAGTGAGATAGCTTCCTATTTTTTTGCTAAGGCTGTGATTCTGTACTGTAGAACTTCAGAGAAAATTGTCCACTCTGAGTAGACTGGGGTTTTCTTGGTCATCCCACAGGGCTGAACACAGAATTAGCATGCAGTGTTCTGAGCAGGAGGTGCAAAGAGGTGGAGGCAGGCAGCAAACCAGCTGTGCTAGAGGTGTTAGGACCAACAAATGTCGATGAATGGGAGCTTCTTCGCTTCTGCCTGGTGGGGATCCTGTGCTGATGGAAACCTGGAGCACAGGTTTGACCAGGGGCCTTGCAAGCCTGCCTGCTCCTCTAGCCAGGCTCCGTACTGCCACAGCCATGCTGCTCCGACATTCAAAAAGCTTTTGCTGCGGATATTTTTTTTCCTTGATGCTGCCATGGCTATTAGTCCATAAGAAATGACTTTATTTCTCTGTTGCTTGGGTTCATCTGTAAAATACAGATAAATGCACTGTCTTCATAAAGTACTTTGGGTGCTAAAAACTGCACGGTGCTGTGTGGCAGCCAGGGAGGTGCTGCAGCTTTCTGTTTAAGCAGCGTTATCATTCTCTTCCCAAGTCTCATAAGCATTACTTTTCCCATGAGATTTTGAATCACAGGAAGAAAGGAAGGGAAGATCTGCTTCACGGTGACTTCTACATAAAACATTTTCTCAGAACTAATTAAAACTTTGAGAAATCATCAGAACTTAAATGAATCAGTGCTGCGTAACTAACAGCTTATGTTAAAGGCTTTGAACAAATATCCACAATGCATCAGTAAACATGCAAATTACTTTTTCATGTTGGGATGTGTCTTGCTACAATGCAATGCATTGATAAAAGATTTCTCTGTGTCTGTAGCTTTCCCTACTTTTAAGTTTATTGGTTTTCCTAACCTCCCTTTCAAGCCTTTTAATGTATGGAGAAACACTCTTTAAAATGATTTACCAAGCAAAATTCACTGTGCTTCAGCAATAACCAGCAGTTAACAAAGTGTCTAAATTAAGGACTGAAACAAAGCTGGGACCAGTTACTGTTCAATCATGGCTATTAACTTTGGAAATCTCCTTTAAAGGGGATTATTGCAGCCATAAAATATTTTCCCATGGTTATGATGGCAGTTAGGGAGAAGATTCATGACTTGCAAAACTTTTGTTGGGTGTAGTTCACTCCTGGGTTCTTTAACTGGTACTGTAAAGTAAGCCTTAGTTTGGAGAGGGAAAGGAGGGGAAAGGATTGGATCCAATAACGAATATAATTAACACCACTGGCTGCTGTTTCAGTTAGTTTCTCATAAGTAATAGGCCCCTATTGCCTGAGCTGTTTCAAACGCTGTTAGGCTTTCTGGATCGCTTCGTACCTTGTGTCTGTGTGCATGATGGGTACTAGCGAGCAATACTGTTCTGCCTTTGTCTTGCTGCGAGGTAGTTACAAGCTTGCAACTGCTGGCTGGCAGAACTGGTCCATTTGCTCAGTGGGTAAAGGCTAATCTTTTTGGATTCTCAGCTGAGTCAGTACAACTGTCTCGTACACTGGCAGCTTCCCCTTATGAATTCACACTGGCTGGACTTCATAGTGCATGATGACATGGATGAAGGACTCTGCAAATACAGTATTCAGTCTAAGTCATGGTGCTTACAGCACTGCAGGTCTGTCTACTTGTGCTGTTGGCATCTAGTTTTTCTTTCTCCATGGACCTCTGCAGGTTTTCCAGAATCCATTTGTGGTTGTCACCACTTATTGATTCTTTAACTTTGCTGCTTTTTGGTAGCTAAGGATTTTCTTTCTGTATATGTAAGAGTGCAGATCAAGAACGAAATGTCTGCTGGCACAAAATCTCTAGTTTGAACTGGCTGCTCTGTCTCAGTGGCATGAACGTTGTGCATCTTTCTGTGATGGTTGAAAACTTTGTGGGGGCTTCCATACTGACACAGGGACTGTCAAAAGAAAAGGTGTGAACCATCAGAGGAGTCAGCAGCCATATTTTCTAACTTGGGAGTGTCACCCTGGTAATGGACTAGGATGAACTTTGGTCTGGGCCCGTTCAAAGCCAGTGTATTTGTATGTGAACTGCAGGAAGCCAGTGACTAGTGCAGTGCTGATCAAAAACAAGCTGCATCATATTGGATTAATTTGTTAGGACCACGTGCCAGCCCATAATGAATCAGGACAATTTGTGCGGTACATCATGGACACTGACCATGGAGTTATATTTTATGCATATCAAGTCACTTCTGTTTCCAGGTCAGCATTTGCTGCCTTCACAGTGGGATGTTTATGGGACTGTACTGGAAGCAATTAAAAGAATTCCAATACTGTTGCAGGGATAGTGAATGATATACCAGACTATCGCAGTGATGACGTGATATCACAACATTCAGTTACATTGGCGCAACTGAAGGGAAGAGTAGACAAGTGCAGCATTTTAATGGGGACAAGAAGGGAGAGGTGGAGTGGAGCAGAAATCTCTCATGCTGGCTTTGCCACCAAGGAATACACGTTGTATAACTGTACTCTGCAAATTAAATGTTATGCTTTCATGCCCTTCTTATTCAGCATGCCTTAATTAAAAGCCCCTTTCCTTTGGTTCATGGGTTCAAAACTGTTAATGATGTGAAACAAACAAACATCTGACTAAACTTTTATGTACCAGATTTAATTTTCTAATAGTTTAGTGAATAATGGCATATCATTAAGGGTGGATAGTGTATTTAAACCCAAGCAAGACTTTGTTAGTGGAAGTGGGTGTCTTTCTGGGGTATTGTGGATTTCAGCTTGCTTTTAAAGAAAAAGGAAATAAAAAGATGTATTTTTTTTCTTCACGAATTACTTAAATTTTACAGTTATTCCACCACAAGAAGTCCATTCATTTCCCAACTACTCTCTACATAAAACATGAAAATGAGCATGAAACAACTGTATTTCTGAATAGTGGAGCAGAAGAGCTGAAAAATATTCGTACACTTCAAAAGTTGATTATGAATGAGTTTTTGTGCAGACACAGTTATAAGAATATAAACAATATCATACTTAGAATCGTAGAGCTATAAGGATAAAAAGATCAGTGGCTTACGTAAAGTAAATTCCGCTAATTAACACAAGATGATGGCATGTAATTTCTCAGTTGCTTTCTGATAGCCCGTTGGCTCTCCACTTGCCTGATTAATGCCAGACATTGTTCCAGCCAGCATTGAACCAGAGCTGTCAGAGCATGAACAGCCCCTCTTTGTAGCGTAAAGCCGGCTTTGTGGGTTACTGTGCCGACTTGGTGGGTTGTTTGCTTCATGGTCTGTGCTCTGCTTAATAGAAGAGTGCTGCTCTTTAGCTTCCATGAAGGGGAATGCTCAACGTTAGTCTAATAACGAATCTTTGTTATGCGAGGAAACCACTTTCTCCAAAAAAGGCCAGAGAGAAGGAAGGAAAACTTTGACACTTATGCAGAACACTCTGTATTAGGCTTTATTTGAATTCATATTTTGGAAAGAGTCCTTATTTTAGGTTAGGACTTATGCATAAAGATGAGAAACACGCTGTGCTGGACTCTGCATGCACTGATCGTATTCCTGCATCCTGGATTTTCAGTGTTCAGTAGTTGAAAGTGAGTTTGTGTAAAGAAATGGCTATGGTTTTGTTGCATGTATTTGCAAGCTTAGTGAGTTTGCTTTTGTGCAACATAGTTTAGGAAGCCGAAATAGAAAATATTTTGTTTTGTCTCAAAGACAATTTTCTTGAATTGCCTATGTTTTGAAACGAATTTCATTTTAATGAGTTTAGATGTTGAGTCTAGGTAAAATGAAGTATAGCAGAGCACCTATGCAGAATAACATCATTGCCAGAAGGGTGAGTGCATGTTCCAAGAATAACATCATGTTTGATTTTTTTTGTTTTCTCTTAGCTTTTAGAATCCAGCTATTGGTTCCTCTCTTAGTTTCAAAATCTCTTTCTTAGTAACAAAAGCTGACTTGATTCCGACAACTCAGTCCTGACCAAAAGTGTTGCCAATAGCAAAACTTGTGACTAAGTTTGCCAACATTGATATTGCTGCCCTGGTTTCGGAAACATCTCGATTGTGATTATGAAAGAATCTCCCGGTACCAGTCTGAAAGACTTGCAGTGTGAGAGTTAGCAGAAGGTTGTCCCTTCTTTTCTGCCAGGACTTGTTGCACAGAGAATGCTCTGCTGGCTATGGCCTCAATTTTCAGGCTCAGACTCCAGGTATGTAGATCCTCCTAATGTAACATGATGCAACACCCCTACAGGTTTTTCTGCTTACTGGTGTGTGACCATCGTTAACCTGCAATATTTTCCCCAGTCAGGCTGCTCCCACCTGTCATGTACCATACGCAAAGCACAATTCCAGAAACACAATTTCTGCGCTTACGTGTGTGTGTGACTGTTTGACTTGTCATGATTGTCAGTTCCCAGCTTCTTTCTCTTGCATTACACTGGTGAACTGGAACTCTGATAAAGGAGTTGTGTACAGTGATGACAGGAATTGATTTCCAATTTCCTGTAGAATGACTCTATCATTGCTTGTGACTCAGGCAATTTAGCTTATATTACAGTGCTAGCTAGGGGCTATAGATCACCCTGACAGTCGTCTAGTTGCAGCGCATGCTGATTTTGACAAGATATTGAAAGAGAGGTTTTACAAGAGTTTTCTTTGTGAAATAGCTTAAAGTGCCATTTTCTGTAGTTGGATCATGTGTAAAGAGATTTTGTATGAGGCATAACAAAAGTATTGTGCTCAGTGTATCTAATTTGCCCTTAACCTTTGTGCTTGAGACCCTATGGAAAAACTGAACAGCTCTCTTGTCTTGGGTCCGGTTTAGAAGGTGCAAGTGTCTGTGTTAAGTTAGATACATGCCCAAGGGTCTTTTTAGGAGCAGTAACTATCAGATGCTTGGGGAAAGAGTACAAGAAGTAAGGCAGATGTGAAAGTGGTGCTTTACTGGGTATGCCTTGGCAGATTCAGTAGTCAGTGATCTGGAGGTGAATAACACTATCAGAAATAGATGCTATTGCTGCCCTCATTCAAGAATTTCTGTTGCTAAATGATTTGTGCTCTTGCTACTGGAAGCTATAGCACTCTGCTTTTCAGTGATATCATCCTTTGACACTGCTGACCTGTAGGTAGAGTTGGATGGGAGTTCAATGTCCTATTGCTAATGCAAACTGCTTCAAGCATGCCCTTGTTCAGCTGTGTCACTTAACATGGGTGCAAGGCCCCTGTGACAGCTGAGGTGAGGACTGAGGGGCAGCAAGTGGTTTGGGCCCCTCTGACACTCAGTTATAAAAAGATGGGTGTGGGCTTCAGTTGGGAAGGTGTCCCAACTTCCAGGCTGTGGCTGAGGGGGGGGCTTGATGGTAGCAAGCTATGTGCTATTTAATGTGAATGGGGCTGAGTGCTGCTGTGCTCTGTGTGTGTGCTCCCAGAAGGCTCTATAGAGCTAATAGTATTTTAATAATAATGCATCTATTTGGAGAACAAGAAAGATATTTTGGGGCAACATATGCCTGTTCATATGAAGGAGCCTGTTTTGTTTCAGGTGCTCTGCTGAGCAAGTACACTTTTATGATGTCCTGGGCACTCATGTTCCTCATCGTTCCAATGTTTGACTGCTTTGCGCTTCAGCCTCACAAATGCATTTGGAATGGGAGGTGCTGACATCCTCAAGTTGTCAAACAGAGAATGTAGAGCAAGGCTTGTAGAGGTAGATAGTCACCAGAAGATGCAGAGAATTCTTCAGAAGCTGCAAAACCTCTCTCCCTACTTCTTTTTGCATCTTTAAGTATCTCAAAATATTAAAGGCTTTCTATTTCAGCTAAGCCTTAAGTATTTTTGTCAAATGACCCATGTGGTTTCTTTAACTTCCCTAAGAAACTCCTGAGTCAGGGAATTAAACTAGAGGTTCCTAACGTCATCATGGCATCATGAGTCTGCTTTTGGCTTTTCAGTTTAAATGGAGAAATAGCCGTTGCTTGTCAGTTTTGCTAAAACTTTTTTTTTACAAAATGAGCAAAGAGGTAAAATTAGACTTCAGACTTGGACAGCCCTATACAAAATGGGGCATTGAAATGTTTAGTACGTGAAGTCCTTAAAAATTTGAGTCAGACACAACTGTCCTCCTCTAAAGTGACTTCCTTAAATTAAACCAATTCTCTTTCTGTCTTTACACGGTGGTTTAGGGTTTAATTTTCCTCAGATTGTTAGGCAGGACGGAAACTAATGAGACCAAGCTTGAAGTATTGGATTTTTAATTGGATTTTCAAATTCAGCATCTATAGTAAAATGACATTTACGAAAGCAAACCATACCCTGATGTGAAGCTTGGAAGCAAACTTTTTTAAAGCATTCTCAAGGGCAAAGATGAAGGCTTTAGGTGGAAAGGGAGGTAGAGTGTCTCCCTGTTTCTGTCCTGATCAGCTAGGAAAATGTATTTGTAAAGCATCTGTCATGCTGGAGTTCAAACACTGATAACAAGCAAAACACTAATGCATTTTGGTTTCAGAGCTTCCACCTTGTTGAGAAGTCTGTCATGGGGAGCTCTGGGTGGAAACTCCTTTTGCTATTTTAAGTATCACAGTTTAATTCTATTATGGAAGCTTTTGAAGTGCTACCTGGATTTAGGTGAAGCTCTTTGGGAACCTGGAAGACTAAGTTCTGCAGTAGGCTTCAAATTTCTTGTCTAAATCGTGTTATGTGTCTTACTGGGGTTATAACAGTCATAACAGACTTTACTCAGGAATATGATTCTGAGACATTCCAATAGCAGCTTCACAAGGAAACAGAACTCCTTACAAGAGGTAAACTGAGCTAATCAATGTGAAGATGAAAAAGAAAGCTTTGAAAAATAGTGAGGTGTGTTTGGAAGAGGTAGAAGTGCCAAAGTATTAAAAATATGTTAAATAATGATGGGGAATGATAAAAATTGTCTTCAGGCTGTTTCATTGAGAGTGGGTCAATTTGTCTGAAGTAAATGGAGTTCCATGAAAATTTCACTTCGAATCTTCTGGTCTGGTAACTACATTTCTTTTTTTTCTGTTATGCTGTCAAAGAACAGTGATAGTCTGATGAAAAATTGTATTATTTCAGTATTTCCAATGATTTCTAAGGTTCTCAGCCTTTCTTCATTTCAAGGCATTTGTTTGGGTAATTAAACCCTTTTTTATCTCTAAATATGGACATGTGGTTTTGGAAATAGTGATTATGCAGTGCAGATTTTGTCACTTATTTGTGGTATAGCCTTTTGAAGTGGAAAGAACTACGTGTTGTCTCATTGTTTTGAAAACTTTGTGAAAATGTTTGGCTATTATGTTGTGTTACACTGGTAAATTTAGAATGAAGCTTCCTCTGTATTTGTCAAAATCTATCTTCGAAACAAGTTTGGCTTTTAGCTCACTGTTCCTATTGTAGAATAATCCATATTTGGTGACTTTGGAAGGAAGTGGACTACAGAAAAATCCAAAAATTCTCTTTGCCCTTACGGCTGAGAGCAGTCTCAAACCACATGTACGACCCCAGCTATGTGTATGGAAAGGCTCATGTAGTGGCCCATGTAAGACAGTGGTACATACACATTAATTAGTGTATCACAGCATACTTGTTTTTCTACGTAATGCAATGACTTTTCTCCCCCCCGCCTTAGTAATTAATTAGTGTTTGGAAAACATTTAAGAAATGTTAAGCTCAGTGAGAGGTAGATGCTATTAATTGTAATTACCAAGTAGGTTATTTCTTAGCTTTCATGTGGTTCCATTCCCTCTGGATAAACACCAATGGATGTATGCCTTCAGGGCAACTTCGTAACTCCTGTTCTCATAGCAAAGCTGAGATAATACAGTTTGCGCTTGTTTTGTCGGCGGTGGAGGGGTTGGAGCCAACTACAATGCTAGAAACTTTCCATGGATTGCTCAGGTGTCTTTTTAATTATAGCATAGTAAAAATACCTTGTTTGCAAAACAGTCAAGCTTGCTGAAATAAAATCCAATTTAGGTCTCTAACCTGAGTGATTGCTTGATCTGAATTTCTGAAGATTGCTGTCTGGACCTGTGCAAAACAGTGATTCAGCTCATCTGTCCCCAAAAAGTGTGTGGGTGGTTGTTTTTTTTTAATTCACCTTAGCCTTCCTGTGCTTCATCCCCTGTACCTTACTAAGCCTCTGACACTGTCGCTCATGTTGTGCAGCGTTAGTGGCCTCAGAGGATTGAATGTGACAATATAATGGCCCTGTTCATACCTATCAGGTACAAGCTGTATTAAGGAGTGCATGTGAGGCAGTTTTAGCCTGTGATCCAAGTGATTGAGGGAGATATACCCCAGGGGTCTTATTTAATTGCTGTAAAAATGACTTTAACAGACAAATAAAGAATTGCTGAGAGGACAGCATGATGGGGGAGGTGCTGTCACTTCTGGGCATTAGGTCTGTAGCCTCATTGGGGGTCACAAGAGATGTGCAAGGACATTCACACAACTGGACTGCTGCAACGGATGATACAAGCCCTTGAGGAAGGTCAGGCTGGGGGTGGTGAGAAAGAGTTGCTCTTTGTGTGAGAGAGCAGGTGGAATGCATGGAGCTCTGCCTTGAAGTGGGGATGAGGCAGTGGAGAGTTTGCAGGGCAAGATTAGCAGGCACCCAACACAGGCAGTATTGTGGTGGGTGTCTGCCATGGAGTGCCTGATTAGGAGGAAGAAGAAATGAGTCAGGACTTCTTCAGACAACTGGAAGAAGCCTCATGTTTGCAGGCCCTGGTCCTCATGGGGAACTCTGACCACACCAATATTTGATGGAAGGGCGACCCAGCAGGGCATAAGCAATGCAAGTGGTTTCTGAAGTGCATTGCTGAAAAATTTCTGACAAGGATGATCCAAGGAGCTGACAAGGGGAAGTGCTCTGCTGGACTTCATCCTTACAAACAAGGAAGAACTGGTTGGGCGTGTAAGTTTAGGAGGTGTCCTTGGAGACAGCAAGCTTGAGATGGTGGTGTTCAGGATCTTGAGGAAAAGAAGCAAGACAAATTGTAGGATTGCAACAGCAGGCTTCAAGAAAGCAGACTTTAGCCTGCTTATGGACCTGCTTGGTTATTTGTCAAGGATTATCTCCTTTAATCTCAAGAGTGGGCCAAGTGGATGAGCAGAAAATTGAGCACAGGTGACAGGAGGCCTCCATGGATTAACATGGAGCTCCTGACTGAACTCAAAATTAAAAAGCATACAAGAGGTGGAAGCAGGGTCAGGTGATACTGGGGCAATACTGCTTTGCAATCTTCATTAATAACATAGATGATGGGACATAGTGCACCCTCAGCATGTTTGCAGAACCTATAAAACTGGGAGGAATGGTTGATCCACCACATGGTTGTGTTGCCATTCAGAGAGATGTTGGCAAGCTGGAGAAATGGGCCAAGGGGAACTTCGTGAAGGGAAGTGCAAAGTCCTGCAACTGGGAAGAGACAACTCTGTGTATCATGTAGACTGGTGACTGACAGGCAGGAAAACAGCTTGGAAGAAAAGGCCTTGGGGGTCCCTGTGGACCAGAAGTTGAGTGTATGCCAGGAGAAAAGGCCGATGTGTCCTGGACTGCATGAGGAGGAGTGTAGCCAGCAGGCTGAGGCAGACGATCCTTCCTGTCTGCGCAGCTCTGGTGGGAGTGCTGTGTCCAGCTCCGAGCTCCCCAGTGCAACAGAAACAAGGATGTGACCTTGGAGAGAGTTAAAGCCTGACTTCACAGCGTCCTGGGCAACCTGCTCTACTGACCTTCCCTGAGGAGGGGGTGGGACTAGGGGATCTCTAGAGGTCCCTTCCACCCTTGACTATTGTGTGGTTCTGTGATATCTGGGTTCACGCCAGAAATTATCTGTGTGCAAATGATACTTGCTCTCTTCTTTTTAAAGCAAACAATTCCTGAGCAGTGTTTAGCTTATAACTTTTCGTAGAGAATTATAAAATGCAGCTTATTATTAAATTTGACTGTTACGTCGTGGTGAGCTGCGCATGATTAATATGGTTCTTATGTTGAAATAAGGTAGTAACCATGATCCCTCTGACAAAGACTGCTTCAGGAGACAGAACTGTAATCTGAAGGCATTCTTGTCTGCATGAATAATAGGAAGGGAATTTGAGCTTTTTGCTTTCAGTGCCGGCATGACTAGCCTGTGTAACTGTACGCAGTAACAGCAGTTGCATTAATAAGGTGTTTATTCTTGTCCTGCCTACATGCTGTAAAAAAGGATAACCTGGACAGACATTAGCTAAGGGTTCCATGTGCGGGAGGAAAGAGACGCGAAGGAAACTGGAGTGAATTGTAAGTCAGAAGTAGCATTGGCAGCTCTAGGTCTGTCCTGGAAAACTAAATAGGACTTTCATTCAGAATATCAAACTGAAGAGATAATGTTCAGAAGGAGGACAAGAGCACTGAGAAATAGAAAGAACTCTCATGTGAAAATGTTGCTTTACAGCTAGTAGTGTTGGGGAAAAAATGGCCTTGTAGAAGTAAGTGTTCTAAGATGTAGCAGGTGTTGAACTGATTTGGTGCCTGCCCTCCTTGGCTAATCAGATGTGTTGTACTGTGTGTTGTAGTTGACTAGCAGGCAGCAGATGGTCACAGTAGCTGCAGATGTGTTTACTATAACCTCCAATATGTGCTAACACGGTTGCAGATGATCTTACCCAGAGTTGAAATGAAAGGAGGAATTGGACATGCAGGGAGATGTGGGCACATGTCCTAGCAGGGTTGACTGCAGAGTCCGTGTAGGCTCTCCGGGATGAACCTAGAGTGCATCCAGATCTGTAAAGAAGTTTTGATCCCTGTGTCCTCTTCACCTTTCGAGGCTGATCTCAGTCTTGGTTGGTAGACAGGCAGGCTCTTAGGGAGTTCTCTGCCCACAGATGACTGCATCAAGTTGATAAAGTTCAAGGTATGAAGCTTTGGGAGCAGAGTTACTCTGAAGCTGGTATGCCGAAGCAGCTGTCAGGTGTTCCTCCTCTGGCTGTCTCAAGGGCAATGTGGGTAGAAAGCACTCCTTGCACTAAGCTCTGTGGAACTGGAGTCAAGTTGTGTGCTCTCCACTACGCAAGTTTTTTTTCTCTAGTGATATCCACTTAGTTTCTAACAAAAATGTGTTCAAAAGGTTAGTGACAGAACACTTGGAAGCTGGAACCGCTCAGGACTAAATTATATACAATATATAATAAATAAAATGTGTTTTTTGCAACTTTTTTTCTTTAACAAGCTCTTACCTTCTAGTTTTCACCTAATTCTGCAAAAGGGTTACGGGCCTAGCTGCAACCTGTCACTCTATGCTTAGCTTTTATTTGTTACTGTGTGTGGGCATCAGATTTTTTCCTGTGCCTGAGCATCAATATCCATTTTGGCTGAACTGTGAGCATGTAATAACGTGCCAAGCTGGGGGAGGTTCCCAAGCATGGGCTGAGCTGGGTTACCACTGGAAGTGGTGGTGGCCCTCCGGCTCTTGCCTGCGTGCATGTGCTCTGTCAACCAGGTCAGCCTGTTTAAAATGAGAGAAGGCTCAGCAAAACCAAGTTTGTTTTCTGCTGGGTGAGAGCGCTGAACCGGCTCAGAGAGATCAGACGGGTGCCAGAGTCAGCACAAGAGGGAGGGAGGGGGCCTGCGTGGGGGAAGAGGGAGACGGGAAATGGCAGGGAGCGGTAGCAGGCTGAGGCTAGGGCACTGCGGCCCTGTGCTGCCATTCGGAGTGACGTGGGTGTGGCTGAACTCTATTTTGGCTTCTTGCTGGTAACACAAAATACACAAAAAGGAAAAGCATTGTCCGCCAAGTAGTTTTGTTGGACAGCATGTGGAGCATCAATGGTGCATGCCACTATTGTGGAGCATCAATTCTTCCAGTGTTTCACAGCTGTTGTGATAAGCATTGTGCTTCCTAGCCCACAAAAACTGTGACACGTGGCTGTGAAGGAGTGGAATGCTTGTTCTAAACATCATGTGATACTCAGTCTAATCTACATTGTGGAATTTTTTTTAGTTTAAAACTCATCAGCAAGAACTGAATTTGTGTACTGTAGCCTGTATATGCCCCAATATTACGCATGTGAGAGTAGGAGCAAGTTACTTCTATGCCTGCTTTAGCCTGGAGAGAACCCACCTTGTCAGTGGTGATGTTTTAAACAGAGTGCCTGTGTTTCAGTGACATCGGTGTCGCTGTTGGCTTCATTCAGCTGAAGACCTGGTTGGTGATAAGGTGCGTTTTGTGCGCACTGGAGCCTGTTAAGCTGCTGCTACCCATGATAGAGAACACAGACCTACAAAGGAGAGGGATGATATTAATCTTTAGGTAGGGGGAGGCTCACCTGCAGAAAACATTGGAGTAAATTTGTGCTATAGCAAATGTGGACTGCCTTACTAGCATGAATAGTTGAAGCACGACTTAGGTATATAATGGTCTTAGCTTGTTAGGCTAAATCTGTTTGTGTTAAAATATTAAATAGATTGCAATCTCAGCTTATAGAACAAGTACTTAGAAAATTTCTGAAGGAGCTTTAAAGAAATACTGATATTTACTAACCTCTTATGTACAGAAAAGCAGCAGTGGGGTAAGTGATCGGGCAGTGGTGGAGTGGAAGCTTGAAGAGAAATTGAAAGTATTCATCAAAATCTCAAATACAAGCAGAGAGGGGAAAATATTTCCAAAATTTTCTTTTTCTCCATGTTTTCTCTCTACCTGAAGTGGAGAGAGCTGTGTAATATGGGGGATTAGAGGAGACGACCAAATGTTTCTACTTAGAAGACACTTCTTGCTGCCTCTGCTGCTGGTTTGATGGGGAAAAGCAGGCCACTGTTCTTTTTTTGCATTTTGTTAAAACTTGCCTTTTGTTGTGACTGAGTGGGGCTCTACTGGTGATAAGAACAGCGCTAAGGGTTAGAACAAAATCATTGTTTTTTGCATTCTGTGTTTCCAAGTGAGGGAAACCTTTGCTCTCCGCAGCTTTGAAGGGTGCATCATTAAATTAGGTGCCTAAATTTAAGGGTTCCTCAGAGGACCTCTGGTTTCCTCTCATTATTTTCTGTTGGCAAAATATTCTTAATAATGTGATGTCACAACAGCTGGGCAGTTGATTATGAAATGAATGATCTTAGATTACAGAAATGCTGGAGAAGTTGAAGGTAATTGTGTTGATCATATGTGAATCTCCACCTTGGCTTCCTGTGAATCATTAAACTTCTACAAGAAGAGATTACGCTCTCTAAGCATTTAGCTTCTTCAGTGTTTCTACATAAGAGTAAAACACAGGATATGAGAAATGATTATGAATCTTAGTTGAATATAGGATCATAGCAGTTCATCCAGTTTTATCATATGTAACTCATTTCCCACATTGAAATCTTGTATTCAAACCCTGAAAATCCCTGTCAGGTTATGCACTTGAGTTCCCAGCAAATACTGAAGAGTCTCTAATGTGTTGTGTTTTGTTTTTGTTCCCCCCCCCCCCCCCCCCCTCCTCCTGTTCTTTTTCTTCTCCTGGATCGGTTGCACGTTGTGCTGGGATAGAGTTTTCACTTCTGCTACGTGGTGGTAATACTGATAACCTCCAGTTTTATTGACTGGAACGTTCTTCACCGACAGCCTATGTTGCTTCTGTGAATGCAGAATACAGCCCAGAAGCGCTGTGCTTGTTGCCTGGCTGAATTTTAATTTGTTGAAGTTTTTCTTTCTTGAGGTTTTTCCTGATTCTGCTTTGTGTGCTAACTCAGAGCAGTCTTGATGGTGGAATCTAACTAGCAATTTTATATGTGGTATGAATTTTGTTTTCTGTTAAAATCTGAATGCTAAATGACTGACCTGAACGTTAGGAAGCACCTTCTGATATAATATTGCTGAACTGTGTATAAAGCATCATAGAAGTATTTCAGGTGTATACATGAGACTCTGCTCCTTGAAGCATCATAGAATTCTTTGAAGTGGAGGTGTCTGCAGCATTAATAATACAAAAATTTGGCACGATAGCAGGAAAGAGCTGTCAAGAGGTATTGTCAGTTCACCTGCTGGAGCCTTTAAAGTGCTAATTTAGATATCTAAAACAAGCTTAGACCAGAGATACTTTGCAAATCTGAACTTAGCCACTTCAGGCAGGTTTAAGGTAGGAAAAGGAGTTTCCCCTGTTGAAGACGGAGAACAGGAAAAGGACACACAAATGACATATGAAATTACTTCTTTGAAGGCTTCTACAGTCATATGGTGTGTGTATGTTTGCCTTTTTTTGCCCCTCTCAGGCTATTTCTTTAACATCTCTTAATCAGATGTAACCAGATTTGAAGAGAAGGACTTACATACTGTGTTCCTGCATGAAGTTAGTTGGTTAAAACAGTATTCGAGCAAAAACCTGCAATGTGAGCTGATTTCTTACATGGGACTCCCCATGGGAGAATGTTCTTTTGCTTGTCTGAATTGTGGAAAAAGTGTTGTTGTGTCAGGGAGCAGGAGGAGCTGGGCAAGCCAGTAGCTGAGGGTGGTGACAGCGCAGGGTGGGCGATGGCTGCTACCCTGGCAGGGCAGAGCCCCACAGCGCCTGGGCTGGATGAACAGAGCTGGAAAGGGAAGGCAACAACCAAGTCTAAGGTCAGTCCTGAAAATCCAAACTTGAACTTGGGGACAGGCACAGCTATGATACAGCTTGGGCTGGACCTGAAGGCCTGGGCTTGAGCTTAGGTGGAACCCCTGGGCAATGGGCAGCGGCTGGGGGAGTCCCAGCCACAGCCTGCGAAGCCCCGGGGCAGGCAGAGCTGCTGGCCCTGCTGCCAGCCCCCATCTCTAGGTGCTTCTGCAATCAACCCATGAATGTCTTATATTTTATCCAAAGAACCCATAACAAAATAGTTGCACACGGGTGCTGTTTCTGATACTGTAGATCTGTGATACTTCTTAAAAATGCATATTGAGGAAGGGATGTCTTGCCAAGAATGAACATCGACATTTGTTACAGCAAATGCTGCTTTCTTGCTGCCCAGTCTGCAGCCTTTGAGGAAACAGCAGACACATGGTATTTGCAGAAGATGTATATTATTTCGACAAAACTTTGCCCACAATTTCATGTACAATGATTGAGAGTGACAGTGAATTCACATAGTTGTAAGTGGCTTTTTGAAGTTGATAACATCTAGAGCAGGAGTGGGAGTAATTTATACACAAATTATTTGCCATGCATGCCTGTTGGTGCCATTTTCTAAAAAAATATTAATTGTAATTAAATTAATCTGGTCCTGTGGAAATATAATCTTGACAAAGTGTGTTTCTTGCTGCCACAGAATGCTATTAGCTCACTGAGTTGTACATGTTGTTAGTAATTTAAGTACTGTACCAGTCAAAATAACTGCAAATTGCTGGTACCAGATGTCATTAATGCAGAAAAGAATTTCTCTGCCCTAACATTTTCACCAACATGAAGGAAAAAAACTGAAGATATTGTGCAGTTAATTAGGAAATTAACTGTTACCTAGTAATCTTGCATTTTGTTTTCTAAAAAAAATGCTGCCTTCTGTATGCAGATCAGAGAATGAAATATAGCACAAATATTAATTCCTCCACCGGAGGAACTGGTGGGGAAACTTTGTTTAAGCATTTTCAGTTGGCAAATGCAGATAACTTCAAGTCAGCCTTTTTATGCACAAGCTTATGTGCAGGAACTGAAATATCACTGAGGAGATGGGGTGGGAAACTGGGCAGGTAAGGTCAAAACTGCTTGCCAAAGGAGGTAAGAGAAACGTCACAGCAAGTGATGGAGACCCGGACTCAAAGTGCTGCTCCATGTGATTGCCAGCTGGACTAGAATTTGGGCTACCTGCTTCTCCCTGGGGAATGCTCTCAGCACTTGGCTGTTGGTGTTCATGGGGACAGGTAGTACTTCAGCTGCACAGATATTCATGGTGTATGGTCTTTGCCTTGCTCCTTTCTTGCTATTGAGCTAAGTAATTCATTAAATGTATAGTTTATGACTGTGACAGTCTTTTTGAGCTTGAAAATATGCTTTGGAAATGGGCAAGATTTTTGTTTTCTCCTTTACCATGACTTGGATCAAATCGAAGTGAAAGGGAGGGATAGTAATGCTGGGAGAGTGGAAGGAATGTGTCAGCCAGAAGATATTCACATAGCAGCAGTGAAAAAGAGGAGGAGAGGTAAATGCAAAGATCAGAACAGAGACAGGGTATTGAGCAAAGAGAAAGCAGTGGAGGAAAAAGGTACAAAAAGGAAAGGGGAGAGAGACTAAGGGTAAGCAATAAAATGAATGATCAAATATGAAAAGCTGAGAAGTGGAGGAGAATCAAGGCACAGTGGGAATTGAGTGCTAAGCTGCAAGAGGAGCGAGAGCAGGATGGGCTGTCTCATGCCTCTCCAGGCAGAGCTGGATGAAAAAGAAGGTGAACAAAGGAGAAAAGGGTGAACAGTCTATTGACTGTCAGAGTCTTGACCTGCTTGGTTGGAGGGACTGTGATTTTGACTTTGGAGTTTGGGGCTCGTAGTATGCGAACAGGCTGAGGAATCTTGCATCTGTTTTATGTAAGTGGTGAGAAGTTAGCCAGAGTGCTATGGATGTGGAAGGGGAGCTGCAGGAATTTACTACATTCTCATGGAACAGTTGCAATTGGATTACTAAGATGAGTAAAGTATTTTCACAGAGGCAAAACACAGGTACTAAAGGGCATTTCAATCTAGCTCAGAAAGATGGAATGAGAAGCAGTTGCTGGAATGTGAAACCAGCTTAATTCAAATTAGAAATAATGCAAGTATCTTTAATGTTGAAACAGATTACCAAGGAAGAGGTGAATTTTCTAACTATCTTTATGTCGGTATCCCCTTTTAAATGTGGAAACTAAAGCTATATACAGAGGTAGTCTTATCTAGTCTCCTTTTAATATTACCAATAAATGGATCAAGTTTTTGTTACAGAACTGTGCTTGAAGCTCATGTTGTCACTTCTTTAGCACAATCCTACTTTCTTTTTCCATTGCTGTTTTCCTGAGTATTGTTCCTTAGTCTTGAAAGCAGGGCCAGGGATGGAAAATTGAACAAACTGTTTTCCATGAAAGACAAGTGAGTGGAGATGGCCTAACGGTTTGTTGCAGGCTGCAGTTGTAAGAGGATGTTGCAAGGATAGTGTGCCTCGTTCTTTGTGCCCACTGGGGACTGGCGAAGAAGTGTGTCATCTGAAACTGCAGCTGAGGATGTTTTAGTCTACATGTGAGGAGAAACTTTCGAGTCATGAAGGAAAATAGGAGACTAGATCTACTTGCCAGGCCTGTGAAATCTCAATCATTAGAGATTTTCAAGAAAAAGTTAGACAAATATCTGTCTGGATGGCTTAGACCTCCATAGGAAGATGGGCTTGGATGATTCATAGACCTTTCCATTCGGGATTTCTAGGATTTCTCCCAGATGAGCATTTTTGTGAGTTTTGATTTAAAACATGTTTTGTTCAAATGAGTCCTGTTTCCCAAGTGGCTCTGATTTCTTTGTCGGTACTCTCATCCTTTCCTCACTTATCAGTCTGCAAGTATTTGTACTATCAATTCCCTCAGCCCAGTTTGCTTTAGTTAGTTCTCCTTGATGGAAGCATTCCTTTGTAAAGGGTTTCATCCCAATCCTTTTGGGAACTTGCTAGTAATGGCACCTCAGATGTTAAGTTCCTATTAATGTCTATGTTTTCAAGCTACGTAGATATTTTTAATCCTTTTAATGTGTGCTTTAGTCATGCTGTATTCTCAGGTGCTAATTTAGGGGTCTTGTATGAATCTAGGAAATTTGCCCTACTGACCTAATTTGTAATCAGCTGGAAGACTAAATTAGGTTTGTTAAATGAGAGCTAGTCTCCAGCAAATAATTTTTGCTGACATTTATTATATTCCTGGCCTTATTTTGTGTTGCTTGAATGCAACATTAATAATTCCATTCACCTGCACCTATTAAATATTGCAATAATGTTACCACTCTTGCAGTCTTATGGAATGTGCAGATTTAGCCTTGAGCTGGGGATTAGTCTCACTTGAAATTAATTTTGTCACTGTGGGGGGGGCATCAACGACCCTGAATTTTGGGACAATGAGGTTTTTCATGAATTTTCATCCACTTTGGAAGAAGTAGACTTGCAAAACTTTATGTATAAAAAGCCACATCTTTTTTCTGTGTAACCATTGCTGGTTTACTATACTTTTCCTGAAGCTCATAATGTTACCTCCCCTGTGGAAGGGAATGCGTGGGGAAAGGAATGCGTGGTTATGGCTGAGGAAGACGGGAAAGTGAAGAGCACTCAGATGTGCTCTCCTGGAGGCCTGAAGTGCACTGCTGGTTCATTGCAGTGTGGGGCTGTCAGTAGTACAGAAAACAAATACGTAAACGTCAGAAACCGCTGCAGATTTAGTGGGCCAGCTTTCAGAAGAAATGTATCAGCTTGGAGTGATCAGCTTTGAGAACACATCAAGAGCTGTCAGTGCAGCCCAGAGCCATAAATATTTAATTTATCTTGACCCTTTTGATGTTGACAATCAATGTTGTTCTCTTCTGCTGCAGATCTGGGACTATTACGCTGACAGTGATACCAGTCAGTTTGTCAAATGGAATGACACTATCTCTCCATATTCTGTTCTTCATGGTCATGGGATTCTGTCAGAAGCCTTTGCACACAGTGCATAGACTGTGTGAAATTTATAGCTGCAATCCTCCTGAGAAGTAGAACAGACCAGCATAATTAGGTAATATATCTTGTTAATGATAGTTTTATGCAACCAGGTATACAAAGTAAAACTGTCTGCCTGCAAAAAACCTTCACGTTAACTAATGGTAAAATTCTGAATGCTTATAAAAGTCAAATGTTAACATTGTGGTTTTGCTTTGCCACCATTTTTTTTTACTTTATTATTGCATTAAAACCATTCAAAATATTTGTGCTAACTTAAAGGAATGAGTTATCTGTAGCAACTGTTCTTTTTTAGCTAACTTTGCCTGTTACAGAGATTGCTGGGGAAACAGGGTATGGCTGTCCAGCAATTACACTTGCACATTGATTCCATAAGTTTGGAGAGTACATCAGCGTTTAAAACTGAGTATTTTGGTGAAACAGGTAATGAAGCGAGGCATTTAAAAGGGTTGTGGGTTTCAGCTATCAAAGAGAGGGAGAATGACACCTGAGGTAAATGGATTATTATTGGTCATCAAAGCGATGCTAATTTTTAATGTAGCATGTTTCATAACAGCAGAAGCTCAAAAGTGTAAGATTTCCTATGCAGTCACTTCAGGTAGCAGATCTTCAGTGGAGTTTGGTTTGACTCAGCAATATTTACACCATGATTTATGGGTTGGAAATAGGGAGTGATGTTACCATTTGAAACTTGATAGAGCTCTCGCAAGGTCCATTAATGTGTGCGAAGTCTGAAGAAAGGACATTACCACCCAGCTCTTCTGTGAAGTGCTACAGATGTTTTGTGGTTGTGTATCTCTTCCAGAACAAGGGAAATTAGTGGAAGTATAGTACGTCCTAGTATCACACAGCAGCCTTAACCAAGGTGCCACCTCTTACGTATGTGGAAATTATTATTATCTGGTTTCTCCCAACCTGGGGCAGGACAGGACTCTGACTGATACTGACTGGAGTCCCGTTGGATCCGAGTTCCAAACAATTTCACAGCTCTGCTGGTAGTAAAAAGTTCTGATTTACTCTCTGGATAGGAGTACAAATAAGATGAATAAATGTGAATTCCTATCCTGCAGGATTTCCTCGTTGTGAACAGAAGCATGCAAGTGATTGAAAAGGTGTTAGAACAGGGTATTTCACAACTGCATCACGATGGCTTTTTTACAGCTACGTACGAGATGCACATTTTCACAAATACGACTTTCTCACAAATGTTCTCATTTGTATAATTTGTGAAATATATTATGTAATGTTCTATTTATCAGTATTTGTGGCTTTACTACTGTGGTTCCCAGCTATCGGTATGGTTGTGGTTCCCAGCTATCAGTATGCTTCTGTATGAAGCAGTTGGGTTGAGTGGAACCTGCTGGGACATGCACTTTCTCAAAACCATGAAGGTGACGACTCTCCAGGTCTTGCTTTCACCTGCCAAGGAGCCCTGTGTGATTGAAAACCATTAGTATTGGGCATAAAGTCATAATTTTCTTCATGATGGACTCTGAGTTCCCCTTTTTTGGACTGGGAGCCCTTTTCCTCCCTGTTTTATCTGAAAGTCAAAATCCAGCAACACGACTTCATTTCAGAGAGCAGGTTGATGGAACCATTTTGGCTGCTACAACGTAATTTCATCCAACTTCTACTGATTTTCTTAGTCAGGAACACATGCGATTCCTTTTTAGTTTTTTTTTTTTAATCTTGGTTAAATTGACTGCTGTTCTCATAGGCTGTGGATGGAATGCGCTGCAGGTAGGTGGCTGAGCGAGCTCTGTGTCCTGTCTGCATAGGCACCTGTTCAGTGCTGGCCTGTTCTGTGGTGACTGAGAAACGAAATAAGCATGGGAATTCAAACAACGGTTTTGCACAAATGCTTGTCAGTAAAGCTGGTGACCATCTTTAATAGCTAGCTACAAAATCACACCAATTGGGAGCATTTTCATATGGTTGGTAATATTCTCTGCTTCAGAGCAGTGCTCTTAAGCTAAGAGCTGCAGGCTACACCCCGCCCGGAAGGGACAACTGGGTGATCTGCCAACAGTCAGTACAAAATGTCGTCTTTTACCTCATGGCTCCAGGCAGGTCAAAGGAGGGGAACCAGTTCTGTCTGTCTGCAGGGCTGGACTATAGTGTGGTCTATTACGAGTTTACCTGTGCCCAGGGAAAACAAACAGCACACCACCTACTCAACTTTTTCTTCAAACTCTATTAATTTAATTAAAGTTTGGAAGAACTTGAGTGAAGGGATCAGTTTGGGGAGTTGACTGTGGCTTCAAATGAAACAAAGATGACCATATTTAGTTCTCAGTCAGAGAGAGAGGTTAAATACCTTTGGGTTTATAATATTTTCCTCTTAATTTGTGATGGATAAAACCAGTGTGATGAAATGCAGTACCCAAATAGCTTTTTTTTTTTTTCCAATAAATTGTTCAGCAATTGGCAGAAATATCTGAATTGATGTGGTGGGTGTCAAAGCATAAAGAATTACAAAGAAGAATAATCAATAGGTCTAAATGTTGTGTCTTGAGAAAATATCCACGGAAAGTTTGTTCTGAAAGAAATCCTACCTCAAGGCATAACAAAAAATATGACCAAAACAAACAGGAAAAAATAAAGTATGTTTTAACAGCCTCATTCTGAAGGGGGGTGAAAATGCTCTGTTGCAACTGTGTGATGGCCTTGCTTTTATTTAAATGCGTTTTTCACCTGTCTTGCAAATTTTATGTAACATGACATGAACATTTCAAAACGTTTCCTGAGAATTGCTTCTCCCGTGCACCAACAACATCTTAAAATTGGAGTGAATTTTGGTTTTGATATAACTAACATTTCCTTTGAGAATCTGTTAAAGATTCTCAAATCTTTAACAGATCTTACAGATCTGCCACACAGTAATTTTACTTCTGTGCAGATTTTAAGATAGGATTTGTGTGTTTTGGCGGTATGTATTAGACGATACTGGCTGGATTTAAACATACTATTTGTGTTAAAACAGGAAAGGTGTCTGGGTAAAATGATATGAGTTCCTGCAAAGAAGTGCTTTATCTATTTTCCAATTATTTATATAATATTAACAAGCCAGTTAATACAAGGCAAAGAGTTGTTTGCATTCCATTTAATAATATCTATCCATGCATAATGCTTCCCACATTCAAGACTCGAACGTCCTTCTGAAAAAGAAGAAAATCTCTGACCCACTGGGTTCACAAAGAAGCCGAAGAGTGGCCAGCGAAGTGACCGTGCTGACTGGCCAAGATGGGAATCAACAGGCAGTCCAGTGCCTGGTTTTGATGGGTTTCCTCTCTCTTAAAATGCATGGTTGCCTCTCAGCTGCAATCAGGGACCATAGTGTTTATCCCAAGACCTGTATTTTATGATCTTGCTTAGTTTTTCAGTTCTTTTTCATCAGCTCAGATGGTAGGCTTAGAGCAGTGTGAAGAGTGCATGTGCATTACTTATCTGCCTCAGCTGTCTGAAGGGGAAGCAAATTAAGCACCGCAAAGCTGCCTCATGTCAACTGTCTTGGGCATGCTTACACTGTCTGCTACGGTTAGTACCTGGATGCTGTAAAATTCTCACTGTGCTTTTCCTGAAAACACTTTGTGAGGTGCTGCAGTGCTTTTAGCTCCACTTCACTAATGGGGAATTGAGCTTCTCTAAAACCAGAGGAGACACGGAGTCCCCTTCAGATGCTCCAAGGTGTTTCAGACCCCTTGCTTAAGAGGTGATAAGTTTTCCGCTGGATGTACCCATTTCTCTACATAAGCTTAAGAAAAACATAAACAGCTTGCTTAGACTTGTCTAATTAACTGCTAGTAATTGCCTACCTAGGGGGATTATGCTGATTCAGGCACTAGAAGGTAGATCAAGTGAATACCTAAATTATGTTATTCAGGGAGGTTTGCGTGTTTGCTCAGGAGATAGAAAATGTCCTGGCCAGAGCTTAGCCATCCTTCCTATTCTTCACCCAAGTTTGTTTGCTGTTTGTTCGCCTTCCACAATTCCCTCTGGTGAACTTTCTGGTGGAGACCTTTGCTTACGATGGGTGTTTGGTGTGGGTCCTGGTATCCTATTTTATGTCTTTGCTATTTCAGTTGAGGCTCTAATGCTACAAATGTCGCATCTGGTTAGGAACTGAGTATCAGAAGAATTAAAATATAGTCAAGCAGACAACCAATATTTGCATTCTGATACCATAGAAACCTCCACCAACTGCTGCTTATACTCAAAACTTGTCCTCAAAACTTGGAGTCTTACAGCTGGGTTGTCTTGATTCACCATGTTGATGGTGTATCTGCTGTTGTGTCTTTAACTTCTTGGAGTGTGTTACGTCTGAGAGCATAGTATTCGTGCAAAATAAATCTATATCATTTGAATTTTAGGCTGTGGACAAATTGCTTCTTAAATTGAAAGAGGCTGAGCTGACCTGGTGATTTGTCAGTTTAGTAAGGTAACTGCTGAGATCCAACTGCTTGCAACCAACGTTTATTCCAGCCTTACTTAATCTAAAGGGTTCTAATTTCAATAATTAGCACTGACTTGTAATAGTTTAGACAGGAAACAGAGGGGATTGTTTGTCTGTAGGGTTCTCTTTATTTTGTACATACAAGCCTTATTCTGTACATGGAGAGAAAAAAAAAGGTGCGTGTGTGCAGATGGGCTGGAATTCTTTGCTGTGAGGATGCCAGTTTGGGAGTGAAATGTATATTATGCTTTGTTCTTGCCTTTAAAGTTAGGAGGAAAGCAACTCTACAGGAACTTGGGGAGAGGTCTTCGTGAGACGTTCCTATCAACTGGTGTTCACAAGGAGGCAGAAGTGGATAATGTTTAGCAGCAAACAGGAGTTTAAAACCCCCTATGTGTGACACCAAGAAGGAGACACCCCAGATGGTGATTCTGCAGCCTCAGGGAGTGGCACATCCAGGGGCTGCTTTCAAGCTGCCAACACAACTGGTGCTGTAGCCTCCAAATGGGCCAGATGTTACAGCTCGCTCTTTGCATGGCTGGGACTCAGCCATGAGAGAAACAGAGGCCTTACATTTTCTCTATTTTCACACCACCATATGGGAGTGGGATGCACCATGGATAAAATCAATTGCATGTGACTTTCTAGATGTGCTGCTAGGCTTATCTCTCTTCTGTATTACAGCAACTGCTGATACTTGAGGGCCCTTTAGGTTCTTGCTTTGGTTTGCTGAAGTGTGGGCATCCAGAAAGGCACATATTCAAAAGCCTCGAATGTGAAAATGGTTATAGAAACAATTTGGATGGAAGATAGATGATTTTTTTGTTTTGTTTTGTGGTTTGTTTTTTTTTTTGTTTTCATGTGAAGGCAGCGTTGCTGTGTCCTGGCAGTGTTAGAAGGTGTGCAACTAGGATGTACAAGACTGAAAGGCCATTAAAGAGCAAGGTGGCAGAAAGCTGTTTGCATTACAAGAATAACAACCAAGAAGCCGTAGTCACGAATAGAGTCCTGTGGCCATAAGTACTGGATGAGACATTGGGGGACAGCCTGTCTGACGTTTTACAATCTAGATGTTAAAAGCAGGCAGTGCAGTCCAATGAGGCATATGTTATGCCAGGGGTCTCAGGGGCCACTGCACTTACTTCTAGAGGTACTGCTGTCCGTAGCCAGTTGATCCAGTGCTCTGTGGCTGGCTGCTCTGCCAGTTGTGCTTCTGAACTGTTTTTGAAAAAGGTTTGCATTGCGTGCAGTCCTTTCTTGGCTCCTACCAACAGTGGGTACATATATAACGGCGCGGGGCTGTGCCTTCTGGCGTAGGCAACTGCAGGCGTGAAGTAAACAACAAATGGAGACACTGAAGTAAAAAGCCCTGTGTAGACTGTGCACCTTAAAGTGTGGCAAAGTGGGGTTTTTTGTGTGATGGGACTGAAGTCAATATCTGGGTTTTGTTTCCCCCTAAGGCAGATCGCTATCCAGAACTCCAGGCCCCATCTGTTGAGGCTGTTGCTGGCAGCGTTGGATCCGTGCGTGTGCCCGCTGAGGTGCTGGCACTTGTTGCGCTTGCAACACAGGACTGTGTTTTCTCTTGTGTTTCAGGCTGTGCCTGTTGCATAGATGTGTGAGGGGAGAAAGGTGCTGCGGTGTTGCTCCAGCTCTGTGTGGGCCGTGCTCCAAAGCTTCCCCCCTCCACTTGCCCAACACCCACTTTCCCAAGAACAAGTGTCCTCATGCTTCAGCTCTTTCCTGCCGTGCCAACCGGGAGCCTGCTAATGGGCAACCACAGCCCACCGGTCAGGTTACCTGCCGGGCGAACGGGACAGGCTGTCATCAGGGTACATTAAGGGCTCTTTGCAGCAGTCTGTCTGCACTACAGAGCTTTGTTGTACATCTAGAAAGCAATAGCTTTTAAATCCAGCCTTCTGTGTTGTGGCAGCATGCGGGTGCCTAGAGGCACTGAAGTACTTGCAGCCAGCAAGAGGGAAGTGGGGAGACTGAATGTGAATTGCTATTATTATTAATAATAATATTAATGAAAAAGCTCTGAAAGATCAAGGACTTTCAAATTAATTATTCCTAGTTACAATATACAGCATGCGAAGATGCTGCCTAAACCAATAATGGGCTTCTAGTCTTTATTAAATTAATTTTGTTTCAGATCTTCAGCTTTTTCCCCATCTGTGCAAATTTTTTATAAATACTTAAAAGAAGAATTAGAAAGGAAAGATTAAGTAGAGCAGGAGCAGCAGTGAGCCAGCTGAGAAAGGAATATGGAAAAGAAATAACTTATGAGAGACTGAAGCATTTTTGAATAAATATCCTTTCATTTTTATGACTATTATAATTCCTTTTCAGATACTCTTATGACCAGATCCTGCATTTCTTGTGCATTTAAATCTCCCATTAACCTCAATGCCACGATATTCAAAGCACCCCATCTTGCCTTCTATGTGCTCAGTGGGACTTTGGATTTGTGGGGAATGAAAAATTGCACCTCTAGCATAATTGAGCCATCCTTTTATTCTAAAACTGATAGTAAAGATTGAAGGTAATCAGATACTTCTGCATGAATCGTACCTTCTTAAAATATAATAATTGCCTAGGTTAATCTGAACTATAGATGTGATGTCTATTGCTGTCTGTATGGATGAATATTAATTGCATAGTTCCTGTGTGGTTAGCTAGCTTCTCTGTGGGCACGAAGCCCTGCATGGAATTCCAGAGGTGATACCCTATTTCTGTTGAGATCACTGGCAAAATTCTTGCTGACTTCAGAGGACCCAGGAATTCACTCCAGATACCTTAATAGAATTATACTAGAAAATATTTACTGTTCTCGTTAGATCCTTGGGAACTTTTCCAGAATGCTTTGCTCGTACACACACCTTTTGTTTAGGTAATGCAATTCATTTGAAGGTTGTCGTCTGTGAATGCGTTGAACATCAAAAAAAATCAAATGATGGAAGATATGCCCTAGTTGTTTTGTGTACTTTTTTCTACAACTCTCTGCATAATAGTGTGACTTACACATGGTTTTCCATTGTTGGTATTTTATTTATGCCACATTTTTGAGCTGGTAATTTAAAAGCTTACAGTATCTTTTGAAAGTATTGCTTAACTAGATCATTTAATTCTCAGCTGGGAGTCTCTATTTTTCCCCTCCAAGAAGAAAGACATTAGAGTTGCAAAGTATATTGCAATTAAAAGGAATTGTTTTGACCAAAGAGGGGGAGAGAAAACAATGTGCTTTACTCCTCTGTGATTCTATACTCCCTCTCCTCCCCTTTACAAATCTTAGTCATAGCTGCCTAAACAATAGGCGTTTGGATGCCTGGCTGACTCTTCATGTCTGTGATCAGCTGGTAGATACTCCAAATAACGGGAATTTTTCCCATCAGACATGTATATGCCAGCTCAGATTCCTGTTCGGCTCAACCTGAAGACAGCTGGTTGGCTGGGAATTTGCGGGGGAAGCTGCCTGGGTGCTGCAGCGGAAGGTGTAGCGGGAGTGGAGCCTGTCCTGTCTGTGCCAAGTGAGTGGTGCTGAAAGGCTGTTATAGTCCAAAGTGTGAGTTACTGTGGTATGAACTCATCCTGAAAATAGGGAGCTGCTGTGACCCTTCCTTGGCAGCCTCTTGTCCCTGTTGTGAATGTGAGCGGGAAACTTTAAGTGACTCCTGGCAATGCTTGAAAAACAAATGTCATTAATTGTAAATAATTGCCTATTGGGACACTTCAGCTGAGATGCTTGTGTACTAACCCACTAAAATCTGTTTCCTAATTTCTGCATTCATCTACTTACCAGTGGAGCTGTGTGCAGATGGCATAATAGCTGCCATGAATATTTGCTCAGGTCTGAGTGCATGTTGGGATTCAGCCATACTCAGGACCTGCTTTCTTTCTCAGAAGCTTTGAGCACTTGCTTGTCAAATTGGTTTCAGCTAACTGTTTGCACAGTTCTAATTTTAAATCCTCTCATTTAAGGGGGAAAATACCCCCACGCAACAAAACCCACCTTTCTTCCAGTCTGCCTCCTCTTTCTCTCAAAGTTGCACTGCTTGAGGGCTGTCTGGTCTGCCCTGGCTGCTGCTGGTGTCTGGAGAGCTCTGGTAACCCTGGAGCTCATGGAGAGGAGGTGCTGTGTTGTCCTTCTGAGAAATACCCCGTCAGGGTTTCTAGCACACGATTTGAGTTGCCCCGAGAGGTGCCTTTCTTTCCTATGTTATGAAAGGGCAGCCTGTGTTGCTCACTGGTGCATCACAGGTGTGACGAGTCCTGTCACTGGTTAGAGCAGTATGCTGTACTCTTGGTTCTTCAGTTTGGTCATCAAACCTGCTTGGGAACAAAGTCTTGGCATGCTGTCATTGATAAACCATTCCAGGTCTTCTGTCTGCCTTCAACCTGCACAGGAGCAGTCCTGACTTGGAGAGGGTCTCCATGACTAAAGCTATCAGGTGCCATCAAATAGTATTGAATAGGATGTTTCAAAATTACTTTTTGATGACATCAAGATTTTGGGGGGTGCTGCCTTTTTAAAAGAGCTCAACAACGAAGAAAATGGTGATGGGGAAAAGTAGACTTTAGAGCTCTAATTCTAGCAGATTTCAGTCTTGTTTACATCCTAGGTGTGTGGAACTTGATTGAAAGACTTAATAGTTGGTATCTCCATGCCTTGTGTTTAAAAATGAAAAATGGATTTAGAAGAAGCATGGAGTTACAAGCTGTTAATTAACCTGTGCATATAATGGAAGTCTGGATTGTTTTCATGTGAGATACGGGAATTATATTTTTTCTGCTTCAATATTAGAAGTTAATAAAACAATCTGAAAAAAATAATTGCCCAGCTTAGAGAAAGCTTTAACTATGTAACCTACTATTTGTATAGCCTCCTCTTTCGACATGTTGCTGAAGTGCATTTGTTGTGTTTTCATTTTCTTCCCCAAGAAAGAAAAATCAGTCTTATTAGGTTAGCACTATGTTTTAAACCACTGTGAAATGTCCATTTTATTATTTAAAAGTAGAACAGCCTTAGAATCTTCTTCAGGGTGAAAATTTAGTTAATAGAGGAAAGGCAGATGGTGATAAAGAAAAACTTGGCGGGGAGTGGGGAGATCTGAGAACTTGGAGCAGCCTGTTCAGTATGTCTGAGGGGATGTCTGTGCATGCATGGCCTTGTTCCTTTTGTCCCTTGAATCCATGCAGTTCATAGCCTTCGTGAGCATGGTGAACCTCAATGACGTTTAATATATAATAAGAAATTATTTTGCTGGTCTCACTTGGGGATGTGAATTTATTACTGGTCTCAGATGTGTTTCTTTTCTTCTTTTGTAATGCTTTTCAGGGAGGGAGGCTCCTCCTAACAAAATGGAAGTGTTCATTTGAAATTTTCTTTTCTGTTTTGTCATGGGAGATCAATAGCTTTTAAGAACAAAACAAAAAATAGAACAGATAAAAACAGGAGTAAATTCTACATTGTGCGAAAATTGAAGAAAATGAAGGACTTGTCTTCTGTGAAGTAGAAACAAATATCATGCTTCGAGAATTTTTTGTTTCATGTAACCATAAGAAACTAGTGTGGATGATTTTCTGCTAATTTATATGTTTATAGGGAGCAGTTCTTTGTATATGTAATAATCATTTTAATTTGCATTTCTGAACTACCTGTTTCTTGCAGTATAGCTTTGGAAGGGCCCTTAGAGAACCTGTTAGCTATGTTACTTGCTTTTCTTGTTAAGTATAGAATTGCAGAGTTAATATTCTAGTACTAGTTATACCTGATGATGACAGAAGAAATGAATAATCACAAACCTTTTTTTCATGAAAACTTCTGATGTCACATTTCGCAGCATCTGTAGGGTCACTTACAGTATCATTCTGCAATTTCTTGTCACTTCTAATCTGCTTCTAAAATTGCACTGGAAAACAGGTAGCGTTTGTAATCCACTTAATTCATCTCTGCACCAACTCATACAGAGGTGATGAAATTAAATATCTCTTTGGTCATTAGGGCAAATAATAAACAACCCTGATCTGATTAAGAAACTATATTGATCTAAGCTGCTCAAGAGCAGCTAAGGAGACAAAGTTCTTTAGCAGCAAATGCCTCTTGAAGATTGCCAGGGGGCAAGAGGAATTCTCCAGGGCTGAGTCTTTTCAAGGTGTACAACGTGTTTGATCACTGAGCTGTGCAGGCCGGTGTGATGTGGATATATAAATCTTAATGGAACTTCTTTACATCCCCTTTGGTACAGATAACGACCCCAGGGATATTTAGTTTAAAGAAAAGTCACTTAAAAAGAGAGATTTGATCAAGGCAGACAAAATGGGTCTCCAGTGGGCACAAATTGAAATAGAGGAAATTCAATTTAATGGTAAGAAGAAACTATTTTACTGTAAGGGTGATTAAATGCCAGAACAGGTTGTCCGAATGGGTTATAGACTCTGCGTCCTTGGAGATAATCAAAACCCAAAGGGACACAGTCCTGAGCAGCCTGCTGCAGGTGGCCCTGCTTTCAGCAGGGGGGCTGGACTAGATGATCTCCCGAGGTGCCTTCCAACCTCAACAACCCTGTGATTCAGTGTAATAATGACGGTGTGAAAAGATGAGTGAGGTGACTGTGGCTCACCTGTTTTTATACCAAGGTCAAGCAGACTTTTGAGAAGTCTAATGATTAAGTACTGTGCTGCTTTTCTGGCCTTTTCAGCCCCAGAGAGGGTTTGGTGTAGTTCAGGAGCAGAAGGAGAGGGTATGGAGAAAGAGAGCGAATGCTAGCAAGTTTTGGATTTCCATCTGTGGGCAGTGGAATGCAGCTCATTTCATGCTTGTATGTGCCTTCAGTGCTGGGTGTTAGGACAAAGACTGGATTAATTAGCTTGTGCAATAGTAGTTATACAGATCCATGTGTGGTCTGTGCATTCTCTGCTCCTAGAAATGAGACAAGGCTGCTGCAAATTCAGTTTTAAAAAAAAAGCATGGAACTGAAAGGGAAAATTATGGTCTTTTTGAATCACCTAGCAGCACACATTCATTCTGGGCACATACTTGGCTCAGTAGGTGGTATTATTTACTGACCAAAGAACATTAGTCAGCATGGCAAGCTATGGGCATTTCAAATCAGAAAAAAACTAATAATAGAGTGTTCCCCTGACTATATAGCTCCTCTTCTTAATTTATCGTTTGCAGTAGGTGGAGAAGATGGAAATTATAATGGTGATTAAAAATGAGCAGACAGAAACTTAGCAAAGTAGTCTGACAGTCTTGAGAAATATCCAGATCTAACCGGACAAAGCCTGAAATCAACTGCAGTCCCTTACTCTGCACTCAAAACACGCCTGCAGTGTCTGGGTCTGGCTGTTTTGCAGCCACTTCCTAGCACTTGGGCTGGTGGTTGGGTGGGTGGGGAAGGCGAGGCAGCGAGCCAGCATTTCAGTAAACTGCAGTGGGTGGGCTAACAGTGAGCCAAATGTAAAGCCCCACTGTAATTGTGAGAGCTGCATTAGAAATGCACCTTGGAACGTTATCAGAGATTAATGGTATGTTGTCTGCTTACCTCCAAATGGCTTGCGAATGAGCACACTTAGGGAGACAAGAGCTTGGTTTTTTGGAGATGTGCACTAAAGTTTCAGACTCCGCGAGTCGGTATTCAGTGGGTGTAAAAGATCACTCCCTTTGGGTAGTTCTAGCAGGCAGTTGTTCTAGTAATATATTGTGTATTGAAAGATTAATACAGTTCTTTAGAAATTGCCAGATAAACTAAAAAAATAAAGAATGGGATTCTTCCATTCTTCTGGGGCGGGAGGGGGACAGGGAAGAAATTGCTGAGACTGTCTGCCATACTGGAAAATACATGAAATAAATATGCAACATCTGTAAAAGCCAGAGATGCATCTTCTGCCAGCCCTTCCTGTGAGAATTTGAAGGAGAAGATGTTGCTGGTGGTCGATTGTCTATGAGAAGTTCTGCATGTTTGAGAGATCAAAGGTTGTGTCGTGGCCCATCAGGAGACGCCTCTAGCAAAGCCCAGATTAGAAAGTCATCAATTCAGGAGGTCACATCTGCACATGTTTAAAAGCCCTTGATATGAATGTTACTGATGTGAGTGCTTAGAGGACTATGTGCTCAGGTGCACTCAGTAGGGACCAACCTGAAGCCAGTGCTTAACTCTCTAATGAACTGGAGCAAAAGAGCATCAAGTTCTTTGCAGGACTGGGACCTCAGTTTGTACGGGTACTGTCTGTGGGCTCACTTAATTTCTCTAGTTGTGTGCGCACACTGTCAGTGACAGCCACTCAACATGCAGCACACGGAGCCTTCCTCAAGTACAGAATATTACCCTGCAACTAAGCTTAAGTTCTCCCATTAATCTAAGGTTTAGATTCATGATGACAAATCTTATTTAAGGGCCTATGTAAATTTTGACATTAATACTTCTCTAGCACTTTGACTTAAATATGGGAGCTCCCTGCAATTCCTGACCTCAGAATCATGCTATGATATATTTTTTTACAGTTGCTTTTATCACAGCAATTCGTCTTAACCTGTCGCAGAACATTGTCTCTAAACACACAGAACCTGTCAGTAATGGCTGTTCAGTTAGTTCTTTATTTTGTGGATATAGAATGACAAGTTTCAATGGCGAGTGTTTTGTTGAGAAGTTTGATAATACTTTAAAGTGCATTGATTTCTCCCCGATAGGCTACAGCTTGTGATCTTTACACATGGGAATGCTTTGATGCCATGCAATAAGGCACTACTGCTTTTGCTCACCAAATATTTGTACAGTGCTAGACAGGAGAACAAACATAACTTAATGTTTGAGACATTCCAACATTTCTTTTCACATTTTTTTGAATGCTGTATAGTTTTAATTGTGTGTGTTCTGCATAGGCAAAGGTTTTGCCAGTACTGCAGGAACTCTTGTGTTTTTAGTCTCCCTCATCTCCCTCATTCCAAAACCAGACTTCATTCTAACATAGCAGTGTGACACCTGTCATCTCTCACTGATGACATCTCAACATTGATTAAATAGAACGCTAATCATCATGGCGTGTGCTATCCTGCTGTTCTTTTTTTGCTTCACATTGCAAATTCCCATGAAGTGTTCAGTGTCTCTGAATGTCTTCCATTTTCAGTATTGCTTAGGTTCATGGACTACTGAAATCCAGCTGTGAAGGACAATTTTATCTGAACATGAATTACTTTTAATTTCTAGATTTTAATTAGGTGGCTAATTACTTATGACCATATTGTATCATTGATGGCATTTCAATTTTTAAGATAATTACACAAGTATGTGAAGCTAAAGAATTGTTCTTTACAGTTCTGCAAATCTTGCTGTTATAATACAGATATGAAATAGAGCCTCATAATTCTGAAGACTTCAATTTCCATAAGTTAAATAACTATTAATTGTTTAGTGGAGTTAGCTAATATTTCTAGAGCAACTCAGGGTAATAAAAAATGAATTGTCTGTTATGTACAACCATACTTTGAAGGGCAGACTAAACATTTACTGAATTTGTTTATCTATAGTCTGGATTTTTAATTTAGCTTCATGGAATGCTATTTTGTTGGCTAAATTACATTATCTATGAACTATCGAAAGTAGAAGTGGTAGCCGTAGAAATAAACCAAAAAAAGCCTTCCCCCCACCAGATCATAACAGCTCCCTCCCCCACTCTGGTTTTGTTATATTAAGCGGGCAATCTGTAAAGGTGTGCTGCATCTCTCGTTGGTGGGACTGTGTGTATCGCACACCGTTACTGAACAGCATATGCTGACTTCTTCATAGCACCACTGCTGAAAATGCACAGGCTGCACTCGTCATGTATTTGCACGTTAGCTTTCTAGTACTCATGGTTTGGTGGCTGTTCACTACATCTGTTTTAAGCTGGTTACTCCATGGCAGCTCAGAACAGAGACCGTGCTCAAGTTACTGTACCTCTGGTGCCATGAAAAAGTGGATGTAGCAGGGTTGGGTACAGGAAGTTCTGCGACAAAGACCCATGGCATGGACTTCAGCTTGTGATGTATGAGCCTTCTGAGCACCACGAATGCTGATGTGAGCACCCGAATCCTGTGACGGGATGCTTTACCCTACCCTGCAGGATAGCAGAACTGATCAGTCACCTGCCCCTTCCAATGGTCATAAATTTTGTCAGGGTATCTTATCCTGAATTTCATTTGTTTAGCTATATTAAAATGAAAGAGTTCCTGTCCTCATAAGAAAAACAGCCACGATTTCCGTGCTTAGCCAGCTCAAGTATAGACTTGTACAAATGTTTCTATGGCATGAGAAAAACGTTTCGATGTTTTCTTTCTCTTGGGAGGGGGCAATAAATGAAAATGCAACTAAACTTTCACAGAAGATGATGTATGAAAAATTAATTTTGGTAATGCATTTGAAACCTGGGATTCCAATGCACTGATCTGGGCCAAAGTATTTTCTCATGATGTAGTATGATATTAAATGGAATTGTTTTGTTGTGACAAATTGCCTACATGAGCCTCTCTGCTTTGGGATCTGTTATTCCTGGGGGTTCAATGCTATGTCTAGACAATGCTGCTCATTTTAGGTCAAAATCTGCATTGTAGTGATGGCTTGCTTTATTTTCTAGGAGGTTGGGAAGGGGTGAGCTGCCTCTGGGAGAAAACTGTGTTTTGAAGTACCGGACCCAGAATGAAATGGCTTGTTACACTGATGCAAAATAAAATATTTGGGGCAGTTATTTGTTTTGTTTTTGTTGGGTCTATCCATGTCTAAGTGTAACAATTCCTTCAGAGCTTGGACTGGAAAATTTTGGGGTTTTGTAACAAAAAAATGATGAGAACTGTTTTGTGTGGGAAGAGATAAAATCTTTGTTTTTACAATAAATGATTCATTGGGAAAATTACCAGTTATCTTGACTGGCACACCTTGGGAAGTTCTCACAGCTTTACAGTCTTGTCTGGTTATTGGGGTAGCAAACCAGTCATGTTTATAAGCTGGTGTTTTCCCTTCACTGAACTTAGTGAAGTAATACTTGTGTTCTGTCTAAATTTCCTACCTGTAAAGTAGTCCGGTAGTAACTCCCACTGCCTTGCCTACTGAGACCCTCAGTTCTTGTGGTCAGTCTTTACACAGACCTTAGAACAGTGGGGCCTTGAACACAATTGGTTCCTCTCTGGTTCCTGAAATGGGAGAAATTATACATAATGTACATTCCAAGCTTAAATATCCGAGGCTGGAGCTGCAGCTGTCTGAACAACTGGGAATGCAGCCTGGTTGAACTGAGCCCAACCAGTGATGGAGCAGGTACAACACCTCGTAAATGTAACCAAGTGGCAAATCAGTTTGGATATTCTCAGTGAACTATCAACACATGGTCTGCAAGCATGAGTTATTTGTGAATAGTTTTGTGTAACGAATACATTCCAGAATTTCACAAAATGCTCAGAGAGATGAAAGGTGAAATGCAGTCAATAAATTATTCATAACAAATTATTCACTAAGCTCTATTCATCACTGAGATGAGACAGAATTATTGACTGGACATGAAAACAAAGTTTCATTTCAGAGAGATGATATTAAAATACCGGTGTGTTAGTGTAATTATGCTGTGACTGTAAAGACTTTACTATTCTGCAGTAAAATATGCCTTGGGTACTGCTGCAGGATTGATATTCTCCCGGGCTAGTACAGTGGATTTTTCCTTTAGCTACCTAATAGAATTTAGGTACGCTATTGATCTCCTCCCATAGTGAGACAAATTTTTGCTTGTTTCCTTTGCTTATAATTTGCTGAAAAGCAAATACTGTGCTCAGCTGGGCAGGATGGAGAGGGGTTGAACTGGAGGTGGTACATACGTAGATATTAAGCATTCTTCCTTGTGCTTGGATGACAGTCTGCAGTGTCTTTAAGTGTTGCTATGATGTGAGAAGGAGGGTACCTTCTCTTCTCACTTGCATGTTCAATATGTAAGCGTTTGGGTCCTGCTTCAGTTTCGTGTGTGTAAGTACCTGCATTGACATGGGAATAATCTTTTGGCCAGCAGGTTGGGAAACAGCAGTTAAAATGCCATCTCCAGTAGAATTTCCATCATCACTATGACCAGTGGATCTAAATGGATATTGTGAATGTGTATTCATGTTTCTTCAGCCCAGGGGCTGCTTCCTTTAGTCAGCTCCTTAGGTTTTTGAAACATTTTCCTCTCGATTTGCTTCTTAAGGTACAAAATTAATACTAGCATGTCTACTGCAGCCCATACATGGGGATATGACCCTAGTGCTCCAAATCCTAAATGAAATCAATCTATTGTGTTAGGAGCTGCATTTCCACAAAAAGACTTTGTATTATTTCCTTGAGTTCTACTGTGGAGTACCTTCTATCCATAAGCTCTTAACATCGCAGTCTTCTTAAATCTATTGGTGATGTGAAGTGTAAATTGTTCTTCTTCCCCAACTCAGTCGTTGTGTTTGTCCCTGCACGGTGAACTCCTTGGTGCCTGGACTGTCTCTGTGTGATCAGGTACTTCTACTGCATAGAAGGTGTGCTATAAGCAGTAAGCACATAGGGTCACTGAAGGGGACAAGTGTTCTGCCTTTGAACTCGTTGCCTGAAGGGACAGAACATGAGATAAAATAAACAAGTTGCCTGATGTTAGCACAACAAATCTAGTGTTTGAGTCAATCTACACAGTTCACCATTTCAGATCAGGACTCGAAATCACTGTAGTACTTCTCTGCTGTTTTTAGTTGTTGTGGACTTATTTTCAAAATCACATAATAGAACTGCTGTTTATTCATGGCAGATGAGCACATATTGGTTTGTACTGGAAGGCCCAATTTGTTCCACCCCAGTTAAAGATGTTGGCCTAAAACCAGGGAAGGGGTCACAGGAAGTCTTTGTGCAGCATTGCTTTTGATGCTGCTGTACGAGCTGTAGCTTTGGCTTTGGTTACTGAATTGCTTTCACTTATTACTGACAGACAGTCTTCCAGCAAAAAGGGAGGCTTTTCAAAATGGTAATAAAAGCATTAGTGCTCCATCATCATCATCTTGCAGAAAACAATGTCTAGATCAATCTATCTCCTTCTAAATCTTTAGAGAAACAAAATTTAAACTCATTTTGCCAAGGCCAAATGTCAATCATAAGAAAAAATCTATATGAAATTTTAATTGCAAGATGTTCAGTGCAAATTTAATGAGTGAAATAAGAGATCTGAGAATTCAAGCATGCTCAGCTCATGCATAATGTTGACTTAAATTGGCTCTCTAGAGGTGCAGGGAATTGCGTTTTTAGAATTTACACACTGATAGAGCAAATGTACTGGGCCCTGTAGGTTAAGGTCATAAATCAGAATCATTTAACTGCCTTTGAGTGATTGCTACAGACTATAATGGTTGGGAGAACTGGCTTCAGCTACAAGTGATTACTCTGCTTGGATTATTGAAATGCTACTCAATATTCATAAATCAGTGATCATTAATCCCCCAAATAGTTCCTGTCAGCTTTCTAAATACATTTCCTACTAGCTAATTGAGATTGAAGGAGACTAGCATGCACTGGTTCAGAATTAGGACAAATGAGCTGCTTTGCCTACCTAGGATCAGAAACACATCTATGGGGGAGACTGACCCGTGCTGAGTACATATGTGGCTGCTAAAATTGTTGTGTTTAAGCTGTTAACTGGAGAAGCCTTTCTTAGCAGGTTTTGCCCTCATGAGCTACAATGACTATAAAAAGAATTTATGTTTTTCTATGACAAAGATTTTTGTGTGCTACGCATCGAAAGTAGCTAAACTGTCAGTTGGCATTCATCACGGTGCAGAGGGCAAGTACGTGAGAGACCAAGACCTGCAACCCTGGAACTGCATTGGTGTAAGATGCTCATCGTCATTTTCTCCACAACAGTTGAGAAAAAATTTAAATTCGTAGCTTTGGTGTTGTGATGTAATTAGAATGTTTTAGCTCCACAGAAATTTTTATTAGCTACACATATGAGCTTAGTTTAATTTTGTTTAATACTCTAACTGCCTATACTTGAACGTGAGGAAAGTTTCACAGATACTAATGGTCTGTATTACTTTCTAATACAGTAGATGTCAGGTGGATTTGCAGACTTCAAATACCAAAGTTCTCTGAAAGCAGAGGTTTGAACTGTAGGAGATCTGATTTGAAGTTGACATAAGTGGTTGTTTCTGTGGGTTCTACAGAAGGACTTGGTATCATTTGTGCACAACAGCTGAGAGGCACAGCTTGGTTCTTCTCTACAGAATCATGTAAATGGCTCAAATGTATCTGAAGAATGCTCTCTAGGATAGCCCTGGCACGTTCCCTATAGTTGCATTTTTGTTGGCTTTCCTGAGGAGATGAGGACGCTGTGCCCATACTGGGTGTGTGACCGTGTAGGTGTCTGTCTGTCTGCTCTTCCTGTCTGCTGGCCATTTTGAATCTGTGGACCAGCTTCCATCCAATGTGGCAGAGCGGGAGGGGGGTTAAAATTATCGGGTTCCTGCAACTGGGTAGGGAAGAAAAGACTGTCCTGCTAATCCCCACGAGGAAAAGTGGCAGTGTGAGCTCTGCCCTTTAGCAGGGATCAGGAAGCCACGTGGACCTTACCCCCTGTTTTTCTCATAGCTCAGGTGCTCACAGAACTCCTTGTTTTTCTGTTGTCCTGTTTAAATGTTGCTGTTGCCATGGGCTTGGAGAGCCTGTATTTTTAAAAACTATTATTGTTTAAGTACTGCTTCTTTCTCATAGTTTCCCTCTTCTATCCTGTTAATTTATTTTTTGTACATGCTTTCTTTAGAAAAAAAAAAAAGTGAGACGTAGTTGAAGGGCAATAGACAAATTAAAATGGTATTTGTAGGTGCTAGCACTGGCAGGGATGCTACTCCATTGTTGTGATGATGTACAGTATCAAAAGTCACTGAGGAAAGGAGAGATGCTGGTGCCTTGTAATTATCTCTGAATATCTCTTATTAGTAGGATTTATGAGAAGATGAGCTTGAGAGGAAGGATTTATTTTTCTATCTATTTCTTTTTTTAAATGCATAACTTAAACCACGACTGATGTGTATCTAGGTTCCTTTCATATCACGACCACCAGAACTCCAAGCAAAAAGCTAATTGTATCAAAAAGACGTACTTAATTTGACAAAAAAGAATTATATTTGAAACGTGTGGAAGGAATAAACAATGTACTTAAGAGTAAGTGTACTTACATTGCTGCTGCAGTGCATCCTTTTATTGCCGTCAACACTGACTCAGACGTTAACATAAGTCCCTTATCTTTAATTGAAACTAGTAATGTATATGAAGTTGAGGATGTGATGAAGCAGTTTAAGGCGGAAACCTCGTCTTTTGTCTCTCTCTCATTGCTGTTCCACCTGTGTTAGCTCCAGCCCAAACCTTCCCTGGCTGGCTGCTGTGTTAAAATGTAACCGGGCATCCCATCGGACAGTTACACCTAGGGGTGAAGCACACACCCGCATTAAATGACATCAGCTATGCCCTCAAAGAAGCTTTTAAATCCAGGCAGTCGAGGTTGCGGTCCCTTCTGCTGTGAATGTTTTTTCTTCCTGTCACAGGTGCTTCCACGTAGTACAAAATGCTAAAAATGTTTTTATTTTATAGTGTATCGTTACTTCATTACTTTGGTGTTGCGGTTTGGTTAGTGATAAACTGTAAATTCTCCTGTAACTTCTCTTAAGCTTCTGGAGTCGGGGAATGGCGAGTGTGTGGTGATTGGTGCCTCCTTCGGGATCCTTTGGCGGGCTTTCGGGAAGCGCTGCCGCACTGGCAGCATTAGCGGCACAGCCTGGGAGTGGGGAAGCCTTTCTTCTGGTACCTTCTGCCGGGAATGGATTTTAACTTACTGCTGGTACGTAGCCCCTCCAAACGTGGACTTCGACTTCTACTGTACTAGATGCTGTCTATAGGTAGACCAAAAAGTTGCTCTAAACTTCAGTTTGCAATTGAAGTACAAAGCAAAAGACACATCGTAGGCAGAGAGTGAGGAGCCACTCATGTGGGGCATTTTCTTTTTCTTGCTGGTGCTATAGAGGTGTAGCTCCTCATGTCACTATTGATGAAATTCTTCTGCAGTGCTTTGTGATTGAATTTCCTTTCTTTAAAGCCATGCTGTTCTATCTGACCAGGCCTCTGTGGCTGATGCGAGAAGTAGAAATGAGCTGTTGATAGCTTCTTTACTAAAGCCACCTTGTGTTTGCACTGCGATGGGACCAGATTGCTTTGTTGGGCATAAAGCATGCAGTGCACTGTCTGCATCTCTGCTACCCAGATAAGCAGGGAGAGAATGTTTGTCCTTCAGGCAGACTGAAGTGACGTAGTTTTTGGCACAAGAGGCAGCAAGCAGGTAAACTATGCGCAGAGACTCCTGCCGCGGAAGGAGAGGGATTGCTCAGTTTGTTGCCAAGCTTGGATTCTCAGATGTGGGAGTAGAAGGTGAAGGTGCAGAGCATCTGAACAGAAATAGGACAGAAGGACTCTTGAGGGCCAGGCTCATTTTCTGGGTGGACTAAATACCACCTAGACCTCTGTGATCTGTCAGGAGTCAGAGCAAACCATCCCTTGGGAACTGCGGGAAGGAAATGGAGTGTAGTCCAGCCGCCCATGGCGTGTGGTGATTAGCTGTGTTGTCATTGCTGTTTTCTGGTTTGGCATAAAGTTGAGATGGCTTTGACTTGGCTGCCTCCCTTACACCCTGTTAGGTCCCACAGGCAACCTGTCGAGAGAGGGAACCAGCAATGGGGTTTTTTAGTTTTTCAACCTCATTTTTTATGGATGTTTATACTTGGTTGGAACAGAGGTAGAGAAGACAAAAAGGACAGTGTCATTGCAAAGTCTGTCCAGATGTTTGTCTGCACTAGCTTTTCCACATGTATAGCTCCAGACTGTGTTGTTTGCAATTATTTATTTACTTTTTAGCCTTTTTGCACACCTGCAGCTCTGGCCCTAAGGATTTTGTTATTTTTATTTCCATTGTTGTGCCTCCAATTCTTAATTCCTTCTGCTATTACAGCGGTTTTTCTCTAAGAATAGACTGTTTGGTTCTGTAGAGCTTGGTATTCAAAGAGGACATGCTAAACTGAAACAAGGATATTCTCATGTCTGCATTTTTCATGCTGATTTGCCAGTGCTTCCTTCTTGTACTGTGAAAACTGATTGTGAAATGATAAATAGCCAAACCTTGTTATATCTTGTTAATAGACTAATCCCATTGTCATGTCAGATCCTCTAATCTTGATCCAAATTTTGTCTCTTGATCTAATTAGGTTTTTCATTTGTTCCATTTCTGGCTCTTGGAGTTGCTGGGCTGGCTCTTGAGACTGATGAGGTGGAATGATCCATACGGTTCCTAGTGGTTTTAAACAGAAACATCTGTCAGAAGCGAGCAATTTGTTGGCGGAGTTTAGCAGGAACTAAACTTGCATTTGACAGCGCTGCTCTTGCTTCTGAATGACTTAAGTTGGTGAGAAAAGCTATTAGGGCTGCAGAGCCAGCAGAGATCATCTGTCTCTCCCAGGGTCTGTAGGATGCACCATGCTCTCCGGTAACCTTCAAAGGAAAATTGAAAGTCCAGAGAGATAATAATGACACATTTTCGTTGTTTGTTTGTTTCCTTCCTTTTCTTTGTTGGAGAGGAGGCTTCAGCAGTCATATCTTCATTTTCTTCTTGCTGGCTAAAGATTAGCTGTAATTTTTTTTTTTTTTAATTTTAAGTCATCAGGGACTTTTGCTGAAGTGTGAAAGCTGTGAGTTTAAATACTGTCCTGAACAGAGATGATCCTCCTGTAAATTAAGGTCTGACTTAGTGACCTGGAAGGAGGGTACACATCTGTAGTGTCTATGTGAAAACTATCTATATCCATATGTACACATACACATATATAAATAAAACCAACAGCCTATTTCCTTTTGTCACCTTATGTTGCATCGTGTCATTCATTGTTAAATGATATGGTTTCAGAAGAGAAGTTATTTCGTTGGCACTGATCCTGCCACCATTTAAGCCCCTGGCAAAATTTCACTGATGTAAGAGAGTGGGATAGAGGCAGTGAGGAAGGGGAGTTTGTCAGTACAATTCTTTCCTTGGGCCGCAGCTCCCAAGAGAGCAGCAGGAGTCACTAGGCAAAGGTCTTCAGCTTGTGGATTTTTTAAAATTAAATTGTGGACACAGGCCAGCTCGTGAACCTGCAAGGAAATGGAAACACCACAATTTCATTGTAATCCTGTCTGCTGCAGATACATTACAAAAGGTTACAGTCATCTGCTGGGGCAGCAGTTTTTCTGGCCTGGCAGTGGCTCCGTCGCTGCTTGTGTAGTGATGAGGAAGCACCTGCCGCGTGACAACAGCGCAAGGACCGTAGGAAAAACAAAACGCTGCTCTACTTTGGCTGAGACATGAAGCAATACAAAGCCTGCTGAGAGCAGAGAAAGGAGCTGCCTGCACACACACAGCCTGCGCAGAGCAGGCAGCGCTTCAGGAGTTGTTTTCGGGAGGGTATTTGGCAAGGCAGTTGAGATGAGATGGATAAGATATGCTGTCAAAATTCACAATTAAGATTTGTGTATCTGAGTAGTCTGCTACGCGTTGGAGTAGTTGTGCTGTACCTCCTGCTAAATGCAGGCAGCACAAATTAAAATTGGACATGAACTATGGTATGTGAAACGTAGTCTCTCCATGAAATGCCTGGGGTTCGGGAGCCCGGCAGCTGTTGCCTTCATCCTGTGGACGTGGGGCTGCCTGCCATGGTGCGCGGGCAGACGGTGCCTCTTCATGTGCGTGGCAGGTCGGGCCTCCACGCCGTACCTGCTGTGGGTCAGGAAGAGCTGGAGTTTGTGGCTCCAGCACAGACAAGATTATGCAGAGCGAGGTGCTTGTGGGGCCTTTCCTCTGAACCAGGGGTGCGAGCGTTGCTGGAGGCAGTCCTGGGCACTGCTGGGTTCCTGGGGCAGCCCCGTGCTGGGGCAGTGCTGTGCTAGTAGGAGCACAGACAAGGCATTTTTTCACATTCTGATGTTTCAGCTGGCAGCTCGTTATCACTTGAGTCGTATTGTTGGATCTGTGTTGAACGCAAGTGCTCAGGATCATGCACTGATCCTGTATTTAAGAAAAAAGACAAAAATCCTTGTTTTATCATAAAATTAAGTGTTTTCTGGCTATGAGTGATGTTGATTGGAGTGATGTATATAGCACATACAGTTTATTCCAGTCCTCAGTATCTACTCCAGATTCGTGGGTGATGGGTTGCTGTGCTTTTTAGCAAATACTTCCTGCAGAGGGTGTGAATTTTGGAGATGATAACGTGTCAAGCAGAACTATGCAGTTAGTTAGCTTAGCTTTACTTTGAATGGAAACCTAGGTGTAGCTTAAGTATGATTCTTAAACATTTCTGCTCTAACTCATAAAGCCAGAAAGTTATCATTGTAAAGTGGGAAATCAAATTATTTTGAGCTGAGGTGGCTTGAATTACAACGACATCCATTTTGAGTGAAAATAATCAAATGTTTCAATGGAAGTAATAGAATTGGTCAAAATATCTTTAGTGAGAATAAGATTTTCAATGTGAAGTTTTACATGGTGCAAGTCTTACAGGTGTCTGCCTTTCAGTTCTGTATCCAGGCACGCAAAAATTCCAGGTTTGACTTAAATGATCTCTAGTTAACAAGAAGATCAGTTATTGCTTGCACCGTGTGTTTCAGTCCAGGCAGTGATTTTTACATGATTCTACACTAATTAGGCATGTTATCGCTAATCTTTTGTGGCTATTATGAAAAGGGGGAGGAGAACTGATAAATAATACTTATAGGTTCAATATTAGATTCTCTTTAAAAGTACAATTATCACTCATGGGAGACTGCATGTGCACAAAAAGCAGATGTTATTTTAATGTGTAAATCAATAAAGCTGCCTTTTTTTTTTCCTGGTTTTATTCCAGTATTGATGGGATTTGTAAAAGTCTTTGTGAAAACAGCATCCTATCTGTCTTGGGTTTTCAGTAGGAAGGATGGATCAATTTCTTTGGGAAGATTCTGAAAGAGTATAAAACAGACAGATATGATCAGTGATTCTGAAAACCAAGATTAATCTAAGTATTGATGGCTTCCAGCCAGGCCCTTGTATGCTTCTGGAACATGTGCAGTAGCCAGCTGTGAGCTGTGCTCTGGTTAAACACAGTTGACCCCAACTGAAGCTGAAAGGCCTATGATTTGGGGGAGAGGGAAGGAAATAATAGTAATATTAAAGAGTCAAGGTATTTGGAATAGGAAAATAAAAGCCTCAACCTTTTAAATTAATTTTTCTCTTGGTTATGCATGATGGCAGATTTTGCTGTGGAGCAACATGCCACCCTCAGAAATAAAAGGGAAAAGAGCATCTGTACTGAGGAGTCCCCAGGATGAGTGTGTGTGTGGAGTAGCTGTGCTCACTAAAAGGGACTATAATGATTATATTTCCGAAATGATTGAGACTAATAAATGTTGATATGTAAAAAGAAATGATCCTTTTTTATTGGTCCATTGAGATAGGCTATAATTTTTTTTATGTTCAAGCTCTGATCAGAAATTGAAGTGACATATGGAATCAGAATTGAATTACAGCTCTGTGGAATACTTTGTCAGTAGGAAAAAATTGCGTATGATAAAGCTGCTGAATTTTTGGCATCAATTGCAACACCATCTTGTGAGCACTGGTGACAGACATTTATGCCCAGGTTTCAGCAGCCTTGTGCTCTGAATGAATGGAGAATTTCAGATAACTGTATTCCTCTTTCCTGTTCCAAGTATGTGTGGGTATTCTGCAGGGTTTTTATTAAATTGAATTGTGATCAGATAGTCATTACTTAACTGCTTGGAACGATAATTCCTAAGAATGAGAAATTAGGGTGAAATTAATTCTTCTGGAAATTTAGAGCTATTAAACGTACCAGATTTTTCAGGATGTTTCACATCTCTGTTTCAGTGCGCATTTGAGAAGTACAAATATCCTCCAGCCTAAACAGAAATGCCCAGAGCTAGGACCCAGGAGACATGGAGTTCTGATCTCTCCTGCCTGCAGCCTGTGTTATGGTGCATTATAATTTTTTTAGAGAGCACAAAGCCAAACCCCAAAGATCTAGCAGCCTGCCTAGGACTGTGGTCAAATATGGTGGTTGATAAAATTAAACCCCTTGATGTTACACAATTCCACCTTGGATAGCATTTTTGAATTAAATTATGCTATATGCTGTGATACTCACTGATGCGATCAGGTCCATGCTGGCATGTTCTGCAGTGGAGGATCGTGGTGCCGTACGCCTCTGTGGACACCTACACGCACACTGACCTCCCCAGAGCTGGAGGAGCTGCCAGGACCCAAACTTGCATGAAACTCCAGAACCTGGAAGTAAGTCCCTTTAGGGTCCAAAGACAGAGGGGGATGTCATGGGTACAAGTGTGCCCAGCTGGATAAGCTCTTCAAGCAAGTAGCAGTGTTACAAGAGGAGCTTAGTAGGCAGCGCAGTATCTGGGAATCCAAGTGAGAGATCGACACGTGGTGGTGTGTGCGCTCACAAGCTGAGCGACAGCCCTGCCTTAAGCCTTTGCAAAGGGAAGGTAAGCTTGCTTTCAACGCTGAGCTGAAGCACTCGGCTAACTCACAAGACAAAGGAGACTGGACTCTCATCTCTGCTCAGGGCAGGAGGATGAATCTTCCCCTTCCCCCTACCATGCTGTTAAGTAACAGATACGATGCCTTGGGGCTGGAGGATGACAGAGTGAGTAACGGGCAAGACCTAGGAAAGGCCAGCTGTGCAGAACTGATCCAACCATCCACCTGCATTAGAGCCAGTCCCCCCAGAAAAGTGTGTAGGGTGTTAGTAATTGGAGTCTTCTCACTGAGAGGCCCCAAAGTGCGCATTTGTCATGCAGACAGTCTCTCTAGAGAAGTTTGCCTGCCAGGAGCTTGCATCCGTGATGTCATGGAGAGTCTGCCAAGCCTGATGAAGCCTGCAGACTATCACCCCTTCCTATTATTCTAAGTAGGCTTGAATGATGCTGCAACAAGGCGACTAAGAAATATGAAGAGGCCTTATGTGCCTCGGAACAATGTTCAAGGGATTGGGAGCACAGGTGGTGTTCTCTATCTTCCCAGTCAGAGAAGGGAGTTCAAGAGAAAGGAGGTGAATTTGAACAGGTGGATGACTGGCTGTGTAGCTGATGCCATGCTCAAGGTCTCGGCTTTTACGAACTTGGGCACACCTTTGAGAAACCAGGCCTGTTGACTGGCTCAGCTGCCCAAGTGGGGCAAGAGTGTCCTGGGCAATAAACTGGCTGGACTTATCAGCAGAGCCTTAAAGTAGCTTTAAACTTTTAACTAATTTTTTTGTTTTGCCTTGGTCTTCAGCAGCAAGTGCTCTATCCGCACTGCCCAATTCACAGAATCCAAAGGTAGGGACTGTGAGAATGAAGTACCACCTACTGTAGATCATCAGGTTCGAGACTGTCTAGGGAACCTGAATGTGCACAAGTCCATAGGACAAGGGGTAACAGTTTTACACAGAGAGAGGGGAGATTTAGATTAGATATTAGGAAGAAATTCTGTACTGTGCGGGTGGTGAGGCCGTGGCCCAGGCTGCCCAGAGGAGCTGTGGCTGCCCCCTCCCTGGCAGTGTCCAAGGCCAGGTTGGACGGGGCTTGGAGAACCCTGGGCTGGTGGAAGGGGTCCCTGCCCGTGGCAGGGGGGGTGGAACTGGGTGAGCTTTAAGGTCCCTTCCAACCTAAACCATTCTATGAGTCTATCATTCTATGATACAAACAACATCTCAATTTTTTTAATGTTATATCTCAAGGATATGCTAATTGAAATCAACCCTCCAGGTTTTTCCTATTTGTAATATCTGCTGTGACTTCCTTTCTATTCTGGCTTAAACCAGATTTTAAATTTTGAAACCATTATAATGCCTCAATTACTGCAGCAAACAGATATTCCACATTTCAGACCCATCTTGTATCCTGACTGCTGTAGCAGGTGGAGAAAAACAGCAAAGAGCTGCTGCTGTATTAGCATGTCAAAGGTGGTGTTGCCTTGATCGCCACCTTGATCGGACTGCAGGCACGTGCGTACAAAGAGAAAGGATGTTCCTGTGGTCACGGAGCTCCAAGCCTTACTCGAAGCCTCATCGTACCTCTCAGCTTCATCTTTGGCCTCAGGCCATTCGTCCATCCTCGGTACCTTTTTTCCCCAGGTTGCGTGCCCACCTTTGTAACGCACAGTGAGATGTACAGATGAAAACACTGCTCTTCCTGAAGTTATTGGTGACAAAAAGGTGGCAGATCCCTTGAGTGGTCGTAGTCCATGAGAGACTGGGTTCAGGCTGAATGCCTTCTGGTTGGGCGAAGGAAATTTAATCTGTGTGTAGCTCGCTCTGACCTTTGTTGTGCTCCAGCTGCAGCCCTGTTAAAGTCTGATCCTGTTGCCTTATGGAATACTTATTGCCTGGATTAAATCTGGCGAGGCACTTCGCCCATCTTGTTATGGATTTATTCACAGTAAAGCTGCTATTTAACCGCTGACTGTAAAAAGTTTGTTGTTGCATACCTTGATACACAGGCAGGACAGAGGGTTGTAAATAAAAAGAATGAACAGACTGACATGTTACTAAGGAAAATACAAGTAGTGTTGTTGGGGTGGATGTAGCTTGAGAGCTAGCAGGACTAGGCCGCTTAAGCAAAACAGTTAGCATAACCGAAGAGGCCGCTGGAAAGGGCAGTTAATAACAATTCAGAAAGTTCTGATAGTGCACATGATGTGGGTTAGCAAAAACAAGATGTGTTCAAGGACGTGAAGGCGGTCTGTTGCTATTAGCGTTAGTGCATAGTTACAATTATAAGGGAATGTGGGGCATGTGAACAGTGTGTGATTTATGTCTGTAGCCTATCAGATGTAAGCGTAATCGTGTGTACAGATATGGTAAATGCATATAACTGCACAAGCGGGAGAATAAAGTATTCCGACTGTGTATCTTAGCAATGCGTGTGAGAGTCGTTCCCGTCCTTTCACGGATGCTGAGACCCGGCATAGTGTAAGTTAGGAACGTTAGGAGAAGTGGGAGTAGTAGTTGACTGTGTATCAGCATTTTTTTATCCATTTGATCGGACTCCACAGAGAATCTTGCTGTCTTCCTCATTGTGCGGTTCCTAGGCATCTCGTCCTCATATGCCACATGAGGTTCCTCTGAAGTAAATTCAGTCAGCGTCACATCAAGCAGAGATCCATATTTTTCCTGTAGCGGCTGAGAGCCTCCTGTCCCTGTTTGTTCCTGCATCCCTGGCATAGATTGCCATCATGTCAAAAAAAGTCTGAGCTCTGACTGACCTGAGTCAAAAACCTCAGAAATCTTTATTTTGCAGGTCTTGTCTTAAACTGACATTTTGTCCCACAGAAGCTGTAAGACTGAGGTGCACCTGAAGGTTTTTTATAAACAAGCAAGAACACTTTTTACAGAAGAAAATGTTCTGCTGGGACTGGTCAGATTCGTGTGAATTGTAAACATCTGAGGTGGCTGACTGTTGAAAAGTGAAAGCTTGAGATTGCAAATGTGAGCTCTGTATACTTTGTTGTTATGTAGGCTACGCTTTGGGATCCTGCCTGTGAGTCGGGGCCACACTGTATGCCGCCAGCGCAGCCTCAGGGTAGGCAGATGGTCCAGCCCAAAGTATTTAGCAAAAAGAATACAACAGCTGGACACCAACAGAGATGGAGCAGCAGAGCGAAGTGGTGAAGCGGAACTGGTCGATGGGGTAGCGCGTGCCCTCGGCACATCAGCAACCTTTTTGCCCTGACTGGGCTCCCCAGGTCTCTGAATGTGCCCGGTAGAGAAGTTAATGCCAGCAAGAAGCAGGAGAACCCCAGAAATCAAGCAGAGCCATCCTGTTGCCTCTTCTGTCCTGTTTCTTGAGGTTGAGAGCCCTTTCTCTTCAAAGGTTACTTCAGTACAGAGACTGGTGGTGTTTTATGAGGAGCTGTCTTTCAAGGGGCTTTACTTTACAAAGCTCCTTTTTATTTTTTCCTTCATACTCTGTAAAGCTCTTGCCAGTTTCTCTCTTCTAAGTTTGAAGTGCCATGTGCTCTGTGCTATTCCAAGCTTTTTTTCTGGCAAGGAGAGAAAGGCAGGGCTGTTCTGCTGTAATAATAGTCACCCTCATTCACTGAGGATGCCATGTGTTGTGTTTTTGAGCCAAACATATTTCTGATTGTGATACCTAAATCTACTACTCAATATTTCCTATGCTTTAAGTATTAATAAAAGCTATTCCAAGTTGCCTGTATTCCAAACGGAGTGTGTAATCCCTTTATTATGCCTGGCCTGGCTTGCTGGGCACATGAATAAACCTGGCTGTGTGTCGTGATGACTGTTTGTATCGCCTGATAATAATTGGAACAGAGTTAAATAAAATCAGTGTTTTGTCTTTCCTTAGATTGGACTCATCTGCAGATGGGGAACGCTGCCATTCTTTCTTTATTTTTGGCAAGAACCCACAGGGCTGACAGACCCCTGCTACGATGGAAAGAGATGGTTCAGTGAGGTTCAGGGAAGAACTAATAATACATCATTTACTTCTGTCACACTTGGAATATGGTTTGATTTGATCATTTAAAATGTATTTTTTTTAATCTTAAAGGAACCTGCTTTATTACCTACCTCCTGGTTTGACATCTGTGTAGCAAAATGTGAGCATTTGGAATATGCAAACTAAAATCAAAGTGTAGAATTCCCTTTGAAGCTGACTTCTAGCTCCTCTCCCTTCCCACCTTTTAATATTCGGCCTGCTGTAATTTTATTTCTCTGAAATTTTCAGTGTAATTGAAAGAGTGTTGAAGGAACAAAACAAATATTTATGTTGCACAAATGCCACTTGATGTGATTAGTTAAAAGCAATCTATTTAAAATTTAATGTGTGTATTAAACACATGCGTACATGTCCATGCACACATAGAGAAGCCAGTGGAATAAAGTCGGAGTTTAGGTAACCTAGAAGCTTCCAGGCTTTGTAGCACAGTAACTGGAAAAAGATATTGGACAATCTGATCTCTAGGTTTCAAAGGAGCAAACCCACCTCTAACTCACTGCAGGACAGCAAACCTAGAAGGCAGTTAGAGACTTCTAGTGCTGCTTTCTGACTTGATCTGTGCGTCCTGTAAGGAACCTCCGCTTAAACCCTGGGCTACTTTCTCCAGCATTAGGGGCCAAATGTTCGCCAGTACATAGGCCTGTATATTTTTTTTTGAGTTAGATGAGCAAGAAACTTGCCTTGACTCTGTGCTGCCTGTCCCTGCCTGGAGCATGGTGCTGCTGGGACGACCTTCCTGCGTCAAAGAGGAGAGCAGGGGATGGAGCTCTGACTGGGTTGTGCCTGATACCTTGCTGAAGTGCAGATTTGGCCAAAATTGCTTGCTCTGGGCTATGTCTGGAGCCACCATATAGTAGTTTTTTCCTGTGCCACTAAGCGATCAACTAGTTCTATCTTCTATGTGTCTTAGATGTTTATGGATCAGTCCAGATTGCATGTACTGAAGGTGCTGCACAACTTGAGCAAGTGGATAGCAGTCACAAATTTCCTTCCCTCCTTTGCCTGAAGCTTAAGGAAATGTCGCTTTTATGTGTTCTCCTTTATGTCTGAAACAGACATGAATGAGTAGGAGGGAGGTGATGGAACATACAAGCTAACCCAGCCAAGCAACCTGAAAAATAGATCCTGGACGCAGCGGAGAGAATGTTTTCTACAGACCAGCTGATGCTGGCAGACTGTCTGAAGAGAGGGATGATGATTTTCGAGGAAGTTGGCTCATCCTCCTTTATTTATCCTTTTTTAATGTTTTGTGGCAAATTTAGATAAGCAAGCCATTTGATTTTTCATCCTTTTTTTCTTTCCTTGATGATTTTTACCAAGGATACTATGGCATGGGAAACTGTATTTAACCATTCCCAGAGGAGATGAAATCGCAGGAATTCAAGAAAATTGAGCAAAACCTCTCCAGACCTGCTAGATCTCATGGTTTGTGCAAGACTCTTTCTCAGACTTTTGATGGATACAGTACCATAGTTTCTCTAGTTTTGGACTTCTCGGACAACTTGTCCTGGTCTCTGTGGTCTGAGAGGTGGTGAAGCTGTAGTACCAGAGAAGTACTTGCAGCAGGGATGTCCCAAGATTTGTTTTGTGCCAGCTGTGGTGGTTTGGGGAAAAACTTTGTTTGAGCACTACTTCATAAGTTTGGTTTGTATAGCCCTTCAGAAACAATTGGTTAGCATGAAAATAGAGCTGGATTCCTCCCAGTGTTTGCCCCAGGAGGACACTGAAATGTGAGAAAAAGAATCTCTCTTATGGTTTTGACCCTGAAGGTAATTCTTTGCTTTGTAGGTTCTTTTTGAGTGGTGAGTGGAGGGAGATTCCTGTGCAATGTGATGGTTATGATGGACTTAATGCTGGAAATGTTCAGAAGGTGCACATCTGGAGGCTAAGGCGCCGTCTTTCAAATGCATCCGTAGGGCTTATTTGCATGAGTAAGGTTTCACAAGCGTTGAAATGAACTCTAACCTGTGATGTTCTGCATTGCTTTTAGTGTGTCCTGAAAACCTGTATTCCTCTGCCCCATACGTGCCGTAGACAGTCGTTCTGTTGCAATTGTGATCCACCAGGGATGCAGACATTTTTGGAGTGGTTTCCCAAATATTCTTAACACTTTTGTAACAGTATAATATGGCTTCTGTGGAACTGATGTAAGGGTCAAGATTCACCAAACCTGATCTGTCAGAGGAGGAAATAACATTTAATCCACATTATTAAGCCTGATTTCGTGTTACTGAGAGAGTCACTGTAAATGGCTGGATTAAAAGAGTATCTTAACAAGATTGTAGAGCACAGAGAAGGAGCCATGTAGTGTTTTTGTAACGGATGCCTCTGTTTCCTATGATCCTCTTTTAATGTGGCTTTGAAAATTGCCCAGCAGTACAGTATTATTTAGCTTTGCTTTAAATGTTAAAACATATTTCCTTTTTTCAGCCTAGAGGAGACCTTTATATGGAATTAATGCACGAAATCACAAGTAAAGGATCATTAAGCAAGTATAATGCTGGGGGGAAAAGTATGCTTTGAACGCTGCTTCCATTATTCAGAATACATGAAGTTTCAGCCCAAATAGAAATGAAAGACTATTGAGGAAACTTTGCAAATACCTGAAATTCTAACTTTTATTTTGCTCTTGTTAACTATGTCATGGTTAAGGAAGAAAGGAAAATTGTTAAGAGGCTTTGCTATTGCAAGTGCTATAACCATGACCCTATCTTAACTATAGGCATGTGCAAAAGTTCATCAATAGTTAGTAAATGCACTGAACTTTAAAAATGTTTTTCTTTGATACATCAAACTAAAAGTAATAACCTATTCTTGAAAGCACAAGAGAACTTTGTATATTTGCCCGATACTAATGACACATGAGGTTGTATTTCTGCCTCAAGATGAAATGACGCAATTGTGTCTCATGGAAAATAGTTTCTTACCACTGTAGGATTGTTAGATTTTTACAGATTCCATGCTGCTTTCCATTGATTTTGAAGGTAAGGTAATTACAGAGATGTAGAAGTGTAGCCTTATGCCCCACAGAGCTGATCCTTCAATAACTGTTTCCTATGGGCTTTATTGTATCAGTTTTCAGATACTTTTCTGGCCAACTTTTCCTTCTCTGCTGGTGTTGCTGGGGTGGGTGCCCTTTGTTCGAAACAAACCTTCTTACCCAGCGTTCTGGGCCGCAATCCCAGTTCATAACATTTGCTGGAGATTGTTATGGTCTACTTTATTCGGCGGGACTGTAGCAGTGCTCGGCAATCAGATAAGGGCCTTTGGAAAAGGGTATTGTTTGAAGCTCGAACACTTGTTGTTCTTCATGAACATGTATGTGCGGGGCTGGTTTTATGAGAATTCAACCTTAAATCTTTGCAGACTGGCTATCCATAAACTACAGCAAAACACGCTTGCCGCTGGGTACAGCATTCCAGCACATTTTGCACTAGAGAGGGAATGCTAATATTTTTTCTTTCATTCCTCTTTTTAGAGAGCAGATAATTGTGCTTTCTTGCAAGACTGTTGGGGTTTTGTAGCTGTCTATTTTGTCTACAGTGGCAGTTTAAAAAACTAAAGAGAAAGTGGGGAGGGGAATTATTGATTTCAATTCTTGCCACTGTTTTGTATTGACAGAGCAGAAAATACAGTATAAGGGGTGGAGGTGGTAAAGCAGAGATGGCTTTGCTAATTGCTTACTCATATCATAAGGATTCTTGGCCTGACATCATGTGTTCTTAATCTTTCTTTATGATATGCGGATGTTGCTCACTTAAATGGATTTCAACTGAAGTAGAATTCTCTAATTAGATGGTAACATTGGAGAAATTGACTGTTATCTCCAGTTATTGAATTTTCAGGCAGCCTCTATTAGCAGTCATGCTTCTACCAGTTGGTCTTTAAACATAGAAAAAATGCATCCAGAGATTATTGTTCAGAACTATTTTCAATAGTCTAATAGCTTTTAAATATTTTTAAATAGCTTTTATTCATCAGCTGGAGCTCAGGGTAATCGGATTGACTCAACTCAGTTATTTTGTCCCTCTTAGCTAATGACAGGTTGTATTTAGATATTAAACCAACAGGGAAGCTGTGATTTATTTATTTATTTTTTTTTTTTGGTTAATTTTATAAGCAGTAGCCCATGCAGTCAGTGAGTTAAGGTTGTGGGATTCTCTGCCAAGTAAGAAAAGGGCCTCGTAGGCTTTAAGTAAATATGCAGAGTTGCTTTGGTAGTTTGTCAGTGGTTTGAGTGATTTGTGTTTACTTTGCTTTATTGTACTCTTGTAGACTCAGCTATGTAGGGAAGATACTGAGCAGGGTATAAATTCTTGGTGTTCTGTCTATACTGTGCTTGGGTCTCTGTGCAGATGCTCTGGGGACAAGATGTAAGGGAACTGAATTCTTCAAAGGTGTCACTTATCGGCACCAAATCCAGTTGTGATCAGGACAAAGGGGTAAGTGTGGGTTCTGTGGTTATCTAGGAACTCTTTCTGAGAGACCAGGTGGATGTGCTTCACAGAAGGGTGAACGGAGGAAGCCTGTAACCTCTCCAGACACCTTTCCCTGGTAAAACATCCCACAGCTCACTGCATGTAGACAAACTCTGTCTGTTAGCATCTCTCCAGTGCAGGTCAAATTCTCCAGCACACTAATGTTTCTGCCCTTGGTTGGAAGTAAAACATTTTAAATAAAGTAGCGCCTGGGTTTTACTTGACAAAAAGAGATTTGCAGAGAGGTTCAGGACCCACCGAGGCTGTGGGGTTTTGGAGCGCTGTGTACAAGGCCCAAGGACTATGCATGGAGGCCCAACAGAAGGAGCAGGCACTTCTCATCAAAGCCAAATGCCTCCTTTCAGGTCAGTGCCTATGGCTTCACATAAGCCTAATGCATGCTAACAGCTAGAAGGAGACTTAGTTGCTTGTGTCACCTCAGTGTATTTTAGTTGCCCATTAGACACAGCTCCATCTACCAGCGTGATATCTTGCTGCATATTTGCCTGAAACAGATGTTTGGGTCATTCTATAAGATATGATGAGGTTACCTTGGTATTTCCTTGGTTACAGCTACAACAGATATTACTGCTTCAATAGCTCCAGGCTATTTTCCTTTGCCAAATCTGGACTTTATGGGACCAGCTCTGAACTGGAGGCTCAGATTGAACTCAGGGCATTATAAAATGCAGGGCTTATAAAGGAGCTCTACAAAAGAAGGGTTTCAACCTCTAGCTCCTGACCTGTAGTTTCTTCAGACAAACATGGATGGCAGGTCAAGCCATGTAGCAGTTCGCATTTGCAGCATCAGACAGTACACTGTGTAAAAAATTTCCCATAGGATCTCACAGAACTAGGCAGATGAGTTGATTATAAGCATTGATTTTTTTTTTTTTAAATTACTTACTGTATAAGAAATAGTTTTCAGTATTCCACTTTCGAATGGTCTTCTGAGTCTCAGCACTTCTGGAGTCCTGTTGTTGGAGTGTTGCCCAAACACTGATAAATTAATGCCTTTGTAAGTCAGAGATGTACAAATATGGAGAATGGAAATACAGTGAGTTTGTCTGTAGAATCTGTATAGTAGGTATGTAATATCTGTATGGTGATAGCACAGAGTGGAAGATATTGGTAAATGAGGCAGTATTCAATAAACATTGGTTCCTATGCAAGCCCTAATGTATGAAATTAGAAGAGTTAACACAAACAAAAATGACCATGCTGAAGGATAGTCAATATGCATGTTAGGATTCAAACTCAGATGTCCTTTGCTCTTTTACTAGGCCTGGGATAAATCTTTTCCCTGTGGTACTCCATGGTTAAATAAATTGCAGTCAGTCAGTTCTAGAGTTGTAAACTTACTCTTTTCTTCTGAGTTTTGGTTTTGTGTCATCCTTTCTGGGTCAGTTTTTGTAGTAAAACTTAGCAAAAACATCTGTAAATGATAGATAAAAAGAATCTGTTTCCGCCTGACCGATCAGTACTAGCACAGGGCTACCTGCCTATCGCAGGGTTCCTACACAGCAAGGCCAGTTTGGATCCCTGGAGCAGTGCGTTAGTGTGATGGCTGGTGCTAATCAGCCCAGGTGAGACACAACACTGGTTTTCTCCTACTGCTTCTCTGGCTCGGGAGCTGGCTTGTTTTGTGCTGGCTCTGGGATCTCTCCAAAGCTCTGTGTTGTGCATCGATAGGCATGTTCCAGGGTTGAACTCGCAGCATTGCTACGCTTGTGTGAAATTGTTGATTATAAGCATCTTCAAAATTTTGACATGATAGGAGGCAGATGTATTCCCATCAGTTAAATTTTCCATGAAATTGATTTTCCATGGAAAAATACTTCATTTCATTGAAGTACAGTGGATAAAAGTTAATAATTTAAGTGCATCTTTTTCTTTTCTGAAAGAGAAGTAGTTGACTAGATGTACTTTGGTTTTTTTATACAGAAATTCCAGTCGTCTGAAATGAGTTTGCGTGTGAACAAAGGTTGGTTCAGTCCACCTTTCTGTGTCTGGTTATGATTTGCTTTTAGAGACTCTCTAATCATTTGCTGGGAATGTTCTCGTCTGTGGAAATATGTACTACAATCTGTGCCAGGTCAAGCTTATGTACCGTCAAAGGTTTGGGGGAGGATAGTTGTGAAATAAAGGAATAACAAAGCAGCTCTGTTTTTTCAGTTTCTGAAAGAAGGATGATAAGCCTCTTAACTCCTTTGGTTCTTATTTTGTTTGGAATAGAAGAAATTTGCAGCTGCCGTGCAACAGATGCATTGTGGCAGCAGTCTTGAAGACACTGCTGATTGCTGTGACATTTGCATGCCGGCTGTGCAGCCCAGAGAAACCGACACAGGCCTTTGTGTTTGGATGCACAGTGACCAACAGACTTGCTACGAAACGGTTAGCTCCTCATCCAGTAAGGGTTCAGCCATTTCAGAAGGAGTCAGCAGCAACTGAAGCTTTGACTTTCATCTGCACACACAGTTTGTTGCTTTCTGAATAAAGAACTAGAGGAGTGTGACCCCTTTTTCCATTCTGGACCACAGATACCAATAACTTCTTGAAAAGGCTAAGTCCTCTTTTCCAGATGTTTAAATTGTAAGTTTCTGGTTCCAAATTGCATGAAAACATGAAGCATTGAAATTTCCCGCAGAATGGGAATGCTGAAACTTACTTCTGCAAATACATGGATTCTTTTAAATATATCCAGGCTTTCACCAAATTCCTGGAGTGCTTGAAACCCAGAAGGCTGGGAGTCCTGGGGTCAGGCTTGCCTACTGCCAGGAGGCTTCCAAGGAGCTGAGGCTTCAGAAGCAGTGGGGTTACCATAAATGCAAGGCAGTGTGCCTGGTGATTTACTAAGTTGACAGGGAGCCTTGCAAACTTGGCTTGTGAATTTGCTAGTCTGTGAGTTTAGGACTCTGAGTTTCTTTATCCCCATGTTTCCATCAGCCTGCTGGGATGATTGCAGCAGAGCTCTGAGGCAATGAAGAAATTTTCCAATGGAAACCTGCCTGGTTTTCATCAGAATTTTAGCCAAATTAATCAACTAAGATGTTTTGATGAACTTGATTTTTTTTTTTTTTTTTTTTTCCTACCCCTAGTGGAAAATGTTCTGTTGGAAAGTTTCTGAATGGCCATAAGGACCTGTGCATCTTATTACAGCTCCTGTGGTGGTTGCTGGGTTTTTTTCAATTTATTTGCTTGAGATGATCTGGATAATGCAAACATCATGACTGCCATCTTCAATCACAATAGGAAAATATTTTTTAAAAAAATCTGCTATGTAGTTTATGAAATGAACTGTTACTGCAAATCAGAAGAAACATGCTGTAAACTGTTTTACTATGTCTCATACATAAAAGTGATTTATTTAGCGTTGACTTTTTGTTAAATTCATCGATGTAAGGAGATTACAAAAATCGGTACAAATTCAATGTGTTCAATGAAACTTCCATACAATGAAGGTCATCTATTCTTGCCTTAGTATGAGTCCTAGATAGGAAAATTATATTAAAAAAAATATATGTAATTCATGCTGTGCTTGTTATAAGTATCCAGTGTTTTAATTCTTGCTTGCTGGCACAGAATCACTAAGTGATGTACTCCATGTGCAATCTAAATTATGCCCACCAGTTGTGCTCATCTTGGGGAGAGAAAGGTTATTGGAAGGGATCTGAGGAAGAGTGAGAGATAGCTACGGTCCGGATATAGACAGTGGTGAACTGCCTTGCACGGGCTTACCCTGTCTAGAAAAGTGCACTGGCACAGGAAGAGGGTTTGAGGTCCTTGGATCCATGCCTAGGCAGACACTTTGGTCAAAGCTGCTGGGGATGGGCTCTGCGGGAACGGAGTCTAAAATGGCTCCGAGTCAGCAGCAGCAGCTGCAGAAAATGTGGCCTGGGGAGCAAATGGAAAGCAAAACACACAGGTGTGCAGAGCTGAAACAATTTTGCTCTGCAAAACTCAGTTAACAATTCGACCAATGCTGTACAAACCAGGCAAGATTCCAGCTCTGTCTAGACTCTAGAGACACTTAACATACAATAAAATGCAATAAAATTTTTTTTATCGTAAAAATAGAGATGTGTTGCTGAGTATCCACTGTGCTCAGATGTGTTCAGTCAGAAGGAGTGTTTTGACGTGTCTTCAGGGGTGGTTTCTCTGCATTCTGGTGTAGGCAGCCAGCCCTGCAGAGTCTGAAATGCAAAAACTTTGTACCTGTGCAGCGAGAACTGAAATTGGCATAAAGCTCTGGAAGCTTTTCACAGATTTTGGCAAATATTTTAGGAGATGTGGTTGCTTTAACACTCAAAGGAAGCGTACTATGTGAAATCAAATGTGCCAGACCAACACTTCACAAAGTTTGGTTTCAGACGCTGGTCGAATTTCCCGCGCAAGGTATGTGCCAGGTCATGGTTGAGTCTATAGGTACCACTCCTTGATGATGGGTGTGTGAGGAGGATAATGTGTGGACTTGCAGCGTTAGTCTAGTCACTGATTAAGGAAGATGATTGTTGGGTGAGAATAGTAGATCTCACTGCTGCAGAGGTCAAGTTACTCAGGTTCACATCCTGAAGTCGGTGTTGTGATGTATCAGTTCACTTGCGCATGTTTATAAGGCTCTTGTGTCTAGGAATCCATGTGACTTGAGCTCCAGTGACTGTATTTTCTGCTCTCTGCCCTGTGGCACATGTGAAGAATCATCCTTCAGTGGTTTTGATCTGCTCCTGAGAATATCCCTGGGTGGTGAATGAACTTGTGAGTAGGCCTCCAAGGAATATGTTGCAGCTGGGCTGAGTTGTTACATCTTTGTTGACTTGTGCTCTGAAATCTATATCCCACCGAGTCTTGCTGTGTAGCTGCCACCTTTTTACCTTGGGATTATTGATTGTATTAAAATGTTCACTTTGTACTCAGCACAGCTAGGGTACTTGTTACTTTTATTCATGTTGCCACTTGGAAAGGTTATGTATGTGAGACTGTTTCCAACATCTGTGCCAGTCTGGAAAGCAGGATGTTTTATCTTTAATTATTTATTGAAAATCTTTCTACAAAAAAAGTTGCTTACTGAGCTGAAATACTTTCTTGGGGAGACATTTTGCCCTTTTTATTTACTTCATTTATTTTGGTGCATTATCTTCAAATTAAGAAAACATCAAACCTAAATGGGTTTTATTGTTAGTTATGTAAAGACTTGTATTCCTAATAAGAGATCACCCAATCTAGGTTAGTGGCAGAACATTTTTTGGTCACAGTAAATGTGCTTGCAGCGTTGTGCTGTTACGTATGTAGGTGTGGATATAATTTTATGTGTAGAAAACAAACACAATTCCATGCTTACTGCTCTGAATTTTCCTTTTGTGTCTTCAAATCATGGAAACAAGTTCCTTTACCGTACTGATTGTTCCCCTTTCTGGACTGCTAGTAAAACATAGACTTTACTATGTAATTACATTACCAGGATTTTGGTTTTTGAATTGCAGTATCAGGATCCTGTTGTATCACTTTGCAGAAAGCTTTGGCTTCATACTCAAAGTCGTCGTCTTTCACACCAGGCTGTTTCATCAAACACGACTTACTAGGATTTCCTCTAGCCACTTACCTTCGGGACCAGTTTGGCATATGCTTCTCACTGCCTGTTATGACAGAATACGGGGGCCACCTTGATTAGAAAATGCTCTCTGTAAGTAAAATTATGGCAAAGCTGAGCACTTGCAGTTCTTGGAGAGTTTTCTACAGTGAGATCCTAACCATTTTCCACTAATCTGATGGAGCAGAAGTGAGGCTCCCAGAGCAGCACTTGCTTAGCAGCTGGGTGTGCATGGCGTGGCGAGTCCCCGGCCGTGCAGGTTGACTTCGCTCTTTGACTTCAGCAGCGGCAGCGTGTGCTAGCTGCTGGGTCAGCTGCCTGCACTGCTGGTGCAGAGGTGGGGCAACCGCAACAGTGTGAAATGAGAACTGCTTGATTTCAACCTCAAAGTTTGAAGTTAGCTTTTGGGTGTCTTTTCTCCAACATTGTTGAAAGAAATCTTGGGGGGAAAATAAGTAATTTGGTTTATTTTCAGCTGATTTCCCTTTTTTGAATCCAGTAGGGAAAATAATTCATTTATGCAGTGACCAACTGAATTAATTATCCTTTTAAAAATAGCTGAGTATGGTTCACAGACTCCAAACTGATTTGTCATTTTAAAAATTGCAGGTTTGGGTGTTTTAGGTTTTTTTTGCAAATAAGCCTCCCACACTTAATTTGCCTAGGCATAGCTGTCATCTCTTGTTTTCAATGGCAAGGCAAAATTTGTTTCAAAATCCTGTTTTCAGTTCTGGGCACAGAACCTTAGAAACAAGGAACTTCCTCAGGCTTGAAATCAGTTATGCTGTTTGCATCCTTATTGTAGCCAATATTTTCCATTGAAAATTCATTTCTGAAACAACTGGAACATGAATACCAGATAGTGTTTTCTTTTAGATTCATAATGGTGGAAAGGCAAAAGACAGGGCATGAACGCAGAGCAGATCAAAGTCTAGAATTTCTGCTTTATTTTCATACTATGCAAAACAAAATCCATAAAGTGAGTCTTGGGAGTCAGAGTCAAGGGCCTCTTGATTAAGAATTAAATTACAGGTATGATTTACTAAATTTGTGCTTGGGGAAAGAAGGATTTTGATGATGATGTGATTGGTAAACTACACATTTCCTCAGCAACATATTAAAATTAGTGGGAATGGCATAACCATACATGCAAAATATTTCAGAAATCTCCGCAAATATGTTGTCTTATAAACCAAGCCACATAACCAAAAATCTGTGTCTATAGCTCCTTTACTAAAATAAACCCAAGGGGAGCACAAAGCTGGCCCCCACTCTTCTCAGACGGAAGTTTCTTCTGCTGTTGAAGAAGATGTAGTCAGAGGAGCTCTCACATCAGTTCCTTTATCGGATTTTTTTTTTTCCCCACATAGTTTTCATATGATTGTTTTAAAGCATCGAAACGTAGAACCATTTGAAAGCATTATTTTTAATGGTTATGTATTTTTCTTAGGCTAATTTAAATTTCTTTTAAATTTCTTTCAAAATTACCTGAAACTATACTTGTTATATATACACTTGTTGTGTAAGTTTGGCATAGTGGGATCCTTAACCATGTTTTGGGCTTCAAGATGCTATTGCACGCAAAGAACACCTGACCACAAGGTTTGGAAGGAGAGAGAACGCACTTAGTGCTAACTCACGTGGATGCAGAGGCGAGCGTCCGTGGTATGCAGGTTCCTACGCTGCAGAGTCTTGGCCCAAGAGCTGGTGTATTCCCTCCCCCCTTGTCAGTGTGAATCAGGTCTGGCTTATAGCATTCAGCCAGCATGGGTATGGCAGCATGACTGCTTCACGTGGTGCAAACTAGTGTGTGGGACGTCAAAGAAAATCCACATCGTACCCTGCTACTGTAGATCTGCAGTAGGTTTGACCAGCCCGCAATGCAAAGTCTCTGCTCTCCCATCGCTGTTTGGCTGTCTTAAGGTAGGCAAGTTAGACCAGTGTTTCATGCAAGCCCAGTTAAATGGGTGTTCCTCTTCCATGGATGCAGATATTTAGGAACTCAGCGTATGTGAGTAGGAGGCAAGAGACAGGAATAGTTGGGGTCGAGTTTTCGAGCGCTCTGAGATCACATCAATTACTGTAATGCAGGAGAAGCTTTTTGCTTGCGGCTCCGAGGCGTACTGCAGCTGCCAGGCTTTGAGAGAGCGGGTAACAGTTGCTCCCGCTCTGTCCATCTGTTGTATTTCATTGGGATTAAAAACCACCCTGTTCTTCTAAAACCTTTCATTGGCAGACATTGCAACTTTGGAGCTTTTGACCAAGAGCAGCAGAGCTCTGAAAGCAGAACACTTTTTATAGTAGAAAAAGTGCTTGATTTACCTCCAGCTTATGCTCAGGCTCCCTCACCTGAAGACCGAAGGTTCATCAAGGAGAGAGCTCTCAGCCATACCACAAGAGCAGAGAAACATGAAAGACTGCTTTTATTCTAGTATGCAACAAAGGACATAATTAAATAAACAAAATAGCATTAACCATGAGGTCTTGCTGGTGTCGTTTTCAAAGCCACGAAGGGATTTTGGAGTCTCTAAGATCTAATCTGTTTGGATTTCAGTAAGGCATTAGCTCCAGAGCCACATGGGGAATTACTAGTTAAGCTGGAAATTGGTACAAGGAATCGGCCAGAAAACAACCCCATTTTGTGATGTTAAGGGAGATATTGGGCTGGGGCGAGATTGAGCTGGAATGTCCCCCGAAACAGTGTGTGACTAACTGTAATTACAACAGGAATGAAGTTACTAATGTTACTTGCTGACGACGCGATATTGGGGAGCTTTGTCAAATAGAGCAAAAGAGCAGAACATCACACTGGAAGCAGAGGGTGGTCCTGGGAACTGAAATAATAGACTATGAAATATATTAGTATAAAATTCGAGTGAGTGATTAGGGGCTAGTAGTAAGGGTTTCATTTATAAGGTGGGTCTTGTAATTTGGAAGTATCTGAAGAGGAAGACCAGAGAAATTGTACAGTACATCCAGCAAATCATTGGCAGTACAACCACAGTGTTCACACTGCTGTTGTACGAGGCACAAGTGAGACTGTGTCTGGAACGCTGTGCTCAAGCCTGGTCACCGGTATTCAAGAAAAATGAATTAATGCAGGAACAGCTACAGAGAATACTGCCAGGAGGATCAGGGAGCTGGAGTTCTGAGATGGAGCTGGAAGACTGGCCTTGTTCTGCCTTGCAGAATGAGCTCTGGGGCAGGGTGTGATCGTTGTCTGTGGTGTGTCAGGAGAGCAGACCGAAGAAGGGGTAAAACTCTTAGATGTCATAGACAACAGTGACGCAAGGCTAAGGGCATATAAGTTGGCAAAAGCAGATTTAGACTTCTTTTAGGGAAAGGTTTCTATCATTTAGGGCACTTGAAAAGTTTTGGAACAGTTTGGTGGTGGTGGAGTCAAAGGCAATGTGGGTATATGCGTTTAACTTCACGTGTGTTGTCTAGGAAACTGTAAGCTATAGTTGCCTGTTTCAATACTTGGCAGATCTCAGTCACCCAGGAGAACGCTCTTCTTCCTTCTGTGTTAATAAACTGAGACGTGCCTGGCCTTGTGGAGACTTTTTGAGAATAGGCATGTCTATGCATGTACAATTGCAAGGATGTTTGGATTTTTTTCCCCCAGTGTAAATATTTTAATTTCAGGGCTTCAAGGTAGTTGCAAGTATGTTGCTACAGGTAGTTAAAATATTTTGTGTTTAAGCCATGGCTATAATGAAGTTTCTTCTTAATTCTACTCCAAAGCATTTGATAGTGAGACACAGCAGCTATGGGAAACAGCAACTAAAGAGCACTAATTAAGACTCAGAGTGCTTTCAATAAACTTGTGTTGCAATGAACAAATTAACTGACAAGGGAAAAAGACAATATTGCCCTCGAGGGAATGTGCTGACATAGAGATAACTCTAAGTAGTTCAGCAGTCTGTTGATTTGGAGGAAACTATGAAATATGAGTCCAGTTCAGTAATGCTTACATCTGATGTGTCAGAAGGAATAGGACAAAAACGCCATCTCATTAGAAAACAAAATAATTTCCAACTAAGGACAAAGAGTGCAGGAAAACCAGCAGAAAGCTGAAGCAGGCAATTGTTCTTGTGTCGGCCGGCCTCAGCTGCAGTGCCCGAGGACGGTGCTGTCGCAGGCAGTGCGCAGGCAGCGTGCCTTTTGCTTTGCTGGATACAGACTACAGCGAGGGGAAGCCTCAGACATGTTCAGTTTTACTACTTATTTTAAGATACAAAACTTTTTTTTTTTTTTTTTTGGTGAAGGTGCCATCCTGAAGCAGAGCACCTGCTGTGCTCTGCAGGCACTCTCCAGTGCAGGAGATGCGGGACTCGGGGGCAGAACCAGTCGTTTGAGGGGTGTGTATGATGACAGCAGAGGCAAACGGCATTCAATAATTGTTTCTGCGTAGGGCTTTGGGTTGGTTTGTTTATTTGGTTTCTCTTTTGAAAGATTGTAACATGTGCCTGTTGTCAGAGAGCACATGCTTGCAGTTTTGATTTCCGACTCAATTTGGTACAGAAATGTTGTTTGAGACTTTAGAATTTTTAGTGGATCGGGAGTTGTTTTTTCCCAGTATTAGGCAAATTAATGTATAGATTTTTTTCAGTATGGTGTCTGAGTATTAACAGTGTTGATGAGTCCTCTCCATAAAACCCTGAAATGATTAATTTAGATGTGTTGAACTCATGGGGATGAAGATGGCAGGTAGGAAGATGGTGACAACGGCTTTTGTCAACACTAGTAACATCTGGTAGCTGGCTGGCTGCTGTAACGTCAGTAAATCCCTAGTTCAGAAAGTCCTTTAGTCCAAGCAACAGTTTTGGATCCACGGCTTCTTGGGTTTTGTCTTCACCGTTGTTTACACTGGATCGTTTGCATCAGCCTAAGGGCGTTTGTGGCAGCCTTGCCATGTTCGGAGCTGCAGGCCAGCTCTTACTGCAGCAGAGGAGAGTGCACATGCGAGGAATGCTGGTGGGGAGTTCCTGCTCGCACAGCTGGAGGCTCTTGCTTGGTGAGCAGAGGCTTTATGTGCAGGGTCTGTTTAGCGTTGTCCGTGAATACGAAATCCTGTCCTTAGGAAGAGAAAGGGGGAAAAGAAGGGGGGCGAGCAGCTCCTGTTGTTTCTGCACCATTTTCTGGTTTTCCTTTTTTTTTTTTTTTTTCTTTTTTTCCAAAGCTGATAACTTGAGGTCATTTTGGGATTAATTGAAGCTAATATGTTTACTTTGAAGCAGCACAAGATCAAGCCAAAAGTACACGCATAGCAATTAAAGATTTGGCAAGGTAATATGGATTGGCTTCCATGGCAGCAGCTTTCTCCCTGCGCTGTTCCCCTTGTTCAGTGCTGCAGAGCGCAACTGGCTGGGCCTGTGTTGTAAACAAAGGAGCATTTGAGCGGTATAGTCTGCAGAGATTGACTGTTGTGCTATAGTTAATATTTTTAACTGTCTGTAAAATTGGAAAGATTATGAACCTGTAGTATGACTGGCTACTGGAGAATTCTGTGCATAATGAAGAAATTTGCAGGGGGCAAATTGAAAGATTTCTCTTTTATATTGTATAGCATCAGTATTCCTTTAGTGCTAACAAAGATGAGGCCAATTTAGTATAAATCTTCAAAGCAACATGTGTGAATTTATCTGTCCAGTGCTCATTACAGTTAATGGGAATCATGTGGCTGGAACTTTGCAAGTGCTTTGAAAGTGCTCCTTTTATGGTTACATTATGGACCCCCATGTTAGCTGTTTTGCTGTTATTTTTATATTGGTTCATTTGTTTTCTTGACATTAAAAAAGCCAAAACAGCAAATAAATTAAAAAAGGCATCACCCCCTCCAGTGTTAAATAGAGTAAAATACTAATTTTCTGAAGTAAATAAAATATTACTTATACATAAATCAGCTTGAGACACAACATGAATCTCTACTGTTTTAAACCCCTATAGTATAAGACATGCTGCTTGTTGCACACTAATTAAGGTGAGCTTTGCTGGGAAGTTGAAATGTTGATCCAGATAGGCATGTGTGAATTTTGGTCTCGCTGTACCTTTAGTCACCATGTGTGGTACATGATCTATATCTCTCTTTAATATCTAGGAAATGTTTGGTTAATCTGCTGTAGGGAAGAAGAAAGAAGTAATAAAAACAGGAACTTATAAGTAAGACAGGTAATGAGCATTAAAGTGCACCTACACAGATGAAAGTGTAAATTTTTGAAAGTTTGGTCTTAATTAATGTTTTGATTGTTGTCTTATTAAAATATATGGATAGGCATCTACCCTATTACAGAAATCAAGAATTTTTCCCCCATTTGAAATTTGGATAAAGAAGAGAAAGTTTTATAAAATCATTTGAAACACAAGAATAATAAAGGTTTTCAGTCTGGCATTAGGCGGAATGCCCTGGGTTTCAGGTGAAGAAGATGCCTTGGTTTAGGAGTACATCAATGAGACGGTCGGTGATCTGTGCCCATGGGTGGGCTGTGTGTCATGGCAAGTGCCTTTTGTTTCTCCCACAGCCTTATTTGGTGGAAGCCATGAGCAAAATACCCTACCAATCCTCACACAAAACACTCTGCTGAGTTTCTTCTGGTGGTCCTGTGAGCGCTGGGCATCGTGGTTTGGCTTCTTTGTGCTCAGAGATGCGAGTTAGGGCTTGCACTTCTTCCTTCCCTTCAACCCAAGCTTAATCTGCAAAGGTTGTGTAGGAGTCTGGGTTTTATTTTCAAAAAAATTGAATCCTGAGATTGTTTACAGTGAGTGATACTGCAAATTAGAGTATTCTTTTCCTTCACTTGGTTTCTGAACCTTCCAGTGCAGGTGGTTTGAGAGAAATGCCAGATATTGTCAGCACTGGGCAACCTGACAAGTTTCTGTCCCACTGTCTCCTGTAGAAGGCAAAGTGTTTCAGTCCTCTTGGCAGCAGGCCTGGCAAAAGCCAAAATGCAGTGTCAGGTGGTGGCCTCAGGCTGACTCGGCTCAGTTGGTGGTGCCTTTTTCAGGCACTCTGTTCTGTGCGTATTGTTCTCAGGGACAAGGCATGGGTGTTTTGCTTTGGTTTGTTTTCCCTCAGTCTGAAGGAAGCTTGCAGGCCATGATTTAGCAGTGAGCCTTGCAAGAGATCCAAAATGGGAGAATATTTTCCCCTCTGTACGAAAACCTAGAGGATTCATGCAGGTGCTAATCATCCACTGTCACAGAAGGATAATGATGTTGAGGTTCTCCAGAGAGGCAGGGAAGAGCAGAGTTAAGTTCCTCCATCTGACTGTTTTATTTTCCTTTCATACTTACAGTTCTTTATAGGAAACCAGATTTTTGCCAGAGAGAGAGAGGGGGAAAAGACATGAACACTCCCACAGCACAAGCAAGGTTCTCAGGATATTTCAACAGAAGGTAGAAGGGAGAGGAGATGGTGAGAAGCTGCTTCACACTGGGGAGGCTGATGTGTAGATGCAGTTGTTTGCTGAGAACTAGTATCTTGGAGTTGTTGTTTAGATTACTGTGGCAGTAGCAGAAAGCTTCTGGGGTTTTGAGCATGGTAAGAGTGTGGTTGTTCAGAGCTGTCACCCTGGAGGGAAGGAAAACATTCAGAGGCACTGAATGTGAGCGCTGTCGAGCAGGTAACGTGCTGCTAGAACAATGGCTGGCACCGAGCTTTGCCGCAGGAAACCAGCTTTGGTGTCTCAGCTTTCCACTGGCAGTTGTTGTTGCTAGAGGGAGGGAGATGAGAGAAATAGGCCATTGCAGCAGAAAACCTGTTTTATTTAAAAAAAAAAATAATCCTGGGGAATTGCCAGTATTAAGTGTACTTAGCACTTTTGCTTGGAGGTAAAAATGTGACATACAAGAGAGAAGTGTGGACATTGCAGGGAAAAGGCAAAATAAATGCAAATGTTACAGTTGTGGTTGGGTTCTGTGTTTTGCATGCAATTACTAAATGTAGCAGCAGCCCCTGTGTATTATGGATGATTTTATATTTGATTAAACACTGAGGTCTTGACTGGCAACAGCAAGTTGCCTGAGCAAAATATTTTGTGTAGCCTACACAGTAGTAAGAATCTTACTGGGAGTGAGAAACAAATCCCTTTGGAAAGAGCCATTGGATCTCTCTTCCCTTGGAAATATGACAAGAAAATATTGTCCGGACTGTCAGATATGTCATACAGGTTTTGCTGCCAGTGTGGTGCTCTGATCCAAAGCCTGCACAAAGCCTCATACTTTTAGTGGATTTCAGATTACTGTGGTGAGTAATCTGATTAGAGAGGAGGCCTCAAAGTGTGTGGAATAATCCTGTGGCTGAAGGAGGTGACTGGTCTGAAGGATAAGAGTACAGCTGAATAGGGGTCTTCGAGAGTTCAGTAAAGAGTCTTTGTAGAAAGATCAGATCTGAATGGTAATGTGATAGTATCGATAATTTCAGGTGAAGAGAGTACTAAAACGTAGTGGGTCCATCTTTCCAACATAATTGCTGGAAATAGTGCCTCTTTAACGTAAATTGAATTTTTCTTCAGCACAACCAATATTATAAATGACTCAGGTCCTGGTCTGCGTGCATTTAATCACAAATTAATTTATGTACATGAGCAGTTTACAGAGACAATGGCTTAAGTTAAATCTGAGCGTAGGTGTTTGTATGACCTGACAACATACCACCTGTAGGAGAGGAAGAGTTTGAAGTGACGTTTCTGCTTCTGTCAAAGCTGAGGTGTTTCTGCGTTATGGCCAGTAGAAGTAGGCTGGAGTCCCATTCATGAATTGATACAGAAGTGAAGTGATGGTTGGGTTTGTGTAGGACCATGTCTGAGACCCAGAAGGACTGTGTGGTGGGACTGATACAGCCTCAAGGGAATAAAAAGACGACTGAAGAATGTTTATACATTCCCATGGTAACCTTTAGTTTGGAGGAAACCAGCAAGGTTGTTTTCAAAGAAAACAAAGATTTCTATATTGTTACAATTTTTTTTTTCTTCTCAGATGGCATTTCCACTGTTATAGTTTAGTCCAAAATATTCTTGGTGGAAATGTCTGGTACATTTGAACTGTGCACTGTACTCTGTAGGGTAGAACGGTAAGCGTATTTTTGGTCAAAATTTATATTGGGCATGCAATTTTTAAGTCATATTGTTATCACAGATACTGAACGTTACCTAATGGATTTGTAAAGAGTACATACGTGTAGCCAGGACCAGGTCAAAGCGAGACTCCCTTAAACCTCCCAGATTCTGTGTGGCACAGGGAGCCACATGGAAGGAGAGCTGATATGTGATCCACCTTATGTCCCTCCTGAAAAAATTCAGCTGCATTGATTGTATTTTTTTTTAATTTAATGTAGTTACTTCTAGAAGACTTTGTATTTTTCTCAAAGCCAATGAAATGGCTAATAAAATCTTTTGACTTGTTTAGTCTTTGTGCCAGGGTGTACTGATCTTTCAAACTTCTTTTTGCTGCCTTGCTGCCATCAGTACATGGGAAGTACCTGGGCATAGTGTGTTCTGTGACCCTGTGAGCTCTTTCCTACCACAGACATTAAGGAACTGCTAACAGAAAACAGCATTCAAATTCTCACTCTGACTCACTGTCTGTATATGTAAGCAGGCTGTAAAAAGTTCAGGAGACTTCAAATCGGCTCCAATATTGACGTAAGAACGTTGTACTAACAGACGCTGTATGTTCTATTTCTTTAAACCTAAAGGTAAATTATTATTTTCTGTGGAAACCCCCTCTCTCTCGTACCTTCCTTGAAATAATGTCTTAGTCTTGAAATTAAGTTTGTCATAAGAGTTGCTGATGAAAATTATGTTGTGACTTCATTTTCAAGCAAACTAAACAAAAGACATCAAGGTTGAAAAGCATTGCTATGGTTACCTTATTTAAAGGTGATTCTTAATAAAGAAGAGAAAATTGGAACTGAGAGAGGCAATAATTGCAAAAGCATAGAAAAATGTTAGACTAGTATTTTTCATCAAAACTTGATGTGAACTTCATGTTATATTCATTCACTCCTGTTTTAAGGATGCCATCTTAACTCAAAGGATGTAACTAGGAGAAATAAACTTAACAAAAAGTTTAAATTTTAAAAAGGACAGCATTCACGTTTTGAATTCCTGGGCTAAGGGCTCTGGATGGTGTCCAGTTAAGCTTTAGAGTGGGAAGTTTTCTTCCTGCTTTAGTATTTTGAGAAGAGATAATTTGGTTTAAAATGGTTGCAGTGTGCCTTTTAAATCCCATGTGTTCTGATTTTGCTTCCCTGTTCTTTATCATGGTGCATTACATATTCACATGGGACCAGAACCTTAGAAGCAAGGAATTTGAGCTTGAGCTGCTAGCATGATTTAAAACCCAAGCTTAAATATTTTAATTCAAGTCAGCTAACATATAGGTTCCAATCCCAGGGTAGAATGTTAGCTTTTTAAAAATCATAAATATGCCCACAGTCTCTGAAATTGAGAGAACTCCATGCACTGGTAGCATGGTTTGTGGTGACAACAACTGTCTTTGCCTACACAAAGACCCCAATTCAAATCTGCATAAAATGTTTTCTAGTTGCTTCCTTTCTGGAGTAATATTTTTGAGTTCAGAGGAATTAGAACAAAGCTGACTGATGGCCTCCGTTTATGCAAAAAGGGCTTGTTTACTTTGAAAATGTGGGTTAACTGAATATTAGCTTTCATATTAGCCTACTTTATCTCTTAAAAGAGATGGTTTTCCATTAAAATAAAAAGATATTACATACCAAAGGTTACAGAAACATGTTCTTTAAAAATTAAGTTAAATTAGAAATGGCATTTCCTTTTCTAATATTGATGTTGTAGCTGAGAGTTAAGCTATAAAATGAGTCAATTAAATTCTCTGCAGCTTTGCTGCAAAATCCGAATTTCAACTACACAATAAGGCAATCATATTAATGCTGGCAGTTTCAGACCATGCATTTCTAGAACTAAACTGGGACAAAAACATTAATCTGAACCCACATCTGATTAATAAATTCGTATGATGTCAAGATTTAAAGGTGAACACGTCACAGGTTCAGTTGTGTTGCCAGGTTTCTGGCACCAGAAGACTTGAAGGGCTGTTAGGAAACCACAGTGTTCACTGGTGTTAAAAATGAGCACATCAAATGTGCTGTACCACTTTGCCACAAAGTGTCTGCAGTGAATCACAAATGCTGCCTACTAGCGCTGATATCTTCTCTCTGAGCTAACCTACGCCGATGTGTCCAGGAGTCTTTAGCTTTGATGATCATGTTTGCAAAGAGAAATCAGGGAGCACTTTCTCTGGTTTTAGACTTTGCCGGGGAAGAAAGATTGCTGAATACCATTTTTTTTTAATTACTGTATTGAAACATATTGACATAGAAGATTTTGACTGTGTTCTAAGCTTTTGGATGTAGGTCCTCGAGGTTTTGAAAAGCGAACCCCAAACATGCAGGGAAGTGGAACAGCGTAAGTAGTATGTCTTCTCTAGCTCACATCATATTGACTAGGTTGGCTGAGCGAGAAGTGTAGGAGATGAGGCAACCTTTTTAGGGGCAGAGGAGCCTCTTCAAGGCTGTAGCTAAAACAAGTTATCTCACTGGAGAGCACAAATCCTGTTGTTCAATGCAACTTCAGCTCCCTTCTTCGTTTGAGGGTTTGGAGACCTTCCCCATCTCCTGTGCTTTGCAGGTAGCTTTTGGAGAGGTGTCGTGGTGTTACTGTAGGTTGAATCAGTGTAGCAGGGTATGATCTTATTTGTTTTTCCATTTGCAAAACGGTAGTAGAAACTCTTCTAGCTGAGTACGAGGATGTATAGAGTAGGACTGGGAGCCTGTTGGGCCTTGTGGTCATGGGAGTCGAAAGAGCCCTGAAGATAAACCCATAGATGAGCGAAATGTTTTATCTGGTTTCTGCCCAGTGGCTGCTGTCAGACTTAATTCTAAGGCTCATCTGTAATTCTGACTCTTGGAGTTTGCTCAGTAACTGCATTTTATAGCTGAATCTTTACCACTTGATTATTTAATGAAGATTTTTGAAGTAGTGGACTGAAGATTGCCATGCTTGGAAATGGTTAAAAACTGCAGGTAACTATCTTTCCTTTATATATGTTTAATATCTCCTGCATACTCTTTGTGCTTCCTGCTATGGCAATAATTTGTAAGCAGTCTTTGTGTCTCCTCTGCTCATCTCGGCAGTAGCCAAGACCCATCTTTTTAGTCTCACGCTGTGCAGACCTAGGAGGAAGAGGAAGTGGTCCTTGTCCTAAAGAATTTAAACTCTCTGAAAAATGGTGATGAAATAGAAAAGTAGTGTTAATTTCAGGCTCCATTAGAAGCAAAAGGACAGATATTTATATCCATCTGCTGTGCTATAGTTTGGACCCTTTGATATTTTGTTTGAGTGTGGAGCTTAAATATTGGAATGAGGAGTGCTTTAGAGGTCAGAGAGGAAATGGGGAGTGAGTTCTTGTTAAATAGATGTTGATGGGAATCTCACAATAAACTCTTTAAAAAAACAAATGTTCCTGCTGCTGTAGTGCCAACAATACATTTGAGGGATCCTTCTCCCTTGTCTGGCCAGTTTGTGACCAAAATGGGTAGGTTCCGAGAGCCCTGTTATGCTGACTAGCACCTTACTTGGTTATTCCTGCCTCTGCCTTAAGCAAAAGTGTTTGTGCAGCAGGAGAGGAGCAGGATCTGGCCCGATGCGACGGGGAGTGAGCAGTGGGACATGCGGTGCGGCACACTTGACAAAGCCTCTCTCTCCCATTGAACCGGCAGCCTGAGGAAGAGTTGCTGCCTCGTGGACAAATACACCTCAGCGTCGGTTCAGTGCAGAGCACACACCTCACACCTCCGTCAGAGCCCTAACCAGCTGCCGTGGCCTCTGGGCTGGGGCCACCCAGGGTCTCAGCTGTGTGCTCCACCTCCCATGGTGTCACAGCACGTGCTGCTTTCACCCTTCTGACAGCACTGAGCCGAGGATCCCGACACCACATATTTCATTTCTTTTTATAGGATGTTTGTTTGATGTAATGTTTGTCTCCAGCAGCTCGACTTCTGCTGTGATTACATTTAATGTAGTTCTGATTCTTGTTCTAGCAGTTTTCTAGGTTACATCATGAGCGAGCTAAAAAGGAGTGGCTAAGAACAGTGCTAAGATGGTGTCTACTGCTCTGTGCTGGTCTGAAAGCCAGCTGTGCAGTGAAGGACAGAGCTGTTCCTGATGAGAGTGTATTAGTTTAAATACAAACATTTAATGTGTCCGCACCAGCTATCTGGCCTGTAATCTAAACTGATGGGGGTTTGCCCTGGGGCCACCCAACCCCTCTGCTGAAGTGTTGCAATTGCCGTGCGTCTTGGGTAGCTAGCCTGCTATTTCTAGCAGAGTCTGTAGAACAGAGGATTTGGTTCCAGTGAAACTAGTATTTACCGAAGCTGAAAGTTAATCTGATCCTATTTGTAGCTGGCGTTCATATAAATCATTTCGACAACTTTGTGCAAGGCCCACTCTTTATTCCGTATTTAACCAGAGCCTACCCCAACATAATCCTGATCCATACCTGCCATCTCCTGATGTTAGTGTGTGACAGTGCTTAATCCTAGTGACGGGCCTGACACGTTTTGTAAGTGTACAAGGCAGATCAAGCATTTAGAGCTGTTACCGTGAGCATCTGTGCTGGCAGAGTTGTATCAACCAAGAGTAAAAGAGCTGTTCACCTAGCAAAACGCGAGTACGTGTTGAACTTGCACTGTGCAGAGCAACGGACCAGCCAAGTAAAGGAAATGCAGGGAAAAGAAACAGTGATTTGTGCGATAGTGGAGATGTATAATACATTTGTATACAAACTTAACTACTGTGTCCAAATAATAAGTTTAAGTAAATCTTTTTTTCTTACATAGAATCTAAAAATGCTAATGCAGCTATATAAATTCAGTCTTTCCCAATATAAACGGGGTTACACATAAAACCATATTTAACCATAAAATGTTGTGTAAAAATGAGAGAATAGGATCATTTCCATTTTGTGTCTAAGGAAAACAAAGACACAAAGACATACACATGCTGATTCTGGGTTCGTTTCTGTCATGCTACGAAATATGAGCATGGACATTAACAGGTCATTCTCTTCTGGAGTCTCACTCCATGAGCAATCACTCCCAAAAGCCCATTTTGATTTCAGGGGGACCAAGGCTGCTAAAAGGTGTTGATAGATTTGTGGCATTGCTGTCTTGGGCCCTGCTGGATGCAGTTTTAGGTAGAATCACAGCCCCTTCCCGAACTGACTGTTCAAACCACCTCCAGCAAGCTCTTGCTTTCTGCCTCTCTTGCTGCCAAGGTGTGTCTAAGCAGGCAGCTTCTCCTCACATCGCCTTTGCCGCCCTGTGCAGGGCGGCCCCAGCTGGAAGTCCCTGATCCTGGAACGTGTTGCTGCTGTGGTGTTACGCAAAGGAGTGACCCAAAGGAGTGCTTTGAGACTCTGATGCAACGGCATCCCGGGGTGGGAGATGGAGCTAAGGGCAACTGGGTGGAGGGCTTTGGTGTTTGCGTGTGGTACAGGTGCAGCCCGAACTGGATGTCCACATTTTCCACAGGTCCGCTCACTTCTTTAATTTCCAGTCTCTGTTTTCTCATGTGTGAAATGGGGGTAGTGGTGTGATGCTTACCTCACTCAGAAAATGCTTGCAGTTTCGTAGATGAAAAATCTTTTATAGGACCAATATATTTTGTTTTTCTTGGGAAATTGTAACTCAGCCATGAAATTTCACTTTTTTTCTGTTGCTACCTTCCATCTCTTGTGCTTTGCTCAGCAGGAAATTCTCTTTCTTCCCCATGTAAAATAAACGTAATTTAAGGTCACTTTGTCATACTGAATTTTAGAGCCAAATCTCACCATAGCAATGTCATTGCTGCTGTGAAGTTTTAAAGATGTGAGAATGGCAAGTTTTACACTTAGATTTAGCTCTCAAAGTTTGCAATATATAGACAAATAGAGATAGTAGCTGTATTTTCTAAGGCAGATGAGCTATTGAGTTATTTTTAAGAAGAAAATGTTAATAAATTCTGATTTTTTAAAAATTATTTGGAGAGCACTACATACAGTGAATCTAATATCCCAACAAAGAGAATTTATTTTCCTCTTTTTCTCTCTCTTTGGTTTTTAACTGACCTGAGGATGTTCTGTGACAGCCAGCCATAATGGTACCAGACATTATAGATGGTTGTGTTAATAATCCGTGAATTAAAGCATCCCCCAGCAAGCTCTTACGGTGATGGATTGTCCCAATGATGTGAGGTTAAAGGGTCCCCAAGCAGGCCTTGGCACGACAGACCAGAGCCCTTCGGAAGGTCGGTTGTGTTGTTGGCAGTGATCCGCTGACGCTACGAATGGCTCTGGAGGGAGGGTGGAGCGGGAGGCAGAGGAAGGCTGTGAACAGCAGCTTAAGCTCTGTCAGATGTTAGGGCTGCCTGCTACAAACGGAAAGCTGGCAAGATAAGCAAAAGCACATGGTGCCGGGGGTGAACCGAACCGTAGGTCGTGAGGAACTTCCGAGCAGGTTGAGGGTGCTCATTGGATTTCAAGGGATGAGGACTGAGACTGAAATACTTAGAATCCTCTTGACAAAGAAAGCCATAAGTCTCAACATTAAAAATAGATGCTTTTTATCTTGTGTGTGATACAAAATCTCTTGTGATACGGTATTTTTTTATTATACTTTAGCAGCTCCAAGCAGTCTTGGATTAGGCCTGTATCACAACAGTAATACACAGGAGGCTATGTTTTGTCTTGCTATGACACCAGCTACTATAGTTTTTGATCTGCAGCCTCTGAAGAGGGATGCTGCATCTTCTACGGAAGGTGTTATGAGTGCAGATTAGTTAGACAAGTGCTGGAGTGAATGCATAAGTAGTGATTTTGCATAATGAGGTATGTGAAATCCCAGTGGAGGTTGTTAAAACAGATAGACAGCCTGTGGTAAACAACAAGGAAGGTAGGCTTTGAAAACAGATGGCTTTGAAAACCTGGCAAATGACTGTTCCGTACTTAAAAATCACTTTTGTTAGTGGAAAACATCTTATTTAAAAAAAAAAAACACAAGCCTGAAAAAGCTTAGCCTGCATATTTTCATAAACCTGAATGTATTAATAGAGTTCTGTGGGTATCCGTATATCATCCGTCTTGCCTGCTGTACGTGTGTCTGAGTGATGGAGGCAGTGGACCGAATGCCCTGAAACGTTCTGCAGCGATCCGTCAGGCTTCGTCACGCAGCTACCTCAGTCTGGCAGATGTGTTGGTCTTCATTATCACTTTGACTCTCTCTAGGTGTGTGCTTTGCATTGGGAAATTAATCTTGCATTTGAAGAGTTAATTCATCTTAAAAGATAGAGCCTATGAGTGAAATGGGAATATAGAGGAATGTTCCTGATAGTTGGAAAGGGTGCAGAGATGACATCTGAGATACTACACAGCTAAGGTTAAAGCTGGCCAGAAGATGGGGTTCTGTTTTGGAGCTTTTAAGTGTACCAGTTTTCCATGCCTTGCACGCCTCTGGCCTAAGCAATAGGACATCTGAGTCTGGGACCAACCTTTCTTCCTTTGGTCTATTGTGAGTTACATCAGTCTGGAAGGAGCTGGTGAGATGCACAACCATTTCTGGTGTAACCTGTCTGTGACTCGTGCTCTGTAGCCTTCTGCAAAATAGCTGCAACATAAATTTGTATAGTGTTAACTCCAGATGTAATAGTTACGGCAGTATTTCCAGAGGCCCAGCCTGGGCGGCCGGCTCTCGGAGTACTGACCCTGAGGCACTCAGTTAGAGTGACTGTCAAAGACCTTCCCCCGTGGCCTGAACTGAGGAGATGAGCCACTTTTAGTAGAGCAATGCTTTTCATTGTTTTTAGTGGCTCCCTTACAACAAGCCCATAGATGCCCATGGCTCTGTGGGCTCGACTGAAAAATACTGCAAGTGGAGCGATTCCTGTTTGGAAAGGATCACGAACATGAACAGGGGATTCCTCAGTCCCCATCTTCTGCTGGAAAAAAGACAATTTCCTATGAGCTGGGAAGATGACATGGGTCATCCTGTGTCTTGAGAAAAAGAAGGCACACAGGGACTTGTCGAGCCCTTGCCCTTGCGCACCGGCAGTGCCTTGGCTAATCTAGAACGTGCAGACAGCCGGAGCGGTAACTCCAACAGCAAAGCTTCAGCTCCAGGTGTGGAGTTCATGCTCTTAAATCCCAGGAATCTGGAGGAAGAGGACAGGTGCTGCACTCTGCTGAACTGCTTCCCAACTCATTAAAAATATGTTGAAAATGGGACTGCACCTGGGAGATTGGCACAAACCATGTCTGACACAGGTTTAGCACGTGGGAGTGGGAGCCAAGTGATGCTCTAAATAAGGGGCAGTGTCCCTGTCCCCTTTGCCCTGTGGTTTGTGGGGCCAGTGCTGGGGACAAGCCGGCTGAGCCTGGTACTGGCAGGGGAGCTGGGGCAGGCCTGGAGCATGGGCTCTGCTTTCACTTACGTTAGATGGAGAAATAGGTGTTCTGAACGTAAGAGAAGCAAATTTTAGCCACTTCATAAATTAAATGAAGTACTTACTGAGAAGCTCATTTCTCAAGGTACCAAGTACAGCTGTTTTTGCTGTTATGTTGTTGTTAATCAAAAAATGCTGATTATAAAACTGGATGCGTAGGCAAGAGAAGGTAGTGGATTTTTTGCAGCAATTTCCGTGTTTGATTGATTTCAATATGCCCTATTTTAACATTTTGAAAATGACAGTGGGCTGCTTTTGTTTTTATTTGACATTGTTATCAACATTTAAGACTAGAAGTATTGGTTTTGGTTGGAAAAAAAAAATTATTGACCTGGTCATTTTTTAGTTTGAGGTTTTTTTGATTCCTTAACTTTGGATGTTCACTTTTAGCTGTGTCTGCAGATAGAGATCGCTGGGCGAGCAGCAGCTGAGAAGTCTGACAGGACAGGAAACTGGTTTTGTTTTCTTCTTGGAGAGAAACCTTTGCTGGACAGAGGCTGAGCAGAGCTGAGAGTTTCTGTCGTACCTGTTGTGAGTAATTTTCTTTCCTTTTCCTGTTGGGTATTTGTATCAATCTGTCATATATTTCTAGAGTCTCCCAGGCTCTGCATGGTGCTCAGCATCATGTTTAAAAGCTCATTTTTTTGAGACCTGTTCTTCATAAAGTGTTGAGAGTGACATTCTCCGATAAATTTCTCAAAAGCACTTCAGTTGATGTACTGAAAACTTGCAAATTTTGCTTATTTTTATACCTAAATAAGAGTTCTGAGAAATGTCACCCCAAGTGTCTCAAGATCTGATGTTTTCTATGCTGCAACAAAATTTTCACAAGCGTCTGTCCAAGATGTATGAAGTTTTTATGCAGTAAATGAGAAGAGACAGTGTTGTCCTGTCATTAACAGGTTAAGAGAAAGTCAGATAACCCCACGCTAAAATATTCACCTGATTTTTTTCATTTGGTTTTGAGCTGCAGAGAGCCAGGATGTTCTATCTATGACACTCCACTAGCTCTGCAGTAATGAACACCACGACGGCGCTTTCCAGTCGCAGGATTACTGTTAGGAATGTTTATTACACGCGGGGGCAGTAGCACACCGTAAAGATGCGGACTATGGTAACACCGGCAGCGCTGATTTATGGGTGTGCAATATACAGTGGGATATTTAGTATTCGTTAGCTGGCTGTATGTTTGACAGATATTGGCAAGAAGTATTAACTTACATCCAAGTTTGTCTTAAGTAATAAACGATGAGCAAAGAGAAGTTTGTATCTGCTGTCTTGAAACGATCTGTGAATCTTTATCCTTCAAAGTTTCTGGTTCTGATGACACGTGGCCACTTTCATCCATTTAGATGTTGCAGGTGCCATCAGAAGCCAAAAGGGAAAAGGCTTGAGAGCAACAGAAAACCATTCCTCTTGGGCCTTGTAATCGGCGCTTGTATTTAATTGCCCTATCTCGTCTGAGCTATTTTTTAAGCTCCTTTTGAATATATTTTCTGTGATACAGTTAGTAGAAAAGTTGCTTGACTTTTTAAATGGATAACCGTGTGCTGAAGTGCTTTGCTGGATCCAGGCCAGAGCCAGCATCTTGCAGAATAGAGCCCATGACAACTCATTGCATCCCAAAATCTCGGTTTTCTTCACAAACTTCAGTAAGCAAAGTCTCCTGATAGCCTGTGAGTACTGTGGCAGCGGCAATGCCCCAGCTTTCCAGATGGCAAAGAGGGTGGTTAAATGACTGGCTCAGGGGAGCTGGGAGATGAGTGAGGCCGGGCAGATGCGGGAGGCGGACTCTGGGGATGATTTTGTTGGCTGGGTTTATTACATGTTTGTTATATTGATGCTGCTGCCTGGGTGGTGTGTTGGGACGTAATTGCCTGAGTCCGTCTGTTCTGCGAGGTGTTTTCTGAGAGCGTATCTGGAGCTCTCGGGGGTGAAGCCGAGGGGCTCTCATTGCTCCCAGTGGGGTGGGTTTGACCCTGGCGTGCTCCCGGAGCGAGCGGTGTAACTGCCCAGGGTGAGAAGTTGCAGAATGGTAGTGCTCGTGCTTTGGTGTGTCCAGTCTCCCTTGAGAGGAGTGTGTGAAGGGAAATCATGGAAAAAAGAATAAAAGCAAGAAAATGAACCCACAAAACCACTGAGCAACACCTTTCTTTGTCCTTGCATGTGCAATTTGTGTTAGTATTAGTAACTCCAGTCAGGAACTCACCTGAAGCAATTATCCAGGGACTACCTAATAGTATTCCATCATAACACTGGGAGTTACGCAGGGTATTATTTTAAGGTAATATGTTCTGTGTATTAATCATTGGTTGTTATTGACTTGGTGACACATTGCTGTTGGTGAAATGAACTGTGATACAATTAGGAGCAAATAATATCCAGGCATGCTGTGCTAATTATTTTTATGTGAACCCAATTCATTGCTAATATAAATAGCAATATTAATCACAGCAAGTATCAATATTTACGCAGCCTACTTCCATTTAAGTGAAGCTGTAGATGACAATGCTCATACGTACGCTGAAGAAAGAGCTGTGCGTGGGGTTAGTCTTTTCAATCACACCATTATGCGTTGTGTCCATTACATGACACAAGGCAAATTGTTCTGTGGTTACAGCAGAGAACTCCAGGCTGCTTCTCTGCAGAAGCCCCAGGTCTTCAATATAACAAACTGAACTGCACGTAGAAGAAATGTGTATTTAGATCTGTTCATTTTTCCCTCCTCCCATTTTGAACCACGGAAGCTGTTAGCAGCCCTTGGCCTGTGACTGGCACTGGACGAGTACTGGGCACAGCAGCTGTCTTGAGAAGATCTGGAGTAGGAATGAGAAGTGTGTTCTGCTCCATTTCCATGGAAATATCTCTGAAGATGAAGCTAATTTGGGTCAGTCAGAGTAATTTTTCTGCCCCTCGTGTCCTCATCCTTAAAAGACAACTGTCGTACAAGTAGGTGAGTGTGGCAAATGGAAAACTCAACTGCCCCAGCTGGATTTGCATTCTGTAGAAGAAAGCCAGGAGAGTCTGTGTCTGGGTGCCAGTGTCTGAGCGCGAAGATCCAGGTGCTTTGCTTGTTCCAGTGGCTCCTGCTGGGGTGCCATTTTCCTGCTATTTACTGCTTTCCTCAGGATCCTGCTTCTAATGAGTGTCATGGATCGTTTGTGGTTCAGCCTTACGCTGATTGTACACCTGCTCTGAAAAAAGCAGTGTTGGACTCCGCGGGTGAGCAGTGCGAACAGAGCTGGCTGTACAGCCCACGGCAGTATGGCACTCGGAGGAGTCCCAGGGCTGGGAAAAGCGAGACTGAAGATTGGCATGTGATCCTGACCCTGGGCAGCGATGTACAGTGCACGCTGCAGAGGTGCACTCAATAAATTAGACGATGATGTATGGCGTAGTACATCACATTCTTGAAGGCAAGGCATATATACTCACCAGATAATGTGGAGCATGTGAAGTATTGAATATATCAAAGAAAGATTAATCTTTGTCTGGGAGTAACCCTGCACGTTTTCCGTCTAGCTGAGCCAGTGCTGTATAATTTAAAATGCGGGGGGAGTGTGTGTGTTTGCTTCTGTATTTGGACATGGGAGGAATATGTTTGTCTGTATTTTGTGTTGGATCGTGTCAGGGTACACATCTGTAACTTCAAATATGAAAAATTTCCGTCCGTCATTTTGCAGAAGAAAATGTGCTCTTCTCATCTAAGGCCCTCGTCCTAAGTGAGGACCTGTCCCAACTAATATGTAAATTCGGATGGAACAGTGTCCTGCCCCAACAAGGCTTGCAGGCAAGTGAGTTTTATTCTTTTGAATCTAACCAAAGGAAGCAGTGGCTGCAGCGCGTGCTTGTGTCACTAGTACGCTCCTCAACACAGCCGAAAAATCAAAGAACAGGGACTGACAGAGTGACTGTTGGGTGGTGATTTGGCAAGTATCTGCCAAAAACGGATATTGTTCTGTAAAGGTATGCCTGACTGAAAAGTTAGTGAAAAATTTCCAACGTGTGTTTTGTTTGTGTTGAAGAATTGATGTTTTGTATAGTTAAAATTGCTACAACTGTTTTCACCTCAACAATTTGCATCTGCTATATATTAACTTGAAAATTTAAAATCTTAGTATGATGTGTGAAATGATGATTAATTTACAGCATTTATCTTGGTTTACTAATCATTCTGTTTTTAGCTGATAATTTTATTTGTAATCTCCACAGTTAAATTGCCATAAAATACCATAGTTACAAAGACATTCATGAGCAGTTGAAAGGATATGACACATTGTAATTTAGGAATTAATGCACACACAAAAAAAGCAAATTCAAGAGAAAGCTACTAATACAAGTACGTTGTGGGAAAAACAAAGCAGGGAAAAAAAAAGCTGCAAACCAGAAGATAAGCACATGAGCGCTGCAGCTGTATCACTAAATGACAGTTTAAAGATATGGTAAGTTCCATCCCACCATCTCTGAACAAAGAGTAACAAAGGGCAGAGAAATGTACCAAAATAATCTAGTGCTGAGCATGAGTGGTACCAGCTGGAAAACCTTTGCAGTCCACGCCTGATTAAGCTCTGCCTTGCTATCTCTTATAATGTGGACAGCTAAAAAATGTCCCCAGTTGAGTGAAACTCAGACATACAGCTTCCACTGCAGGAGCACTGGGGAGCTCCAGGGAAGGATCGGAGCCTGTACTGCCAGGGGTGCGAAACTGCGAGCGAGATGCTCTGTGCTTGTGGTGCTGGGTAGTCCCTAGTTATAAGGTGTCCAAGGATAGGAGAAGACCTTCGCGGGCTGTAGTGCTCTCCAAACCTTCCCTTAAGCCGTGCTCTGTCCGCTGCCTGCTCAGATTTCTGTGCCCATCTACGTACTCAGTCGAAGCGTGGCTGTGGGCTTACACTGGTGGATCTGGACCGGGTGCGTTTCAGGGCTACGCTGCGGACACAGGGCTCGGCGCTGGCTGTGCGCTCCGTGGCTGGGAGCTCTGTGTTGCTGTGTTTCCCACGAGTGCTTCTCACGCTGTAGTTTAGATCTAGGCTGGGCATGTCCGTGTGCGCTGCCGTCTGAAGGGTGGGAACACCAGCAGTGTCAGCCAGTGCCTCCTCACCCGTGTCCCTCCTGGGTAGCGTCATCACCTCCCCTCAGTGTCACAGGAAGGAACAGACAGTATCTACAGTCTGCAAGCAATACAGAATAAAAGCGTTTTCTGTTCTTCAGAACAACCACCAGAAGCTTAAGAAAGGGGGTAGGTGTGGATGAAATAATGGAGATACTGTCACAGGTTTTGGTACGTTTAACATGCAGTGAAGTTGGTGGTAGAGTTGGTTTAGTTGTTAAACCTGTCTACTTTATCTCCTGCAAATGACTGGTGATTTTGAACTGCATTTGATATAATTATCCTTTTTAGATCACTGTAATTGCATGAAGGACAAATTTAGAGTTATATTTCCCTTTCTGTCATTATTAATTGTCTGTGTAGCACTACAGAGGTGCGCAGGGAGAGATCCATTTCCTTCATGGCATAAAAGAGACATAAATTACGTTAAGCAAGTTTTTTTTTCCACCCTGTGAAGACAACCCTTTGTTATGTGTTTGTTCTTTGTAGAAAACAGTTAGTCATTAATCTTATGCAATACAGTGGGGAGTTTTATGATCAAGAAATCAAGAGTTCAGCCATGCTTTCTTTGAAGGATGTTTTTACAAGGCACAGAATATCCCATGGCAAAAGTAATTCTTCACAGTAAAGAGAAGAGTTGAAAGTGGTAGAGGTAGAGTAGTAGTAACTCTTTGGTTACTTTGAACTGTCTTGGGAAGCTGCTATTTATACCTGCAAAAGAATGGGCAGAGTTTGAAGAATGGTGTGATAATCTGGGACAGAGCCTGTATCTTAACAGATTGCCATGTTTAATGGGATCCCGGCTTGCAAACAAACTCATTTCCTTTCACAGCACTGTTCATGGAAATGCACATGTCAGTATGGGTCACCGCTGCCACCCTGCTCTCATTCAAACATCCATTCTAAACAATAATGAACGTTTAAGAGCTAGCAGAGGTTTTTTTTAATTAGCCGAATCCCTCAGGTACAACTATATTGTATCTTAAATTCCCCAGTTCTCTTGTTTTCTGTTCTAGCATTAGTTTGATAATACATCTGCTGCTATTCATGAAGGATTCATAATTTAGCTGATTTAAGCCATGGACTTTAATGTTGAATACTAAATACATTTTAATTTAATCCCCCGTAATGAGAATGACTGGTCCCTTTTTCTGATTTGTTAATTTTCTGCGAGCATTGTTACCTATGATAGTACCTGGCCAGGTGCTTCCTATGCCATTAACTCTTAGATGATGGAGCTGGCTATAGACAACTGCAAGATAAACAACACTTGCATTTCACCGACCTTTCCTTCCGCCTTCTGCAGGTTTCCTTCTCTCTGAGTAAGAGAGAGGCTGTAGAAGTTAACACGTTTTTTACCTGCTCACATGAAATTGAGCATGAGCGATCCTCCTGGCTCTAGCTCTTTGCGCAGCGTCTGCATACGTGCACGTTGAGTCTCTCCACGCCCAGCAGATCTTCAGCAGGGGAGTGCCAGGGGCACGGTTACAATGTGATGCAGAATCGCCAGAATATCTTGCAGGGAGCGCTCAGCAAGGAGTACATGGGGTTGAATGGGAGAGGCAATGACATTATTTTGTAACATTGTGTGGGTTTTTTCTAGAACACAAAAAGCTTACCAGTAGCTTCTGGGCAGCTTTTCCATTTGTTTGTAATGCTCTCTCCATTGATGCTGTGTCCCAGTAATCAATAAAACTTGATTAAGGATAATAGCGAAAAGCAGCAGCCTGCAACCTCATTATATGTAAAAATCCAGTACAGAGTGTGATGACTGGAGTCAAATAATCATGACTCCAAGGACAAAGATGTGGCTGTAGAATAGAAGAAACTGAAGCTGATATTGCCAGGGGTTTTTTTTCCTCACTGACTTTGTCCCACAAGAAGGAAGCTGCCACTTCCATGAGCTGGACGTGAAATTACAGCTGGACAGGAGGATAAACCCTGCACGAAGAAGTGTCTTGTTAATGATTTGTTTTCATTCCAGATCAAACCGGAACGGTTGATTTAGAATGATGGAGAAAACAAAATAATTAAGGGAAAAAATTGGTTTTTGATACTGAATGAAGCCTAACCTTAAGTGAGGAGTTTTATTTTTGGCTTGGGTAGTTTTAAATCCTGTGTCCATGATTAAAAACAATTGACATTTTGGAGTGAAACACCATTCCAAATTTTTGAAAATTGAAATATTCTTTTCCTTTCTCTGGATATCTTTTCCAGCAGTAGTATGATGGAATAGGCACACGAATGCAAAGTGTTCTGTTTGAATTTGAATTCTTCTGCTCCAAGAAGGTCTGGGTGCCACCAGCTCTATTTTGAAGGTCTGTGGTGGAAAGAAACCTGCATCTTGAGTTTTGGGACTGGCGAGACTTCCTCTCTTCAAGGATGATGATAGAATTGCAAAGTTCAGGGTTGCCAGCTGCAAATTTCTAAATATTGTATTAGCGACTGGAAAACAATGAACTATTGCTCTAATGCGATTATGGGTTCTTTTGACATGCCTTCTGGTTTCTGGATTGTTATTCATAGGTATTTCTCCATCTTTTCTGTACCACCACAAAGGCATAATACTCACTTTTTCATTAAATGGGAGTGTCACTGCTAAGCACTGGGAGCTGTGACTTTGAAGAGTAAAGCAACATTGGAAGTCTCTAAGATAGGAAGGTCTCTCCTGGATTGCTTGGTGCTTGCTGGGAACATGGGTATCTGGTGAGAAAAGAGGTGGTGTGTCCCAAGCTACTGCTGGTCTTTGTGTTGAAACACTTAAGACTGTAGGTAGGTACAGTAAGGGGCAAAACTTCATCTCTGGAGAGTCCTGCTTCGCAAGGTGGGCGTGATGGGATTAGAGGTTGGATGAGTGCAAGACTTTGGGATGGTCTGTAGGTGGGGAATGCTGGCTGATGCGCTTTATCCGGGCAGAGTTAGGAAAGTCCTGGGGTAGGATTTTCCTTGCTCACATTCTCCAGTGGTACCTGTTCTCTCTATGGCTCTTCAGCTGCAGCACGTTGGAGCTCAACCATTGCACAAGCATTAGACACTCACACTTTCTAAGCTATTAGTAAAATAGGTAGATTCTGGCTCTCCAATCCATTGTAGCATTAAGGCAGTGTTTCACATTTTAGAAAGCAAAATGAGATGTTAAAGTAGAGGTACCTGATGGATGATAACTTATATGTTGATCACTTACTGCATCAATGCAAACTTGGCATTGTGCTTTAACATGCCCCGTTAATTGAGGCTGTGTTTAAAATTGTTTCTCCTCTTCTTTTCCCCCAATGGAAAGTTAAACGCAATCCAATTTCTAGAAGCTGTTTTTAATTTTGACTGTCCAGTAACATGCTCCAATAATGAAACCTATACCTCTATTTAAAGGTCCTTCGGGTGAGTTAGAGACCCTGTTTTCTTGCCTCGTAACTTCCCACCCTGCTTTCTAGGGAGGCAAAATGTACATTAGCCACTCTCCCAGGAGACTTCCATGCTGTGCATACAATAACTGTGAGATGATAACTCAGCCTCGTAGTGCTGAGCGCACTCAGCTGCCAGCACCGTGCAGAATTGGGTCCTCAGCTTGACCCCAGTATCAGCAAACAAGGGGCTGGTTTTCTTCCAGGCAGCACAATTTTTGGCGTGTAATTTTTTCCAAAGCATGGACTCATGGGAGGAGGGGCTGTGGGTTTTCCTTTTGCTCTATTTATGTGCAAGTCTCTTACACAAATTGTTCTTTGCAGTGTCTTTAGGACGCTGTAAGGCAACAAAATTTCTCATTTAAAAATATGTTTTAAATGACTAAAAACTTTAGAAGCGTGTGTCTGTTTTCGTAGTGGAATGTAAGCACAAAGGCACAGCGGCTAACATGCACAGAAAGTCAGCTTGGTCAAGCTACGCCAGTGTTGCAATTTCTCTTCAGTCCTGTGGTTGGGGACCTTTTAGATTAAATTCATTAGTTCATGGTAGTTTTGAGATGTAACATAAGCCTCCAAAGGGATCTTAAGCTTCTCTTTTTTATTAAAATGAAATCTTCCCTTGGCATTTCTCTAGGCACTTCTCCAGTCACAAATAAAAGGGACACTGCTGAAGGATAGTCTGCTGCACACTTAAATGCCAGCAATCCAATTAAAGGAATGTTTAACCTTTTGTAAATAAAGCTATGGCTTGCACTGCCTTGTGGCTGAAGGAAAAAAATTAACTGATTTATTATTAAGCTTCTTACCCAAGACTGATGTATGTATTCACAGTATAGTTTACAGCATTATAAGGCCAGAATACTATTAAAATTATTCTGTCCCTGAAGGTCAACTGGCTGTAGGTTCAGACACTGTGCTTTTAAGACAGCTCTGCCAAGTGATGCCCTTCTCAAAAGCTACCTCTGAGTCTTTCTCAGTCTCTAGTCACAGAAGTCCTGATCCAGATGTTAGACGCTACACAACATGTTTTTATATTTCCATTTTTTGAATATGGTCTTTGTTAAAATGAAGCTTGTTTTCTAATTGCAAACAGTATATGTGGATTCGGATAAGAATGTGTTCAAAGTCTGATGTATGTTGTTCTAAGTTTTGGTCAAAAAGCATTTTCAAAGCTAAACAATTCTAAATCTGGATGTCAATTTTATATTACCTCTAGAAAATACAAACAGTGTAGAAGGCTGTGTTATCATTTATCTTTATTGCCTCTTTTGCCACTACTCAGAAACTTGATCTGTCAGGATGTTCTGCCCAGGAAGATTTGGCAGAGACGTCAGACCAAGTGGGGCTCAGCCGGGCCTGGTAGCAAACCTGATAAAGGCTTATAATGGGCGTGGAGAGGAGAGGGGGGAAAAGTTAGAAGTTTTCCTGCTTTTCAGCATCATGTAACTCTGTAGGGCTTTAAACAGAGAGCTCTGTGATGGCAGGAAAACCCATGTAGCAGTTTTGGTGGTGAGGTTGCACTAAGACAAAATACCCAAGTAGAGGCTGTATCTGTTACTAGACCGACTGATAGGCTGAAGACAGATAAGCCTACCTGAATTCTGAAATACAAGTAGCATGCTTCAAAAACAAATACAACTGGAGAGCAAATGCACAGTGCAGATTTCAACTCTGCTGCTTCTGGTTCTGAAAAGAAGAGCCTGTGTGCCTAAAGCTTGTGTAGGTTTTCCAGCAGTAAGAATTGGTTTAGCCTAGGATATGGCCTCTATATACGAATCCTGGCTTGACTTCTCTGGGTGTATTTCTTGTTTTCCTGTAGCGGCATCCCTGAGAGAGGCTACGCTAGAAGCTCTGCATACCCGTGGTGCAGCAGAGGGCATTTCCAAGGGACCAGGCGACTCAGGCCAGTGGACAGCAGCATGGCACGTGCTACAGGAGGGCAACAGGCGAGAGCTTGGAGCCTGCAGGTGAGCATCAGCAGTCCAGGATGAAGCAATAAACAGTGCTGAGCGTACCCGAGCGCCAGCTGGCCTCGCAGCCCAGGCAGCAGTGGCTGGCAGCCTTCGAGGGAGCGGGACAGATTACATTACATTGCAGTTACTATTTCTCATAGCGCTTTTACTTTTGTCTCACATTTCATTTGGTCCAAACACTTTGCAAGCAAAGCTTGAAAAATACAACTGTTCATTATACAGAAAGTGAACTCCTTTCCTCTGTTAATGTATGTGCATTTGCTGTGTGGAAAAAGGTTAAACGGTAACGAGAGAGATCGGGCAGGAGTCCAGCACTTTATAGCCTCGCTGGGACAGCGCCTGAGTTCTGTGTTAACAGTTTTTCTAAATTCCTTGTTCTTGAGGCTACGATATGAGTAGTAATAACAGCATAAAGAAGGATGGCGACTAGCAGAAATGGAGGCCAGCAGTGCGCATTACAGTCGTGTTAAGACTAAGTTCATTATTGTTATGTGGCCAAGATCTGAAGGGCTGTGATTTTTCAGTTTTTTTTGTGATCCACCCCGTGAAGTGTTTTGTGGCTCTGTGAATGAAAAAGGGTTGTATTAGAGATAGGAACTGCCCATACAGTATTCTAACTATTTTGTCGCAGTTGAACATCACAGACCAAAAGCAGGCCATGTCTCACCAGCTGCCAAGGTTCAGTAGTGAGGTGTCGTGGAGAACAACACTGAATGTAGCAATCAGTGCAGCAAAAGCCTTCAAAAGGCATAAAACCATAGAGAGATTTGCTCCCATGTGATCTCTGGTTCAGAATGAGTTTTGCTTTTGTTTCCCTATTAGTAATCATCAGCAATAAAATTGAAGAAATGAAGATTTCAGTGAAATTGTGTCACCCATTGGAAGGCAGCGGGTTTGCTTTCGTTTTGCAGAATGGGGCTTGGTTTTGAAAAATATGAAGTCAAACATCAAGCTCAGTTGGTGCAGGTGGCATTTCGTGTTACCATTCAGGTCAGAGAGAATCTGGCTGGGTTCTTGCACTGTTTCACTTCTTTGCACATGGTGCACAGATGAGAATGGTTCTGCGTTTGATAATCTTTTCAATTAGTTTTTTTTTGACCAACACCTACATTCTCCTGTCCACAGTTTCTTGGAATAACAGTAGCGCCGCAGAGTTCAGGAAGATCATCTCAGTGTTGATTGATTTGCCAAAGCAAAAAACATCTCTTCAGGATTTGAGTGCCAAAAGTCACAGAGGGCCTTTGTGATGGTCGTAGGACGTTGCCATCGAGCTGCGACACGGTAAGTCAGTGCTGCTCTTGGGATTCCCTAGTGCTAACCTAGCACGTGGCGGTGCTCATCCCAGCGTGCTGCAGGATGGACTCCCGAGTGCCCGTAGTTGGTGGGAACGCAGAGGTCGGTTGCCTGCATGTCTGCTAGGTTTGTGCTTTGCCAGCTGACGTACTCTTTCATGTTTGTATGGCTCCTGCTTGCAACCTGGCGTGATGTTTTGGGGGCTGGGTTTTGGGTTTGGTTTTTTTATGTCGGTTGCAAGGCAGATGTATTTTCTTTTCCTCATAAGCTATGGAAAAACCTAAAGCTTCTTTAAAAAAAAAAAAATTAAAGCAATTCAGCTTTTTGAAACTGCATAATTGAAGAGCTCTGAAATAATTGGCTTATTATAGTGCACCCATAAAAATGAATTTGCATCTCATTTATGAACTATTAGATTCCCTATTTCATGAGACTGATTGTTCTTAATGTGACTTGCATGTAATTTAGCATTCTTTACTCGAACACTTTGTAGCTAAACACTGGGGGAGGGAAGTTCATTCCAAAATCATGGCACTAGAACTTAGATTATAGAGCATTGACAACTGCACCCTGCACGGCGTGCTCTTGGTACGCTGCTTGGCTCTATAGTCCCATCCCGGTTCCACACTGTGTTGCAGAAGCCCAAGATCACCCAGCTAATTTTTTTCCTTACCTCTTCACCCCTGGTAAGGCTTGGTCCCACTGCAGTGAGAAGTGCGATTGCTGAAGACAAACATGAGCTGCAAGTACCCGAGTAATTTCCCAGTGCAATGGACATACTTTTGCAACCCCGTTTAGAGCCTTGGCTGGGATAGTTGCCCAGGGTCCCTAGCCCAAGGTGACAGGGACGTTCCCGTTTGCTGCAGACACACTGCCAAGCGCAGCGCAAGTGTGGTGCTCAGGTCTTGTCTGGAGTCCCCTCCTTAAGGATGGTTGGGTGGCTCTTCCCCAGAGCTCAGCAGTGCTGCCCGTGGCCCATCTGCTGTTGGTTGTTGTGAAAGCGGTGGCTGAACTCCAGAGCAGTGTGCTGTCGCCTCAGCGAACCTGTCTGGCAGAGGACAAGAGGTGCTGCAGGTCTCTGCAGTGAAGTTACCTTGGTGGTCAAAGCCCTTGTACGGGGACGTAGGTGAGGATTGCTGAATGAATGCTGTCCAGCTGCTGGGCTGGGAAATCTGCATGTGTCAAAATGCTGGAAATACCCATCTGTAATGCTGCCAAAAGCTGTCCCGTGGCCTCAGAAACAGGATGCTAACGCAGCCAGGAATCGTTAGCTCCCCGTGTGCTTCTGTCAGCACTTCCTGTGTGTCATCGTTAGTTTAGGTTGTTGTAAAGCCCAGTCTCCACATCTCCGTGGCTCCGTTTTGACTTGAAGGGGGGGAAAAGATAAGAAGAATAAAAATACAGCAAAACGCAGGGTCACCTCACGGAGGAGGATTCTGGGTGAGTGACTATCGAAACAACGTCACATGGTTGAAGGGAAGGTGGCAAGCAGACCCCTTGCATGAAAGTCTGCAGAACTGCTGAACTCTATTTTCAGAATATTTTATTTACTGTAGCTAGCCAATGGTGAAAGAAATGACATACCTAAGTGCTTTGCAATAGATATAAAAAAATGCCCTGGTCTTAGTAAGAGGCTGATGTTACTCCTGCTTTGGACACAGCCAGTTCAGAAAATACTGGTGCTGACTGTTCAGCAGGAGTAACTGCAGCAAGCCCTGGGGTCATAGGTTTGAATGTCAGTGGTTCCAAAAGTATGTGGATACTCCTGTCTGCATTTTTTTTCAGAAAGCACGTAGAGAATTGAGTTTTTAATTGACCCTTTCGTTTAGCTGATGGAACACGTGGTTTCCCCAAGCGCGTAATCCTAGTGTTTCTTTCGGGGTAGCAGGGAAGCGGCACACTGGGTGAGGTAAGGGGAAGAAATTCCAGACCAAAAAATTGTGAAAGGGCCTTATGCTCCTTCAGACAAAAATCAAATACTAACTTTAGAAAAGTAACTGGCAATGTTGAGAGCAGCTACGTCAGAATAGCGCTGAAATACTTTGTATTTCATTTGCCTTTCTTCTTGATTGTAAATCCTCATGGAACTTCCATTCAGCACTATGGTAAATACAGCTGGAAATACACGACATGCTAACAGCCAGGGAAGGAGCAATTATCTGTGTGGCCTTCTAATCCCTCTCTTACACTGATTTGTAACGGGTTAAATCTGGGTTCAGCTATGTGGATGTACTGCACCTTTAAGAGCTACCATTTTATGTGGGGAAGTTATTCCCTTCAGAGGTTCGAGCGGATTAGAAACGTGTCTGTGCCGATGCTGGGCGTTCCTGGGCTGTCACATGCTGTTAGGGGAGCAATTACTCCCAAGTCAAACCTTACTGTGGGGCCGCAGCTGACGCAGCCCATGGCAGGCTGCAGAAGCAGGGGCTCTGCGTCTCAGGAGGTCAGGCGATGGCCCCTTACAGCTGTTACGTTAACATATTTCTTTTTCTTCATCCTTTTACTGTAGGGCAGACTTTGTTACTGTTTTGTTTAGAGATGGTTTTACACCTTGGAACCTGCGAAAGGTTGTAATAAGGATTCAGAGTTCAGGGGTTAAGCAGAATTGATCTGTTAGCTTTTCCAAGAGGGGCACTCGCTGCCCTGGCCTTTGAAGGATAAATGTCTTACTTGGACAAATCCACGCTGCTTTTCAGAGAGACTCGCTTTGCTGCGCAGCCACTGCCAGGGAGCGTGACGGCTGCAGGGACTGCTGGCGTGAGGCGGGGAAGAACAGGCTTCTGTGTTCCTTTGGGGAGCAGGTGTAAACACGCATCTTCAAAGCAGCTAGTTGTTTCCTAAATGTCTGTTTTTAATTTCCAAATAAACACGTTTTCTGTCTGTTTCCATCTCAGAAGGTGGATTCTAGGTACAATTTAAAAGGTTTCTTTCAGCTTTCACTAGTTGGCAACCAAAAGCACCCATCATCCCGGATCAAACATTCTAATTCTCTGCTTTGGCTTTAACTCATAGTTGTGAGTAAAGAAGAAGTCTGTATGGAGTCAAAGCTGTAAGATCTATTCCCTGTCTCCCCTTTCTTTTTTTAATGTGTGTGTTTTATGAGGAAAGCTTCATTTCTCCCACCAGAGCCAAAGGTTACATTGCCGGAGTTTCCTTTTGGAGAAAACCCATCGCAGTTGTGCCTCACCACACTGCGCTGCAAGTGCCTGGCCTGTACACAAGTACACGGTGTCTCACAGCACTCCCTGAAATAGAGGGAGGAAAGAGGTGGGAAAACGTTTTTCCTCATGCAGGAGGTGCAGAGAAATTGCAGAGCTTTGCTGGTGTCGTGCAGGAAGTCTGCGGTGAGCAGAGAACTGACTCTTCTGGAATCGCGTGTGGCTCTTGTCTCCTGGCAGCGGCGTTGCTACTTGTTTGCAAATACTGCTGTTTGCTTTCCAAAGCATATATTTAAAGGACACACCGTGATTACTAATAAACTAAATTAAAAGGGCAAAAGCTGGAGAGAGACAGTAGAGGGAAATTCTTGTACCTGTTATCTTGTTCGTTACTCACCACTGTTTATTGTTTTCACTGCTACAGATCACCACACAGAGATAATGCTAATTATCTGTGCAGGAGGTCGTTTTTGCATGCTAAAGGAAAACACTGGTATGTCTTGCTAATTTGATTTTAATATCTGTGCCATGCTATTGTTTGGCCTAGAAATTAGATTGCTTTTTACTAATATAATTGGCTAATTAAAACATTTTCTGCAGGAGATGGGGAAGATACCCACAGTCCTTATGTGACTTGGGACATAATAAAGTAAACATGAGTCAGTTCCTAATCCAACAAGAGCTCATTTAGAGCACAAAGACCAGAGTATCCTCAATACAGTTTTCTTAATAAGTTTTGGAAATAATTTAGGGTCCAGTCCTCCACCTTTGAAGGTGGAGATAGAAACACCAGAACCTGGAAGTTCTACAGGGCTGGGTCTTCTATTGGCAATGTCTAACAGGTAGTTAACTATTATCAATTCTATATATTTAGTCATTGTAAATTCCCTACCTGGGGCTACTTGTGGAGAGGTAAAGCAACAGAAAAGAGTGAAGTTGCACCAAAACATACTCCCTCTGTCCCAGCAACTAAAGCATACCTGGTTTTGCAACCTGACTGTATAATCTTGGTATTTCTTCGCTTCCCTGCTACCACTTGTCACCTGGTCTGAGTCCTTGGAAGGGAAATCACACTGGGTACAGCCACTGCTTTCCTATCCCCTTCTGCTTAGAGATGATGTGGGGTTGTAGACAGGTGAGCAGGGGACAAGTGTTCCCTCTGCCACAACAGTGAAGATGGAGCAGAGTGGGAAGCAGCTCTCAATGAACAGATCGCCCTCCTGTCTCGGGTGCCAGCTGTGAGAGACAGAGCCCCCTTCCCCCAGGATGCTCGCTGGATTCCACCTTAAGACTTCTCCGTCAGACAGGACTTGAGGAAGAGTCCTATCCTAGACAGTCTATCTTTGAGCCTGGAAAGAGTTTGAGAGACTTATGCTAATCGTATTTAATTTGTATGTGCAAATGATTCTAACTAAACGTAGGCTTCCTTTAGTATCTTCAATTAAAAGCTCTGGATGTACTCCAAAGTTACAAATTCCTTCACTAAGCCAGTAGGGAATGATAATGAATTATTGCTAATATAGCTGTAAAGCTTTTATTTGCATAAGTAATATGAAGCTAATGTGTGGATAAAATTAAACTTTAAAATGAAATATTATTAAAACAAAACTGTTAATGAATTTGGGCACATTACCGAGCAGGTATATTTGGCAGCTGGCTAGAACAGATAACTCTAATAGAAGTGTAGTTGAATCAAAATCAATATTGAACATTACATAACACATTGAAGATAGTTTAGCAAGTTATATGTGCTCATCTTCTCAGTTCTGATGTGGTTCATCATTGTTAGCTTTCATGGTCAGAACTAAAACAGAAGAAGGTGTCATAATCCAGGAGAGAGAACCAAATCTGTGAATCTGAGTATTTCATTCTCCTTTTTTTATTTTTAATTAGATTGGCTCGGGAGAAGACGCTCTGAATTCTCACTAGTATGGAAGAAAAATTGAAGTTTGAAAGTCACATTATAAGTAGATGAGGGACATATATGCTGCTTATGCCAGCAGAGTTATTGTTGTTATTACAGTATTATAACCAAGGCTGGACTTTTTTCTTCTTGAAATGTTTCACTGATCATTTTTTAGTCGTCTTCATATTGCAGCGGTCTTTCCTCAGTCCCTTGCGGATAATTTGGGCTGCAAAAGTTCAGGGGAATGTCTCCAGAATAAAATAATTTTAAGTCTAGAATAGTATTACACAAAGGAACTTACTCTGAAATAGTAAATTCTGCCTCCATGAGTAAGCTGTGGAAAGATACAGGGTGCAGTATTTTGACCAGTTTTTTTTTTCTTCCACTATCACACGACACAAGCTAAGCAACATCTCTCCCTGTTGGCATTGGCATTGAATGCTGTTTATGGTGACTTCCTGACAAAAAATGCAGAGTAATTGCTGTGATTGCCTTGCTCATAGCTCTTAAATGTAAACATCAGACTTGCCCTCATTTCACTCATGTACAAGCTATGCTGCTGCCTGTTACACACATTCCTCATTTACACTGGCTTAGCTTTACTCCTGGTCTACGTCCAGCTGCTCCAGGGCAGAAAGGTTCAATTACAGCTAGGTTATTGGGCTCTTGTGCTGCCCTTTTTCTATAAAGCAATGTACACAAAGCTGTATAAAGCAACCCCTGGATGTTTTATAGAGATATCCCCAGCCTACTCACTTCTGGGGCTAGACACGGACCGTGTTGTGAGTGCCCACCTTTTCTGCCAGCCAGAGCCCGTTCAGACCAGATGGAGTCATGGAATGTTTGGACTAGCGGAGAAAGAAGCATTTTCAGGGCTAGAGGTTTCATTACCGTGACTGAGAAACGAATTCATTTTCTCTTTTGTGCAGGAGGATTCTGTACTTCACCTTTTTGCAGAGGCCAAAACTCTGACACCTGAAAAGAGGAAAGCTGTCAGCTCTCAGCTGGTGTTTCGTCCCAGGTGGAAAGGCCTGTGTTGACTTTAACGATCTAAGAATTGGTCCATACCTGTGTTCTTTCAGAGTGGATATTTTAGAAATAACCTAGGGAAGTTGCATTTCTGTGGGGCTTGCGTACCTGACCTACATACCAGCTTTGAAAATTCCAGTTCTTAGGAACTAAGGTTGGATTCAGTGTTGCTTTATGATGCAAAAAGCACATTAGCTTTTCCTTTATTTTTTCTCTATACGAATAGTTTTGGTGAAAAAAATTAGAAGATATTTTCCCCAGTGTTTCATTTCAGTTACCTGTGCTGTTTCTTACACAAGATGAAATTCCCTTCCTGTAATATGAACTGTGACGTTAAAGCCAAGCTGGATCCCGACAGCAGCGTGAATCAGACTGACTAGCTGGTCATTTGTAGTTTGACTCTTACACGTTTGCTACTCTTACTGCTGGGGGATACTGGCATATTTTGTGTCCAGAAGACAAGATTGATACTTGGGATACCAAGTATCGTCTACCATTTTGCAGATGTATTTCCCATTTTTGCATGTATATGTATTACATTTAGCGTTTTTACCTAAATTTATCCATATAACTTGCTAAACTTACAAGTTACATCTTTTCTTATTCATAGTGTAATTGTCTCCTTACTCAGCGATTACGGGGAAAAGCAATAGAAAGCTGGCTGTGTTCATCCTAAGTATGCTGTCCCCTGGAAGACTGGGTGCAGACTTGGGCTTTGCACCGCAGAGGAGATTGCGGAGTTTGCAGCAGGTTTATTGATTTTGGGGGGAGCAGTACTCAGTGTTCCCACTTTACCTGGGGCTTGTTCCATCGGGTTGTATCAGCTCAAAGCTTTGCAACATGAGTATCTGGCACCGCTCCGTGTGCCTGTCTCGTGCCAGGGCTACGCTGTGGGATGGGCAGCAGGGCTGAGCTGAGGCTGGGTTGGCAAGCGAGCCAGATCGCCTGCTGTGGGGGGAAGGAGTCGACGGAGGCTGCTGACACTGCCGCTGCCTCTTGCTCTGGGAGCCAGAGCCCGGCTCAGGCATGACTTGTCTGGCAGTAAGACACATGCAGGGACCTTCTCTCCTCCCAGTTCACCCTGTGAGCTCTCTGGGGACTTGTACAATGTGTCTTACAGGTCTTGCCTGTTTTAAGCTCTTGATACAATCAGGTCGTGAAGGTTGTGCACCCTGAATTACCAGGTTACTTAATTTTGATGTGCTTGTGTCAAACCTGAGTAAACAACTTATTCTGTTCCCTGGAGACTGTGTGAATAAACAAGGAGCAATGGGAATAAGCCCAAAGCTTGTGGGACAGGAGGCATTTCTAATGCCTTCACTGAAAGACACCTGTGCTTGCTTTTCCCAGAGGAAAATGTGGTGTTCAGAGCATGTAAGTCCTAAACAGATGAAGAGGAGGATGCAGGCCATGCTTTTTAGATCTCTGATTTAGCAACAGCTGAGTGGATTTACATTGTGCTTTTGATAAACAGATAAGCACAAACTGTGTCTCTGCTGGTAACTGGAATGTCAAATTTCAGCCTCATGCAATTGGAACTGCTGGCTTATTAAACCTTGGAAATCAGGCTTGATAATGGAAATAGCAACTCAGTGAACCTTGATTATAGTTGCAGCGCTGGACATGGCCTACCTTTTCACACACAGGAAGAATTCAGTAAAAGAGGGTGAGCACAGTAGAAACAATTTGTCATGAATGATATTAGTTGTGAATATGGACTTTCTTCACGCTGGCCACCTGTCTTAGTCAACCTCAGAGAAGTTACTGAACTCAGTGGGGGCGGGGTCAGCACTAGGACGGTAGAACAGAAGCTACAGTTAACCTCTGTTGTACCATGTTTTCCAGAGTCGGGCTCAGTGTCTCGGTGGAAAGGCACCTGCTGCACTGCTGCGTTAGTAAGGAAGCTCAGGAAGACTTGACAAAGTGGTGTTAAAAAGCTAGATCACAAATGACTGTTCAGATGTCAGTTTACTCCATTCTGCTTTCATTCACTATTGCACCTCAGTTTCAGAAGACTTTCAATACTGAAACGTATGTCATCATTTTGAAATGCTTAGAAGACAAGGCCAACGTTTCATCAATTTATGTTTGTCCCAAATGGCCTTTATATCCAAGAGTATGCTTGAAACTCTGGATTATAGGCATAAAAAGATGAGTAGAATTGTAATGATTTGCTGTAAAAGGGGACTCAGATTTGGGGAGTACGATGAAAGCCAGCTAGAGCCTCAGTATTTTTCTTCTGTGTAGTTCTTCAAAGGAGTACAGTGGCAAAATCAGAAGAGATGGCAAGGATATGTTTTATAGTACTGTAAAAAGGAAACAGATGGTTTACTTTTTCTCCTCTTTTAAATATGTAGCTACTACATTCTCATTATATCTCCTGGATATCAATTTAGTTTGCAAAACTGAGTTGATTGAATAATAGATATATCACAATTTCAAATCAATTAGAAATACCGCTCACTAGAGGAGCTGATGGTTTGCGTGAACGTCAATAATAAAACTGTATGAGCCATGAATTACTTTGGACTATTTAACATTATTACCTTTCTCTAACATGGACAGTTCTGCTGGTATTAGCTGGCAGGAGGTGCTGGAGGTGGGGCAGTCTCATCTATGACTAGATGTAAAGCTCCTCTCAGGGTCTTTCTGAGGGAGTTTCTTTGTCTCTTGGTGCTTGTGTGAGTGATTCCCTCCTGTCAGCTGCTTCTCAGCTCCATCTTTTTCCTCCTCCCTGTCCTGCTTGGGGCTTGCTGCTGGAAGGAGGACAGATGTAGGGTCCTTGCTTTTGGCTTCGGTACCGCTGCCTGCAGGGCATGCTCATTGCTGCTTTGGTTTTCCTTTGGTTTTTTTTTTTTTTTTTTTTTGTTTTGTTTGTTTGTTTGTTTGTTTTGGGTTTTTTTGGTATTTGTTATCAACTTTGTATGTTATTTTCTCTGCTGCATCAAGAAGTACGATATATGGATAGATGAGTACTTTCTTTTATTTTGCTAACTGGAACTAACTGTTCTGCCCAGAACAATTTCCTGTAACCTGGTTTGTCTCTCATAATCATGTGTTTCGTACAGGTTCTCCTGTGGGAATAAAACGATCCCTGAGAATCTGATTTTTTAGAGAAGGGGATTGAATGAGGTGATATACGTGGGTTTTAAAAACCCAGGTGAAATAGTGTTATCAGTATCCTTCCTGGAACACTGTTGATGTTTATCATTGAATCTGTTATTAGTTCAAAACATGATTGTTTCCTTAATCTGCAGCACATTACCCCATTGGGTCCCTTGACACAAAAGCACTTCCTCGAGCCTGTTTGGTGAAGCAATGCTGCTGCAGGTAACCCTCAGGGAAATCAGCTGGCCTCCAACGTCTGCACAGGGTGTTGCCATTTCTAACAGGCTGTGACTGCACTTGGAGAATGTGTTCTGTCTTCCTAATTAACCATAATTTTCAACGCAATACATCAATAAGAGAGAACCACGCAAGAAAAGACTTCATGCACAACAGGAGTACCCGCAGTTCTCACGCTGCGTGACAGGACGTGTTTCGTCGACATTTGAAAACCTCGAATTTGCAGCCTGCCTGGCAGCTGGCTGCGGAGGCTGGAGCTGTAGTGTGCGGGCTCTTCAATAGCAATGAAGGCTGGCGTCAGTTTGTGTTGTTGCCTGAGAAAATTTGTAAATAAATATTGTCTTCTCCTCCTCCGGTGGAATCTGAAATAGCTGAGGTGTATACATTGGGCCTAGCTTTGCACACAGGAAAGGAGCACGGAGGTGTGAATCAGGAGCGTGTACTGAGGGCAGCCCCCAGCTGCCAGGCCCCTCGTTGCTGGAACGGGCTGGGAGGTTCAGTGGCCCCTGAACCAATTTCAAGGGGTTTTGCATTTGCAGTTTTATTCCGGTGGCAGCTGCTCAGGTTGTGGGATTTCTAATGCAGAGGCAGGGGAGAAGTTTTTCCAAGCCCTTTCAGGAACCCCCTCCTCTCACCTCTCTGACAGCAGTGGTAGGAGCAGCACTGAAAAATTCATCATGGGCCCAAATCTTCTGTTAAGAGCCCACGCTTTGTTTCGAGAGCCTGAATCTTGAAATGGGTCTTGCACGTGGGTGCCTGAGAGACTCTGCAAGCATCCCGAGGTTCCTGGTGCCGAGGTGCTCGCCCTGTTCAGCTCCACGCAGTCCTCCCAGGCGGCCAGGAATGCTGCCCGGCTGGAGGGGGGTGGGATTGCACTGAATTCTGCTCTGTCCTGCAGTCACAGCTGCAAGTGCAGCGATAAGCAAGTTGAAGGGTAGATGCTTTTGTAGTTTAATGTGTGTCTTCTGCTGAAACGTGTCCAAGGCTGCCTACAGAGACATCTTTAGTTACAGCAAATCCAGGGGGCTATACCGTGATTCGAGTCCTTCAGGACAGACCAAGAGCAGAGAGGCTGAGCTACTTCTTCCTTTTCCTTTCTGTTGTTTCGGTCAGGGCTGTAATACCACAGTGTGGTGTCATCCATGCTGGGCACAGTCTGCCTAGCCAAAATGGTGGCCTTTGGCCCCAGACTACAACTGAGAACAGTATTGATGTTTATTATGGAATTTAAGGTGCATCGATAGCTCTGCCTCTGAGCCCAGTCAGCCTGAGCTCATAGGAAGGTGTTCTTGGCTAGGGCAGAAGGCAGTTCCTGGCTTGGCTCTTCCAGCGACCTCTTATCCCCCGGCGCTGCAGCCAGTCGGGTCAGCCTGGGTCACTGCTCGGGTTTTGGTCCTGGGTGGTTTGGGGGTGGGGTTTTTGTTTTGTTCGGTGTTTATTTGCTTCTGTTGGCATTGATCTCCATAAGACAGTAAAAATATTTATTCAGCATAGGCAGGGTGACAGATATCTCTTGTATGAAGAAGTATTTGATGAGCTGTTAGTTCTGAGTGCCTTTCCTATTCATTGAACTAATTAACTCTACAAATCTTGCTGTCAACCAGTCATATAGCCACTTATTTATTTTCCCATGTGCAGAATTTTTACTTTGCTGCATATACACAGAGCTATAAAACCAAATGCACCAAAAATTGTCTCTTAGTTGGATATAAATGGAAACAAAATACACTTGGAATTATTATTACATGTGCCATTAATTTTTATTTGAACTGTGTTATAAAAATGCCAAGCTGCTTTCATTGTTTTTCACTCTTGTACTCATGTAAATGTAGGAAAGTTGTTGATTTTTTTCTTTTCTTTTAATGCTGTTTTACTGTCTTCAGTGGGAGAGTATGAAAATGACTAAGTCTAAGTCAGGGGAGAATGGAGATTTTAATGCTTGCCACATAGGTACCTGGGATCTGCTGTCACCAGTCGCTCCATCTCTTTAAAGTTATTGTTTGGTTCTAACCTCCTCTTGTGCTTTCTCTCCTCCTGCAAGCTTTGCATTTTTGGCAGCCTTTTTAACATCGTAGTGAGTGGAGTTAAGTATTTAATGCAATTAAAGCATTTCAAGCTCATGAAAACACAGCCCCCAAGACTGGCCTGTGTTGTGTTCAGTCACAGAGTCTGGGTGCTCTGGCAGTGGCGGTGCAGAGGGCATTCTCATGAAAGATAGCTAGAAAATGTACTTTGTGGGAAATCAGAACATGCATGATGTGACTCCTGGCACAAATCCCTCTTGTGATTTGACTGCTGTGGCGTTTCTGATTTGGGACACTATCCTGTGGGCTCCGGAGACTCCGCAGCATTCACCAGTAATCAGGGCTGCCCTTGCAGAGCTGTGAAGTGGGGCCTAGGAAATACGTGATCATCCTGTGAAATGTGGCCAGATGTTCTATAGCTGCGCAGTTACCTACAAAAGTTGCCAGTAATCCCTGGAGGTTGTGCAATGTAATGGCCAACTGGAATTGTGCTGCCTGCTGGGAAGGGATTTTCCATTTTGTAACCTGATGTCTTTGGAGTCATCACAGCCAAGATTCCTCTTCTGCGTATGCAGCGTCCTCTGCTCCTGAGCATGGAGTTCCTGGAGGCTTTTGCCAGCTGCACAGTTATGCCATCAGTGGTCTGGGTTCTAACGGGCCGCCTGTCATTCATCTGGTTGCTCATGTTAGGCTATTTATGTAGTATTTATGTTTATGTTGGTGGTGTCTTGTGTCCCCTCTGCTGTCCCCTTCTCCCCAGTACGAAAATCTTAAGTACGCCTCATTTTGGAAGCGGATTTAATGGAATTGTGTAGGATTTACTGCAAGCACAAATGAAACTGTGTTTGAAGGAAAGCAAGCGTTTACACTGTCTTCCTTCCCACCAAGGACAGCCCAGTTCAAGTGAAGCACAGGCAGACAGCGCGTGTGCTGCCCAAAGGCAATGAGTGGTGAAAGCATAGCTGTAAAATGGAAAACTGCTAAATGGAACTGCACTAATTAGCTGCAGTGCTCTTATTTGACTGTTAGAAATGTGTGTCCAATTTTGATGTGTGAACTTCAAAAAGGATGTTGGCAAATTGGAAAGGATTTGGGAAAGGGTTACAGGAAAGATTTGAAAATCACGCCATCTAAAGAGCGACTTAGACTCTTCATCTTTTTATCTTGTTTGAAAAGAAGAATAAAAGATTACTTGAGGAAGAGATCTGTGATAATAACAACGCTTTAATCTAAAGTTAGAAAGCACTGGAGCGATGCTGGGCAGCCGTAGCGGTTAAGCTCCACAGTTTTGACGGTGCGTGTAATTGAACACTCGAGCAGCTTCAGAGTGCTGGGCATTGTCTGCTGCTTGAAATCTGTGGTCAAGACTGAATCCTCAAAGCTGTGGATCTGATGAAGTTGCAAAACCAGTGCTCCAGTTCGTGTTAGACAACTCAGATAATCATAGTGGAGCAATGGCCAAAACAGCGTGTCGAATTTACAGGAGAAATTTGATAAATTTGGGAATGTAGCGGGGTGATGTGACTGCCTCTGATCTCTGTGGCAGACAGTCATCAAGATGATGGCAATAAAGCAAGGACTGGGAAGCTGAAAGTTGTGAGGAAGACTCTAGGCTTGTGTTTTGGTCCGTTCTCAGTTGATTCTCTTGATGCATTATTAAATGTTGAGGTGATGTTACAGAGATTAAAAGAAACATGATCCCTTCTCTGAAGCGTGTAATACCTGTCTTTGGGGAGAAGGCAGTCTGTGGATGATGGAAATACATTTAAACCAGCACAAACCCCTCGTGTTGGAAATCTTCAATACGGGGTTCTACCTAAGGGCTCTGACGAAGCGGGGCTACCTTGTGGAAACTGTTGCAGCCTGTGCCTTTACACTTTTGACAGTGGGATGGGGGGACAGGGGGGCAGGAAGAGGGTTTGAAACGCTGGAAATGAGAGGCTCCAAGTGTTGTATTTTAGTGTGTGGCAGGTACTAACCTAGCCTGGACACAGCCCCCTTTCTCTCTGTGCCGTTTTTGTTACCATAATGCATCCTTTGCATTCTGTCTCCTCTTAAACTTCCTTCCCGTCCAGCAGACCTCATCCTACGTCACTTCTTTGCTCATTGCACTTTCAGCTGGGAAATTTTGTAAATTTTCCTTCTGTAAGCGTGCAGGTGCACGCAAGACTCTTAAGCTGTTTGCCAGTTGTGAGTGAAACCAGACAGACTTGACTTCTGCTGGAACAAGCAGAAATAGGACTTGAGCTATAAGATCTAGGCTGTGACCACCTCGAGGTCAGAGACATTTAGAATTAGGTTATAACTTAGGCCCACATTGGATTATTAACAGTAATTCTGAAAGTAATGCATCTGCAAGTATTAACTAACTGACCTTACCGTGCAGAAATCTCTCTCTGGTGCTGGAGCCCCTCTTGGGCACCGGGAGAACACAACATGTTACTCTGATTTGCTTTCTTTAAGCATCTGGTTCACACCATTGTTTCACTGGAAGCTTTCCTTGAAAGAAAACACTGTTACGGTCCCAACCTCATCACAACTTCTGGAAAGGAGAGTAATAAACAGCTTGCTGAGGTAAATGGAAAGATTTGGTTTGAGCTATGTGGGCTTTCAGCTGGAGAGGTGAATCGGAAAGGCATTTAGAAATACGCCTAAGGAACAGAAATTGGCTTTACAGGGAAATACATACTACATTAGAATAAATTACAAGGTAATGTGATTTGGTAAAGTGGGGTTTATAACAGTTGAAACTGGAGTGGTCTTTTAATCCATGATGCCTGTTCATTTATTTTAATAGTGAGTTTACAAAACCTACAGTAAAGCAGACTATAAAAGATGTAACTTATTTAAATTATGCTTTAAAACCAAGAATTTCTCTGTACCCAGTTAAAAAGAAGCTTGGCATTATGCTAAAAACATATATCCTTACACACTGTTCCTCAGGGTGGCAAATCTCAGTGGTGTCACTTTTCAGATGTGTTTGATTATAAGTCACGCTTGTACCTCAAATTATAGGAAATTGAGTGTTCGGTTTTATGCTTACAGGAGATCTTAGAATTTTAATTCAACTTCCAGCACGTGTAATATTTTCTTTAGTCCTAACACATCGTTGTCAACTCTATAGAGTATATTTCAGTACAATTTTGAAACATTTCTTTGCTAGTAAGCAGTTCTGTCTTGGCAATACTAGAAGTGCTTTTCCATATCAGCAATGGTGCATGAATGCTGAAAACTCACCAGAGAATTGTGCTGTGTGTGAGAGATTCTAACTCAAAAAAGCAAATGCATAACTGGTAATTGTATTTAGTAAGCTACTATATTAAAATCAAGAATTAGTCATCTTTGATGCAGAATTTAAGTCTTATATGCAGAATTTTCACATCCTAAAATTTCTGAAGTACATACTAGAATAAACTGTTTCCAAAGAGTCCTCCCATGACACAGCACTCTTACGACCTTTGAATCTGTTTCTGCATCCTGGAGTCAGGACGCTATTAGGGACGAATTTACTGGGTGTAAACTAGTTTCTAAAATGGCTTCTTTGCGTGTGGGTGCGTGTGGCAGCGTACAGGTGAGGTATCGATATGCGAAAGCACCATCGCACGGCCTTACTGAGGGCACCCAGGCTTAGCCCTGAACTGCAGGAGTTTCAAGGACGATCAGAGGGATCAGAGAGGAGTATTTCCCTGGCAAACACACAAAATAGGTTCTATTCGTAACAGTGTATTTACATTTCTGTTGTGTTCTTACACTACTTTACAACGTCTTTGCATTGCCTCCAACCCTAGAGTTCTTACTCTTTCACCAATATGTAAGCAAGTGTTTGAAAGCTGCTGTGGGCTTTTCCCCAGACAGATTGTCAGAGGTACCTGCTGTAGAATGTAAATCCAGTCACAAATCGGAGCAACGTTTTATTGTGTTTATCAGAAAAACTTATACTGACGGAAGCCAAAGCCATTTTTTATGTTGATGGTCCTCATTTAGCAGCTGTAATAAAAATTTGAGGAAGCAACCAGCGTTCTCAGTGAAACCTCAGCGCAAATCTCCCTGGAACTTTCTTGCCCCGCTGGTTAACACTGCAGGAGGAGGTGGGCAGAACCTCTGGGAGGGCTACACTGAATCCTCTATTTAACAGGAGAGGGTAAAAAAATCGCCTAGTAAAGTTTTTAGTAATCTTGGCTTGAAGGGTAATTTTCTTGTCAACTGTATAATTAATGCACCATACATTACAGTAGCCCATTGTTATTCTAGAATGCCGGGATACATTTCAAACTGAATAGCTGTTTAACAAAACACTTGGAAGATTTATTACCCTTAGGTGATTCTGTCAGTCAGCATTTTCACATGTTTAGCCTGAAGTCGGCAGAATCAATTTTGGTATCTGTTTTGTGAAATGCCGAGCTGTTTAAATTAAACTAACCACACATATGCACAACCTCTGAGAAAATCGGGACTTGTATTGGATCTTCATCTATCAGCAATGCAACAAGAATTACCCTTGCAAGCTCCTTGGGTTTTTCCCTCGCAGTCAAGGCATCGTCTGCCACTTCCAACATCTACGCAGAGGTATTCTGTGGTCATTTTCAGATGATGTCTTCAACGTTACGTTTGTCTGCTTGTTACTTTACAGAACACTTACTTGGCAGCTTCAGAAACTAAGGTTCAGCAATAACTGTGTTAGTAATGGAAATCCTTGAACGAGGAGACGTCTTGTTGAATTTGCTGTTGCCAGTTCTGTGAAAGAATTCAAGGTGCGAGTGAACATTGGAGGGAAGTGAAATTAATAATGCCTCTTATGATGGGCTTAGAACTTTTTCCAGTAAAAGGTTGGCTTAGGTTTCTTGTTACAAATTATCAGGATTTCAAGGATGGAAATCTACTATTTTTATTTTTCAATAGGAGAAGAAGCTACAGGATGCCGGTAGGAGCTGTGTATAGCCCAGGTGTGGAGACACAGATAAAAGGTGATAGGTGAAAAACAAAGGAAGTGTGTTGCAAGTTCGAAGCAGCAAAACATCAGGTAATCATATTCTTACATTTTTGTTGAGTCAGCATAATTTTCCACTCTTTTTAAAAACTCTGTGAAATATTCTTGAATTCTTTTTACTCTAACTTAAAATGAAAAAGGAATACATTCACTATATCCAGTTTTTCCTCACTGCTAACCTTCTCTCATATTTCTTCTTTTGCTACTATGCTTTCTAAATTTTTTTTTTTAGTTTTGAAGTTTATGAACTGCCAGAGCTGTAATTTCTTTCCTGCTTCACAGTAGTTCTCTTTGCTAGAGGCTGAAAAGTCAGCAAAGAGTAAAGGCAGGGGGGTGTGTGCGTGTGTGTCGTAGTTCCCACACTTGACCTTAACTGATCTTTTATTAACAGGTTTAAAGAGAGGGAATTATAATTAAAAAATATCAGTAGGTAATTCCTCCCCCAAGCATTCAAATAGTTTAGAAATGCTTCTTTTTCACCTATAACTTCAAGAAAAAAAGAGAAAAGGTATGTTCATTGCATGGCATAGCCCTGAGAGGAGGAGCAGCATTTGAAATAAAAAGATGCTAGATGAAAAACTTCAGTGAGCTTAAAAAAAATTCCTCCAAGTTGGGCACCTAGGTGCTGCTCCTGTTGAACTGCCTGTGAGATCAAATTCACTCATCAGAGAACCCGAGGTGCATGAAGTAGGCCAGGTTTGTCACTGGGAGATTGCTCCGATGTCAATCATTGTCCCCTCTAACCCCAGCTGATGGCAAAATCCCTCTGCGCTTCTCAGCCTGGGTGGGGGTTATAGTCACTTGTGCAGAGCGGGCACAGGTGTCCACTCAGAATCTGACAGTGGGGCTTGGGAGAGGCTTCACAAAAATGACTCATTTAGATAGCTTTAATTAAACACCAGCACATACATATGCATATGAAGCAGTAGCTGGTGGACAGCTTCCTTGGGAGTTGGTGAGAGTGTGGGAAGGAGGGGCCAGGAGCTTTATCCTCCCCCTCTCCCCTCTGGTGCCAGCGATGGGGCTCATCCTCTGTAATCCCCCCCTACAGCTCATGGCCACGGCCGCCCCAGGGCAGCGTGCTGTGGGCACTGTGGTTTGCGACAGGGCAAGCCAAGATAACGTCAGCTGTTCTACAGCAACAGAAGATAGGGAGGTTTGGGGATCAATGAGAGCTCGAAGCGTTATCTTTGCCTAATTGATGTCAGACCTTGCCGTGCTGTTGCTGGTGTTAACAAAGGTTCCCTGGGAAATAATTATAATCTGCCTGCAGAAAACAATGATTCACTCTCAAGTTACTCTGAGCTATTGTGTTACCCTGTTTAACTTGTAGCAAGACAAAACAACCAGCAGAGCTGCCCATGAAGCAGTTGGGCTGGTCTTTTATTACAGGCAGGATACTAACTAGTAATAATAAATAACAGTAATAAAATAATTACTAGTTAGGTAGTTCCTAACTTAACAGGTAATCTTTTCACTATGGTTTTGAAAGCAGCTTTGGGTGTTGGTGCACCATATGGAGATGTTAGGACACGGTGTTCTCCCAGTGCTCAGGAGTGCACCCACCGTGCAAACCCCACTGTGGATTTGACGCTGCACAAGGAATGCACAGCGCAGAGCAGTCTGCGGCTGACCACGCAGCGGCAGCGATGCCACCGAGCTCTGCACGCTGGTATGAGCTGAAGGTCACCTGGAAGGGCTGCCATCTGTTGCGCCCTAACCCACTGCCTCAGCCGCAAGGCCGCCACGCTTCACCCTGCTGCCAGCACCTGGAGCCCGATCCTGTGTGCTGCAGTGCGTAAGGGGAGGTCAGCGTGCGGGGCAAATCTCAGGATCAGTTCAGAAATACGCGAAGAATTAGAACCAAACCATCAGCACTGCCTATTGCATCACACCTGTGACTTAAACATGTCTTAAAAAGTGTGTTTTTAAAAACAGATCCTGAAGGTGAGCGTGGGAAGTTCATTCTGTTCAGCCATTTGATTGTAGTTGTGTGCGTGCGCAGTGCTACCTCCCCAGCCTTCTGCCGACAGCTGGCTCTAGGGCTGCGTGCTGGGCACATGTGAAAATGCTTTGCGGTCTGCAACTGTAATGCCAGCAGTGGAGCTAGTAAGTCATATGTTGTTTTTATTTTGTAAATTTTTATGAAAGCATCCATTTTCACTAACTTTGAGTAATCCAAAGGTGGTTTTTTTTTTTTTTTCTCCGATTTTTGGTGAAATGAAATAATCTCAGGAAAATACAGTGCTCACACTTTATTTGACCTTTTCATGGAGTCTATTTCAATTTCTGGTAAAAATAGGAATAAGCAGAACGTACAGAACTCCCACTATGGTTGTTAATGTTAAAGACCTTTTCCTACCTCATCTCACTTCGAGAGAGGGAGAACAGGTCTCTCTTGATGCTCTGCTTTTTTAAAGAACTTTTAAAGCAGTTTTATTTTTTTTCTTAACAAGCGGTTTCTAGAGACTCTACTGCTCTCCTGGCTGAGTTGTATTTGCAACCTTGTGCACTATAGGTTGCATCCACTACAACTGAGTTAAGTGTACAGCAGTTGGATAAATTAATCGAGCGCTGGCTTAGAGTTCTTGCAGATGGAGATGATTTCATGGGACAAATCCCTCCCTGGAGTGAACTGACTTGACTGGAGTTACCTTAGAAATGACTTGACCTGCAGCGCTGACACTGCAGCAGATGTGTGTGCAAGCACCGACTGAGAGCTGGAACTGAGGGAGCTTTCCCCAGAAATGCCCCCGCAGCTCCCAGCAAGGAGAGGAGTACGGCTTTCCTGAGCCAGAAGCTCTATCTGCGCTGTTTCGTTTTATAGCAATTTATTCTCTGGGATGTTTGTCCAATCCCTCTTTGAGTCTGTTTCTTTTTACACTCACAGCATCTTGTGGCAAGGAGTTCCAAAATTTGAGTTGTTCTGCCAGAAAATGTCAGTGGTGTCCCAGAGCTCTTGTAGTGTGAAATAGACATTTTTCTTCCTTATTCACTTTTTTGTGCCATTCATAATTTCGTAGGCTTCTGGTCAGCAGATTCTGTCTTCAGTCCTTGAGCATGTCTTTTGGCAAAGCAAACCTGTAAATGTTCCGACATAATCCGCAACAAAATATAGCTCAAATCCTTCAGCATGTAATGAATGCGCAGGTGGGTCCAGTGTGCTGGATGCTTATGGAGAGATTTTCAAAGCCTTGGGACTAATTTCTCTTCTAAGGGGACAGGTGCCCATCTGTCCTTTGAAAACTTCCACCCCTTTTCCCCCCATAGTTACTATGCTTGGTTTGATGCTCACCTACAAACCTGTTGTTGTCAACCAGTTTGACACTCTGCATTGTCCAAGAGCTTTTCTAGCTACTCACAGCTGGTTGTGGTTTGGCAGATTCTTAGCAAAACATCCTCCTACAGATTGATGGAATTTCAACCATACCCTTAGGTACACTGTTCTGGTTGTTAATTATCCCAAAAACGTATGCCTTATTTTCCATTCAAGTGTGTCTAGTTTCAGCTCCCAGGCCTTGGATCCTATGACCCTTTTGCCTCTCAGACTAAAACACACTATACCGTAAGGGTCTCTCCCCTACATAGCTTGTTCGAGCCATTGATCAAGTGACCCCTTAATGCTCTTTTTGATAAGCTAAGAAGATTGAGCTTCCTTCAGGCTATGTCACATTTCAGTGCAATGCCAGTACAGACACCCAAGGGAGGACTGATGCAGGTCCTCAGCAGTGAGAGGGTTTTGAGCAGGGGTTGGCCAAGAGATCTCCAGAGGTCCTTGCCAACTTGAAATTATTCTGTAACACCACCAGTTTACAAGATTATAGATCTACAAGAAAGCCAGTCCAGTGTCCTGGCAATCTTTTAAATGGAAAAAATAAATCTGATATTTTGTATATGTTTTGGTTTACACCTGCATTTTCATTACTTGCTAATGGAATTATGTGATTATAGATCTAGACCTGTTCTGTTGCACTGTTTCCTGAATGGAAAGGTTTCCTAGAGACTTCTCAAAAAGACAACAAAGGTATGCTTGTGTTTGCCAGTCATCTTTTAGAAAAAACGTATATATTGATCTAAATCTGTTCTGCTTTACTTATGAGAAACGAACGCACTTTGTGGTTATTCGTTTGGCATTCCATAAGTGGATGAGCATTAAGCTTGTTTTCCAGATGCAGAAAACTCGCACAGAGAACTAAGGTGGTAAATTTATTTTTACATTGCAATATATGTGAATGTGAACTAGAAAGAACTGCCATTGCTTTTAGTAAGCAGGATAAATCCTTTTACTTGTATTTCATTTTATGTGCTTCCACTTCCTCTGTACCTCAAGGCATCCACGAGCCATCCTCAAGAATAAAATGATAACTAGAAATAAAAAAATAAAATATCAGCCCCATATTTGCTCTCTGATTATTCCCATGCAGGTGTTGGAATTAAGTCTTCTCTGTTCCTTAAAGAAGATCTCTTTCTTATTCCACAAACACTGTCTTTGCTGTGGTGTTCTCTGAGTTATTTTCATAATTCATAATTATCTTGGTTCTTAAAAATTTAGACATACATTTAAAAGCATGATCCAATCTTGCCTGATTGCCACCACATTGTGTTTGAAGTAATTACCATTCATTTGGCTTTTGAGGCTGTTGAATGAATTTTCCACATGAGATTCCTTAATTTGTACATATTTTATTGCTATAAAATAGGTATTGGCAAGCTGCCTAAACTGTAGTGAAGGCCTTTAATTCCTATCCCTATGCGATGAAACAAATTAAGTGCGAACGGGGAGGCAGAAGATAGACTCCTTAAAATGTATTTTGTTGACATTTCAAATTTGTCCTTAAACAGGTGCAAATGCACAGGTAAAACTGAGGTAGCTTAGTTCTGCGCTAGAGAGCCAAAAATGGTTAGTTTTCGTACAAGAAAGATAATGTTCCTTTATAGCATAAAAGCGCTCTCTTTCTATCCTGGAGCTATTATCCCCATGAGAAAATGTACTCTGCTTGAAGAGGTTATTAGTGCCTTTGTGCTGGCTTCCTGCACACTAAGGAAAACCTCCAAGAATATTAATCCTCCCTGTCCTGCACATCTGTTCTCATGGGGCTCAACGGGCCTGCCCTGCCAGCTAGATTTTCGAAGCATGGAGGTGCCCGACTGTTTTAAAACAGCCATGATCGGGTGGAGGTGAAATAAGAAGGAAACACCCGCTCTCCTAGGAACGTGGGGAAAGACCTTGGGGGGCTTCCTTGAATATGGGGCTCCTTTGCCCCACCGTTCAATTGCCACTGTGTTCTCTGGGTATCTTTATAAATCGTCTACTGATAGATTTAAGTATTAGATATAATACTGTAAGCAGACAACAAATTAGATAACTACTCTTAAAGCAGGCCAGGTTTATAGAATCACAGAATCATAGAATGGTTTGGGTTGGAAGGAACCTTCAGAATCATCTGGTTCCAACCCCCCTGCCATGAGCAGGGACAATTTTCATAGCTGTGTTTTATTAAACAATATTATAACAAGATTTTTGGAGAAAAATCTAATGCTAACAAAGAAAAAGGGAAGAAACTTTGTTGGGTTTGTTGGGGGTTTGCTTTAAAGAATTGCAGGAAAGCTGATGGATTTCCCTGTTTCCCTATCAGGGCATTCAGGTATGGCCTTTAAGGGCAAAATAACAATTCTTGGCGTATGCTCTTCTATAGGCATAATTGGCACAAAAATTCTGCCCAGCCCAACTAACAAAACCATCCCTAGTGATCGAGCATCTCGTGTTTATCATAATCACAAGGCTCTCATAAATTAAACAGCAAGACTGGAGGCTTTGGATCTTGCTAACGAGCACTTGTTGACAATCAGCTATTCTATGTGAAATCAAGCCTTGCTTCTTGCTTCTAACGGGAAGCTACAGGAGTCCCGAAATGCAGAGCTTGTTAAGAAACCTGGTTAATTGTAGTCATCTGAAGCAAAAGCTTTACAGACGGGGGGATGTACTATGCAGGAACACCAGGGCTTCCACAGAGAGAAGTTTAGGGATTGGTGTAAACCTGGAGTGTGCCTTGTGGCGGTGCTGGGATGAGTGGTCAGACGGTCGGCTTTAAACAGGCTGGCTTACTCTGTTGGAGACAGACAGGCTGCTCTGAGGCCCCACTGCAGTCAGTACAATGAAGGCAGGTGTTCAAAGTCTTGGTTGAACTTGAGGACCAGATTTGCAGCTTCAAACATGAGAAATACATTCAGAATAAGAAACGTGCCTGGTACTGGACATCATAGGGACTAGCACAGCTTCCTTCCTTCCACCCCTATCTATTCAGCATAACCCAGCTGCTAAAGAAACTTCTATCTTAGTCATACTAAAACTTTCTTTACCTGCTTGAAACTCTCGTGCCTTGGCCTTCTGAGCTCATTTTTGCTGTGGAGAGTTTCTGCTGGCCTGGGAAGAACATCGTGGACGCGTTTGGCATACTTTGGCCCTCTCGGTGCTGAATCAGTCTAACTGTTCATGAAGACACCTAGATTTAAAAACAGTGCTTCATGGACTGCTGCATGGAGCAGACTCAAGGATGCAGTTTCTTTCAGGGTTGATGTTTCAGTGTTAGCTATTTCTGTATTGCTTCCAAGAAGCCTGCAATTTTTCTGCTTGCAAACAGTAGCCTTTTTCTGCTTGCAAAGAGCAGACACCGGCTCCCTGAAAACCACAGGAGGTACGATGGCCTGCATCTCACATGAGATTTTGCTTTTGTTTCTTGGTTAATGGCAGGCAGAATTCAGAAGCTGACACCTCTCTATCGGTTCCAGCCCCAGAGCAAGCTTTGCGGCGCTGGTTCCTGTGTCGCATGCCCAGTCCTGCACTGAGACAGACGGGCGCCTTCTTGTACCCACGTACCAGAATAAATCCAAAGACAAGGTCGCGCAGTGCAGAAGGAAACACCGCCACTGGATTGTCAAGCTAATCATAATACTCTTAGGACCCTTGTTCTCCATGATCTCTTCATCTGGGAATATTCGTAGCCCCTTTGATGATTCTTTACTGAGACTGAGAATCCCAGAGAGGACAAATGCTCTGTTTTATTATGGCAATACATAACTTAATTTTGAGGCAGATCACAGATTTCTGTCTGACATTTCTACCTTTCAACTATTGCAAGTTTTTCAGCAAACAGTGAAGGAAATGGAAAAAGACAAAGCCACCATGTTAAATGTTAATGTGCTTTTCTTCTCCCTCTGGAGGTAGATCTCAATAAAATGTATAACAGTTTTAAATCTTGTTTCAATACATTTTTATGTGGAAATATATGAAGGATAGTCTGGAAGGACAAAAGAAAATTCTCGTTTGTCCTTTAGGCAAAGCTTTTTAAGTGTTCATACATAAAATATGATTGAGAATACCAGTGGCATTTCAACTAGAGACAAAAACAAGGTTAAAAATGTTCTGGATCATCCCAAAAGTAGAAGTTTCATTCCTGGATTCTTTGTGAAAACCTTATAAATAAAATGGTGCAGGATTCAACTGAACTGCTGAATGCAAACTTACTCAGTTGAAGAGAGAATTCAGTTAGGGCAGTGCTGGCTATGAAACATGCATCTGTCTGTGGTGTTAATGGGACTGTGTCCTGGTTTGTTGGGGGTCTTTGTTTTCTGAAAGACAGATGAAGGTACAGATTTACTGATCAGGCAAGCTTCCACCTTAGCTGTAAATTCTTAGGAACAACCTTTGCAGTTTGATTTTGTCACATAAAAAACAAAGCACCAGCCCTGGATTCAGATTGTAGTGAACTGAAAAGTAAATGTGTTACTTTCTGTCTTCCTGCTTGGAAAAACATTTCTAGAAGCAGCAACACTCCATCAGAGGGGGCTGTAGGTAAGAAAACAGCACAGGTAAACTTTGGAATGTGCATTCACAAAGAGAAAAATACCATTTGTGTCAGGTACTTCCTGCCGCTGTGGGTGCGGTTTTGCTCTGTGTGAGGAGCACCTCTGGCTGCTCCACTGCAGCTCGCTAGATTGGGCCAGTCACGAAACTGCAAAGTGCAGCAGTGAGTAATACTTTGATTTGTGCCTTTTCCTAGGTGGAAGGGGAAGAATCTGCTTGTGTCTCACCCTGCCTACGTCAAGGGGCTTGCATTCTTGGGCACACAATCTCAAACTGAGCTGTGGCTGTAGTGCTTCAGGTTGGCTGTAGCCTGCAGCAGAAGCCAAGGGGAAAGTTCAGACAGGGTGATTTATCAGAGAATCTCAAAAAATGTTTCCTTCTATTTTTCTGCTATGTTGCTATCCCCCGATCGATCCAGCTATGTGAGTGACTGAGCCCCTGAAGTTGCTAACTCGGACAGGAGATGCTGTGAGCAAAGGGGATGGAAATACTGGAGTCCCTTCAGGGAATGCAGAACATCTCGGTGCTGAGTCTCTGTCTTTTCTCTCTGCAGAGATCTGCATAGTCCCTCTGGGGGTAAAACCACCCCAGCTTGGGGCGGTGTTGGAGAAGTCTTGTGTGTGCACTCTCCAGTGCTGATATTGGCACAGTGCATTTGTAGCAAGGCTTATTTTGTTTGAGAAGCCAATATAATGATTTGCAGGCATTAGAGAGATTTGTGAGAACACCTGTAGCTGTCTAGCAAACCAGCTCTCTGGAGGGTGAGATCTTCACTCGGTAGTGCAGGCCACAGTTCACTGACAGATTGGATGAAATAAGAATTTGCTGGATAAAGAAAACCCTCCTTAGAAATCTCTCCTGACTTTACATTCCTACATAGGTAACACCATTTATGGCCAGGTCCCTTATTTCAATTTTATTTTGAACAACTTTTATCCTCTTGTCATTGAGGTATCATCATTTCTGTTCTCTAGCAGTAGCTGTTTATTTTGATTTTTTTTTTCATTATTTGCAATCCAAACTGACCTTTTTACTACTTAAGTACTCGAAAAAGAGATGTCCTGCTCACATACGGAATGCCTCGAGAGAAGGGCAGTCCTGCATAATTTCCTGTCCTCTCACAGAAAGCCTTCATATTGGAAAGCTGGGGAATATTGCTTTCTGGCCCTGCACACTCTCCTGGGTAGAAAGGTCCTGAAACACAATTTATTGTAAAACACACAGTGGTTACAGAGCTAGCACAGTCAATGATATTCCTTTTATTACCACTCAGATGAGAACACAAAATGACATTGGAAAGCAGTGAACTCACCAGAAGGGCAGAGAAAGCCATTAAATTCAACACGCATCATATTTCATAATCAGAATCCTGCAGTCAGAGCTGACACCACTGAATGAGTTTGTTGCAGTCATGATAATATAAAACCTGCTGCATCTGCTTCCCTTGGCACTTTTCTTTGTAGACCCTTGCAGTGTATGGGCTATTAATCATCAGTAGCCAGGGACACTGCAGACCAATGCACTTTGTATTGCATAAATTGAAAATGCATCACTATTAGAGAGAAAACTGCCTTCTGTACATCTCTATTTAGATAAGCAGTTTCCTAAAGGGCTGCCATGCTATTATGGCTAACCACTTAATTGGAGTTCTTTCCGCAGCCTGGTAATTGGGGTGGGGAGGGAGGGTAATGCAATCCCTTCTGTGGTGTGTATGAAAACAAGGCAGGGAGAGCGTTCCTTTTCTTACTCAGGAGGCCTGACAGGGCTCAAGCTGGAGGTGAGAAAATACAGTCAAATATACTGTATCATTTAACCTCACTAAATTAACTTCATAAATGAGAGGGCCGAGCGTACCTGTGAGTGGGAGAGGGATGTTGTGTAACCTGTGTGTTAATGAATTTTCAGCAGCTGACTGGAGCAACGGGTTGCCAGAGAAGGGCTGTTGCCTTTCCTCCCGTTAGCTCTGCTCACAGAAGAGGGTAAGCTAAGGTTTATGAGGGTAAAAAAGTCTTAGTGGCAACCTGAGAAAAGGCAATTGCAAATTCAGCGCTTCAAATTGCTCTTTTTAAAGAGAAACCCTTTAATTCTACTATCATTTATCCAAGTTTTATATGTAAAGAGGAAAGAGCAGTAACTAATGAAAATGGGAGATCTGAAGTAATTTGACACTGGAAGTATAGCTTTTAAACTGCACGTGTTCAACTGTAAATTGCTGCACTGTTTAAATATTTCCTCCTGAAGGGCAGTGGTCAGTGTCTGGAACTTCATTGATCTTTGATTATAGCTGCCCACACTTAATTCTCATTACACCTACCTGTCCTGGTTTTGGCTGGGACAGAGTTAATTCTCTTCCCAGTAGCTTCTGCGTTTTGGATTTAGCATGAGAAGAATGTTGATACTACGCTGATGTTTTTAGCTGTTGCGAAGAAATCAAGGACCTTTTTCCAGTTTCCCATGTTCAGCTGATGAGCGGGCGTACAGGAGCTGGGAGGGAGCGTAGCCAGGCAGCTAATTAAAGCTGGCCAGCGGAAATATTCCATAGCATAGACGTCACGCTGAGTATATAAATGGGAGTTGGCCACGGGGCAGGGATCTATGGGATCCGTGATCGCTGCTTGGGGACAGGCTGTGCAGTCAGTTGTCAGGAGGTGAGACAAATTGTATTGTGTGTCACTTGTTTTGCATATTCTTTATTACTGTTATTATTATTTCTTCCGTTATTGTCTTATCACACTGTCTTTATCTCAATCCACAAGTTTTACTTTTCATCCGTTCTCCTCCCCATCCCGCTGCGGGGGAGGGAGGAGCGAGTGAGCAGCTGCGTGATCCTCGTTGCCGGCTGCCGGGTTAAAGCATGGTGTTACCATACTTTGTGGGCCTTGTTTCCTAGCTGTGCACTCGGTGATGTGCCAGAAAGACATGAGTCTGAGGTGAAATGATGTGAAATTGTGTTGAATTCCATGTCTTCTGATAGTTGCTGGCTCACACACAGGTATGTCAGCTCAAGTGCTCAGGCCAGATCCCCATCAGAACTGAGTTTCAGCTGGAACCTATACACGCAGCTTGTTCAGCACTGCGATCGTCAGCCTCTCCCCGCTGCTGCCTAACTTGGCTGCGTTTACATTTCAGCTACATTTCTTCACTTGACTTCTTCGGACGAAGTCCTTTAGAAAGTTCCAAGTCCAGCCACAACCAAAAATATTCCTGTCTTGATTGATGCAAACAGCTCAGAGGATCTCTTGTCACTCGGGTACTATTTCAAAGTAATTTGGAGTGGGGAGGTGTTTCCTGCGCATGTCAGCCAGCAAGGGTATCTGGGCAGAGCTGGAGGATACGGAGAGCCTAGGCGTGTAGATAAAACGATGGCACTATATTGGCTAAGGGATGGAGAAAGGAGGGTCAGGCTCTAGGCAACACCGCAGACTGCTGTTTGTACATTAATGATGAGACAGAGGAGTGGTGCCCTGCACCTGAATCTGGTAGGGCTGGCTGGTTTAGCTGATTGGTGCTGACTTGCTTCTCGATAAGGCGCCAATTCCTAAGCCCTGACAAAGAAGTGACAGAGATATGAGAGGCCCCTTCATGCAGAAAAGGGCGCATGGTAAAGTCACTTCCAGAACTGCACACAGAAAGTGTCTTCCTCTTGTAAGTCCTACCCATTGGTGCCTTTTGACTCTAGGATATAATCCTGTTACAGGTTAAGCTGATCTAAATCCAGGCTGCTGTTGTCCTGCCCTACCCTCCCAGTCTGCTCCTGCGTGCTCTTACACTACACTGCATGGCAGAAGTTAAACCAGTTTTTGCTATATTCAGTTTCAACTGAATTAGCTCTCACAGCTGGCTCAGGGAGTATTTGTGTATGTGATAGTGGTGGCCAAAAGGGAACCAGGCATAAGGGCTGCACTTTACTCCAGTAAGTAGAATTCAGTTTTAAACTCTGATCACTGGGTCAGTGGCAGGTAATAGGGACGGAGAGGACACTTAATACAGGAGTTATGAAGGAGAACAGCATCTTTACGAGGGACAACAGTTAACTCCTGCGGAGAGAACATTAAGGATTGAACTTTGAAATCTGAAATTAGATCTGCTCGGTTAAAAAAAAAACAGCAAACCACTCAGAAGTTGGCTAAGTGTCTTCATCTTGTGGTTTAATGAGAATTTCAATTCATTCTAGGTAAACTGGTGGTGAGTTATAACCAACTCTAATTGTTGGCTGTGCAGGAAAGCTGTCAACTGATCTATCATGAAGAACATATTACCTTCTTTAACAAAGGTAACAAGGAATGTGTTCTATTTTCAAGTTATTGTGTGGGTTTCTGTGATGTAATCAAGGAAGGATAAAAGCTATGTTCACCTAAGTTCAGGATCAGGGCAGGACTGGTAACCAGTTTGAGTCTGGGACTGATGTCTGGGTCTAATAACTGAACATTAATGCTATCTATAAAAAAATACAGAAATGGATTTAGTGTAATTTTGCATGCTCTCTGCTGTCTACCACAAAGGACTCCGAAGCCTTGAGAGCTACCAGATCTCATTTTAAAAAGTAAGTAGTTAGAATGATAACATTCAGGTTATGACAAAGCCCTTTTGAAAAACAAGCAGCACTGTCTGCTCAGAGTACTGCTACTGCTTAGTACTGGTTTCATCAAAATTACGCACTCAAAAATATTGAAAGTTTTTCTTTTAAAAAACCAACCAAACAAAATCCCCAAATCCACATGCTCATATTTAAAGCTACCCATGCTTAAATTTTAGCTTTGACTACAGGTTGTTTTGCAAAAAATAACAACATCAAGGCATGGAAATATCTTGTTGAAAGAAATAAATTATGCAGTGGTTTCCTAAATAATTTAGCAGATACAGTAAACAAAAATTATGACTTCTTACAAAACACCCTCAGCTCGCTAGCATTTTGTTCCTGTGGTAACAGATACGAGTTGTGTGTTTTGAGGCTTTAATTTGAATCACACAGTACCCTGTCCTGGGTCAGAGCAGCGCTGCAGATGCAGAGTAATCTGTAGCCCTGTGTAATGTCATGCTAGTCTCTTTTGTTGAAGTTTCTTTTGTAAATTAAAGTAGCTGGATGCTAATATCCTAGTCTTTACTATAAAACTATTACTATTCTAAAATAAAATATTCTAGTATCAGCCAGTAAGCACGGCTTTGAAAACAAGATCTCATTATATTTGTTAGTTAACGTTGTCAATGTGGTGAATTGTTAAAACAGGTAACCTATTCAAATAGTCTGTTCAGCTGACCAGAACAAAAACCACAACAAACTGTGGTGTGGAAACCATCACAGATTTCTTGTCTTTATCCCCCTTTCTTTAGATGAATTTCTGATAGTCAGCAACACCTTTTATTAATGCTTTGATTTCACTTGGGATGTCCCAACCCCTGGTTCAATCTGCTGATAGGCTTTTGTCAATATTATTTTATTTTTAAAATGGCTTTGACATATTGCCCTTGCTATACATAAAGCTATAGTCAATATCAGTTTAAGCTCCCCCTTCAGCTGTAAGAGTTACTCATGAGAAGACAAATACAAGTCAAGAAGAAATGCTTCCGAAGCACAGGCAATTTTCATTCTTAATGAATATAATTACTTTTCTCTTTCAGTATTGATAATGGGAAATTTGGAATCACACACTCTGTTGTAAGACTTTGCAACAAGTAGAATAAGTTATTGCAGCAAAGTCAGGTTTTACATTCATTTGGTCCTTGGGAGGATGCTGGAGTTAAGACTAGAAGTAAATGAGGCCTCACTGATTTAGTATACAGTGCCTCAGATGTGTTAACCAGTTAGTATGATTTATGTGTTTCCTTCCTCACACACACCCTCCATTAAAGAAAATCTATTCAGGATTTTAAGTTATGCTTATTCATTGCTTTGATTCTGGTGAATTGTTTCAATTTGTTATTATATGTGAAAGAAAAGCCAAGCAAACCAAATTACAACAAAGTGTTTCAATTAAGGCTGTATTTGACCAATAATGCAGTGCTATGTGTTTCATACCTTGGTTTTCATACGGTTAGCAACATTTCAAATGGAGAATAGGATTGCAGTAACTACTACCTACCAAGAGCTGACATTGTTACAAGAGAGAATGGGTAGGAACTTTTGTTTTTGTCATTTGGGAACACAAAAAAATGAGCTGAGTCGTCAAACAGTGGGTCAGTGCCAGAGTCAGAAATAGAAACCAGCTTCCCTCGCTCATTCCAAACGCTGAAAGACCTGACTGGTACCCAGCAGCACAGTGAGCAGTGTTTCTCCAGGATGACAACCTCCCGCAGCATTCTTCAAGATGAACTGCATCAGAGAAAAGTACCCGCTCCTAGTGGTGCTGCAGAGAAGAAAGAGAGCGAACAGCACTGCAACCAGTTTTCCTAATATCACTCAGCAAACTTTCTTTTCCTTGCTTTTCTGTCTTTACATCATATTAATTTGCCTTTTTCTTTCTTGAATGCGCAGAATAACAGTAAATGGGTCCATCTGCCTTGGAGAGCAGGAATGGGAAGAGCCATTGCCTTGTGCCCTGGTGAGAGGCAGCACACAGCGGCAGAGGCCAGCACAGTCAGACTAGACGTCTGCGCCCGCCGTGGCTACTCTGTGCACCTGGAAGGAAGGTAAGACCTGTGACTGCAAGGTACAAGTGATTTACACTGTGCTGAGAACAGTACAGTTTGCGTAACACCATTTATCTACTCAAGGCTGTGTTAGAGGGACGTATAGTGCAGTTTTATCCGTGGTGAAACTGGACATGGATTTTACTTCACTCTCTGTGTTGGAATAAATGGAAGAAGAATGAATTCAGAGTGCCACTGCCCTCCTAAAGAGGGGGGAGTTCATCCTGAGCCTCCTCTGCTCAGCAGGCAGCGTCAGCAGCAGGAGCAAAGTGTGCCGTTAGTGCTCTGTGTGATGCTGGTCCTAGCCTAGTATTTTACACGCTAGAGGGATGTCAGTGTTGATTACACAGCAAAATCCTCACCACTGATCTGCCTGGTAACAGCATGTTTTCAGGGTTATGTTCTGGGAATCCTTCCTTCCAGTGCCACCGGGCCTTCTGATTGAGCGCAGTTCCCCAACGTAAAGGGACACCGAGTGATCTCCTCGCAGACTTCGGTTGTGCATCCCGCTGGCTTCATGAAGGCAGCTGGGAATGACAGCTACCTTGATTTGGCAGTAGCCTGGCATTTTCACGATGGGGAAAGCACAGCTTTAGAATCACCTAGTTATTTTTGTGAAACAACATGTTCAAGATTGATTACTTGCTTCTGGAAGCTGTTGCAGCTGGAAGTGTAGCTGTTTAAAGACTTACAGGTGCAGCAAGTCAGGGTCATCCATGTAAATCATTGCCTGCTGTTGACGAGAAATTTAACAGTTTGGGTTAGTTGTTAGGAAAGCATGCACAACTGGATATGTTGAAATCTTAATGGTGCTTTTCCTTACTATTTGATACAGCTAGTAAAAAAACCCCAAACAATAAAAATCCCTCACCACAAGCTTTAATTATTTTATGAAGTCAGCAGAAATGTCCCAAGACTTCATATTCTGAAAAAAGCATCAGTTGATCAAAACCAGATTCGTCCCTCTGTGTATGTGCAAATGATTGATTTGCATTCATTTCATATTTTCAACTAGTTATATTTGGAAAAAACATTAACACAAGCTTCCTTGCCAGTAAAGGACCTGAGCAGAACAGGAGGAGGACAGGGAATCAGAGGAAACACTGCAGGGATATGAAATGAAAGAGATGGTACAGAGAGTTAAGGAAGATGCCTCCAGTGGAAGAACAGAAGGCAAAGTGTTCCTCATCTGCCTGCTCTGCTGTAGGGCAGTTTTCCATCCTGCAAGCCTGTGAGTTCACTTCCATACTGCTAGCTTCCCCAGCTAGTCCTAGAGGAAAACATAAACCTGTTTCTAAGGCTAGATGGTTATGAACTCTGCCCAGACAATGTGGATATATCCCACACTAATTTGACCCTTCCACCTGTGATAGTTCTTTGACAGCATGCCAGGTAGCTGCTCACTGTTCAGTTGGGCACTGAAATGTCACCACATGCTGTCATGTGTGTGCTCTCTGTGTCAGGCTGTAAACACACCATGCCGGTAGTCACCGTTGCTTTGAAACAAAAGGAAAGGAAAGTTTCATGGCTGTAGGGGACTTCGAGAGCCCAAAGGCCAAATACTGTGCAGTGTGGATGTCATCAGCCTTTTCTATCTGGTGCCAGTTCTGGGCAATTTAGATGTGAGGTCCGTGTTTTCTCCCTGGTGCAGCTGGTGAGGACAGTACATACAACCTCAGGATACACGGCAGCAAATTTACATGTCCAAACACCCCTCCCCTTACTTGGAGTTCCGAGTTGCATGTTTTCCTACTAAACAGGGAGTGCTTTAGAAGAGGTTTATGCAACTCTTCAAAAGAGTTGTATGGTCTGAAATATGCAGGAAGTCAGACCAGTTTTCTGGTTTTATAGTCTACAGTATTTGGTGTATTTTTTTTTTATCTAATTAAGTGTTTATCCAGATCATCTTTTAGATTACTGCTTTGTCCAGTCATTTGTCGCAGCCAGCTCTTGACAGAAGCACAACTAGCTCTCTTCAGCATTAAGGAGAACTTTATTTAAAAACTATATTTAATGAAAGAAAAGTATCCTTCAGCCGAAGATGGAAATATTTGGCAAATTACTCCATTGAAAGTGTTCCATGGTATATCAGTCAGCTTCAGTAAGTTCTCGTTAATTAAGCAATTTACTAGAAGATAAGAGATTTTTAAGATTTATAGTGTCAGCACTGCCTATAGCATTAGTTAGTTGAGCAGCTTTTGTATAAAACAAAAGACCCCCCCACCACTGATGATACCTGTAGTCATTAGAGTGGGAAGAAAATTAGAGTTACTGAAGTTTGGTACCTCTCTGTTTGAAATTAAGAACTTTTGAAAGGTTTCCATAAAAGCACAAAATGTGAAAGAAATTCTCTAGAAACATATTGAAAACTTCAAATTTGAAGTACCCTGTCACAAGGCAGGCAATTCTGTTCATGTCGATGGTATGTTAAAATTAATGATTAAAAATGCTCCCTAAGTAGAAGAGTGTTTCTTTCATAGATTTAACTGTCAGGGCATCTCACTGCAGTGTGTAAACTTGCACTTTTTAGTGTCCTTCAAAACTAGAAATTTATGTAAAACATATATACATGCAGTGCCCGCTGCCAGAAATGAGCAATTCAGAGAGGAGATTGCAGGAGGGTTGTGTTCCACCCTTTGCTGGTGTTAAAGAGTTGTACGATGTATTTCTTAGAGGTTTCTGAGATGAGTATTGAGCCCTGGAGATTTTATGCAATTATTTTGGGTTCAACAGTGCAGAAGTATAGATTACCATACAGACTCATCCACCAGCTGTAAGTAAAATGTTGGCCATTGTTTAATACTTGATTTTTTTTCTTTTCCCATACTGTTGCTGAATGCTTTCTTTGGCAAAACTGAAAAACAGCCCGTTAAGAAATTGCTACCCTGTGTGCTGGAAGTTTGGTTCTGTAACAAGATAGCGAAATAGATTCTATTGCCTCTTTCACTGTAGAAATATGAAAATAGAAATACGATTTTCTATTTCTAAATGTTGAGCTTACCACTTGTATTTTTATTTGTATGATGCCAAAGTCTGTTCATGCTGAAGTTTAGACATTGAATAGTTATCTATAAAAATAAAGAGAACAATTAAGGTGGGAGGAAATTAGGATCCTGAAATTCTGTGATTTATGGGCTGGGGAGGCATGGAGACAGACGACGAGTGCTCTTTATTAGATAATAACAATTGCAAGCACATGTACCTGAAGTTGTGTGATTTTTTTTCTTTTTTAAGCATATTAGCTATCATAACTAACTTAATCTGAAAATGTCTATTTGAATAAGTAGTAACCTGAAAGCAAATCCAATCCAAAAAGTGTTTTCTGCCAACTAATAAACAGATTACACTCTTGTAGTACTACTACTACTGCTATGTATTTTAGGCTAAAAGCATTAATGTAGTCACTGCGTGTACTCCATGCAAACACCAGATTTTCTTTTTTTCTGTTCCACAATTTTTGCTTTATTATGGAAGGCGTTATCATAGATTCATTAAGCAGGGACATCTTCAGCTCGATCAGGTTGCTCACAGCCCCGTCCAGCCTGGCCTTGAATGTTTTCAGGGATGGGGCATCCATCACCTCTTGGGGCAACCCAGGCCAGTGCTTCACCACCCTCATTGTAAAAAATATCTTCCTTATATCCAGCCTAAATCTCCCTTTCTTTAGTTTAAAACGCCTTGTTCTGTCACAACAGGCCTGGCTAAAAAGATTGTCCCCATTAGGAAAAACACATTTAATACTAAAAATATAGTGGCTGCCTTGAACTGGTATGAGATGGGCAGTGAAAATGAAGTACCATTTTATTTGAAATTCAGGTTGTGACTGAGTACAATCCCTTTTTCTAGCATCACCATTCATCCTCGGGCCCCCAAGATAATAATATTGGGTTTATTTGTGAATCTTAACAATCTGTGGTTTTGCAAATAAAACTGTAACTCAGTACACTAGTTTGACTTAGATTTATAATGTAAAAGAAATTGCCACTTTCAGTGGATTTCTCTTGTACAAGTTCCAAACGTAGCTCTCCTAAAACACTAAATGTACCCCTTCATTCTGAAGCCTAACGTGCATTTGCAAAGCAAAGCCAGAGTTATAACAGCAGTTTTTACTGCTCCAGCTTGTAGTATCACTGCGCAGAATAACACAAGTCTCATGTTAAACAGGCAGAGAGGGAAGAAAGGTCAAGATTTTCCACAAAACAGCTTTGTGTAAAGTAACACCCACGAAGCAGAACAAAGAACGTTGTTGGGCGTCATCATAGAGAAGTGTTTTCTGTTAACTGTTTGTAGTGATTCCAGGTAACAGAGCTATGCTCATTAGAGAAAAATCCCAGCGCTTGAGCGACAGAGTATTTTGTATTCCTAATGCTGCTGTTTACACTGTGTTTTGTCTGGGGCTTTGTCAGCTATTCCTCTGCTGGGTTTTTCTTGAGCTCTTTAAATATCTCTCTTCAAAGTTACATGGCTCTTCAAGTCATAGTAAAACAAAGACTTCATATCACAGTTTAATATTTCAATTAAACTACAGAGTAATAACTTGCATTAATTGTAGCCTATTAGTTGCAAATGACACCATTTTGTTTTGTTGTACTTAAAGATTTTATTAGTAACAGATGCTTTTAGTTAGTGTTTGTTGCCCCAAGAGCTTTAGAGGAACTGATTTTCTGTCAGAAAAGATTGGAATCAATTGCATTCCTCCCTTCCAGATAGTGCTAAAACATTTATTTAAAGGTTTATACGCTCACCCTGCCTTATCTGTATTCCAAGTCACTTGTCCAATGAAATAAAATTCATTCATGCCTTCCTTCACTGTGTTATTGACAAAGTGTAAGCTTTATGTGACTGGAAGCCAGAATTCTGTCTTTTGGGAATACCTCTCTCTAAACTTGTCTGAAAGAATTATTTTATTGCATTTTTCATGCCACTTCAAGTATGTTTGAATGGTAAATCCTAGAAGCTGGGCTGTCTGTGGCCATATCAGCCTTTTGAATTAGCAGCATGCACAGCATGATAGAAATACTAGATTGTAAGGAAGGACAACGTGCGCTACATAATTTTTTTTATTAAGGGTTTTTTTTTGTACATAATAAACTGTATGGTGCTTGGTCCTACAAATCAAAAACTAGGTCAAGACAGCTTTCTAAATGCCTGGCATTATGCTGATGGAAAGTTTGCCATCACTATATGTTTCTTTAGCCCATTCTCTATGAAAGAACAGAGTCTGGAGAGCAAATGCTGAGAAGTGTTTATGCCGTGTTTCATTTGGGGAAAATTAAGAGCATCAGCAGCTGCTTTGTTCATCCATGCAGCCAGTGCTGCGTGAGTGATGTTCAGCTCTCTGTCAGGGGCATAATACAAAAAAGATGGTATGATCTAGGTGGTTTCTTCTTATACAAAAGATAGAGTAGGTCATCGCTGAATTAAATACTTAACGAAACAAAGCAACCTGTCCTTGCAGCTGCAATACTGATTGAAGAGTCCAGAAGTGAGATGTGTACATGACCTAACTGTCATTTCTCTTCACTTCTGCATCGGGATAACTGTTGTAAAGCTAAGGAGAAGCAGAGGTAAAAGTACAATTTAACAGTGCTGTGCTGATTTAAGACTAGAATGTGGGAGGAGGAAGTAATAAGGTTACCTTTTCCTTTTGTCACTCAGCAAATTCACAGAGCTGACCCTGGAGACGACAATGTGCATACAGGCACTGGGGTATTACAGCACATAATTCCACTGCCTCAACCACAAACTAATTAAAAAACCTCTGATTCTCCCAAACCCCTTCCTCTCTGTTTTCATTTCCTCTCCAAGCAGCGCTTCAGTTTAAATCTGACATCCTTTGGGGACTCTGCAATGAATAAGACTATTTGAGCTGTTCTAGAGTTTTCTTAAGCTTTCCTCAGCAAAACTATCCGAGTGTTTAGCAATGTCCATGAACTGAGAACTAAAAGCTGAATATATCTGATTGTTTGAATTCTCAAAGCTGAGGGCAAAGAGGAGGCCTGGGACGAGGAATTAAAGTTTATTCCACTTCTCATACAGAAGCTGCTGTTCCTCTAGTGATGCTATTGAGATGAGCCGAGCTGTCGGAGCAGGTCGCCCAGGCAGCCCTCAGAAGCCTGAGTTTACCCACGCAGCCCTTTGAAAAGGGACAGCCCCGGTGCTGCGGGTAGTGGGAGCTCTCGGGTGTGCAGGGGATGCAAGGAAAACAGGTCTGGTATTTATGTGCTTAACTTCTGGTCAGTGCTGAAGCGGCCAGGCATTTAGGCCACATGATCACCGTAAGTCCCTTCCAACTGGAACTACCCTATTCTATTCTAATTTCTTTTTGTACAGTAGTGTCGTTTTAGGAGGTTGTAATATTTTCTAGAATTGTAGTTGCACACACATCAGTCACACAAGTTCAAGTGAGGACCTAAAGGAAAGAAAATTTGGCTTTGAGTAGACTTAGATTTGGCAGATTTGAGCCTAAAGAGAAATGCTAATTTCTATGATAACCCTTTTTTATTGTGCTAATGGTGTTAATTAGGGTGCTAATTAGGTTGTGATGTCTAACCTACAGCTTTCTGTGTCCACAGCTTTTCTGCTTGTGGCCAGTTGTGTCTGAACACATCTCCTAGCAGTCCTGGCCTGTGACCACAAATAGGAAGCTCTTGTAGCCAGCAGTAAAGCCTCATATTTTAGGGCAACAATCCTTTTTCATTTGCCAAAGAATCTGAATAGCATTGCAGGCTTTCAAGATATGCTGAAAGCAACTCCAGCAGAAATACCTGTGGATTTTGTGCTGATTCACTTGTTTTCCTTCTGAGGTCGTAAACAAAGTTGGGTTTTGTGACCACCTTTACTTTGTTTGTTGTCAGATGAAGTGAAAATAAATGGTTCACAAATTTGGGTACACCCATACTAAGTAATTCTGAGCAGCTCTTACCTTGCAGATTCTAGTTTGGGACATTCAAGGAAGCTTTCCAAATAGTTACAGATTAGTCAGTCTGCTACAGTTCTAAATTATTCTGGTCTTAAAAAAACCCCACGCACTGAAACACCAGCCACAGCACAGTATGAAGCCTTCCAGTTGTTTAACCCGACACCACATGCAAGCCACTGCTGTAATACAGAAATCAGACCTAAAGTGGATGTTTGAGGACACTTTACCTTGTTTTCTTCCTTTCAGAAAAAGCCCCTACTTTTAGAAATGCTTTTATATTAGTCACTGAAATTATCTGAGTGCTAGGGGAATCAATCACAACTCTAACACTCAACGTTCTTGTTAATTTTGAGCATGAGGATACATGCTTTTCTCCCTTAGTCAGGACATTTTTATAACATAGCCCCATGGGAATTTGCCACCTTGAAAAATAAGCTGGGGAACTCGGTCACCTCCAGTTCCTTTCACTGGGAATCTTTCCAGGTAGGCTTTCCAGGCTTCATAAGGACAAATGTGAGATCAAGGCTCAGCAGGCCCAGTTGGGAATGACCCTCACGCTCAACCACATGCAAACCCACTAACCCCCAACTCCCAAAACAGGATTAGCACATGTCTGCATAATTCTCATTGTCAGTTCTCATATTGGACTGTTCCCCACTCCTCCTGGAGCTCACAGAGGGGTGTAGCATAAATACTTACCTAATAACTCAGCCTCTATCTCAATAAGCAATCTTTTCCTTTGGTGTCCACAAACTACCTAATGTGATCCTGGTCTGTCACTGGGCATCCCTGGCCCAGTCCCAACGCAAGTGATAAACATTAATGGCCATAAAATACATTTCTCATGCTGTGAGGGAGATGGAACATTTCACATAATCCTTTCCCTCGGAGCAGACAACAGAGAGCACACACTACTGCAAAAGCGCTCTGCGGTGCCTGTGTTAGTAAGTAATATTAAGAGGACTCCTCCTCCTCCCTGCACACACACACACAAACCCTGTGTACAACATCCCACAAGGTTAAGTGTTGTGCTGCTCAGGGCGCAGCGCTATATCCTGGTTGCCTGGAGGCAGTTGTTGGCTCGGCGAACGTGATCTGTCTAAGGCAGGAAATATAATCTCAGTGGGAGAACGGGAGCTCCGAACAAAAGTCATGAACTCATTCCGAACCCAGACATGCCCCAGGAGTAGGTTTTGGAGTGACCTAGTTTGCCCTCTGTTGTTCTACATTTGTCCCTGCGGCACTATTTCACAGGCAAAAAAAAAAAAAAAAAAAAAAAAAAGATATGACTAATCGAAGACAAAGCGTTGCTTTCAGCTGCCAGTTGGCAGCTTTCACCCTTGTGGTGGGTAGGTGGTTAAAGAAGTAGAAAGCAAATATTTGGATTCTGAAAACACTCTTACTGCACCTTTTTTGTGTGTTTATGTTTAAATAAACTACTAGCTGAATGGATGATTAATTCTAGAGAGGTGGATACATATGAATGCTAAAAGGTCATTTTTATGTTCAAGCCAATGTGCTAATGCAGAACTGACAGTCTACTGATTGGCAAAAGTGATTTCCCCTATTTATGTGAAAAGAGTCAAGCATCTTTATGTGGAGTGAGCTCTTTTTTTTAAGGGAGAAGAAGAAAAGATAAACTCTCTAGTGAACTCTCAAATGTATTTATAATGAAATTAATTATATGACTCATCCTCATTTTATCATGCCTAAGAATAAGCTGACAATAGAGGGAGGAAGAAAAAAAAAATCTATCAAATAGGCACAAACATGTCCTGAATCAGAAGTTTCCTGTGCATGCTCCCTTACAAACAGTCCCTGCCTCTCTCTGGTTGATGGAGCCTTCTGACACCGCGGTCGGTGACCAGCCTGGGAGATGCTCACCCGCTGTTTGCAGGTGTGCTGTCCTGGTCCTCACCTAGGCTGAGATCCCTCCTGTCATGCAGAAGGCAGTCTGACAGACTCACTCTTTCCGTCTGGCCAGAAATAAGCTATTCCAAAGTGCTAAGAAAATCAGTATATGAAGGGGGTTTTCCTGAGTTTCTGAATCCTAATATGCACTCACTGTGTGAGTGTGAGTTCTCAGCGTGAGCACCTCTTCTTAACACTTAAATATTTAAACCCACGTACAGAAGAAAGAAGTTGCTGTAAAGTGTGTAAAGCTGCAGCATGCCAAAACTGGGAATACTGAATGCTCAGTTTGCTCTCAAGCTAGGCATGAGGTAGGGATGCTGAAAACCTGGATTCAGATCTCAGTTTTAAAATTCTCAAGTAAAAAGTACTGATGCAGTAACTCATCTGGGCATTGGACCATACCAAAGAGAGGCCTTATACCCACAATCATTACTGATTCTAAAAAATGTAGATATTTCCACGCAGCAAGTAGTAAGAGGCAGTTGCCCTTCTTAGGGTCAACAAACTTTGGCTTATTAATCTTGAAAAGGTGAAATTCAGCAGGCATCTATGTAGATGAACGGAAATCTACATCAAACGAGCCCAGCAAGAGGATTTCTTGTAAGCCTTTGGGGATTCAGAAATCCTTTTTTTGACCCTGCTTTATCCTATAGTTTAGGGCTGTACACAATGATGAGTAGTGGGAGAAAATGAGTGCTCTGAACTTCCTGAATGTCAAGAGCTGTGATGAGAGATTCAGGCTGACTGCTTAGCTTCAAACCAGCTCCTTCATCCTTGTACCAGACTGGAAGGAATCCCCCACCGTTCCCCAGTATTAAGGGAAGGGGACCTCCCCACTACTGCAGTTAAGACTGGCAGGGCTGGACTTCTGGAGCCTCCTGTTACCCTCTTCAGTAAAAGTGATCTTGTTTCTTAGAGCAGGAGGCACTCGCCAGTCCCAGCGCTTTTAAGGTTACTTAACTTAGTTCACAGCCTGGTTTTCAGATATACTTATTACAGAAAATGCTTATCGCTATGAACAGTGAGCTATATAGGAATATATCTCCACCAAGTCTACCCAGCAACCGGTACAGCTAAGACTCGCCCCTTGTCTTGACTTAATTCCTAATAACAGACCACCTTTGACAAAATACAAGGTTTCAGATGGTGTGGTTTGCTAATGAAAAACCACACAGATGGTTAACAAACACTGGTAATTACCTAAACTCCAGTCAGGATGAGTCTTCTATTGGATGAAATGGCAACAGGACCAGTCAGTTACTATCTACCTAACCATCTGACTTCAAATTCTACATTACACAAAAGAAACCCGTCTTTTGACATCATCTTCACTTACGCAAACATGCCAGATGCTCGTATGTAAAGTAGACTATGGAGTATGGTAAAACAGCACTTCTCATTGAAGTGGTCTCACACATGATAATGTTAGACACATTTGAAGGACTGGAAATGATAAAAAAACAACCTCACAGATGTGATTTTTGTCACCCAGGCAGGAATCCGCTGCTCCTGGGTTCCCACAAGCAGCTTCCAAGGCATCAGATGTGTGCAAAAATATCTTTCACAGGAAAAGCAAAAGCCTCACCAACTTTTTTTTTTCTTGAAATGTTTCACAGACATACCTAACCTCTTAGCATGGGTGATCCTCTATGCTTCAACTATTTTATAATGTATTTTATTGAAGTGAAACTTTTTTTTAATTTACGGACATTATCTTGCTTTCTTGTTGTAGTTCTTTTAGCATTAATTGTAGTTTTGTTTTCTGATGTTTTGCTTGAGTGTATTTTCAGCTAGGAGAAACAGCACTTGGGAAGTCTGCCAAACCCAGGTAAAATTTACTATTACAAGAGACTACAAGCTTCAGTTTTCAAAGCAGTGGCTTGTCAGCTCAGCTTGAGAGAGGACAGTTGATGTGGAAAGAGACAGTGACACCAAGCAAAAAGAAAATGCTTCCTCAGGTCACCTGGAACTCACTTGCCCTAATCCTTCCCTAGCACAAACTCTGTTTTTTTTTTTAAATGTATATCTCTTGATCTTAATAGGGAAGACAACTATTCAACAAAACCCCCTGTTTTTAGCAACAAGATATTCTGAAAATGGACTAAGTTAAATCCTGAATAACTTCTGATATTTCATGGAATCTCGTAAGTAGTGCTAGTGAGCTAATACTAACTCGTTGTAGCACATAGAATGTTAAGTATGTAGTGGAGTAGATCTAGATCATAAAATTTCTGCATTAAAGTTCTTTATTTATTTCTCTTCCCAGTAAAACCAAAAAAGAGTAAGTTTTCCAAATTAGTAACAACCTTGGGAAGGATTTCTGCGATGAGAAATAAGCAAGTCTCCCAGCCTTAGTCTTCCATAACATTGCCACAAGAAGAGCATTAACCATTAAGTAGATTGCTGGTGTTGTTTCTACTTATTTTATGACAGACTCTTCTGATGACCAACTAAGAGATCTGAATCTGAAAGACCTGAATGCTCTTTGCTGTGAAAATGCAGAGCCAACCTTGTCTAGCAACCTTTGACATATAAAGAGGCCTGGTAGTTGCCACTTTCATTTCTAAATGTTGTAAATGATATAGCAAATTATTACTTGATAGGACCTATTTTTAGATCTCACTGTAAAAGGCAGACAATTTCAGAGATAAATCAATTTTCTCCTCCTGTATTTGTGGTTTATGCCCCACCCTGGATGTCTAATTATGTTAGATGAATGTGTGTAAACATGAGCCTTACCCTCCATAATCCAACTCCCACCTTAGTTGTTTATACAGAGGCTAGTAGGCTCGGTCTATTTACCATACTACTTAAAGGAATGTTTTTAATGCTCTGTGCAACGTCACGGTCTTTTACCAGGAGTAAAAAGGCATGGAATTAGGAAATGATCATCTTTGATTGGTCTGGGTTTAATAATGGAGACTTTTAACTCACGAGTCCACAAGCAGAAATGCCAGTAAACAGATTTGCAGAAATATTTGTTTTCCAGGAGCATTAATTTTCATTTTTATCCTGTTTATTCTTCTGAGTAATAATTCCTCATTCCTGATTTGGAGAGGAGACTCATGCATTATCATTCAGAATGCCACAAAATTCAATTAAGGGCTGGCTGCAGCATCCCTTCTTGGGTTGTGAATGATTTACCTCTGTTGAGAAAACAGAATAACTTTTTCCATCACAAAGCATGGTTGCTAATATTAACAGAGTAGACAGCCTTAAGCTAAGCAAGCCATCATTTAGCAACACAGAAATATTAATAAAATGACTCAAGGGTGGTGTCCTTTAGCCAGGGGTATAACTATCCCTTGAATATTTTAGGGACTAAAGAGGTAAAATAGCGTAACATCTCAGGTAATGTAATTCCACACCCACCAGTGTCCAGCCTCTGCAGGCCCCACTCGCTCTTCCAGCCGCATCCAGACTGCCTGAGAACTCGGCTGTCTTTCAGTCAAGTATCACTCGTCTGCTGTCAGCGCGTTAGCCATTTATTTGCCTCTGAGGTGTACGGGCACATGTCAGCATGATGGAGGCAGTCTATATATAGATACAGTATGAAACGTTGATTCTGGTCTTCTGACATTATTATCATTCTTGTTATTTATATGTTGGTTTATTTTTCAAGATAATCAAAAGTTTCCAAGACAAGCTTTCATTTCCCTATTTAGAAAACTTAAGATATCTTTGAGTGTGCCAGAAAATGCCCCACTTCCCCCCCCCGTGTTTCATCAGAGTTTCCAGGCTTTTACCAGCATGGTGCACAGTCACGTTTTTTTCTTCTTGACTTCAGAACATGAGGGAGTGAGGTACGGATTAAGTGTTCTATTTAAAAATGCTTTGACACGTTTTGTTGAAGCCAAGACAATTCTGTTGAAGTATTATCATGATTTACTGGAGGTGAATCAGCAAATAACTCCCACTGCCCCACAGGGCCACTCCACTAAGTGTGTGTTTCGCATACACGGAGCCCTATAGCTTCAGCAATTGGCATGTTTCCTTCAAGTCAGTGTAGAGATTACACAATAAGACAGAGATATTTAGAGAGATGCTGCTGGTGGTGTCTGAGCCCCTAGGCTTTGTTCAGGCAGCTCCAATCTGAATGGATCACTTCCATGACTTAAAAAAAAAAAAAAAAAAAATCTCTGGAGTGCAATGCGAAGTATTTTCTATTAATGACAACATGAATGTTATTGCCGAGCTGTGTTATGCTGGATGATTGTATGCAGCAGAAGGTAATTTAACTCACCAGAATTTTGCTTTGCTTCCCTCCCCCAGGTTAAAAGTCTTATCAGATGCCTGCTCTAGATGCCAAACCATGGAGTGAGTGCAGCGAACGCCCCTCAGAAGACAAAGCCGTCTGAGGCAGGCAGCAGCTACAAGCAGCCCCGCCGCCGGGAGCAGCGCACCGTGGGATGGTGGCTTCCTGCTGATTTCCCCAGCCCTTTGCTGGTGCGGGCATGATTATTAAACCCTTCTGCTTTGCTTGCAAGTCCTGTGAATAGACAGCAAATCTAAATATCGAGGAGCACGCTGTTCCCTTCAGTATGTGCTGCAGATGAGAAGCAGGGACCAAAAACCAGAAGGAAACCGTAAGCATAGCTGGAGCCTATTGTGTCCACTGCAGAGCTGCCTCCTGAAGTGTGCTGAGGTACGTACTCTGTACTTATGTTGCACACCCTGCAATTGTGACTGTCTTGGGTGATAAGTGAGGCTGTTTACTCGGGCCGGGATACTCTTTGCAACAGTGACCCCCTGTTGCCTGGCTCAGCACCCACTCTGACAAGCTGCAGAAAAGGGAGGCTGCATCCTGAGATCGGAGTAGCAGTTCTCAAACTTCTCTTCTCATATCTGCACTCCCAATTTCCTCCTCTTCTGCCTTTTGCTCCGCCAAGCAAGGTGGCAAGTACGACTGCACCAGGACCACTTCCCCCACGGTGGTCCCTATGAGTTAGCAAGCCCAGCTCACAAGGAGCCTGGGCCACAAACAGCCTGATGGAAGGTCTTCTGAAGCATACTACTTCTCATGCTTACCCCCAAGTAAATCCTACCTGCTCCGCTTTGAGATTGCCCATGTTAGACAGGGCTTGGTTCAAAAGCTTCGAGACTTGCCTGTGATTGCTAGTTAGACAGCAAACCCGAGAGTTGCCAGCTTTCCACTGCCAGCAGAGTGGACAGGGATTACACCAAGGCTGATGTTATTTCTCAGGTATTGGCCTACGCTTGAGACAAACCGTTGCTTTGCTTATCTACTGCAAACACTTAAACCCCTGAAGCTGGTTTTCTGGAGGTAGAAACCTCAGAGAGAGAGAGTGAGTGCCTACAGAAACATGCTGAGAGATGAAATCTAGCTGCTACCATGTCTAGGACTGATCAGAGTCATATATGAGGCCATTGATGCCTCATCCAAACTTCTGTTTAACTGGCATGTGGTGAATATGTTGGACGAGCTCAAGTACCCAGGTCTGAGAGCATTTTTATGAGCAGGCATAACTATTCATAATCAAGGGAAAGGTCTGAGTTTGTAACTTGAGCGGATTAGAATTAAATACATTTAAGTAGGAATAGATGAACAAAAGTGTTTTCACCTGTGAGGAGTTAAAGGCTAAGACTGGGGTCTTCAGCAACATGCACTGACACTCTGTCCCTCTGTCTTGGTCAGGATCCTCAGCTGAGAATTCAAAGGCCACTTTTCAAGGCTTTCCTCTCCTGTGTGTCTAAAGCACCAGTTTGTATGTTTTTGGAGTGGATTAATCTCCCTCTGTTCAACCTGATAAAATTTTTCTGATAGAAAGCTGTTTTCTGATTCAGATTCAGTTCCCGTGTGCATTATCAAAAATATTCCTGACTATTCCTCCACATTCCTTAAGTCTTCCAGTGAGATTCAGTGAATCTCATCAGTTATTGGCAATTTGTCATCCTGTTAACAGCAGCTCCCAGAGTCCCAACCAAAGCTAACGTGGTGACAGGATATGCTCTCAGTATGCCGAATCATTTTTGAAGGGGGACCTGCCATTTTCAAAAGAGGCTTTAGCTACTTGCTGTTTCTCTGGGGTAACTCCTATATATGACCTGGCATACCTGGGCTGAGTACATCTGCTCTCACTGATGCTTCCTAAAATCACAGATTTCAGAATAATTCTGTTATATATTTGGATAACTGCTTCAGAAGCTGTTTGTCTTTGAGAAATGATAATGACAAGCAAATGATTTTAAAAAATGAGAAAAAAGAAACAATGTGTCTAAGTGAAGATTTTAGTGTTTTGAGGCTCTGGTTTGGAAGTAGAGCTGATTGCCAGAGTTACTGGGTACATAAATTCTCTTTCAATTTCTTTGCAATTTGGAAGCTAATACAACTCCAGTGAAAGTTCCTAATGTTATTTTTCCTCTCTTAACCTAATTAACAAACTGAAAATTTATGTAGTCCTAAATGGAATTACTTTCTCCTAAGCACTGCAGAGGGAGTTATTTCTCATGTACCTATTAAAGCATGGGTATCAATGCTAATGCTTCACTCCAGCTACAATACTTGAATTCTCTTCACAGGAATAATAGGTCGAAATCGCCCTGTCTGAGGCCATGCTCCCTTATGATGCAAACTGCTAACGTTAACTCAGGACAGTATCACCTTGCCTCCATCACTGTTATTTGAAATGTTGAATTGCAGTTCTTAATTTTAGCATATTTACCTGCTGAACATTTAGAAAAGCCCGAGTACGGCTCACAAATCTGTTATATTTTTAAAGAATAACTAAAAGAAACCCATCCCAAACCCCTTAGTTTTCATTTCATAAAAGGCTTCAATAACTCTTTTGATTAAATTTTTGAAAAACAAAATAAATTGCTTAAAGTCTCAGAGAGGAATCATATTTTTCTTGAACATGATTTTTCAATGATGAATTTTTCAACAGAGTTGTATTAAAAGAGGTTTACTCGTTAAAAAGAACCTGCCATCACTTTTAGAGTGATATTCTAGGGTATTACCAATACTGTGCTAATAGCTTCACATGCAGTTAGTTTCTCAAAAACAGAAAATGTGTGTATTATTTTGTGGCTTAAATCTGTTTTATTGTGATACCACTTCCAAAATACTGAAGGCATAAGACAGTTTATGGTCCAAAAGATAAACTAGCACAAGCCACTATGTTGGATTAAAGGGAAGGATCTGAGAAAGTGCTAAAAGCATTATTACAGCTACAGAATGGACTCTTAAATCTTTTATGCAACTTGATCAGTTCCCACTGGAACCACACTGTATTGTTTTCATAAATAAACACCAAAAGTTGCTGTGCACAGTATTTCTGGACTATAACAGACTGCTTTTGTGTTTTAACAGGTTTTCTGTTAAATTGTGAACTACAAATGATCCCATGAAAAATTATTTTTTCCAGCACGCTGCTTGTGAATGACGTGTCATCCTTCTTGATGATCAACAAAGCAATCACACTTGTATAGCATTAAACCGGTCAGTCGCTTTATCCCTCACAGCCAGGCTGGGAGGAGCAGCCCAGCAATGCTGAACTCTCTGAGGGAAGGGATTCGTTTCCTGAACTGGAGTTTGCTCATGGCAACGAGTTTAAGGAGATGATTCCTCTTCCATCTTGGTTTTTTTTGACAGGAAAAAGCAGTAGAGAATAACCCTCCATTTTTATCTGCTTAACCATTACAACACTAAAAGCCTCCATATGTTGAACTGTCCTTTGCTTGTAGAAAAGGCGTTCACATCCCTGCCTTCTTACTCACTATTGTCAGCCAAACCTGACAATGAGTTTTGGTTTGTCCATTTTCAATAGAACAGTTTACAGAATCACAGAATGGTCGGGGTTGGCAGGGACCTCTGTGGGTCATCTAGTCCAACCCCCCTGCCGAAGCAGGGTCTCCTACAGCAGGCTACACAGGATCCCATCCAGGCAGGTTTTAGGTTTACACTTGACCATATTTTTCATTTTTTTAAATTGAGTGCTGCCCGAAAAATCAGACTGTGGCAGAGATCTCCTCTCCTGCATTGGCTACGTCTCAATGATTTGTGAAGCAAAAAATTCTACGTCCTTCAGGCTTCAGCCCCCAAACTGCCCTGCTCGCCCCAACTCTGCACGCTTGTGTCGCACTCGCCCTCCTCCCCACCCAGGAAGTCTGGAAAAGTGTCTGTCGGAGAAAAGGCAGTTTGTCCAAACTGTTCTGATGGCTTGGTTGAAGCTCTCTGGGGGATGTTTCTGATTTTTGATGATTATGACAAGTAGGAATACATTTAAGGAAGGGGAATGCACATTAAATAAAAACTATTGGCCAGTTTGCTGTGAAAAGGTGAAGAGGTACTGCCTTAACAGAAACCTGCAAGTAGAATTGGTAGAGGAAAGACATCAGAAATGTTTTATTTAGCTAGACAAAAATAAAACCAAACAGCTAAATGAACAACCCCCAAAAACCTCCTGAGAAGTTTCCCTGAGAAGTTTCCCTGAGAGGCTTCTATGAGGACTTAAGGGGATATTGGAGGGAAGAAATAACACACGCTATGTGCTCCCAAGTAAAATATAATCTGTTATTTTTAAACTCTGAGCACCACTGTTGATTAAAAAAATTGGTTTTGGAAATAAGGACTTTTGAAAGGAGTTTTTGGAGAATCTATAGTAGTCTAAGACACACGAGAAGCATCCGGACCATAAATATTGAAAGAAAACATATACTAAGTGAACAAAAAATTTTAAGTGCTGTACAAGAGAGAATGAAAATCTGTGCAGTATAATTATGTATTTTATAATTCTGAATTAGTGACATGAAAGGTAAAAAGGAAAAATTAGTATATTTATCTTTTAAGGGCACTGGTGAGATTTGACCTAGCCCTTCATTTAGAGGCAGAAAGACGTATTCGGTTAATGTTCTCCCACGAGTCAGTATAAAATGTTAAACTCTGCTCCACATAAGGCAAAAACATACCTGGCTCATCATCATGTAGAAAGCATTTTAGTAGCATATTTAGGGGATAGCACAATTGAGCACATCATTTTTTTGCCAGAAGAGAATAAATATACGGTTGTGTACTATATACCACTTAGTACACTGGTGGTGGTACTTCAGAGAATAGGAGGCGAACAAGTGGAAGGGTCAGCAGTTTCAAGTAAAACGTCTGTGTAAGCTATGAATGACTACAGCCTTCCTCCCATGGAGTGGCAATGATCTCAGCACAGGAGCAGCAAATAATTTGTCCCAGAATGGTTAACTTTTTTAGCCTAAAGCAGAAACAACATTTTAAAATATCCATTCTCCACCCCTGAAATGCCTGCAGGCTGTTGTCTTGGCTGGAGTATGCCGACAGCTTGAAGAGAGAGAGATGAAACAAATCGCAATGGTCTAGTGCATGAGGATCCGCTGAGATTGAGGTCCTGCTGTGTAAGGATCTAGACCTACATGTAGTAACTACTGTTCGTGTCTGAGCCTCCTAGTGTTCACATAGAAAGGATGATTATCTGTGTCTTGCAGAGGAATCAAGAAATTTGCTTTAAGTCTCAGATGAACTTGTTGCAGAGCCAGAAACTCAATCGGAAGACCTAAAAATTGAACTTCAATTGCCTAAAAACCAGAGCCATCCAGAACAGGCCAGTGGATGTAGCACAGGGCTTGCAAAATTGCTACGCTGATCTGAAGTGGCAACTGGAGGAGCATCTAGAGTGACATTTGTGCAGCTGAGTCTCAGCCGTGCATCTTGGCCTTTTACTTTTCCCTCAGCAGATGGACAGCAACAGGGAGATACTTTCAAAGCTGACTTCATGTGTTGACAATCTGTGGACACAATCTCTATTCCTGTACAACTAATACAATTATTCTGCATCTTCACTGAACGCAGCAAAAATCAGCAGGAATTTAGACACAAAACAGAGCTGAATTCTACCGTGCCGTACTTCAGGCCATTTCTGAGCACACAAGAGAGCAGACAGAAGAAATGAGCAGCTGTTTAAAGCATGTGCTGCTGTTAATTCTCCGTAACTCCACTTGACCCGTGTGTCTACTATTAAGCATATAGTATAAAGTGGACTTGAACAATTAACATCGATTATTACACCACAAAAAGTGAAGTTCATGAAGCCTCATTGATTATAAGCCATGCAAAAATGCATTGTTGCTGTCTCCTGACATACTTAGAAAGGAAACCTTCATAAGGAAGTGAAAGAGAAACAAAACTTGTTGCTCCACAGCCAAAAGGAAAAAACATACCATTTCCTGTATGAGTGGAAAGCAAGCATCGAGGGAATAAGAGTGGATATATCAAAACTTCCACTACGTGTGTCCTTGCACACAGCCAAGGCATAATTTAAAGAGCTACAGTGTTGCTGAAGCTGGGGACACTTTTGTCAACGTCTGTCGTGAATCGCTATTACATATCTCATACTCCAGCACAGAGAAATGCCAGAGAGCTCCAGCAAAAAGCTGGAAAGATTTCAGCTTGGAAAGATTTGTCATTACAGGTGGTCTAAATTATCCTGCACAGCACAGACTGTGCTTTCTCCTGCAGCATTTTGCAGGTTGTGCGTGTAAGAAATCCTATATTCCCTGCTATAGAACTAGGAAATGGATCCTGAAATAATTTCTTAGTGTAAAGTCAGCAGAAATAAAACTAATGAATGAGCCTTGACTCAACATGACTTTCTTTGGGTGCCAAATGAGACCTTAAACCGGGACAAGCTAAGATCTACCAGTTCTGATGCGACACTGCAGACATCACACAAAACTGAATGAGTGGATATTTCGGTCAGCATTCATCGGGGGCAGCTGACAGCTTCTTACATAGACCGATGTGCTGATTTAGGTTAGGTACATTTAGCTGTGGCTTTGTTTTGAAAGAAATGGGCCTGCATGGCAGCTACAGAAAGTGTCACCTAGCCAGCAAAGCCAAACGAGTCAAAAGGCTTTTTTCTGGCACACCATGCGTATTGAAAAGTACCTTGCAAAATCTGTACCACCCTTCATGGCCTTCCACAGACTCATTCTGTTTTCATCACGGACCTTTCTTCTGCTCCCCTACCACCTTCAGGATTCATGTTCACCTCCTCTGCAGTGATTCTTTCCATGAAGGTATAAGGCTGCCTCCAGCAGACAGTCTCTCTCGTCTTTCCCAACTGACTCCTTAGTATGTTCACAGTGATGCCTTATATCTACTTCAGTTGTCTACTAGTCAGAAGTAGTTTCGTCCACAACCCCGTGAATCTAACAGCTCTCACCAGCTTTGAAACAGGCCTTAGAAGAGGACAAACAGAAGTTACTAGCATCTTTTCAGTAGCCTGCAAGGTGATTAAAAAGGTAATAGAAAAAATTCCTTTGACTTCTGTTTGTGTAACTCCTCCTGAAAAGTGAGGAAAGTGAGAGAAACTTAGAGCCAGTCCATAGTCTACTACAGAAATTAACTTCAGTGGGAACAATAAAGTTACTTACAAAACCAGGAAGCTGCACTGCATAGGAAATAGAGCATGAAAAGGATTTGTGCTGTGATGTCAAGATTAGAGAGAACAAGCAACGTGAATTAGCAAGTGGAATGCAAATATTCTACATTCAAGTGTAACTTCAGCATAATACCAGAGATGTGGGTGCATAAGGAATTGAAAAGTCTCTAAAGTAATATTAAAACTACTTCTCTCTGCTGACTGGAGCCCATGCACAGTGCTTTAGGTGGCTGCAGCCTCCACTGATCGAGAGCTGATGCCTTCTCCTTACCCTTCTTTAGCAGTTTGTATTGCATGAAATTAGAGATTTTGTTTATGCAGATACTTTGTATTTGGAACAGTGACTTGCTCACAAGAACATGTGGAGGTTGACAGGTCTTGGCTTTGGACAGAGATAGACAGACGAAAGATAACATACAAGTCCTTCAGAGCGCGGTGAGGGGAAGAAAAGCAGACTGTGAGAAAGGGAGCGTGCTCCTAAGCACAAACTAGGCTGCTTTGTTGGCTAGAGGGATCAGTTACTAGAGACTGCAGTCTCAGCCTTCTGTGCTTCTCTTTGCACCTCCTTGCAAGATGAAGGAATGGGGTTGCATTAAACAGAGCTTAATTTTTCTAATGCACCATTATTTAGTTTCAAGGCCGCCTTCTCCCTGAATGCAGAGCTTAGAGTTGTATGTGTAATGCTGCACGTACAATAAAGCAACTACTTAAATGCTTTACGGAATCAGGGCCGTGGTGTAATAAAAGTTTTCTGTAGTTGTAAGGGTTGAACTAGGAACCTTCTGAATGCAGACAAGAAAAATTATTTCTCTTGTGTAAAAAACATTTTTAAAGGCTTTACATGCTTTCTGGGCTGGAGTGAAGAAGTGTTTCAAAATACCAGCAAATGTATTTCCTTTAATTCTGCAAGAATGGAACCTGTGTTTCTAAAGGAAAGGCTCTAGGTCAAAGCTTGTCTGTGCTGATACAAGTCCATTGATAAATTTAAGGTCAGTTGGATGAGCATCATTACCTCCTTGTTACCAAGCTCTCCACTTGTCTTGATCTGTGAGCTCCAGACCTGAATACAGAAATGACACGTTTAGGGCTCACACCATATTATTCCTGCATATTCTCCCTTCATTTACAGGTTTAATGCCATAGAAATTGTCTTCTCTCACCCCAATAACCTGCCCTTCCCCCTGTAAACAGTGTGGGTGTGTCGCAGTGACTGCATTTCAGTCAGCAACTACCTTCTGTATGCATTGCTCTTCCCTACTTGACCCAAAAATCATCTCAGTACTTCATTTTTGAAGGCGTTTCATTGATTTTCCTTAAGGAAATTAATTCTTTCCTTATACAAGAAAGCTGACTTCTGTTTTCCACTTCAATACTTTTTTAGGCAGAGAGGGGAGGAGGAATGAAGTGGGTGATTTGGGTTTTTAAATCAATAAACTCAAACTCCCAAAATACAGTGCTAGTGCAAAGGGGCAAGTATGTAATTTTCTCAGTAGCAAATACAGCTACATGTATCTAAATCCAAGACATTCATCAGCTCTTTTATAGGATAAGACAGGGCTCAGAAATGATTTTCTGTTTAAGTACATAAGATCAAACATGTTTGTCATTTTAGCCTTCTCTTTATTCTATCTGATTTCAAGATCTTCAGACAGACTCTCTTTAGATGTCATTGCTTCAAGCTTCTGCTTTTATCACATTAACCACTCTTCATGAGCTTTTGCACATCAAAATGTCTTCAGATACATTGTTGAAGAGAGAGTACTTGTGAAGACTTCAATAAAAAGTTAGAGAATCTGTGCCTGAAACTTTATACAAACACACTTAGATGAAAAAAAAACACTGAAACCAAAATAAAACCCCAAACAAAAATCCACAATGCTGCATTCTCATTATGTTTTTTTCACAAAGGAGAAAAAAATGTTTTCATTATGCTTGAATACAGCTTTGTTAGTGTGCAAAACCCCAGAAGTGTTGAGCCATCTCACGCCTGTCGGATTCTTAAATTTTTGGAGCTTAATACTTTCACCTTTTTGAACTCTTCCCTCCCTGCTGTACTAAGCAGATGGTTATACTGAGCTCTGTAATTAGGAAGACCTCCACTTCCTAATGGATCACCTAGACTTTTGCTGAGCCATGTCTCCATGTACGTGTTGGTCCTGCTTCTATCTAGGTTTTTGACTATAAAAAATTCTTCCTAGCTAGTAGAAAGAGCTGGACTTTGCTCTAAATGGTTTTAAGTGAGGATAGAACTAGCCTTTGTAACATTGTTTGGTGATTTCCTTACCTGTTGCCATCACTTGTGCTTCACCAGTACCTTGCAATTAACACTAATGAACATAGGATAACAATAACAACATGTGCATGGCATTAAAGCTCTCTATTAAAGCTCTCTCATCCCTCACAGAAGCAGTTTGGGACTCCCCTCTAATGGAAAGGTGCATTTCTATGTGGAAAGAGACCATTCCCAGTACACATCAGCAGTGTGGGATCACAAGGAGACCAGCACTGTGGCAGGATGTTTCCATGGTAAGTATTCATGCTGCAGTTTTCTTATCAGTTACAGATTCACTTATTTCTGGAATAAGTCTGCTATTTTTGACACAACTGCTTATAGTGGGACTGGAGTATAAGGACCACGAGAAAGAAACTTCAAAAGCATTGAATTTCAGGATATTTTTGTGTATATACATGTAGGTAGACTGATGATAAGCTGAATAGCCATCTGGGCTGTATTGATATACGGTGGGGAAGTACAGCACTGGGATTTGCTAGAGGATAAAGGGGAGCTATCTTTCTTTCATCAGCACCCACACGGTGCTGGAACCACACTGAAACCCACACTGTGGTGTGTCAGCACGTGAAATAAGAAAAAGCCCAGCCACCACTCCTGCATTACCAGGTATGAGCTGAATGCATCCAGCTTTCTGAATGCATTCTCCTGCGTTTTCCTCAGAATAACTGAAGGAGTAAACACTGGAGCCACGTTTGAAGAAGATCTAATTTAGTTCCTTGTAATTAAAAAAAAAAAAATCCCAAATACATGGTCATCTCCAAGTTCTGTTGTGGAGTTGGTCACCCACCCATTGACTTGCAAGTCAATGACTGGAATTTATGAACACAAGAATAAGTGGTACAGGGGTATGCAAGATGTAAAGCCACAGCCTTACTGTGTTGACTGCTTATTTTTGGAGTAAGGAGCTATGCCTTGAGGAGTTTACAGTGTGATTAGGCAGCCAGAATGGAAGCATTTATGTTCCAGTTACTATAACAAATCAGTGCCTAGATGGTCATTCACACAGGCCTTCAAGGCTAGAAAAGAAAACTGCATCTCCTGCATCTTTGGCAAAGATTCTCCTCCCTATTCTGTAGGTATTTGAAGAGCATACAAACCCCTTGTTCTCAGCTAAGTCTGGTTGCATAGTCTAAGCCTCCCACACGCTCTTTTCAGAGCATGTTGCCTGGAGGAAGCATAGAGCAAAGCTGTTATTAATCACTAGGAGCAGTTTTCCCTCAGCCATTTCAAATCTTCCAGTGCAGAATGTCCCATAAGGTCTCAGCTGTTGGCAATCAAGTCCAAAAATTACCAATTCACAATCCTAATCAGTTCTGAAATTAAACAATGCCCCCCCATGCCATCCCTCAGACACAAGACTTAAAACACTATTTGCCAGAAAACTAACAAAAACACCCCACCCCACACTCTCCTAGCTCATCCTGTGTGAAGATAAGTAGAGTGACAGTGTTCATTGCTAGAATTTTCTAAAGAATACCACCAGCTCCTCTGATGTGTAAATCCTTGTTGGTGAACTGCTGATTTTTATTGTTGTATCTCTTTGGACATCGGGAGAGCACTGTAATACGAATGAATTTAAAGAATGAAAGAAAGCAAAGGAATTTGCCACGTAATTATTGAATTTCTAGCCGTGCTACACTGGTCCCTGAAGCACATAATAGTACTCTGTTTTTCAGAGTTTGATCACTGATGTACCTTAAATATATTTCCATAGAAAAAAAAAATCTTGTATTTAAAATATTGCCATAAATGAGACCCAAAGGAAACATCTTTTCTTAATGTAACTGCAAGAAAGGTTTGAACTAATAAGACTTAAATGGTAGATTCCATTGTGTTCCATTTTTGTGCTATTTAGAGAAGACTTTGAGCTCAGAATGTCATGGTTTTTTCCAATTCCTCTTCCCTGTTAATTTGGGAGGTTAATTATGTGACATACATGAAGTACCTAGGATTAATGATGAATAATTTAGAGTTTGAAACAGACTGTGTCAACATAGGATAGGGATAGAATCATAGTTAGAAATAAAGACTACAGTGGCTTCACAGATAAGGACACTTGGCATGCATCTGAAAGGCACATAGGCAAATCATTAACTTTGCCAATTGTTTTCTAGCAAGTTTTAAGCCTTGGTTTATCAAAACGAGGAATGCTCGCTCCAGGCTGTTAACTGTGTAGAAGGAGGGCTGTTCCTGATAATCTGGTTCCTTGTTTCCTGAAGTGGGGAATGGAGGTGGCTGGGAGGCAGACTCCTGAGCAAGATCTATGGTAAGGCAACTAAATTAGAAGTGCAAGAAGGCCATTTATTTTCTTGTTTTGTTCTGTATTTGTATCAAATATTTTTTTTCTGTTTGATAAAAGGTTCTTTATTTGATCTCTTGATAGCTGCAGGTGGGCAAGTGTAACAGCAGGGAGGCCATTACCTGCGAAGGGGTGAGCAGTGCAGCAGCCATTACAATATGACTGTGCACCTATTGTTCATCACCATTTCTCACATTTGTTTATAGCTGCAAACAAATATAAGGCCAAATTGCATCTGGGAAATAGCTTAGAACAGATCCCTAGGAATGTAGCTGGAAATAGCTGAAGGAAAGACATGCGTAAGTGAAGAAGGGAGAAGCATTATGGTGAGCATGCTGTGGTAACACCAGTTGATCGGTCCTCTCGGCAGACCAGCCTGCTGCTAACAGTGCACACTATACTCCTCCATTAGAGACAACTTCTTGGCTATAAGATCACTTGACATTTCTTGATTTTTATTTTTTTTTCACATATTTAAATATTTGTAAACTCTGGACGGTCTCAGTGATCTGTACTCCCAATTAGGTTTCTGAGCAAAAAGTGGTGTGTATGTGTGCACCAAAGGTTTTGTCTGCACTTGCCCAGATATGATGTATTTGCAGTTTCTTCTGATTGCTTCCGACAGCAATACCTCTGTTCTCCAGCTTGGCTCTCCTGCTGAGCACACACACCATGCTTCAAGCTGAAGGGCCAGCCATGGAACAGAATAAAAAGCACAGAAACTGCTTAACTACACCCACCTGACTTTGGTGCAAGCATATGGCTTACCCAGACAGCTGATCACCCACCTGAATAGTGCATAACTAGCAGATGAGGTACACAAGGTGATGTGGACTGATTAGCATGAAGACCGGTCTGTCTGATAGAGGAATCCAGACACACAGCAACGGCATCACACAGTTTCCATCCAGATCTCAGTTTGAACAGTTGGCCTCTGAGAATCGTTTCAGTCAACTGAGTATGGAGGAAAGGCTAGCGGATGGGTGGGTATCCAGGCTTTCTAGAAGGATCCACTAGCTACCTGGAGGTAAAAGCTTCTTCAGAAGCAGGTAAATTGGGTATTTCTGAGTTAAATCCTCCAATGCTTGCTCACTGGGTATTTTTCATACATAAATCTATGTCTACCTCAATTTTCATTCTGCAGTTGCATTTCCATTTATGTCTTCTTGTGAGGAGTCATATGCCAGTTAAAAATGGGAGGGGGGAAATGAAAATGGAGAGCAAATATCTTGCAGTAACATAAGATAAAACTGTTACTTTACAAAGGAAACGTGTGACACCCAGCACACCAAAAGGTATTACTTCCTTAAATAAGGCTAGGTTTGAATATCATACACTGAATGTTGTAGAAGATTAAATGCTAATAATCAGATCAAAAGTGGATATATGAGATGGGAGATGAGGCTGGGAAATTGCTTGCCAGACTTAACAAAGAGGAGGACAGGAGTAAAGTTATTAGCTCAATTAAGGAGAAAGATGGTTTGATGAAAACCTACACTCACAGAAATAAATCAAGTATTTAGAATATTAAAAAAAAAGACACTTAAATCTATGGGCAGCTTTTCTTCGACACCCTGTATGCTAGTGTAATCTAAAGGCTTCTCTGATTATGAATGGGTATTACAAGAAGTTATCTGCAAGAAATAAACATAACATTTAGCAGCCTTTCAGTATTTTACAAAGAGTTCTTCAAGTGCATCTCACAGATGGGAAATTACTGTTACCCCTGCATTTTATGGACAGGAAGGGAGAACACTTGTGGTTGCATCTTTCCCCATTCTAACCCTCGTCCCTCAGGCTCAGGGTAGTACGTGGCTCTCCTGGTGCTTGTCCCCTTGTGGGCCACCTGCGAGGCCATGAACTCAAAATGCTTTCAAGATGGATTTCAATGAAGAAGCATTAAAGAAGCATTTTAGGTACCAGTGATCCCCAATGCAAGATATTGGTGGATGCTTATGAGGCATTTTCTTATATCCCAGTCTGTTAACTTTTCATTAATTCAGGGATAGTTCTAGAAACATAAAGCATGTAACAATGGATTGCCTACACTATAACTAAAAATAAAAATAAAATAACTATCTTAAACCCCAAAGACCCTCACTAATTAACCTGACATGCTAATTAAGCAGTTTTGATCGGAAATAATTAACATAATCCAGCTAGACCAATTAGAGCACAGGAAAAAAAAAAGAAATTAGAACATTTTAGGAGCTTTAATTTTAAGAGTATCATTTGCAATATGAAATACCAGCTGATTCAGCAAAGCAAGCAGGAGATCTGAGTTTAGGAAACAAGCTATATAACCCAGTACACAAGGAAACAGTAGATAAACTGAAAAGCCATGACAAGACATTTTCTTCGTGGCAGTGAGAAGACAAGCAGAAAACCTTTAAAACTTATTTTCACCTCTAGAAGAGGCAGGCAGAAGAAGATAGAGTAGTCTAGCTGTTGCAGCAGCACTGAGAGAATGATCTAAATGCTGGTCCCACACCACAGCCACTGTGGATAGGTGAGAAAAACACAGCCTGTGGGAAGCCCGCATTTGATATTTACCCTTGAGAGACACTGTTAGCTATTGTTATTTGTTATTTCCACTGCAGAAGACTGGAAACCTCAAACCTCACTGTCCTATATACAAAGGGAGAGAGAAGAAAACTCTACTAATGAACCGAACAGTGAGCGATATAATTGCATATAAAGTGAGACAGCTGTGTCTGGAGATGGTGCAAACAGTTTCTTAATTTGTTTTTCGTAAAAAAAAAACAAAAACACAACAACAACAAAAAAAACCACAAACAAACAAAAAAACAACACACTGAGACTTGAACCCACAGAGAAGACCAGGAATGGAAGCAAGACAGAGTGGAGGAGTTTGACTTGAACTGCCAGATGCTGTGCAGAGCAGAGAGGGTCTGGGAAAGATGTGGCACTCCACAGGATCACACCAAGGATTGCTTCTGAGGCATCTTTCTCTCTTGCAGCCAGCAGCCAAGCACCGTGCTTGCCTAACTAAGGAGGCAAACTCTCAGTTAAGGTCCCACACATGCTTTAATTAAACAATCTCAGTACCTCTGCTAACTATTTTTCATCCCTGTTTTCAGCTGCAAGATGGGGTGTCTTATCCCCGGCATACCATCCCCAGGTTCTCACTCCAGCCAGTCCCCAGTGACGATGTGCTGCCAGACAGCGTGCCAACATGCCCCTTGCCCCAGACACACCTTCGAACAGGGCGGGCTGTGGGGGAGGACCAAACAGCGCTTGGATATATTAGCAGGAAGAACATCAGGCTGCTATGATGATGCATTGTACAGTTGTTGTTTTTTTCTGGCAGAAAGTTGTCTTGAGAATTTGAGCAGGTGCACAGATAGACTGAGATTTTCAGAACATACATTTTGGTCTTTAGATCTTAACTAATTTGACCCCAGGGATAATTTTTAGTAAAATGCTACATGAAAACCTTTGTGAATACATGGTCCCTACCAGGGAATATAAAATTGATAACTGCCTATTTAGGTGTTTAACTAATGTTGAGAGGGTTGGTGATTTTGTGCTTTTGTTTGTTTGATTTAAAAAAAACACCACTCATACCTATTTGTACAAAGTACACTCTGTGTGTCTGCACAGGAAGATGTCAGATCTTGTAGGAAACTAGCTGCAAATCTCAGCATCTCAAGTTCATGCCTTGGTACTTCATTTTCTCTTAGTGGCCATCAGAAAAAGAATCAGTTATGCACAAAATAAATAGCCTGAAAATCCCCCAACTGATGTAAGATTTGGACACTTCACATGAAATATTCAAGGAAGATTTTTCCTCATGAACCTTGATGCACACTTTGCTTTCTTGTACTTCCCCAAAATTCCTGTCATCTCAGGGAATGTGGATTTCAAGGCTCAGATTCAGTTGCACTGACTAATTACTTGTGTTGTAATGATCAACCTGCTTAATTTATCACTTCTTTGAACATTTAATTAGCCAACAGTGCAAGACAATTAGGTTCTGAATTAGGATAAATTAAAATGCTAGCTTTGCAGCTTTAAGGATATGCAAGCCACCACCAATTGCTGCTATGAAAATATTCAACAAAGCGGATAAGAATGCAAAGATCTCAGCCAGGTTAATGATTCTGAAGTAACACAGCCTTTGAAAAGCTAACTGTGAAACGCATATGTTTCATCACATGTCAATCTGTCTATGCTGAAAGACAAAAACAAGAAGCTGAAAATGGCAATTTCCTCCTCCTCCATGCTCTGCTCCAGCTCCCTCTGCTGAGGGAGGTTCATCAAACCACCTACGCATCCACTCCTACGGCAAATGAGATCTCAGTTCAATCCCTGTACGCATCCGTTGGGGGTAAGGTTGCATTTTGTTTTCTTATAAGCAAAACACTAATTCGTATTTCTAAGTACTCTAAAACTGCTTTGGAACTGTCCCAGTATCAGGCAGTTAAATGTTCTTGAACAGATATGGAATAATAAACCTGAATATAGAGCTTTAGCAGCAAAAATGAGCAGCGGAGATGGTTTAAGATTAGCAGTCAATGGAGACACTTTTGTACAGGTAGCAGATATGCTTTCATTATGTATGCTGCCATTTGGTTTCCATGACTAAGTCATTGTAAAAAAACTGAAAAGGACCACAGATAATACTTTCAAAAGTGCTAAAGAATCACAGGCCTAATTCTTGATGGTTTTCCAAGAAAGTCTCATTCTCAGTCTTGTACCTGCAGCACATATTTAGGTGCCATATTTGTATTTTTTGGGGATTACTACGGAAAGGATGAGATTCTCAATATCATTGTGTATCTTGGTATCTGGGTCAAAGCTGTGATAGAAGAAATTGTCTGTCTAAATCCTTGGTCTGTTTTGACTTCTGAGACTCTTTGTTCTTGAGGTATTTATTCGAATAGTGACCGCATGTGTTTGTAGTACAAAGATGAAGATCAGTGGATGCATTTCTTTCTTATCTAATGACTATAACTCTACAAATGCAACCTCCAGTGAGATGCGAGTGCATTCAGAATCTCTTGAAGAGCCCTGAGAGATGCCCACATACATCAGTATTGGGCACCTATTATTACAGAAACCAGGGGTTGCAAGCAGCAATACCAGTTTAGTTGCAAACAATTCTCATTACACTTTTCAATGGTGTATTTAGTGCTAATTAGTCCATTTTTAATTGTTTGCCCAAACTATACAATAGTATTACTTCATTAAAAAGGCTTCAATTAAAGAAGAGAGAAAAAAGTTCCCATCAGAAAGCTATCTGCACAGATTATATAAGCATTCTCAAATTAGAGATGAAATTACAGCTTTCCTGTTACCATGAGAACAGCAACATTTCTCATAGCCTGTTAAAATTATTAACTCAAGGAGCATATATCTTTTTAAACTTCTTTATTATTTATCCAGGGTTGTCCAAGCTTTGGCCGTGCCCATACTAACCACCATTAATCACATGTCAAGTGAACTACTGCCAGCATGGAGAGAGCCTCCATCATTTATTGCCAACAGCTATAATTGGCTTTTATCCTTCTGTTGTCTTTTTTGTACTAGCAATGTGTGGACATTATAGTAGAAACTGCTATAATGAAAAAAACAGAAAAGCTTATGTCTCCAGGAATCTTACCGCCTGTGCTCCACAGCAGCTGGCAACTTCAGTGGTGTGGGGGAAAGGAATGGCGACGAGGGCCTCAAAACTCCTTGCAGCCAGTACAACCGACAGCTTTCACTGATAGCATCGTCACCCAAGAGCCTGAGGTTTCCATAGCAATGTGCATGGAGGCCAGCCTTGTTCAAGCAGGACAAGGGCTGCATGTTTTCCCTTCTGGTGGTGATTCGATGCTCTGACACACTGGCTGCCCTGTCCTCTCCTTCTCGCCTCAGCAGCAATTGTAACAGTTTGCTTTCAACAGAGACGAGGGTGAGGAAAAGCCACTGTGAGCATTTGGCTCAGTGCAAGAAAGATTAATGGCAGGAGTAAAGGTCTGAAACAGAGAGCCTGCTGTCAGCAAAGCTGTCCTGATTCATGCTGTACTTCATGTGCTTTGCATGTCCTGACGGCTCAAAGGAGATGGAGGGGACATTTTGAAAAGGAAGGATTCCACCTGCCTTGTCACCTGCTGACACTGGAGTCGCTGTGGCTGCCTAGGCAATCCATCACTGCTCTGGCTCCCACCTAGCTGCCAGCTTTCAGGTTATTCCAGGAGAAGGCAACTCATGTGGCCAGGTGTCAAAAGCAAACACAAGGTGAGTTCCGGTAGGGGGGTGCACAGCTTAGAGGCGTTTCAGTCTTTCTTCAGGACGTGCTTATTACTAGACTCCTGCTGCCATCCTAGGAAAAGACAGATAAAAGTTTTAGAACTTCAGAAGTCAAATTCACAGAATTTCTTGAAAATTCAGATTCTCTCTCTTTGTTAAATTGCTACCTAGACACAGTCAAACAGGCTTCAGTGCCTTAAGATTAACTGTATTGTCTCCTTTAGTCACCAGCCAGGACTATTAGTCCAGCTCAAAGGCAGTGTCAGCAGCCCACGAATGAGTGTGACTGAGCAGGGGCAGACCTTGTGACAAGTGTAACAGCTTCTGTGTACACCTCGGCTCTGCAGGTGGTCAGCAGACCACTGTCCATGTGCAACGGTTGGGCCACACGCTACGGTCTTCTTGCACTCTCCAAGTGCAGTGTGAGGTAAAATTGTTTTGGATTCTTGTTCTTTCTTTCCTTCTTGGTTTTTGGGGGATGAAAATAATCGCTGTAAAGAGGCTCTACTCTCCCGTTGCCAGTTTTCAGAATACCGGTGGCTTTGTGCCCCACATCTGTGCAGCAGTGCCCTTCACCAGGAGCTGAGCTGTAGGCCACAATCACCTTTCCTGCTCTCAGAACATTTCTTGTGCTTGTAAATCACAGATGTTAGTGCAAACGAGCTTGGGATGTTTTCCCAACACATCTTTGCAACTGCATCATTTTAGTTTTGCTTAGGTCCTTACAAGGTACAAAGTATTTCCAGAGGGAAAAGCAGCTTAGGAGTAGAAAGCAGCCCTTTCACCCTCACTGAAACCCATATTTAAGTATGGTCAGGTATGAGGCAGTACAGTCAGATTGGTTCCAGTACAGCCAGATTATACTTCACCCATCTCTGAACCAGACACTTGATGTACGCACTTCACCTGCGTTTTACCAGGATGAACAGGGCCTCAGGTCAGTGTATTACCTGCAGCGTTTAGAATACAGCAAATGAAGCTGACACTTCTCAATGCTACCTTGCTATTTGTCAGATTTTTTGTTACTTGTAAACTCACAATTTCTTCTTTAGACTCTTACCCAGTGCTTCCAGTAGTTTTGCTGTCTCATCGTCTTCAAGACCCTAAAGCTTTTGTGATCAATAGCCACTTACTGTTTACGAAAACAGAAGTAGGATAATACAGATATGTTCATACTAACTATGAGGATAAAGATAAGAAAGGAGGAATATCTCAATAGATGAAAAGAGTTTTGAAGATAAAGAATGCCTGTGAATTCTAGGGAAAATAATAAGATTCCAGAGATAAAGTAAACCATAACAATCTTTATGATAATGGGAGAAGAGCACATTAAGAATTTTATTAGCAAGAACTACAAAAATTAGCTTTCTCCATTTTCATTTTAGAATCAGTGAACATTTTGTTTCCATAATAAAAACAGCAATGAAAAGAAAATTGGACACAGGGCATTACACTTCTTCCTCTGCAGGCGAAGATGGTTTCTCCTCTCTGAGGTTTAATACGGACAATCAAGGCTTTAAGTCTGGGGGGCACGGTGCATGTCATGAATGTGGCATCTGACCCACAGCTCCCTCTGAGCTCAGACTGCGTTTGATGAGCATGACTTTGGGAGAGTCCCACCTTCTCAGCTAGTCACACCAGGAACAGGAATCCTCTGTACACTGATGGATGAAGGGAAAAGTTTTCCTTTATTCCTTTCTGTTTATTGGCTAAAATGAACCCAGGGAAGGAGTCTGTATCCACATAGTGTTACAATGCAGAGCTTCCGGCTGATGCTGCCTGGCCTGAGCAGGTAAAGAAGCACCATATAATCACAGAGATAGTGCACAGAGCTTAGAAAGAAAAGTTCTGAAACTGCAACAAGAGGCTTTTTATGGCCTCCCCTCTGCCTGCTTTAATGACCAGGTACTGTCCTTGGGGTTGTAGAGAACCTGCTAGTGGCAGACAGATTCCCCAGATAAAGCTCGAGAGTAGAAAATTCCTACAGACAGAGCCAATGGTAGACCTGCAGGGAGCAGAAGTCAGCTGAGAACAGCTTCAGATGTGTTCCTGAAGCAGAGTAAAGACACTCCGCTCCACTTGACTGAATAATAGGTCCAGTCTAAAGTACCAGTGTCTTTGGCACTTTAGGTTGTGACTCAGCTACTAGAGCCATTTTATTAGTCTCTAGCAGAAAAGTACATAGCATTTCGTGCAAGAACAGCTTTGGTCAGCAGAAGCTAAGAGAATTTAGAAACTGACTGTCATTCCAACACTAACTTGAATTCAGTCTCCTGAGATTTTACAACATGACAGCCACGAGACCACCAGGAACTGCAAGGCGGTAGCTGTGACATACTTCAGGCTTGGAGATTTCTGCATCTTTAGCTTTTTACCAGTCCACCTCAGCCACACCATCCTTTCTTAGCACCATCCTAGAAATATGGGGCTTAAAAGTTCATGAACGCCTCACTGCCAAAGCCCAGACTGGGTTTGGGTTGGCTACTGAAGCCTCACTCTCTAGGATCTTCACTCCCATCTCAATAAAATGTGCATAGCAGTTCAAGAACAAAATACAACCCCATCTTGTAATGATCATTACGCTGCATTTTGAAGCCCATTTGTCACCTCTCAGGAGCCATTTCTAATATCATAACTTTGCACGCTCACTCACTGTAAAAAAAAAAAAAAGCTGTTTCCAACATCCAATCCTGAAAGAGTAGATTGTGTCAGTGATTGCTCCAATTGCAGTGCCAATGAGTCGAAACACTTTTTGTTAGGGCCATTAAGCAGACTAGGGGAACATTCATGTATGTTTAATGCTCAGGAAATCAGTACAATTGAATTCCAAGGATCAGAGAGAAAACAAGTAAAATTAGAAAGGTTGATGGAATGAGCAGGGGAAAATGCGCACACATTGCTAGAGAACCTCAGCTTGAAAAACGTGGCTTTGGGATTTTTTGCATGCTTCTGCTGTAGGAGTCTTTTCCTAGATCAGTTTGGCCGCTCAGTTACCTAGCTATAAGCACTAGCTCTAAAAGAGGAGACTGAATCCCAAAGCCATTACAACTCCTGCAAAGACAAATCAACGAGTCCAACACATTTAAACCTTCATGTTAATTCCATTCTTGGATTCACAGCACTGAAGGGTTAACTGAACACCATTATGTCTTCACATTGCAGAGGCCCAGTTAGTGCCCAGGTTCAGACAGGATTTAGATTATTAGTTTAGATGTAGAAGTTACTCAGTGTTGTTGTAAGTAGCCTGTGCTGGTATTGGACTAAGTCAGTTGATAAAGACTAGCTTCATGGTCAAAGGTGGACATTGAATTCTGTGGGTTTCTGCAGTGAGGCATGAGACTGACTGACTTCTAGGCCATTACAGGTCCATCCTGCCAATAACGCCTTCCCTTTCATTTCTCTTCTTCCTTTCCAAGCCTGGAGGAAGACCTAACATCCATTTTTCTACTAACAGCACTTGGGGAGGGATGTCTTCCTCCAAGTATTCCTGCCAACATCTTATGCTGCTTCACCGCTACGCATTGGGTAAAAGCCAGTGAATTTCTTTTCAGGCCACTCTACGATGTCCACGAGAAGCAGGGCATGCTTGCCCCACTGCTGTGCCCCCAAACCCAACCCACAGCACTGAAGGCCAGCTCATGGTAACCAGAGAACATTGCATCCCCTCTTCTCTTTCTGGAGCCTTCTCTATTTTACAGTGACAGGTTTGACATACATGGCTCCCACCCCTTTGAACCATTAAACTGCTGTGGATCTAGTTTATTGCCCTTGATTATGAGTCCTCTCTCTTCACCGAGCTGTAAATAAAGGCTTTTGACTCTAAACACAGCTCAGATATGTCATGATTGAAAACAGCCTGCTGCTCTCTCAACATGTTTATCTAATGTCTGCAGGAGTAAGAACATAGAGCAGGAGAGCAGATGGTGCAGCTATCTCAGTGCAGAGTACAGTCTATGTATGCAATATGTAGACATCCTGTATTTTCTAATGCAACACTGTAATTATTGTGGAGAGGATTTTATTTTTAAACTGTAGCTTAAATAAAATGATTGCTTCAGACCACACAGGCTCAAGTGCAGCTGAAACGATAGCAAGCCTTTTCCCTAGGCAGGAGGGAGAATCCCAAATATACAGGCTAAGGTGAGCAGGAAAGTGGGACAAAGCAGCAGAGCAGCAAGATACTGAAGGGAAAAGGGGTTTCCAGTACAACCTGTGACTGAAGTCCCCTCAAGAAAAAAAATTCCTCCTCCTCTTCAGAATTGTATTGGAGTGGTGGAAGAGGGCTGGTGTTCTTTGAGAAGTGTAACAGCTGAAACTGCTCAAAACAGGGAAGAAGTGTAAACGGAAACTGCAAAACTAATGAGGAAAACAACTGAAAACAAGAAGTAGGGTCCTTCTGGGGGAAGGGAACTGCTGCAAGGCAAGGTCAGCATTTACTGTAACCAGATGGTGAGCAACTAGTAGCCAGTGATTCTTCCATCATCCAATACTTGCCTCTTTCCTCTCATGTGACATGCATTATTCAGTAGAAGCAGAGTTACGAAGACCCAATTAATCCTTTCAATTAAGTTAAAACTTTCAGTACTTAATTCTAAGTAAAGTGCATTTTGGACTGGTTCAACAAATAGCCTGTGTTACTTATCTCCTTCTCTCACACAGAATCTCTGGAAAACTAAATAGAGCATGCTGAAATTGGTTTAATGAAAGGTTTCCTTCAGAAGTTATCTCAGTAAGTAAGGCAGTAGCACAGAGAGGTGCCTATCCCTCTGAAATGGGACTGGGGATTATTAGTTAGTAAGAAGGGACAGAGATGGGGAAAAAAGAAGGTTGGGCTATTTTTCAGTCTCCCAATTTAGAGCAGAGAGAGCGAAGGTGCTGGCTGATGGGTGTGGGCAGGACAGTGCATGGTGCTGTACAGGGAAATAAAATAGGCTGCCTTTGCTTCACATGGCTCAGCCCCAAAAGCCATCCCATGTAGTCAGGCGTCCCTGGGCAGACACTGCCCCACAACACCCCATGTATTAGTAATCCACCAAAGTGACACGAGGGCTAGGGCCTGCATTTAGGCAAGAAACAACCAAAATAGCAGCATGAGTAATGGAATTTAAGAACTGTCGCACAACAAAGGAGTTGCAGCGATGCCCTCCAATAGTCATTCCTGCCAGGCAATGAGAAAGCATTTTCCTTCTTCACTGATCTGAAGCTTTTGTAATGAATATACTCTTTCTTTTCCCCCCCCCTCTTTCCTGAGATAACAGCAACAGAATACTTAGTGATAATCAGAACTATTGCTAATTTTGCATGGTCTTCAGTAATTTACTTTCCCCATGTCCTAATTTTCCCCATTTGTACAGTACAGCTTGTACCTACATCATAAGAGCTGTAAAAGGAAAAAAGGATTTATATTAAGCATGATTTAATCTCTTTTGCTGCATATATAAATAACTTCTGCACTGAAAATTCAGGCCTGTATTCTGGCATATTTAGATCAATAGATTTTTTTTAAAATAAAAAGTATAAAAAATCACTTGAAAATAAGTTGCTAAAGCATTCTGTTTTCTAACAGAAAATATTTATAAGTGGAAAATGACTTTACAATCACAGGCTGCACATAACACAGCAGAGATCTGTTGAAAAACAATCCTAAGGAGGTGCTAAGATTTTATTATTCTCTTATTCCTTGCATGCTCTTGTAATGTGGGAAAGCCAAGGCCCTAAGAACAGGGAGCAGAAGGGGAACTCTCTATTGGTACTTGCCAGTGGACAGGGACGAGAACTGTCGCCTGGTAGCAGCCCAGTAGGGAAGGGAGTGCAAGTGAGGAAGGGCACTTGGCTGGACCACTTGGGTCTCATGTGCATGAAAGAAGCTGTGATATTTTTATTAAAATTATATGTTCCCTGCAACTTTAAAATAGTATTTTCACTGATCACAGAATCACAGAATCACAGAATCACAGAATAGTAGGGGTTGGAAGGGACCTCTGTGGGTCATCTAGTCCAACCCCCCTGCTGAAGCAGGGTCACCTACAGCAGGCTGCACAGGACCCTGTCCAGGCGGGTCTTGAATATCTCCAGAGAAGGAGACTCCACAACCTCCCTGGGCAGCCTGTTCCAGTGCTCCGTCACCCTCAGAGGGAAGAAGTTCCTCCTCATGTTCAGACGGAACTTCCTGTGCCTCAGTTTGTGCCCATTGCCCCTTGTCCTGTCACTGGGCACCACTGAAAAGAGCTTGTCCCCATCCTCCTGACACCCACCCTTCAGATATTTGTAGGCATTTATAAGGTCCCCTCGCAGCCTTCTCTTCTTCAGGCTAACAAGCCCAGTTCCCTCAGCCTCTCCTCGTAGGGGAGATGCTCCAGTCCCCTCACCATCCTTGTAGCCCTCCGCTGGACTCTCTCAAGTAGCTCTTCATCTTTCTTGAACTGGGGAGCCCAGAACTGGACACAGTACTCCAGATGAGGCCTCACCAGGGCAGTGTAGAGGGGAAGGAGAACCTCCCTCCTCCTGCTGGCCACACTCTTCTTGATGCACCCCAGGATCCCATTGGCTTTCTTGGCAGCCAGGGCACACTGCTGGCTCATGGTTAACCTGTCGTCCACCAGGACACCCAGGTCCCTCTCCGCAGAGCTGCTCTCCAGCAGGTCCACCCCAAGCCTGTACTGGTGCATGAGGTTGTTCCTCCCCAGGTGCAGGACCCTGCACTTGCCCTTGTTGAACCTCATCAGGTTCCTCTCTGCCCAGCTTTCCAGCCTATCCAGGTCACGCTGAATGGCAGCACAGCCTTCTGGTGTATCTACCACACTGGACAGGAGAACTAAATGTATATTATCTGGCTAGCGTGGCCACTGTGAGAGATGGCAAACTGCTGACATAGAGAGACCCATAGAGAACAAGTTTGTTTTGGTTATAGGAACTTATGAAGGAACTTCTAGGATGCTGCTACTTTTCCCAAAGAGCTAAAACGTCAGCAGAAGCTGCAGCAAGAAACATCCCCTCCATCAGCTGCAATGTGATACTATCATAGCTTCAGCAGCAATAACAATCCCCAGCAAGCTGGGGCTGCGGATGATGCTGAGCGCAGGAGCTCCCTACCCAGCACAAAGCCACGACTACCTGTGGGAGAGACAGTGCAGTCCTAGAGACTTCAAATCCCTTTAGAAGTAGACAGTGAGTACTAGCTACCTCAGCAGCCCTCCGCAGCTGTGGAAAGAGCCTTAGATCAAGTACATTGTCCTCTTACCCCAGGCTGTAAAATTCTTGTGTATGCTTGATCATTCAGTTATGCTACACTATGGGCTCCCTTCAGTGCATTACGCTTCTTTAAACCCCATGTGTAAAGTCGCTGTTTGATAATGAGGAGGCATTATTCATTCCCGAATGTCCTGAAAATATAATTGAAGTTCCCAGGATAATGACTAGAAACTTGAGCCGTTTAGATCCACTGACCTGATCTCCTGAAGAAAACAGGCCTTTGTGATCACATTGTCAACCTACCTCCAAAACAACCAAACCAAAACAGCCCCCCTCTGAAACTTACGAACCTGGTAGCCTATTTCAACAGAATTTTACATAGGAATAGACAACTCAAAGATAATTACATTCCTACAAATTTTGTGGCAGTTAGTATCTGGCTAGAGTAGGGACCCAAATGAGCACCTCTGCCAGGGCAAAGGCAAGCGGGCCTCAGTTGTTAAACGTTCTGCTTGGGGGTCACTGTCTGACATGTCTTGCTCAGTGTGGCTCTCACAAAGGATACATAAGGAGGGTGCAGTTACTCTGTGTGGAAAGAGAAAGGAAAAAAAGGAACAAGAAGCTGAACTTCATAGGAAGCTCGACTCCATTAGCTCTGTTGTTTGCAGAACAACTTGGTGTTTGTAGCCGAGACCCCTACAAATCAAAGCTTTCCTTTTTAGTGCCAGAACAAATGGTTCAAGCAGTTGGAAATTTCTGAAAATATTAATGGTGGTAGTAATAAAGCACAGAAGGTTCACTCTGTGTGTTTGGTTCTTGATCTAATAAATTCTGAGTAGAAAAGTATATTTTAATCATGAAGTATTTTTAAAGTAGTTCACAGAGTGGTATTTTTATTATTATTTAGTACAATGATTCCTCTTAACTCCTAAATCATTCAGGCAAAAAAAAAAATCCACCAGTATTTCCTCCACGGACTCCAACAATTCAGGGCTGAACTGTCACATGCTTTATAATGAGACTCAATCTATTTATTAAAGCCTTTGTACATAGTCAGCTGGCAAGCCATGTCCATCAATAGAAAGGAGGCTGTTCTGCAGCCAGAATTCCTCACAACAGCAAAGGAAGAAGTCCAAGTCATCTGGGTGACCTCGGTGACCCCAATTAACAGCAAAGCACTAGTTAAAGTTCATAGTCTCGACTGAGCTTACACTAACAACACTGTGTTCAGAGAAATAGTGAAGATTCCAGATGTTTCAAATTTTCTGTGCATTTTAAAAAAAAATGACCTTTTCCTGACTTTTAGCAGCAAAAATAGAAATTAATCTGAAGTGTTTTGTAAGGTTTTGCCGTCCTTGACTCAGAGCAGCATGCTCCCCCTTCACATCCCAGAGCAGTCCCTAACCCACTCACGGAGGAGCCCTGTGGTCCTCCACCGCCCCATCCACCCCAAGACGGCCGAGGAACCTGTATCGGCGAGGCTGAAAACCGCTAACGCAACACTCCCCTCCTTCTCCTGTACTACACGAGCAAGACCAGTCACGTGCAGCCCACCATCAGACCACTGGCATCTGAACCTGTTGGATGGCTTTTTTTTGGTGATATTTTTTGCCCCTTCCATAGTGCGTGGTAGATGGGGCACAGCTGGGAGTTTTGGAAGTAGTTCTCTCTATATTACTGCTGCAGTAAACGAGTGGTTTCATTTCTCACACTAAAGAGAAGAAAAAGCAATCTATACAAGGTGATGGATGACTGCACTCACCATTTGTAACAAGTTTTAATAAAATTGTAGGAGGGTTTTTCCTCCCTACCACATTCCATCAGTAGGTAATTTTTTAAAACCTCCTTCAGCGTCAAAGATGTGACATCCTTCTCTTTAGGTTAGAGATACTCCTTTTTTAACAAGTACTTAAAAGGCACAGGGGTTATTCCTGTTGCCCTTTCAGATGGTAAGGTTGATAACGTCGTTCACACAACTACAGACTGACTTGCTATGAAAAACACTACAGTGAACCTACCACACATCCAGGATTTCCCACCTGTTGCCCTGCAGACACCTGCATGGGCACGTTTCAACAACCTGCACTGTGCTTTGGGGGAATTTCGGACTCGCGGCTGCCTGGTTGCCGGCGTTTTGTGCGAGCCTGACGTGCAGCTGGACTGCGGCGGAGCGGCGGACGCAAGCCCTGCGATCCCAGGACCCAGCGCACACGTCGTGCACTGCCACGCAGGTGGATTTTGGGTGGGATTTCGGCTCCCAGCAGGTCCCTGCTCTCTGGTGGGTGTGTGACCAGGGCACCGACCCGCCTGCCCCAGCTGCCTGGGGTGGCTGCGAGCAGCGCCAGCCATGGGGAACCAGAGCCGCGCAGCTGCAGTCAGTGCAGGCTGCACTCACCCGTGCCGGGGCTGCAGGAGGAGGCGTGAGGTGCCCCCGCAGCGGGCGCACAGCTCGGCTCGTGCTGTTCAACGGTCTCCACAGGGGACAGAGCCTTCGTCAGGCGCAAGCAAAAGGCTCCCGGGCCCCACCGGCCCCGCGGGGAGGGCCCCGCTTCTGGGGGCGGGGGACTCCCTCCGCGGGTCTAAGGGAGCGGAGGGCGGTACCGCGCACCGCCGCCAGCACCGCGGGGCCTCGCTTGCCTGAGGGACCTCCCCGAGCGGGTCCTCACCTGCCTGAGGGCTCGGCGCCTGGCGGCTCTCCTCAGGGGCCGGGCCGGGCGGCAGCGCGTCGTCCCGTCAGCGGCTCCGGCGGCCTCGGCAAGGCGAGAGCAGGAGGTGAGCGCGTTTCTTCCACCGCCGGGCTCTCCCCTCAGCAGCGTGGCGGGGCGCGGGTCGTCCTCCCCTCAGCGGCACCCGCGGTTCCTCCGCTCCCGTCCCCTTCCCCCGCTGGAGGTATTCGGGGCTTCGAACGCCCTCTTCCCTCTATCGCTGAGGGCTTCTTCATGGCGTGGGCACCCCACTGGAGGCCGGGCAGAGCGGGAACCCGCGGCCTTGTCCCGTCTCCGAGCCGGCGGCCGTGGCGGCAGCGCGGGCGGGAGGGGCGCGGCGCCCCAGCGGGCGGGAAGCGCGCGGCCGCGTGCCCGGCCGGCTGTGAGGGAGCGCGGGGTGTGTGCGTGGCGCGGGAAGGAAGCCTGTAAACCCAAGGGTTGTTTAAAAAAAAAAACCAAGAAACCTTCACCTCACAAAACCTTAAAAGCACCATGATACGGAGCATTAAAACCCTCAGTTGTTTGTGGAAGGAGTGTAATTAACCAGCGGCTTCACCTGGGTGCCGGGGCGGGAGGGAGCCCTCGTCCCAGGGCAGCGCCTTTGCTGGGGGTACAAGAGGAGCACGCAGCAGCTTTCCCGGTGCGCGCAGCACGGAGGAGTGTTATCGTTCCCCTCCAGTAAGGTGTATTTTATTGCACGTTAGTCATAATCAGGTTCAAAGAAAGCTCTGGCAGCACAAGTGGCGGGCAGTTGCCCTGTCAGCCCGTCGCGGGCGGGGACGGTGAGCCAGCGTCGCCCGCACTGGCACACCCCTGCGCCATGGCAGCCCAGCGCGGGAGGAGCTGTCAGTGGGCAGCTGTGCCGAGGGGTTTCCCAGGGAAAAGGCAGCGATTCTAATTACATGAAACCACCACCGCAAACTTCCTGGTGAAGATGAGAGAATAAATTAGGCAGTTCGTACGTGGGGGGGGAGGAAGGAGCTTTACAAATTCTGTAGCGCCACTGACTAAGTGCTGATTTACAGTAATTCCTTTCATTTCTTTTCTAATTAAACATCTCCTGAAGGATCAGGCCTGTCAATGTGATCTGAGGCCTGCAGCCTGAAGTGTAAAGTGAGGCAGATTGCCTGACTTACTTGCAATGATAGAGTCATTTCAGAAGGAGATTGAAAATCAATACTTGTCATCCCTGCACAGTGCTCTTTATTCAGAGGGGCAATTTGTAAGTGTAATCTGTATGAGTGTAGCGGGAGCATACAAAGTTACAGTACTAGTCATGCAGAGTGAAATGACAATATAAAATACAGGCTTATCGCCATTTTATTCATAATAATGTCAAGGAAGCTTATGAATAAGCGCAACATTTTAATTTGGTGCTGTGCAGTCAGGCCGCTTGCTCCAGATTTTGGCTTACGCTGCAGTCAGCATCAAGGGTACCAGTGTTTGGCATAATTTTCCCATTGACAGTGTCAGGTAGTGTCTGTGTGCATCTGCTTTCAGCCATGGCAAGGCAAACAAGGACAAAAAAAAAAAAGGAAATGGATCGACCCCGTGTGTGCTGAGAAAACAGCAAACATGCTCTCGGTGCTTGTGGGGCTTAGTCAAACTCCAGGAGGATGGCAGCACTAGAGTGCAGATGCAATCACAGAGGACAAGAGGCACTCAAGATCTTGTGCTTTGCTCAAATGAGAGTACTCAAGAGTGGAAGACTGACAGCTCCGGCTTACTCCAAGCGTAATACAGTCAGGTGCCTTGTTAGCTTCCCCTTGCAACTCTGGCACTGGCAACTATGAACGATTTTCCTCCTGAATCTCTCCTGAACTGATTTTGCCAGTTATGACAATTTTTGGGACAAATTAGTTAGGACGAATTAAAGAGGGACAAGTGGGCCTAAGGGGCTGCAGTAAGGCTGTTCAGCTCATTGCACTGAATCAGGGCTAGAGAAGTGAGCTGTAATTCTGGTTGGCATTGCTACCTCTGTGCTGTTACTCATCTAAAGTATTCTCTCATGCTGAAAAAAATCTATGACATCATAAAATATGACATTTCTCTCTCTGGAAAATTATTTTTTTAAAAAAAATGATAGAATTATTAAGAAAAAAACACTGTTATTCTGAAGAGAGGTCTCCTTTCCTCCGAGCACTACTTCCCTCCCGAGAGAGATTATGAAATTATAAAGGCTATGAAACTGGCCTGAAGTCTTCCTGTGGGAGGCCAGTGCCCAAGAATTATCCTGTGGAGAATATGGGTTTCCTATGGATGCGTGGTTTACTTCTCATCTGGCTCAAAGTGAATTTTAAATAGCTGTGTTGGAACTTTTTTCCCCGAGTGTGGGTTTGGTTCATTTGCACCCTATCCTAGCTCAAGAGGTAGAGCGGACAAACAGACAACAAACACTTCCCACAACATCACCTGCCAGAACTCTTAGATCGCATTATAATTACTTTTAAACAACAAAAAAATTAAATTGCCACTGTCTTCTCATTTAAAGAATGATACTTTAGTTACCAGACCTGCTGACAAAAGCAGTCATTTGGAAACGGCGTGAATTGCTGAAGTTGTTTTAAAGCACAGTCTCACAAGATTCCCAAACCTTATCCACTGGGGTGGGAAGAGAAGGAAAGCTCAGTGACGTGCTTCTTGATGGTGCTGCATCCCCCTCCCAGCCCACCAGAAAGCAATTGGCATGTCATGTTTCCTGCAGATGGACCACAAATGGCACACGTACAGCTGATGTGCTCTGGCACTCAGGGAATGAGATTGCATTTGCCAGTTAGCTTGCCAGCCATAAGCCGGATTTAATTTGGAAGAGAATGGTCCACAGTTGTTGCAGAAATAGCAAAGAGCAGATTTTTAATCATCCTATGTTCCTCCCTGTTCAGTCTCATCCCCTAATTGGTAAATGAGAGGCCCAGTCAGCTCAAATCAGGGGAAAAATGTGTCACAAGCAGCCAGTGAGACAGAAAACAGAGGTACCCCCTCCTTGATATCATGATCTTGCAGCTGTTTACAAGTCAGATTTAGCTAATCGGAGGGTCCCAGGGAGCAATTAGTCTCTCTTTCTAGGTTCCATGTGTAAATGCTAGTAGAAGAGAGCTTTTTTCCACTCACTGCCCTGATTATTTTTGCATGCTGTTAACTATTTGCCGTTTTATCCACCAGAAGGGACATACAATGTCATTTTATATGTTTGTAGATAAACATAGCTAGGTTGAACAGAAATTAAAACATTTTTAATTGAGTGTAGTAAAGTGCTTGGAAGAAGTAAATTTCGCCTTATTTTCTGTGTTTGTTAATCATGGTGATTTTCACCTCCCTGTATTTCCTCTCTTGTAGTGTAGTTTCCTTCAGTCTGAATTAATTCCTTAAGCCATGACCCTTAAAAATGAGTAAAGACTGCCTCAGCCGCTAGACTCTCAGGTGCTTGAGCAGGGCTTGTTTTCAGCTGACAACAGCTCCGCAATTGGCCTTTCAGGGTACCTGAATCTAGGAAACTTGAAATTACATCACACTGAAGGAATGTCTGGCTGGATTGTGAATGATTGTTCTTCATCAGGAGATCATCTGCTTTGGATAGTGCCCTTACATTCCTGACTCGGGACACCCTGTTGTAGGAGGAACTGGATGGCAGAGTATAGCCCTGAGTGTATAACAGAATTTTCACCTTCTTGAGCATCAATGTTTAGATCTGCTTCTTGCAGACGGATGTGGTGAAGCTGTTGCTTTCTATTTCATGACTGAGCCCCAAACATGTTGCATGTGTTGAAGCATGGTGCCTCGCTGCCTGCATGTTATTTAAATTAACTGGTTCCTGTAAGCTTTAGTCTGCAGTGCACTGCCGCCTGCATCTCTGCTGCACAGGCTCCTATCCTGTGGGCCTGAATTGTCTCCTTGGTGATTTCTGTTACTGCAGGATTATCTGTGGGACTGGGTAGCTGGAAAGTATTAGACCTGTAATCTCAGCAGTTCTAAGGGCTTTTTTATGTGTAGTTATTGTTGCCTTTACTTATTCTGTTATCTGCCAGCTACATTTACAAACATGCATTTTACAAGCTGCTATGTGTTTCTCATGTTTCTTTATGCTGCTTTTTAAGTGGGTTCTCATTGGCTTTAGTCTGTCAGGCTCTCAGGAGCTTTAGCATTGGATTTGCAGAAGTACAATGATGTTCTGAAGGCCTTTGAGCATGTCAAATACTGACCTGGGCCTGCGGTGCTATCCACTGCCCTGTGCTTTCTCTTGGAAAATGTCTGATCCATAAAAGCCATCAGTAAATATGTGCTAGTTGAAAGCTGATTCAGCCATAGACAAAATCTCATTGCCTCCCACCAGGCCAGGTTTGAGCCTTGAACACCCGACTTAAAACCTGGAAAAGCCCTCCAGAGTCCTGCTGAACTCAAAGGCAAGAGCCATCACTGGCCGTGGCCCAGACGGAAGCAGCTCACCCCACTGCAGGGCGTGCTCAGTACACCTTTCAGGCACCTCTGGGGTGCTGCCTGGGAACACCAGTGAGGAGAATTAGGGTTACAGTGGCTGTCCCTGCCATACACTTACTAATCCAAAGGGGGACAATAGCTTGGTGACAGCTCGGGAAGCTACCTGGAGCAAATTCTGACATAAGGGACTTGACTTGCACTGTGGAGATGCAGTAACCATGGAAACTTATGGGAGAAACTGTTTCTCAACTTTGAATGCCAGCCTGATGGTTTAAAAACTCTTTGTTAATACTTTGATGTGTTAGAGTCTGAACACTGTATACAAGCTCTTTTGGGGGTAAACAAAAGCACAGAGTATTAGTAATAGCGGAGAAGTAAGGGAGTGGTTTTTGTGTTGGCAAAGCTGGGCGCACTAGACCTGACAAAGCAGTGCCGATTGACTTGTGCTGCTGCTCCAAGCCAGTGTTTCGTAGGCAGTAAAATGATAGTTTGGTTTTGGCTGGTCTCTGTACTGGCTTGTGCATTGTTAAATATGTCAGTTTAAAACTAGTGTACTAGCATGCAGTTCAGTCAGAGCAGCCTCAAATACGGATACGGTTACGCTGCTATAAAAGTATGTGGTCTCTTTAAGCCTACAATGGTGTACTGGTAATCACATTTTGAAGACAAACTGTTCATTTCTGAAGTGGTATAGCTGTACAAAAAGTGCGTGCCACAATTCAGAGCACACTTGAATTCTACGAAATCATCTGCTCAATACTCTATAGCTACCAGAAGAGGAAATAATAACAAAAAATTCTGAGTGTTTAGGAAAGCAATAGATAGAAAATAAGATTATGCCATTAAAAATTGTAGCAACTGTGTTCGAGACAAACAGAAGAAGTGTTAGTAGTCTGTGAAACTCCTTGCCAAAGACTGTTGCATTTGCAAAAAGAGTATTTAGGGCACAGAGAGCCTGCGCAGCTTTTGGAGAAGACATCCATTGAGTGTTACTGGATAGACAAGTAATCTTGAGTCAATAAATTCCTTGAGTTGAAAATGGTCAGAGACTGCGAGAGTACTTGGGAAGCGTCATGTACATTTGTGCAGTTCTTACTCATCTCTAGGAGTCAACTTATGGCCCTTGTTGAAGAGAGGGTACTTGGCTGTATGGACCCAGGTACAGCTGCTTTCATGTTCTTTGCTGGCTTAATCAGAGTATCAATGCATAAGCAAACATGCCAGATAGAAGCGGTTATTAATGCTCACCGATGTATACTGTAGGCACTTCTCTGACAAGTGTAGTTCAGTTTTAATTGCTTATAATAATGCTCATTTTGGAAAGTGGTGTCAAATCTTTACTGAGAGTTATACACTAACTTTATGTTTGCACAAATAATAGGGTATTTGCCAAGTGGAGGACTGTGTAGTAGTGTTTGTTTTTTTTTTTCATAAAATTGTTTCTCTGTTCAGAGAAATATGTAAAAGAAGATCAATGAAATGACTCTGCAGACTATGAATGTATTATAGCATTAATTCTTTTCTGAAAACTGATGCTTTTTTTCCACAATTCTTTCCCAGATTCGTGCCGCTGGTTCCTGCCATATTGTAGTTATTTCTCATACAATTAATTCTGTTTACACAGTTTGCATATAGTCATTTTCAGTTAAAGGTATCCGTGGAAAGGTGGTTAGAACATTTCCATGTTTGATCGGATGCAGGGTTTCTTGTACCGTGTTACACTGTCCCTGTTAGTGCTTCTGTCACAGGCCAGCACAGATGGCAGCAGCAAGGGTGTCCCAGGAGCTGGGTCTCCAGCCTGTGCTGGTGATGATGAGGTGAACTCTGCAGACACCCTGTGCAACCCTGCGTCGGGCCCTGCAGGGTACGGAGGCCGTGCCTCACCAGCTTGGCCTCTTGCTGCGCTGAGATCCGCCACCGTGCGACTCAGCCACACTGTCTTCTTGGGGTATGGAGCTTTCCACAAGCCAATGCTAATTAAGTAGGATGCTTACTTTTGTAATGAATTTATTGTTAAAGGTGAATTATCCCAAATCCGGTACAACCTCTAATGTGTTTGATATTTTAAAGTCAGTTAAAATAAACAAACACTGAAGCTAATGTTCCCAGCAATCTGGAGGGAATTAACAGCACACTGCAAAGGATGTTTAAATTACTTTTAAAATTCTGATTAGCCCATGAGCAGCAGTGAGTGTGGGACAAATTGCCTGGCTTCAAAACAAGACAATCAAAAAGCGACCTCAAAAGAAAGTAAAGGGTGGAGGATGGCTGCTATGAAATAAATGAAAACAACCCCATCCATTTGTTTAAGTAATGTCCTATTTTGAGGCTTATGGTACATTGTCCCGTATTTACAATGCTTTGGGAGATCGAGAGGCAGAGGAGAAGCTCCAGTGGGATAGAAAAAGAGTTTTTGACTACTAAAAATGATGGTAATAAAATTCCAGATGCTTAGTTGTGATGAAATTAACTAGAGACTGGTTTGGGGTGGTTGCAGTTGAAATAATAAAACCAATTGTTCTGCCTTAGACTCCACCTTTCCCACAATTATTTCACTTCCCCTATTCGTGTATAAACCAACAGGAATTCAGTGGAAAGCGTTTGTGGCTTTATAAATAAACTGTCCCCCTAAAAATTTGGACTTTTCGTACTCTTGATATTTTTCTTTATTGTGGTTGTATCAGTATGTGGTATAATGCTCTACCCTGCAGCATGATCCCTCACCCTGGAATTGTGCCTGGTGCCAAGATGTGAGATCTTGTTAGGAAAAACTTTCAATGGACAGATTTTTGACTGTCAGTATTTATTACTGTTGCCCTTTCAGAGACCATCTGCCTTTATAATAGAAGACTGAACCAAAGTAGCATCAGGCTTGTGCCATAGAACTTGAATAGGAATGTTGTTTTTTTCAGTCTTTGCAAGGGCACATGTTTTTCCCTGGTCAGTTTTGCTTATTTTGGCTTTGTTCTGTTGTGTAACTGTGAGCCTCCTGTGATGAACAATGGGAAAGCAACAAGTTTGCCTTGAGATTCCTAGGGTTTTCTGTGCGTTTGCTTCCCTGTACTAGCCTGAGTCCTCCTCCTGGATCAGGAGAGCTAAGAGTACTACACTCTCCATGTTTCCTAATACGAAGTTTCTGAAGTTGACTTTCAATCGTGGAAGCATCAGGAGATACTAAAGATAAGAATAGCTGTTATTTTTTATGCAGCTAACTCCTGTTTAGTTAATAGAAGCCCTCAACTGATTACATCTGACTCGTGGCACCAGTGGTCTAAGTTTGATTTGGGGATTTTGACCCTTCAAGTGAAAAAGAAGAAAAAGGCGGGCATGGCTGTGATTCCTGCCTCTTTCTTACACAGTAATCACTGTCACAGTCAGAGGACTTCCGTCCATCATTCAGCTCTGGGTAGGACCATGCTCGGCATGTACTGTGGTATGAGAGTCAGTGTCACTAACATGTTTGTTTCTCAAATGTGTGAATGTTTTATTCCACTCCGGAGTCTGTTTTCTCTGGCAGTGCAGCTAATTTTTCCTGCAGACTAGTCAAATCCAAAGAAGACAGGAAAATGACACGAGATCTCTCTGGATCCTGTGAGAGCATATACTGCGTAGTTAGTACCTTTGTGATAAACTGAATTATATCTCAGTTAAGGGAAGTTAGGGAAGGACTTGGTCTCTTTCCAAAGTTGTCTTCACTTTAGCCTGTTAGATTCGAGTACCACAGATCTCAGACTTGTAAACACTTGTGTCCCTTTGTTGAGATTTGCAGATGTGGGCTTTTATGTCCTGACTACTGGAAGCTCTCAGAGGACCTGAAGCCAGACTGGAAATTGCCTTTCGTATCTCGGACCCCCATAGAGTCTCTCTTTACATGGCTCTGCTGAACCACTGCATATTTGTTAAGTTTCCCCATAGTTCCTTTTCCAAAACCACGCAATTGTGTTTGTTGATTCAGGTGTTTCAAAGCTCTTTCCAAAGAAGTGGGCCATTAGCTTTCTCATTGCATGAGGCGGCATTTCTGTTCTAAGAGATGAGATTAAAATATTCAGCCTGTTGAGTGATTGGACTGTCTGAATGTTTCTAGGTGTCCTGTAATAGTCAGTAATGTAAATTAGCTGTATATTTCATTAACTAAGCCAAAAGTTACACTCTAGCTGAACGCTGAAAAAGAAAAAAACCTGTCTGAATTAAAGAAATTAAAACAAGAACCATTCAATGGTAGCAGTTAATGAACTGTAACTAACTGGAAAAAAAAGTCTCCTTCCAATAGCAAAATAGTAAGAGAGAATCAGTTTGTTTTGTAAATGCTCTGAACACAACATTTGCATTACCGTCTGCCATTAAATTGTCTAAACATCCCTAAGGGGCTTGCCTGCATATTTGCCGGGCTGCATAGCCAGAGTGCGTTTCAGCACTGTCCTTGACTCAGACATTGACTTCCAGGTCCTTGAAACATTGCAAGGAGAGCGACAAGGCCAAAGACCTCGTGTCTGGCTGTAAAAATCTCTGCTCTGTTTCACTTAGGTGAATCTCCACAGTTGTGTTACCCTCTCACTACCAGACTCAGCCATTCCCTCTGTAGCTGCATCTCACCAAAAGATTTTGATCTACAGGTTCCTCCCTCTGAGTAGTCTGGCTTGATTCAGCCATTGCAGAAGCAGCTCGGGCTGTAACTGGGGTTGAGCAATGCACTTTCTGGGGCAAAATGGCCGAGGTTAAAACGCTCACTGTCCTTCAGACTTCATTCAGAGTTTACAGATCCCACATTCAGCCTGCAGTATTACCTGTTGGACTTGCCCCACATTTAATCAATTATAACTTCTTATGCTGAGTACTGTATGTATCCCAGAAACCATGAATCTCTAAGGACCTAATTCCATTATAGAAGATAGAGATGCATGCATTGTTATCCTTCCACCACAGATAAAGGAGGTGGGGAATGATTTGTTCAAAATGACTTAGGGTATCTGAGGTCTACCTAGGAACTACATCGGTCCTAATTCAGTGCTTCAATCCGAAGAGGATCTTCAGCTTCCCCCAAGGAGCAGTCCAGATTGAATCCAGGCTGTACGCTCAACCCATCACTTGAGAGGATGCTCAAACTGTGCTTATACTTACAAATCACCAAACATTTTTTCACACATAGAACAAAGTGTTCTTAAATTTCCAGTTTCATATGCTATTGTTTCTAAAAGACAAAATCCCTTCTAAAAATCGTTCCCTACCATTTATTATCCTGAAAAAGTGGGGGTTTTTTTGGTGGTTTCAAGAATGCATTAATTTGTAAGTAGTGGGAAGTAATTTTTATGAAGTGTTTTTATTTCCTGAAAATACTAATACGAAACTATGAGACTATAAGTTTTACAGACTATAGGAGAAAAACAACAACAAAAACTGAAAAAGAAGTTATCATCATGGAACTGGCGTTACCAGTTTTATCAAGGCTTTCATTCCTCAGGTTCCTATACAGTGGCTTGATTTCTCTCCCAAATGACGTACATAACAATCTATATTAGCATTCCTTTGATACCAAAATCACTAGGTTTTCCTCTGCTTACAATAAGTAAAACTAGAAATATTCAGAATGTATCCATAACATAATAGGTTGCCAGACTTTCATTGAACAATGTCAGAATCCTGGATCATATCACATTCTTTCCTTTCTGTCCCCCAAGCACTGATTTAATCTTATTTCCTGACTTAGATTTTCATCACCTTCTTGTGGTATCTTTCCCCTTACAACACAACATCAATGGTAAAACAATTGATACTGGATTTCTTGTACAAGAACAGACTCCCACAGTCTTGGGGAGTTCAGAGCTGTGTGGAGATTGAGTCTGAAAGCCTTTGAATTTGGATTTCCCAAGAGGCTGTTTGGTTTTATTTACATTTCCTATTTCCTGGCAGAGATGTCAGTTGGTGTTTTCTGAATTTCTCTTCAAGAGCGATACAGGAATGTGAGACGTGAACTAAAAGGTACGGTAAATTGCTGGCTGCTGCCAGGAGGCAGCCTTGTGCTGATCCCTTGTGCCTGTGTGCCAAATTTCTTCTGCTCCGTGCTATACCTGGAAACACTCGGCTACCCTTGCCAGTGGGGTTTCTTTAAAATCACATAAGTGCTCCTCATGCTGTTCCTAGGGCTCTCTTCCAAATCCCCCTCCTCTACCTGCGAGAATAAGGCCTTGAAGATGGATGGCCCTTCAACATGGCACAATAGTTTTTTAATTTGACATTAAATACAGTGAAAGCTGTTAAAGTGCAGGCTGGTGGAGATCTGTATAAGCTGTCCTTGCCAAAGGCTGCTCAATCACGCCGATCTCCTGTCCTAGACCCGTACACCATCTTGCAGTAGAAAATATGGAGATGCACTTTAATCCTGGCTTGTCCTTTTAGTGTCAATATCCAGAAGCGTTTTTTCATCTGTAGATCTTTCCCTTCCCCCTACAGAAGAGAACAGAAGGGGGGGAAACCCAGAGCAAACCCAAAGCTTAGCGATTTGACTTTGCATCATTACAGCAATCTCAGTGGGAGCCATTTGATAAAAAATTTAACAGTCTCATGTTCCTATATTTCCAACACAGGTACTGGAAAGACATTGTTAAATAATGGGCTTGCATTTCATATGGTTTCTTCTGCAGTCTTTAATCAATAAAATGTTCTTTAGATCAATACAGGTGTTATTTTGCTGCTTGGAACCATTTATAAGTATACGGTGGAGATAGTTACAACATTGGCAGTGCATAATAAGAATAGCTCTTGGGCACAACGCAGTTATAGCTCCACTCATACACAGCAGGTATCAATATAAAATTGGATACACCAGCATAAAATCGCAACATTCTCTCTGCAAAGCAACTCCAGATAAGCTGCACTGAGGGAATGAGGGCTCAGTGTGTTTAACACGGTGTTTTGTTCCCTATCAACAGTGTCAGCAAAAGAGTTTTGCAGATTTATGTTGATTATTGTATCAGTAAACTGACATAGTCCCTTGCTGAAAGTATGTTTGTAGTGTGTCTGGTGCCTTGGTAATGGAAAATATAGAAGATAATTCTAATTCTGCCAGCTCATTTCAAGTAGATGAGTTTTAAGCTGTGTGTCATGGGTGGAAAGTTTGGACAGTGCTGATGATCTAGTGTGAGAGGCTATTGTCACAATAATGTTGGTGCGAATAACATTTAAAGTGCTGCTGAGTGAAGGCTGGGAGATATCAGAACCCTGTTCACAATAATATTTTAACTCTGGGATACAGCTTGTGCCTTCACAGTATTATACAAACTCTGAATAATTAAGCATCTGGATTGGCAAAGTGGGTATGTTGTGAACCACACCTCAGAAAAATGAAACCCCAAGGTCATGGACAGGTTTAGAGGTTTTCCTTTCCTCCTGTATCAGGTACAGGACGTCGACAGTCTGTTGGCAGAAAACCTGAGTTTTTGAAGAAGTCTGTGTTGGTATTGAGCAAGCCTGTGTCTGTTTTTGATCTCTGCATCGTAAGTCATGCTATAAAATCTTTGCATGCATCAACAACAAGAAAGGGCACGAGCCTGTCACAACATCTGAAAAGTTGTCAAATTTGGCTGCTGCAGAGGAGGGTGATGCGTGAACCCAGCGGGGAGGGATGGGGAGCATCGTCTCACAGACGCAAGGGCCAGGTTGGGGACTGCAGGAGGAAAGAGATGTCTGTGGCTGGGTTAGGGCTGGCCTGGAAAGTGCACGTTGTTCCTGGGGTTTTGTTACAACAGTCGCTAGACGTGCCAGAGTTATGCAGGAGCAGTGACTGTCTTCCAAGTACTTAATTGTGCTATCAATTTTCATTTTTATATTAATTGCCATTAGTTAAACTGATGTAATGAGCCTAAAGTGGCAGGTAAAAATGCCAGTAGGGGTGAGTATGGATTCTGATTCCAGCTAGTAAAAGTTGCCAGCTTGTTAGAGGAGGTCTGTGAGGGCGATCTGCAAACTCACAGGTAAAGCCTCGATTCAGCCTCAGTATCAATTCCTGTTGTGTTTTGAAACCACTGAATCCCTCAGACAAGTAATTGTTCATTTTGGTGCAAACTCCATGCATTCAGACTCAAATCTCCTGTTTTCAAACCCAATTAGGAGATGGTAATTATCTGTGGGACGTGGGGATTTTGTTTGTCTGCAGGGGCAATGCAGATATTCTGCTTGTATCTCCCCTTCCAGTTATCAGTAAAACACTAGAGCAAACCAGTGTTTTCCTCTCGATGTTTTCAGGCAGTGTTATGCCAACTGAAGGCAATACTATGAGATTGCATGTGTTTGGGAATAATCATGCAAGCCATTAGTAGTCATGCCTCGCTGTTCTTCAGCACTGCTCACCCTCAGGTTTTGTGTGTTTGACACACGAGTAGCTGTTTGCTGGTTCTTGTCACTACCTTATGGATGATATAGCTGAGGTCATCCAGTCAGTCAGTGGTGGAGTCAGAAGATGAATGCAAATCTCTTGAGTCCCAGTACAGTGATGCAGTACTTCTAGGAACTCAGCCTTGCTGAAAAACATGTGTATAACACATTCTCTGTCCTAGTATAAAACAACCACTCCAGCTCAAGGACAAGCTGAGCAGAGAAAGCATATTGCTAAGTAGCTGTTCAGTAAAGGAGAACTGCAGAACGTGGAGAACACTGATTTCCTTTGAAAAGTGCGTGGAAGAGTGGATTGGGAGCCTTTGGTGACATAGGCAGCACTCAGTTGCCAGCCAGTCTAGTAGGTGAGAAGAGGTATTCTCAACTCTTAGTATAATTTCCAGTAGGGTAGAAAAGCAGTTGGCAGCTCTTTTAAATCTGGATGAGGATTTCCTCTTCATCTTCCCCTTCATAACAGACCTAGCACTGGCGAGACTGAGTGTTAGGGAAGAGAATTGCTTCAAATATGCAGGTGTCTTAAAGAGAACGCTAGCCATCTGGCTACCTATCCATCTTAAAATAATCTCTTCCACAGTGTGCTGATAGGCCACTGAGATTGTCAGAAACCGGTGGTCTTTGTTCTACAAAGCAAATTAAACACGGTAAATTGGAGCTGCTGCAAGCAGCCAAGGAGTTTATCAAATTTCTTGCTCGTAACCACAATTCAGATGCATTAGTTTTGTTTTCTTCCTTTTGCTGGACTTGCAGTGTGCTTGGACTTGTCATGAGCCTGGAACAAAGGTGATCATTACTGGGACCTGCACGAATGTGAATTGAGCAAGAAAGTCACACCACCAGCACCTGAAACAGGCCTAAATGAACGTTAGTTCACTGGTTTGCTACTGAAATCACAGCATGTTTGGGGTTGGAAGGGACCTCTATGGATCATCTAGTCCAACCCCCCTGCTGAAGCAGGGTCACCCAGAGCAGGCTGCACAGGACCTTGTCCAGGCGGGGCTTGAATATCTCCAGAGAAGGAGACTCCACAGCCTCCCTGGGCAGCCTGGGCCAGGGCTCCGTTACCCTCAGAGGGAAGAAGTTCTTCCTCATGTCCAGACGGAACTTCCTCTGCTTCAGTTTGTGCCCGTTGCCCCTTGTCCTGTCGCTGGGCACCACTGAAAAGAGTTTGGCCTCATCCTCCTGACACCCACCCTTGAGATATTTCTGAGGTCCCCTCTCAGCCTTCTCCCCCTCTCAGCCTTCTCTTCTTCAGGCTGAACAAATGAAAGAACACAAATAAAAACAATCAGCAAAGTATTTTGTTCAGCTGTGAGATTTCGTGTTGCCCCTGCTTTCAAGCATGCTGGCAATCAGAATTGGCGTGGTGGCTGAGCAGAGATTCGTAATGTAGGAAACTGCCTTTGCATCTGTTTTATCAGAACCTGTTTTCCCTGGTTTTGCAAGGCCATATGCAAACAGCACACATGCTATTGGTACATTACTGCTCAGAGCTGATATCAACAGAAATTGGAATTGCAGGAGTACCACGCTGGAGAAAATTGGGATTGCTGCAACTCCTCTACCTCCCTTCACACTTTTTCCAGCTTCAGATGCGTGCTGAGGGACAAGGCCATTCTTTGCTGTTCGCCTTCTCCCTTGCGTACGTCACGCTCAAGAGGAAGGAGAGTCAAATGGCATTTACGTGGTTCAGGGCAGTGCCCTACTGATGCAGAATAGAGTTTCTTACTCCATCTCCTCTTTGTATCTGTAGGTTAGTCATGCCCTGATCTACAGCATATTAAGGTGTCATCATGGTACTGAAAGAGTGATTCTGTTTTGACAAGTGGGATAAAGAAATGCAGCGAATAGCAGGCCTGATCTCGTAATAGAGCAGCTGACAAATATACCCAGGGAAAAATCACAGGTTTTGCAGCAGGAAATAGAGTGGGAGGAAGTCTTGATGTTTATGCAGTGTTCCAACTAGACATGAGATTGGACATCATTGCAGCAAATCCCTCTGTGTCATGATGGTTGACTACAAGGAGAACAAACCTTATGCTTAATGTGCTGCTGTAATACCATACAAAACCACAGAGGAGATTCTTGGACTGCCTTAGGCACCTCTGGGGTGCAGTAAACTTGCTCTTGTTCCTTATTTTACAAAGAGCATGTTGCTTTTGAAGAGCAGAACAATACAAGGCAAAAAGTTTGAGGAAAGAGTGATGAAACTGGGTGCCTCATCTTAGCCTAAGTGAATTCCTGTAAGTCAAAGACTGAGTGCGTATGGGTCCAGGAGCTTCAGAGGAGCCCTGAACTGGGCCACGCAACCCTCCTGGTACGGAGTATGATCAGCTCCTTCCGTGGGGGAGTTTGGAGAAGTCCCGAGTATTCACATGAATGGGGGGGCATCTCTCAGCTCAAACAGTCTCCACTGTCCAGTAGTTGTCAGCCTGCTCTTACAATACCACCAGGTTTAGGGCTAAACAGTTGATGTGATTTTATGACAGTTATGAATCAGAGCTCATTCAAACCTGCAGAAGAGTTGGTCTGCTCCCCCCTTAAGACAGCACAGTCATTCTGCAGGGATGTATGTGGAAGAAGGTTGTGTTCAACAGCCAGGTTTACAAGAGGAGCATGAGGAGGGTTTTGGCTTTGCACATAGAAGATGCTGAGGAGGACATCAGCATTAGTGAAGAAAGGCTCAAATTCATGTAAAAAAGAAGGCTGCTAAAAAACCAAAATAAGCTGCTTCTCTGCTGCTTGAAATCCTCAAGTCAACACCAGATGCCTTTGCATCAGTCAAGGGCAAGTTACTGATCTAAGCCTTGCAGTAAATGGATTAAGTGTTATGGTCTGTGCCACAAAGAAACTGAGACTAGAAAATCTCCTTTGGACTGAAATCTGCAGAATAAGAATTATGTAGCAACATTATTGATCCAATAACTGTAAACAAAGAATAACATTGACATGTTCTTGAACAGCCACCAACTGAAAGACAGATACATTCATTATGTCTTATTTGCTACTCAGATATTAGAAATAATAAATAACAAAAAGATGTAATATCTTGGATATCTTGACATGGGGCATCTTATTCCCGGAACTATCTCACCAAATTTAGTGGATAACAAAGGCAGGCATCAGTGGGTTTTTGGGATGGCCCCTTATGCTGAATCTCGGCTGGCTGCCACTGTGGAGACACTTTTCAAAAGTAGCCCAGTCTCAAACAGAAACAATGTCCGATTCATATGCTCAAAAGTAAATGCAAAAGGTTTTTGCTTTCACCATCAAATGCCTGCTGAACTGTTCAGTGCTCTGATAGTCTGCTGCTACTTGTCTTTGGCTTTTCCGCCTCAGGGAAAGTTTTGTGAAGGCTGGCTTGACTGGCAGCTGAAAAATGCCACAGTAAAGCGAGGAGCAAGTCAGCCTACTGCAGTTGTACTTGAGCTGCACCTTACTTTATTAAAAAGAATAGAGCCCTGAGTTTCCAAGGCAAGCAAACAGAATGGAATTTGTGGTGTATCTGGAGCTGCTGTGCCTCTGGGGCTGTATCTACTCCTTCATCCCAAAGGTGCACCTTTTGAATAGTGGGATTCATCCTATGTAACTACAGACATATAAACCAGAAACATCTACATGATACGAAGACTTCTGAAGTTAGAGGTAGGTGTTTGCAGAAGAGATGGATTGCACTGTGTTCCATCAACAGTACAGGGAGAAGACTGTGGCCAGCTAATATCTATCCGTGTACAATACAGGTTTCAAGATTTTATCTAGTCATCCTCACCGTTCATGTGATCAGTGGTTAAGAAGCAATGCGAGTTCAGCACTAAAGATTTTCTTGTTGTTTTCACATGTACTTTCAGGCCACTAATGACAATGCTACCCATGAGTTCATTGCAAACCATCAACTCACAGCTGAATTTCAGCAATACATTTATGCCCAAGAAATTAATTTCTAAGCACTTGCAAATATGAAGCAACACTGTTTGTCTCTGGTAAGACTAGGATGATTTTAAAGCGCTTAAGTGTCTTAGGTGCCAGTTGGGAGTGTTAAAGTTATGTGTTGAAGCAGGACAAATCTGAGATGGCATGGATCAGAAGTGGGAGCATTTGCTGTAGTTGACAGCCCTAGATTTAGCCTAACATCTGTGATATGATGGTTGAGAATCATGTCTGCTTTGTATGTCTCAAGTTTTTTATTTGTGAAATAGGAAGCAGCCTTTTCCTTCCAATTAAGTGCTTTGACTTTTACAAGTGAGAAATGTTAAACAAACAGATTGAAACCACTACAGCCACGGGAATATTTCCTTTAAGTTCAGGGAGATTTGGCTTATGGCCTATACCACATTCTATTGTACTGGCTCAATTAGAAAAAGAATAATGAATTAAAAGGTCACAGCTCTTTAAAGGAGGTAAAAGGGTAAAATGTGTGTGTGTGTGTGTGTGTGTTCCTCTTTAACTTCACCGAGCATTTACAATTAAGTACCAATGGGAACTCTCCATCCAACAGGTTCACTAATCTCCTTTTAATCTCATTGAGTCGTGAACATTTTCTGGAAAACATTTTTCAGAACTAATCTGCCCAGGCAGGGCGGGGGAAATGTTAAAACACACAAAAATCTGCGCAACAGGAAATAATGTTAGAAAGCTGTGAAAATCATTTATCCTTTTGAAGCGTAATGGTTTTTAATTTTCTCATGCCCTGATCTCCCTGGCAACAATTTAAAAGTGCATAAGCATTCATGAATCAAAGCCGTTCACGTCTGCATTTTTAATTATGTGTCATTGGATTGAAACTTTCCCTTTGATCTTTGCATTTAAAGGGATTTACAATTTAATGATTATAATCCCCCTCCCCCCAAAGTCTGTGCTTGTTATTGAGCAATGTCACAAAGGGGTCACTGTTGGACAGGGGGAAGACAGTTTTGTTCAGGGTGTTGTAAGCGTGTCAGAAAGCTGCCTTATGCTCTGACTCATGGAGAAGATCCCTATGTGATGATGGGGCTTCCCAATGGTGGTGACCCTAGGCCTTTTGCTCTGGGCAAAACATTTAAAAACAAAGTGAGATGAAATGGAGAACAAAATAACCTGGTTGCCCATTAAGCAGTCCTGTGCACTAGGCAGCTGCCTCCCTTGCCCTGTGTAATGACTTCAGAGCCACATAGCGTGGGCACCATGACAAATGGAGGTAGAAACACTCCTAGCCACTTGCTGTGAGGGTAGTAGGGAGCGTTTGATGGCTTTGAGGTGAATGAAGCAGTTTGTCCTTGCCAGCAGAAATCAAGCAAACAGAAGCACTTGACCACTTTGATTCAAGCTGGGGAAAACACACAGCTATTTCATTGTGCCTGTTTGGGAGAATGAGCTCCAAGGAGGCTGGTCTTAGCAGAGAAAAAAGCAAGCCTTGTGGTTAAAGCACAGGTTGAGGGTCTCAGACTGCCTTGGGGTGAAAAGAGGGCTGGTGGTGGGAAGATGATGTAGTGGATCTGGAGTGATCTGAGAGAGGAGGCCTGGGGAGGGTGGCAGCTGCGATGGCTCTTCTGTGTAACACAGGGCTGCGGGGAAACAAGGAATGAAATCCCTACAGAATACGGAGACCCTACAGCTGTGAATGCCGTGTAGGTAGATGACCTTGGTGAAGCCACTTGACTGCTTTGTTTTCTCATGAGGCTTATAAATGTCTGACTACATCCTGTGCATGTGCAGCAGGATAACCCCCGCACGGCGAAAAAGGCTGTCGTGTTCACCAGTGGCGTTACAGATGTCAAACAGTTTCCCATTAGATGTGTGTATGTGTGTGACTTGATGCAATGCGCAGCACATATTAGGTACTCTCTAATGAATCGTTCTTTCAAAGCTTTTTGCTAGATATTTAATTGTCTTGCTGAATAACAGTTTAAAGGTCATGCGGATTGGTGACACATGCAAAATGAATGAACGTTACTTTTGATGTGCCTGCGCAAAATTAAGGCCTTGCACAGACTGCTTTATATGCACAATGTTATTGTATTTTCTTGTAAAAAATCAGTAAGAAAGTATTAAACTAAAAATCCTGAGCTGAATATTTTATATCTTATTAAGCTACTTACAGGTTCAGCTAGGATAGCAAGGGTCCTATTAATCAATGCTTTAAGTTGACTCCATGGTGAGTTGATGAGTTGAAAAATTTGTTAAGATCCCTTTTTGTCTCTCTTTAGAGGGTCTTAATGTGGTAGATTTTGTCAAGTGAGCATACGTTTGTGCCATTAGCAATAAGTTAATATTGCGTGATTTAACATTAGAAGCATCATTTATTGAGCTTATCCTTAAAAAAAATATGCTGGTGTTTTCACTGAAATGCGCTCTGTGATGATCCAATTTTACAATCATTTTCTCAGATGAAAAAATTCATAGTTACACTATTGACAGCTGCTGTTAAATTGCTCCAGATGGGATTACACTAGAGGTAGACTATTCATCCACATAAAGGCTACAGGAAAAGATCCTAACAATTTTAGTCGTGTTACTCAGGAAACAGTCATGCTTTTTAGAGCACAGGTACCATTTATACTCTAGAGAAGTGCTGTAGATCAAGGATAAATATGAATCAGACTTTGTGAATCAGTAGTGATAGCAAGCAGGTAAAAACCAGGGAGACAGAGAATTTGTAGAAAGGGAGAAAAATTGGGGCAGAGTCTTGCTTTTTTCCTTGTTTGTTTGTTTGGTTTTTTTTGACTGAATGAAAATATTCATAAGATATGAGTGAGTAGCAGGAGCAGTGGTTGAATTGTGGAAGCAGCAGCAGTCTATAGACTGTTTCTGCCCATAAGATAATTAGTGCCACAGTATAATTAGAGAGGAAAGAATAAAAGCAAGATAAGTATCGCTGAGGGCTTCAGTTTAATTTACAAGGAAATCTAGGTAAGCAGCTAAATATAATATGCTGCTCTTACAACATTGTAGGTTGGTATTAGGTTTTAGAGAGCACGTCATCAGTTTGTAGGGGTAGAAACAACGGTTCTGAGAAATACATCCGTACCTTTTAAAATCTCTTCTTTAGATTGAGTTTCCTTTTATTGAAATACATTTTGTTTGAATACTTCGTGATACTCCTATTGAACTGTAACTCAGTTCTGTATCCTGAATAGAGTGTTGGAAATTTTAATTAAGTAGTAGCTGGGGAAGATGAGTCCATTGCAGTTCAGTCCCGCCTCCAAGCGCTGCGCCCCTGCAGTAGCTGGTACGTGGTCATGATTCTGTAGTGCAGAAGTCTCCTTTTGTCAGATCTGTATTTGCATTCTCAGGCAGTTGCCAGCGAATCCAGTATCCGCAAGGATCCAGAAAAGGTGGATCTTGTTTCGAGGCTGGGAAAGGTGATTTGGACCTGACTGATTTGCTCGTTGCTTGCACTCATCTGCAGTCCATCACTCCAGTTGCCTTCTGTGGCCCGCAAGAAGTATGTTGTTTGGAAAACCGTCCTAAATCTGATACTAAAAGCAGGACTTTCTTTTTTGGCAGTGTCAGTAGATGGATGAAGAAAGCAATGAACTCGGTGCCCAGATTTTCCTCTTGCCTGCAGAAGAAGTTCTTTGCGTAGCTGGTACAATGTGCCATCAACAAGCTGTTTCCAGAATGTCAAATTGTTAGTAAATAGGTTTCTAACATTGTCTGCTCTGGGTTGTTTTGTCCTTGGTATATTAATATGGCATCTTCTTTTCCAGGTTGAGGATGTGAAGCATACTGCGAGAAAGCTCCAAGCTGACATGCTTCAGGCTTGGAGCATCCCACGTGTGTGACTGTGCTGCACTTCTTCCCACCAGGATTCCTCTAAAACACTCGGGAACTCCAGGTAAGCCATGACCAAGCAGTGCTCACTAGTAGCTCTGTAATACTTTTCTTTCCCACCAGTGCCTTATGAACTTCTCTGTTTACTGCCTTCTGCTTGTCTCAGTCTTCTGTTGTATTTTTTACATGGTTATGGTCTGTAGGGGATGTTCAGTATCTCATTTTGTGCACAGCTCCTATCAGAAAGATCCTCTGTTCTTGATAGGAATACAAAGAATGGTTACAACTGGCTAAAACCAAGTTGATCTCAATAAAAAGCAACAAAGAAACAATACACATGCTTAAAATTAGTCATGTAAATTATTCAGCAAATTATTTTAAGTAATTAGCACATTTTGGGAAATATTAAATGGATGTACGGTTTTTGCAAGAAGAAAAACCACTAGATTAACAGAAAAAAAAATGCTTAGCTAAGGTCTTCACTTGTTTCTGTTATGGTTATCATGGCTGGAACTGGTGGCACATCAAGGCATCAGCTGTAAACTGTAAACAAGGATTCCAGGGTCCTCTGTTACACAGATGTAACAAAAAAGCCCACTGCTGCCCCAGAGACAGTGGAAACAACAAACAGAAAGTGGGATTCAGATGCAGAGAGGGATGCAGTCCTGGACTGATGGGGGAGTCAGCTGTACACCACCACAAACATGTCATGTCGTGGGAGAGTAAGTGTAGCCTTCAGCTGCTGTTGTGGAGGAGTAACCCTCCCTCGCCAAGTACCGTGCATCTGAGTTTATGGGGCCGTATTTTACTTTCCTGCCTAGATTTATAGGATTTAGAACAATGATTCAAGCTCCTGAATGTCAGTGAGCTACTTTGGAGGAGTAGCTTGGGTTGTCAGACGTATGGAAACCCCAGATATGTTCCCTGCACAAATTATCTCTACAGAACATGTGCAGTGAATTCAGTGCTACCAAAACCATGCTGAACTCACTGTGACTGTACTCGATAATGTCTGTGCACACAGACTTGTTTGGGAAGTCCTGGTCACAAACATGGCATCTCCCTGCTCCCTTCTTTTTACTTGTAAACCCACGACAAGAAGACAGACAGCGGTCTTTGCTGCGGCTGGCTTTAGGCCTTGATCCCACAGTGGGCTTGGCACAGGGTTATAATGCTCTGCTCACAGGAAGTCGTTTTATGATACAAATTTCTGAACAAGCACAAGTAGCATCACTCAAGACCTCTGTGGAGAGTGTTTGAATCTTGTCTGATGTAAGGTTTCCAGTAGTGAAAGTCAAACATCACTCTCCAGCCTTGGGTGATGACTTAGATTGATGAAAGAAAATTAAAACTTTCAACTCCCTGCCCTAGAGGGAGAACATAATGATCCAGACCAGTCCCACTTACCTCATTGAATTTATTGTTATCTTTTTAAAAGAAGTCAATGATTTATGAGATGTTTAGTGGACAAAAACCTGTGCAGATACTGGGCTGGCTAGGTTATAAATGATCTATACACAACCTGGGATTTTTCTGGCAATTCATATGCTGTCTGTCTATGACTAGGACTTCTTTCTCCGAGTTGCAGAGCATACACAAATAAAAATGATTTGCTGTGCTTGGGTATAGCTTAGGCAATAGTAATTACTGCATGGAAAGGTACTCCACTTAATCAATGGGCTGATGCACTGCTCATTTGAGGTTTTCCTACTTTGCTCCAGCATAAAGGAGAGAAAACAGAAACAGAGGAAAGAAAACTGGCCATCAGGAAAACCATTCAAACTCATTACTGAAAACTCTGTGCACTATGAGTTATACAAATGCAGAAATGCAGAAAACACAGAAGGGGAAGAAAAACCCCAACATGACCTGGAAATGCTTTAATCGGAACAGAAAACTAGGAGCAGCAGGAAGATGGAGAGAGACAGAGTGCAAAGAAACAATGCAACATTGAAATCAGTATAATAGGTTTACTTAGTTACAAGTAGGTTTGAGATATAAACCATTTCACTGTAGAACAAACAAGAAAGCAACACAATTTGCAAAGCTAAAGCACTTTCCAGGAGAAGTAGAAGGTAGGATAGCGTTTAGTTTTAAGAATTACTTGGTGGATTTTCTTTTGTGGGCAGATAGGTTATAGATAATCAGGATTCCACCATGACCTCAGGCTTTTTACCTACATCAGGTGAAGAAAGCTTTCTCCTAGGGGTGATGAGACAAATCTGACAGGAGGCACTGGGAGAAATGAAGCAATTTGGTCAAAGACTTAAGGCTATGTTCACCATTGCTAGGCTACCCTGCTCTGTATTTGATGGTGGTTGTCCTTTGCTCATTCTTCCAGGTCACATGTTCTTAAGCAAGCCTCTGACTGCTGGTGTTGTCATCCCTGAATTCATGTCTTTGACTGCAAGCACCTGAGATGCTCACTCTGTATCTATGAAATTATCAGGTTCTCAGAGTTGTTCCTGATCGATTTATGTATTCTCTGTTAAGACTGTAAGCAGTTTGTAGGAACAGGTGGAGTTAGGCATCATACTCTGTGCAGGCAGGAATGAGTAGCAGTCACGAAGCATATCCATTGTTTTTGGAAAAAAGAGGAAGGGAGACTCTGAAGGCTGCTGGATTTTTGGCTTTTCTGAAAACCAGGCGGCTGGTTAGTAAATCCACATCTTCAAAATAAGAAGCCCTTGTGGGAATTGTTGCTGTGGAGGAGTTTGATCAACCTCCCAGTACAACGATTCTCAAAGCTTTTTGATGGCATGAGTGAAAGTGATGTGTCCTACTCATGCACATCTTACAAGTGGGTCAATCCAATACATTTTTGCAAAATGCTACATGCCCTCTAAATGGAGGACACATTAGATAAGTCACTTTAAAGCTGTATAAAATGAGTGTGTGCATTGTATGTCTTAACCTCATAGAGCTGAGGGATAAGATTCTGCAAATGCTAAATGCATTTGTTTTCTTTTGTGGTTATCCAACTGAAATTTAACAAAAATGTAGCTGGCAGCTGCGACGACTCATGCAGCATCATGGTAATCGTGTAGGAGTATTGTCAGAGGATATAGAAGGAAGAGACTAGGTTGGTAGGGAGAAATGTATTTTGTTAGGCTGATGTTGCTGGGAAAAACACATTTTTCAATCTCCAAGATGGGCATTTCTGGCAGCAGTTTCTGTGTCATAGCAATTCAGGCTGAGTGTTGGAAGAGTTCATGCAGAGGGTAGGAAAGCAGTGTCCCCTCCCTTCCTCTCTCTCTGTGGAATACCTGAAGTAGCCAAAATGAACTGCTGTGTGGGTCAGGACTTTGCTTTTTGGGGATCATCAGCTTAAGGATGTTTGGGTGTAGACTGTACTGTATCTGACAACTTGTGTGTGCTCAGTGTGCAGCCATATTGCATAGAAAAATACCCTGATCTGCATCATTGTTGAATGAAAGGTCAGACTCAAGCTGACATGGCTTTTCTGGGAGTTTGCTTCTCTGTGCAAAAGCCACAACAGCGTTGTGCCTCATCACAGGGGTACTCAAGCTACAGAAATGTGATTGTCTCCTTGTCTGGGCATATAACTCCACAAACAAATGTGTGCACAGTACACCAACTGTGAAAATGAGAGAACCCTCTGAGGCTTTCAGGGACACGGGTACAGCATTCCAGCAATGTGCTGTGAACCAGGAAGATTCGGCTCACAGCACCCACAGGGGAAATTGTGTGGAAATTTAGGAATTCTTCTGCCCTTTGCTCTTCCCTTTGCAGATTTATTCCTTTGGTGCCTCAAAACATTTTGAAGGTATCTAACCATAGGTACTCTGATTCAAAATTATTAGCCTGCAGTGCATAAACACCGAACAACAGCTATCCATAACACAGCACAGCATAAATAAAACTGTACCTGTAAAAATATGCAGGTTTTAGGTCATAAGACTGTATATTTTCTTTTTCTGACTACCGTGTTTTTGAGGTCTGTTTGCAGGGAGACAGGACTAGCACCTCATCAGTGATTCATTTCCTAATGAAGTGGAAGCTGGCATCAGGAAAGGAGGGAAAAAAAAAAAAACTGGGGAAAAAAAAAAAAGGCAAGATAAATGGCTGGCTTTCTGAAAAGCCTGCAGTGAAACAATGGGACTAAATGAGATACATTCTTGACAAAGATCTCTTCTGTTCTCTAAAGGCTTTTATTGTACCTAGAGTTATGTTTTATCTTTAGAAAGTGGTGTTCTTTATTTTATGTGAGCTCTCTCCCCCTCGCCCTCTTTTCTGCTTGCTGAGATTTAAGTAAGCTCTTGTAGTGCTCTGTCTCTGATCAGGCTTAAAGATTTGGAAAGCCCTGAGTTTGCAGGGATAAAAAAGGCCTTAGTATCTAGACACTGATAGATCTGATTCATCACCTCGGGAGGACATTACCACACAGCCTGTGCCACAGATTGTCCTGATAACAAGCTCTGGATTTTTCTTGGCAATGCACCTTCATTTAAGGGTCAAAGCTCTTCCAAAGAAAGAGGAATTGCTGGGTTAGGAAAAAAAAAAAAAGTGGTCACATTATCTTGACAAAGCCATACCCTTCACTGAGGACAAGTGGTTTAGAGTGAGAACAGTGGGCCTGATCCTAGCTGAATAAAAGGTGCTTTTGAGCTACTCTGAGCTCCGCGGAGGAAGCAGAGCCAGAGCCTGACTGCGTGGGCCAGCAGTCCAGCCCAGGCTGGGTTAGGTGTCTGGCTGGAGCAGGTGGACTCGCCTCCTGCTCCTTTCCCACTTGGGAGCAAACAAACGGCAAAGCGGGGACGTGTCAGCCCCAGTCCGCGCAAGATCGTGGCATTGTGCACCAGGAGAGAAAGATACCCCAGTTCAGTGGTTCCCCGGCCCTGCTCGGGTTTTATCTAGCAAAAATGAACACCTCCAGCTTTGGACTGAAGTGGCTTAGTCTTGTATTTCTTGTTTTCCTTTTCTTCCCTTCATATCTGAGCAACAGCCCACTGCGTAAGATGTGCTAAACTTCATCTGCTCTTAATCAGGATGCCTCCCTGGATAGCAATTAAGCAATGATGGCTGCCACTTAATGGGGATGGTAATTTTCATTTAATTGGGGTGTTTTCCAGTGCCTCAGACTTGTGTGGGTCTCTGTGCGTTGTCTGTCTCTGGCTTTATATGACTTTTTAGCACTGAGACACAAAAACAGTGCTTCCCCATCACCTTACCCTGTCTGCTCACTTGACCTTTCTGTAACATTCTACAAATTCCAGTGGTCAGCTAATAATGTAGCGATACCTTACTCTCTTTAGGAATTTCTCAGCCCCAGTACACAATCTCCTTCCTTTCCCCCCACATTTTGGCATTAAATTCACTGAGAACAGCAAAACAAAGCCCGTCTTATGAATTGAAACCACTGATGGCACTGTGCAGCAGAATTGAGTTTTACCATCTAGCAGCACCAGTGAAGGCCAGCAAGAGGAACCGAGCCCCAGGAGAATGGGGTTAGGAGTAGATCTAATTCTTTTCTGCAGGCTGCACTGTAATCCACTCTCTGACACCAGCCTAATCTTTTTACCACTCTGCACTGAAATTTCATGATCTGGAAAATTATTCCACTGTGGAGTGAGCTGTGTGTGAATAACTGATTTATTTTTGGCTGTGAGAGTGGATCAAAAGGAAGCCATGTTCACCATTTGACAGAGAATCAAAAAGCTAAAAAACAGTTTGCCCTGTCATAAAGCATTAAAAAAATTCTAAACACTGATTTAAAAATAAATAAAACTAAAGAAGTAATACATGGTTTAGAGCTAAAAAAGAGGAAAAATCAAAATGTCACATGATGACATTTTTAGCATTTTTAAAGTTAGATTACTGAAGTGACAATATTGAAAATGCACTGCTTGCCTCAGCATTGCCTACTAGCCTGTCTGATTTTTTTTAATTTTGAAGAGAAGTACCAGCAAATAGAAAACAATGATCTTTCCCCGTGTGCTGATTAAATGAAAAGCCTAGAAGATGCTCCCACAAATGGACAAATGAGCAAGTATGTTTCTTTAATTGACATAATACCTGTAGCAGGAAGTGATTATATCTTCACAATGTTTGACAACACAGAACACAGATTTTTAAGGCTGAAAAGCCTATTGGAAATGGTAGTTGTCATAAGTAGATTCATCAAGGCTTCTAGATATTTTCCGTTTTAATCCTATCTGTAAAACATTGACTTTTCTAATCAATTGTGAAAGTAATTCCTTAGGATTTGCCAGATTATGTGTGAAATGCAATAGGGAGTACTTAAATATATCAGTAAATAAACAAACGCATAAATCAAAAACTAGAGGGGGAGAAAGCAGCACTCAGTGTCCTGGCTACAATCCATGTTATTATTTAACTTTAAAATGACAAATCAATGGCAAAATGAAATTAAGTAGCTGTGTAAGCACAGAAGTAATTTTATCAGTGTATGAGATGCTCATGTTTTACATTATACAGAACATGGTGTGTTTACTGAGCAAATGCAGAAACATCAGTGAGAGCTGGAATTGGAGCCAAGGCTGAAGGGAACGGGGATGCCATCTGAGAGATGAGACCCTGGGGACAAGTTTCTGATGGTAACAGCATGGACAATAATGGGAAAGTGATGCATTCAGGTTCCTCGGAGAAGATAATGAAACTTGCTTTATGATTTGAAGGTAGAGCTGAGCAAGAAGACGAAAGACCTTGTCTAGAGGTCAAGGCTGACACAGTCTCAACTTGTAGAGTGTTTAAGCATGGCTGATCTGCTAGTGGATACAGTTGTAACCCTAGGACTGACCTTGATTAACTAATGTGTGTATTAGAAGGCATTAATATTTTCTCTTGTACTGAATGTTGTGTAGAAATGAGGTTGCTTGAGCAGAGAACTGGAATACAAGCACCATGTAAATCTGTGCAGATTTTGTGCCGTTCACTCTTAGGAAGTGTCCCCTTTCAGAACATCTCGTAGTGGCTATCTGTTTCAGCTGTCACAGGTTGATTTTTGGGGGGAATTCCTAGCCTTGTTGTGGTTTAGTTGTATTTTAAACTTCATTTAAAATCCACTTTTTCAGGAAGATCAGAGAAACTGAAATGTCATCTGTGTGCATATTCAGGGGAAGTGGTATTAGGACCAATAACAAGGAATTATTTAAACATGAAAACAAACTTGTTATGTGATAAAGAGTTCATGAGGGTAGAGGATAACAGAGATTAATTAAATCACTAGGTGCTACTCCCAAAACAGCATTCTGTGACTAAAAGGCCAGTATACTGTATGATGAACTGAGAGTACGTGAAAATTAGAGCAAACATTTACAAAATTTGCCAACTTCATGTTGTACAGCTTATTACAGTGATGTTTTCTGCAGAGTGAGGTCTAATTCTACTTGAATAATAATAGGAAATTTCTCACTATATGAGAGTGTTTGCGATGAAACAGTCCAAAGCAGCCAGCAGATGCTGTTCATAGTTTGTAGTTTGCCTGGTTGTCCCAGCTGGGTTGTCTGAAGCCCAGCTCAGATTTGTTTAAACTCAGCTTCAGCTTGAAAAGGTCTGTGGGTTAAGATATAACACATACTGGGAGTCTCCCTGGACCAGCCTGCACCAGAAAACTGAATCAAATTCCAGACGGTGAAGTAGGCTTAGGTGAAAACAGAAATACCAGGGGTGTTTTTACTGCTGCTGTCTGCCCCTCTGCCAGGCCAAGCCAAAATTTTCCCCTACCTGCATGTCAGAAGTCTCAAAAGTTCACAGTAAGGAAAAAATACAGTGGAAAAAAAAATGTGGAAACCACTGAAAATTATGACAAAACAGGAAATCCAGATTTGACCCTGAACAGGAGAACTTATGGGATCTGTCTTGTAAGAAACGGCAAGTGTTTTGAATAATCCCTGAATATGTAACTGGAGATCAGGATGGCAAGAGGGCTGAGGGAGCATTGCCCTCTCCTCACCAGTCTACTAAGTGCTGCTGAGAGTCAGATAAATGCTTTGGCTGCCTGGGCTCTCTCCCCACAATGTAAAAATCAAACTCTACCTGTGACCCAACTTTTGCCCTGCCCAAATCTTGCAGCTATCCTTGCCCTCCCCAGATCTTGCAGTCAGTTGTTCTTGAGCCAGCGCCTGCGTGTGCTGATGTGAAAGGAAGAGTAACTGAGGCAGGAAGATGGTGCAGTTCACATCAGCGAAGGGCACAGAGGGCACAGTTATTTTAAATGAAGTATAAAGAAAGAGAGAAGAATGAATTATTTCTGTAAATCAGTGAAAGGATCTCAAAACTGGGTAATATCCCACATCATGCATTTTATGGCGGTTGTAGGGCCCTGTTGATGTGTTATTGGTATAGATGCTAGAGAATGGTTTTATACAAGGAGAAAAGAAAGCTGGAAAGTAATTGGGAATTGACTTACTAAATCGACATACAGAGACTTTCAAATGCTAAGGGCCAACAAATCAAAAGACAAGCAACTGCTTGCTCTTTTGTTGTTGTGCACTGTAGTAGTATTTCATACCTTAGTAGTCCCAGGAGGCTTCAACTAAGACTAGAACCTCCTTAGGCTGCATTAAGTATGAATTTTGGGGTCTTTGCCTTCTAGGTTTTCTTGTTTGATTGCTCTGAAGTTGCATTTTCAGCTTTTCCTCCACAGTCATGAGGACTAGAAGCTTTATTTCTTTGTTCACAAGACCAAATCCTGACGCTGTAGAGGAAACGTGAAGTATCAAAGACCTTTAGTGGAGTCAAGAGAGCTGGCAATACTGACCTCCTTTCCTCGGTGTTTTCATTTCAGTTTTTATTTCAGATCTTCTTTACTTCCTGTCTTCAGCAGTCACTTTTTTTGCTGAAGCTCTTGGGGATGTAGGTCAGCAGGTTTTGACCTTGGTTCAAGGGAGCTGCATTTTACTGATAGGTAATGCTTGAATGTAGAAGTAATGGCAACAGTGTTATAGTTGTGACTATTTAAGGATGTGAGAGATGCAAGGTTTGCAGAAAGATGTAGTATCTTTTATTAGCTGGTCTGATGTGGTCAGAAAAGCAGTTTTGGGCACACCAGCTTTTCTCAAATCATTCTTTCAGCCTAATGGCTTCATAAGAAGGTTGGACATAGGGAGCCCTGTCCCTGCTCCTTTCTCTGTCCCTGCCTGCTCTGGGAGCTGGGTCAAGTTCATTCCCCCTCTTCCAGGGCTCAGTTTCCCACTTGTAAAACACGCAACACAGCTGAACGTGCGCGGGACTGGTGCTTGGTGTAAGGAATATCACCTTGATTGGTCCTTCACACAAGACCTGAAATATCTTTTCTGTATTTCACACAGTCTGGCTCAGCAAACATGCTCCCTGGGCTATGCCTTCCTAAACCCATGACTTGATGTGGTCCTGGTGTAACTAGTTGCAAAAGGAGGAGCTAAAAGCCAGAAGGGTTTGCACCTTCACGGTGTCCTCTGGTTGCCTCATTTCAGTTGTTCAATGCACATGTTATACGTGTAGGTGAATCTACTGCTGCTCAGATCAGCAGTTGAGCTCATACTGCACCAAAGTCCTTCACACACAATGGCTGTACAGAATTTCTGACTGCCCTGTTCATTAATCATCTGTGCTGAAAAATCCTTTTAATTACATTATGCTCAGAATCCATAAAATATAATTAAAATATGTAAATCTATTATATTATTTAATGAGTACATTGAGACCTGAAAGTTTAAATTAGATGTAAAACTGATACAGAGCTATTGCTATTGATTACTTATATTAATAAATCATTGCAGCCTTGGATGGAGACTTTTTTCCCCTACCAGGTGACAATATCTTTTTTTTTTTTTATTTCATCCATCAATTCTTACATTTGTGCAGTTTTTTAAAACTACTATGGAATAGTAATGAATAACTATGAATATTAGTTGCAGAATAGTTACATTCTTTAGCATGATTTCTTCAAGTTCTGTTCCCTTCTTTTGCTCTTTCTTGGAAGGCATGGCAGACTGCTAGCAGTACAAGTGACATTGCACAAATAAGCCCCAACCCCTTCCCTCAACATCTGAGTTACAGACATTGCATCAGACACATATTTTCTGGGATCATAAGATGCCAGTACAGTGGAGGTAAAGCACTGAAACCTGATGGTATATCAGAATTGAAAGTTACCCTGGCTTTTACACTGGGGGAGAAAAACTTAGAAAGAAGTGTTGTGCTGGCCCTGCACTGGGAAAGATTTATATACTACTTGCACACAGCTTGCTGGGTATTATTAAACATCTGTCATGATGCAGAGCCATGCAGGCTCTAAAGTTGTAGGTTCTATTTAGGATATTGTCTTCTTATGAACTTATTTTCCCTCTACTTAGATGCATTTTGCATCAAACATAAGTAGTGTTTGTTTCATGGCAGAGTTTGACAAAATAAGGGTGCTTCTTTCCCATGGAAACTGTGTACTGGACCCCACTGGCCAGCTGCCACGCTGGGCAGGGTCTGTGGGGTGGGCAGCAGAGGATGAACGTGCTGGTACATCCTCCTTCTGCCCGCCCAGCCACAGACCCAGCATCTCCACAGAGCTGCTGACAGTAAAATCCAAAGGATATTTCACAAGAGATTATAAGTATTTGAAACCAGAGCAAATGTCAGGCTGCTTGACAGCAAAAGATAGCCCTTCAGCACAGCCACCTGTATTACCTTCCATTTTCTTGATTTGGCAAGATCGCAGGCTTCAACCTCATTTAATAGCTTTTCTCTGCATTTCCTTCCTGTAGGGTAGACATACATCTCCTCTCCTTTCACTTGTGCTGCACGGCTCACCAGCTGCATGCCAAACTTCCAAGGGAAATATTCAGGAGATGAGAAGTCATCAGCAGCAAAGTACCAATTTCATGTCAGGCAGTGTGTCAGTAATATGAGATAAAACAGCCCTTTCACCTGTTTAAAACCCTGATGCCTACTAGACATTCAGATCAGCACTGCGGGCAGGTTTTGTATTTTCAGATACCAAGGTCATATTCTTAAAGATAGGCATTTAAATTGCATACAGAAATATGCAGGCAGGGGTGCAAAGAGGTAATTGCACGTATGAGATGTGCAGTTGCAAACACTCACTGGGTAATTGTGCACTCGCAACCATTCAGCTGCACCTGCAATTTCCTGGTTTCCTTTTGGAATGACTTGTCTGTGTCTGGGTGCATGTGTGTGGCACGTTTCTTCTCTGTGCTTGCAACTGTGGTCCAAAGCACCGTGTTGCTGTTTAGCACAGATTTAAGCTTCTGATTTCAAAGCTGCTGTAATTAGTAACTTGCAGTCAGTGTACTCTACCAATTCTTAGCCCACTGGGATATTACCAGACTTTATTGTTTCTTTCTGTCTTTGTGGAACTTCTGTAAATCTTTTCTTTGATAGCAGCTAGGGTTTCAAAGCTGCCCACGTTTGAGCAAGAGGAGACTAATAATGATCTAATTAATGAAAGATGTTTTTCTCTGCATTTGCTGTATTTTATCTCTTCCCCAAAGACTTGTTGGTGCAAGTCAACCTCAGGCACCAGGTAGATCCTTTTTTTCTGCATGTATTTGAGAAATACACAGATACATCTGTATATATCCCATGTTGTTCTCACATGAGTGTGTAAATCTTGAAAAATCTTCCCAAGTGTAACTTGGATTTAGGAAGTAGCTTTGTTATTCCCAGAAGGTTTTCCTTCCAGCTAAGATTTGTTTCTCTAGCTCAAACCACAAAGCCACTTTAACGCTCCCTAAAAGACTTCAGTCTGTGTAAGCTACAGTCTAGGACATGCTTATTATCCCCCAGTGGGTATTCATTGCCCCTCTCCTCCTGCTTTTTCAATTCTACTTTCTTTTTATTAATTAATGACCTCCCTTAATTATTTATAGAAGCCTTAAAATGCATCAGGGTTGGATTCCACAGTCTCTTCCTTGCCACATTGCCCTGTTTTGCCACAGGAAGGGCACAAATTCCTTCCCAAAGGCACGAGGAGCATTAACAGCTTTAATTGGCAGTGCAGTAACACATCATTATGCACTGGGTGCAAAGCAAGGGAGTTCCTGCTGTGCACTTAAGATCAGTGAGTCTTTCTTTACAGCTATTAGGTGCCAAATAGCACTGGGCAGGGCCTGGCCCATCCTCTTGCTTATTTTAGGCTGGTGGAGGACAAGTTCAGTGGATTGTAGGTCTGTTCTCTCATCCACCCAGACAGGCTGTGTCATGCTGCGTGAACTGGCTGCGTGAGAGGCATTACAACAACATGATTTTTCTCCCCTTTTTGCTCGTACCGAGCGCTTTCTAGGTTTCTTTATCACAGGGTCAACAATGGGACTGTTTTTTTTAACTACTCCTTTGGCAGACCTGTTCTACACATGCCTTGGAATGTGGAACGCAATCCTTCAGTCCAGCTTTACTATCCCCAAACCTTTCCCTTTCCAGCCTTGGCTCAGAGCTGCCAAATTAGCCCCCAAAGGTACCTAAAGCGTAAGGTCTGATCCCATCCAGCCACAGAGATGCTGGATACCGTGGGGGGATGCACAAGGAGCATGACAGAGCAGAAGAGAAGAGAGCACTTCAGTGGCAGAGATTCAAGCTGGCAGGCAAGTTGTGTCACTTTGTGGTGCTTTATGACCTTGAGACACTGTCTCAATAAATCATGCCAAGTAATTAAAACGTAATTTAGAAATTAACTAGCATGTCAGAACACCGGGCATACACTGGTGATGCCTTTCTGTTTTCCTTCCCTCTCCCCCCCCATGATGCTGGGCTCCAGTGGAGTGAAACCACCTACTGAAGGCAAAAACTCCAGCACAATTAGTGGCTTACTGCCAGCGACTTAAATACAAAGAGGTTGATCTAGCCCAGCTAGCTATCTGCAGGTGCCCTGGAGCCTCCTGCTGTACATTGAATGGCCTCCTCTGACACTGCAAGCAAAACCACAGGTTCTCCTGCAGCATAAATATTTCCTCACTGGTTTAAATGGAAAACAGATGTGTCTCATTTGCTTCTGACCCTGAACACTGAGACTACTAGCAAGGCAAGAAAATGATGGCAGAATGTGGGGCCCTTTAGAAAAGAAAAAAAAAAAAGGCAATGATAGAACTCAGACAGAAGTTGCCAAGTCAGGGACATCCTTTACCTGTTTGTTAGATTCTTAGAAAATAGATTTTCGTTGGTGATAATGGGTGAAGAATTGCCAGTTTTGAGATACAGATTTGTCCTCATTCTCTGGCCCAGCACAAAGTGCAACGCAGCGGACTTGCCTTGTCATGGTGTGGGAGTCCCAGCTCCCTCATTGGTCTTTTTAGCAGTGCTATGGTAGTGAGATCAGGGTGTGAAAATTAGAAAGGGGACTTGCTGCCCCTGAGAGAAACATTCTCAGTAAGAAGGGCAGAAGGAAGAGGAGAAAGAACGAACTGCTTCATTAGACACTGAGGTGCAAGAGAGTGAGTTAATCTGGGACAGAACTGTACCGTACCTGTGTTTCTGGTAGGTTCAGTCCACACCGTCCTTTTACCACAAAAAAGGCAAAACAAATGCAGGAGCTGAATAATCGAGATGCTGGATCTCTGACCTGGACTCAAGCTGTTAGGTGTGTGACCAGTTGGATAGCAGCAGTCTGTCTCATCACTGGGGGAAGGGTGACGCAGAGCACAGTCGCAGGCGGAGATACCAGATCTGTGGGAGCAGGTGAAGGACTGAAACAACATGTTAGCAGCACCTTATTGTCAGGATATGACCATGTATGTCCATGGAAGAGAAACACTGAAATAAAGCAAACGAAGCTGTGTCCCTCAGTAGGCAGTGTCTGATGAATCAAGGTGCTTACTGTATTTCTTTTGCACTTGTTTGAAACGGAAAATGAGTACAGAACATAGTATCCCTCTCACAGTTCGGTTACTTTGGCAGAAGGTCTTGCTGGTTTTCTTTTACAAATGAGGCAAGTCAGGGAGGCTATTCTCACCTTTCTTTGAGCTGTGCTGGAGCCTCTCGCCACCAGCTGTTTCTGTATTGTTACCCACCCCTGCCATTTCGTGGGGCTGTGGCAGAGCTTATTTCTGCTGGTCGCTACCCTGCTGGCAGTTAATCGCCTGAGCACAAAACCAATCACACAACAAAAAACCCAAAGAGCTAATTAATTTTTAATTTGTGTAATTTAAAAATCCGTTGCATCTTCTTGCAGTTGGATTCTAAAGTGTGTTATTTCCTGGGGCAGGGGAGCAGCCTTTCCCAGTTTTGGGTGGAAGACCCAGCTCTTATCAAACCACTGCTGTGCTGAGTAAAACCTGGTGCAGCCCGTCTGGATCAGATGAAGTTTGACTTAATTCTTTTTTTCCCTTTCTTTGGCAAGAGCTTTGGTGCTTCATTTATTAAAACACAAACTTGACTGCATGCTGTAATTGCCCAGCTTGAAAATAATAAATCTTATAAGCAGGTTTGCTGCTTGCATGCTTGAAGTAATGATTTATGTTCGTTCACGCAAAACTTTAGGGCCAGAGTTTGTTTTTACAGCTATGTATTTGGAAGTCAGTGCAACAAACTGAGGAAGTGTGGTGTTCCCATTGAGTGCCAGCTCCAGTGGAAGAAAAGAGCCTACGCTGCTTGCTGGTGAACAGGGCTGCCTTTTCAGCTGGGGAGCAGAGGTCTGTGCTGCACTACTGGAGTCAGCTGGAGGCGGCAGGCGTTACCTGAGCCCTCAAGGGAAGGCTGCAATATGGCTTTCGTTGTACCATTCTGTGACCATAAATTTCATGAGCATTTACAGTTTGAGCTGATATTTCTCATGGCTGGTTGATGATCAATGAGTTGTTAATTTGGAAAGTTAAAGCAGAATCTGTTTAGTTTGCATTGCAAGCAAATAGTTGACTGCATGGTTGGAAGCAAACTGGGGCCCTTATTTTGGATGGGACTAAGACCAGCAAAGTGCACCAGGATGTTAATGTAGCATACTTTTTCAGCTTCATGCAAATATGACAATTTGGCTATGGCTATACTACTTTTCTTGGCTGCATCTGAGTGTCGTTGTCTGCACTACACAGCATGGGGTGTTGTGTCAATAATTCCTGTAGTATTGGGCTTGAATTTAGGCCTGTTCCCACTGTTGGGCTTCAGTTTCCCTGCCAGCTGATACAGCTTGCCTGTCTCGGGGGTATCTAGACAACAGGGAGCCTGGAGCTACCATGCTCATATGGGCATCCTTATAGTGCCTGGCTGTGACATGAACAGAATAAATATGGAAATAGATCTCAGTGAGGACGAGCTGCCTAGCCTAGCTTGGGGAGAGGAAAGAAATGCCTTTGCTATGCCACTAGGAACAAGAAAAAAATTGCTCCGGGGACAGAGCTACCTTCAAAATTTGGAATTGCCTGTTCATTCTGCCACTTCTGCGTGTTTGAGGATCCTGTTACCTGCAGGGTCTTAAACAGAGGATAAGGGAGCCTGAATGGGAGCAGACGGAGCCATGGGAGCACTGGGGACACACTGGATTCATTCCTCTCCGCTCCCGTGAGCGAAGGAGCTGTAGACCTGTCCCTTGGTTTTCTTTCTGCTTAATATAAAGGTATCATAATCATGGTGAAGACAATGAAGATCCCAAACAGAGGATCCATTCACAATTTTCTGGCAATTCTCAGTGGCACAGCAGGGCAGCTAGTTCACCGTCGTGTCTGATAACCAGCAGCAAACCCCTGACTCTCTGCTATGGCTGGGTGAGATCATTAGGGATGCACTTCAAGTGTTCATAAGCACGGAGCCACCGCTGTGGGGAAGCCTTGAGCCTGAGAGCTGCAAATCTGTTATTGTATGTGTCTGATGGCTGTCTCACCCTCTCTCTTACTGCAGTGTTTGTAATGCTAGATGTGAAAAATTAGCAAGACTCCCTTCATGCAAAGAGTGGGAGGAAGTCTGCCCCCCCTGATTCATGCAATATGAGGAGCAAAGGCAGAATGTCATTTGATCAACAGGACAGGGTTTGCTTGTGCTTTCATGCCTGACTCAATGCATTTCACTGATGTCACAGATTTGTATCAGAGAGGGTTTGATCTGTTTAGGTTTGCATTACAGATCAGATGGGTCCTCCAGTTGTCCTTCCAAGGTGAAATATTGACTTAGCTCTCGATCTTTCTGATCCTACCTCCTTTGGATACTTTTTCACATAGTGCTGATTCAGGCCAGTGAAGTCCTAGGGATGGTAGGTGCTCTGGGTGAATCAGTATTTGGCTCTTTACTGTCAAAATCCTGCCCAAATGCATGCTGGACTTGGCATATGGCAGAGGGTTTGCTGGCTGTTCCTCAGCCTTGCCTGGAGCTGGCCAACCCTGGAACAGCGCTTTACAGCCGATGTCTTTTGTTTGGGAAGACAGGGTATTTGTTTAAAGAGAAGCCACTATGATAACACGTCCAAGTCAAGTAATTCATTTCAGTGGGGAACAGAAATATAACACTGACAGCATCAGTGTGAGGCTCCCACAGCAACATGCCTCAAAATGAGCAGCTGACATTCATCTCCTGTAGGTTGAAAGGAAGGGTTGCCCAACCCCACCCTCTCCTGCCAATTTTCCTCTCCCATCTGCGGACCCCAAAGATGCTAGTTACATTCCTGCAGAGCTTTAGTTATCGCTCAGATCTTCAAGTCAAATGGAAAAAAAAAATTATAACTGTGCTTCACTGAGCCAAGGGAGAAAGAAAAATATGAGATATTCAGAAATATCAAATGCAAATATTGGCTTGCCCCATCCCCCCCAACACTGGTTATTACTGAAAAATCAAGGAAGTTTGAAATGCACTTTGCACACAGTCTCTGCATAAATGACGCTACTTTGCATTTCATCAGGCTTATTTTCCCCATGGGTTCACTGTCATCTCTCATTTAGGCACCACAGGGATGATCAACTTCAGAAAAAGTTGAGATGAAAGGCACCAAAATATAAGAAAAAAAAAAAAATTCCTGGCACTCAAGAGCAATCCAGAAAACTTTCCACTCCACAGGTGAATGAGCACAGGGGGATTGAGTCAGTCTTTTTTTTTTTTTAAAAGGAAAACTTTTTTTGTATCAATAGTACAAAGGTTTTATGAAGTCACATTTTGCTTTTAAAGTGTTTACCGACAATACTTGGTATTGTCTGTGACACTAGATGCAGCATTTTCATGATCACTGTGAAACTAGGAATTCCTGTGCACTGGAGGGAGAGACGCAGGCAATATATTAGTAATTTGTTATTTAATTTTTATTTCAAAGTATATTTAATACTATAAAATAATTACAACTGTAATCTGCAAGAAAAGAGAAGAGAAGAAAAAGGTAAAGACAATGGCATTCAGATCAAAAGAGATGCAGTAAGACAGAAGGATATTTCTGTGGCTGTGGTTTCTTGGGTAGGATTCAAATTTGGGTTCACTTTCCATCTTCCTGTTTGACCCAGTGCGAGTCAACTCTCTTGTGCCCCAGTTTTCCCAGTTGAAATATCCCTTTCTCTCAGGCATTGCCTGAAGTGGCCAACCAGACACCGAGCTCTTCAGAGCGATGTATATCCCCTTGGGATGCACTTTGTAAGTCCTGCCCAATAGAAAAGGAGGAGAAGAGGGAGGACTGAGGTGTAGGACAACAGCAGACGTTGGAGCAGGAAGGCAAGGGTAGCCTGCAAGGCATATCAGTGACTGCAGAGGAAGACCCACAAGCCTGAATAAGGCGAGGACCTGCTGACCGCGAAGGCAGTGACTGTGAGCTGTGGATGTGCCATGCAGTCAGGGTAACCTGAGGGGTGGCTGAGGAGGGAGCTGGCTCACTCACACATGTGGAGCACAAGGAAGTCTTGACTTTCAGTGGGGCTTACAAGAGAAAATACAAAGACTAATAATACTAGACAAGTGATTAAAAATACCTTGACAGCAACAAAAAAAGGATAAGGTGAGATCAATTCATATCTTTTCAATACAGTCTGGTACATGTAGATGTGCACAGAATAATTTCAGGAAAGGTGAAGCAATACTCCAACAGCTAAATATCTCTGCTTTTATTTGGTTTATATGCAATGATCTTGCAGAAAAGGATTCATTCAAGACATCGGAGTAATATAGCAGAGCTAATCCACATGTGGTTCAGTAAGAGGTCACTATAGTGCATCCTCCAGAGGAGATTTATATACCTCAGTATACGTGCATTTTTCTTATTTGGCTGTGTGTTTATTCTTTTGGAGAACAGTGCATTGTAGGTCAATATTAGGTGCCTTTGGAAACTTCTAGGTGCAGAGAATTACTCTGGCTGCCACTAGCAGGTTTTTATACGGTATGGCTTCCTTTTGTATTGAAATGGCTTAGAAGCAGCTTTCAGACACCCATCATGCATAACGCTTTCAAATATATCATCCAGGCTGTGTTTTGCGTCCACTTTTATAGCTATAGATGGTGCTTAGTCAGGCAATTTGCACAAGGTCATGAAGTTAAGTGGCTAAGTGAACATCTCCAGACCAGCATCCTTATTAGTTCCCAGCCCTGCTTTAAACACATACATCCAAAAAGGGTCAGGTTTCCCAGTGGCATCCAGCAGATCAGCAGTTGCTTCCCTTCCCTCCCACTCTCCTACAGAGGCGAGGAGCAGTACCTGCCTTGTATGGGGGAGCTCGGGGGAGCTGCACCCTTTCAGGTGTCTGCCCTGGCTCAGCCTCCAGCAGTGCCGAGCTGCCCAGTCTTAGTCAAAGCCAAGCAGAAACCCTTGGCTTGCCACAGCGGTGCACGTCAGGCTCTTAAGATCTCATAAAACCACTTCTAAAGCATTTTCTATAGGGTTGTCTGTTTAAATGTTTAATTTAGGGACTAGCTAAGAATAATTTAGCAGCTGATTGAGAGATGCCAGTTCTGCTGTTCCAGGGTTGATAATCCATAATGTACACATGTTATTGCTATTGTAGCAGTGTTACATTGTGGGTATGAAGTAGCAGCATCATCTTCTACCAAGCTTGGGCTATCTGTCTCCTTGATTTTGTCACCCTAATGATAAAAGTAAATACTATTTTAAGGACCTTGCTGGTCAGTGTCTTTCTGTCAGAATGAAATTACTTTATGCTAAAGATATTCCAGGGAAGTAGAAGTTGTGGCTCTGATGGAGACTAACTCCGAGGTAGATGGGAAGACATCAAGAAGAGAGCATCAGATTAATTATTTAGCCACTAAAAATAATTGTTGCCCTGCTGTTCACCTGGAGGGAGCCAGTTCCATTGCTAAAGCATGGGGGAAATTATGAGATGTGCTGTTACAGTTACTATAGAATAAAACAACACTGTGCTTCCTTGCTGGAGCAGTTTCCCCTGTGTGTGATCAAGGTGTGATACAACCAGAATGTGCTCAGACCGTGAGCTTTATTTCCTGACCCTGGCACGACTCGGGGTTACAGAGGCAAATACCCATGTCACCAAGTGTGGCCCATATGCATTTACTCCAGCAGTTTTGTTCTGTGTCTTTTCACAAACATCTTTTTGATTACGATAGTGCTATTTACAAGGTTATTCTTCGCATTACTTTCTTCTCTGTATCAGGCAGTATCTTTGTCCTCAAAGGTCCTGAGGTCTGAGCTTTCATATTTTAGAAGCTCTCATTCTTTCTCATCTGCTGTCTGAACAACAGCTTCAGATCAGTCATCTGAAATCGTTGATTTCAAATCTCATTCTGCTACTTGTGCCCATTATGTTGCTACTACTAATAGCCGCGGGGTCTTGCAGAGTGCAAGATCTTTAAATTAGACATCAGTTTCAGTATCTTTATGCCCATTTTGTGTTGGGTAAACTGAGGTATAAAGAAGAAACTTGCTTAAGATATTAATGGGCATCTGTGGTATAGATTTTCTTAAATGAGCTGAAAGGTCCGGGTGCCTTTCTGATAGGCTCTCCAGTCGGTACCAGTTTTGGAGATTCTGGGCTGGATGGCTATCTATATACCAGATAGAAGTAAGTTCCCTGTTATTTCTACAGACTAAAATAGTAAAGTAAAATACTGGAAAAAGAATTAAGCAGTCCAAAATTACTGCAACGTTGTCATCTTCATGTGAAGTACTGTTCCAATTCCCTTTGGAGCCTGCAGAGAACAATGAGCACGTTTCCTTTTCTAAGTTGGTTGTCTAAAAGCAGGGCAGATCAGCTGCTCTGGGAGCACGTGTAGTTCTCCTTTGGCTGAAGCCAGGCGGAGGTGTCAACATGCACAGGGGAGGTGGTGTTGGAGGAGAGAGCCTCCCTCTCCCCAGTCTGAGAGGCCTGTGTAGTCCACAGACATGGGTCATGTAGAACCTGAAACAGGGTGCATTCCTCCCTCATCCCGTGTCCACTTAATCTCCTGCAAACACACAGCAGCAAACAATTACTGGAACCCAAACAGCCAGGGAGAAAATAAAGAGCTAGATCCTTTTCATTTAGCCAAGTATATGATCTGAAAACAAACAAATGCAATTGATTTCCAAAATTCCTGGAGTGGAGCAGAAGCCACATAAAAGCTTTAAGGCTGTGGACCGAGTCAAGGGTATGTTGTATTTAGCAGATGTCAATAGATGAGCCACAGAGAGACTATAAGGGAAGGGAAAAATACATTTCCATGGTTGGGAAGATAGCACATGTTTATATCTGGAATGTTTCACTGACTTCTGCTTTTCCAGACATAACACTGAGCACATTAGCAAAGGATGCGTCACATTTACTGATTATTGCATTAGCCAAATACAGAACAATATTGAAATCCTTCCATCAGTGGCCCCTTGCAGACCAAAACAGTGTGGGTTATAGAGCAGAGCCTGTGGGGTAGCTGTGCTGTGCTTTGGGTGTGTTCAGAGGAATGTTGTCACCAGGATCCGAGTGCCACTGTTTGTATGCTACTACTTGTTGTTTGCAGAGCTGTTGTTATTAATTATTATTTCAGGAATGTCACATGGGCTGTGGCACAGACCAGGCCTCCGCAGTGCTAGGCGTTGTGCAAACACAGAAGCAAAGGTTATGGCAGTTGTTTGAGGTTGCGGTTTGCACTGTGGTTTGGTTAATACCATACTTGGAGTGTCAAGCTTTTTTACCACATCAAAAGAATTTTCTGTCACTGGGAAGCACTGGTTCTATGGGAAACCCTTGTCCAAAGCAACTGGAAAGACAGCATGACTTTGGAAAAATCAGGCCTAATCATTCTGAAGTGGTCTGAACCAATCCAGCAGTGATCTTTCATGTGAGCTGCAATTTTGGCCCTGGATATTTGACCTTGGAAATGTAATGACTGAATACTGGGGAAGTGAAGAAAGGTAGTTTTTGTCATGAGGAGTGTATGAATAATTAGCCACTCTTTGTTCACGCTCTTCTGCCGAGACTCCCCCCCATTCTGAGAAATGCTTGACATCACCTTTGGATAGGCATCAATTTTTGATAATATTCCAGGCATGCACCTAGGTCAGCTAACACGCAGCATGGTCTGGCTGATAATGGACTGAGCAGATGACCAGGAACTGCTCATTTGCTCAGATAAATCCTCTGTCCTCCTTTTCAGGAAAATTCCTACCACAGAGGTGGTTATGTTTGTTAGTGGAAGATCTATTGGTCTCAGTTGGCTGTCATACTGTTAGAGGAGGGTGAAGGGTGTGTGGGGATGAATTCAGGTGCTGCTTTGTTTTATCTGATAGAGTCTGCCATTGCAATCAGGCAATTAGATTCTCTCTCCACTCCTGCAAAGTTTGTTTATGGATTTGTGGGACGAGAACAGAGTCTGATGCAGGAAGCACAATGCAACCCGAGAGCACCTTGCATAAGACCAGATGTCGGAGGGTGCTCACTTTCTGAGGTAGTTATTTCTCTCCTGCTTAGTGCTGCACACATTTTAAGTCAATTGTAACCATTCACACATCTTCACAGTGGAGTTTGTCATAACCGAGGAACTAAGTCCCTTCAAGAGAAATACAAACAGAAGGAAACTCCGTTCCGAGTTCCCTCGTTATCATAAACACTTCACACTTCCCTGGGCTCTCAGAGCTCTCTAGCAGGATAAATGCGGTGGGAATCTTTTGCTTGTTGCTGACGTGGGCGTTTGTATGGTGGAACTGAGCAGCTGCTCACTGATTGCAGCCTTTTACTGCAGTGTTTCTCTGTAGAAAAAGAGGTGAGGATGAATCTGTGGCTCTAAGTCAGTAGGGAACATGGAGAGGTGCTGGTACTTGCAGTGGGTTAGGTCTTTGCCATGTTAACATTCATTTGCCTTGATGTGTCTATACTGATATGCTAAAACTACTGGGGTGGAAGATAGTCTCACATATGTGTGGTAGATAACATCCATATTTCAAGAGAAATATTGGAATCTATCAGCAGGACACTTAGTTCACTGCTAGTCTGGGTATTTTGTTGTTAACAGAGGCCAATTGATTGACCGAGAAAGGAAATACATCAAGAACTGGTACTGAATGTAAACTGAAGTCCCTGCTTTTTAGGTGTCTGCTTGGTTTCTTTTTTAAGAAGGAACAAATATGAGTGAGAGAATTTATATTAAAATTTATATTTGAGATTATTAAAGCCTGCTTCACAGACTGCAGATATTAATATCTAGAACATGGTACCAGATAATCTCCCAGCAGCGAGTGGAGTTTGAATCATGAAATGTCAGCATTCAGTTGTAGGAAGAATGAACTTAGGGCTTTGCAGATCTGTATTGGAAAGTTTAAGTTCTTACTTGTGAATAAATATAAAATATTAATTATTGAAGAATATTTTTAACGTGATGTAGTCTAACAGTGAATGATTGTAAAGCAGCTGCCCCATGTCTTCAGAGGAAACACGATTATAAAGGAATTGTAGTGGGTAAAGAAAAAATATATCTAATATATTTTGAAATAAAAATAAATCCTTAGAAATTAGACATGGCTGTCAATACTCTGAGAAAATCTCTAACCAAATTAATACCATGATAAGTATATTTGTTGTAGGTTTAGTGGATTTTACTAGGGAGGCATGCCTAAGAATTTGTAAACACTATTTATTAAATCTGATGGAGGGGAAAATTTAACCATATGGTGGTAAAGCATGGAGTGAGCATGCTCTAGCTTGCAAAGTATTTCATTATCAAAGTTACTGCTCTTCCAAAACACACTCACCTCCAAGACTGACCTCAGGGAAAAAGTAATTCCACTCACAGATGGCTTGATAAAGTTAGGAAGTGGGTCGATAGCTGAGATAGAAAAGGAGGTGATAACCGAAGATTCCCTGATGGGAAGGAGGTGGTGACGGGAGGCGGTGGGCAGCCTTGGCCAGCCTGCTTCGTGGTCCTCGCTCAGCAGGGAGCTCTGCGGGTGCCTGGTGGGGGCTGTACACAAAGCGGGGTGAGATACTGAGTGTTGGCTTTGTCCGAATGGTTGGTACAGCACTGCTGTGTGTGCCGGCTCGTTGGGGTTGCTGGTCAGCCGCCCTGAAGAGGGAGGGTTGACCGGAGTGGATGAGCTGAAGGAGCTTCATCTGCCCTCCACAGGCTGTCAGGAGGATTCCTTGGCTTGAGCTGATTGAGCAAGAAAGTTCTCATAATCCCATAGCCAACCTTTTAGGTCGCCTTTTCAAGTTAAGGAGCTCCTAAATTTTTTTCAGCTACTTTTCACCTCTCCCATAAGCCTGCCCTGGCATTTTCTCTCTTGTGCATTTACCAAAGCCTGCAGTACTTTTCCATGGATGTGTGCAGCACTGAGAAGTGTGCAGGGCATTTCTGTGGATATAAAGGGAAGAAAGGGAGAAGGAACCCAGTGGAGAGGCTTCCCTCAAGACTTGCACATGCATAGACATGCTGTTACTGCTTAACACTTCTTTTTCCTCCAGGATCCAGCCTCTGGCTCACGTGCTTTCTAATGTTTTGTTTAAACTCTGCTTAACCTTCTTCTTTAACCGTCTTCTTGTTTACTGACTCCTCGCTTCTCATCCTCAGTATTCCCTTCAGCAATCGCCGCTTTTTATTAAACCTTTCTTCTTCCTGCGCCAGAACCCCATTCCTTTCCAAAAGCAAACAGCGGTTGCTCAGTTGAGCAGGTTCTGGTATTCTGTAAGGACAGGTTTCTAGAGCTGTTGTTGTGATTCCCAAGACCCACGTCCAACTAGTTTGCAGTCTATTATTGGCCATGGAGTCTGTTTTAAACACAAGGTAACACACATAGACATGCTTGAACTGTGTAGGCTGAGTTACTTGAGGAAGCTTGCAGCACTGTGTCTCACTTTTTGCTGGATGGATACACAGAGGAATTGATAGTGTTTCTGATAACTGATATCATAAACTTCCATTAGCAGGTAATGTACCACAGGTTCAAGATCCTGATTCTTACTTGTATGAAAGTCTTTAGGGAAGGCCTTGGTCACCATGGGTCCATGAGCAGTGACTACACTGGAATTCAACTACTGCTTTTTTATGTATTTATGTTTTCTCTTGAATTTTCTGTGCCTGTACTAAATGACAGGGCAAGCATATGTTCCTAATTGCATTCTGTAGTTTCAGTTTCACCGTTTAAGTGGTGAAGATAAAAGAGAGAAAAACTGAAATGGAGAGGAGCACAGCTTTGCCTAAGGCAGTCTGCTGAAGATGGGGAAGAATGAGGCACTGAATAAGAGAAAATAAAAATTGCAGGTATTAGAAAATTGGCCAATGAAGAGGTCTTGAATTCCGGTTGTAAAAGAAGGCAAAGAGCTTTCATTCTTTCTCAGCTTCAGTGTGCTATCCTGCAGACGAACTCTGTGTATTATGGTATATTATGAAGTTTGAACAGTAATTCTGCGTGATTGTTCCTTAAAAATTGCTATTGATGCTTTTGGTTAACTCACCTTTTCACAGCTCTCCTGGTATGTAGTGTGTGGCTGTGAGGAGAATATTGAATCGTTTGCAGGTTGGCTACTGATTTGAAAACTGTCTCTCTGAATCTGAAGAGATGACGGGGATGACCCTTCCCTGAAATACTTTGTAGAGACCCAGGAAATACATTAGAAGTTGTAATAGAATTCCTAAAAAGAGGAGGATGTAAAAATCTGAGAGTAGGTTGTTTTTCAGTGTAGAGCAAAGCTTTGGGGACTTTTCTGACTGTGCCTAGGACATTCTGCGGCAGGCACTGATGTAAAATGAGAAGGGAGTCTTCCTTGGTTTTCTGGGTGGGATGGAGGGGGTCAAAATCATTTCTGGTTTTAGAAAGAGAAGAGAGCATGTGGTTGTCTACTGGAAATGAGATTTTGGTTATGAGGAATAATGTTTGTTCCCACCAGCAGGGTAAGCTCAACCTTAGGCTGACTAAGACCACATTGGTCAAGCCAGTTTCTGCATTTCTGGGATTTTTTTGAGCTTACACCTTTAACATAAAAATGTCCAAGCACAGTCTGACCATATAAAACATGATTATATGCTTTTCAAATTTAGATTGAGGAAGTATGAAGTGCTTAATCTCATACTTTCTTCATTAATTGCAAATTTAATTTATAAACAGCTGCATGAGTTAGAAATTCCATCTCCTGTGATGAATACAGACCAATTAAGGTTATAAGTAGAAATAATTTATGGGATGTGTCAAAACCAAAAATAGATTTACATAGAGCTGTATTGATTGAAATGCAATCTCATCAATCTGGAGGATGTTCTGGACAGTATTCAAGGAACTTGGAGATGAAAAAGATGGGAAGACAACACGATAAACTGAACATCTTCATTTGTAAGGCAACTAAAACATATCACTGAATCCCAGCTGCTATAATAATCCCCTCCCTTCTCACACAGCTCCACAATACTGACAAATCTAAATATGAAGAAGAGAAATGTCTTTAGAAGGCTGTTATTTTGCTGCCTGAATTGTGTCAAGGAAGTGTAAATATAATCGCATTTTATCCTCCAATCTGAAACGGAATTCAGGGGCACAGATGACAGTGTAGCTTGCCTTGACTGATACTAACTCCCTGGTTACCATCAGTAATACAGTGAGGTGAGGAGGAAGGAGAAGGCAATTCAGTTCATGACAGAATTACTAGACAATTCACTCAAAATCCTATGTCTTTAATGGTGCCAGGAAGGGAGAGTAGACCCCAAAGGTTTGCTGTGAGAAACAGACCATCCTAAGGAAATCCTTTCTACAATTATTTGGATGCAGAGGCCCAAGTGGTGTCATATGACAGACACTGCCACGTTGTCTCTCTTTGAGTGATCCATAAGAAGCTTACAGTTTTCTTGGATTTGTTCTGCCAGCTAATTGTGGCTGGTACTTCTTGGTGCTTTGAGAAGCAGTCACCAGCAGGGTGGTAGAGACTCAAAGCACAAGCTGCCTAGGTCAGTTCTGGTGGGTGTTCTTGCTCCTTCTGGTCCCTAGCTGACTGTACAAACCCAGGCTCTTCTTCCCCTGCCTACTGCAACCCTCCCGCAACAGCTGTGCTCCAAGAGTGGAACCAACTCTTCTGAATGTGTTTGGGTCAGCTGGATACTTCACTGCTCTTGGCTGCTCATCCTGCCTCCTCGGTCAGACAGCGTCAGCCCTGTTCCTCTGGCACACGGAGCTGTGCCAGCAGCACTTGTGCAAGCGCTTCCGAGCTGCTGCGGGCAAGGACGGCCCGTCCGCACTGTCTGTCAGGCTCTCCAGCTGGTGCTGCCAGGGCCTTGGCAAGGCAGTGCTGCCGATTGCTGTTTTGGTAGCAGGGCTTGGGGGCAGGACCACCAGTGGAGGAGGACCTGGCTACTCGCAAGGGAGCCGTGTCATCTCCGGGCAGCGCAGCAGCATGCGGAGCAAAGCGCTGCCCGTGGTCTCAGCGCTGAAGATGTTGGAGAAGTGCTGCTGCGGAAAGGCTGTTGTCGTCCAGGCTGGTTCTCTCTAGAGATGATTGCCCTCGCAGCTCTGACTGCTGAGCAGCACACGTGGGCACGTCTGTGGGTGTGCAGAACAAGCACAGTGGGGAGAGGAAACTGGGTGTGCTTTGGCCTCCTTTGGTCACTTCGCTGATTTATTTGGCATCTGGAAACAGTGTGACTGATAGCTCGGGAAAACAGTGGAGGGAAGATGGGGAGAGAAATAGCTGATGCTGTCTCCAGGCTTGTCTAGGATCCGCTGTGCACGGCCGTGTCATAGGGGCAGCATTTGATGAAGCAATGGCTGATGTCTGACACATCCGCAGTTTTAGAGACAGGTGAGTCCATACAGTGCCTTACAGATTGTAAATGAAATCCCAGACTGGAGCTGTCTCCCACTTTTCTCTCATCCTAGTTCTTCAGCAAATGAATTCCTAACCTGTTCACCTGGCCAAGCAACTTAATTTTATCTTGAATTTACTGCCCACACAGCTCCATCCATTTCCTCTCCCTTCCACAAGCGTGACTATGCAGTAGCTGGCAGAGCTGCATGAGGGAGCACAGTGTGTCTGAGGCTCTGCTAGCTTGGTAGCCAGCCAGAAATGACGCATGTGGAGACCCCCCTCCACAGCTGTATCCTTTTCAAAGTGATGTTTGTAGCAGAGAGCTACAAAAGTGCTATTATGTTGTCTTGAGTGGCTATGCGGCTTGCATTCTAAGCAGAGCAGGGATTAAATTTTGCCATCACTGCCCATGAGCAATTTGCCATTGTGCAGCGAGCAGCTTGCAGAGCAGGTTATTATTGCTGTCTGCGCTGTACCGTTCTTATTATATGAAACCTGAAACAGGACTCCCAACCTTGGAAGAAAAAAGATAATCCCTTTTCCTCTATTGTTGGCAATACCATTTGAGAAGCCAGAGAAATGCAGCCCCCCTTCTCCTCCCTTAATGATCCTGTGCTTTTCTACTCCGTGCTATTTCTGTGTTTGCTTCTGCTGCATTTTGAATAATGCTGGCATTAATACGGCTGTTGCCACTGAATGGTTCCAGCTGATGGAAGTCCACGTCTTGCCCATTGCCCAGAGATCTCCGTCTGTGCACAAATGAGCAATGACAGGCACTTCTGGGGACAGGAAGTTAACTGGCAGGTTACAGTGAACAAAGCAAGTGGCAAAACCTGTTGAGGTACATTTATTTTTACTTTATCAGGGGTCAGACAGATTAGTGGCAGAGAATGGCAATTTGGAATGGAAATTTTTAAAGAAAAGAGATACTTATCACCAAGAGGTGTCTCTTCCATTATTGTTATCTAGACAGGGCCAAAATTTTAACAGCTCGAGATGCTTTGAATTGAAGCAAAACCCCACTCCTTTCCTTTTCTCATCCCACTCTATCTTTCCCCACAGTCGCAATCCAGATCACAGGAATGCCCACCACTGCCTCTCAAACTAGTTTTTTGCTTTCAGACAGGCAAAAAATGTCATACTTGACTGCACACTATATTGAAGATGTATAACCATATGTTTGCGCTTTTCTGTTTTTCCATTTTTCTCAAACTATACTTAATACTCCTGATTAACCCCAGATTTCAATCTTTTTCCGTATTATATAAGAATCCAGTTGCTGTTTAGTTGACTCCCACTGAATAACTTCGTATCTGTCTTAAATACCATCTTGATACCAAAGCAAATTTACCGTTAAAATGAGTTCCAGTAATTTCTTCTTTGCCTCAGCCTCACAGTGAAGGAGGACCTGGCTCTTTGCAAAACAAGTGCTGGTGGAAATCAGGTGGCAGCTGAAGTGTCCTATCTTTTCTCAGATGAACCCTGTCCTCTCAGGCCCCCTGTATGAAGCTGAAGACCCCAAAAACCCAGAGGAATTCCTGAGATCTGAAAGCCATCTGTGTGGGTGAAATTGCCCCAGGAATCACAGTGGCTTTTCTTCTCTTTTTGTCAGGATCCGTATTCATTCTACCTTATAAGAAGTCCTCTTTGAGAGAAACACTGTTATCACATTTTACTCTAAGGACCCATACCAATCTCCTTTTCAACAGAAAACACTAAAAATTCAAGGCCTAGGGTCAAAATCAGCTTCTTAAAAGAAAATGCCCAGGCACAGAAAGAAGCCCAGTGAAGGCCTTTTTGTTGCTCCTGATGTTACGTGTGGTCGGTCCTATGGTACTGGGAGCAGTGCAAGAATCAAAGTAGTGATCATATCTGTGAGCATCACAGGAGATGAGGTTCAAGGCATCACTCTGCCCAAGGAAAGGTCGGGACTTCTGGACTGGCATGCTGGATCTGGGCTTGGTTTTCATGAGCTGGTGGAAAGCCCTTTGCCTAAGTAGTCCATCTTCCTCTGCCCCAGAAACGATTTGTTTCTTGAGCCTGAATGTCTCAAGTCCAGTTTCCTCTGGATCTCTCTCTCTCAGTTCACTGTCCAAGAAAGTACAAGCTTTGGCTGAAGCTTTTCCATGGCTGAGGCATTTTCTGCCTGTGTTGCATGGTGAACTCACACAAGAGCCTTTCCCTGCTGCGCCTTGAAGCGATGTTGGTCAGGGCCACAAAAAAATTGGGAGATTCATTTTCTCTGGGGGTTCTGCCTCTCTGTCGAATCTTCTTTAAATAGGCCAGTGGTTCCAGCATGTGTTAGACAGAGAGCATGCAGATGCACACCCAGACAGCCAGCACAGGCACCTCTGCTTCATTTCTATAGGAAACAAAGCTACAGCAATGTTGGATTGGATTGACCTACTGTTTGAGAAGGCTGTGAAATTTAATTAGCACTCAAAGAAGCACTTGGCGATCTTGGGACACAAAAGTCCAATTGAAGTATCTTTGTTTCCACACTAGTAAAATCTGCCAGAAAATGAAATAACCACATGGCTTTTCTGGTCAAGATTTGTTGAAGCAGAATGATAATGGGTGGAGGAGGGAAATACGTTTGTGCCGTTCCCTTTCTGCTGGGGCTCGGGGCTGTCAGTCTAGTGCTATGCCCTGTCAGCTTCACAACGGGGAAGCGGTACCAACCCGATGAGCGGGGGCATTCAAATCAGGCGCGGTGGTCACACAGTAAGTGCTGAGGAAGGAGCTTTGTGTTGCAGTTTCACACGTAGGAACGTAGCAAACACCCTCCCCTCACTCCCCCATGGCCTCTCATTTCTGACAGGGTTGGAGACTCTAATTGCGCTATTGCACAGCTCCTGGCAATTGCAAGGGCTTTTAAAGCTGCTGCCTGCTTTGGAGGAGAGAAACTGGAATAATCTGCTTTGTGTAGTGTCCCTTGCTGGAGATAAGAGACAGAAGTGAGTTGCAGGGAATGTAAATTGAATGAACATATTGCAGTTGCTGGACACAGCTCTGGCAGGTCTGCTCTGGCTCCACTTCTGATTGACACAGCCCATCTTACCCAGTGCCACTGCACCACGTGTCCCTACCGCTTGTCACAGAGTACAGCCCTGAAACAGGCTGTGGCTTCACGGTATTGCACTGGAGCTTTCAGTGGGGTTTCCATCATAAATTTTTCTTTCTTTGCTTTTTTTCCCTTCCTGTGAGCAGATGAAACATGCACTTAATTTTCAGGAAAGTGACTGCTGTGGTAGCAGCTGTGGGAAATCAAATGCACAGCAGGCCCCCATAATTCACAATAATTTTGTGTAGCAGTTTCTGATGATGTGATATCAGGTGAAAATTATCCCTGCTACTTTCTCATGTGCCACATCTTTGAACTCCAGCCTGCTTTTCTGTTGGCATGTGTGCCTACGGCTACCAGGTTATTGACAGGGGAGAAGAAGTAATATTACAGATTTAGTTTTAGAATCTTCTGTGTAAATGTATTGCTGGGGATGCACACAGGGTGCTGCTGGAGCCTCAGCAGCAAATACCATTGTTGATAGCCCTTTAATCTCCACTGTTTGTATTTATACAGATTCCTTTGCTAAGAAGCATCCATTTTGATCTATTGTATTTACCCACAAATGTGATATTTACTTCTGATGAGATAAAAATGATAATGATATCTCTGTGTCACAGGATTTTATTTCAAATGAAAGATCTAACGGAGCAGATCATGTTTTATTATTGCTGTAAGTTCAGTTATTAGCATCTGTGGAGAGGCGTCCTTCCCTTCCCTGTCTCCATGCAAGCTGCAGGACCGGAGTTTGACTGGGGGTGCAGGAAAGGATGCGCATGGGCTCCAGTTGGATGTACCATCCAGCACAGGCTCCACAGCCCCTCCTTTTAAAAGATTCTGGAAAACATGCTTGGTGAAGTGGGTCCGGGATACCTATTCCCCATCAGCCAGTGTACAGCTCAGAGGTCATGAAAGCCAAAGCTTCACATCTCCTCCAGCAGGAAGGAGAAGGCCTCCAGGAAGCACTTAGCCCAGGAGGAGCTTTGGGGCGTGTTGTGACTGAAGCAGGCAAACCCTAAGGCAAGGGGCCAAATGGAGGTGTAGTTTCTTGACATGGCACCAAAGGACCATTTGCCTGCTGTTAGCAGGATGGCAGGTGTCTGGGCTTAGAGTAGGTGCATGGACTGTAACACCACGTTCCTTAGGGAGGTAGGCTCAGGAAGGGAAAAAAGATGGGATTGTAGTTATGGAAGATGTGTGTGAAAGGGTAAAACCTATTGCAATCTGATACATCAGATCCATTGCTAAGTATCAAATAGGGCTGTTAGCAGCTAGATATGAAAGAATGTTTAAATATTGATGATGAGTCTGCTCAGCGGAGCATTGCGTATACTGAGAGGACCCTGTGAATCTGGAATATTTAATGTAATCAGCTGGAATGTAAAGCACAATATGTACAGCCTTGTTCAACCCGTGCATTTAATCACCACTCTTGAAAGGCTATTGCCTGCAATAATGCAATGCCAAGTCTAAAGTGGGGAACAAAAACACTATTTCCCAAGGGAACAGTGCAGAAGCTCCTTAGGTGATTTTGGTTCCCTGCTTTCAGAGAACATCTTGCAGAGGTGTCGTCAGAAATAAAGCTGGCCTAATAGTACTGACTAATTTGCAAATAATATCTATAGTTCCTGTTTTAGTTACTGTTGGGGAGCCATCATATGTATTAATTTAGGAACTAACAAAAGAGGTCACATTGGAGAAATTTGGGAATTCTTGCTCCATTTATAAGTCATTCAAAGCATCAATCAAAAATTGCCCTATTAATATACTTTTCTCCTATTTTTCTCCTGTTAAAGGAATTCCCTTCCTACTAGGATCTTCTGACAGCCCTAGCAGACCACACAATGCTATCATGAGTAACATTAATAGTGAGCAAAAAATAGTCCAAATTAGATAAAATAGTTCATTTGAAGTTTTAAGCTGAAGATCAATGATTAATGGATTCAAGCAAAAAAGACCGCATCAGTGCAGTAACGATCTGTTACTTGGGAAGAGAGGTACATTTCTGACATATGAGCTGTGTCAATAGCCTCTGCAGTGATGGGTTTCTAATAGCTGATGTATCCTGTTAGCAGAGACATGAATGATAAACAGAATGATACTAAGTGCATAGTTCAACCAGCACTGATAAAATCAGCACAACCTGAGTACACAGAAGTCTGTGAAGTTGTGACTTGCTGTAGGCAGATGGACACAGTTCCAGTGGTTAGACCTAGCTGTGCCGCATGGATTCTGGCTCCTGGCACATTTCTCCAGGGACTTGGTCGCGCTCAGGCAGTGCAAGGCAGAGGAATAAGCCCCAGGAGCACCCATAAGCTCAAGTCAGTGTAGAGGGGTATTAGCTCATTTGTAGAGCAGAGAGACACCTGAAAGGTCAGCTCTGTTCCTGCAGTGGCATTTGAGTTGGTGAATAAGTATGAATAAGTGAGTCCTGGACATGTGTTTTCCAAGGGTGAGTTCCTGGCAGTAGGACTTTTTCCCTTTACCAGAGCAAGGCCATGAACGAGTGTTCAACAGATACTTCAAAACCTGTCTTTTCTCTCAGACTTGTTGAGAGAACTTTGAGTGTTGAATGGTTGTGGCCTGTATTTCTATATTTAAACAAAGGTTATTTAAGGTTTGTTGCTTGCCTGAACTCACTGTCTAGCTTTCCGTTTACCAGCACGTGGTCAGCTTACAGGAAAGGGAGTTACAGCACTCTTAGAGTGGTTTTTAGTCATTTTGTTGTGTATTGTAACTCCGTAACCCCTAAATGAGGAACACAAGGATCCTTAAGTCTGGATTAAACCAGTGAACGATACAGACACCGCAGCTACGCAGGCTGCTTTTCTTGGTTTATGGGAAAGGATGGGCTTGGAGAGAGATGCAGAGGAGACCAGTTGTGATATCTTTTTCCACTAATAAAAATAACCCCAAACATTCTAAATAGCTGACAAGGAAGATTTAATGGCTAAGCAACAGCCCCCACCTGCTGCCCAACCCATGTCTTCTGGCCTTCTTCATCTGGGAGTGTGACCTAGAGCCTGTTTCCACTTTCTGTGCTTGTGATTAATAAAGACAAGAAAGAGGAGGAGGATGGCCATCGTGCTATAAAGAAAACTCAGAGATCCCCACAGAACTGCACCAATTACATTTTCATTTCCACTGGTGCTGCTGAACTCTCCACAGTGGAAGAAGCACAGGCATCCAGAAAACTACATCCCCATCGTTCTGAAAATAAAGCCTGTCAAATAGTACTGAGCACGCCTGCATTTAACTGCCACAGCCTTAATTTCCTAGATGCAGGCAGACACCACAAAGCATGGCTCAGCACTGGCTCATCAGATTCCTCATACCAAGCAATGATCTTGAAGGAAAGTGAAAATCCATCCATTTTTTATTTCTGTTAAGAGGTGGCAGTACACAAAGGTTTACAACCAGCCTCTGGATTGGAACTGGTCTCTAAAGGGAGGGTTTTGAAGAGCTGAGCCAATACGTTCATCTGGAGCTAAATGCAAATACAAGCACTACATCGCTACGGCACAAGGCAGGGGAGTTCACAGGGAGGTGAAGCTGCCAGCCCACAAACCACGGATCCCCAATCCTTTTTCCAGGTTTGCTAAAACGAGTCTCACATTCACAGGCAGAAAACCTGAACAACAGCAAGTAACTCGATCCAAATGCCGGTCATTCTTGCGCTGGTTTTGGTCCTTGTGATTTGTGAGCCTGGCTCTGCTGTTGTACAGGTGCCTGTGCTAACACCTGTGCTGCTTAGCTCCTGGCACAGAATTGTTTTTTTCAGCCCTGTAAACACCTACCCATAGACCTCCCAACACCATTCCAAAAGCAGAAGCCCTTTTAGAAAGCTATTTCACCATCTGAGAGAAAATAGCTCCCCTCTTTCATTGACAAACGTCCTTCACTTAAGCAAGCCCACCCCGAAACCATGAAGACCCCCAACAGAATCAGCCCATGGGCTGCCATGACCCCCATTTATAGAGGTGGGGCTGGGGCGGTGGGAGGGAGGTTTCCCTGCCCACGCCTGGGGATGTGCTGTGAAAGGTGGGAGCAGATGGGGCTTTGCTTTCTTTCTAGGCAAAATTAAAGAGTTCCAGCCAGAGAGAAGAGGCTCTAGGATAAAAAGCAAATAATCTAGAAATGGGGGGGAGGGGAGACTATAAAATACTCTGGTTTTAATCAGGAAAAGCAATTTAGTTGCAGTTTTCTGCATAATTCTGTTGAAGAAATAAATTATGCAGAAGAATGTGCTTTTCTCCTGAGGCTTAAAAAAGAACAAGTCGGGCTCGGGGAAATGCCTGTGACTTACATGTGTTTGCTGTTTAGCTGCATTTTTTGATGATTCCTTGTAGGTTGAATGGTTTGGCCTCTAAGTGTCAGCTCTGAAATGGACTCCTAACAAGAGTCTGCAGCAGGGGTGTCCTCTCATGTGGGAGAAATGATTTGTTTCTTCTGTGGTGCAGGACCATCTCAGAAAGGCCTTTCCTGGTGTCTCTGGGGCTGTGGGAGCCCCTGGCATCTCTGCTGGGGCCGCTCTGCCCCGTGGGCCCACGCTGGAGCCCTGGCCGGGGCAGCTCAGGCTGAGACCTGCCCCGGCACAGCCTCTCTGCCCTCCCCAACCTGCTCACCTGGGTAGGTGTGACTGGGGAGTAACTTGCAGGGTATGGGAAGCCTGCCAGAAATAGATGAAGATTTAGGCAAGGTTGTTGTTATGCTAAAGAAAAACAAATGCTGCAGTTTTTATTTCTTAAATGTTTTGTTTTGTAGTTCCCAAACCCATGGAATGAAGTAACGCTTTTCCCAAAAAAGAAAAAAATCCAAGCCGAGGAGACTAAAATTTTGTACTCCTCAATGGGAAGAACCTAATTTTAAAAATTATTTCTTTTCCACTGACTTACCTAGGTTTGGGACTTAGGAGCTCAAAGCACTTAGATATATTGGAAAGCTTTTATTGTAAGCTTTAAAATATTAATTTAGAAATCCTTGAGTGGAAAAGGATCATCATGAACCATCCTAGCAAAGTTTTGTCCATTTTTTGTTTTAGTTAGTTAAACGTAAGTACAAAACTTGTCTTGTGCATATGGTGAGCTTTGCAGGAAAGAAAAACGTATTGAGAAGCAAAACACAGTCTTTATCCTCCGAACTTTGGCTTTTCTCAGTACAGATCCAGCCTCAGACGATTCCTAAGTCCCTCCTGCTTAGTCTCAAGTGATTTTTAGGAATCGGAAACAGCATCTGTTACTTTTTAGTGGTGGACTCTTAAGTGGCTTGGCTTGGGCTTTTCAGCCAGCTGTTACCACTGCACGAGCTGTGTCTTAGGAGGGGAGCAGGAGGCGTCGGTGGCTTGAGGGGAGCAGGAGGCATCAGTGGCTTGGGAACCTGGAGATCAGAGGTGCTGAGGAGGTGATGAGGACAGGAACAGAGACAAGTCCTGCGGGTCTGGAATGGAAAGGTGTCTGGCTGAGGAGAAACTGGAGTTTCTGTAAGAAATTTCTTCCCTTGTGGCATTCCTGCACTGGAGTTTGTCTGGGAGCCTCAAAAATTCCTGCACTGGAGTTTGTCTGGGGCTCTGTTACTGCTCTGCAGAGGACAAATGTCCCCACCCTGCACATGGCGTTCATTCCCCCTCTCTCCTTTGTGCCACCATCTCACCAGTAGCTCTCTGGGGCTGGTATTGTGCTGGAGTCTGGTAGGGAAATGGATAGCAGTCAGCCTCAGTACACCAGAGCGGAGAAGTGCACCTGAGTCTGGAAGCTTAAACCCTGGCTAAAGCCTTCGGACACGAGCAGGAGTTTCCCACTGAGAGGTTTGCTGCTGGCATCTCCTGAAGCGTGTGGAGGAGAGGGAGAGCTGCCTGCCGTCGTGGTCAGGTGAGGATGGGTGGACAGCAGGCGATTTTAGATCCCACTTCCACCAGTTTGTTCAAAACTTTGGGCAGATCTCTCCATTTCTGTCAAAGATGCAATGATCCCCTGGAACAGTAATACCCACAAGGAGGTACAATACTGCCAAGTTGACTGGCATTTGTAATACATAAAAGTCCTCAAGCCACAGGGGCTGTGGAAGCGCCTAAATCTTATTTTGTATTTGTGATTGCACTGGTGATGTTTTCTGTGGGTCAGGGTCTTATTTAAATGGCTCTGTGGTTGTGAGGAGATATATAATTTAATTTAATCCCCTGTTTGCATTGAGTTTGCTTTGATGATGCCTCACAACTGCTTGATGATGAAGACGACATGCATGATTACAGTTCATAGACATCTCACAGCTGGAGAAGAGAATATTTTTTCTTGGGGATAGTACTGTGGAAACTGTAATGTACAAGCTGCCTTCCTGCCCTGATGGCTGTAGTTTTTCAAATAGCTGTGTTCTGCCATAAAACCCCGCTGTTTCTAACCAGGGGAAAGATCTGTATTTTCTATAGCAGATGACTCTAATTTTTCTTTTGTATTCTATATCTGTGTGTAGTGACTAATCCTGGAAGATGTATAAGATGCCACCAGGGCAAATGACAACGTATTTCTAAAGGAGAAGTGAAAAATAGATTAATAACAGATTAAGAAAATTCTTTTTTTTTTTTTTTTTTATGCTGAGATTTTGAAAAGCCAAGTCCAATGCACCATGTCCAGAGAGTCTGTTCTTATTCTTGGGAAGGTCTTCTGTTTTGCAGGCTCATGTATCTTTAGTTCATGTAATGAAGATCACTTTTACACATCAATTACAACACGGAAATGAGTTCCATGACAGGTGAACACGCTGAAGGTCATTTGCTTTGTCAGAGCAATGAAAGCAGTTGCTGTTAGCCATGCCCGTCTCTGCGGATCTGAGAGAAAATTGTGTTTCACATCACGGTACAGGGGGATGCAAGAGGCTCTGAAAGGACTTATTTGTGGGACAGCACCTCAGTTGAGTAATTTTTGGTAGTGGGTACATGCATGAAGACATTATTGGTGCTGAATCAGTTTGCTTTTAGGGCAATTTTCCCCTTGTCCTTCCCCCCTCCCCAGCCCGGTTGATTTGCCTAATGGAAGCTGACAGTAAACCTCAGCCCTGATTGTCAGATTTCTCTAGAAACCTCAAGGGAAAGAGAGGAAGGCAGACATTTGAGGAACAAAAATAGCACACATAATGAGCTCCCTTATTTAGCCAAACTGCTTTTTTAATAACCTTCCTTTTCTTTCTCTCTCTTGCACAGACAGACACACCAAACACGTGGCATCTGCAAGCAATAGGAGGTGCTTTGGGCAGTGCGGTTGACAGAAAATAGATGGATGCGACTCCTGTCCCCCTGGGTTATTGCTTGGTCCTTCTGTGGAGATGCAGCTTGGGAAAGCCATTTGGGAACAGTCTAAAAAGTTATCTTTTCCTTCTTAGTACTTCTGTTTAACTCATTGAAATTCTCCTCCCAGACATGGGAGTCTCTTGTTTGAATCAGACTGCGCACTAATGTCGTGTCCCTTCAGTGCGTGCTTAGGCTGGCACTCTGACGGTGAGCTTTGGGCAATGGTGACAGCTCAGGATAGTCTGTGCTTTTTACCTCCAGCCAGGGAAAATGTTTTTCCCAAGTAAAACTGAACAAAAGATAAGATGGAAAATATGACGGAGCCATATAGATAGTCAGAAGATATGATGGAAAATATAGGAGTTTGATTTATTTCAGGATATATCTGTTCTACCTCCAGGTCCTTAGAGATGACAGAACTTTTACAAATAACTCAGCACTGGATATGACAAGATGTACTTTTAGCATCACCCCCTTATTAAGCAGGTTTTCTTTACCTTACTCGTCACTTGCTCTGGGGTCTTATTTTATGGTAACCAGCTGACAGTGAGATGAACTACTGAGGATAGGACATGGCACATCTTTTATAACATTGTTTGTCCACAGAGGTCTCAAAACTATAAAGTACTTGAGCTGTATATTATCTCGCCCAGTGCAGAAATGCAGCTTCTTCAGGGGTGGCACAAAGCAGCTGTCCGGCCAAACTAACTCACACCAGACCAGTATTTAGTCTCACACACTGGTGCAGCTAAAATGTGCCAAGGGTATGGAACAGTATTTGTAGTTATTATTTTGCTATTACTACAAGTAGGCTTAATTTCATTGTCAGATTTACTTACAAGAAAGAACTTGAAAGGAAGAGTAAATTAGTCTATTAATTATCTAAATACTTTCAGATGAGACTGATCTTAAGAAGCATCTTGGCTTTTATCCCTTGGTTGTTCAGCTGCTAAATAACACTGCCGACTTTGGCTGTGCATCAGGAGATAAATGATGTCTGAATGTCATCAAAATGTTAGACAGCTCCAAATAAATCCCAATAAATTGTCTGGGTAAAGGGAACACAGAGGTGAGGTGTAGTACATTTTGTGTTGCCTCAGAAATTTAAATTAATTTACAGTATATGTCTTATATTTATCTATATTCCAGAACTGTATTATCTTTATTTTTGTGGATTCCTATTGCTTTCCAGTGCTTTTAGTGTGTAAATTCAGCCCCAGATGGATGTTTTGTCTTAGATATCTCTCATCAGCTCATTCTGAATCAGGACTGGAGCTTGAGTTTGTTTTCAGGCATGGATCTAGGGTAAAATACCCAGCTCAAAACCAGGCTGGGGTGAAGCAAAATGCCACTTTGGAAGCATTTATATGCCTGTATTAAAGAGAGTGATGTACCTATTTCACAAGAGCTGTTATTATTAGTCAGAAAGTAGGAGGTGTGTGCAGATGCTGTGGAAATTTCTGCTGCGTTGGGCCTGTGCTGCTGTGTGCTTTGGGAAGCCTGTCTGTCTTACTTATTCACCAGCCCAGGCTGGGAAAGGGTGTCAAAAAAAAGTAGAGCAGGACAAGCTTTTCACAGCCCATTTTATATCCCACTCCTTTGCAAGTGTTGTTTTTTGTGTTTTTCTCCCATTTCTGTCCCAGTCTGCATATTCTTCTTCCCTGCCCTGTCTGCTGTCTTTACTTGCAGTCAGTCCTGCGCATAGAAAATTATAAAATGGCTCCTGAGCTGCTTCGCTGGACAGGTTCTGCCTTATTTCCATTGAAACTAATTTTTCTTATTGCAGTGATATGTAAGAAAAGACCCACTCCCCTGCCCCCAAACCCCAGGTGAGCAGAGTGCACAGTAGATCTTCTCATCAGTTTGCACTGCTCTAGCTCCTGCTGTTTTTATTGACAAGTCATGTAAGTTTGTTATTGAAATTGGAAGAATACAGTCTCTATTTGTCTAGCCGAAATGAAGAAGAATCAGCCATTCCCATCTTAGCTTGCGTTAGCCCCTCTCATCCTCTTTGCCTGGGTGTAGTTTCAGTCCTTGTTAAAGCCATTAAACCCTGGGAGATGCTCCATTTGAAAGGGCCTGAATGCATCCCTCTCTACTGATCTAGGAGATATAATTACTAGAACAAATGTCACTCCTGTAATCTTCTTTAAAGAGCAGAAATCTATCAGTAAGTCACTAATGTGGCCCAACAGAGATGATTTTACTGCAGAGTATTACGAGGAAAAAGCCCTCTTTGGAATCCAGAAAATAAATAAACATCAAAATTGATTGTTATATCCTTGTAGAAGTTGACACAAAGATTGATGGTTAATAAGCTTGTGTTCTTAATTTGCATTGCAGAATTTTCAGTGAAACTACAGGCAACCATCGAAGTAGTTAGTTCATTATTTTCTTAGCCATCCTTTTTGCTATTGTCTCCCCATGGGTAAGAAACTATATATCAATAAAGGAATACTGAGAAACTCCACTGAAGACAGGCAAGATAACAGATTGCAGTAGGTATCCTTGGTTCCCTGGACTGGTGCCAGGGTTCATGCCTCACACTAGCTCAGAAAGTCAATGGACAATTTATTCTGTATTAAAAGCATTTTCCCTCTTTATTTTTTTAGCAGTATATACACACAAAGTGAAGTTCAAATTCAACAATGGATGAGATTACAAAGAAAAGAGAGGCTGCGAAAAAGCAAAAAGGCTATTGTCTTTGATTTATGGATTTGTTCCAGTCCGAGAAGCTCAGAGCATTCTTCGATATGGGCCATAAGTGATTAGAAAGAAATGAACGATGGAAAAGGGTTGGAAGATGCTGAGATTAGATCTTCATGACTATACAAGGGGCTAGCGATGAACCAGTCTGCATGAAATGCTGCTTTAGTGTCAGCTTCTCAAAACTGTTGATTTATTGTTGTTATCTTTACATTTTGCTTCCAAAGAGCAAGATACAAGGAATTAAGTAGCCAAATATAGGGACATTTTCACTTAATGTTTCATTAGCTTCTGTATGTTTCTGGTTTACTTAAAGCCTGTGCAGATGACCGTCTTTTCCTTGTTCACCTCCTCAGAGATTCATGTTTAAAAGAAGATTCATAAAACATTTCCATGTGGGGAAAAGATTTCTTTGGTTAAATTCAAAGTCTCTTTTGATCTCCCTGAGATTTAATCATTGAAAACTCTCAGTGAAAGGGAAAACCTTTATACCTACATTAGACCAAAGAAATAGTATTGCAGGTCTCAGAAGTCTTTAGAATGTTTTCCTTGTCAATTATAGAAGATCTCATATTAAAATCTGTTTCTGTTTATTTCAATATCCGAAGAGTTGAAAGTTTCTTATTCCACTGGTAATTCTATCAAGAGGGTTTCAAGCAAAGGTTGTTCTTAGTAGCAGTAATGTTCTTATCACTGTGATGATCATGGGATATAAGTGAGGCAGGATTTAGAAGTAGTGCCTTTCAGTTAATCAGCTACTGCGCTTGTGTAAGGAAAGATAATGCTAAGCAGCCTGTGATGTTTCGGATTATAATTCTCTGTGATTAACACATGGAAACTCGAACAGTATCCTTGGGATGTGGAGTTCAATGTTACATACTGACATCAGAAGACTCTGTCCAAGTCCTCATTACATTTCTTTTATTTTTAACTAAGAATAGATGGAGAAAAATTATTATCCCTATTTTATGTTTGGGACACAGTTATACTGCAGCGTACTTGCTGTTTACTCAGGAAATCTGTACAACAGAGAGCAGTTCCGTCTAGATTGCCTAAATCTCACTGCTGTTGCCACAAGACCATCTTCTGGTGTTTTTATTTCTGGTATTATTTTAAGCACTAAATATAAAAAACTACTTAGGACATCTGAACACCTGATTTTGATAATACTAGTGCAATTAGGATGCCAAATCCTATAGGCAGCTTTGACAGCCTCAGCATATCTGCAGGACAACATGTGAATATAATGGCTTTTTGTAGGAGTTGAGTGAAGGACAGTATAGCATATTAATGAATATTTCACAGATCTTTTGTAATATCTAGCCATGTTCTAGCTCTGTAAAATCCTTAGACTAGTAAAACTTTTAAATTCTTCAGTGTCATTTAATCAAATATGAACCTTTATTAAATGATAAACTCATTGATCCCCCAGCAACTGTGTATGTTCAGTGAGTCTTTTAGAAGATTTTGATGCTGAACAGCCAGACCACATCCTGATGAATGTACTAGAGGTAACGTTTTTGTTGTATTAAGGAGCCTTCAAATTCATAATCTTTGAAATGTTTCATAAGAACAGGTCTTCCCCTCTTTCTCTTCATTTAGACCCAAACCTGGGCTTCTCAGAACTACCACTTGTTCTCTTTGCCCCGTAATACTTCATGCTTGGTGGGACTTATTTCATCCATTCAGCTTTACTTTGATTCAACTACAAAGGGCAGTGCATGTCCTTTCCCAGGCAGGAATGGTATCCATCTGTTTAAATAAGAAAAGACTATCTGTATTCCTTATTGAAAAAAACTATGAAGTGAGAGCTTATGGTTTTCTTGTCTTGCACTTGAAAATTGAAACTGCTCAATTTCTCTGAAAAAAATTCTTTCAAGAAGAATATTAAGGCTAGATCCTAAGCTTTATCCAGCCCTGTAGACCTGATTTCACTCTGTCATGCAATCATTCAGATGAACTGAACACAAACATGCGTTTTGCTGTTTGCCATTCCAGGTTGCAGTCTCAGAAGATGGCCATCTGGATGGAATATGCATTTTGATGCTCAGTCAGGAGTCGCAGGACCTGTTTGTGTTTGTTCTTCCTGTAGGCAGCTTTGTTCCATCAGATTAAGCTGGGATTCTTTCCAGTTGAGGCACCTTGGTGCAAGCAGCTACTATTATTATTTGTCTAATGCTAGCAGTGTGCTGGGGACTTTAACTCAGAACAGAGCTCTCTGTGTTCTTCTCATATGGCTGTAAAATGATCGCGTGGTTTTATGGGCCATTTTTGCTTACCAGACTCCAGTAGTGCTTGTGCAGAAGGAATTACTCTGGAGCACTGGATGTTGGCCAACGGATGAAACAGGACATTGAAATAGATGAATAAAACTTGCCCTCAGTCTTGGCCAAAGATCCACTGCATGGATTTGGAGGGAACTTGTAGGAAATTCACCAACCCAAGTATATTAAATCTCAGTGGATTGATCTGGGCTTTCTGGTGTGTAATGGATCCTTGAAGATACCAAAAACAGCTTCAGGTATGAGTTGCAAATGGGTTGACAAAGAAAGAGGTCATTTTGCATAATCATTGAGTTACTTCAAGCCGAAACCAAAAAGCCTAACAACCCTCTTCCCCCCCAAATTGTTGTCTGTGATCCACTGTCTAGATAGATTTGTGACTGGATTAAGTTGAAAAGGTTGTTTGGAATCAGGGCTTTAATTCCCACCCTCAGAGGAGAACTTGGCCAGATTTGATTTGGAATTTGTTTTCTGTAAAACACGGGGTGTATTCGGATTTGGTCTCTGGTGACTGTGAACTGCTGTATGAAGGAATTGTTCTCCACGAGCTCCTGGGCCATCAGGGCACCTCAGGTCTTCCTGTGAGCTGCGTATCTCTGGCACAGTTAAGATAGCTGAAACTCCACTTTTTTGTGCAATGCAAAGCAAACCTCCTAGAATTTGAGGTGACTTTCTCTGCAAGAAAATAAAAGGTGCTTTAAAGTATTGTATTTATTCTGATCTCACCACCTGACTGGGATGAATTCTGACTCTTCTCCATCACCCCAGACAACCCCTGACAATGACCTGCAAGCCACAGGGCAGCCCAGTCATGTGCAGAGGAGGAGAGGACTCTTGCAGCACACAAGTGAGAATGCCTGATCATGCGACACAGCAACAACCTTTTAATTAATATCTGTTCCCTGCCTGATAGGTAGGGCCAAGTCTAACACCACAGTAAACTACTCAGCAAAATGCTGAAGAACCTTCCCCTCCAGCTGCCTCAGACGGCTCAAGAGTGTTGATGGGATCCTGGGACACTGGGTGCAGGGGTGTTAGGTCAAGCAGGGCCTCTAAAATGCCCTAAGGTATCCTGTCAGGTAGGGCAAGAATATAATTATTTACTGATATTTGGTTTACTTTAGGCTCTGATAAGACAAATTAACAACATCACAGCCCCAAATCAGCCATCTTTAATCTTTTAAGGCCACCCTTCCCCCGGTGGCACAATGCAAAAAGGCTTTGGTAATTATGCAGCAGCCCATCTTCAGCTGCACAGCTCTGCCTCCCCAACCAGTGCTGCCAGGCTTTCTCCTCTCTAGTTACCCAGCCAAGTTTCCTTTATAAGTCTTCTTAATTGGCTCGTTAGTGTAACCTGAGGCTACCTGTCCTGCTTGGCTGATTCACTAATGAGGCTCAGCTGCCTTTTCTCAGACCCAGACAGGCTGGAGAGGGATCTGTAAAACCTGGTGACAAGGATTTCAGAGCTGTTCCCTCTAGTCCCTGGTAGCCCAGCCTCTCTGGCAGCAATGTCACTGGTGGCCTTTGCAGAGGCAGATATCTCTCGCGCTCCCAGTAGGCATTACTCCCCTGTTTAGACAGGGACTTTGTCCATGAGAACCCATCTGTTAGTACATCCTAACACACAGAGCACAGCAAGTGGTTACTGTTGCTGTGCCTGTAAAACCGAAGAAAGGGCCTTTGTGCTGATTCACAGAATACAAGTGCTACTTACAAAATGATGCCTTGGACATCGTCAAGAACAGAAGTAAGTTCAAAGTTATTGTATATTGCGGTTTCTAGGATGGAGTTACCATGACCAGCATTAGGCCTATCAAACTTTTGGTGCCTTCTTGTGACTGCTCTTGCTCCAGGCTTTCTGTACAATACACATCTCCTCCAGAGGGTAGTCAGGTGGCACTGACTGCTGAGGAACCTGAAGGAGATTGGACTAGCTGAGCTCAGTGCCCAGCGAAGTAGGGATGGTGACTTCAGGGGCAGCAATACCTTCCAGACCTACCTGATGTACAGCTACACTCTACAGTTCTGGCAGGATGAAGGTTTGGCTTTTGCCTTCATAAGCCACGTGGAAAATGGGCTTGGTAGCTCTGCTACTGTGTTTTACGTGCTTCCTGAAGTCTTGAGGGCTATATAGTGAGGAGCTCACTTGAGATGGGCCAAGCCAGGGCTCTACATCTCTTTGGCTCCTGCAGCTGGTCTTGGAGAGCAGCTTGTCCGTTCATTCAAGGTCAGCGGTGAAGAGGTCGGCAGAATCCTGGTAGCTTGCAGCTCTGTAAGCCAAACCTGTAGGAAGAATTTGAGCAGGCAGGCTTGTAGCAGTTGTAATTAAACAATTTTTTTCCCCCAATTTTTTATTGGAAAAAGTGGTTTTGTTGCACCAATACAGTCTTAAATAGCTTGCAAAATTAATTGCTACAATTTAAAAATATGAAGTGGGAGGTCATGTGCTTGCTTGGACTAATAGCAAGAATTTTTCATAGCAGATTAACAGACATCAGTTAGAAACAAGTAACACAAATTTCCTTTTGTGCTTGTTGATCATGGGAAGCACCCATGTGCTGCAGCTGTGGAAATAGCAATGTGATGTTGGGGTCTGTCAGCTGAAGGTCTGCTTCGAAGGGAAAGGAAGTATCCGTGCAAGCTATTTGTCTGAAGCAGTACTGCTCCAGTGAGTCATATCCAGGGAAGGTGAACTGGAACCGAATGGTTAAGGGAAAGTGGAACGTACTGTAAGAGGGGACTTGGAAAGTTTGCCTTGGTTAGTCTGGCAAATCACAGACCAAGAGATGATTTGATTGCCGTCTAAAAATGTCATAGGGGAGTAAAGAGCAGAGAGCGAGGGACACACTGGCCAAGAGCAAAACATACACATTAACCATGCATTGATTTAGGCTGGAAATTTAACCATTTAGCATTTAACCATTAAAGCAACAAGATTCTGGAGCAGAGCAGCATTCATGTCAGAATAACAAGAACAAAAACACTGTCTGTTTAAAGATGCAGCTTGAAGCATGTATGAAGGAGTTTATGTGATATAGCGGCCTCTGCTATCAGGGAACGGGCCTCAGCGACCCATCCAGTCTCTGCCAGCCCAGTGATCCTGTGTTCCCACACAGCCGTGGCTGTCATCGTCCAAGAGGAAATATGCACTGGCTGAGAAGTTGTTTCTCTTCAGATGCTTTCTGGTTACGCAGTGACCTGTGACCAGACGCACCTTTGAACCAAAGGGCAAAGAGCGCTTGCTAGAGAACGGAAGTTTTTTCAAAGCCTTGACGTGTCTGTAATATAAATTGGCAGTTCCTACAAAGGGCCAGGATTTAGGGAGGTGCAGACAGACCTTGAATGTTTTGAAGCAGAATGAAGTTACTTAATAAAGAGACTTGGAAGAAGTATAAATTCTCATGTGCAAGGGTATAGGTGAAACTCTGCTAAATGGGGATTAGGCTGAAGCCTTGAGTAGATGTTGTGGGGTAACATTATCCCTTGTTTATCTCCTGTAAGACTTAGTGCATCTCCACTAAAGCATCTGATACTGGGCATTGGCAGAGAGAAGGTTTTGGATTAGGTATCTTGAGCAGCGTGGAAGTCCCCGGGGTCCTGTTATTTCCAACTCTTTCACCCTGTAGCAACTTGGAAGTTATACAGGGCAGGAATTTCATCAGCTTTTAAGTTCCAAGGGATGATCCTGCATTGCTCTTAAGGAAGCTAGAGCCTATCATTTGACAAAAAGTAATTCTTTCTTTTCCTGTCTGCCCTCTGGGGCAGAGACTTTGGGTCTCACCATTAGAGAAATGTACACCAGCCACATCATCCTGGTTCAACAAAGCTGTCCAGGCAGAACACCTTTCATGCCACAGCTCACAGAAAGGGGAGTAGGGGTCAGCCTGAGTGTTGACACCAGAAATGATCTGACCATGGCCTTCAAATGTATAGCTAATAAAAGCATGACCCTGCATTCCCAGAAGCGAGTAACACAATCTTCGCTGACATCAGTGGTATAGAGGCAAGCTCTCGGCATGCTCTCGCAACGGCTCTTACCGTGTTGCTGGCCTTACCACTCTGGTCACTGAGCTGTGGGCTCTGCCCCCACTGCTGTGGGTCCCTCCTGCTTCGACCACTGCGCAGGGCATTCATCATTCGAAAGAGCTGCACCGCTAAATGGTGTGCAGAGCTGGGCTCGAGGCATGTTCATTTCCCTTGGATTTTCTTTTTTTAATTTCTGAACAGATCCAGTGCCCCAAAGGCTAAAGCTGCTGCTGCCTTTTGGGAAACTCCGGTGAAAAGTAATATCTCATCTCCAGGAGAAGACAACAGTCGCACAGTATAGCACATCAAGCACTGGCTTTCATCATTTCAGCAAACACCACTACATCACACAGCACATCATTTAAAACAAACACTGTATAAGGGCTTGTAAAAGAACAATACAAAGCAGCTCTTAAATTTCCCTGGTGTCAAACGAAGCCAGTTGTACTGGCAAGACTCCAGCTTCTGAGGTGCATGCAGTGTGAAAGTGTCTCACTGCAGACAAGCCTAGATGTACAGTCCCAGCATTTCATTCCTCCTACATCATAAGGGGACAAGTTTTCCGTGGACAAGAGGGCCTGTTGTAGACGAGATACACTGAAATCATGAAACAGTTCGCTTCGTGGGCAGGTCCTGATTTCAGGCTAAATGGTGTGGTTTCACCTCCACCAGTCTGGTCAATTTTCTGAAAAGTCATGTAACAGGGAAGGTGAAAATCCGTAAGGAAATTGCGTGAGTGATTCACAGCGGTTGGTGTTGGCTTTTCTTTTTGCGACGTATTGAACTCCAGTGTCACTGTTCAGCTGTAGAGAGAAGTGCTGTTGGCTGAAAATGCTGTTTTGGATATAAACCCATCTGCCTCACCTACTTTCTAACGTGGATTAATTGCGGTCATTTTCAGGTGGCTAAAATATCCAATATTTCTATCCTAATCTATTCTCCAGTATTGCTCCTAGAGCTTGTGTGACTGACACCTTTGTCTGGTAGATGAAGTGCTTAGTCCACACACAGATATCGCTTCACCCGTCACCTGAAACCAAATGAACAATGGTGTTAAGAAATTGCAGCAAACTTACTGCCCTTGTGACTGTATATGGTAAAATTTCCTTTGAGTTCAGTGAGAGTGGTCGTCAGGGCGTCACTGTATGCTTTGGAAACTGCTGTCCCTTGCTCCTGTTTAATTGTGTCCCAGCCTCAGACAGGTCTCACTCCTTTTCTCCTACTTACTCTCTACTGCTACTGCTAAGAAGACTTTGGGGATCTTCCTAAGCAGGGATTAACTCTTTTGTGAACACCTGCTGCCTAAGAGGGGGCAGATGGTGATCTGTAAGCATCACAGCATACACATCCATAGTTACTTGACCAGATTTGATGGTTTGCATTAATTATTATTAGAAAGTTCCGCTTTCTGGAATGATGCTGAACAATTGACTATTCCAGACCAATTCTGTTTTCTGGTAAGCTGTATCTAGTCCTTATGCTGCTTTTCTCATATTGAAATGGATTTTGCCATCAACGTGCTGAGATATTAGATGGGGACAGACTACTTAGGAATAGCAGCATTTGAAAAATCCTCTTGTGTATCTATTACTTGATGGCATTTTTTTATACGGTCTTCTTCTTTATAGGTGTTGGAGTAGCACTGGGTAGCCTCCAGCATGGGTGAGAAGAGTATGGGAACAAATCTTGAAAAGTCTGAGTGAAAAAGCTCCCCTACCCAAAACAGCATGACTTGGGAATTCCGTATTGGATATCTGTATGGACAGAGAAAGTGATTTCAAGATTGTTTACCTATAGCGATTAGTCCTGTACTGTTATAAGATTAATCACTCCTTTTTAGTGGCTCTTCAGTAAGTTTTGTTATTTTCCAGTACTGTTTGATGGGTGGAATGGACTTATCCCATGATAATCAAGGAGAAGAACCATCATGGTGCAGTCACTGATAAGCAATTATAATGTAAAATAACAGCAATGAACTCAAATTGCCCCTCACTGCCCATCACTGCTCTGCTTTTTATAGTAATAATATAGTCCATTAAAACCTACAATCACTGTAATGTTTATGCATTATTGGGGAGATAAATTGCATAATTCTCATTTTGCAATTTAAATGTAATTATGAGCTTACTAATGACTAAAACCTGAATTTGCTAGACTATCAGTTTTTCTAACACTTGCCAAAATTATAGGTAATTACTTAGAGCTCACAATAATTATAAGTCCATCTTTTAAATAATTAATGTGCACTTTCATGGTACAAAACAGCTAGTAATCAAACGACCTCTGGCTTTTACAGCAAGCCCATGCAATTAGTCTTATTGTGTAGGTCTATAGAAATGTACCCATTACAAGAGTCTGTTAAGTTAGCAGGCTTGATATTGATGGCTGTTGCATTTTATGGTACCAGACAATGATTAACACACAACAGCCTTTAGAAATGTGGGTGAGGACAAAATCTGAGTGCATTTTCTGAGCCACAGGATGCAAATCCAGAACAGTAATTACAGGTGAGAGGAGTCTGAAGTTACGCTCTATTGTCTTTTGGACTGTCAGATATTCTGCCAAGGGGATTTCTCAAGTGCATTCATCTTTTCCATCCTGCGACTCAGATCATTAGCCTGAGAAAGAACCAGCAACCTGTCCTGGAGGGTCTGCATTGTATTAGACCAATTACTTTTATTGTGGTAGCACCTATCAGGTTGCCTCACTGCTGCCCTAGGGTAGGCGCTGCAGAAGCACAGCATAAATGTTTCTTCCTCCTGAGTCTCAAAATTTAATGGGATGTCAGTGGGAAATAGATTTCTCAACCTGTGAAGCCCATAGATGTCTGCTTGCCAGATGCATCCAGCCCAAATGGCCTTAACTTCCGTGCTTAGCATTACCTGGTGGTGAAGCTTTCTTGAGAGCCTGGAGCGTATGTACAGAAACCAGAAGGCACAGGGCTGACTTGGTTGGCTTAGTCTGAGCCCATGTGCCAAAAACTTCTGTACATTCAATCTTGTTTCCCAGCAATGTGCCATATCCTCTCACTTTGCATTTTTAAAGTCTAAATAAAAGGTCTTGATTAGATAAAGCCAAAGCTGATGACAGCAGTGATTCTGGTGTTTGCTGTTTTCTCTGCAAACCTGTCTCTTAGACAAAGTTTTACAGTATTATTTTCTTCAAAGAAACAAAACAAAAGAACAAAATAAAGCAACTCTATGGAAGGCAAAATCAAACCTTAAGATGAGTGTAAGCGCTTTTAGGGTCAATGTATGGATCTCAGCAGTGCTGCGCTATAAATGCAGTGCTGTCTTTGTAGCCTAAGTGAAGTGTTCTTGTCAAACTCGTGTTCCTCAGCTCCGCAATCTGCCCTTTGCCTGCCCCGTCTCAGTACACCGCGCGCCTCTCCTCCCTTAGCCCCAGCACCTGTAACCAGGCAGCAGCGTGTCACGGCTGCCCTCTGACGAGACATCGCCATCCATTCTGATCCCACCTGCGGCACCAGAGTGGAACTATGAGCAAATCACTTCGCCTCTTTGAACCCCGGTTTACCTGTCTCTAAAATGAGAATTATGGTAACAGTTACCTAGCGCACCAGGGTGATGGGAGGATTAATTAATGTTTATAAAGACTTTGAGGTCTTCAGCTGAAAATTTCTACAGTATATAAGTGCAAAGTAATTATGATTATCATTACTTTCATTTGCATGTATAGACTGTAATTAGCCGTGGATTGTATTGCATTGACTGTGAATAATTTAAAAGCTCTCTCAGGAAGGTGTCACTTTAAATGTTTTCACATTTTGCATTCAATAATACCAAGGTTTAGCTTCTTTTTCCCTTTCCTTACCCTCTGATAGCGATATATCCTACAGTGTTAGTTTACTGGAGCCCTGAATGTAAAGAAATCTCTCTTTCTTCCCATTTTCCTTCATTTTGTTGGTTCTGCTCTGGTAAATGCTGATAAAGGACCTTATTTTCACACTGCAGGCTGTTGTCCTGGCAGGTCCCTCCTGTGGACACCCCGGGGAGGGAGCCTTGGCCGCCCCACTGGCACTCACGGGCTGTTCTCAGGGCACCTCCGAACTGCCCCAGGCACAGCCAGGCTGTAGGTGTGATGGGGGCTATGTGTGTCCGTAGCTCTTGGACAGCTCTGCTGAGTGCCCACTCCATGTTTACTTTGTGACTCCACTCCTTGTGGAACATAGAATGATTCTCATTTTCTCATCTTCTCTGCATGCCTTGCAGCATAAAGGAGTAAGGAAGAAGGAACAATGGCTAGAGACTCATTCTCTGGGCTTGTATCCTTTCAAATGCTTCTCAAATGTCTCTTTAAGCCTTGTTTTGCAAACCCGTGTATCACGTGTGACAGCTGCTCACACTTTCTAGACATATCCTCAAGCTGAATTCAAGAAATAGTCTTTGTAGCAATTCCGGTTCCCTTGGAACCAAATAGATTTGGGAAAAGAGACACATCCCCCAGGTCGTTTCAGGACTCAGCTATAATTACAAACAGGCTTATCCTAATTGGAACTGGAGCAGTTAAGTTAGGACCACGGCTACTGGGTGGAGGGGAAGGAGGAGGACAGGCCAGACCTTAGCAAGTACTGCTTACTTTCATGGGTTATTTTGAAAGACATGTTGCACTCATTTAAGTGCCTCACTTAAATGCTTAAAAAAAGCTGAGCATCCATTTTCTTGCTCTGCACCTTCTGAAGACATGGACATCTAAATATCTAAACTGCTTAAATGCCTAAAAACTCAGTTTTGTCTGATCTGTGCATACATCCACTTTCTGTTGGAGATGGGAGCTGGAGCTAAAGCACTGTTTGGTAGGTGGTCCCCTGTGGCCTGAGGATTTATTGTCTAGGAACATAACGACCAGTAGGTTTTTATGATCTGTGAATCCCAGGAAGTCAAAGCCAGTTTGTTTGTTTAGTGACCCTAAACCCAAGGCCCTGTCTTTGGAGCTTATTTGAGATTTTTATTTTATGCTGTGAAAGCAGAAGTAATTGTGCTTCTTAAGCAAACACTGAGAAATGCACTTAATTTAACATCTCTTAATTAGGCAAAGGAGAAATTGTTGTTTGTATTACATGTCAGAATTATGCACGTGTTGATAGAAGGCAGGAACTGCAGCTCCTCTGTTACCTGGGCCTGACCCAGCCGTGCGCTGTGCAGTCCATGTGGTGGGGCCCCACTCAGGGCCCCCTGCACCTTGCTGGTCATTCTGCATCCAGTCGAGCCTCGTGCATGAGGTGTGCCTGCTGCCACTGCTGAGGAGTGGAGCAGCTAAGAACCAGTAGAACATGTCCAGTCGAGTGGCATATTCGCACAGAGGTTTCCTATTGCTTGGTTTCATGGCTTGGCATCCTGACCTTAGCCGAAGATGGTGGAACACTGTAGTAGTCACTTAGCAGCACACCGCGGAGACGTTTTCTGTGATGACTTTGGGGTGATACAGAAGACCACCTGAATTTGTTGTGAGGGAAATACTCTTGTTTTCTAATGCTTGAGCTAAATTTACAGTTGACAGTGCTATCCATCACTTCAAACTACCTTGAAAAAACTCATACTGCCTACAGTAGTATCTGAAACTCATAATCTTCTAAATGTGTCTGTCCCTCTGAGGAAGAGAGAGAGGCACAGTGCTGTCATCCTGTTGTTACTGGTGGAGAGCAGAAGCAGAAGGAGCCTGTGGTAGAGCACGTACTTTTGACAGAGCAGAGCTGAGGGGGAGAGGAGGCATCTTTAAAACACTTAAAAAGGGGAAGAGAGTAATATGTCCTTGTTATCTGCAGTAGACAGAACAAGGACATTTAAGCTTTTTACTGCAGCCAGTGAGATTCAGATTGCCTGCTATGAAAAGATTTTCATGAAATATATGGTGAGGACTGGAACAGACAGCCTTGGGAGGCCCTGCAGCTGGGGCGAGTGAGTGGCTCTGAAACATAACACCAGGATATAGACAAATAAGTAGGGGGATAGATTACATGTTGTGTTGAAGACCCTTCTGGCCCTCTCATACAAGACTGACTGGATCACTCATGCTTTGAGTCCCAGGTTAGCTTCTAATCCCAGGACTTGCCCTTTTCACATGCTGAAGAATGCATAATTTATATATAAAGTCTGGGTAGGGATTTATCATATGGTGATTCATACAGGCTAAATATAGGCATCTAAATGAAGGCAGCATGGAACACAGCAGTTTGGGCCAGGTAGCTCAGAATTGTTTGAAGATTTTTTTGTTTTCTTTTTATGTTTTGAATAATGAGGTTGGGATTCTCCATCTGGTTCTGCTGCTGTCAATGTGAGCTGCTACTGAGCACAGCAGTGACCTCCCCAACAGCAAAATTACTTCGGGTCAAGCTGGGGACTGTCTCTTCCTCCATTATAACAGCAGTCGGGGTACTCCTAATCTTTTAACCTCCAGTGAAAGAGAGAATCCACAATGAAAAGCGTTTCTGCTTCTTTAGGCTTTTCCTGGAGGCAAGAGTTAGCGTTACAAAGTGGTAACTGAAACCCGAATCTCGTTCACTTATTTGAAATGACTACAGGAAATCAAGTTATCCTGCCGGTCTGTTGATACCAATATGCTCTTAGTTTCTCTTCCTCTGCGGCAAAGTGCACAGTGATAACCTTGTAGGAAATGTTTGGATATCTCCCAGTAATAAAGAGGGTGTGTGTCCAGCGTGCAGCATTGACTGAAACTATGTAGCACACTCAAATGTATAGATTGAAAGAAATCAAGAGTTGTTTACCGTATCCGTAAATGTGAATCAGTGGCTTGTTAGTCCATGCCAGCCTCATTAAATTAACTGTATTTGAAAGAGTGAATGATTTTATGGTGATGGATAATCTACCTACAGTACCACGTTATCAGAGAAGATGTGGAACCTGGGAAGGCAGTGAAAATAGTTCATTTGAGAAGTGAAGACTGCTATCAGCAAAATGCTTTTGCAGGTAGTTATGCATGTTGAATTACTGTGGAGAGACAGGGCAGGAGCATCAGCTGACCTAACCTGGCGTAGTTCTGGTGACTTCAGTGCAGATGCAGGGATTTACATCTGCTGAGGATCAGGGTCTGATCCAAAGCCAGAGATGAAGTCCATCAAGAGACTGCTGGTGATTTCGGTGGGTCGAGGTTGCTAGTGTGTAAATTCACACTGCTCAGCCACCTAAGCCTCACCACACAAACAGTACTACCTTAAGCGTGAATATTGCCCCGCTGAACAGTTAAGGCTGTAGTGAACACCTTGGAACAGCTGAGCACCTGATCTTCCCAGATGTGCTTTATTCACAACATGTGCTGTCTTAAGGCTACTGATACTGCATTGCTATTTAGATAAATCGGGGCCAAAATAATTAGGGTAAAAGGTGGGTCCAAGAAGAAAGATCTTCCTCAATTCCCTCTAGTGTTGTTCCTTATTGGCTCGTCCCATGGAGAAGTTAAGATTCCACACATAAAATTGTTTGTGTAAGAATGGCCACACCAGATTAGACATTCTCCTGTCCAAAAACATGACCTGGTCTGGGGAGTGAGACAAGTTTACGCTTGGACTTTCTTCATGCTTTTTATTAGTGGGGTTTCAGGACGCTGGCTTGGGCTGTGGTTGTGAAGACAGTGCAGTGTCATTCCTGACCGGTCCCATTTCTTTGTTCTACTGCAGGAAACATGTTGCTCCATGGTATTTTGCAAAGGGAGGCTGGGAGCCATCTCTCTGAGTTCCTGGCAGTAGGTGTGAGATAAGAAGAATATACACAAACATGTTTTTTTAATTTGCACTCTCCCAAGCAGACTAAATGAGAGTAATTCTTTGGGGCGTCAGTATTCAGATCACATCTTCATGCAAACAGATCTGTTGTTGCTGTAATTAGGCTTAGTTTACGAAATCCTTCACTAGCATTTTACAAACTGGCTGGTGATTTTTTAAGTGCCCAGTTACCTTGAAAACAAAATCATTAAAGTCTCTCATGTTAGAGGTCTGAACAATTGTAACTTAGAAATCTTAGATAAGAGTGGTTAGCCTCAGTCAGACCAAAAATTCAATCAGACAGATAGCTGTGATTTATTCTCTGACAGATAATAGAGGATGCTTAAGAAGGAGTGTAGGAGAGAAGTCAATTTAGGATGACTGTTTCCCTGGTACATCCTCCCACCTCCAGGCAATCGGTGGTTTAAAGTCATTGTGGCTGCTGGCACAGGCAGTGCAGCCTCGGCAGCCCATGCTGGACTTGAGCTGGTTCCTGCAGACAAGAGAGTTTGATGTGACATCCCTGTTGATCCAGCTGCCCTGCTCCACGTGTGTGAATTAGTATCTCCACTCACTAGCTGCAGCCTGAGAAGATACATAGGTACAAGCGTGGCTTGTAATTAGAAGTGACAATCCATGGCTCTCCTCTCCATCTCCAAAAGCTGCTACAACCCCTTCACCAAAAGCTGCTGGAATAGTGGAACTATCCCTTCAATTAGAAGCATATTAATAAATCCATCTTGTTCTCTAATCCCCACACACATAGTACAGTGATTCATTAGCACAGGAAGAGGCAATTTAGATTTCCTCAGATAATAGCAGCTGTCACTGATCAAATTAAAGAAGGAAGTGCAAATCTGAAGTTGGGCAAACTGGTCTGGCAGAGAGGAAGGCGACAGGCTGGTGTGAAAACCCTTCCTCCCAGATGAAAGGAGGATGGGGCTGCAGGTGCAGGTAATTCCCAGGGGCATCAGCAGCTCCTCTCTCCTCTCCAAAAGAATCACCCTCAGTGCAGGGACAGACTGTGGCCCCGCTGCAGTCCCCGTGTCTAGAGCCTGAGAGGGTGCTCTTGCCAGTAAGCACAACTTCACCAGGGCTTTGAAATGTGCAGAAATAGCTGGTGCGCACAGTGCTTTGTGCAAAATCTCCTTTGTTAACATGGAAGAGTTGGGGTTTGAACCCACAGATATATTTTTCAGAAATGATCAGGCTTCACTTGCCAAGGGGTGTGCACGTGTCCTCAGTGGAAGCCCCTCAGGGATGCTACACTACCTGGGCAACCAGAATAAAAGGGAAAAAAAATTGTACTTGGCTTTTCTGTGTGAAGAATGCAACGTTTGGTGGTTTGTTGGGGGTTTTTTGGGGTTTGGGGGTTTTGGGGTTTTTTGTTGGTTTTTTTTAATATATTGATGGTACAGCTGGTATTTGTGCTAAGCAGCATGCACTGTTACTGACGTCAGTACTCCTCAGCAAGAGAGGGCCACCCAGGCTGGGTGCACCAGGAGCAGCTCTAGCTCAGGGTCTTCTCTCCGACAGGCATCAGAAGCAGACACCTTAGACTGTAAGTGCTGAATCCCCCGACAGACATATAGGGAACAAACGCCTCAGAGGAGCCTGCACTGAAAGAAAATATTAAGATCTTTTCCCCATTTTGACAGCCATCAACTTGAGACAGCCATGATAGGCATATGTATTTCCAATGCCTTTTCAAATCTTTTTTGCTTTTCCTTCAGGAACATCCCATGGCAATGAGTGCTGTAGGCTAATCACAGTATAAAAATATTTCTTTATGCTGGCTTTGAATTTTTCTCCTTTCAGCTCCTTTGAAAGCTCCTCACTGGTGTGCTGTGACAAGAACAAAAGGTCTCATCGTCCTTTCTCCAACCTACTTGTGATGTTATCTACATTTATCGCACCATTCTTGTTTGTCCCCTTTGTGAAGCAGTGGCTTACTGACTGGTCTTTGTATGTGAAGAGGTAGTTGTAAGTGGGTTTAGCTCCGTGTGAAGGATGGGAGGCTCAGGGCCATGGCCACCCATTGCAAGGGGCAGGGGGGGCAGGTAGTGTTGCAGACCATGTGCAGGGCTCTGACCCTGGGGTGGAAATTTGCAAGCTCGCTGCAAAAAAAGGATGCTCCAAGTATGTTTCTGATTGAAATTTTGATTAAATTGATGAAGTCTCTCTTGTTTTGGTAGTGGTCTAACCAATTAAACGTATGGAATAACAGGAGAAACATGAAGCAGCCTGTCCCCAGGCCTTGCTGCCACTCACGCTGTGCGATTTCAGCCATTCCATGCTTGTCCTGTGTATTCTCCCCTGAAGCAGAGCAATTTTGTAGGTTTGCCTAGTGTCCAACTTTGCCTGTGTATGTTAAAAGCAGGAGATCAAAGGAACGAAAGTGCTCCCTTCGCTAGCACTTCAATCAGTGATATGAGCAATTAAAATACGAATTAATCTAAGGAAGATGAAAATGCAGATTTTGAATAGGAGCCGTTGGAGTCACCTTGAACTTGTGCTTAGTGCTGTTTAGCCTGGGTGATTAAAGACACTTACACTCGATTAAAAACCTTGCCTTTCTAATGTGAAAAGCACCTTGTCAGCTGGGTGTCCTGCCAGGAGTAACCTTTCTATTGACTGTCCTGTCTATTAATTCAAAAGAACTTAATAGTGTCCTTGTGTAGAAAAACAAACAGCCCAAGTTTATGTGGCAAGGAGAGGCAGTGGGAGCCTGTATCTTCCCAACACGGTTATGGCAATAGGGAAGACAATAGCAATTCTCTTTGCCTTTGTCCTGAGCTGATTGACTATTGTCAGACTGTTCGGCTACCGCAGTTTGTGCTTTAGGAAGGAGGAACGTGAACCCAGCACGTGGGAATGAATGTCTTGGTGTCACTGCTGGGCTTGTGAACCTGTCGGAGCCCATGTCCAGCCAGCACTGGGGATGTGGCCGGTGCGGTGGCAGGGGCTCCATGCTGGGCCTGGAGATGCAGGACCACGTGCTGTGGGTCAGACGACTGCGGGGAAATGGGGTTGAGTTATTCGGAGAAAGGAAAAGGGTGAACAGGAAAAGGGGAACGTGTTTATATGTTGATGTAATAATCTGGCTTCAAAAAGGGAGCTACTGGGTCAGGTCCAACCCTGGGGAGGGATGGGAGACTGCTCCTTCCCAGAGTGTGCTGGGGGGGGTTGCAAGCAGCCAGGGCCTGGGGAGAGCCCAGAGTGCAGCAGGGAGCTGGTCACCGCGAGGTCAGGGACAACGCCAGGCCTTGGCCGTGGCACACAAAGGCTTCGGAGCTATCCGGAGTGCCTACATGCAGTTGTCTGCACTGAGAGCAAGCCTTAAGAAAAGAATCTGTCCCCCAGGAACACAGAGGGAAGCTTTATCTTATGCACACAGTCACAAGTATCATAAAAAGAAAAGCTGTTAGTTGTATTTCCTATTAAAATAAAACTTCATTTGGGGTTTTTAAAGCCCTTCCATGGTGCCCTCGTACAGTAGGTCTGGGCAGATCTACCCAAGAGATCTGGCTGCCTTGTTTTCTGTCATAGCAATGTTTCTCAACTAGTTTAAAATACGATTTTAAAGAAATTTTCATTATATGCAGAAAATACAATTTTCTTGATGCAGAAGACTCCATCCACTACTGGTCATTTTAAATCATGAAAGGTACTCAGAACATAAATAGCCTAGTAATACAGTCTGCTTGCTACACATGATTGTCAGCTTTGCCAGGCATCAAATCCCCATCCTCTCTCTTTTTTTTTTTTTTTCTTAGCCCAAGAACCTCAGACATTATTAACTGATCTAAAACATGTTCTAAAACATCTTCTCTGTGAACTGTTACTCCTTTCTGGTCCCACCAGTAAATACCACCAGTGGTAGCACCCAGGCCTGTGGGGATGGTACCTCCTCTCTGCTAGAGGACGGCAGAGTGGATGAGTGCTCAACTGGACTGCAAAAGATAGAATACTCTGTAAATTGAGGTTTTCCATATTTGATTTTAAATCAAAAACCGGCTCATCCTAACATGGGTGAAAACGTTTCTGGTGGCTGTTGGGAGCTCGTGGTTCTGGAGTGCCAAACTAAACTTTGGTCAGTAGGAAACATAGTCATGCGGCAGCCACGGAGGTTTGGTATTTCCCGCCTATCCTAGTAAGAGCACTTATTGGAAACAATAATGCACTGGGAGAAGTAACGCTGTTTATGCCAATAAGCTGCATGTAAAAATGTTTAATCGCTTTCCCTCAGCTCTGTTACCAGTTATTTTTAGCTGTAACAGCCAGTAAAGATCCAATGCAGTTTCCCCTGACAAGCTTCTTTTTAACCACAGTTGGTGCTGAATTAGTTCCTAAATAAGCCTCTAGTCATCACTTGAAAGGACTGTGCTAAGTATATTATAATGGAGCTCATAATAAACACATTTCCCTGAAATAATGCTATAGGATGAAATACATCAGGTTTCTGTGTTAACCACCTAGCCAAGAGAGGTAAATGGAATTGAAACATCGCTTCTGTCATTTATACATGGGAGGGAGAGACACGCTTTCTCATTACAGGTACTTTAGGGCTATGTTTAAATAAAACACCTTCTGTTGGCTTGCCCTTGAACTCTGTCCCAACTCTGTCCCCTTCGTCCAATTAAGCAGAACTCTGTGAAAGAGGATCGTAGCTCAGAGCTCACCCCGCAAACTGTACAGCTCTGTAAAGACTCAGATCTAATCCTACCATCGTGAGGGGTTTAAAAAGTTTAAATCAATTGTCTGTGGAAAATCAATTATGAAGCAGACCAGTTTGCCTTTGTGGTGAATGGAACTGATTCATCTGTGGAGGGTTTTCCTGTTTGGAAAGAATTATGTTTGAGGTCTACGGCAGCAAATATTGGGAGAGAAACTGAACTACTTCCTACTTAATGATAAGCAAAGTACCAGCCAGAGCTGCTTTCACCACTGAGCTCAGCGCTTCAGCTGGTGATAGCAGTTCTTTTACTGTCATGTCTCTTGTGGTGACATGCTTCAAGTGTTCTAGTAAATTCACTGATCCTGCTTCACCCTGTTATTTTTGTGAAAACATGAATTTGGCTGACAGTGCAAGTTACTGCACCATATACAATAGCCCAGCAAAATCCCAGCTAGTAGTGATTTCCTCTGAGTCCTTGTTTAATAATTTTAAAATGTTGTTGAGCATTCACAAATTGTCACTGACATCAAGGGATGTTAGGTATCACTAACGGGAAAACTCTCATTAACTTTAGTAACTTCAGACTTAGCCCTTTGCTCCTGGTAAGAGTTAACACATCTCTGGATAGGAGAATAGGACGTGGTTATTAAAGAATAGCAAAATAGCAAAAAAGCAAAATACTGCTGCTGTCAAAGGTTTCCACACAGCTTGATTCTAGCTTTACCTCTGTTAGGAGAAGAGGTGAAAAACACAGTGTTCAGTGCAGGAAATTGCGGTGATAGAAGGGAAAAGGAATAAGAAAACGTTTCCAGATATATAGCCCTTTTTGGATATATCTTTCCAGGTATAAAGAAAACAATTTTATTATGAGAGTGGTCGAACACCAGAACAGAGGCCCAGAGAGGTGTTGGGGAGGTTGTGGGATCTCTACCAGTGGAGATATTTGAAACAAGACGAAGTCCTTGGCAATCTGATCTAGATGGGACACTTTTGAGCAGGAGGTTGGCATAAACCTCCAAAAGTCCTTTCCAACTTAATTTATTCAGTGATTCTGTTTCTTACCTGGTCCCACATGCATCCTGCAGATATCAGTGGTGAGGGAACTTGTGTCAAATAACTATCATTAGAAGCATTTCCTGGTTGGTGGTATGCGTTCAACACTCTCCAGTGCTTGAAGACCATTCAGAACAAATAAGAATCCTCAGCGAAACAAGTTAGTATTAACAATAATTTGTTTTTCCTATGCATCAGATGTCTCCAAGGGAGCAGAGACAATGCAGTGCTTCAAATTATTAAATCACAGGTTTGAATTGTGTATTTTTTTTCTCTGAAAACCCGGTGTTGACTCAGTGTCTGGCAATAGCTGAGTATCTTGGCATTACAAATAGAAGATGGAAAAGTGAATTACTGTGAAACACCAGATTCACTCTAAGCATCTACCGGTCACCTCATCAGTTGCGTTGAACTATGTGCAGTCTTCCAACAACAGAAAGCAGATTCTGGTCTCTTCTTTCACTAGCTTTACTTCCTTCCTCCATTATTTCTTTGTTTTTTCCCTTCTTCTGGGGATGTTTTTCAGAATTGTGTGATACTTGATATGACACAAGTGGGCAATAAAGCAAAAATTGTTGCAGAGTCATTTTAGTTATGGAGTGCCATTAAAGCTGTTGTTTATTTGCTGTCATTGAATCGACAGAGCTTGATTTAGAACTTGTCAATGGATTTCTGCTGCTGGAGATGGGGTATGGAATTTAATATCAGCATTTAACAGTGATAAGGAAAAGGAAGCACTTTCACTGGCCTCCATTGCACAGGAAACACTGTCTCACCATAATGGTACGCTGAGGCTGCAATTACTCCTTTGCTGTACGAAGTGCCAAGATGGGGAAGAAAACAGTCTATTTGTTGGGTTAAATCAGGCACAGACCGTGCAAGTTGGGGTGCTGGTCGAACAGCAGCAGGATAACTCTTCAGGAACCCTTTTAATAAAAAATTAGCTCAGAAGGGAAGGGTGGTTATGGAAGCAAAGAACTTGGTCGTATTTCTTTGTCCTTATTACAGCCCGAAAAGCGATGGAGAAAGGAAAAGCAGAAGAGGATGAACCTACAGTTATGAATGGTCAAGCAGCAGCAGTAGTGGGAGATCTGCCCATAGAAACACCTGGCACAGGTAAATGAACAGTGAGACAGCTCGTCATGTACATAACCTGGTCAGACAGCGGGAGGACTGGAAGAATTGGTGAGTCATAGAGAGTATTACAGTTTTTATTTTCCCACATCTTCCATTTTATTGTTTTATGAAGTAGTATTGAGATGATTTTAAAACAGTGCAGTCCTTGCACTAAAACTTGTCGCAAGTGATTTGCTCTCAGATTGTTCAGGGCAGTACCACAAAAATCCCACAGAAGCCCCTCCTCCCTTGCCACCTTTTGTTTTTGTAGAGCTGTAGAGCAAATGTAATTACAGGTTGGTACAAGGTAAATTGATTGTCTGTTTTTAATTAGAATCAGGCAAGCTTGGTAATCTAACGTGTCCAGGAAAGCTGGATGAGTGTGTAAATGCACCCATGTATTTTATTGATTTGAGTTAAAAATTCAACCACCTCCTGAAATGACACCCATAGAAACCAAAGCACGTTCTAGGATCTGAGACTCACTTTCATACATAGAGTACCAATGTTTTGAAACTTCTTGTCCTCTGGATACAGAAGGAAGACAAGAATATTTAGCAGCTAATATCCCGTATCTTACTGATTTTAGAGAAATAATTCTTTTAGAATAGAGTGAGAGACAAGATGTTATAATTACATCTTGCATACCAGGGATGTAACAGTCACCACCATGAAAGCATCTGTGAGACACAGAGGGTGAAATCCATCCCTCCTCCAGCTCAGAACACAGTCTGTCCCGCTGAATTTGAAGCCCGGCATGGGAATAAATGTCATCTAGTGGCTTCAATGGGATTTGCATTGCATCTGGCATTTTCTGTCATAGTTACTGGAGAATAGTGAGGTATCTCAGAAATTCTGGCATAGTGTTGATTGGGAAATGCTGCGGGAGGGTTGAGTTTAAATGAAAGCAGTGTATATCAAAGGAGTTGCCGGTGGTTATAGTGCATGCTGATAGCATGGAAGGGGCTTCCATGCAGGGTACTGCCTTTGAGCAGATAACTCTCAGCCCTCTCTTTGAGAGCTGAGACGGAGCCAAAGAATTACACATGCAGTGCCAGAGTTTCCATTAAGGCATGCTTTAAACCAGCCCCAGTCTGGGCTTGATTCTGACCTCTCTCCAGAGGATGCTGTGATGGGCATGAGGCAAGGCTGGGCCTGACTCGTGTGCGGGTATACAAGATCACAGCTATCAGAAGTGTCAAGTCATATCTAGGTTGAAGTTGCTCAGAGTCAAGCTTTCTGCTGTCATGCCCCAAAATACTTCACTGAGACATGCAAGTACCTAAATACGGATTTAGATGCCTACCTTTTAAAACACCTAAGATCAAAAATCGTGCTGCAGGTTTGATCTCCTGTGACTTCTGTTTCCTCTCTGCTATGATGAGTAAAAATCCTCTCTGTGGCTGTTGTGGTCCCTGGAGGAGAAGCTGTCTTCTGTCTCTAAAACTCAGTTGAGGTAGGGCCACACCTGGCCAGTGGCACTGAGCCCAGGGTCTTGCGGGGTTAAACTTTATAGTGAGGGATAAGAAATAGGAAATTCAGGCTGGCCTGGACATCTCATTCACTTGGCTTTTCTGAGACCAAACAACCCTTAACCCCCAGGGCTGAGGGCAGATTGCTGATGGCTTTGTGACATGATAGCATAAAGGAGGATAGGGGAGGGCAGTTCTCAGAGGGTAAAATTTTCAGGACAGCGATGTTCTGCTGGTAGCCCTTTGTCTTGGAGGACCTTTTTGCAGTGTGCAGAGCCCGCGATTAAGGCCCCTGCTCCACAATCCTGGCACTGTGCCTCCTCAGGCTCTCCTTCCTCAGCTTCTCTCCCCTGTATCTCCTTAATGTTCCCAGCTTCTCATCAGAGGATTTCCTCTGTTTCTGTGTCGTATCTGCTTGGAGGAAGCATTTTTTTCTTGCCCTCTTTCTTGTGCCTTGTTGTAAGTGTACTTCCCACTCTGCCATATTGCACCTGCTGGGTTGGCTTGCTTCTTCTCTTTTAATACTGGAAAAGTGTCTTACCCTCACTAACCTCCTGGTTGGTAAAATAAGAGCCACAGCATAGGGACATTTATATGAATCTGACTTACTATCCGAGACTGGAATAACAAGTGTTTCTGTGGGATGATAACATGGTAAGAAGCATGAGGGACAAGCACTAATTGCCCTTTAAGCAACTCAAGCCTAATACTCTCCTACTGTTAATTCTTCATTTTCCTGAGCTCCACAGTCACAGTAGTAGTGCAGTTCGGGGAAGTCAGGACTATATTGGCTTAAAAATGGTAAATGCTTTAATAAACCGATCTGTACAGCCAGTGTCGAAGTGCAACGAAGGAGATACAGGCAGACGGTCGTGTTGGGACAAAGGGCTGCTGTTCGGTCAGGGAGGCAACTCTGCTTCATCTGCAAGCCAAAGTCCCTGTTGCTCAGGTATCTCCTCTTGCCTAATTAAATTGTCTGTGTGCTTAGGTGGAGAGAGATGCAAAGTGCAGAAACAGTGTACAGTGCTTACATAACCTAAGTGATTTCTGCAGCAATCATTGTAGGAGTTAGCTAATGGCAGGGTACGGGGGCCTCCCGCTGAGTTTCCATTACCTTGTAATTTTCAGCTTGTTCACTGTTGCAAGAAAGCCCCTCTGTCTTGTAATTCCTCCAGCATTCATGTCTCATCTTCCCCAGGCTTGAAGTACATAAGATGCTTTCTGCTGGGGGATTTATTGAGATAAGTTATTGAAGTCAAGCAGTGAGGCAAGCATCCAATATTATGCTATTCATCTCTGAATTTATGTTCCCACTTTCTTTTGAAGGTCTAATGTAATCACAAACAATTTGTTTTGTATATGTTTAAAAATTCATAATTTTCTTGTACAATGGAAAAAACAGCACTTGTAGCTCATTAGTAGTGGGATTCACAAAACATCTGGCTTTTCCTTTTAATGTAATTTCTGTGTGACTAAAATTCTGCCTTCATTTTGAGCAGTTCAAATGAGGAGGTACAATCACTCCGCCAGAAACCCATTAAATGTGTCCATGAGTCAGCCCGTGTAATCTTCCAAGTGCGTTTGGGAGAATTACAATCTTTTTTTCCTCTGGCATATTCTGATCAGCTTCCCGGGGAGTGGGAGAACCCCATTCTGCTGACCCTCTCATAGGGAGGTCTCTGCTCCTTGGTTCTTTGCTGCTCTGTCACACCCACTGGGGCTCCGTGTGCTCCGTGCTGTACATGTGCTTCAGAGAAGAGTGCCTGTTAATGAGCTTCCAGTTTACAGAAAGTGAAAGAAAGGCAGTAGGATTGTCCCTGTCCTACTACAGGTATTGATGTTAGCAGAGACATTAAGGGCCAGATTTACAAGTATGTCAAGCACATAAAAACTCCACCAGGTAGCAACTCAGTGCAGGGGAGCTTAGTGCTTCTGGAACAAACCAGACCCAGAGGATTCTGGCCAGTCTCGCTTGGGATGTCTGTGGTCAAGCTGGCAATTAACTGAGCCACCTTCTTCCCATTCCTTAACTACAAGCCAACCACTTATTTTTGAGGAGCTGACATTTGACTGTAAGCTGAATGTTTGGAAAGAATAAAAAGACCCCAGGAGCCACAGCAAACGAAGAGTCAAGTGCTGATCACAAGCAACACTACTGGTATGAAGCATGGGCAAGGTCTTTAGGGCTTACTCCAAAGCACACCAGAGTCGGAAAGAGTCTCTTCTAAATGTCAGGTCAGGAACTTACTACTGCTGTGTCAGATGTTAAAGCTGTTGCTGCTGTGTACTGCTAACATAATAGTGATTTTCTTCCAGGGCAACAAATAACACTGTCCAGGTTGATAGGGAGGAAAATGTGAAGCAGTGAAATTGCCAAATTTATAGAAACAGTGAAACATCCTGGGTCTGGAAAATCATACATTAAGTAGGATGTATTTTGCTATGCGCAGGGTTAACAGTATTCTCAAGCTCTTCAGTTGCTCCTGAGAAGAAAGCTGAGAAAGCAGCTGTAAGCTTAATGAAACTACATGCAAAACTTCAGAGGAGGATTGTCTGCCTAAGTGACTCAGCAGCAGCTGATAGCCCCTGATTCCACCTCCTGCCATGGCAGTCAGCCTGTGCAGGTTTGTGCATTTATCGAGCTTAATCCACTTCCAGCCTGGGAACTTCAGAAATTCAATGCAGATGTGCACCTACCTGGGGTGGCTGTTACAAGGCTCAAGCTACAGCTGAGCTCTTTGCATAAAGGTTTCTGATTCCAACTAGATGTGCAAAACATTGTGGGAGCTGTCCTGACACTGAGAGATGCTCACACGCTCCCTGAGATTAGCTTCATGCTACATCCCTATGGCTTTGGTTTGCATTACAGTTCTTGTGTCTTTGGATGTGTAAATGTACTACTGCCAAGGCACAACCACTTACTGGTGGTGGAGGATGATCTCTGCCTCCAGTTTATACCTATTTCTGTCATTACTTATTGGCCTCCTAAATATATCCTGTTAGTCTGGCAGCTGCAGTTTACATTCCTGAGGGAAAACCTCATTTCCAAGGTGCTCTCACTGGTTACAGTATCCTGAAAACAGGTTTCACTGGAACAGCCCATCACTTGCACAATTTCCAGCTGTTTGATCTCCCTCGTGGCAGTAACGTCAGATAGAAAAAATGACTTTCCCAGAGGACTCTGTCTTTACTGCGAGGCAAAAGGGATATACAGGCAGTAAAAAGTCAAGCTGAAATCAAGCTGAGCACAGGCTGCCGGTGGGGGCTGGCACAGGAGTCAAGTTCCAGGACCCCAGAGCCATTCAGGTGAAGTACAGTGTGGGCACAGTTAATGAGATTTGAGTTTCTGGCTCATACGGTCACTTTTTAATGTCTTTCTTGAAATATTCCAGCTAGTCAAGGCGCATCTCTCGCCATGCTATGTTTGGGCTGGCTGCCTGTCTGCACTCTGTATTACTTTCAAATTATGACCAAGGGGTTGTGTGAGCCGCAAGTGCTGAGGAGAAGCCAAGGCTGTTTCTTCCAGCTCCCCACAGCTTCCCCTGCCAAGCCATTTTCCGGCCTCGGGAGAAGGTTGGTTCAGATGACCACGCAGCAAGGCTGGTAAAAGCCGCAGAGCTCGGCTGACTGCAGTCCAGCCGTGGTTGTGGACACAGCTGAGGATGGGTCTCCTCATCCCACAGCCAGGTCCCAGCATTTGGGAGGTTACTTTTTGCGATATTTAGTAGTGATTGAAAGGGTACCAACTCCAAAACTGAGAAACAACAACTTTAGCTGTGAACTTGGACTGTAATTTGGAAGCTGAGTTTTTTCTCTCGTTAAATGTGTCTGGAGGAGGCTACTTACTCTATTTTAAAAATGTCTGTGTGCATATCACACTCCTGTGCTCTAGTAAATCTTCCCTGATTTTTCTCTCCTTGCTGTTACCCACCAGCTACTCACACACTGAAACAAACTTTTCTGAAACCTTTCAAATATCTTTATAATGTAGCATTAGCCAGCAATGTATCCAGTCAGGTAGAGCTCTCAGAGGCATTTGTGAAGCCGGAACAAAATTATCCCAGTGGTGGAGCTTGCAGACACCCACCAGAAACTACTACACAACATAATCTCACCTTTAGGGAGAATACAATTACAAGTGGGCTCAAAGGCGTACAATTAACCCATAGTTAATATTTGTGCATGAAAAAAAAAGTCAGGACACATCATAATCAGTTTACTAGTGAAAGATTTGTCCAACTTTAACTTTTATTAAAAACCCAGACTATGTTGCATTTGTATTAACCTGGCAATTTAAAAACACTTCCTGCTTTCACAAAACCAACCCTGTATGTTGGTCTAAAACTTTGCTTTTCATGTTTTCTTTTTGATGAGGCATGATATTGTTGACTCTCGTTACTTAGGAAGCCTTCTGACATGGTGTCTCTCTGCCTACCCCTGGAATTTGCACTCTGGGGAATTTCGTGAAGGTTCAGGAATGCAAGAGTTGTTCTGTCAAAACAGGACTTTGAGAACCATAAAAATGTGTGCACCAAGTTTAATACTGATGCAAACAGATGTCACAGTTCTACTGAGGGCAGCAGAGCTGCTTCACTTATATTTACTCAGAGCTTTGGTAATTTCTTTTTTTGTAGATCAAGAGTATTATTTCAAGAATATGATAAAACATGGGGTCTGAAAGTTTGTCTAGTTATTGCTGGCTTATGTTATGGATATTGTAGGATTCTCTGAATGCACTGCAGTTTGATTAGCTGAAACTATCATGTTTTAAACAAAGTACAGCTTGGAAAACTTCAGCTTCTATGTCAAGGGCTTCTAGTATTGACTGAACCACACTCTGAGATCACTTGGAGAATCCTTGTTTATGACGTGACACAGAGGAGGTCGTGTGCACTCCTAAGTCCTGTGATGCGAATGTAGCCAGTATGTCCTTCAGCCTGTTTATATTTGTCACACTGGAGTTGTGGTTAGTCTTTGCTGCAAAAACTGGCAGAGTTTGAAACCCAGACCCATTTTCTCCTGAAATCTGGGTCTCATCATAAGACCTCAGCACTCCACTGCCTCCTCGGTCAACAGCAGAATGTGCTTCCTTGAAATGACTACTGCAGGTACAGGTGCAAATCGCACACATGCAGGCACTGAAAATCTTGTGCACGTCTTCTCCTGCGAAGGGGAGCGGAGAGAGGTTTCCATGCAGCAGATGGTGAGGACATTGTGGTGTGTGTCGCCAGGGAGAGCATACAACAGCTAGCTGTGGAACAGAACAACCCTAAGAGGCAGAAAAATAAGAAAACTTCTAGCACACTACATTGTCAATGTGTGGTATACTTCAGATATCATTGAGGTCTTCATTATTTTGCCCCAAAACATAATGAACATCTGTATGCACTCTCATAGGCAGCAGACTCCCAGGATACACAGAGTTGTTAGGTTCAAGCCTCCAGAAGTCCTGTGTGGTGTGTAACACATCTGTGAAATGTTTACAGCATATGGTGTGTGTGTGGAGTCAGACTGGATGATCACCATAGTCTCCTCTGGCCCTCAGGCCTATCAATCCTTGTCCACTCACGGCACAGTAGCCAGTCTGTGCCTTGGCACAGCTCTTGGCGCGGGAAGGGGAGGCCGGGGCTGGCTTGGCAGTTGAGTTAGCGGCTTTGCACCGCTAGCTGTCCGGAGCCCCAGTCCAGCAGTAAGGACAAGGGTGATCCTGCCCGGATGAGGACGTTTTGCCATGTAGCTCACACGTTAGGTGACAGGGAGGGTTTGGACCTACGCTTCCTTCTCCCAGGGACAGTCCTGAAGCAGAGATTTTCTGCAGTGTCATGTTTTTCAGTGCTGTGTGTTCATATGTACGGCTCAGGCTATTTGTAAAATAAGCCCTCTGCCTCTTACACAACTAACCTGCTTCATCTCCCCACCTCTGCTGCTGGGTTTGTCTGGGGCTTACCTGAGGACTAAGTTTCAAGGATCAGTATTTGTAAAGGGAGACAAATTGCCTGAGGTGTTACTGAATCTATGTCAAATGTTTAACATACGGATTTTCATTCATTTCTTTATTTATCCACTTAATTTTTGTGACTTCCTGTAAACACATGGCTGTAATCACTAGGAGACACACTGCTGCTTGAAGCACTACCCTGGTAAAACATGACAGCTCTTGTCTTTCCCCAGTGCTTTCAGAGCTTCAGATGGAAGAAGATGGAGAATTAAGAAGTGATCTCATTATCCTCTATTGTGCAATAACAAAACCCTGGCACTAACACAGCAAATACAGATGGACGTGAAAATAATTGCTTGGTGCAAGTCGGATTTGGATTTTTCCGCTCACTTTATTATCTGGATGCTGAGGGGAATATGAGTGAATTATGGCATGGGAAAGTAGGTCAACATCAAACCTGGAATGGAGGGGAAATGTGGTCAAAAAGTACAACACTGACCCACTTGTAGATGGGCAACTGAAAGACGTACTGAAATTACAGCCAAATTGATCCAACATCTCTTCCTCTGCTTGCGCTTTTGAAGAGCTTGGCAGTGAAACAGTTGTGTAGGCATATGTCCTTTAAAGAAAAAAAAAGGGAGGAAACCCTGTATTGATTTAGACAGAAAAGTCAAATGTTTCTGTTAATGCAACTGTGACAATAAATTAAAAAATATTTCAGGAGCTTCTGGCTCTCAACATGACAGGCCAAGGAGATATGCCTCCCGGAGGAGAACCTCCCCCAGGGGTGGCAGGGAGCAGTGGGAGAGGATTAATGGCTGCACTGCTGAACCGTGCACAATGCACAACATTAGGAGGGCTTTGCTCTAATGAAACCTTCAGCCTTCGGCTGCCTTGCAGACTCTGAATAGCAGCTGCCAGCACTGTGGAGAAGCTCGGCACAATAGAAAAAGGGTCAGACCGAAAAAGCGGAGCTGGAGTTAAAAAGTAGTAAAGACAGAAGGGGAAAAGAAGTGTGTAAGGGAAAGAGTTGGGTTTTTTCCCTTCGGTACCAGCTGGTTGCAGCATTCCTTGTCGGAAAAGCATCATTCTGGGAGGTAAGGTTTGCACACAGGGATTTGGGTGATTTCTCCCAGGGACTGGCCAGCCAGTGCTGCAGCCTGCCTTAAATGGCTGCGGGAAGTGCCGTAGCTAATCCATCTTACTTTCTGTCTTATCTGTATTTCTGGGCCTACAGTGATGAAGTGGACCCTCATCATGAGAGGTGCCACACTAACAGACTAAACACGCTCCTCCTGCTCCAGGATGGTTACCGTTTCAGTGTAAGACAAGAGACAAAGCTTATGTGAAGCACAGGAAAGCACGAGGAGAAATGAGGTGAAGCGCTAGCGTACCACCTGTCCTCCTTAATGCTCAGAGCTATGGGAAAGCTAGACTTAAAACACATCAAACTCAGCAGTTCTCCAAACACCACTCTTCTACAGTTGAAATGCATTAAAAAAAGAGAAACATGTCATTTCATCTCACAGGTGATGCAAGGAGTGTTGACTCAGTTGACTGTGCAGTTGGAACAGTGTTGGTCTGATTCAGCTCTGGGGAGCAAATAAATACCAGTAGGCGCACAAGGGAAGTTTTAGACTAAGCTATTATGAACCACTTATGAACCACTTAAGCCTAGTCAGGAAACTGGAAAGAAATTTTCCCATGGAAAAAATGAGAAATGATCTGATGCTCAGACAGAGCCATAGTCTTTGAGATCCAAAGTCTGTTCCCTTATGGGTGCACTGAAGTGCAAAACTCCAGAGAGATTAGGGTTTTTTAAGCAAAAAAACCCCAAGAATTAGAAGTAAAAGGAGACATATTAGTTAGATTTGCTAATCACATGTAGTTTAACTTTTTTAGCAATCATCACAAATATCTCCAGCACTGTGGCAAGGACACTGCATAACTTAAATACCTGGGGAAAACGTTGCACACAGATTGCTCTAAAGAGAGAGGTGAAGCCTAGGCAGCCTTTGGTTCATGGCTTGATACAATCAGGGAACAAACAGATTTTCCTGATATTAAATGCAATGGCTTTCATTGGTCTGATGTTTAAGGTAATAACCTTTAGCACAACACAACTGCTGCAGTGCCTAGCTTATTTATCTACTTATGGGATCTCCTGGTTTTTTTAGGTTCAGCATATATTTTGCTTTGTGAGAGTTGTAGTTTTGTCTGTCTTTTAAATACCTGTGTGCTCTTCCCCTTGAGCAGGCACTATGGTACGACTTCCGAACCAGAATGCCTCTGGAGGGACCTTCTTCATGGCCTTAGCCCCTTGTCCTAGGAGATGGGAATACCACCACACATCTAGAAAGTGTTTGACTTATCCTATGGATTTGGTTTCGAATGGCTTGTAGTGAAGCCAGCTAAACTGCAGGTTACCAGTGTGGTCTTGTGTTATTTTAACATTAGTACTCTTCTTTTCTTCACATGGATAATTGATGCTGGAACAAGTGCTAATCTGAAATGAAGTGATATAAATTTGGGACAGCTTCCTGGACAGCAGCAGTGATGCTTCAGCTTTTGCCTTACACGGCTGAGACCAGCATGTGACTTGTTCTGTGCTCCAAAGAGAAATGTGATCATATGAAGAGCAGATTGCATTGGTTTACTTTGGTTTGGATTGGATCGGATTGGTTTTCATCCCAGCTGTTTCTAACAAAGGCAGTTTTATATGCTTACATTGCACGGCAAGTTGGAATTTGATTTTATGGACTTGACACGGATTTCATTCAACACACAGATTTGCATAAAATGGCTAATGGTTTATGCTGTGATAATACAAAAGTCAACAACAATGTCAGGGGAAAAAAGGACAAATCAGTGTAGAATGAGAATACCAGCCAGGAATCTCATGACCTAGAGAGACGAGGCTGGGAGAAAGCCGGCGCACGCCAACAAAAGAGTCCTTGCTGCAGGCACAGACCAGAAACCCCAGACAACACAGCAGAAAGGCACTACCTGCAACACAAGTGGCGGCTACATGCTGCCCCAAGGAAAGGGTGTGACACGTGAGGGGACAGGGAACAATTTAGAAAAGAAAAGAAAAGAAAGATGTTTTATCTGAATAATAAGGCAGAAAGCGTCAGCTTATTTATCTGCTTTTGAATTTTAATGATCAGTTCGAGTGATAATTACAGAATTTCTATATTTATATAAAACCAGCACATAAAATAGCACAATTTGATATTTATGAAGTGCCAGTTTTCCATAAATACAGAGATTTGTTAATGAGCGCTGGGAACTATTCATTAAAATTCAGAAGTAGATAAATAATGAATAGGAATTGCTGTTTATTCATTAAAATTCTAAAAAAAAAAAAAGAAAAATATCTCCTCGCTTATTGTTGATGAATCCAACCTGTTTTATAAGCGATTTGTTTTAATTAGTGCCATTTGACACTATTAGTGCCGGAATAGCAGAGTGTCATTCATACTTTGCAGGTTGTAAGTAGGATTGTGTTAAAGCTATCCAAGGCCCTAGGATTAAACAAATTTGGGCCCAACATGAGCATCCCTGACTGCCATGGCTGTGGGTACATCCCCACTCGGGTAGGAAGGGTCAATCAGTCAATGCGTGTGTGATGCTTGGTCCTGGTTAGACCTCCTGCCTCTCCACGGCTTCTGAAGGAGGATTTATTCTCCTCCGAAGGAGGGCTTTGCTGATGAAATTTCAACAGAACAGTAGATTTCAAAGGAAAGGCACAGTTTGAACTTGGTACAGGTCATAGGTTTTGTGTCAAGCTATCTGCAATCTCAGCGGAAGATAAATATTGATTATATTCGGGTCCTTAGTTTTCAAACTTCACTTCTATACTTTCAGACTGACAGCTGGTCTTCTCAGAATATGAAAACTTGGCCCAGGTTTGAGGTCCTGGGCATGGCATTGCTCTTTGGGCCCCTCTACCCTTGAAGGGGGCGGAACATCTCTGCTGTGGATCCATTCATGTGCAGTTGGGCAAGGGCACTGTACTGAGGCCAGGGGGTTCAGCACCTTTCCGGCACAAGCCCTGGGTGCTTCAAGGTGTCCAGGGGCACGTCTGGTGGAACGATATTGGTAAGAAGATGGACAGATGTGTGAAACATCCCTTCACACCACATGCATACCCCCCTGGAGTAGCTACGTGTCAGTGTGGTCAACTTAAGTTTTGCGTAATTGCTGGATGAGGAATTGCTTTGCTGTGTCTGGAAACCTGGATATTCGTATTACATAGCTGACCATCAGCTTAGCCTTCAGACCACTGAAAAATCTGGAGCAACATAATGTTGCGAGCCAGGCACAGCAGTCCGGAAGCAAACTTTCAGACAAAGCCCTCTGGGTTATAGCATTGCCCTTTTCTTCCTCCCTACCTGTGACCGCCTATTTTGTTCCCTTTCATTGCTTTGTTCTGTATATACTTCTGCTTTTATGCTCTTTGAAGCATCCTCCACGCCATGGAGGTGGCTGCGCTGAATGCTGATGAGTGTCTCTGGAAGCCTGGGCAGCATTTTGTTGGTTCGGGGCTCTTCGGGAGAGCTCACCACTTCACCTGGGCCGGCACAGGAGCACAGGGTCAGAGCCGAGGGGGCTTTTCCCTGCTGGCTTCGGGGATGTTGGATCAGGCCCTGCGGGGAGCTGGCTATCTCATTTCTGGCTCTCGCTGGGGAGCACAAGGGGAAAAGTAATGCTGTCAGTTGTGTAACTGTCAAGAACACAAGGTAAAGGGTTGTCAGGGAAAATGTGGAATTGGAAATGAGGATTCGGGGGCCCCTTTAAAAGAACTCTCGTCTCTTTTTTGAAACCAAGACAGACAAAATGGAGCTTAGTATATTAAAAAGCGTCTGAACAGCATTTGGGTTGTAACAGGTCCCCTCTCCACCCCTCTTTCCTTCTGTCTTGCCTTGACCTCTTGCCTTTCCTGGAAAGTTGGATTTAAAACAATAAAATGGGGGAATTATAAGTAGAATACCAAATTGACTCCTGTGGGGAACAGAATTAATTCTACTCAGGAGCAGAAAACGAAACCCAGAAGCATCAAAGCGTAGACATAAATTCAATATCCCACTGAGCCCATCACTTAGGATACTTCACCCTTTCCTGCATGTCTATCTTTCAATCAAATGTAGATATAGCAAAAGGGTTTATTTTACTTTAGCCTGGTGTTACAAAAGTGGAAGGGAAAGAGCAGCAGCAGTTGCTGTCTGTTTGGTGTGTGAGGTTCACAATTTCACAAATGCCAAATGCATTAATCCAACCTGTCATGTTGCAGCTCTGTTTGTAGATCAAATGAGATTAAAAGATTTAGTTGAAGCTTTCCTGATACATTTAAATAATATGACTAGAAATGTAATATTCAGGAAAATTAATATTTTAGAGGAACAGTTCGAAGGACCTGATATATTAATGCCTGCTATATTAAAAAGGAATAGAAAAAGAGGTGGTCCCAATCCTGCAAAACATGTCCATAATGCACTGTGTTTTAGTAGCATCTGGCAACCTAGCATCGCTGGGTTGGCTCACCTCTGGAAATTCCAGCAAGGTGCTTTTGTACAATTACTCATGTGCAGGGCTCAACATTAAGCATACGCTTACACTTTGCTGGATAGGACCTTTAAAAATTGCTGCAATACCATGCCTGGTTTTTCCCTTTGTTTTTCCCAGTGTACCCACTGTTTGATTCCTCTGTATGGGGGAGAACTGGCCTAATCTAGTGTCTCTTTTTACCCCATGGTGTCGATTTGAGAAGAAACTGAAATGTCTCTTTGAAGTGGTGTAATTTCCCGGAGGTAGAGGTCTGATGTACAAGTTTTGTTGAGCAGGAGTGGTATGGACTGTGTGGCTAAATAAAGAGCCATTATAAAACACCTATTCAGGACTGGCTTATTCTGCACCCAGGGCAGCTAGGTGCAGTGTGGAGAGATATATCCAGAGCTCCTCTGGCTTTGGGCTTGGGTGCGAGTGGGGCTGGAGTCATTAGGCTTCTCCTCTGTGGGTCGTGGGCAGCCTGCAGTGGTTCGCTGCAATGAATTGCACCATCTTGTCAGCTTGAAACTAAAATGGAAGAAAAATAATTGAGGATTTCAAGCGTGCTTTGAAGAAAATAAGGTTGATGATATGAGGAGAAAGAAATGTGACATGGCTCTACCTGCAGTAGATACGCTGGCTTTCAGTAGTTCTTTCTGGTTAGGAAGCTGCAGAGGGATGAACCTGTGCTGGAGCAGCTTCAGAGATGGGCTGTTAAGGGTGATCAAGAAGATGAAGAGCTTCTGTCAAACAGAAAGCTTTGGTAGCGTGGCTGAGCAGAGATATGGTTGCTCTCTTTAAGCCCACAGGGAGGAAGGGAGTTTACGCTGTGATGGCGAAGAGCTGTTGAAGAGAACAAATAGATATAGACTGGCCATCAATAAACTGGAAACCTCAAGCTATCACAGGAAGGAAGTTCTGGAGCAGCCTCTGCATAGCAGAAGTGCGGATTGTGAGCTTACCCAGCTTTATAACAAAGCTTCTCTGTTTCTGGAAGGGTTTGTTGGGCAGGGTTGCTTCCTGCAGTCACAGGAGACTGGAGCCACAGGCACACGATGCTGAAAGCAAGGATGTTAAGATTAATTATCCCACATCCAGTCAACTCCGACTCTGGCCAGCCGAAGGTTGTTTGCGTTGCCTGGGGCACCAGTTCGCTGAAAGTGGCTGGAGGGTTAAGTCGAGACAGGCTGTAGGACAGGGGAGGTTTCTGCAGAGACAGGCACCAAGCTGGGAGCAGGGATCAAAGAGGTTTATGTAGTGCTTCTGGATATTGTGAGAGCAGTTGTTATATGCTGTGCTGAGAAAAGAACTGCTGGCACCTTCAGATTCATGATTGTAGGTTATTCTGCAGTGTTGTCAGAAACATCTAAAGGTGTCAGCGCAGTCCTCACCAGGGACTGGGTGCAAGTGTTGCCAATTTAATGTCAGCGCTAAGGTGTTTGAAAGAACCTTCCTCTTTTGGCTATTCCCCATGCCAGTTTGCCCATTTGAGACAGTCTAACAGAAAAATGAATGAGGGTTAAATGCTTGCTGACTATTTTCGTTTGAAGAAAGAACATATGAAGCTTTGGGCAGAAAATCATTGCTGTTTTAACATCTGCTTTTTGCCTTTTTCAATATGTAGTGTAGTAGTTGATAAAAGCATGGCAAGTATATTTTCCAAATCAACAGCTAGTGTAGCAGGAGGCTTGATTCTTGATCATTTTGAGGTTTGGATGATGTTTTTGCCCTCTTTCCTGAACTGTACCAGCCTGTCTTCCAAAGCACAAGTATTCATTAAGTTGTTTTATGTCTCATTGTGCTGCCTGAAACTTTATAGGCCTCCTGTCTTTTAAAGTATATAATGCATATGCAATGGAAACTCCCTTCTAGCTTCTGTTCATAACAAAACAGAGAAAATAAATCAGAAGCAAAATTATGGGCACGATCTCTTGCATGGCACAAAATAGTTCCATGTTGTATCTTCTGCTTTTTTCCCACCTCTCTGAAATTCTCTTACCTACTGACATAGTGAGAACTACATGCTGTGAAAAATCACAGTGTCTACCTTACATATTTCTGACAAGCCCTGGTATTATCCAGGCAGCAATCCGTTACTTATGTATCGAGAGTTGAGAGCATGTGCCTTTAACTCATGTTAACTCACCGTGATTTCAAATATAAACACTGCTCAGAAGTGGGTAAGTAAAAATGAAGGCATTAGGATTCTGTCGTGTCCTGTTACAGTCAACCTTCACATTGTAGCCTACTTCTGAAAATAAGAAGCGGTGGTTTTTTGATCCAGTCATTTTTGGCTAAGCTAAACAGCTGTTTTATTGTTGTTGAAATGTTTCAAAGAAATGGCTTTTTTGCAAAATATTTTCCAGGCATGACATACCCTCCTAGATCTTTTAAGAAACTGCTACGTCTTAAGTTAGGTCCAGTTATAATAGTGTCTGGGTACTTGGGGCCAGATTTGGTCAAGCATTTAGGACAGAAGCTAGCAGTGCCTAGATGGATTTCTGGACACGCTTAGATGGCCAGTTCTCCGGTGAAAGTGGAGCCTGTTTTCTCAAGCTGTGTCGATGGGGGATGGAGTGGGATTTCCGTGTCTGAATTTTAGGCACCGAGATCAGCAAGGCTGAGGTGACAGGAGTGCCCCTGCCAAGGGTTGCAGCAAGGGTTTGGATGTGTCTCTAGAGCCAGCAGCAGCAGCCCTGCCTGGAGCCAGAGCTGCAGCTGGGGTCCCCTCCCCTGCTAGAGCCCACCTGGGGCAGGCTGCTCGCTCCCCAGGGGGACGTGGTCTCAGCTGCAAGCGTTCACCTCTCCTGTGTCCATCACTTGCAGCACTTTGAAGGTCATATTCCCTGTGCACCACTGTGGGGTCAAGGGCATGGACTGATGGGATGTGCTTACACCTCATAAAACACCCAGGCTGTGTTTAGAAGACTAGTCCCCCTAAACTGCTGTTACCATAAACGGAGAAAACTGCAAGCGGATACACTTCGCTGTGAACAGAGCTGTCCTAAGGCAACTGGGCTCTTAAGCCCAGCGCTTCGGTTGGATTTAGGAAGCAAGGAGGATGAATCCTCCCTGGTGTTGCCTCTGTAGATGTCAGCCTAAGCACCTTCATTGTGTTGAAAATCTGTCTAGCATCTTTACCAACTAGCCTTTACATCTCTGATCACAGAAATACTATTTGAGGAGACGATGAATGCTTTGGGCCAGCAAGCCCTGTACCTGCCTGTCTACTCATAAATCCTGCAGGGTTTGATGAACTGCTCACACAGAAAGTTTCTGATGTGTGTATGCACTTGCAGGAGTAAGACCCGAAGCAAATCAAGTTATGCATGACATCAAGACACACTTGCAAAAACAATTTTAATCAATTACAACTACAAATGCATGCTGTACAAGCCACAACTGGATTGTCTTATGTACCAGCCGATCATATTGGGCATGTAAGATTAAATTAAAGTTTTCTAATTGCGTCTAGGAACATACAAAATACTACAGTCTAAAGTGTAGCAAATTAATTCTTCAGGCATAGCCTAATTGCATGGAAATTGATTTATCATGTTTGGACCAAATGAGCCAGTAAGGCGTGACTAGTAACAGTGAGGTAAGGAGCACGTCGTCTGTGTGTCAGTAACATTGAGAGGAAATAGTATGTCCAAAAGAAGTGAAGGATGAAGGATATGTTGAAAAGTCTCTCTGAAGAGGGAAGAAATGATACATTCAGAGTCTCCGTTGTTCATACATACAAAATGACTGAAAAGCCTTTGATTATTTCTGAAACTCCAGCATATAGTTAGGTCAGCAAGGGAGGGAGAAAATTATTTTTTTAGGCTCTGTAAATATTGTTGTTCTGTAAAAGGAGAATTTCTGCCAGTCAAGCCATTATAATGCACTGTAGAATATAAAACTGCTCTATTGTAACAGTCATGCAGAATTTTTAGATAGCCAGGCAGTAGGTCCAGGGTGGAAGGTGTCCACAGACAAGGTCTAGTTCTCTAGAGGAGATAGCCTATTTCAGAGTAGTTTCTGTATCTCTGCAAGTTCTCTATAGACCTGATTAAACTCTGGTGCACTTTGCTATAGTAATGGCACAGAAAGCTTTTGAGTTCATCTCCCTGATTCACCTTTTGCATAAGGTGACTGTTCCCTTTCGTTAACGTACGTTCAGCTGCACTGTGGCTGCCAGCCTGGGGAGTGTGCCGACTGATGATATGCGGGTGCGATAGCCCAGGAAGCACTTGCCAGGAAAAAAAAATGAGCTGGAGACTGTGGGCAGGCAGTGGGTATCATTTGTGGGTTGTCTGGGCTGAGCAAAGGTGGAGATAGGGTGCTTCTGCGTGGGTATCTGATGTTCTGCACCTGCCTTGCTTAGTCCCGTGCCTTACTGAATGCTTTGCAGTGTGCAAAAGCACAGAACATTGTGGCTTAGCAGCAAATGCGTCATGTTGTGAAGTTTAATATCGCAGTGGTCTGTTGGGAAAAGAAGCATGTTGCAACCCAAGCCTGGATCCAGGCTGCGGGAGGGTGGGCATGTGGGCTTTGTGGTGATCATTCCTTAGCTAAGACAGAGGTGGGACAGAAGTGCTTGAAAATAACCTTTGTGAAATGAGGACAGCAGCCGTTTTTATTCAGTGGCTCCCTTTTTGGAGGCAAGAGGAATGTCTGCAATATTCTTAGGAATGAGTGGGCCTGCTACTGGCCCCCTCCAGAGGGTCGGTGTCCTCTGCTCTGTGTATCATCACTCTGTCTTAACACACTCTGTCTTAACAACCAAAAATGGTGTTTTCCATTTACCCAAGTATTATATCAGAAAAAAGGATTTTCGTACTGAAAAACTGATTCAGATTGCCTACTGTACATGTTCAAGAGATCCTTAATATTATTAATAACATGAGTTAAATTAAATTTGCTTATCATAATGAGGAGAAGAAGAATAAAGTTTATTAAATCTCCCCACGAAAAGTGCTGACTTACTGAAAATAACAAGTCTTCATAAGAAGAAGCTAATTTGCCATAAAGAATTGCTTTACTTATGTAAAGGGACCAATTGCTCTAATTGTGGGCAGCACACAAAATGTCTCCTGGAGAAGAGCTGCGCTTTCTTGAATTTTAACTGCACAGGGCCTTGTAGTTCTCTTCTCCCCTAAGTGAAATGAAAGCTTTAATCATCTGGAAAATGAGAGGATGGCATTTGGGGTATAGACACAAAAACTGAGGGGAGATACTGCTAGCTCCCCAGGGCAGGTCCAGCCTCCAGATTTACTGAAAGAGGTGTTCCTCTCATGACTTACAGGGTGAGTGTGCTTAAAAACTCACAGCTGATCGGTGTCTCTAACGTTTAATTTTGAGGCCAAACATCTATGAGACAGCAAAATCCTCAGTCTATAAAGGATGCATCCTCGTTTTAGCAGGGCCTTGCAGGTAGTCACAGCTGGGCAGCCCCGCCAAAAGCCAAGGAGGGAGTGAGCAATACGGTGACTTTCTGTTTGCTCCCTTTCTGCCAGAGGGCACAGTAGATCCGAGGCAAGGAATCTGGTCTCCCAGGCGGGTTATTCTCACCATAGATACTAAACAGCTGTGGAAAATGCAACTACTCCTAAAGCTGGCTCTGATCTGGCAGCTCACAGTAGGTTCCCCTTGTGAACTTGTCAGGCAAATATTGCGCAGCAAAGCAGAAGAACAGGATGGATTGGCTTTACTTTCACTTCTTGTTGGCTTTCCCCCTGTCTGTGGGTTTCCAGAGGAATTTTAGCCAAAGCAAGTCTTCTGGCTTCAAGCGCCAAAGCATAGAGTAAAGCAGGATGCGGTAAGATCTGGTGTGTCTCACATGAAATACCTTTACAGAACAGTAGTACCTGTGTACTGATGTCCTTTAAGTCTGATTGTTAAGAGCATTCATATCCCAAACTGTCCACAGTTGCACAAAGAAAAGAAGTGTGATATTCACCCTTCTAACTTCATCAGCTAATGGCGCTCCGCATGGATAACATTTTTCCATCGAGCACAGGGACAACCTGGCTGCTGAATGCAGCCAGACAAAATGGGGGGTGGGGGGCCTTCTGCATGCAGCAGTGTTGGTAGCTGGCAGATACAACGAGATATTTTGACAAAATTTCAGTGACTGTGTATATAGTCTCACGCCCAATTTAAAAAAAACATCTTCAGTACTCAATGCGCCATTTTCCTTTGCTCATAGGCTAACAGCACTTGGCTGCAGTGTAGATTGGAGCAAGTGAACATTGACAAGACATGCATTTAAAATTTTCAGTCAATGCTGTCAAACACATGGTATCAATTTGTAATGTTGATTTATATTTTAGCTGTGTGTGGCTAGAGCCTAAACCAGGACTAAGCTATACTGTGCAATGGCTTGGAAACGGGACATCTCCTGCCCAGCCGAAGCTGTGCTTTGTGTTTGTTGGGAGAGCGGGATCAGCACTGCTTGGCAAGCTGAAGACCCACTGTTAGTGTGACTGTGCGTGGCTTCAGGGAAGCTACCGGATCTGCTCTGCTTTAAATCAGTTGTGGATCATCCTCAGAGCCTTAAAACGTTCCTCTGAGTGAGTTTGAGCACATCCTCTCCTCCGGTGGAGGCAGGCCAGAGTGGAAATTGAAAAGCGGGAGGGAAAGGCCAGAGAGACACACTCCTGAGCAATCCAATGCCGTAAAGGCAAATCCCTGTGGAGGCTTCTGGGATTATTTAAAGAATGTGGTAAATGACTCAGAATAAAAATATTACATAGTCCAGAATCACCAGCTGTGTTTTCCTTTGTACAGTCTAACAGTGATTGTGTGCTGTGTCTGACAATGAAAAACAGCGTAAAACTCTTCTGCTGGAGTTCACAGGCTGCTAGATTTCTGGGCAATGAGACACTCTTCAGAGAGAAACTGCCCTTCAGACAGGGGAGAGACCTCCTGCCTGATTTCTTCTAAGCAGTCTGTTTTGGGGTCAGTGAGTCCCAGTCCCATGGATTATCTGACTTTGTAAGGAGATTCACATTAGTGATGTTTTTTATAAATGCTTAATAATAGCTGTTACAGAGGTGACTGATACATGTTATATCAGATGGTTATATGCTTATCAGTAGTCGATATTGTAAGGCATTCATAAGCAACCTATCCATCGGCTGGTCTTACAGTAATCTGTAAAAATTGATAAACTACTTATCCAAACATCCCTTAACTAACCCTTTAGAAGCTATTTATAAATACACTCCTAATAAACACTCTCGCTCAGCTGTTTTCCTGACCTTGGGCACAAAGCAAGAGGAATCAGGCTCATTAATTAATTCCTCGGACATCCAGCTAATGATAACTGTAAGACTGGATCTTCATGTGGATCCGTGCATGATTCAGTAAGGTTTCCCTGGGACCAGTAGCTGGCTGTGTGTGCGATGGCTCCTGGCCCACACGCATCACTGCACTGCTCTGGTGCAGAAAATAGGGCAGGATGCTCCCAGTAGCACAGTGTTTCTCCCAGGAGCTTCCCAGTGCTTGCATTGTGCTGCAGGGGGACGTCTGTCTGCTGGCACACTGGGCTTGTTTCAAGCAACCCACTTCTGAAGCACTAGGACTGGAAATCCAGACATCTGAGAAAGAAAAACGCATATGATGCAATGCACTGACCCATCTGCGTGCTGTCTTTGTGCAGAGATGTAGCAACTCGCGTGCTCTGTCAGCTCGGCCTCCCTCGCATTCCCCTGACCCTACTTCTAGGATGTCCCCAGTGCACTCTGACCAGCAGCCCCTTTTCTCAGCCCCTCAAGCAGGCTTCAGCTTTATTTGCCTCTGCTTCATACATTCCCCCTGCTCCAGCGCTGCCTTTGCTGCAGCCCTCAGTGAAAGCTGCCACGTCCAGACCAACACCGTGGTGCCAGTGGTAAGGGCAAGGTCTGAGTTCAGGCAAACTGTAACTGTAATGGCCTATCCTCACCCCTCAGATGGACAAGCATCGCTTCCCCAGGCGCTTCTGCAGAGAAGGTGCCTTTGGCAGTTCCCTGTATTTTACATAATCTGGTTTATTGCCTGATTGAGGCTGAGCAGGAGCAAGTTTGGACCACGTGTGTTTGACACTGACGGGAGCGTATGCAGAGCTCAGTTTCCCACTTGTGTAAATCAGTCCATCTCCACTGCTGCTTTGAGCTGTGGGAACTCCCGTTGTTCATATTAGCTGAAAGTCTGTGCTGGCACCTAACCTGAAGGCTCTTGAAGGTGTGGTTTCTATTCACAGTTACCTTTTCTCTTTGCTGAGACAACCAAATGTTCCGCATTTCCATAGGATGATGCTCCTGCCTAGTAGAGATACTGAGCAGCAGGCTCTGGTGTGACCATGGAGCTCACATCTTCCAGATACCATGAACCGTGTGGTAACAGCGGCTGGAATTTGGCAAAATGTGCAGCATAAATATGGTGACTGTATTGTGAAAAAGGTGCAAGGTGAAAGAAAAAAGCAAGGGAAAGTGTTTTCGTTATGCAGGATGCTATTTTAAAAAAAAACCCACATCATCATTAAAAGAAGACCATCCCCAACTTATAGCCATCACTGTAACTTGCTCCTTGCGAAGCAGCAGGAGGATTTCACTGACCATAAAGGATTTTCATCAAAGACACACAGAAATTTTATCATTTCAAGTTTGTAATAGCTCTGCTGATGCAGGTGGTTCGTTTAAAAACAGGCTGTAACAAAGCTGTTTCAAAAACATTTCAAATAATAGTGATTACTGCAAGAAGTCATGTTTGTGAGTCACTTAAGCTCTTTTCAGGAATCTGTCCGTGTTTTCTGGAGAGGTGCTTCAGCAGTGTGAATAGAGTAATCTCCACGATATCAGCTGTAGATCTTGCCCATCCAGGATGATTCTGCCTCGCTTCTCTTTTCCCTCTTACATGCGGTCTCAAACAAGTCCTGCTCAGGTATTGGTTCCTCCTTTTTATTCTCAGGACTCACTAAACAAACCAGGTTTGTCTTGACTCCTTGATATCTGTTTCCCCTCTTGCAAGAATATCTACACGGTGGCAAACCATCGACGATGAGGCAAGATTTATTGTTTCACTGATTCCTGGAACTGAAAATATTAATGATGTAAAATATTGATTTGAAAAAACAAACCTCGGAGTTGTTCCGTGAGCCTCTCATTCAGGCACAATGCGGAGATGTCCATCCGTTTTCCATTTTCATATTTATTGGTAAGTGAAAAATCAGGCATGTCAAGCTGTTCAATTTCTAAAGTGAAGTACTTCTCTCCCTCAGATGCACATGAATAATTCTCATTAACCTTCAAGGGATTAATGCAGTTTCTTGCAAATGGCTGCAATATACAGTATTTAATATTTATGCTTTCCATATGGCTAGTGCTGTCATACATTCTTGTCAAACATGCTACAGAGTTAATGATATTTTAACTAAATGTGATCCGGAAGACCTGGATGTTTGAGGGACAGTTGTGCCCATCTCCATTTTTATGGATGCTATTTGAGCCTCATAACAAAATTCCTAGAGAGATTAAATCAGCCGCCCTACTGAAACTTAATGTTCAGCTGCCGTTAAAGCAGAGCTAAATGTAATGTTGTCAGATGACCTGAGCTGAGACCTAGCAAGCTGTGTGCTGTCCGTGCAGACCTCAAAGTGCCCTAAACGACATAGGATAGATGATGAGCTGGGAACAGTTTCCAGGCTGGGAAACAGCATAACAGAGGGGAAAAGTAACTTGGTCAAGGGCCCAGCAAATCAGTGCCGGAGACTGGAAGCAAACAGGGGTCTGATCTGTCCCTGGTTAGACCGTGCTGTCCACAGGGTACCTGTGCACTACGCGCTGTGTGTCTCTGCCTCACCTCAGCTGGTGTCAGTTGTCTGGTGAAGAGGTGAGGGTTGCCATGGGGCTGTATCCATCACTGGGATTATGGGGGAGACTGGGGAGATTGCTTTGCATGGAGCCTGTGGGCTAAGGCTGTATTGGTCTGCGTTTGGCGTTAGTTCAGACTGACAGATGCCAAATGCAGTGTGTTTGTATCAGAGGTGAAGTATTTTTAAATCTTTTTTTAGAAATTTTTTTTTCCAGATTTCCTTTTTTAAAAATGCAGACCTAGATTTTATTTGAACAAGTTTCTTGGAACTATTCAAAATAAACTGGGAACTTTATCGCAGCCTTTCTGTTTCAGGTTTTCCTGTAATCTGCTGTTCATTCCCTCATTAAGAGACAACTCGCTTTGTTTCCCTTCTATTCTTTTGTCATCTCTTACCCCAGAAATTAACATATTGAGAATTTCTGTTCAATGTCGAGGAAAATGTCAAGATTTTCACTGTCGATTTTGAGTAGGTCTGCTCAGCAGCCTTGCACATCAGCTTTTCACTGAAGAAACCAGACACAGCTGAGAAACATTCTTTGATTACTTCCTTTATTTACACGTCCATGCATTGCTGCAGAAGGAGTCATGGTCACAGACTGCAGGCAGGAAACCTCCTGCTCCTGGGATCTCAGCCCAAACACTTCTGACCAGTTCCCACGGAACAGTTCTGCCCAGTAGCTCAGTCTGGTAAAGTGATCAAGAGAGAAAACAAACATTTCGCTATGGCTTCCTAATTAATGGACTAAAAATCCTCTATCAGTCAGAACCATGGTGTTTCTTCCAAAACGAAAACCTTACTCTCATGCTAAAGGGAAAGGACCTGTTGACGGGACTTCCACCATGGCAGCAGTTTGCAGAGCAGGGTCATGGATTGCAACGACGCATTGCAGCACAGATAGAGAGGACAACCTGCTGCAAAGAGAGAAGTGCAAACTGGCACGATGGGATCGTCATCACAAGAGTGAGTGTCTCCGGTTCTGTAATAACTAAACCATTCATCTTTCAAGCCTAAAGCAGAAGGAGAAAACAAATAGATGGGAATAGACAAGAGGGTGAAGAGCTATCTTGAGATGAGATCTTTCAAAGAGGCTGAAGAGTGAGTAAGAGTCAGGGCTGTGGAGTTGTATTGCTGACCCAGTTGGGTGCTGATGATTTCTGGCCCACGCAAAGCATCTGGGGTCGGTTTTTTTCTTGGTTATAGACACATTTATATTTTAAGGTCATCCAGTGCCAAGCAGGGTCACCACAGCTCATTAAAGCAACATTAGCTTCCCCATATTTGCCCTTCTTGCACCAAACAAAAAATCCTGCCTGTAACCGTACAGTATGTGGCCTGTGAGCGTGCCCATAATGAAAAGGTTGAGCTACTCTTGTAAACAAATTACGATGAACAAAGGGGTTTACAAATGCCGGCTAATTAGTTTGGATTCCCTAAAGCTTTTAGCTGTTTTTTAATTCAATAACACAGTGTAAATTCTCTAGCCTGAAAAGTCTAATAGGAATTGGCAGAAAACTAAATAATTGATATTGTCAGCGATTGCAGCAGCAGCAAGCCCTCGAATGTTATTGTCTGCCAGTAAGCAGGACTGCCGTGATTTCCTGAGAGGATAAAGAACTGGTTTTAATGAATTAACAATATAAATGGTAGACAGCTGGCTTTCAACAGCAGCTCAGGAGGCAGCGTTTCAAGTTGAGGTTGTGGACCAGTGGCAAAACCCTCAGACAGGGACTTGATGAAAGACAGGCTGGTCACCCCTCCATGCTGAGGGCCAGAATGCCTTGTGCTTTATTCTCCATAGACATCCCGTTGAAGTCTTCAGGCTTGTTTCCAAGGGTGGAGGGAACAGGAGCCAGCTCTGCACCTGAGCAGATATTAGAAGGCACCGGTGGGGAAGGGGGAGGATGCCTCAACCCACACGAGCTGCAGCTGCTGGGAGGGTGTCGGAGGAACAGATTTAATGGGGAGCAGCAGTGTGCTAGCAAGTAGTTCAACAGATTGTTTGTGCTCTCCAGCAGTTTCCCTGAGCTGATGTATCGTCAAGGTAAGGCGAGTGCTTCCTGAGGAACCCTTATCAGTCATACCATGCCATGCTGCCTGCTGGGTAAACTGGTTTGAGGAAGCAAGCTGGGCTGTTCTTCAGTGGGAGTGATGGTTTCTGGGGTCTGTTTGTGGCCCTACTGTGCTTCTCCTGGTCCAGGTATTACTCCTGTTTGTTTTTTTTTTTTTTTTTATAGACAATGAACTGACTAAATCCCTGAGAGTGTAATTTAGTCATGTTATATGCTATATAGCGTCACAGAATCATTAAGGTTGGAAAAGACTATATGTGACTTAATCAAGATATAGGTGGGCGATGTGGATTATGTCGGAAACCAGCAATTTTTAGGACTCCGTACAGATCACCTTATGGTCTCCCAGCCTTACCAGACTTTCTCGGGCTGCATCCTTTTGCAGCCTTATCAAAGTAACAAAATATAGCATTGTGACAATTGTTGTGTCATATGTAGATTTTAAAGGTTTTTTTTCTTGCAAAAGCGAAGCATTTAGTCTCTGAAGAAATGTTTGTATTGGATCAGTTCCTGCGGGAAACAGCGGGTTGCCTGTGTGCTCTCTGTGATCAGCCCCATGGTGTCTTTTATCAGCACTCCCCTGTTTGTCCCAGTTTGTCACCAAAGCAGTCTGCCTGCTTTGAGCAGAATGTGTATAGACCTATTCTGAACCCACCCCTCCCACCTATCCCCAAAGAAGAGCTCAGAGCAGATTAGTCTGGTCTCCACCAAAAGCTATTGTTTTAAAGCTATCTGTTAGTAGCGGCTGGATCTTGACCTTGCTTCTTACTTTGATGTGAAGGAAACTATTGACTTTCAAGGAGGCAAGCTGTTATCATCCCTTCCAAAGAAGGTCAGAGAGATGAAACTTCAAAAAAAATCAGAGCAAACAGTAATATGGGCCACAACTCTGCGGCATTAATAGCAAGTGAGAATGTGGAGAGAGCTGAAGTGGGCTTGAAAATACAGGGCCAAATCCCAAGCTGGCATCAGCTAGTTAGGCTTTGAAGGCAATGACCTGATCCTGCGTACAGTGCCTGAGGATCCAGCCTGGAGCAGCCTTGTCAGACAGTGAGAAGTCCTTGTCATTGCTAGCAACAATGGCAGAAATGAGAGAACTCTTTTTCCTTTTTTTTTCTTGTTTGCTGAAAAGGCATTGGTTTCCTCTGAAGAAAACTAAAATAGCTTCATACAACGAATTGGCAGCCTGGAATATATCTCTTAATAGCCAGTGTGAAACACCGCAAAAGAGCATCTGACTCTTTATGGAGCATAATGCACAGCAATGCCACTCAGAGAGCACTTTAACAAAAGTAATGAGTTTCACAACATTTTTAAGCACACAAACCTGTCTGCTTTCATAACCATTTCGCTCCAGTACTCCCATCTCATACGTGGCCTGAGACCAGTCCTTCCTTCTAGTCCTTACTCAGGTAGAGTAGAAAGCTTTCCCTCATGCTTGGGAGAGGAGGACAGTAACTCCTTGCCTCTGCATATCCCTTCCTAGTATCCTGCTCTCCTGGTTTCACCTTGGGCTGCTTTTCTAGTGCAGGGCTGGGATGAGTAGGAAGAGAAGGACCAAGTCCATGTAGGTTGCTCAGCTTGCAGGCGGTGGTGCGTCTCCCTTACCAGCATTTTTCCCACAAAACCTAAAAGAGTGATTAAACTAACAAGTTCATTTGCTAGCAATAGGAACACGTAATATGCATTTAGATCCTGCAGAATGCTGAAATCACTATGTCTTTGTTAGTGTTTATTGTTGCCGCTGCTGCTCTGAAGGATGTGTGGCTTAGTCCAGGAGCTGTTTGCAGGGGCATGACACTATGCTACCTCTCAGTCGCAAGGCACAATTAGGACTAAATAAGTATCTTCAAGTGAGCTCAGTGAATAGGCTCTTATTCTGGGGTTATGAATATTTGTGCTTCCAGTGCACAGTACATGGAAGAAGGAGAAGCTGGGGGTGGGAGAATTTGCGTGACTTGTATGTGAATGGTTAGTCAGAGAGAAGAACCAGGAAGATGTAGAGCTGCACGTGGGCAGAAAGCTGGGATAAACCTGGAGTGTTGATAGTGTTAAAACCTGAGTCTTCTATAGCCATCCCACTCTCTGGGAGCCCCTTATCACTCCAGCCCACAGGTTTAACGCAGAGCAGAGACAGTATGGCACCTGGACTAGATTTACTATGGAAATGGGGCAAACTGTCGTTCAGAATGAAGGCTCAAGAGCTGAATTTGAAAGGTTCTCTAATTCGGGGAAAAAAAAGTGTCTCCTCAGTTAGGAAGCTCAGCTTACAGTCAGATGAGGTTTGCACAGAACACTGAGTTTTTGTTAATTCATGCAAAAGTACTGCTTTGGGGCCTGCTGGATACCCTCCGCTCCCATTGCAAGAATTCACCACACTCTGCAGAATTGCAGCCTAGTGGAACAAAGGTTAAACTGAACTTTATTCATTCAGGAAACAAATACGCCTTTTTTCCTTACCAGCTTGACAAGCTGTGGATTTATTCACCTTGTCTAGACTTTGGGGCTTTGGTTCCCCACCAATGCTCCTGAGCCACCCCAACTGCTGCAGAACAGAAATACTTTCTGCACCATGGGACAGGGGATGTTTGTTTCAAGGTTTGAGCGACCTGAGCTGTGTATGTTCTTGTTGGAAGATCCCATCCAAATGTTATGAGCTGAGAGCAGAAAAATGCAGGTCCGATTCAGATTCTCAGCTGATGTAAACGGGAGTAACTCCATTGTATTCAGTGGAGACATTTGAGTTCCTGGAGCTGCAGGTCTGTCTAGGGACAGGTCCTACGGTTTTCCTAGCTCCTTTTGAGGGGTCCTCGCATCCCATCTGTCTAGTCTGAAATGGGCATTAGCAGTTCAAAATGGCATTGGAGGCACCTCATGGTCTCTCACAGAAATAAAGTTTGCTGTGTATGGCAGCATGAAGATGGATGGCATAAGCAAGAGTGTTATTTAACACTCTTGTGGAACTAAATCTTGCCTGATGGAGCCTGGCATTTTTGCTGCAGACAAATGCTTTCATTTTTATCCTCCCTTATTCATCCTGCAGTACAGTTCTGAGCTTTCCCTGGCCAGTATCTAGGTTTTGTGCATGTAGCTGCTTTAATAATGAGTGAAATGATTCAGCCAGGGTCAAAGGACTCAACCTCTGGGGTTAAACTGCCTTCCATTCCCCATGTGCAAGCTGCTCTTACACTCTGCTGATCAGCATGGGTGGATTAGCAGATCCTTCAGGCTAGAGCTCCACATGATAGGCAGGCTGTAGGCTCCCCAAAGACCTAGTTATATTGCTAGGTGACCATAACTAATACTCTTGTTCTTGCAATAGGTCTCGCAGGGGAGAGTATGGCACAGGAGGTCTAAACATCAGAGAAAACAGCAGCACTGGGCTGTCGGCCTGTTCCCGTGGTTTTAAATTGCAGCTAGGGATAACTTAATGGGTTTCTTGGATGTATGGGCAAGGCAGGATGTTCTTTCTGCTTGCTCTTATGTGGACTGTAAAAGATGCCACAGAAATCGTGAGTCTACAGGCAAGTATACAAAACGTTCAGGCTAAGCAGTGGCTGGATGGAGTATGAAATCCATTTGATGCCCCCTAAGAACAATGTTCAGTTGTATGGCAGTGAGGGTCGCACTGTTATTTACTCAGTGTATGCACATCTGTCCAGTGTGTCCAACCCTGTCCAGTGAGCTGACAGTCTGAGCAGATAAAGCAGTGTGCTCCCCATTTTGCAGAAGGGGAACTGGAGTTCGCTGATGTTTAATCTCCTACCCAAGGTTATGCAGAAAGATTGTCTCAGGACAAGAACTGAACGCAAACCTTGGATTCCCAAAGCTGTGCTTTAAACAGAATGGACATCTGGTTAAGATGGTGAATCTCATAATGCAGCAGGATGCAGCCTCCCTGGTGTTAGGCAGCACTGAGCAGAATCTGAGAAGCGCTTGCGAGAGCAGAGGGGACCCAGGGGACCCTTGGTGAGAGCCGGACTGAGCCCAGCAGCCAGCTCAGTAGTTCTTGCACAGTCATCCTGGAGATTTTTCCTGAGAAAATACGGCAGGAATCAGGCCAGCTCTAACCAATCCTCTAGCAGCGTTCCTTCTGCTCCTGAGATTATATTACTTTTATGGGTGCACTGGTGTGCTTTCCACTAAGAAAGACAACAGCTCGCAACTAAAATGTCTCTTCAGACACTCTGTTAACATTTCTATGTATTGGGTTGCAAGCAAAATACTGCTGCCGCAGTGAGCCTGCGACTGAAAATAGCCCACCCAGGCACAGGAAGGTGATTCAGAAATTGCCTGTGTTTTGGGGAGACTCCACCTCCAGGCAGCTCTTAAACCAGCAGCGCTCTGCACAGCCTGGAGGTAGCAAGACGGGACATGTCCCTATGCTGGGATCTCCTCTTGTCCCATCCAGCCATCCCAGTTCTCACCATCAGCATTCACTGATGGTGTCGGGTGCGTACGCAGGTTGCTCAGCTGATCAGAAAACAACTGAAGGGAGTTCTCTATTGGAGGGAGCATCTGCCTGCTGGAAAGGAAATGATGGGATTCGATCCCATCCTTCCAGCCTCTTCCATGACCTACTGGGTCCTTGCATTTGGAGAAGGGTGATTGGGAAGGGGGAGGGCATACTAGGAACATAAACAGTACAGATTTGGAGGTAGCGGAGTAGAGGTTAGGAAAGGATAAGGGGGACAACCTCATGTGTAATATTTAACAGGAGAGAGTATATAGGTATAGGAGGATGCAAGGAAGGCTACAAGGGGCTGAACTACTCTAGGCAGCAACTCCACAGGCCAGTGCTGCTGCCACTGTCATGCCAAACTACTCTAAGGACCAAACCTGGCCAAACCACCTCCAGACAGCGTGGGGAGTCACTCCTTATTCCAAAAGACATCTCTGACCAGTTCTCTGGGACTTTTTCTTTCAAGTGAAATGGGCAGGAAGGAGCAAGAGACCTGTATTAGAATTCAGGAGACTCCCCTGAGCCTTGTTCGTGCTAAATATATGAATTTACAAGTTATTTGGTAAATTGAAAAATCTTTTCTTTCAGGAAGCTATTTCTGACACATCCTCATGTGTGATATCGTCTGGAGACTTGTTGTTAAATTTTGTTCTCAAGGCATTAGGGGTTCTGGTTGTTCCTTGTCTGAGATGTGGACTTACTGCTTTGCACAAGAACTTAGACTCCAAATCAAAACAGGTTTTCAGTAACAGTTGCATGCGAAAAGGAAGAAAGTTTTGCTTGTAGATGAACTCGGAATGATGTCTGAATATAGTAGGTAAATTTGCATGTGGAATTTAAGGGAAACCAGCTAATAGAAGTGAAACATAGGCTTTTTCTGTAAATAATTGTTGAGATCTTGTGGTTTTTTCAAGGAGGTAAAGAACTACAGTATTCATCCAGGTGAACACTTTCTTTTAGCAAAAACACAACTTTTGGTTTATTTTTCCACCAGAAGATCAGAAAGAACTGTGTGGGGTTGTTTTCTTGCTTATTTTTTTATTTTTGAGAGCCAAACTGAAAACTTCATCTCCAGCATGGAGAAGTGCCCTCTTGGCTTTGAAATGGCTTGTTCTTGTGCCTCAGCGGGTAGAGGGTGGGAGCCTGAGGCTATTGCAAGTTGTTGTGGTTCATAGTTTTAGCTCCAGAGGTGACTGATGTTTGGTTGTCATGAATATGCATAGCAAGAGATGTATCTGTTCCAAGTAACTCATAGTCAAAGTCAAAATGTTAGCCAGGTTTAGAAAATAAAAGAAAAAACCAAAACAAACCAACCTCAAACCCCCCACCTTGCTTCTGTTTTTGGCAAAGAGGGCACAGAGAGAAAGAGAGGAAGCAGAAACTTGTGTTTGTTAGAGGACAATACATCCAGGTCTTTACTCAGTAGAGCACAGGTCTGCTCTGGGGTAGGAGCTTGCTGTATGGTTAGTGTCACCACCTCCATCCCAGTCTGCATCCTGCAAATGTCATTACAAGGGGATTGTCTCTAACTCCATGTTCAGATTCATTTGGACTTGAATGTTTGACTTCAGTCATGAAGTCACCACCTTAATTCAGCCTTACACCTTAATTCAGCCTTACACATTCAGCCATGTATAAGGCTGAATTACACATCATTGCTGTGACGAGTAAACTTCAAGAGTGGGAGATGCTTTGCTTCGTCCCAAATAAAAGCAGCTGAGTTGCTCTGCAGGGAAGTTTCCGGAGGTGCTCTGCTTTGTGGGATCCTTTCTGGCACTTTGTCCCAGGAGGGATGAAGAGCACTGATGTTTGCAATGGCAACCGACTGGGAAGACTGGCATCAGCTTCATGTCCAGCGGACAAAGTGAAGAGCCTCTGGGGTGTGGACTGGCAACTGTGGAGGAGCCAGCTCCGTTCCCTGCCATAAAAAACCCATTTCCAGTCCAATTACCCAGAAAATGTGGGTTAAAAAGGCAGTTTCTCTGTGGGGAAAAAGCTCTAATATTAAGAAATTGAGTGAGTGGAAAATTCCTGTGGAAATCTAATGTGGGGCAAATTCCCATAATGATATGCAGTTATTTTTGCAAGGAAATAGGCTGATTGTTTTTTCCTGCTGATTTTCCAAGGGACTGTGCCTCTGTTCTGGAGAACTATTGTATCTCCCCGTGAGCTTTATCAGGAAGGACATGAGAAGCACTCATAATGAGAATTAATAAGTTTCTGCTGATTAGTAAGAGATACTTCCACACAGTGGAATTAGTAACAAGTAAATCCATCAAATCTGAGGCTAGAACCAGTAGCTGACTTTTCCAGATCAGGACACAGAAAGATTAAGAATAATTTGCTGAAGGCCACGGAAAAGTCAGGAGCAGAGCTGAGATTCTCACGTATGAGTCAGAGGGATCCTCAAAATAATTCCACTTGCTATAAAACGGGAATAATCCCTGGGACCCCCACTGAACCTACACCGTGGAGAAGGTGTTCTCTAAAACATGTCCCTTAGCCTTGGTGCTCTGACTCTGAGCATGCCGGTGCTCTGCGTGCTTGAGATGCAGCTTTCCTTCGCAGGGCATCCTCGCCCGGAGCGGCTGGCTCCCTGGGTAGGGCCGGCCGAGCCTGTGGATGCTGCGGGAGCCAAGACCAGCCCCCGAGAACTGCTCTCTCCTCTTGGCCAGCGCGGCTGCCAGGGTGTTCGTTTGTCACATGTCGGGGCTCTCGGTGGGGTCTCAGTATGCAGCTCACAATATCGGGCAGTCTGGACAAGCCCCTCAGGCCTGTGTGTTTTTCCTAGGTATTTCAGCGCTCCGCTATAACTGGTTTCCAAGGGCATTAGGTGCTCAAGTACCTTTTGAGAATATGAGGCTATGTCTCTCTTTCCTCATATGTGAAATGGAAGTAAGAGCACTTCATCTCGCTCCTGTGTGCAACTGCATTAAAGACATCAAATGCTACAGGAATAAAGGGCAATAAATAACAACTTTGCCTTTTTGTTATGACACCAGCAGGGACCAGCAGCAGCAACTGGCTCTACATTTCAGACGTCCCCTGGGGTCAGGATTTCTGGCTTACTTCCAGTTTTTAGCAATAATTATTTGGTCAGCTTTACCTGTTTGGCCTTTTGTGTGCGTTTGATGGGAAACACAGAGGACTCTTACTCTCCTTTTGATGTGAGCCTGTGGGTAAGCTGTGTTTGATCAATGCGGCGTCACTGTGCACACACTCCTGCCCTTTTAAACCAAATCCAAAAACTTGTGTCACTCCACGCTGCTACTGTGATCACACATTGCCTAGGCAAGGAGCAGCAGCAAAGCTTTTCAGTTCTTGTGTCTACAACACTGTTCTTTGTGAAGAATAGCAGGCGTCCTTCGGCTATGCCCGATTTGAGGCAGTATCGGACTGGATATACAGCCAGGAGTTAGAAAGAAGTGCATGCAAAACAATTATAATATTATGACATGATAAAATATGAAGATGGCTAGTTAAAGAGCGAACCAGGTCAAGTACAGGTGGAGTCAGAGCAGAGTCTTTGTGGCTGGAGGCTTTTGGTTTCCCTGCAGAGGATACGTGAAATTTCCTACTTGTATTACAGTAACATCCAGAACAATTGCCCGTTGTGCTAGGAGTGTGCAGAGACCTCCGGAGGAATTCCTGCCTGTAACTACAGCAAGTGACTCCACGCTCTCAGCTGACAGTGAAAAGCCCTGGTGTAGGGCTGCAGCTGGGGACAGGGATTCGCAGTTTAGTCTCACAAATGACTCTTGGGGGTAATGAGTTACCTGAATCAAAACCCTATTGAGGATAGAAATTGTTTTTAATTATAATGCAGAATAGGCTGAATGGCTTGAAAGAGGTGCCCTTCTACTTTGTCTGCTGTCTGCAAAGCAGGGTTCCTGGTGGCATCTCTGTAAATATTGTGATTTGCTGTAATGATGTGAGGCTGTCAGGAGGTTCCTTCCATTCAAGAGCAGTAGCCGTCAGTCTTAATTTGATGCTGCCTCACTTGTACCCCTCTTCTCCCAATCCCTGCTTTCCTGTGGAGGAGATTCTTCGTGACACACAAAATAGCTAATGGTATTTAACACCTGTGTAAGGGAGATGCAGGAACAAGGAAGTGCAACCTCTGAGAGCCAGAGAATGGGCCAGGTTTAGCACAAGTGGTAAAGATTGTGACCCTCTGAAGATGTACATATTTTGGATATAAAGCCCAGCCTTTCATTGGAGAAGGGGACAGCTGTCCCTCCTCAGCGGGTGGATGGAGGTTCTCTGCTCACCTGGGGAAAAGAGGAATCAATATGCTGAAATCGCCTCATTTTCTAAGCAAGGAAACATGTTTCACCACTGGTGAAACAATGGCATTCAAATCCTTACAGGAGATGTTTGAGCTTTCTGGGGAAAATTTAGTCTTAAGTGTCAAGGGGTTCCTCTTGTGGTTGTGGGAGTGCAGACATAGTTCCCTGGGATCCAAGGGCAGTGTGCTGGGAGAGGTTACTAGTGCCACGAGCACACAAACTGACCTAACTCAGCATGGCCATGCAATCCAGCTCAGAAAGGTTTTAACAACAGCGTTGCGTCAAGAGAAGGGGAAACAACCAAGGACAGCATGTAATGGGATCCTCCTTTCACCTTAAGCAATGGCAGGTAGTTACTTCTACTGTCATTTCTTCCTGAAATCTGGCAGATCCATAGAAAGGACTCCCATACTCCGAGTCTCTCCTTGTTGTGGGGACACTGAACATTTGGGAGCATTTCTGTTGCCTGAAGGTGGGTGTCTGGTGCCATTAGAGTTGCTCTGGCATGTCCTGCCTGGCTCCTAGCTGTTACTCCAGAGGGTGCAGAGCTCCATAGGGTCTGTGTCGCATCTGTCAAACCCGAGCAGATGGTTTGGACCCCTTACAGTGTCAAAACTGACAGCAGACTTATGTGTTTAGTATCTCGAATCTCTCCCCTTGTATAGCTGATAATTTCCCCTCTCACTTCAGCTCCTATGACTTTGTGACCCCATCAGGTCTGTACTGTGGAAGTTTTCCTGAAACCTTTGCTGACCAAGTGCTTATGAGTTTCCAGTCTGAGCAATTGCACTGGTGTTTGGGAGAATCATGTTTTCCCTGTCCCCTAAGACAAGAGGAACCTAGGGGAAGGATTGGGGTCCTAGCACAGAGAAGTGGGAGCTGCTGTCCTGGGACAGTGGTGGAGAGGAGTTCGCTATGTGCGTAGCTTCAGAGGATTTTGTGCTCTGTCATAACCACATGCAGCAAGTGAAACATTTCATCAAGTTATTTTAATCCATTAGCAATGGATTTCAGGAAAACACCAGTAATGTATGTAACGTGCACCCAGGAGAAACAGCAAATGGTTGGTTAGAGAATTTAGATTTTAATTAAGTAGATAACGTATGCTTGCATTTAGTCTTATAAATGAAAATGTATTCACTGTAGAGTAGCTGGGTTCTATTAGGTCTCCCTGAACATAAAGAGAAGGGTTGATTACTACTGATTACTGAACTATTAGAGGGTTGTGCCTTGAGCTGCTTGATTGTAGCTCTGTTTGCTTCTGTTGCTAAAAGGGCTCTTGTCTGCTACCCAGATATGTGCGAAATAGGCAGCGTTTGGACTCAATTTGAAAATTAATTCTAGGTTACAAACCTCAGCAAATCATACAAATAATAGTGCTGGTTACTTCTCTCTGGTCATAACAGCAGGTTTTCATGGCTTGTGGAAGCTTGTAGCAGGGATGCTGCACATCACTCCCACTCATGAGAGGCAGAGGTGAATGTGCTGCTAAAAAAGGGGTCACAGCAAGAAAAGAGCTCCTGGAAGTGAAAAGCAGACTTGGAGCTCTACCAGGGTATTCCTGTGCTCTGTGATGTCTCCTTTGCATGGCAACATCAAAAGATTACAAGCCATACAATACACTTATAAAACTACTTGATCTCTGGATGCCCTGCGAATATTAAGTAGATAAGCCCAGCAACATCTTAGGAGGTAACCAAATATTATAGTGATTTAGCAGTAGGGAGACTGATGCACAGGGTTGTTAAGTGATTTAGCTTTGAAGAAAGCTATGGGAGATCCCATCATGGGATGCAAGTCTCCCACCTCCAGCCACCAGCGCTGCCTCTTTGGTGTGCTGTTGATCCACGCACTTGTATTCACCAGCAGGCCACTGAATGCTGTTCTCCCTATTTTGAAAGCCGATGCTGAAGCATTAAATAAACCACAAGATTTCAGGGACTTCTGTAATACAGAGGACTCAGGTTTCAGAGCTCTCACAGCAGAGCAGCCAGAAAGCCAGAGGCTCTGCTTCACACCTGAAGTGATCTCTCTTGATTGTTAATTGCCTGGGGAAAGGGTTTGCCCAGGAGGTAGTACAGCCAGATGATACCCAGCTGCCCAAATGGCACTTTGGGCCGTATCAGATGGAAAGAAGTTAGGGTAGTTTCATGCTGCCCTGATTTGCTAGAGACCAGACAGTGGCTGCTGGCCTCAGGAGGAAGGGAAGGAAAATGTGTCTTAAACCTCACTTTCTTATAGCTTAGCCAGGCCACAGCTTCTCAACCAAAGTTTTCTGTTTACACGCGCGTTTTTGGCCTTTCTTGAGCTCTTGTCATTTATCCCCATCATCTTGAAATGCCTCCCAGCATTCCGAGTTCTGTCTTGGCTGCGCTTCCCTGACCACCCAAGGAGGATGTCAGTTCTAGCCATCACCTCGAAGGATGTAGTTTCCCCGTAAAATGCATTACCAAAACTGTTAAGCAACAGACTACATACGTGTTTAGAGAGATTTGTCTTCCAAGAAAAACTTATTTAGGTTTTGTTTGATGGCAAAACCTGAAGGAACTGACCATGGAGTAGTGGAAAGAGTCCAAGACCTCTTGATCCATGGTCCTGGCAACATATCTGAATATCTGGAAGAAGGACTTTCTAACAATTTCCATTAATGGAAGGAAAGCTTCTTAAACTGCTTTCATTTGTGATGGAACTCTGTTACAGACTTAGTTAAGTTTTAGTGAATTTGTCTTTAGAGAGGAATAATCTGTTTGGGTCTACAGACGTTGATAAGGGCCTTGAGAGAGCTGGGTCTGGTCGCTTACTCTGTAACAGACTTGATGTGTGGTTTATGAAATGTCTGCACCCCAGCTCTTGGTAAAGATTGAGGCTGCAATCAACAATGGTGCATTTTTTTTTTTAGCTTCTATAAAACTGGAGATAGCCATCGATACATACGCAGCAGTAAATGAGCAAGTCTGAGCTGATGGGCATTCATGAGACACTTGCATCCTAAGATGAAGACTTCTAGAGAAAATGAATACAAATCTGGTGTGTTAGAAAAGATTTTGCATTCTGCTGTCTATCCTTGCTGAGTGCATAGGTGAAAGAAAAGGTGACCTTTCCTGGGCCCCTCATTCAGCATGTTTCACCTTCTCTTGCATTTGTGCAAGGGGATGTGAAGGAATTGGGGGAATCTTTTTTTTTTGCTTTGTGTATTTAGGACAGTAGAGAGTGACTGAAATTGTTAAAAGACTGAAAGTCTTGTGAGGGGCTGCCTTTCATGAAGGGGAGGAAAACATTGTGCTGGACAAAGGCAGTGTCGAAGCCTCTAGCTGAGAAGAGAACAAAGCCTCCGCTTCTGTTGCTGCCTGGCTGCGCAAGGCCCCGTCCCTTAATAGACTGGTATAATGCCTAAAATGGGCAACACCGCAGTGGAGTCCCAGCAGTTCCCCCCAAAGGCAGTGTTGCTGTGGCTGCATTGTCTGCCTGGAGCAGGTTATCGGGTGCTGGCAGGCTGGGCCTTTTGCAACGAGATGCTGTGGTAATAATCCATGTGCAAGTTTGTGGCCATTCACAGTAACGATAATGGAGTATATTATTCGGGCTTTTTAGCTTCTCGTAACAATGAAACCTTCCTTCGATCCCTCTCATTCCTTCCATGCTGGCCCATGTGTCCAACCCACTTAAATAAACCAGGAAAGTAACCATTAATGTCAAAGTTCCATAATTAAATGCTGACTGACTCACTGCTCGTGCTTGCAACATTGTACTGTAATTTTTAAAGAATATCCAAGTTGACATTAGACTTTTTAAACAGATTAATTAGTCACATTTCATTTTAAGTGGCGCTGACTTAATAGATACTGCTAATATACAGTATGTATTTACTTAAAGCCATTATAACATAATATTTACAGGATACTTAACATGTATTAATTACTGTATAATGAACCTCGTGACTACAATATCGCCATTCTTGCATGGCTGTAAAAGTTTTATCATCTTGTGAGGGGGTAGGGAAATTAAAATAAATTGCATGCACATTGAATGCTTATTTTTCATAGGAAATGTGCAAATTATAAGAAAATGTAAACCAGGGAGCCCAGTAAATCACAAACAGCTAACAAATGCTCTGAGACATGCTATAATGTTTTTATGAGCCGGTTTTACAACCCATTCATTACGCTGTCTGTCCTTCTGAAAGCTGGTTATTAGACTGACTGTGCAAAGTAACATGTGAATATCTGTGCAACTACCCATGAAATCACAACTAGGTTGATCACTTTGATTTTCCCCTTTTTGTCCTGGGAGATGTCCTGAAACGTTTGCGCTAATACCGTAGCTCCATGACACGTGGCAGTGCATTTTGTGCTGCAAGAGAGGTTGTGCTGAGGAGCAGCGTGGAGCTGGTACAGCGGTATGTATTCCTGCAAACAAGATATGGCCAACTCAGTCGCGTCTTCCTGCAGACAAATGACTTTGGATGCTGCAGAGAGAGATGAACCATGGCCTCAAGTGTTGCTCGGATCGCTCGGGCCCCTGTGCCTGTGTTTCAGGGCAGTCCAGCCTGTGGGTAGATGCCATCAACGGGTGCAGTGAGGGGTTTTCTGTGGGTCGCTTCTGCCGCGGGGTTGGGAGTCTGGAAGGTTGCAGGCTGTGAGGTGGCTCAGCGTGTCTCCCCCTCGGGAGAGCCCGTGTGAGATTTGCCTGCTGGAAACGAGGAGAATATCGTTGCTCGAGGCAAGGGGTCACTGAAGTTTGTCAGCCGAGAGAGAGAGAATATTTGCTCCGTTCTGCCTGTCAGCTGTCTGGGGGATGGCTGCAGGTTGGGCTGTCTGTCAGAGGGAGGTTAAAGGTGTACTTAAACTTGGATGCTGGAGGAAGTAAATGCTCAAGGACCTCTCTGCCTGCTCCTTTTTCATTATGTGTCTGATGTGCAAAATAATGGAAGCTGATAACCCTAGAGACCTTGCTGTCGACCCCGCAGACTCTTGTAAAGTGAGCGCACAACATGCCAGAATAGGCACAAAGGGAGAAGCGCAGGCGTTTGACAGCCAGGCAACGCTGGCGTTCTGTAATTTCCCTTCCACTGCCACATTACAAACAGCTTCATATTCAAATGGCTGCCTGTCTATGATTGTCCAATTATTCACTGCATTCTTTCTTTGATGGCACAGATGTTCTCAATTTCTTGGAGTAGAGGGTTTTTTCGTCTAAAAAGTCGTTCCGCCTCAGAAATGCAAAATTCTCCACAGTTCACCAGGTTCTCTGATGGGTTTGCATAATTGGTCTTCAATTTGCCTATTGTTTTGTAATAGGAAGCCTATGTTTAATTTCATTTTTGTAAACCTGTAGAAAGAGCAGAACATTCTGCCATTTAAGTCATTCTCCTCATTAGGATCAGTACGGCTTGTGAACATTTAGACTTGATGATAAGGCACAGATTGTGCTGAAAGGAACACATGCTTTCTTCTTCCATTGTTTTAAACACATTCTGAGGCCGATCCAACAAGATGTTAAACACGCGCAGCTCGCTTTGTACCTTCGTAAGGTGCTTATCTCCTGGCAAGGCCAGGCTGGTCGTTTCTGGGTGTGCTGGCATGCCAGGGAGGGCAGCCCAGGTCCATTGTGAGCAGGAATTGTTCGAATTGTGGGCATTGGTGACTGTGTAATTTCCTGGGAAAGGACAATTTGGTCACTTCTGAGTGATGGCTGCGAGTTGCCCTTTCTAGAAGGGGGTGTTACACTTTCCCAGGGCCTCAGTTTCCTTTTGTGTAATGGATGTACTTATAAACATACATGTGGATAAACTGTTAACCCCCATTTGTGGAATAACTTGGGTGTGTCAAAAGGCACAGATTAATTTTTGTATTATTCTTAGATGGTAAGGCAAGGTAGAGATACCTGGGTGATACAACAGTCAAAAGTGCCACGTAACAGGAAAAGGCATTTCTAAAACTTCATGGGAACAGTAACAAGAAAATGCCAGCAAAACATTATGCCAGCTAACGGGGAGCTTGCGGGGGTAAAACTTAGCAAGTCAAATGCTGGGGAATACAATAAGAAATTTAAAAGATTAGAGGCTTGCCAGGATAATTCAAAAGAGATAAAGGGATGACCCGGGGAATTACAGCCTCACAGCAATCCTGCGTAAAAGGATTAGGGAAGGGGCCAGCACTGAAGATGTGCTGGTTACCCCAGGACCAGGCCAGGTCTGTTGGTACCCTTCCCTGTCACAGAGAAATACCCTAAGGCTTTTTTTTTCCCCAAAGGCGTTTGGTGCAGAGCAATAAAAGGTTATTGCAAGAGCTGCCGGTGTCTCTTGCAGTAGCAGTGTGGAAAGGCCCTGCCACCCACCACTGATCCTGATGTGGCTGTGCTGCAGTGCTGCGTGCTGCCTAACCAGGGTGCTTTAATACTCGTAAGAGGCTCATGGCAGTGTCCCAAAACGGCTTGAGAGAGGCTCGGCTTCCAGAAGTTGCAGAAGAAAATGTCAAGTGTGGTGCTCTCCTTTCATAGCAAAGGCTGAGAAAAACCTATCGCAATTTAATGTTTGCAGAAAAGTAACCAGCCTTGTGCTGTAATGGCTAGACAGGACCATGCTGGGATGCTGGCAGTGGAGACAAGTCCATCCCTATATGGGAAACAGATCAGCCTGTACTGACAGGCCATGCATGGTTTCTGGAGGGAGACATGCCATTCCTGCTGCTGCCAGTGCATGTTCCTGATCCAGGAGAGACTGTCTCCTAAACCCCTTGATGTGCTAGGTCAGTAAGAAATTACAGTATAGTTTACATAAAGGGAACCTGCTTTCTAGCATAGCGTACCTGGAGGAAGCCAGAGGAGGACCTCGGAGTGATATGTGATGCCAACGCTTTGGAGGTATCTACATTTGTCTCCAGACTTGTTCCTGGTATCAAATAAACTGATGCCTCAGGAACAACGCTTGTACTATCCATCTTAGAAGGCAGTCAGGAAATAGATTTACCAAGTTACATGCGTGTTCTCTGAGAAGATAACAAATACCTTACTCAACAATACATCAAATGACGGTGTTCTGAGATGGGGAGGCACAGGCGTTACCAAAATCTCTACATCAAAGCCCAGTGGATTTCCCTCTCAGCACTGGGATTTCCAGTCAAAGTCACAATAAACTGACAATTCCTTTGTGTTAGATCTCAGGTACGCTGCCCAGAGACAGAGCCGAAAAGCAGGCAAGCTGTCTTGTGGGTCAAAAGGATGAGCTCACTGACAGCACAGGCTTCTTTTATGCTGTTACCAATATCAAAGCCCCTTGTTTCTTTTGTGTTGGTTTTGAAATGATGGAAGATTGCTGCTGCTTTGTTTCACTTCCTTCTACCTTTAAATAAGAAATTTCTTTTCCAGACCCATCTGCTCTTTGGAGGAGAAATTTGATAGTTTCCAGTCTCTGGCTCAATGGATAGATTTTTTTTATTTTTTTTTTTTTTTTTAAGTCAGCTTATGGAAATTCCAGCTTTGTCTTTGTAAAATGCTGGCTTGGGATCCATTTTTCCCCGGCATTACCCCCTTCTGAGCTTGCAGGGAGCTGGTAAGAGCAGGGGAGGAGAGGACTGAAATCTGAGTCCTTATTTCAGAATCTGAAATCTGCACTTGGGGCCTATTTTCAATTTGCATTGTCGTGTAGCTGCCTCTTCCTCCATGGAAGCCTGTCTTTGCTGTCCTTATAGCAGCTTGTGAGCGTTGGAGCTCCGAGTTTACCGTCACGTGCCTGTGTAAGAGAGCCGTTACCAGCTCTGTTTCTGAAGTGGAGTGCTGCAACACAGCCTTGGCTTCATTAGCAAAACTTTGATTGCTGTTCTCGGTTGCCCAAACTCAGGAAAACCAGGCTTTGATTTTCCATGAGGGCTGTGTTAGGTGAGAGGTTTGCTTTTGCTCTGAGTAGTGGGAAGCACTGGCTCAGGGTCCTGGTGTAGCCCAGATCTGAACATCTGGACTGAGCAGGTATCCTCAGAAGGCAAAAGTGGCCCACTGGCCCGTGAATCCACGGAGAAGTCAGTGTTGCGCTTGGAATGGAGAGCCTCGGAAAGCACGATCTCTAGAAAACAGGTCTGATGTTGTGACTATTACAGCTGCTTCTTTCTCCTCCCTAAAAACCTGTCATCAAACGATTGGAGATGTGGAGTGTGAGCCTCATGTATCCAATGGGAAGGGGAAGCCCTGGCCATGTCACCCTGCAGCTTTGCAAGGGCAGGAGTGCCAGAGTTGGGCTGCTGGCCCCTCGTTTCCCTTCCCTTGGTGAGGGCACTGCTCCACCTCCCCTCTCCCACCGCGGGACCCTGCCCTTCTGCGTGCGGCGTACCCAGCCCCCAGCAGCATCGTCTCTGGAGGGCGAAGGCCCCGCTCTGCGGAGGTTTCTGCTTCCAGGGCTGGGACAAGGGAGTGGAGGAGCAGAGCTGAAGGGAGTCTCTTGCCCCGCATGGTCAGACTGGACCTGTCTGCTAATAGCTGCTAGAGTTTACCATCCCCTGCCACGTTGTGGAGAGGTCTGGCTCAGCTGACAGTGGTTTGTTATCTAAATATGACAGCATAAGGTTTCCTTTCCAACTGTAAAGCCAATATCGAAGCAGGTTGGAGCTTGGTTTACAGATACAGTCATTTCCACTGAGTGTTTGTGTCCCTAAGGGTAGAAAGATGACAGCAATTTTCCATCTGATGACAATCCTCAGCACCAGTCTCAAATGCCAACTGTAATTAAAATTTGTATGTATCTTCAAGGGTAATATTCCTTATTCTCTTGTTGACAATTGCTGCTTCAAGCTCCTAGGCTTAACTAAATAGGAGCAGTTCGTCTTTAAATGGCAAGTTTCCTCTTTCCCTAGTCACTGATTTGTGGCTACATTTAGGAGTGGCACAGTTTTAATTGCATGATCCTTTTTTTCCCCAATGTTTCTCTAGGCCCCTTTACTAACCAGTATTTACTAAAAATTCTGAGAGCTCAGGGAAGAAAAAAAAAAAGATCCATTCACTCTATTATTCTTGTAGCAGACACAGTCCAAAAGCCCTTTTCTGTCACACAGTGTCAATAATTGTTTAATCCATGTAAAACAAGCTGCTTTCCACACTCACTCCGTTGAGAAAACAGCAGTCTCTGTTCTCTGGTCGTTAAAGACAACACAAACCTCCCGGGTGCGTGGCCACCGCTCGGCGACTGTTCGGCGATGCCGTGTGAGCAGGACACAGCCGTGCCTGGGGTGCCGCGTGCCGTCAGCTTGCGCTGTCAGTGGCTGACACGGACACTGAGGTTTGATCGTAGCCAGTAATCCAGCAGGAAAAGCAAAGATGAACATGTTGTATTGAATATTCTGGAGTGTTTATTTTGGGTGGCTGGGGAGAAATGACTGCTGTAAGTACAGTGGGCATATTTGCAGCATATTGGCAGATCCCGCTGCTCCTTGCAAGGTGAGGGATGTTGAAGTGATGGATGGGCCTGTGCCAACTGGCTGGCTTTGGATCAGGTATCACATCCGCAGAGTGCCGGAGGTAAACATGCACTAAGCCATCAAAGACAATTTTCCATGTGAGATGGGTAATCCAACCTGGACGCAGCCAGCTAAATGGAAAGTAAGAGGATTTTAGAGGCATCCTGGGCAAAAGCCACTTCTTATGGCAGAGTGGTTCAGGAATATGCACTGTAATTAAGTCTGACCTGACTGCTGCTTCTACGGCTTGTGCAGAGCGGTACAGGAGCGCTTACTGAGTGTGTGAGTGTCACCCCAGGGAAGCCGGGGCTTTGCTTAGCTTCTCCCTTCCAGAGCTATCTGGATTTTAGTAGACTTTTTTGCAAAAATGTTTCCTTACAAAATCATTGGAGTTTTCCATAATGATTAGTATTGATGTGATTTAGTTAATAATCATATTAAATGACTCAACAGGCAAAACTGTGATCTTCACTGAGCACTGGCAGTGCTTGGCACGTGTGCTCTGCTCACGGAGCTCACCAGACCCAGGCTGTGGTCTGTGTGTAGCATCACGCTCCCTGCCACGTGTGAGAAGACTTGGATCAGCACTCTATCGAGGCCTGTTTTCCATCATTAAATTTGCATGTATTATAATTGGTTAGAACGTTTTATGTTAAAGGACCTCAAATTAGTTTACAAACCACTGGGCAGTCTGGTTTTGAAACAGAGATGTTCCTTAAACATCTTAAGGAGGAACAGACTCATTTAATGATGCAAAAATCCCCCTCTGCAACCGTTCACAAGGAATGGGGTGAGAGCAATTTGAGGATAAATAGGGTGAGCTGGGATTTGGAGACCCAGGTACGAGACTTGCAGGACCCCATGGAGGGTGTCCCTATAATGCAATTGTCTCCACAGATCAAATCTTCAACATGCTACTTCTGTCTTCCCCTCCAGCTGGACGAACCAGGCCCCGTCCACACTAAAATTTGCTTCTTATTTTGGAATATTCCTAATGCATGCCTGTGCACAGAAGTGTGGTGGGTAAGCTCAGTTGGGAGCTTGGTTTTGCTTCCACAGTTGCCTACTCGGCAAGGGCATCTCGGTCCCTGTGTTTTGGCTGACTAAGCCATCTCTAGCAAATAACGGATGCGGGGAGACTTGGCCCATCTGGTTTAAGATTTTTTTTGTTTGGTTTTTTTTTTTGTTTTTTTTTTTTTGTTTTTGTTTTTTTTTTTTAGAACTCCTAATCCTTGTTCACCAGCCTGGCATGGTTTAGGTTGGAAGAGTGGCCAAATATATGTACGTCCGTGTGGCTGCCAGCTGAAAAAAAGAAACAGAACAGCTGGATTTTCTTTTGCCTTCTTGAAGCCAAGCTTGAGCAGATCTCCTGTGAGGCGATAAAGCAGCACATGCTGGTGCAGTGGGATTACAAATCCTCTTGCTTGCACCAGAAAGCCTGGGCAGTTGTGATTTCGGTGGCACACGACCAGGTCCACCGTTCCCCACCTCCTTCGCGTCACCTCTGCTGAGGGACAGCATGTGTTTTGCACAGATTTTGTGTGGGTGAGATGCTGATGCTCATTCTCTTTCTGGTTCCTATTTAATCTTGGACAAATCACTTCACCCCCTGAGCCTGTTCTCTATTTGTAGTCGAGATTAGGAGTGCTTCCCTTTCCCATTCTGACCGTAGGCTCAGAATAAGAAATTACTTTTATTTTGCATATAAACTCCATGCATTTTGCGTGCAGTCCCTGGTGCAGTCAGGCTTTATCTTGCACAAGACATCTGATGTATCCGATTATAAATGATAAATACCCATAACCACAAGGACATATTTCCTTGAAGTCTGTGTGCATACTGATGTGGGGAACAGGGCTGCTCAACACTTTCCAAAAGTTCATTGCAGCCGTTTCCAGTGCCTTCCAGATTTTTTCTTCTCCATCTCGCTGCACAGTGTGCATGGCATGGGACATCAAGCATGAAAAATATGCAGCCTAAACTGAATAACCTTATTTCTGCTGATTTTATGTGATCAGGAGATGCCACACTTCCAATTCAGGAGTAAATGAGAGACTCTGTTTTTCTTTGCAAGTGTATTGTGAGCTTTATTGTTTAATATTAAAGCTGCATTGTGAAAAGTGGCCCATAAATGGCTAATAAAAAGAGCGTTTACAGCTTGTAAAGTACATCAAGACTTTACCCTGGTTTGCCTAGGGAAATTTATATTTGTGTTCACTGTCTGGGGTTTAAGAACTGCCTTTTTTCTTTTTTGGACCCATTAACAGTGATAGTGTGGACAAATATCTTCCCTGATTAATTATGTTGGATTATGCTGAAGCATTGCCAGGAGGAGGAAGAGCAGCTCTGCAGCCCTGCTCCTTCCTCAGCGTCAGGGTAAGGATGCGGCGCAGTGAAGGGAAGCGCTGCCCAGGGCTCGTGGCTGGTTGCAGACTGCGCTCTGCAGCAGGACTGTCCCCACGCTGCCACATGGCACGGATTGCTCGGTGATCGTCTACCTAACACCTGGGAAGCCCGGAGAGAAAAATGAACTGCTTGTCATACTCCTGTGAGCGTGGGCAGCAGAAATACCAGCTTCATCTGTGGATCTTTCCCATTGCCTCCACCTCCCTTGAGTCTGTCTTTAGTGACTTCATTGACATTATGCGGATTTTTTGCCTTTTCCTTGCATGTTTTCTTCCTCTTTGAAGGAGTTAAGGGAAAAAGGTTGCACGTGCAGTCTGCTTTTTATCTGGTGATAATACTGGACCTGCAGTTATCTGTTTCAATCACATTCTGTAATTGTGGACAATTCTTACTAGAAAACTAGATAAAAACATGGGTCATTTCTACTGACCAATGGTACCTGTGAAATATTACTTTTGCTTTCCTTCTAACCTCAGAGAAAAGGGCTAAGCATGTAGGTAGCTTAGATCTTGGACCTTGCAGTTCAGATTTCTGAGGACAAACCTGGCGTAAGTTTGGAGTTCAAGGATTCGTGAAACAGAGCTGGTCAGGAGTTCTCATAAGAGGTCCTTCAGATGTAGGAAATGCAAGCAATGTTTACTGCTGTATAAAGTGACTTGATGACAAGCTATTCTCAGATGTGGAGATAAGCAGCTTTTCTATCTGCCAGAAAAACCCTATGTGAGAATATTGTGTGGTTGGAATCAGAAATTAAACACTTCCAAGTTCCCGAAACTGCTTGCCTGCTAGACAGTGGATTCCTTCTCAGGGATGACAATGACCATCCCTGCTCCTGAACATGCACACACATGCATGCTTGAAGTCACCCTGAAGGTGGGGGGGAGAGTTCATAGCTGAGGATCTTTGGTTTGTTTCCACACAGGACCTTACAGACTCCTGTACCCATCAAAACCCTTCAATGCAAAATTCTGAGGCACTTGTGCACTGTGCCTTGGGGCTTTGATGGAAGATTTGACTGCTCGGGATATTTGCAGCTTTTAATTTCTCTGTTCTCGGTCTCTGATAAAGACCTGTGGGACGCTCATTGCAAGTGAAGCGATGGGGAAGGAATTGCCCTTGGGTATACTTTTGTAGCAGGAGAGTTTTTGAATTAAATAGTGGGGTGTGATGTTATACCCCAGATTGCTACCAAGCCTGTTATATTTAGCAGCATGTAAATTTGTCATATAGTGATATACTTGGAACTAATGCCTGTTCTTTAATCACAAAATCTGCCGTAAGTTTTCTGTTTCTTTCTTTGCCTCTCTGAGACGTACGTAAATCTGTGCAGGTCCAAGCACACAGCCTAAGCACATATGCTGCTAGCTCATAAGAGGTGACCCTGTCCACTGTCTTTGCCCTCATAACAGTTCATTATATTGTCCAGCATTTTTGAGCCAGACTAGGTGAGATTTATAGGTTGCCTGGGGACAATCATTTCAAGAAGAAAGATCAATGATATGCAAGTCAGTGGAAAGAGCAGCAGGTTCCAATAGCTGGCCTGTTGGAAGGCATCAAACATCTTCATAAACTATTTAAAGGTAGAAATGATCATTAACCTTTGCTGTAGCCAATTACATTCAGAGCGGTCAACGCCATTTAACACGAGTCAGGGTGACACCCAGTTAGGCTGTGCAGGAATGTGGGTATGTTAATGCTTTGAAGTCATTTTCACACTGGGTCTGTTTTGGAGGAGGCATTGGACAAGCAAGCTGAACAAAACAACGGCTCCTTGCTCACCTCAAACGAGCTCTCCAGCCTTGCTTTGGATTGAACTGCAGCTGAATCGCTTTACATCCACCTCAAATGAGCAGCCATGGTTTCTTTTTCTACCTCCATTAGTTAATTATTACTATTTTTAAGATGGTGTGAAAGCATTTCGTTTTTCCTATGGGAGAAGTTGTGACCCAGATTCTTCCTCGCAGTGGTGGGAGAAGAGCAGCTTGTTCAGGCTCAGCTGGTTTCTTTGAAACCACCTTGAGGAGCTGACGTCACCGTCCCTCTTTGAGACATCTGCAGCTCTACGACAATACATCCCTCGGCTGCTTTTGCTTTAAAGGGTTGTAGCTCTTGCTGCTGCATTTTGAGTGGGATCTGTTGTTGACAACCTCAGTCCTGCCTCTTCTCCTCCCGGCCTCTCTGATGCTGAAGCAATGACATTTTTCCGAAGCTGCCTACATTTGGTGGTTTACTGCCGACTGCATGTGGCCCTCTCATTTTAATTACTGCTGCTGTGTCTAGCGCTATATGCTCTATAATGTTTCAGAGACCGCTTGCGATGAAAATAAAAAATAAGTAATACATTACAGGTTACGACCCAGTCAATCTCTGTGTATTGTAATTCATGCAGCTTTATAGGCCGAGCTTTCCAAATGGTTTATAGCCCACGTAATAACAGCAAAACCCTGAGACGCAGAGGAAAGGCGAGGGAGGAATATTGTCTTTCTAGGTTCCTGAAAGGCATCATTTCCTGATGGTTGCTTTGTTTTTCCAATTCCTTTGCTCTTGAAAGAAAATGTCAACACACTTAACTTTTCATCTCCTGGTTTCCAGGGGACGAAACGTGATCAGTCGTCTGCTTGCTGAGGAAGGGCTCTGGTTGCACCGAGCGATCTCAGCTGAGGTTTGGGACACTTTTGCACTTTGTAGGCGTTATAAAGTTTTGTAACTGTTTTAATGGGCTTTGGACCAGATCGGGAGCGACTAATCAGATACAATTTTGAGTATTCTGGCTTCAGATCAACGAAACACTTAAGCATGTGCTTAATTTTAAGCACTGCAATAGTTCTGCCCACAAAAAACAGAGACAAAATGTCGTCCAGCCATCCTGCTGAGTAATCCTAACAATTATTTCTCATTCTTGTTTCTTCTCAGTTCTGCTTTCCCCCCACAAACTCTTCTAAGGCAGTCTCAAAGAGAGAACACAGAAAAGCTAAAATGAAACAGCTCATGCAGTGAAGCACAAGCAACATGGGGAATTTTTGTTTAGAAATCCAAGCAGCAGATTTCCATTATTATAAATACTGGCTGAATTCACTTGTGACAATACACAACATTTAATTTACATGTAAAGTGACAAATTAAAATCTGAAATTCCCTATTTTGTTCTCTGAGTGGAATATAACATGACAGGCTTTGAGAAATGCCTCGGCTCTGCCCCAGTGGCACCACAAGCCTGGTGGTGCTGCAGCCTGCACGTTTGCCCTGAATGTGACGGAGCTTTTAGCAGCAGTCAGAAATAATTCGACCCAAGTACTCAAAGGTGTTTGGGTGCCTAAATCTCATTTCAGTTAGGTGGTTTTAAGCAGCTGGTCCCTAGATCCTGGCAAGTGGGCTGAAATACAGCCACTATTTGCATGAAGATCAGAAAAGTGACTTGTATCAGTAAGGGAAAGAAATATTTGTCATTCCCGTATGGTGCAACGCCATGTGCGTGGCTGCGTTTAGTTTGGGCTAAGAGGCGGGCGGGACCTGTCTGGGCAGTGGCCGGCTGTTCAAAGGGACAGTGCACAAACAGCGTGTGTGCAGAGCAACCCTTCCCAGCTTGCAGGAAGGAACTGGAGGTTATCCTGAACTGAAGATGTTTCTGCATCTTTGCATTCGTGTCCCTGGTAGTGCTGCTTTTGTAAAGCTGATCCATACCTTTCACCATCCTTACAGCCTTTCCTGGTGTCTTTTCCAGGTCTATTATCTCTGTTTTTGAATCAGGAAGGTCATAGTGGCACAGGGTATTCAAGACAGGCCTTAGTGGTCGTAGCTGAATATTGTGGTAGCTGAAGGAAAGAGGTATGTTTGTCTGTTCAGCAAAGAAACTCATGTATATCTCTGCATGAGGTGTGCTATGTGTTGGAAACAACCACTCGGCACTTCACTGGGATGGACATCCCAGACTGGGTTGTAGATGTTTCCCTGGTCCACTGATGGTCTGGTCCAGGCTCTGGTTCGTTGCCACCCTTACTACTAACCCCCTGGTTATTGCAACCTCAGAGAATCCTCTCGTGCTGCAGCCGAAAAATAGCCAAGACATGGGTAATGCTTATACCTGCAGCAGCCCATGTTTTACCCTCAAATGACCTCTCTTTTCTGTTTGCTTGTTTTACAGTCCGCTGTGTGGAGGCACATGAGAATACCCCATCATTGCTGTAGCAGTTCTGTTTTGACTATGGCAGGTTCAGGGCACGGATAGGTGCCACTGTTCATTTGTTATAGTGGCAAACAGCATCAGCCCAGCTGACACTTGCATCCATGAGCGCTTTCCTCTGTAGGAATTCACAAAGCAATTGCTTAATCTTTTCTGACACTCTTTTGGTGTTTAAACAAAAAAAACTCCTGGCTGATTCCCATTCCCAGACACTGTGATATAGAGACCTGGAGAATTAAAGTGTTGATGAACTCCTTTTTTTAAATTATTGCAGTAGAACACAACAGAGAGTAGTTTTAACTAGGCTAAATGAAACCTATGTTTTCTGAGTGATACTGATGTCTTTTTCAAAGAGACATGAACAGCAGCTGCTTGCTGCCCTCCAAGGCAAGCCAGACCCAACTGCTCACAACGGCAGAAGACACAAGTGCTCTCTCTGTTGAACTAAAATCTGTCTTCTGTGGGCTGAGCTCCTTCTCCTGATCCTCGGCGCCCTGAATTCAGTAGGAAATCGTCCCGTGACATGGGACGGGATGTCCTGGACATCCCCTGGAGCAGGAAGAGTTGAGAAACCTCAGCACTGCAGCGCTGGGACCATCGCGGGTCAGATCAGCATGAGAAGAAAAGGGAGACTGTCCCTACCACTCCCAGACAGAGAGCACAGATACCACTGCAGGTCTCAACAGACGTGTTTCCCCTGTATTCCTCAAACCAGACATTTTGAAAAAGTTCAGCAGAAATTATGCCGTATGCCAAGTGTCAGGAGCCACCCAGCATTGTGTTCTGGGCTGAGGATCCCCGGGTTCCCCTGTAAACCAGGGAGGCACGTGCTCTGCTACCTCTGCCCATCCCTGTGCATGGAGATTACCATTTCTCAGGGCGACAGCGTCAGCAAGAGGCAGCTTGATATCGTGTCCCAGGAGCGCAGACCCTTGTCTCTCACGCTGTGTGGCAGACTTTAGAGCAAAAGGTGGGCAGGAACTGTGCCAGCTATCTGATGACCTTTATGTTCAACTGTGTTCACATTCACAACCCTCAGGCTAAGTGAACCAAACACTCCTCCCGAGGGCCTTATGTTGTGCCACACTCCCGCTGCAGCCGTCTTGAAAAGCAAATATGTTTTTGGTTTGTTTTGTTCTGTTTCATTCCTGCTGGTACCAAATGCCAGCACTAGGCACAGGGAGTGCTGCAGGGAGAAGCCAACAGCTAACACTGAAGGAATGATTCTGGAGGTAGCATGCTCACAAGTAGATGATTAATAACATTTTGCAGAAAAAAGATCTCTAGCATGCAGTGCCTAGCATGGAAATTATTTTCCAGAGCAGGCTGGGTGCGAAGAGTAGCAGTGGTATAAAGGAGGGCATATGAGCTCTCATTCTGCAAGCAGAACATCTTGATTCAGTAACAGAGGGCATACGGGGGTTACGTCCCGACGCAATGGCATGTGATACAGCGCGGGGCAGGCATAGCGTTTCAGAAAGTGCACCTTGCTGCCTGCAGCACGAGGGGAAATCACTGCAGGCCACTGAATACGTGGGGCTGTGCAAAGTGGGTTAGGACCAGCATGGCTTGGAGACAGGCTGCGAACAGCACAAGCTCTGCCTGGACTTTCTGTACCACTGCTCCTGCCAAATTCAGCGGTGAGACACCCATCAATTGCAGGTGGGAGAGAGTCCGACAGATGCCGAGGCCTTTTGGAAACCCCATCAGTTCTCTCAGGACTCTTCCAGCATTGCTTTGTGAAAGGTTTCTGTTTGCTTCCCGTTTCTCTTTGTGCTACTGGAAGCAGTCCTGGTGGGGCAGGTCTTTCAACAAACCCTGCAGTCTACTGCAGCTTTTCAGAAGGAGCCCGTGGGCTGTAGGCATCTCTCAAGCCTTTTTCACCCCCTGACCTTCTTCTGCTCTCTTCTTAGCCGTTTGTTCCCTGTCCCGCCCTGGGCTTGCCCTGCTCCCACAGCAGTTTAGGAAGCCACGAGCTGGCAAAGTCATGGCAGGGATGTCAACCTCATGCAGGAGGACACGTCCATGCAACACACAGTGCGCTGTTCTCACCCATCTCCAAAGTGCAAGGGTCACGTGCGGGGACAGCCCCCTCAGCAGCACAGTTGGTTTCTGCTCTGAGGAAAGGGAGGTGAGGTTTCTGTACGAGAAACACAAAGGAAAGATGTTGGAAGCAACCACCAAACCCAAAAGCCGCCACCACCCAAAAGAGCAAGATCCTCAAGCCCCGCGGTCCCGGGATGTTTTACCTGGGTGTTCCAGTGCTCTCTTCAGGCTCAGCACTCGATGCACTGACTCGCTGCCACGGACCCAGCAAACCTCCCACACGTGGTGATTAATTAATACTCATGATGCCTGCTCAACGCGAGACATCTAAAGCTGCTGAAAGAAGGATGTTTTGATGGCGATATCCATTTAGAAACATAGAGTGGAAATGAGGAGCAACCCCTTGCAGCAGAGCTGGAGGAGGCTTCCTGGCGGGGGAGCCCGCAGGGGCCCGGCTCTGCTGAGGGAGGAGAGGCAGCAGCCAAGCCAGCAGCGAGCTGCAGGCCTGGGTCTGTTATCCTGCCGGGCGACTATTTTTAAAATCCGAGTCGGTGACTCAGATTAGCATCCTACGGCTTTAGCTCTGCTGATGGATTTCCCCAGCATGCAAAAGGAGCCTGGGTTTTCTCTGCATCACACAGAATTGCCTGCCTTGTAGAGCAAGGATGTGTTTGTTTAAGAAGGAGGTTGGTGTCCTGGAAGGGAGAGGTTAAGGTGTGTAGGTAAAAGAAAGCAAGCGGTACTCCCAACACTGCCGACCAACCTGTGTGATACCTACCTTGTTCAAAGAGAAATGATTATCCAGCACGCCCTTTATTTTTACGCAAGGTGGGGGGCCTGGACTCAACCTCACAACAGCCCCTCTGCGCCGGGGGGTTGCAGAAGTGCTCGGGGAAGCTGCGGTTGTTAAAGCGTTCCCCCAGGCTGCCCCACACCTGGTGGGCTCTGCGAGGCCCTGGTGAATCCCCGGAGAGGCTGCGAGGTGCAGCGCGGGAGCTCGTTGCTGGCCTGGCTCTAGCTCAGACCGCAGGGGTGGTCTCCACGCGCTTCGGCAGCGCTGCCTGGCAGCAGACCCACTTGAATTAGCAATTATTGAAACCGCTGCTGTATTGGTACAAGATATTATTAGCCTGTACGAGCCTTGTTGCAGTGTGTATGTAGATGATACAAAATGCTGGGATAAAGCTGTGTTAATCAGGGATATTCAGAGAGCTAACACATCCCTCCTAGCGCGGGCGGTGATGTTGGATGTGTTACCCTCTGAGGTTCGTAGAATAGCAGCAGTAGCAACGTGCTGTTCCTGCTTCGCTGAAAGGCTGTGGATTTAATTTCTGCTGCTAAGTAGTGCTATTTGCAAACCCATGGAGGATACAGAGCAGATTTCTAGGACATGGGCTTGTATATATTCATCCTTTTCATCCCATGCTCTTGACCTTGGAGTATAATGTATTCTTGTGTACCTTTGTACAGTAGCCTTGGCTAGACAAGTGAGGCGAGAGAATGAGCCAGAGGTTGTGGTACTGATCTGGATTTGGGAAAAACAGGTTTAATTCCCTATCCTTACGCAGACTTCTTGTGACAAAACCTTGCATAATAAAAACCTTCAGGAAGTGAGGTTCAGCAACAATGACACAGAAACTGCAAAAAAAAGCATTTGCAAAAGGCACAACACATCCTAAGGCACTTGGTTGTTAAACTTCAAGTGTTGTGTCTTGCCTAGAGGTCCGCAGAGCTCGCCTGTGTGCGTACACTTGACCCTCCAGTCTGCTCTGCTGCAAACAGTCTGAGTAATGGAGCTGCACATTTTTGGCTGTGTGGATCAAATAGCAACAGTTGTGACTGCAAATTAATAGAAGAGGGGGAAAGTAAGAACATAAAAGGCTACTTTTCAGGCACTGGCTGCCAGGATCTTTTCATAGGGCAAGGGTGGGTCAGGGAGGGCAGTGGCGGGGTCAGGATAAATCCTCCTGGGATGTCTCTGTTCCTGTCCCGTTACAGAAGAGTTCACATGACGGCTCCACCCAGGGAATGGTGGGAACCCTGAGCAGATATGTTCTGACGATCCATTTATTTATTTATTTCCCCAAACTCCAGAGACACTTTAAAAGAATTTCCTAACATGGCTGTAATCATTTCTACAGGCAGCCAGCTCTAACTTAATTTTCAGGGATGATCTCCTCTTCAGAAGTGGCAGAAGGATTGTTTTAACACGGCGTATGCTGGCAGCAGAATGAATGCATTTGTTGCAAGTCCAGTGCAGAAACTGCCACAGCCAGGGTGGATTGGACTCTTCTTGATTGTTCCTGAGGAGAGGAGCAAAGGGCTGAGAGGGTCGAAGAAACTGAAGTTAGGATTTGGGGAAGAGCAGCATTTGTTTCCACAGCAGAAATCAGCCACTCCAGTTCTTCAGGTCCACGTTCTCTGGAGAAGAGGATAGGTAGGACAGGGCAGGAGCATCCTTCAAATATCATTAGTTTTAAATAAAAATATTTGCTTTCTTCATTGCTGAGGGTCCATCCAACCCTGGCCACCATACCAACACATGTGTGTGATCAGATCCAACCACAGGAGGGGGACAAAGATGCACTTGGTGAGAAAATTTCATCATGTAAGAGATTTAATTTAACCTCCAACTACAAGGCAGTGGGACTTCTCTCCTGCAGGCAGATTAGCAGAGTCCAAGCTTTTCAGTCCTGTGTGTTTCAGTCTTGCTGGGCTTACACAGCAGATCCTTGGGGTAGGGACTATGCTGTCTTGTTTGCAAAGGTCTTCAGGTAATAGTCATCACAGGAAACAAGGATGAATAATAATCCAACAGATATGACAGAGTGGGTGAGAAATGGTTCAAGAGTTTTGACCAGCGGGAGATGTTCACCCTGCCCTCGGCACCGGCAGGCAAGGAGGGCTCCTGTGTCAGATGGTCTGTCTGCCCTCCCCACTTCCAGCCTAGCGTGAGCTGCTGCTGCCCCCACCCTAAGCCCGGGCAGGACGCTGGTGGAGCAGTGCCATGGCTGGTCCATCTCCGCTGAACCTCACCAGCACTGACCAGTCTGGGGTGATGCCTACACCAGCCCGCCCATATGACCAAGTTCCCAGAAGGAGACAGCGAACATTGCCCAGTCTGTAACGTGTTAGTTGGAAGATGCCCGTGACATACATGACACACACCCTGGCCACATGGATATATAGCAGGCACAGCGTCGCTGGCTGAAGTGAAGGCAGCCTCTTGCAGGGCTGCAGGCAGAGCAGCAGGCAGCTGGGGCTGGAGATGGAGCTAGCTTAGCAGTAGGGAGAGCAGGTGGCCGAGCAGCAGGGAGGAAGACTTGCCAACCACACACATCACTAGGATCCTGAAAGGAAACAATTTGTTTAACTACTTTGCCAAAAAATATCTATATTATGAATGCACCAAACATTACTTATTCCTTCTCGCTGGAGGATTCTTGCTTCCAGGATGAACATGTTGTTTTCTCCAGTTCATAGCTAGGGAAAGATTGGGAAGAGCTGCCGAAGCCCCAGCGCTGCTTTGCCAGGAGCAAGCAGATCTTCACTGAGAGTGTTGGTCAGTGAAGGTGGAGGATGGGTTTGTGCTCCTGTAAATCACCCCAGCTTTCCTTGGGGCCCAGTTTGCTCAGTGTGTCCATGAGCCCTTGTTCATCTCCTCCCAGCTTTCGGTTTGTACTGGTTTGTCCCTGGTTTGGGGAGCTCCAGGGTGCATGGCAAAGACCTTGGGAAGTGCTGCTTCCCAGCTGGTCCCTGGGGCTACCCCTCGAGCCTGATGTTCTTCTAAAAGGCCTCAAGGATGGACTTTCAAGTGCTCACAACCCACATCTAACGCCACCATTTTTAAACAGTGAGTCCAAGTTCAGTTTAGGGTCCTGAATTACCAAAATTCATGGTTTTTTTCTGGAGTTGTTCAATACAGGTCATGTCTATGCTCAGAGCTTTGTATCTAATATTAACTAGTGTGTGTTGTTGGGGGAGCTGTTTGAACTGGGGCCTCGGTACATCAGAGGGGTAGTGGACACCTAGAAAACAGCAGAGGAAGGGTGACAGTAGGTGTGCTAAGGTGTGCAAGTGCTGTAGAGCTGTGGTGCTTCACTATCGAACCCTTGAACTACAATGACTGAGCATCCACTCTCCAAATAGTTTGTAAAACTGAAAAGTGAACTGTCCAAAACCAGATAATGTTCAAGCTGCAACCGACTTCTCTGATTTTCCCTAAGTGACAGGGTTTGAAAGGAAAATTGATGAGGAGATGGATGTGACATAGGACTTACAAGGGCATTAGTGTGACTCTAGAAAAACATTTATAGCAGCAAAAGATAAATAAACACAGTGGAAAAGTATTTATGGATCTATACTGACTTAAACGGTCACCAAAACAATTTCCTTTTCTGTCTCCCACAGGAAAACTTGAAACTAGGGAACATAATAAACCCAGAAACTTCAGGGCTCCTCTCGCCTGGCATTTACAGGCTTTCTGGAGCTTGAAAAACACTGGATGCACCTGAATATAGGCAATGCCAAGCAAACGCACACTTGCTAAGACTTGCAGGAACTGAGGAGCTCTCCCTGCTCTGTCAAAATGCATTTGGGGTCGGTGGTTTGCAGGTGGGCAGGGTGGGAAGGCGGCGAGAAGAGCTGGAAGCTTTGGCAGTGGCGTAACCAGGCAGGCAGTTCCCCTCATCTCCCCGTTGCCCTTTCCCGTCGTGACTGCAGAAATATTTTCCTCTAGTGCTTCAGCTTTACTTAACTCTCCCTCTGATCAGTGTTTATAGTAATCGAGCTTGGTATAAGCTCTAATATCCCTAAATGCTGTAAATATATATCTATAAACACTAAAGAAAACATTCCCTATATAATAACCAGAGACCAGAACTGTGAATTAAGGCCCCAGACAAGCCAGATGCACAGCAAAAATTCTCAAGGACTTTGAAGTTAAAAGCCTTGCTGTGTAAATGTAAGAGCTTTTGTAAGTCAAACTAAAGTCTCATTAACGTGAAACTTCCATGATCAGAAACCTGACTAGTTCAGTGAGAATCCCCAAGGACCCGAGTATTTAGTGCACTTTCTAATTAAAAGAAGAGAATTATGGTACAGCAGTTAAAATATGTTTTATGCTTGTCTAGGAAATACTCAGTAGATTGTGTATGCAGAGATGTATTGCCAGGGCCCTTTACAAATAGGGCAGAAGCAAACCAAGGTGCAAACAGGCTGAAACGAGTATCTGGAAGCCTCCTGTGGTTCTCTCTGTGTGTTGTCAGCTTGGTAAGAGAGCAGGATCAAGCCCAGTCTTTTTTGGGTGCTGCAGGAAGTCCACCTCTTCTGGACTCCCTTCCAGACCTGAACTGCTCAGAGACTGCCGAGGTCCCGCAGACGGAGTATGCCCTGCGTTTCTGACCTTGTGCGTGGTGTCCGAAGGAGCTCTGTCTCCCATAGCTCCTGGCCTGCGGGTAGGGCTGGGCCGGCCGAGCTGGAGCCCGTGCATCCCTTCCTGCTGAGCAGAGGCTGGTCAAAATGAGCAGATACTGCTAAAACTGGCCACCGGGCTTCGATAAAACTGCTCTGCTGTAGGAAGCAGTTTAGGTTTCTGGTTTAATGAGCTGCTGCTCCTTCCCCTACCACTGCTAGTGAGTGCTAGACCTGGACCAGGACTCGTCCTGTGCACAACGAGGCGTTAGGAAAGGGCGGTGTGTGTGCGGAAGCCAAGTTTTGTCCAGGTCTGGGACATCGGTAATGTTCTGGTGAATTTGTGTTAAGGAGAGCTAGGAGAACATTTCTGAACCAGGAATAAGTGAACATTTAATAAAATCATTTCTTTACTGGGAGGCAGTGAGGAGGAGGAATAAATTAAAACCATAGTCCATTTCAATATTTATTCTAATAGTTCAGTTCCCTTAAAAACTGCTTTTGTTTCCATTTCCTACAGTTTTTGGAAGCTGAGAAGGCAGCAAGAACTTCAACTGAAAAGAAATATTTTACTTAATGCCAAAAGAAACTATGTATCTAAAATGCCATGGATTTTTTAAAGAATTGATTTAAAAAATATTTTTCCAACATTAAAAAAAAATCATTTCAGTTTGTTACCAACTGAAAACCCATCCCCGTTTTCACATGTGCCAGCAAACTGAAACATGGTTTATTGCATGGTTCTGGTCTCAGAACTGGTGGCCCGGCTAAACTCCTGTTGGAGAGCTCATCTGAATTCAAAAGCAAAGCTCCCGATGAGTTTGTTAGGCTAAATATTCTGCTTTTTTAGGTTAAATATGCTGGGTTTTGTCACTTTTTGGTGTTTCCTTTGAGCATGATGGTCTGTCTGTCTGCCCTAAGCTCTGTTGTACTTTTTCCTGGCTTCTGAATACTCGCTGCGCCCCGGCTGAGACCAGCCTGCAAGGGCAGGCAGTGAACCCGTAGGTAGGTGTAGGCTTTTGTCAAAGGAGGAATCTCAAAGTCTGGGTGTGGAACCTGCTTGTCTCCCCTCGGTAGTGTAGAAGGGGGATGCACTCATTTACCTGCTGGTGTATAAACCTGATGTTCTGGAGTGCTGCTCTGACTTGCTGTCGTACCGCTAGGAAGCACCACGATAACCACGGATGTAAAGGACCGGAGTTACGAAGGGCCTCGTTATAGCTCTTGAAAACTGAATGCTCATTAATGCAGCTATATGGAAGCAGGGCTGTCGGGATAATCGAGTACAATTTGGGATTTTTAGGTTGAATTGAAAAGCCTACGGTTAATACAAATGTGTTTCAAGACTGCTTTGTGTTCAAAGCCAAGTCCTGAAGTCCTCCCTTCCTCAGGCAAAGACTCTCTGGCTCCAGCCGCAGCTGAGCCTGTATCTTTGCTCAGTCAAACCCTGAGAGGCAAGTCAACTGAAATGCATTGAAGTTTGGCAGGTACACAGCCTGGAGTGAATTGTCAGTACACCCAGCATTACAAATATTCATGCTTGCTTCATTTTCCTTATGCTAATATAGCACCTGTTTTTGGAAACAGGAGGTTAAATATTTCGTTAACCTGTAAATACAGAATATCACATTCATCTGAAACATGGTGTTACCAGGAAAAAAATTATCCAAAGCAGTATGAGTATGAAGAGCAAAAGGGAAGGGTGGGCAGAGACAAAACTTCAGTAACAAACGAGTTCAGGTGGCTTTAGTTAAAAGGGCTAATTAAAAAGTGGGAAAGCAGGTGAAGGTGATAGGATATAGGAGTGTGAGCTGGGGGTGTCCTTAGGATGAAAGGTTAGTTGGGTGCTTGCTGTCTCTCCAGCTTGGCTGTCTCAGATGCTTTGTCCAAGTTCCTCTATTGCTCTGTACAGAATAGTCAAGGCAAGTAGAATTATGTAAAAGAGGTTTTCATTATTCTTTTAGTGATAGCATTATTATTATTTTAATGAGCAGTTTATTCATTATTATTACTGCTCTGTTTTATTAGCCTGTGTTACCATTTGTTTAAGGAACTGCCTCATGAGCTGTAAGAGAAGCAAATTACACTGAATCCGACTGACTTCAGTTTACACTGGTGGGAGTCAAAAAAGAATTGACTGGTTTTATGATCTCGGTGAAACTGGCACAAACACTGCTTTCTGAAAACATGGGAGCTGCCTGCATGGGATGAAAGGTGTTTCTGTGGTGTAGTGCCCTTGCATTTGGCAGAAAACTGGTTTTTATCCTATCAGTTTGACTGGGTCTCTTAATGAACAGCTGTTCCTCATTGGCAGCCACCCCTTTCTTGTGGATTATTTCTGAAACAGCAAGAGACAGCAGCAATCACTTCTGTTACCCTTGACTAAAGGCTGCCTGTCAAAATGTTTCTTCAGTCTCTGGTAGTGAAGATTAGGAAATTTTTCCAGGCTCATGAGAAGTGATTTCAAAGGATTTCCCAGCCCACTTCAGGATTCCTCTCAAAAATCTGATTTGTGAATTTTATGAATGAAGAAGTCTTTCAGATCAGGTCAACAGAAGCCTTTCCTTCAGGTGAGCCAAAATGCTTTATCTTACCTTTGACGTCCTTTAAACAGCTAATTTTTTGGTGTAAAATGAAGACAGAATTTTTAAAAAGCTATTTCAAAACACAGTTAAAAGTCTAAAAGATTCATTCTGAGAGTGTGATATTAAGATGCTTTCACAATTTTGAAACTCTTTGGGACGTATTAAGTGAAATATTAGACAAGACCTTTCGAGGGCTAGCTTTGCATGAATGACAGACTGCAAGCAGATTTAATTTAAAACTTTTTTTTAATGGTAGCAATGCAAAACCAGTGCTATTTTGGGAAGTTCCCCTCTGTGAGAGCTGCTGGTGCTGCTGAAATTAGTAGCGTCTGATGTCTGCCATGTGGCAGTACTATTAATACAGGTAGCCCTGAGTCAAGGTTGGAGACTGATGTCCCATTTAGGTTCTCACCAGTAAACTGTTGTGACTTGCCGTTTTCTTCTTCCATTCTGGTTAGTAATTGCAGCAAGAAAGAAGGAGGAAAAGTGACTCCACAAAACTGGGTGCAATATAAACAGCAGAGACATCCCTTTGCTTCAGGCTCATGTGGTAGCTAGGGAGGAAGGACAGGAAGGCGAGCACACACCTGGATTAAACCAGAATGTGCCCAAAGCTTTCCAGACATTTCTTGAGGTAAAGAATGTCAGATTTTAGCAGCATTTCCATTTCCTCTACCTGATGCCGAGGAAGGTGCTTATAGCATACCTATTTGGTGCTGTCAGGGGTTTATCAGCTGGTATCCTCTCCACCCTGGGTAATATTCTGGGAAGCATCAGTGCGCTTTGGGAAGCTGAGGCTCCTGTTAGTGGTTACGTCTGTTCTTTGTGTGGTCCCTTCCAAGCTCCTCAATGCCTTCAGCAGCCAGGTTCGTCTTCAGCCTCCTCCCAAAATCTCTTTCTGCTTCACTTTTCCCCAGTATACCCTGCATCTGGCTAAGACAGTTTTCTTTCTGCTAGCATTTTCACAATATATATGGAAACTCCAACATAATTAAATAAACCAGTGCTGAAACCCCCCAAAGAACAATTATCTTTTCTGTGAAATACTCCCGGCAGAAATCTTGGAAAACTTACATGTAATTAGTACATCAAGCCCCACTGCAGCATTAAATACAACGCATTAGGGCTCGTAACACTGACTTCTCCGGGATTCCAATTGACCAGCAACAGCAAATTTGTGAGCAGTGTGCAGACTGACTGGTTTTATACATTCACACTTTGTTAGTCTAATGATTTTCAAAGCTATTTAAAGTTTATGCTCCCCCCGTTTCCATTACACTTCCTAGGCTGATCTCCTCCTTATCCAGTATGCCTCATCCTTTAAACAGCTTTGCTCTGCCATCTGTATTATCAGGGAGAACGAATGGTCTTGGAGGTTAGAGCACTGGACCAAAACTTAGCAGAACCGGATTAATTGCATGGCTGAGCTATAGACTTCCAGCGGATGAATCATTTAGGGCCAGATCTTGAAAGGTGTCTGGGCCCCTGAAATGCAGGCAGGGTTATTCCAAAAGACTTGCACATCCAGCCCTCATTGATTGCAGTTGTCTTAGGTGCCTGAACACATCAAAAGTTGTCTGACAAGATAGGGGCCTGACCCAAGATATGATGAAGTCAACAGGAAGATGAAAGAAAATTAGTGGCTTCGTATTAGGTGGTTATTGAACACAGAGCCATCTTATTTGTAAGCAAGGCTCAGGTGCAAACTCAGAAGCACTGCGTTAAAGCCTGGGAGGGTTAACGATGGAGGATGCTGAGCTCGCAGCTCTCTTGCACTTCCTAAAGGAAAGACTGGTCAAGAGGGATCATAGCCCTAAAAGTTGTTAGTTCTTTTTACAGCAGGTTGAGTTGTCTTTTGTTTTTCTAAATGTGTATATGCTTGCCTACACACTGAAGAAAAATGGCCTGGAGGAACAGTCCTATAGCTCTGATCCAGACTGGCTAATATGCCAAGTTACCAGGAGGATGTCTCCTGGAAAAAAAATAATATCCTGATAGAAAGAGAGATTTCATACTTAGATGTTTGGAGTCCTTGTTATCGTAAAAGAGGAAGAATGAGCCATGCATGACAGATAGTAGGCATGTTACTTAATTCACAACTGGAAGGTACCTGAGCGCTAGGATAAGAAGGGAGATGTATGAGAACTGGTGTAAAACAGAACATTAACACTAGAATGTGACCACTGTTTTATCTTGAAAGTGCTCCGAAGAAATATTTTGAAAGGTGTAAGATGATTTGAATCCACTGAGTATTAAAACGCAAAGGGAGGACTAGTCTGAAAACAGGTTTTGCAAGGAAGATGCTCCTCGGGGACAGCGGCGAGGCCTGAGTTGTGCTCCTTCCCTTCCTCGGCCGTCTGGCCCCCTTGGGCTCCCTTCCAGCTTCCCTGCACCACACACTGATGCAGCTTTGTTCCTTGTAGTGGAGCTTGAATGACTCCTTATGGGAGAGCTCTTGAGTTTGGCTTGGGCTGTCACTGATTTCTGCTGTCCCTTAGGCATTATCCTGTGGGAACATCAGAGGAAATGGGGATTTGGTACTGCGGTTTGTGTACGGGTCGGTCCTAACCAAGATGGCTTGTGCCATTGCTAGAACATCCAGCAGGAGCAAAAATGGTGATGTGTTCACTGTTGGGATAGGAGTTAGCAACCCTTTGCTAGAAAAACATGTAATGACCTTTTCAAGGGAACTGTGTAACACCATGCGGTGTCCTGTAACGTGATTTTGTAATGAAGGAAATGGGAGGGTCTAGGCAGTACGGTGCAGATACAGGGACATGAGAGCTCCAAGAAAACCTAGATACAGACAGTCTCCACTGCTCAGCACAGGGACAAGAGCAGAGCCCAGGGCTACCGCAGCCTCTCAAGGCTAGCAAGGCTCAAGAGCAGTGGCAGAACTGTGAAAACACTACAGCCAAATCTGATATGCACTGCAGCAGAGCGCAGACCCGCAGGTAACATGGGCTCACGGGCCACTAGTCCTTCAGCTGCGAAAGAAGACACCTACCAGGAGGCATCACAGGAGGAATTTTGTCATTGGGAAGCCTAGAGGAGACAGGGAGCACTGCTGGCAGCCAAGTGAGGACTAACTAAAGGACTAATTACAGCACTGAAATTGAAGGTAATGACAACGGTTAAACAAAGCTACGTAACAGTATGTAGCAATTTAGTAGTGGCATGTACCTTCTCAACCTGCTGACTATGAATGACAGCATTGCAGGGATATATCAAAGGAAATACCAACTCCTACAGATAAAGCCAAATGTGTTTTGAGTGGTTGAGTCTGTGTCCTGTCTTCAGCAAAGAGTGACTGCCACCCTGAGACCTCCAGCATCACCAGTGGACAGCAGATGAGATTGCTGTGCCATGGTAGCCAGACACAAGTTGGATGCCAACCCCTGCTATACTTCAGGAGTGATTCTGTGTATGGACAAGGCCTTTTGCACCACGGCAGAGATTCTGAGCAGGAGAGCCCTGGCTAAGCCCCCATACGAGCAGCTGAATTGTCTCCTGGGCTCCCTTTGGCCCTCTGATGTGTGAACACAGAGCGGCAGTGAAGATCCAGCTCTTCTAACCTGTTAAAGTTGTGGATGAAAATACACATCGCTGCCCTTGAAGAAGTGGAATCAGAGGAGTCTGTGATAGGGGAGCGTGGCATGGATGAAAGAAGAATGTGAAGGACTTTGAACATGTAAGAGAATGTGAACAGGGGTGATCCCAGAAGAGAAATTCTTCAGGGAATTAGAAGGAAAATAGATGTTAGGGAGGCAGGATTAGAACTGTTTGAAGTCAGAGGGGAAAAGCTGGATCTTAGTTTTGATCATGAAAAGGCCGAGAGGAGGGTAAGTAATCTGAAATCAAAGTACAGAAGGAAATCAAACCTGAACATTAAACAGCCTGCAAATCTCTCCCTTGAAGAGATGAGATCCAAGGACACAATAAAGCAAGGTGAGGGTTTTTCTTAGATCCTTGCAGAGGGACAGCCTCCACCTGGAGAAGGGTCCAGAATTCCCCCTGGTCTGACAGGGGGTGAGAGTACTTGCTGCGGCCAGGAAAGTCTCACTCACTTACATGCCTTGGAGGAGGGACCAGCAGGTTAGCACCCGTATCCCCACCAGACCAGAAGGGAGTTGTGCAGTAAACAGGGCTTCTTTGTTTGGTTTTTTTTACATTCCTAATGGGAATAATGTTTTCTCTCCTGTAAGTGCCCAGTTCTGGCACTGTCCAAATGGCTGAACTTTTTCTGTCTCCGTGGAAGCCCTCGGACGATGCCCCTGAGTCAGGCTGGCTGTGAGCCAGAGGAAAAACCACGGCTTCTGCAGCAAGATGCCTGTTTAAGCTGCTGCTGAGCTGTGTGCATATGTGTGTGTGTGGTGTGTGAAGTGTCCTGCCACTTGATGGGCTGGAGCTTCAGAATTAACAATGTTGACTCAGGCCTGAAGACTTTAAAAGAATTTATATCAACAGATTTTAAAGATCTTAAAATATACAGCTTGAGTAGCCTTAGGTTTCTCAGGCAGCTGCCAAATCAAACTGAATAATAAAATACAGCTGAATAATAAAGTGGTCACACAGTGTAAGATCAAGACAGGGCTGAGTTAGAGGCACCTCCAGTAATTACTGGATCAGGAGCAGCCTCCTGTCAAGCTTTGAGTTTCTGCTGACACGCTGAGAACCAAAAACAGCAACAAAATTTCCCCAACTGAAAACAGTTCTTCCCTTGCCTTCTGGCTTACTCCCTGTTCACTCCTTTTGCTCTTTGCTGTCAGCCAGACTTGGGTAGGAGAGGTGCCAGGTGGGGCAGATGAGCCCAGGAAGAGATGTTGCTGGTCCAGAGCAATAGTGGCAGGGAAGAGAAGGGCTGGGAGGGACCCAGGGCCAGACGGAGCCTGCGGGAAGGGGGATGCCAAAGGAGGACTGGATCCCAAGGAAGATGATGCTGATGGAGATGTGAACCTGGCACCAAAAAGCCCACTCCCTGCTTTTAGACTGCTGCCCGCACCGGGGAGACCTCAGTCCTCTTGCCCTCTCCCCAAGGGCTGCCCGTGCAGGTTGTACAGATGCCAGCGTCACCAGCAGCAGCCCGGCCTGAGCCCAGCAGTGGATAGCTACCTGCGCCCACGCTGCCCCAGCGCTTCCACCCACCTTGCATGGAGCCGTACCACCTGCCGTCCTTTCTCCACTTTTTACTACTGGTTTTGCTTAAAAGCCAGCAAAAATCAATATTAAAAGCCTAGTGAGGGTTTAAAAAAAAAAAAAAATTACATTGCCTTGGGATGCTCGTTCTTCATGATTTGTATTGCAATAATGCTACAAAGCCCTAAAAGGCCCAAGTAGGAAACTTCAGTTTGCTTTAAAGCTACATATGTTTTGTTTGGGGGCCTAGAGGTTTTTGATGAAAAGATTTCATTTTTTGATAAAAACATTCTGGCAAAAATGAAGCTATTGAGAAAGAGGAACCAATTTTTATTCCTTTTTGGTGACATTTTTCATGAGATAAAATGTAATTTCTGAGAGGCTCTAACTCTGGTCCTTTTTCATTCTTAAAATGTTTCTTTCTCTCTAGGCTCTCGGCATCTATTTCCCATTGTCCTTTCAGAATGCCAGGGCAAATATATCTTTCTATTTTGGTATTGTCAAGAGGTAAGGTTTGTAGGGAAAGGTAATAAGTTTTCTTAGAGCAACTGATAGAACTGGGGAAAAAAAGGACTTATTTTGGGGCATGGAAGCCCTGTCTTTCTCTTTTGTTTATAAATTACCCTTCTATTCTCCTGGAGACCTTCCTGTCCCTGCACTGAACTTTTTTAACTCTAGCACATATACTCAAAAAGCGCGCTCATCATTTATCTTTACTGCTACTGCAATCTTCTCGTCACCTCTGCTTTCTTTCTTTCTTCAGCTACTTACTCTTCTCTGTTTTGCAATCCTCTCAAGTGGCATCTGTAGCTGCTAGTTTATTACTTGTGTATGCCATTTTCTAATCCTCCATTATTTGGGGCATATCCTTTGTTGTCTCTGTTAGTCTTTTCTATGCCTTGGGGATATTTATCACTAATTGATTCACATAAATGAGAAAGTAAACATTCATTTCTCTTAGAATACACATTTTACTTGCAGCGGGACAATCCCTAGAGCTCTTATTCTTTCTTTCTTTCCTTTGTGGTGTTATGCATAGCTGGTTGGAGCTAAAATGGAGCAAAGCACACCTCTGGTAAGGTCTGCGCTGCACTGAGCAGCGTATTCAGGATTTGCGTTGCTGCCTTTGAAATGCACAGACCACGCTGGGAGATGTAACGGTTTCCACAGAAGTCAGTGTTAGAGATACCTCCACCTCTCTGCTGGGGAAAAATCCCCTGCAAGCCCTTAAAATGGGACAGACAGACAGACTGACCGAGGCTTGGGGAGGAGGGAGGCAATCGGTTCTGTTCTACACTTCCATTAACAACCTGGATGATGGAATAGGTAGTATGCTTATTAAATTTATAGATGTCACTGAGCTAGGAGGGACTGCAATTATATTGGGCCAACAGGAGGAGAATTCAAATGAGATCAACAAATTGCAGAAATGGTTTGGGGAAAAAAAGGGAATTAAATCAGAGATAAGTGCAAGGCACGAAGCGGGCTGGAATAATCAATGCACAGAGGAAGAGGCAGCAGTTCTGTAGAAAGGGAGCTGATGAGGAAAGTAAAGACTGGACCAGAAGTTCATCGAGTCTCAGTGTCATGGTGGTGGCAAGAAAAGGCAAATATAGGTAGGACATCAAGTAACAAGCTGCTTTGATAGCAGAAGTGATGCAGGGTAGGTTTTAGAAAGGCGTTTTGGTGGCGAGCAGTGTTCAGCAGGGGCTGAGGCTGCTGAGGTAGGGCATCTCCCAGAGATGAGACACACAGAGGTGATACAGCTGTGGGGCAGGGGGGTGAAGCAGCATCGCCTCAAGATCCTGGAGCCCTGTTGCCTCATGGACGTGCTTCTGGCCCTTGTGCCCCGCACTCCCACTGCAGGAGACCTGAGGTGAGGAGACCAGTTGCTCGTTTAGGATCACATGGGAGCTGTGCGCGGCCCGCTCGCTCCCCATGGCCCAGGCGGCAGTGACAGCTCCATGGTCTGCCCCGGCTCGCGGCGCGCTCTCTGCACAGCTGCCCCGGGCTGTGACCCTAGCCAAGGTTTTACTCTAGGATGTGAGCGTCAGTTTGTCTTGGTAATGTCTAGAGCAGTCTGGACGTAGAGCAGGAAAGTAGGCTTTTCTATTTTTTTTTTTCCCCTTACTTCACTAGGCATCACAGTTCTGGTAAGAGGAGGATATGAGTTTAACTATGCTGTTGGCCTTGAGGCTTTAGGTATCAAGGAGAGATTATTTCAGAGATCAAACTGAATGCTGATTCGAGGGAGTAGCTCATCCCTTTGGAGTGCTCCAGAAGGAAAAGGGAACATTGTCAGTTCAATCTACTGTGGAATTTATAGTATTAATGATCTGAAGAACACTTTAGGGATTTCTGTCAGATGTCTATTTTAATTTAAACTCTTGGGTGTTTAACTACCCAAAATATTGAGTTCTAGTCATTATAAAAACTAATAACTGGCGTATTTTGCTGCTAATTCAGAATCTGAGGTTAATTATCTATAGTGAAAGGATATGGTACTAATCTAAAGTCTACCTGAATAAGACACTGGTTAATTGATTCCCTATGAAATAAGAAAAGATTCCTTCAGAGGGAAAAGATGTTTAGTATTCCGGGCTTTCTTGAAGGTACTAGCTTTTGTCTTCTCGTGAAAGGTCTTTTTGTTTGGCTTTATCAGCTTTTCTTATTGTTATTACTGGTTTATTTTTATTAAAAAAAAAACATTGGATGAGTATGAATTTTCCAGGTGAGAGCCCATCTGCTGCATCCCTTTGATACACAATACACCTTGTATGCCAGGTGCTTACAACAATACTTTGCCCCACTGAAGTCAGTGGGAGTTGTTTGATGTCCAGTCCACAGACGTGGGATTGCACCCGTGAACTTGGCATCCATGTTTAATCCAGATATGTGGGTGCTTCAGCAGAGCTGCGTGCTTGTGGGTGAGCACAGTCAGGACTTGGCTTTTCCAAAATCACAGAGCAGAGCACGTTAATCTCAGAGCTGAAATTGCTTCCTTGCTGTCTGTGCTGTGTTCTCTCTGCTCTGCCGTTCCCTTTCTCAAGGGCTCTGAATCTGCCCACTCTCCCACTAGTTTATTTAATAAAGATTACTTTCAAAGCCAACTGCAAGCAGCTAAAAAAATTAATTTAAACTTCCCTTAAAGTGTATTTGTCAATGTCCACTGTTGTAATTCATTACGTTGTATCCTAGCATACCCTGAACATGGCAGTGTCAGAACTCTGATGATGTAGTGCAGTCTCCATGTATAATATATCATGAGAACAGTTTCAACTTGGATGATATATGAAGCCAGCTTGAGAGGATTTTGAAAATAGACCTAAATTTCGAGATTTTTTTTGTGCAACTTTGAGTGGTTGAAGGCTTCACCTGAAGCATTTGCTGAATATCTAAATATTTTTTTCCCCCTTGCCAAGCAAGAGCTAGCAATGCCAATTAACCTCCTGGGGCTTCGTAGGGCAGCTGGCCAAACTGCAAGCACTGTGTGTGCAGCACATCTATTTACCTAGCTTATTTTGTGATACTGACTTGAGCAGGTTGTGTTTAAAACCAAATATTAAATGTGATGGCAGTCTAAGTTGAACAACATGCAGTTCAGATGGGATTATGTATGTAGGTGTGATGAGCGTGGTTGTCTTTTTCTGTGTGGGCTCAAATTCTCCCAGCTGAATATTGTATTCCTGAGTAGAAGGCGTCAGGCTTCTCTAATAAAAAGAACTGTTCTGCAAAGAGTGTGTTGGGTGGTGCAGCTGGATGCAACTGAACGCTGAGAGGGCAGAAAGGCAAGAAAGAGCTGAGAACAAAAGCTGGAATGTGTAAACCAAGAGTAGATAAATAGGAGGGCAAAAGCAGCAGGAAGAGGGAGGAAGAAGTGGGAAAGAAAATGGGGACAACCGTTGATCTCTGCTTAGGGGCAGACAGCTTGTTACCAGAGCAGGTCAGGACTGTCTCTTGAAATTGTTTTTCAGTGCAAGCTTTAGAAAAATAAAATAGCAGCATGAGCAGAGAGCATTTACCTTCTCTTCCTTCCACTTCACATAAAAGTGCAACTCCTCTCCTCTCTCCCCCTCTCTTTCCAAGTTTTCTGTTCTTTTTCAACAAAGAAGCTGCATTTTCCAGCCAGAGCTCTTTTTATGAGGGTTGGGGTCTGACTGAGCTTGCGTGGTGGTGTAAGGTGAGCGTGAAATGGACTTTGCACTGCCGTGCTGTACCCATCAATAGGAAGCAATTCCTGCGCTTTTCAAAGTAAACTACCTTTGACTGGCAGGGCTGTGGTAGAGAAAAAATATCTGAGTGTGTGAGGGAGCATTTAAAGTGTTATCTAACAGGAGTAAGCATTTAGCCCAACTCAGTGTTCAAACTTAATTACCAGGAAAATGCTATACATTATGAAGATTTAAATCATTTAACAAGCCTTGTGTGAGTCTTAATGCTTTTTTATTACTGCCTTTTTCACATGCATTTTATTTGACAGGACAAAAGCAATAGTTAGCGTAGACTCCCGGCACAGGAATCGCCTCTTGTTTTGCACAAGACTCAGTACACTTCGTTAGGAGGAAAATGATGAAGCAGTTTGCTCTGTTGATCACTAAATCTGGGGGGGGGGGAAAGACAGAAGCCCCTTTGTAGCCAGCCTGTTTCTGTACAGATGTCAGCAGTGTTCCGGGCGGGGAGGACGCTCAGCACTCGAGGACTCAGCCTGGTGTGGTAACTCCTGATGTGCGCTGAAGTTAGTAGCAGCTTGTGATGGTTTATATTTACATGTCATGCTACATCTGCACCTGAAGAAACAGCTGCAAGGGGGAAAGAGAGGGGGAATGGTTCAGGCAGAAAGAGCAAATTGAACAGAGGTAAATGCTGGGCTAGTCCTTGTTCACCCCTTGTCTAAACTGCTGCCCTTACTAGGGCCGTGGTTTGATGAAAAAGAAAATCTGACTTTAGGACCTTAAATACCCAGTCCCGTAGTGGTGGCATGGCGTGTAGCACTGATGCAGCACAGACTCACTCTGCTCATCCTAAAACTGTGAGGAGCTGGAGTACAGGTCCGAGTCCACCTCGCACCGTAGCCCTTCCCTGGGTTTCTCTCCCTGCTGTCTCCCTGACTCCCAGCCCCTCCTGCCATGCACAACGCAGACCAAGGGATCTGCAAAGCAAACCGTTGGAGAAGGCTCCAAGTCGGGTGATGTGAGCTCAGCCCTCCTTCCTGGGAAGGTGGCGACACCTCACCGGAGTGTCTGCCTGCCCGAGCTGCCGGCTGGAGCATGGATCTGCTGTAAATAAACCTGGCCCGGCAGCTCTGCCACAGCTCCGATGCTTCGGCTGGTTTATGGGTCACCAGATGTTCCTGCCAGAGGGATGCAATGTGTGCACTCCTGATGGGTTCAGAGCAATCCCTCCACTGAGTAACAGCCCTGCACAAATTCTCTGTGTTAAGCGTGGATCAAAGGTATAATATACGTGTCTCCCGAGGCGGTGAAGTCCTAATTCCACCTTGGGCTGAAATAGCCTAATTTAGTGAGTAAGCTCTTCTGTATGGCCAGCCTCTGTACAGTAAGCTGGGACATGGACCAACAGAATTTACAGACCTGGTGATAAGGGGCTCTTTTCTTTTGGCCTTCTGATTAGATACTGTCTAAGTACTTGCACTTTGCTGTTTAACGTCTTTTTGGAAGCAGTTTTTATTTTTTTTGTTCTTGTGAATCCTAATTTTTTCATTAACCTGACGAATACTCAATCCTTTGCTGTGTGAGATGAACACTTCCGATGCCTCCTGTGGTGGGCAGTTCCATGGCTTATGCGTTGTGTAAGACTGATTTCCTCAAATTAGTTGTAAATTATTGATTCTCATTCTCATCCGTGTGCCCCCATGGGTAGCCATTACAATGGTGCTGGTTAAATTGACCCCAGTGTAACACCCAGTGCAGGTCAGCAAACCCATGGCTGAAGTACCACTGCAACAGAAAAAAGAAGCAGCCGAACTGCAGTAGCAATGACTAATTAAGCAATTGCATTTTCATGGAAATCTGATGCTATTTCATCTAATCAAAGATTGTACTTTTTCTCCAAAGTCTTATGTCTTAATCTATAGCTGACACACTGTGAAATATCTGAAATCCACTTGAAAGCCCATGGGATCATTGCCGAATTCCACAGCCTTGTAACACATGCCATTACACTAAGATACACAGAAATTTCTGTCTTTTTTTCACAGGCTTTCCTTCTAGTTCTGTGAAAGGCATAGTTGCACCAAGTGGAGAATTTTAATTCTCACCCCTAAGACTCTTTGTTCATTTTTGCCAATAACTTTTATGATTGTCTGCAGTTTCACAGGCTATGTATACATCCTATACTGTGACTTAACTGCTTCCAGATTTTCTAGTTGCTTACTTAAAGAGTAAGAAATAATATTGTGAAAAAAATTGTTACAGTTGCTTCTAACTTTTTAGTTAACATAAGTGTCCAGAATTTGACTTGTGAAGTATGCCTCCGAGATGCTCTAAGCGCTGGAAAGAGCCCTCTCTGGTGAACTCCAGTCTAGTTTCTAAAACTCAACATCTGCATTTGCATTTGCAGACAGACCTGGCACCGAGCTTGCTCTTGCTTTCTGTTCTTCCTCCTTTGTTCTCTGCCTCACCTTCCTTTCTTGGCATATGGGCTGATAATTATGGGGCTGCTCTCTGGCCCATCAGCTTTCAGCTACATCCCCCAGGTGAAATGAGCCCAAACAAGTTGGGAGAGACTGTTCAAATCTGTTCCACCCAGACTGAGAGGCACGAAAACGAAAGCCAGCATTCATCATTCAAAAGATAAACATTTGACAGCACAGCTTGACTATGTCAGGAACACTTCTGTTTTAATAGTACGCCTGCAAGCTTTCAAAACAAGTGTTTACCTGTCACAATAAACAGTTATGAGTGAAGTACACAAAACACACTAAACTCGGCGCTGGCAAGCTTCCAGAAATGCCATGTGCAGTTAAACTCTTGAGCTTGTCATTCCATCCAACATAAATCTCTTCAGTTGTCTTCTGTCTTCTTCAGTGTATACTGTGGGACTTTTCTGATTGCCTTGGAGACATCTGTCTCAGATGCGTACAAAATCCTGGGAAGTATAGCAAGTGCCTGGAGTTGACGGGCACATTAAGACCTAACTCTTAAACAGCTGCAATTAATTCACTGATGGCTCCTGGGGAGACTGGGTGTCTCATTTTGCTCCTCTGAAAACAAATCGGTAGCTACACAAGGTACAAATCTCTGCTTGTAAGTGCATGAGCAAATAGCTGCTCATAGTGGAAGTGTGGAGTAAAGCAGATGGGGGCAAATGGCTCCACTTAGGTATTGGATCAGACCCCCAGATTTGGGTCTTCTGGTGACTTTGGAGGAATCAAGAGTCTGACCTAGCGGCTGGCCTGGACTGAATCTGACATGAGAGAAGGTCAGAAGTTTGCTTGGCTGGAGTTTTCTTTGACCGTGCCAAACAATGAGAATTCCCACTTTTTCAGAGATGTTATTTCACTTTGTAGGACTTCCTGCCAAGTCGAACGCTGTGCAGCATACTGGAAAAATAGCTAAAGTCAATAAATACAGCCCATAAAAATAAAGTCTGGCACAACGTTTGCACAGGAAACAATTACGTCTTGCTTTTTTTTTTTTTTTTAAGCCATTTCAATAGCTTAAAGAAAGGCTAGGAGAGCAAGAGGAATTTCCTCCTGTATATACATTTTAATGTGATGTTTCACTTTTTTGGTTTAGAGTGAAGTAAAGGTCAGCCTCAGCTTGCTGGGTAGTGTGATCTGACCAGAATGCACTGGTTAAAATGTCCACTTTCTGCTCTTCTGCTGGGGGAACAAGGTTTGAAGTGGGAATTAGGAATCTCAGACCTGGGGTTCCTGAGTTTGTGTTTTGGCTCTTGTATTGTGTAAAACACTTGCAGATCAAGATAACACTGATTGTACGGGAAGCAGTTCTCAAGATAGCGCAGTCAGTTCTACTGTACTGTTCAGGTCTGCATGGGTTATGTTTCTTGGGCTTTGGTGAGCCTTTTTTCAAGAAATTCCTGGCCTGTTAGGGAAATGCTGGTCTAAAATGGAGACTCACACCGCTGTGTCCCATCTGAGCACTCATTTAGGACCCCAGTGCAAGTCATCACGTCTCCTGACTTCCAGGTGAGCACTGTCGGCACCAGACAGTTGGTTTTCTCCCTTGCACTCTGTGGCTTCTGGCAATAGCAGTCCTTCCTTCCCTGACGTTAGTCCGTGGGTGCCCTCTTGATCCGAAGGCAGCACGCTCGGGGCTGCTGCCGAGCCAACCCTCGCTCTCACCTCTCCTGTAGGCAGTGTGGGTGGTCTTCTCCCTTGACTCCCATGCAGCATTTCAAAAGGCCTCCTTTTTTGTTCCACTGTAGAATGTAAAAGGCTTTCAAGATCTCCATTAAAAAAATGAAAATTCCAGCGTTTGTGCTCCCCATTTTCCTTCCAAGAGCACAGTGAGAAAAGGGAAGGTCTGCCCTTGTTCAGTCCTGGCAAGTCCAATCTAGAGCTGTGTAAAAATGCATCTAAAAAAAGGACCTTTCTTCCAATAAATGGCCATTTAATGAATAAAAGAGAAACAATTGAAGTCTGCAGTAATAGAACAATTATGTGCTGTTGTGCGTTCCAGCTGGCTACACATTGAACAGTTCTTACAAATTGCCGGAAACACAGCAGCGCACGGATCCGATGCGTTTCAGGACAGTCATTATTAAGAAGAAATACCATGTGTCAATCTGCTGAAGCCCTCCGAGGGCATTATCCTCCTAAAATCCCTTAATTACTGCTCTGGGGCTCACGTGTGTGCCTGGCCCGCAGTGTGCGCGAGAGGGAGAGTGCTAGAAGCAGTAACCCCAGTGTGACGTTCATTAACTTTCTCAGTCTTTGCTCTTTCCCCTGCTGAGCAGCAGAGGGAAGAAAGCTGGTTAGGGAGGCTGGGGAGAGGCAAAGAGGAGGCCCACGTTGAGAAGGTCTGCATAGCTATAGTGGAACAGGTAAGGGAAGCAGAGTACCAAAAATGCAGATCTGAAGTAGGAGAGGAAATGTGGACGCACAAAAGGGACAAAAAGAAAGGCGAGGAAAACAAAATAACGGGCAGATGCTGTGCCTGTGAGCCCCATGTGTTCGCTCCTCACACATGTTTCTTTGATATTTACTTATATTGGTGTTCAAATGGCAATGAGGAAGATGGAGATGGCACTGGGAGGCAGCGCTGTGTGTGCAGACCACGCTAGTTAACAAAGCAAATCACCTGCCAGTGTCATCGGTCAGAGGTTTAGGGTCAGGGTTGGCCCCTTTGGAGCCTCCAACCGAAGAGTAACTGGATCAGATTTGCATCCCCCAACGTGTCGCACTGCCCTAAAACAGCGTAACGGCAAGCAAGTTGCTAAATCCCTGCCAATCTGCTTGTCCTTCAGTTTCAGGATTTTAATCGACATTTCAATAATAACTGAACTATTTGATGGACATTTTTGGATGCGCAAACAGGAGAAAATGTGTCGGGGGATTGTGGTTTGGTAACCGCACAAGGGCTTCAGGCTCTGGTGAGGTCCTCACCGTCATGTGTGGCTGATTTCATAATGATCTTTGGTCACTCAAAAACCAGTAAGGTCATAAGGGGCGTTCAGAGCTGGCGGGTGCTGATTAAACATGATATAAACACCTCTGCTGTGTTAGATCTGTGGAAAGAATTTAAATATCTGAAGAGCAGAGGAGTAGGGATTAACGAGCTGTGAAGGAAGGAGATGTATTTAGGGTGTTTGTGAATAGGGAGAGGAGGAAGTTCCTGCTCCATATTTAAGATATTAAAGCTATTTTGCAGGTCTCTCTTCTTTCAAAAGAAAGCCTGAAAGCCCCCGCAGTTCTGAGTACTTGTCAGGGATGTAATGATGGAAATTTTGTCAGCCTTGCTTTGCATAATAGGGATCATTATGTGATGGTAAATTTCTCTGTATGTTCTGTACGTTCCTGATGTGGGAGGAATAAAATATTCCGGAGGTTTCTTTTGCAGAGCTTGTCAATGAACGCGCTGGGTCAGATTGTCTTCTCATTTATTAGCAGGAAAAGCTAAGATCACTTTATGCAAGCACAACACTAGGAAATCGCAATGCCGGGAGAACCAGGCTTATTGTTTCAAGTCCTCCCAGCCTGACAGGTACTCCTTTCTTGCATCAGCTGTATTTGAAGTTCATGTTGAGAAGCTCTGCTTCCTCCCTGAGCTCCTCAAGTGCTGCTGGGACAGCACCGGCTCAGCTGCACCCAGGAGGACAGTTGCATTGCACTCGTGTGTTACATGCTCCCGTCACGGGCTCCCTGCCCGTCTCCGTGTCAGCAGCAGGGCTGAGATGGTGGGCAAGCAATCACCTGGTTATGAGCTGGGTGAATTGTCCCAAGAGGCTGCAAAGGCCTGTAGCTCGTCATCACAGTGCTGCTGCTTTGAGAGTTTCTAAACACTGCAGTAATCCTTCCTGCAAATATAAGCCATGGGGTTTTGGTTTTTTTCAGAAGGTCCTCCAAGACTTTTTGTGGACTTAGGCATGTCCCACGCACTTGTGAAAAGCAGACCACTAAATCCTAACTTGGGCTCACACAAACCTCAGCTGCCTGCCTGAGTAAAAATGTGTCAAACCTGGCTAATAATAGCAGCTAGGAATTTCAGAGGAGCTTACCTGATATTAACAACCGGTTCCCTTCTGCTCCTTTGTAAATCTCAGTGAAAATGTGTGGGAGGAGTGTTAGACAGTACTTGGGAAAGGAAGGTTAAGCTCTTGTGTCTGCAGAGGGCAAACAGATGCCCAAAGGGGCTACATGGCTCACCCAGAGGCGCAGAGGGACAGGGACATATCCCAGCCCTGCCACGCTCTTGTTTTCATCTGAATTGTTCGACTTCAAGAACTGCTGCTGTCTGCTATCGCTGCAGGTGGCTTCCCTGGCATCCGTAGCACACATTTGGGTACCTGGAGCTGAGAACAGGGCTAAATGGCATTCGACAGTAGTGTTAGTAGTTATTGGAATAAATTATGCTTTCCAACAGGCAAGGCGATGTGTCCTTTCACATGCAGCACGCAGGTATTTGTTCAAAACAATTAGACTCCATAGCCTAGTTTAGTACTTAATCAATTTATGTGGTTAGCTAAAGTACCTGCATATGCCCTTAATAAGTAGTGACACCCTTTTCCTACATCATCACTATGTGCTTACAGAGAAATTACGTTTTTAATTATGCCACACAAGCCTAATGAAAAATCTAATTATGACAGTGGTATTTTTTGACTTTGTACAAATAGTGTATTTTTCTGAAATTGCAGTTGCAAGTGTTGGCTCTGCTGTACAACTTCAGGAGAGGACATGAATTCAGCTCAGAGTTTATACCGTGCTTCACATTAGTATTTATTAATCACTGCTATGTATTATTTGTATGCTGTCATAAATGTCCTGGTAGTTGATGCAGTAAAACAGGCAAATGGGAGTCCTTGCTCAAAAGATTCTCTCTGGTCTAAACCAAACGCTTCTGTAAGCAGGGGAAATACCAAAGCTGTTTCTCAGGGATTTGTGCCTTGTGTTTTGATTATCTGATGTGTAATGTGGTGTGAACTCCGGCTGAAATGCTTTGCGTGGATTAGGATGTTCACAGATTTCCTTCATGCCTAATTAGGGTTCAGCTCGTGTTGGAGCCCCTTTCTCCGTGGGGATGACATACAAATAATTTAGACCTGGACCTTGCTTCTTCCTTCTCCTCCCTCCCAGGTGCCCACTAGCTTTACATGGGCATGGCTTCTCTAGCAGCTCCAACCCACCAGAGTGTTGAGAAGCCATTTGTGTGGACCAAAAGCCACTCCTCTACTCAGGTTTTCCCCTTCGTGAGCTCCAGACAGCCCCAGTGATTTCTGTGAGAGCTGACCAGTACTTTTTGCGAACTCAGCAATATTTATGGTGCTTTAAAACAGCATGAGCTGTCTTAGTTTGGCTATTGTTTATTCAAAGAGGAAAGATGGCATTTTCAGTGCTACTCAGGGTTGATCTAAGCCTGCTTCTACCCAGTAGCCAGCATGAGCATCATTAGGGACGGAGTTAGGAGAACTGAGCCATTCTGCACATGGTATCCCTGGTACAGATGGACTCGCCTTGGGGAAGAGGAGCCCTACAGTCGCTCCTCCTGGGCCACAGCAGCTCACTGGCAATGGCCCAGGTTTGCTGTGAGTGGTTATCAATTTAATCGATTACAACAGACCAAACCCCGTAGCTTTTTGAAAGACTTCGGTGTCTAAAAAGTCAGTCAGGTTCTTAATTACCATCCAATTCATATCCAAAGGGGTACAGCCGACCTTTTGTCCATAAAATGAGGGCAAGCTGTCTCTGTTCACTGTCTCTACTCAGCCTGAGATGTCTGGCAGGCAGGGATTTTCGCTCCCTGTGCCGGCATGCAACATTGGCACTGGCGGTGCTCCTCTGAGTTATTATAGTGTTGCTGGGCATTAACAGAGGTGCACTGGTATTGCGGGGAGGATGTGCGTGGATGCCACACACAGAGGCTGAAATTCATCCCAACGAATGTCCCTGAAAGCCTGCCAGAATGGCAGGGAAGCGGAGCACCCTGATGATGGGAGCAGAGCTTTTCAGCATGGGGGCAAGCTGAGCTTCTCAGGCCAAATTCTTGATTCCTTTGAATTCCTCCCAGAGAAGGGCCTGGGCAAAAAATTTATGGCACTTCAAAGGTGACCTGCTTCTGAGGATCCTTTTCAGAGCAGAGCTGGAGCACGAGGTATTTTCAACTAATGTTTTTACTTCTGAATAGAAAAAGTGCACCCTGAAACCTGACTTGGTCAGATGTGTCCTTCTGGGTGTGCCTCCCCCTGGCCCAGGTATCACCAGTGTGATATATTTAACAGGGCCCATCTCACTTTTCTTGTCTACTATGTGATGAATCAGAAGCAAAACATGTTGCTCTGAGCTCACATTTTTTCTTGGTTCCTTTAAAACCGTTTGTTCTGCTTGGATGCTTTGTGGCTACTAATAGATAATGTTATGGGAAGGACTGTAAAACCTTATCACTGGAGAGCGCCGAAAATGTGAATGTCTATGCGTGTGTAGAGTCTCTAAAAGAAGCATATTGCACAACTGCAACCTCTCCTGCCATCGCAAGTGCTCTGCCTAGACCGGAGGTGATCACCTTGTGTTGTGTGTTTGCATATGCGCTGGAAAGAAGCTGAAAGTGTCCTGTAGGCTCCCTTCTTCCTCATCGCCTTAGTCACAGACATCTACATTTTCCCAGACATTTGAAGCAGTCCAAGGGTGGTATATTAAAAATGAATGAAAGGCAGCAAGGTAAGAGGGACAGTGCCAAGCTAAAGCTGACCATCTGTTCTCTGTCCCTGAAAATGAAAAGCCAGTTTCGGGAGAGACCTAAGGGGACCTTGATGCCTAGCGTGGCTTCGAGGCGAATGGCAGTGCCTGCTGCCCTGCAGGCAGGAGATGGCCAAGCAGAAATTAGTTGGAATTTGTTTTAGTGTATCCCGAGCTATTTGGGTTTGCTTTGGCCTAATCCGCCTTTTGTATCAATATTCTTTGGCTCAGGGAGGTAACTGCTGCCCTGCGTTGTCTTGCTGAAAGTACTGATGCCAAGATGAGGCAATTTTCTTTCAGCCGATACATCCCCAAAGCTTTCAAAGTGCCTGAGATTATGGAAGATACCCTGCCTGTGCAACTTAATTGGACTACTGGGCTAAGACTGCTGCAAAGATAGCCCTGTTAAGATATTAACTGATAGCAGCTCGCACAGATTGAATTTTATTTGTTGAATTATGATGATCAGAGAAGTCCCATCAGGTAAAACTGCAGAGAACAGGTTTACTAATAAATTGCAGAGCAATCTTTCATTTCTCATGTCTGTGAGAAGCCTGGAGCACAGCAGATTGCTGCTGGAGAGTCCTGCCTGAGAGGCTACCAGATAGCAGCCTGCCATTTCATTTTGCCATCACATTTGTTAAACTGCAGGACAGCATTAGACTGGCCTGCCATTTACATCAGTTAGAGGTGAAAATACCACAGAGCGCTTCAAAGACATGCTGGGGAAGAGCTAGAAAATGCCTTGGAAATAATGGCTTCCCCTACAACCCTCATTTTCACAGTGGCTGCAGAGTAAATCTCTGCCTCCGCTGGCCTCTGCATCACAGCCCCGTTCTGGTGTGTGCTCAGAAGTGTCGATTCGTACCTGGCCTCTCACAAAATTAGCTAATGCCTTTTAGCTGAATATTATCCCAATTTTAAGCCCATTAGGTGACAAGAGGATTCAGTGTCGAGCAAATGAAATGTTTTAGAGCGTGCCTAGGTGAATGGGAGGTAGATCAGACGGCAGGGAGGGAGGGGCAACGGGAGACAGAAGGCAGAAGGCCGGGATCACAAACGTTTTTCAGACTTGTGGCACCTGTAGCTCAGAGTTCAGGCTTTTCTGTTTCTCTTCCAAAATCCTGTCCGCTTCGCCCCAAAGCACGCTTTGTTTTCTGTAAAAAGAAATCCAAATGTGGCCAAAACTTTATAACACTCTGGCACGTTATGAATTAATTTTGCCACCCTTGAGATAAGAGCACCATTTGCGTGGATGTGAGCAAAATCAGATTAAGGAAAGATTTCTAAAGCTGGGGACTGGGCAGGGGCAGTCTGCCTGGGAGACCCGGGAGCGTCTCTGGACCGGCCCCTGCTAATGACGGGTGAGCCCTTTTGCCACTCAGATTCTCAGCAGTTCCTTTACGCTCCCTGGGGTATCAGGAGTAGGGGAAATCACCCGGTCACAGGCAGTGCAGGGTGTATGACAGCTCCAGCACATCACCCGTCTGTGTGCAGCGAGGCCGGAGCGTGCTGTGGCAGCTGAGTAAGAGCTCATGGACCCCACCATGCCTGCCTGTCTTTTTCCACAAATCAAGCGCACATATCAATAACAGCAGCATCCTGAGCACCGCTCTTAGCTAAGGGTCAAGGAGGTTAAGCCAGGTAACACCCAGACCCACACCTCCCTCACCAGCCCAGCACAGAGATCCAGTGGGTCCCTACGCTCCGCTAACCAGTCTCGCTCCCTCGTAGGTATGTGCTACATTTGGAAAATTCAGCACAGTTTGGAGTGCGCACACGTGCAGTCAGGCTGGGAACAAGATGCAGGTTTGAGCAGGGCCACAACACCTGCCTGGAGGGAAGAATTGGGGGGACATTGCTGTTCCTTTTCACACAGATACAGCTTTTTTTCTTATTCTTGGTGTCGTATGAAGAGCAGAAGGATCGCAGTGGATCTGTGAAGGCAGCCTGAGTGAAAAGCCCTGTTCATGGGAGCAATCCCGTGAGAAGAGAGCGAGCGAGGCTTTGTACGCCACATGGCATCCCCTCGTGCCGGGCTCGGGAGCTGTCTCTGGCCGGTCTGGTGGGCAGCAGGTTGTGCTGAGCCGGTGGGGCTGGAGCATCGGCAGCGCCTGGCTTTGGGCATCCCGCGCCTGGGAGCAGCCCCGGAGAGGCTGTGCAGAGCAGAGGGCTCTTCCCTCCTAAAGAAACAAAACAGGAATCCATCCCAGTTTTGTAGAAGGAAACAAATTTATAGACAATCAGTGACACTCTCTGCGTCAGCATATTTATAAAAAGTACCTGTTATATTTTAGCATAGTCCTAGATGAAAGTGGAGCAGAACTCCTATAGGAGAGGGTTTGCAGGAGGAAGGGGGGATACACCGAAAACCTTGGATGAAGTCCAATATTCAAGCAATAAGACCTTAAGAAGCAGGCATCATTATGGGATAATTGACTGTGGAGAGCAGTCACACATCCCAAGGTGAAGCATAGGGCACTTAACATATCAATAAGGTCAATTATCTGATTATGTCAGCTGCCTTAATGCTGTTATTAACCTATATTGCTCTTATTAACCTTTCTGATGAAGAATCTTTCAAAAATAATTATATTAAAGTACAAATCTCTCAAGTTTAAAATATGTGAATGTTCCATTTCAGTAGTTGTGTGTCACAGGATAATGAACATCTGATTGCCTGGCTGACACAATGAGGTTTTTAATCAGCCTCCCTTTCCTAGGATCAGCGTGTTAGCTCTGACAGCCTTCTCTGGGCCCAGGCAGTCTCTTGAAAGCGCTGCTGTCATGTTACGAATGGCGGGATTTAAAATTGAAATGTGAGCAAATAAGACAAGAAATGTAACGGATATGGTGAGGAGAGGGGTCCTGGGAAAATACCCACGGAAAGCCTCTTCAGTCAATTCCAATTATTAAAGCATACAGCTGATTCAATTAGTGGTCATGTACTTGTGCATATAGTATTTACTACCTAGCAGAGCTGATCAAAGGGGAACACACTACTCATGAAAATTTGTTCATATTCATTTTGTCTTTTTTTTTTCCCCCTTCTGCAGAGCATTTTGAAGTAGGAAAGCATTTTGCCACAACTTTCAGCCATTCTTTCATCTATCGGGGAATGTGAGTGCTCTAATTTCGACTGGGGATTACTAATTCATTACATGCTTTTGGCAAAACCAATGCAAATTCTGCTCATTACAAGTTTTGATGGCTGTTATGTTTCTGTGTGTGTATCTGTGCAATAGGTGAAGTATCATTTCATACAATGTGACTATTTGATGAGCAAAAATGAGGGCCTTATTTTATCAGTGACTTGTTGACGTGCTTATGCTTTCATGTGATTTGATTTTTAGATGACTACACTGAGCATCCTTTAAAGGTACCTGTTTTTACCCCTGGAATTTGTTAGCAATTCAAAATCACTAGGCATTTTGAAAAGTTTACGTTAAGATATCCATATGTCCATTTTGGGCTAGCCTGTTGTTCCAGGTAGATGAAGGTCGCTTTCCATAGAGCGAAAGAGCTCTCCATCCCCAGATGTTAAGAAGTCAGGCCAGGAAGGCAAGAGAGGGCGTGACTGAGTAGAGACCTGCCGGTCAAACCGAAAGGCACGAAGGAAATGCACAGGCAGTGGAAGCAGGGACAGGTATCCTGGGAAGAGTACAGGGACGCTGCCCAGTTGTGTACGGATGGGGTCAGGAAGGTCAAGGCACGAATAGACCTGAACTTGGCAGGGGATGTGAATCATAATAATAAGGGCTTCTACAGGTATGTCAGCCAGAAAAGGAAGGTCAAAGAAAGCATACCCCTCCGCAATGAGCAAGTCTGGCAAACTGGTAGCAAGGGATGAGGAGAAGCATGAGGTATGCAACAACTTTTTTGCCTCAGTCTTCACTGGCAGCCCCTCTTCCCACACCTCTCAAGTGTATGGACTGCAAGATGGGGACTGGGGGAGCAAAGTTCCTCCCACTGTAAGAGAAGATCAGGTTCATGACCACCCGAGGAACCTGAATGTACATAAGTCTATGGGACCTGATGAGATGCATCCCAGAGTCCTGAGGGAATTGGCTGATGTAGTTGCCAAGCCACTCTCCGTGATATTTGAGAAGTCATGACAGTCAGGTGAAGTCCCTGGTGACTGGAAGAAGGGAAAAATTGCACCCAGTTTTAGAAAGGGTAGAAAGGAGGACCCTGGTAACTACCAACCTGTCAGCCTCATCTCCGTGCCTGGGAATCATGGAACAGATCCTCCGAGAAGCTATGCCAAAGCACATGGAGGACAGGGAGGTGATTCAAGACAGCCATCATGGCTTCACCGAGGGCAAGTCCTGCCTGACCAACCTAGTGGCCTTCTATGACGGAGTGACTACATTAGTGGACAAGCGTAGAGCTACGGATGTAATCTGTCTGGACTTCTGTAAGGCCTTTGACACAGTCTCTCACGACATCCTTCTCTCTAAATTGGAGAGAGATGGATTTGATGGGTGGACTATTCAGTGGATGAGGCATTGGTTGGATGGTCACAGCCAGAGGGTAGTGGTCAACGGCTCAATGTCCAGCTGGAGATCGGTGACAAGTGGTGTCCCTCAGGAGTCCATATCGGGACCTGTAGTGATAGGACAAGGGTTGATGGTTATAAACTAAAAGAGGGCAGATTTAGACTGGATATAAGGAAGAATTTTTTTACAATGAGGGTGGTGAAACACTGGCACAGGTTGCCCAGAGAGGTAGTGGAGGTCCCATCCCTGGAAACATTCAAGGTCAGGCTGGATGGGGCTCTGAGCAACCTGATCTGGTTGAAGATGTCCCTGCTCAGTGCAGGGGGGTTGGACTAGATGACCTTTGAAGGTCCCTTCCAACCCCAACTATTCTATGATTCTATGATTGTGTGAAGTATGACTAGTCTTGCTCTTTGACATCCACTTGATTTCCTTTGCTAGGAGAAGACTGAGTGGGAAACTCACATGGAAAGCTAAAGATGAAAAATTCTCCTTCCATGGAATTCCCATTCATTATCTTCCTCAGTTTACTCCCTTCGAGATCACCGCTGTCTGCACAGTACAACCGGTACTTGGGGAAGGCAAGTATTTCTGTAGTCACTCCACATCTTCCCTTCCCTTCTTTTATAAAAAATAACAGACGATGAAAGCTTATTTCCTTGTTTCCAGGTCCTGCTCAGGAGACTCTGATTTACTTCGTGTTGTGTGTTGGGAATACAGAAGATGAATCTTGTTATTCACGATGAATCTCTATAAAGTCACCTCCTTGCTCCATCGCTGTGAGAATATGGCCCTCTGCCAAACCCCAAACCGCTGCAAAATCCAGGCACTTTTGTGACGATCCTGAGTGACAGCTCCTGGCTCGGGTAGTGAGTTTGATGTTTTGGTGCTGATGAACATTTCTTTTCTTTTACACGTCTTTAGTATTTCTTCTGGTGGGATTAGTTGCATCTATCTGACACACAGAGACACGTTCTTAGTCATATTCCTATTTATAATTCTACTGGAGACAGTCGAGAAGCCAGCGTTTGTGCCAGGAGTGTTATATATGGCTCTGCTGTTTTTTTGTAAAACTCTTTAAAGTCTGCAGTGAGTGCCGTGCCTCTGCAATGTTCTGGGAGTAATATGAACTATTAGTACTGCATTGAAAATCAAAGTCTGCTGGGAATGTTTCGGAGGTAAATAGAGGGCAATTATCTGAAATGAGGACTCCAGGAACACTGTGTCTTGCAAAATATGGCCTCTAAGCCAAGTCGGTGTATCTGGAGAGGCCGTTTGCCTACAGTAACGAATGTATGTCCCTTCCAGGAAAACAATATCTGCTTTTACCTCCCACTGAGGTGTCAGAGCTACAGTGAGAGTAAATGTTTGGGTAGTTTTTCCCTCATTAGCCTTCCACTGGGGTTGGAACTGGCTCAGCCAGACCACACCATTAGGAAATTTATTGTACCTGTCATCTGAATTTGTTTCTGCCTCATGGAGAGCGTTTACTTCTGAGGCACTTTAAAGATCAGTGTCACGGTTTCAGAAGTGGGTCCTCAGCCCTGGGAAAGCCTCCTCAGTCCTCACAGCCAGGAACATTGGTTGGAAGTTGATGCCATCGGCCCACGCGCTGGCAAAGTCTCTCCCTTTTTCATCTCCGGTTTTCTGAAGACAACTGGAGGGTGCTGGGGTTGCTGCCAGGACAAGGTCAACATCAACTGTGTTATCTCTTTCTGAAGAAATTTCTTCATTTAATCATTGGTTTTGACAACATTTGTTTTTAGGTGCTCTCTCTGGTTTGTGAATAATGTCAAAAGCAAGCTGTATCAGACAAGAGGTGAAATCTTTGATTGCAAGACAGATATCCAGTGGTCTGAAACTGGCTAATGCTGCTATGGGATTGAGTTTGCTTCTAAGATAAAATCCAAGTGAAGCGATTTGCAGGCCTGAAAGCTTATCTGGCTTCATTTCCCACGTGTTACTTCTTGTTTTCTGGTGGTGAGTGAGAGGGATCTGTCAAAAATCTGCTGCTGCTCTTACTTTTGAGGACATTCGATAGTCAAGGACCACTGAGTATGTGTGAACTGGTAACTGGCCAGTTGGAGGCAATCTGTATGGAGGAATTGTTAAACCCTAGAAGATCCTTACAAAGGTTGAGGTGGATGTTGCCACATTTGTGTCCTGGTGTATGTTTTCTAGAGAATATGTTCCAAACACCACTTCTCTTGAATTTACCAGCAAGGACAGAAGGTTGTAGCAAGGTGCAGGGAAAGAAGCAAAGGAAAATGCTGAAAATCAGATTTTATTTCATGTGTATCCAATCCTGTGAAAATCTGTTCAAGAACTATCCAAATGGTCTTTCTTTTTTGCTTTTTGCCCCTCCAGTGCTGAACTCCACTGTACTGACAGCTTTTAATCCTTTTGTCTTTATATTATTCAGTCGTTTAGTGAAAACCTTCCTGTTACATCTGCAGTTTCGCAGGGCTCTAGCTATCCTTGCAGCATTGTATGACTAGCGCTTGGAGAATCTTATCTGGCCTTTAGAGATTTCTAGCCTGTTTCTCATTATAGTCTGTAATATTACTTCTTGCTCCAATATTTTACACTTCAACCAGTTAGATTTGTGTTTCTTAACCAAGGCATTACTTGTTCCCCTGAGGCCATGGGACCTAGATGTGTGATCTTGTTATTTCCTGATGACACACAGGACTATCAAGCACCCTACCTAATGCTTGCCCTGTAGCTTATATCCTCTAATATCCTCCAGTCCCTTACAGAAGAATAGAAGAAAGTGTATGATAAGCTCATATAGGAAAGAATCTTGGTGCTCCTGCAGAAGGCAGAGGGAATATTGTAGATGAAAAGCCCTATTTTAATAAGAGACATTGGAAGAAACAGAGAAATAGAAAGCATTTAGGAGTGCTTATATTTCTGGTTCCTTCAAGATCAGCTTCCTGAATTATCAAATTCAAGTTCTCCACATTACCCCTATTAGCTGTAGCTCTCTGTGCTTCAGCTTCCATCGCTGTACAGAGATGCAGATTTGCCATCTTCCTGCAATTTGGCTGCAGTGGATATGTCCTTTTTCTCCTCTTCCTCTTTTTTTTTTTTTCTTTCTTTTTTATGTCTCTTTCTCATCCTTTTTAGAACCTGAGAAGGAGCAGAAACACCGTAATTGCTTCATATGGTGACCAGTCATTCCTATTTATAGTGGATATTGTCTGCATAGAATTAGTAGTCTGTAAAATTCAGGCACAGCTGAAAAGACGTAAAACTTGTTTTAAACAAATAGATATTAAGCAAACTATGGAATTTCAAGACAGCTATTTGAAATTATAAGGAACTGTTGGATTTTTACATGAATAGGTAAAGCAAATCAGCAGTAATTATATTTGTCTTGTCAGAGCAGTGAGGGGGTTTTGGAAGTGGAAAACAATGATACTTGAAACCGCTTTTAAAGACATTGAGCTTGGCCGATTGTCATGGCTTAGAGAATCTGCAAGCAGTTGTTCACATTGTTGATTAAATAGGAGTATACAGATTTTATTCTGCTGGGATTTTTATACAAAAATAGTGTTTTGAGGCTTTGTAATGACGTCCTGGTTGGACGTTGCTTTCATGAGACACGTTACTCGTGAGGACATTAAATCCCGTGTAGTTCAAGGGAATGTAAAAATGAAGAGCCCTATTCAGCAGAACTAACTTAGCAGCAGAAAGATTGAATTTGTCCCAATGGTCACAGAGGCATTCAGTAAACAGCTGCGTCTCTTTGGTGGTGTTTGCTCTGATTTATGTGGTTTTGTACTGGCTACTGGAGATGCCACCATCACGGCTGCAGGCAGTGAAGTACAGTGGCAGATGAGCCTTGAAGAAGCCATTTAAACAGCTTTCAGTTTAGTTATGCCTTCTCTTGGATTTGGATGTTTCTCTGGACTTCTCAGCTTGCAAACCTGCGAGGCACTTGTCCAGGAGCAGGTTTATCTGCTGGTGTTTCTGCTCGCAGTGACAACCAGGCAATACAAAGGCATGTGGAAATGAAAGCCAATTAGAGTGAAATTGTAACATCTGGGTTTGCTTTGGAGTCAATTCTTACTTTATCTGACATTCCCAGTTGTCTTGCGCTGATACAGCAGGCCTTGTGCTTTGCTGTGCCACGTAAGCAATGTCAGAATAATGCTCAAAGTTATTATTTGACTATCAAGATTCATATTCAGTGGCCAGCATTAGCCTGAGTCCCAAAGCCTGATAGATTCTGTATTGACCAAGCTCCGAGTCAGCCAGCTCTGGTCTGAGGTGCAGGCCGTGAGACGTGGGGCTTCAGCAAAGTGATCACACGGTTGATCGTAGCATGATGCACTGTAGCATGTAGCTCCTTGGGTGAGGGAGCTTCGGCAGCTGGTGCTGGGCAACAGGAAGTGCCAGAAAGCAGGATTTTATGCAAAATTGGGGCCTGCAGTGGTATACAGCGAGGGTGGAGCAACTCAGAAAGTCTGTATAAAAGACTAGGAGTTCGACAGCCCTGTACTGTGGGAAGGTTCTCATGCGGAGAGGGATTTTACAGCATCAGCCCATCTTTAGTTGTGACTCAGCTGTCACGGCCACCTCACATAGTCGTTAAAGAGTTAGGTGAATGAGAAATGAATCCCAAGCCGCACAAATATTTGGAGCTACTAACATTCACGTGCTGTTACTTTTTCATCAGGACAAGGACCCCAGGGAGGCCAGACTGACTACAGGAGATCTTGACAGAAAGTTCACAGCTTGGAGTTGTGGGCTGGTTCTTTTTTTTCCACCACTGCAGTGAAAACAATTGATCTACTGGATAAATGGCAGGAACACAGCTAGAGCTGCTGCGTACAACTCCGTCAGAGCAAACAACAGCTTCCAGCACTGCTCCTCGTCTGTCCCTGTGGCAGGCGAGCCGCTTCCCCGGCTTTCCTTCCTCCTCGGGGAGCGTGAGCGAACCAGCGTTGGGGCACCCCGGGTGAGCAGATGAATCGGGGCGTGCGGCCTGTCCCCGTCTCTTCTCGCCGTGCGGAGCGGCACGCCAGGCTGGATGGCTGTGTCTGTGTGCTAAAACCCGCGTGCATTAGAGCAGTGGCAGGTGTTAAATAGTAACAGATGTTAATATTGACAAACTGAAGTGGCTAAATGTGGAAATACAGCACTGCTGAGACGTGTGAAGTGAGGCAATGACCTTCACACATTACGGATCTAGTCAATAAAAAGGAGCTCGACACGAGTGAAATGATGCTGCGTGCACGGCGGGACGCTGGGCAGGTTTGGGGCTGCGCGGGACAACTTCCAGGGGAAGGGACTGAGGGCAGGGTCTGTACGAAAGAGGCGACAAAAGCCCAGACTTCAGCAAACCTGTTTTCAGCACCCAGCGACCGTATGAACTTTGTATTTGTCCTCCAGTGCTATTTCAGTCACAGAAGAAGAGGCAACTCTTGTTAAACACTGGGTCCCTCTGCGGCTTTAGCCCCTTTTATCCACATTTTCTCTTTTGTTTGTACAGATCAAGGATCCTGATGGATGGTCTGTTCGTGCTGCCATAGAAGCTTTTCTACTAACTTGTTTTATATCAGACCCCAAGGTCTTTAGGGTCAAAGCTTGCTTTTCGTGACTTTAGCCAGAGGCTTCAGTGGGACAAGGTTTTGATCTCTTTTGTTCCAGGGAACAACAGCAATTTGTGTTGGTCTAAGTGACATTATTCTGAAATTTTGGAGAGAAGAAGGAGACATTTGCTGTATTAAAGGGAGATGTGTTTTGTTTTGAAGTGCCCTTGTATCCAGTCCACACTCTATACCAGCAGATATTTAATCCCTTGAATGACTCGTCCTCAGGCTAAGCCACCGGAGCCTCCGCCAGCTTGTGCTGCGCACAGACCATCTTAGATCTGGAGAAGCAACGCAGAGTGGTAAAAACCCCTTTGTGCACCAGGCTTCCACCTCGCAGACCCAAACCAACAGTGGTCAAGAGGGAAGGATTTCCTGACTGAAGGGAAGGGATGCTTTGCATGCCAGGTTTTTCCTAATTTATGCCTTTGGCTGGGATCCAGTTTTAAACCAAACAGTGAAGATGTTGGTTTAAACACACTGGTGGTGTTTCTGTCTTACGGGGGCTCAGCGAGCTTTGTACCAAGCCTGGGCAGGGCAGTGCTGCATCAGGGAGGTCATACTTGGGGTATCCATTGGGGCCAACCAGGCTGATGTGTTTTCAAACGGCATCAGCTCGCGCAGACAGCAGCATGCATATAGATCACAGCCAGGAGACAGCGCAGTGATGTTCAGTGACAATATTAGTGGTGGAAATCAGCTTTAATTTTTCACTTTCCATTTCTCAGCAGATCAAAAGTGAATACACACCGTCTTCATTAGCAAGGCAAATACCTCAGCGCGCCGGAACCGGTAAGATTCCCTTTCCTTACAAAGTGCAGAGCAGTAGATAAGCTCACATCAAAGGGGTAGCTAGTGATTTTTGTGAAAGGATCCCACTCTGAACGGGAAGGCTCCTACACAGGGCCCAATCCCAGCTGGCGTCTGTCAAGTGGAAGTGATGAGTTTTGCTGGTGGGATTCTTTGTATTAGTATTGCTGAGGGAAGGGCCCCACAATGGACCCCACAGTTGCGTTTTTGATTTGTGGATGAAATAATAACTATGGTAACTGGCGTTCAGCTCTAGCCTGCATAATTCCACTCCTCTAAAAGTCAGGCATCCAGGCTCCCTTGAGAAGGCTTGGCAGGCTCAGAACGTGACTCATCCCCTCCCAAAATACATGACTGATGGGATGAATCACCCATTGACTGGGGAGAGTGTCTAAGCAGGTAACTCCGGCAGGATGCCTGTCCTTCAGATGCCAGTGGCAGACCACCTCACGAATGTTCTTTGGTTCATGCTCCTTAGGGAGCGGGGCTTTTTGCAGGGCACCTTTGAGGCTCCCTTTCCTAAATCAGTGCCAGATTAGTTTGATATGTGGAGCAACAAACTGAAGTATTTTGAGAGCTGCTGGAGAGCCTTTGGGCAGTCTCTGCTGTCAAGGAAGGAGACCTGCAGCCATCCTGTTCCCACTCGGGAGTCACAGCCCTTTGCCCACTTCAGAGCAGACTGAAGCCAGTTAAGCTTAGCCGGAGGTGGGACATGGACCTCGCCGTGGGGAAGGGGCTGCAGCTGGAAGCAGTAATGAACAGACAGGAGTGATGACTTCTAAAACTTTTCCAGCTTCTATAGTGTATCTATCTGAACCTTTTATTCCTGCCATAGGAAAAGGAAATTCGTATTAGCAGGTCTGGTAGCCAGAGCTGGTCAACTATTTGTTTTCCTTTCCCAAGATCATCTAATGCATACTTGAAAAAATGCCTCAGCCTGTTTGAAACTACAGCATGTTAACACGTTTTCCAGCATACCCTCGTCTCTGAGGTTAGATACAAGCAAGGCATGGGGTGGCTGGCAGTTATTTTCCAGCATATCACCTTTTCTGTAAGAGGCTGCAGGGAGGGGGAAAGGGTTGCGTGAGGTCAGAGGTACCAGCAGCCCCCGGACGCTCCAAGACAAGGTGTCCTCCACGTTGGTTCTGTTGGAGTTGAACTCTCAGAACTGCTGAGATCACTGGAAATAAAAAGGGCTCCAAAGGATGAAAGCCTGTGGACTTCAGGACAGGCAGGATTTCAAACTGGATGCAGGTTTCTTTTTTTTTCAAGAATTACGCAGAATCAGAGCTTCAGTTAGCTAGCTTTGTTTTTCCAGAGCAATGGAAGCAAGGTGATTTCTGGCTTGGCATTTTTTAAGCTTATTTGTTCTCATCAGACGATTTTATCATTAACCTATAAGCTCTGCAACTTTTTAATGTGATGACACAGACAGCTTCAAGTTGGTAGAGGTCAGTTCTCAAGGATTTTAGCCTCCAGGAACCTACTGATTTTTAATGAGAGTCATACAGCTAAATCCCTGCATATGGTTTTGAAATTCATTCTATAAAGTCAGAGTCTTTCCAAGCCTTTGTTTCAGGTAACATCATTATAAATACTTGAATGACTCTTGGAGATCATATAGGATATATCACCAGTCAAAATGAGTTAGAAACAAATTGACATGTTCTTGCATCTGGGGAAGTTATAGCTTTCCTTGGGTTTTGTTGTTTTCTTTCATTTGTAATTAAATGATTTGCTCTAAAATTTGATTGGTATTGACAAAAAGTACATTTTCTCTACAGTGAATGCAATTTCTTCTTTACTTTGTGAATTACATGCGAAAAATTTACCACTCTGATACTAAGGTGAAAAAAACCTCATGCTTCATCTTAGTGAGCCCATACCTCTTCAAGAGCACAGAGCTACAATTAGCCCCTCCGTACCTGACACTGGAGCCAGACATTCAGGGAAAGCCTGGCTTCCAGAAAACAACGTAAATAAAAGGCATCAATGGGGAACTTTTCATAGGAAGGCCTCAGATGCATTGAAGACAGCAGTGCATAAAATCCGTCTCACTCTGGTAGATGCAGAATAACATATTCAAAGTTCCTAAGTGACCAAGGAGCCCAAGATCTATTAGCTGCACCTTTGAAACTGTTATCCAGCTTTACTGCCAAAATGTAGGGCATTCATTTTGCTGGATCACTGAGCTAAATGATTTTTCTTAATTCAGACCTAAGGGCAGAAACACAGGCTCTTGACTCCCAGTCCAATGCTCTAAATATTTCTCCTTTGTGAGGAAGACAAGAGCTGCAAATAAATTCACACAAGCCCTTGACACAGAGAGCATGTGTGGGGAGGGGGAAGTATTTGCACTGCCAAATATTACATACTTAATTCAATAAAGGGGTTAGTGTCTATACATAGTTAATGGGGATTTAAGGACACATTCCTGAAATGTGCTCTGAATTCCCCCTGGAGAAGCCCTTCCCTCTCCTAATCCAGGGCTGCGGTGCCTGAAACCTTGTCCATCTTCCCTGAGCCCGTGAATCATCCTGGACAGTCTCTACCAGTCTTGCTTCACTTCTCTGGAGAGATTATCTGTGCCTGAACAAACTATTTCATTGACAGCTTTTGCCAAAGGGGTCATGGATTACTTCCAGACGTAGACATTTCCTTCTACTAAGATTGCCACCTACTTCTAGCAACAAGGAAACCTGGTTGCCATCTTGCACTACTGACATCTGCTAAAAGGCAAACTTCTGACACTGACACCAAGCTCACAGCACTTAAGGAGCTCTCAGAAGTCTAGCTACGTTAGGCTTTTCCTTTAATACAGTGAGATCACCCAGATTGAAGTTCTGCTCCAGCTGGGAGGCTGGGGGTGGTGGGGAGGAGCCCAGAGAAGGTTTCAGATTTGCCTTGCCACAGTGCATGGGGCTTGGGAGGGAGTGGGTGTCTGCAGAGGGTTTGCCTGGTAAGTCAAGCTGCCTGTGCTCTTCCTAGTTAGGGGTTTTGCCCATTGAGGCTGTAAAATTTGGGGTGAACTTTCATCTAGTAGGATGTTAATTATATGTTTATCTTTATTGCTTTTCATTTGAAAAAATAAGTTTACGTGTATTGATGTGAAGTGGCATTTTTTTGCAAAGCTGAGCATTACTTCCTCTCATGTTCAGTGTTTCCCTGTTTCTGAAGGGTGCAAGTTTGGGCTTTCTGCCTGGACTGTGCAGAAGGTTTTTTGATTATTTGCTCAACTGACGGCTTTCATGAACCTTCACCGTTAGCACAGTGCTCCCCTCTGATCTCTGGTGCTGCTGAAGCCAGACAGCAGCAGAGGTGGCTCTTGCTGCTGGAGAGTCGCGCGGCTCAGCTGCGTGCCCTGGTTTCTGTGTTGCTTGATGCTAATGTGGTTCTAATTAGCTGGAGTTTGGGGAGTTTGTGTTGTGGGTGCTGCTCCTTTGGGGTTTTGTTGGTGTTGGACAGGCAACTGCAAAACATGGGTGGCAGCAGCTGACTTGTCCCCAGGCTCTTCTGTGGCTGTGCCCTGGAGATGTACAGAGCAGTCCCCTGAGGTTCTGCATCCCCTCCACCAAGGCCCTGCAGTTACTTCTCCAAGTAAGACTTTTAAGGATGAAAGATATCTTCTTTCCCCCCCCAAGAAATTAAACTTTTCCATGAAGGAAAATACTTCTTTAGAAAGTCTGTCTTTTAGCTCTTAAATTTTTTAAATCTATTCACATAACAGCTGAGCTGTTCCTCTGTGTTAATGTCTGCTTCATTGTGCCTGTTTCTCAGGGGCACCAAATCTGTCTTTTATTAAACTCTAGTCCTTGTATTGTTTCAACTTAGCCCTTTAGAAGGTGGCTCATTTCTAGTGTCGGGTGTAACAAATCTGTGTTTCCATGCCAGGTCTGGCCCAAGTTTCCTGATGATCCTGAGCTGGGCAGGATTGGGCTCTTCTCCTTCCTTCCTTCCTTATGGTTGGTACTACCCATTCCTTCCCTCTGAGAACTGATCATTTCTTGTGCTCGTTTCAAAGTCACCCTCCAGAGGATCACCAGACAGCAGCCACTGCAGCAGCGCTGCGCTGTGACATTGATAAACCACAACATATTGTTTAACATATTGTTCCCAGTCCAACATATTGTTCGCATTCATCATGGAAGCAATCAGTACAGACCATTTTATTGCAAACCTGTTTCCTGGTGCTCATCATTAGGTCATTAACCTTAACAATGTCAACGTGTTCTCGGTATGCAGTTTAATTGGAGTGCAGTACGGCACAGTTGTGCAGGCTGTACCACATACAGGGGCATACAGTTCAAGAGTAATAGAAATGCTGTACCAGTATGGCAGTGATGTGAAATAGAGTCCAGTCTGGGCAGGAGATTCAAATTAAGAAGAAAGTAGCTGTGTCTAGGGGGACCCAAAGAATTTCTCAGCAGAAGCATAATTTCCTGTGAGCACCTGTGCCAGGTGGAGGTTTTCATTTTATGGTATCAAATTCTAAGTAGTGTTTTTGTGATTCTTTTCCCTTGGTGCCTTTGCCATTTCTAAGGAAAGGAGGTGGGCAGTCCGATGACTTTTGCTACTCTAACTGCAAATACTGATATTTGCAAGGCTTTCCTCTGAAAGTGCTTGTTAAAGAAGCAAAGCTCGCATCTCCTGGGGCTAGCTGCTCCCAGGCTACGTGATACCAAGATAGAAATTCAACAAACAGCTTGATTATGGAGGAGGCTGGTAGGAGCAAGTAAATTCTTTAGGAAAATATCCTGGTTTGTGTACTAAACTTTGGGGGAAGATCTCTTTTCCTGAGACTTGCTTAGTCAGTTATAAAGTATTGTTTCTCTGTATGAACTCTGCTTGGTTTTGTGGAGATTATCAGGACACTGCCAGCTTTGTTACTGTAGATGGTCAAGCTCTTCAGAGAAAGGCCTGTCCGTTCACACGTTCTGGTAAACAACCTCATATAACTGGGGCCAGGGCTTGGCAGTGACATCTAGATCTTCTCCTAGTGCTGTTGAATGCTGATAACCTGTGGTTTGAGTGTTAAGGCTGAAATTTAAGGTATCTGTGGAATGTCAGCTTCCATTTTGTGTTGATTTTTATTGGCAATTAGGTAGATGTGAACATTTCAGCCTCAAGTTCTGCTGGGTTTTGATTGCCCTGCAGCAGTACGTAGGTGGGGTCTAATTAACTGCTGTGTGTATGACTGAAAAAGCATCACTCCCCCACTGCTCCAGGTGAAACCACAAATTGCTCATCACTGCAAAGCCAAGGGCCGTGCTTGCTGTGCTACAGGGAAGGAAAAGGTGTGGCAGGGAGAGCACAAATGAGTGGCAGGTCTTTGGGGGGGATCTCAGGATGGACAGCATCTCCACCACGATATTTCCATTCCTCTTCCCTTGCTGCCTCCTTTCCTATAAAACACAAGTCCCTTTTCCCACCAGCCTGGCCTATTTCTGCTGTCTCATATTTTTGTGTTTTAGCATGGAGCACTGCACTGCCTTGACAGGGAAGTCCAAAGGTCTGATTGACACCCTGTTTCTTCCCCATTGTAAAATAAACTAATTTCTTTAGCTTCGCACAATATTCTCCTGAAAACAGGTATTGATCTATGCAAGTCTGTAGACTGGGTAATCAATATCTACCAGTTTGGGAAAAATAAATAAAGGGACAGAAAATGATGGATGAGAATACCATTAAGTGCTTTTTGAACTGATGCTGTGTTTAGATCACTCAGCTGCTGAAAGGGTGGGCTGGGCTTGTTTTGTAGCTTTCAGATGTGAAAGCTTTCAGATTCCCAACTTCAAACCAACCCGGAGTCATTGGGTGTTACTAAATGATTTTGAACCAGTGGTGATTTCTAGTCTGACTCATGTATCCAGTTAAAGACAATAGCTTCTGAAGAGGGAGAGGCTTCCCTGTCTCCCACTGTGGCATTTATAAAGTGTAATCAAGCTTAGTGGTTTGACATTTGTATGAATCTGAGCCTGTCTCCATGGATCAGTCTGGGCCAGGGTAGAAGGTGAGAGGAAAGACTTCATCAGCAGGGAAGAACTGGAGTGCTACAGTCCTAGAAGTCCAAAGGAGCTGCTGCCTTAATCTTTCTCTAAGTTCCACTGTGCGCCTCATGCAGATCTTGCCCGCGTAAGTGGAAGGCAAGAGGTGTGTGAGCTTTCTGTGTGGTTTCTGCAGGGGTAGGCATCCAGCTGTGGGGCTGTGTGAATAATACGCTGTGGTCACAGAGCAGGACTCTCTCTTTGAGCTTGTAAATGCCAGAATTGGCAATTCTCCTCCAGATACCTGTTATCCCATCCCATCTTGTGTTCTTTGCTGGCCAGACCCGCTCCTGGAACAGACCTGGCTGATCCTGCATCACTCTGAGTGCCGGGAGCTGAAAGTCTCTGAAGAAGGGCGAGAGCTGCTTTTCATCCTCAGCCCACTTTTGTACACCTTTGGGACACGAAGTTATTTTAGGGAGCCAATTATCGTTCTTTAAGCCAATAATCAGAAGACCAGATAACCAGTTAACAGTCTTACTACAGACGACAAGGCCAGTCTAAGCTGGCCTGAGCCTTCTGTGAAGCAGCAGAGGCAGGGACACAGTGGTCCTCTGTAATACCTACAGGTCTTCCAGATGATGAAGAAACAAGTGCAGTTCAGATGCAGTTTCAAGCAAACGGGAACAGCCCAGGAGAGGTGGAGAGGAGGGACAGCTGTATTGATCAGGCTGCATAGCCTGCTGATATCAAAAAGAGCTTATTCAAGGAGGTGACCTTATTTCGAAACCTAGTGAATAGTAGAAGAGTTTGGAAAATGCCGTTTGATGGAAATGGAGAGGAAATCAGGCCATGCTTTCAAAGCAAGGTGGTTTTTCTCTCCCCATCCAGTTTCTTGAATAGACCTGAGCTGTTGTTTCCTGAACGCTCAGGGAGCAGCTGGTCTGAGGTTTTTTATGTATTAACAGGGATCAAATAGGATGAGTCTAGTTATGGTATAGCTGGGGGAAGAGAGAAGGGGCTTGAGCATGCCACATGCTGCGGAGGGGACACCAGCCTCCTTGTCCTCCTCAGTCAGTCCGTGTATTTCTTAAACCAGGCCAGGTGAATACCCCGGGAGTGCTGTGTGAGAGGGGGGTGTGTTTGCCTGCGAGGTGAGAGACCAGGAGCCTGCAGAGCCGGGATGTTAATTCGCTTGTCAAGGATCCTCTCCCTGGGAGAGTCCGTGTATGGGGCGTCCAGCTACAACATGTGTTTCGTTGCTTTGGGGTGGGAAAGAGCATCTCTATAAGATCATCTAGGGGAAGGCTGTTTTCTGTAGGATCTAATGCTCTTCAGAGTAACTGTTTTCTCTGTTAAGAAGTTGTGGTGTAACTTTGCAGAACTGCTCTGGTTTTCTGCATTAATTCTTATTTGGATCCTTTGGGATGGGTCTTTTTAGATTCCCAGAAATTCTTCATCTCTTTGTTGTAATTAAGCAACTCTCAGTGGTCAGAGTAGATCTGTGAGCATGAGGAAGCCTGTCAAATCAATACGAATCATTGCCAGACATAAGCTTAACAAGCCTGACCGGGAAGTACAAAGGGGCCCTCTGTCATTTAAAGAAATAAACAGGAGGCAGAGAACTTAATTCAGCTCAATCAGCTGCTAAGCCTGGCCTGACAACTAGCCTTCAGAGACACCTTCCCCCAGCTCCAGTGTTTAGCTGAATCAGCAGTTTCTCCTTTCCCCTTCGAGAAGCCTGGCTTCCCACATGCGTCAGCAAAGGAATAAAAGGATGGACACACTGCTGTGCTGGAGCAACCTTGGCTCGAGGGCACAGCCTCAAAGCCATCTGGGTACCTGCAGCTGCCTGACGGGGAGGCAACTGTTGGAGTTGAAGACTGAATCCTGGCAAAGGCAAGTGTGTGTTTGTACTGACGTCAGCTGCCCGAGATTGATATTTTGAAAGAAAATAGCAGTAGTAAGTGAAAAAGAGTTGGCCAGCTAGCTGATGCCAACTAGGATAAAGAGAGGGGAGATGGAGGGAGGTGGAAGTGGAGAGGGTGGATGGAGGAAACGCCGAGGCAGAAATCAGGGCCTCGGGCTCTGCCTCTGGCTCCTTCCCTGCCTTTGGCCAAGGTGATCAAGCTGAACAATTGTTTGTGAGTTTAAGGAATAACAGGGTGATTTGTAGGAACGGAATTCTAGATACTGAGGTCTAAATATGAAATCCTGCACCATCCAGGTCTTCCAAGAGACAGTACGTTGTTAGTGTCATCGCTACACCGTTTCTCATCCCGACGTGGTGATAACGCTTTCTGACTACGGAGTTTCCACCAAGCAATGCCCAAAATATAACAAGAAAGACTCTTAAAACCTCCACTTCAGGTAAGTCCTGGGCCAACTGTTTCAATGAATGTTTTTAGAGGGACCGTAGTGGAGTGCTGAGGAACAGTATCATCCCCACATACAGGCAGCGTGGGGAATCTGATCCTGTATTTCTTTCTGAGTGGCTCAGTGTGCCTAGCTGTGTGCTGAGACAGCTGTGCAAAGTCGCATAGTTTTGGGACTGGGGCTGCGTGTCTGATCTCACTTCACTTTGTCCATCCCAGACACTCGACCTGAGCCCACTTCAGGGTGGCTGATTGTGTAGGCCTGGAATTAGCTGAGGTATCTATACGTTGCAGGTACAGGAGGAGCACAGCTGGCTGTTTTGATTTGTATATGTTTATGTAAATGCCTCATAAAATATCCCCCATTGGGACAAGCCAAAGTCACGCATCATAAAGATCAGCTCCTGTAATGGCTTCTTTACAACTGCATTTGCCAAGGTAGTGAAAAAAATATGCCTGTGTTTATAGGAAATTAATTTCTGCCCCTTCAGTGATCAGCCCTGAGCAAGCAAAAGAGCTGAATTATCCCATTTGCTTCACTCTGGCAGAGAACTGCTCTTCGGAGCCTCCTGCAGTGTAATCCGGTGGGGATGTTTAATCAGAAAACAAAGCAGCAAGGTCCCAGTCCAGGAAGACCTGTGCTCGTGCAGCAAGCAGTCCTTCCGCAGCAAAGCACTAAATCACACCTTTAATTTTACACCTGTGCAAGACTCACAATACCGGACTGGATTCAGGAAGGTGTCTACATCTTTTGCTGAAGAGGAATGGATTTTTGCCTTTGGGCTTAAATTAACACACAACGAACGAAATGCCTTAAGAGGCAGATCAGCGAGGTTATTTAAAACATAAAACAACCCGAGCAGGACAGGAGGTACCAAGGGAGGAAGATTCCTTAGTGGTCGTAGATGGTGCTCTGCAAGCTCCCTGTACGGCTGAAGTCCTCGCTAATCCCAGTTTTATGCAGCACCCCAGAATAGTTATGGCTTAGTGCTGCTCCCACTGCAGAGGAGGTCTTCATGGCTTTGCTGGAAGTGAACCCTAGGGGAGTTCTGCAGAAAGCAGTTTGATTTTGTAGGAGTCTGTAGATGAGTCTTGGCCTTCAAGTAAGATTTTTGTAGCAAGAATGTAGCTTCTAAATGCTGTGGACGAACCAAACCTGCACTATCTAGTTCTTTGGGCCTTCTTGAGAGCTGGAAGCAGTAGGTGGAATCATTGTTCAAACTGAAGGCAGCTGCAAACTTGTCTATAAATTAATTAAACATAGGTTTTCTCACGAAATCTTTCATAAAACAGGATTGATACATGTTTATTATTTTAAGATTCTGGCAGAGTGGATAGTGTAGGACAAATGCTGTATCTGCTCCAGCCGACAGCCCTGCTCCCCGGCCACGCTGGTCCCTCCTGATTCGGTGCTATCGGAGGCACTTCTGCAGCTGGGGTGCCCTGCTGCAGGGGTTGTGTGCGGATGAGAGCTGTTTTGCAACAGAAACAACTCCCTGTGTAGTTCCTGCCAATGAAAGTATGGCTTGCTTCTGTCCCTTTTTAGCCAAAGATTAATCCTGGAAGAGATAAAGAGCAGCAGATATGGGCAGCTGTTCAAATTAAGTGTTTTGTCTGTATGTATCCACCCCACCGTGCGTGTCTAACCTTGGCCATTGCAGCTCAGCTAGTCGATGAAAGAGAAGTCTGTATTCTTGCACGTCCCCCTTAAAATTTGAGGAGTTTCCCTGACAGAGTGATGCATAGTTATAGGCTCAGTAAAAGGTAGAATGATTTATGCCTTACACACTGTAAATCGATAAAAAGAATCACAGACATTGACAGCACGTTCACAGCCCATTTCTTTAAATGGAAGGCACTTTTCTATCCTTCCCATTTCAGATGGTTGGCACACAGGGACGTTCCTGCCACTAACAAGTGCTAAGAGAGTCTTTATAAAGCTTGTAAAACCTACATCTTATGTAATACTTCTCCTTATATGCTCTTTCTTGCTGTATCATCATTTCCAGTCATAAAGTATCATGTCCTCCACCCTGGCTTACGTGATTACCTTCTCCTGTGGGGTATATGAACCAAACACCTTCAAAATCTGCTGGCTTTCTAGCCCCTCTGACTTTCCAGCCTTGGTATAAATCCTAATTAAACTGTGTTTGGTTGGCGTGGTTCTCGGTGTGAGGTAGGGTGTGTGCCGCAAGTCCTGGGAGCGGGAGGGGAGATGCAGCAGGTAAGGGCATCTCCTCCAGCCAGCGAGGCTGTGGTGCTGCCGATGATCTCCAGGTGCTGCAGGATGGATTTCAAAGGGAAGGCAGGTGCTGTTAAGCAAGCCCAGTGCCAAGCTCTATTATGAGGGTGCTGCTCCCCAGCCCTGATGCCCCATGGCCAGCGTGAGTGGCTGTGGGGCTCAGGGGTCTGCAGGCCAGCTAGCCAGCATGGGGAGGTGGGGTTGGGCAGCCTGGGTGCCAGCCAAGGACAGCTTCCTTTATTTACATATAGATACCAGTCCTGGAATATGTTTAACTGCTTTGTTGAAATGGGCCATAAAAGTTAGCCACTTAAGTCTGGAGAAGCATTAAGAGACTCTTCAGTGGTGGATGGATTATAAATAGTCCACAGCCAAGTCACACTTCAAGAAATGCCTGGTTACTGGCTACTCTGAAAGAGCCCTCTCCAAATATCTGCCATCTGCTCTTTCTGAGGGCAGGCATATAACAGAACAGGACAATTGCACAGGGTTTCTTCAGCCAAGTTACTAAGGCTTGTCTAAGCTCTAAGCAGAAGTCAACAAGGTGTTAAAAGGTACAGGGTAAAAGAAAATGTCTTTTAGAAAATCAGATTTTTCGTTAAAGCTTCCATTTGCCTTTAAAGGCAACATGTTTCATAGGTGTGCTTATCCCTTGGGACCACAGCCTGTGCTTAGATGTTCTTTGGGGAACCTGGAGGCTTTCCTGAGTCAGGCCAAAATCGAAATTTTAGCAGCTTAAGGCAGTTTAATGTCTCCTTTGTTCCTTTCGATGAGAGAACAGGATACCTGCTTTGCACAATAAGCATCATCTATAGGATTGCAGCCCTGCGTACTGCAACCAACACCTCATCGTGGTGTGCAAAAGTAAATGAAAAAGCAGCAGTGATTCTAATTACTGTATGCTAATTGGGCTGCATTCAGGCTTCATTGATGATGCTGTTATGCTGCAAGAAAACAATGGCAGCATATGTACTTACCTTGCTCTACTTATCCTATGATTATTCTCTGTTAGTACAGAAACATACTGAAAGTATCAGCCTGCACGCAAATTAGTCTGTGAAATGGACCACTGGAAGCTCAGCCCTTGAGCAGATTTATTCTCTCTTTGCATCAAATCGTGGATGCCACAGCAGTTCGAAGCACTTTTATCTTGTATTAGGCTTCGGTTGTAATAGCATTTGCAGTCTTGTGTTTCCTCCCAAGAAAACACTTTTGTATTCCCACTCAGTCCATCCTGGTGTCCTTATCGGATAGGTTCTCCAGTGCAGATTTCACCATGGCGGTCTGGAAGTCGCACAGCCTGGAGAAGCATCGCCTGTGCAGCGTGCATCCCGCAGCACTCCGGGGCCAGTGCTTGCTGGTTAGCTCTAGACTAGATTTGATAAAGGAATCATAGAATCATAGAAAGTTTTGGGTCGGAAGGGACCCCTAGAGGTCATCTAGTCCAACCCCCCCGCAGCGAGCAGGGACACCGCTAACTAGATCAGGTTGCTCAGAGCCCTGTCCAACCTGGTCTTGAATGTTTCCAGGGATGGGGCCTCCACCACCTCTCTGGGCAACCCGTTCCAGTGTTTCACCACCCTCATTGTAAAGAATTTCTTCCTTATATCCAGCCTAAACCTACCCTGTTTTAGTTTAAAACCATTACCCCTCGTCCTGTCACTGTTGTCTCTACTAAAAAGATTGTCCCCATCTTTCCTATAGGCTCCCTTTAAGTACTGAAAGGCTGCCATCAGGTCTCCCTGCAGCCTTCTCTTCTCCAGGCTGAACAAGCCCAACTCTCTCAGCCTGTCCTCCTAGGAGAGGGGGTGCATACTGTGCTGTATTACTCACTGACTGCTGCTTTGGTAACATGAGCACAACTTGTTTTTTACTGTAAGCTGGACTCAGACATTTGCATATTGTTTTTTACAGTAGTGTCTAATATGCTGAAAGCTGCCGGAGTCATTACAAAATCATCAGTGCTCATTCCAGTGTGATAGACTCTGTTTGTCTAGCTGGCTGTTTTGCTACCACGTGTATTTATTGAAGCTGGCTGAGTATCTTATTCAGTGATGTTTTGTTTATTTGTTCAAGAACGAGTTCATCAAAATTCAGCCAAGCTCTCCGTCCTCAACATACACAAATCTAATCCAGCGTTTTGAACACGCCCATCGCAATAGCAGCTGAATGCAAAATTGAATGCGATTCAAAAACTGAATGCAAACTTGATAGAGGCAATGAGAAAAGTCTGCCTCCCCACAAATCCGTCCCAGGTATTACTCCACAATACTCCAATGGCCTCTGAGAGGTGAAGGCACCATTTTTCCCTTTAAGGCACCAGCCTAGCCTGGTAACTCAAACTAAACTCGAATGCTGAGTCCCTGGGGGGGTTTCTAGCAGGTGCCTGTCTCCGGGTGCCTCAACTAGTAAAGTGGTCATGATGTCATGTCCAATGTTGTGGTCTCATCAGGGAGGCTGATTTGTGTTGCATTAAGCAAGACAGAGTTGCTAATCTCCACTGAGGTTTACATGGGAAAATTTAAAGCCTATTCCAGTATATTAAATGAGGCTGAAAAGCTTCGATCAATAATTTCCCTTGTATGAAAAATAAGAGATGAAAATGATGGTAGATTGATTCAAAATACTTAATGCCAGATACCAGCTGATGGAAGTACCTTGTAAATAGCATTTTGTATGGTTGCCAATGAATTAGTCTAAATTGTGAGGGTGATTGAAATGTATTTTATAATGTTCGTCTCCACTTTAGTGGCCATTTACAAAATTTAGAAGAATATGAAATCCCCAAAGAGTAAGTGAGCAGCCAGCAAAAAAACAGAGTAGGTAGCTGTGGGAGATGAGATCTTGGAGTACTTTATAAGACAAAAAACGAAAGGTTTTTACAGGCAAGAAGAATCAGTTCTAGTAGTGTTTTAAATTTTAGAATGTGTTTTCTAAGTACCTCTCTTTTCATCAACCTTCTGTTTTACATGGAGATTATGATCTTTGATGTGGAAAGTGAAATGGATGGGCTTTTTTAAAGTTAATTTGGTAATAAAAGAGCACTGCCTTCTCTGAACAGCCCTGTGCTCATTTGGGGTGTTTTGTAGGACTACGTAGTATCTCATCACACTGATTTCTGCAGGGAATTAGGGGAATTGTGTTGCTTAGCTGGCTCACTGGAGCAGATGGTGACCTTGGGCGGTGGTGTGATGGCTTCTGAGGACAGCCCAAGGTCACAGCTATAAGAGGGTGCCCAGAGAGACCTCGGGATAGAGACCAGTTACATAGTCCATTGCAGCGTGTCCCTCCCTGTCGTTCAGAAGAGCTCTGCAGTGCTGCTTCTCTTTCTCTGAAGTTTTTCCTAGCTCTCAGTTGCTGTATGAGTTGTCCCAGGGCTGTTCCCACCAGTGCTTGGGGAAGGCTGCAGTGTGGGTCTGCCACGGCCATGCTTTTTCCATGTCCTCAGAGATAACAAACAGCTGGACAAACCAGCAGGAGTTGCTCCAGAAAGATCCATCCGTGTTGCAGCCACTTGGGAACTTGGCTTTCGTGCAGAAGCAGGAGTGAGCAACCATTTTTGCTTGTGTGCTCTTGCATTGGGTGCAGAGCCATTGGGGAAGGGGCTCTGCACGCTGCAAATCTGGGCCTTAACCATGCTGAAAACTTTATTTTGTGATGATTTTTTGCTTCTTAAATGTACTGTGGCACTATGGTACTGATATTGGAGTTGATTTCTCTGCTAGTTGAAGCCAAGACTTCATGCAGACAGATGCCACTCAAGCACTCGATGACATGTGGGTGATGGCCAGGCTGCCTGCATGGGGCTCGCTTCCAGTTTCTGCTGCCAGGCTGTGAACCCCAAGGTTCCCATCTCTATATGGGATTGTGCAGAAGTCTGCTTGGGCTGGGTGCTGGTTTTTTGTTTGCCTTCATAATGAATTTAGTGGGAAAGTCTCTGCTTCAAAGTCCTCTTGGGTGAAGTTGGCGTTTTTAGCAAAGTATTTTAGGTGCACTCCCACCTTCCTGCTCCAGGATCGTATAATCAGGAGGAAAAAGATGGTGTGCAGCTACTAGTGCTACAACAGGAGTGGCTGATGATGAGTTTTGTCCTTTACCTTTCTGTGTTTTATTGGAACTGGAAGGAAATGCAACCAAGGAGCGGCTGTAGAGCACTCACAGGGTTAAGTTGATCAGCAGTGCCAAAGGAAGAGCGCTAGAAAAGTAATATCTTCTCGTGAGTAACAGGAAAACAGCATTTCTTCTGGTGATTCAGTCTACTAATTAGTTTCCAATACTCAGTCCACAGGATTTTTGCAGGAAATAGGTCTTTCTATTTATAAATTGTTGTTCTATCAATCACAACTTTTAATTTGTGGCCTTGAGGATTTTCATTTCCTCTTCGTCAGGCGCGTTTTAACTAACCCGTGTTCTGTCAGCACTATACGAGCTACTGCCAAAACTCTTCTTGGGGAAGAGGGGAGCTGGACCAGGGCCGAGCCCCTCAGAGACCCCTTGGTACCTAGAAGTGACTGTGAGCAACGGTCCTTTCTTCGCTTGCTGGCTCTGCTGCCTGCCCTCGTCGCCTGCTGTGCTGACCTCTGTGGCCAGGACACACTGTGACAGCTTGCCCTCGGTTCCCGGTCAGTGTGCGCACGTAGGAGACCGCGGCTCAGCTCTGATTCTGCCTCTTGCACCAGAGACTCGTTACAACCTGGCAATCAGCAAAGTCCGTATAAGCCCTTGAAGGACTGGATGGCTCTCCACAGGTGATGTCTGACCTATTAATATTGATGAAGGTGAGGAGGACAAACAGATTTAGCTTGAATCTCAGGTCTTTGGTTAGAAAAGCACAATCCCCTACCTCCCACCCGAGCATGTTTAGTCTAAAGCTCTTACCCGAGCGCGCCGCTGCCCTGTTGCCTTCCTCACTGGAGCCTGTTGTGTTACCAGCTCCACACCACTGTGGGTGAAGGGGATGCAACCAATATGCTCAAATACCACTCGATTCCCAGAGCCGCAGGCTGAGGAGACGTGACTTCTGGTACCCACCTGGGTCCTGGTGAAGCCGTAGCCTTTCCCTCATGGACTCAGTTGTTGCCTGTGTCTAGGCAGCTTGCCTACCCAGCTGCTTGCTTTCATGAAATTCATCTATATATATATATATATACACATTGTATCTGGGGCCTTCATTCTTCTGTCGGGTGTCTCTGAAATCAGCTGTGGGGTTCAAAATGTACCTGGGGAAAAGGGAACATTTCCATCCATTTCCAAGGTAGAGTCAGGTTGGAGGGGACTTACTTTTTCAAAAGCTGAGTCAAAAAGAAAAAGGGTTCAAAGGCTGAAGAACCCCCAAGTTCTCCTGCCAGAAGAGAGCAAGCAAGTACAAAGTTGACTGTTGCATCAGTTAGATTTCCTTTTTTCTCCATATTGCCAGGTTTGGGGGTAAAAGTCAGGGATGGAATTAGATGTCAGAATGGCACTTGAAATCTGGATCTATATTTTAAAATCCTTTCCAGGCTTGGACTGTTATGGGGTTTTCATTTTAACTCGTTATAAACAAGTGGAGAGCTTTTTATCCAGTGTTGGTGGTGTAAATACAGGAATTCGAAGAGGATATTTCCTCAAAGATCTCAGAGTTAAAAAACACAGTTAGGTTCTGTGTAATTTCTCCATGCGTTTTCTTGATGTAAGAAACTCATGATGAAAGTGAAGAGACTTGTATTTTCTCTCTTGCACTGCTTGCTGCGTTTCAAAATCCTGTTTGATATTTGCAACTGCACACTTATGAATGAACACAAAGAGCCTATTTTAATTTTTTTTGGAGGTTATTAAGGGTAATAAAGTATTGTGGAATGCATTTCTGGAAGCTAGGTCCACTGTAGGAGCTTTTGAAATATTTATTAACGTTTCTGCATGTTCCCTGCAGGGGAGAAGGAGGTGAGGATTAATGTACATCACTTGGGGCATCCAGCCTGATCGAACACATTTAGCTCAGCTGAATGCTGAGCTGCATCCTTGGTATTTCCCAGGACTTGGGATCCCAGTTCAGAGTTTACTGAAGCCATTTGCCCAGCAGCGGAGGATTCCCTGTGAATCCTCATGGCTCTGGCCTCGGACGGGACCACCAGAGCGTTGCTGGTTCGGCAGACCAGCCTGGGATAATGAACGCTGCCCTCACTCCTCTTGCAAAGCTTGGCAACGTCGGTGAAAATAAAAACCCCTGCAACTTTACAAGCCATGCAGGGGGGATGCAGTGGAACTGGAAGAGGGTGTTTCCGCAGGCAGCCAGCGACGCCCCTGTGAAAGGTGATGAATATCTGGCACTGCTTCCCAGCACCAGGAGGAAATACGTGGGTGACTACAGATGTTACTGCTGTGGAGAAAGGGGTGCAGAAGTGGGAGAAATAAGATACATGCTTCACTACCACTGCTCTAAACAGCAAACAAATAAGCACTAATCAGTAAATCAGCCCATAACATTTTCCCCCAGACGCTGTCATCAGCTGGCCTAGTCATGCTAATCCTTCTCAGCACAGAATCACATGCAAAGCAAAAAAAACAAACACCTCAATCCTCTAAGCAACTGATTTTAAACTTACTTTGTCTAGGAGAAAACTTCTCACCAGGGCTGGTTTCTAGATTGTAACAAATAATACCAGGCCCCGGCCCGAATGCTAAGGCTGCGGCTGCCGTTTGAATCTGCTGCTAATTCATAAACATCACAAGCAGTTGATTTCAGCAGAACCCCTTGATTTAATTACACTCTTGTATACAATGGGGACCTTGCGTTTTCCTATATGTAATGAATATTAAGCTGATAGCCCTGTAATTTCCTGTGCCGGGCTCACTCTCATTTTTTGCATATTGATAACACATTTGGTTTGTTATTTTCCAATTTTCCAGTCTTCTAGACTTGTGCTCAGCGAGTTCTCCATAGTAATTGCTGTTGGCACACACATTTCCTTCCTCAAATCTGCTCTAACGCCCTGGAATGAATTTTGTCTCATCCTAGAGATTTGCCTGGGTTTGAATTTCTCTTATTTATTCATTGCCTTTAACTTGGCAACCCTGGAATCATGGAGGACACTGGATATAATTTCATATTCTGCAGTTTTAATTTCCTCCTTTATCCCAGGCAGCCCCATTTCCCCTCCACGTGCACATGTGGATGGTTTTTATGTGACCCTGTGACTTTCTGCTGTTCATAAGCCACTTTCCAGGGGTATTTCCTCAGAAACTCCTTTCAAATCTGAACACCAAAAGGAATTTAGATGTAGCAGCATCAAAAATAAGACTGATCCTTACTAAATCTTCCTGGCCTTTTGGCTGATTTTGGTGTCTATTCAACTTGCTTTTCTCTCTGTCTTTGGGGTTGTTCGCCTGGGTATGTCCTACCTTGCGAGGGTGAAAAAAAATAATCTTTCTTTGTGAGATTTTGTCATTGGAAGAGGTGCAGGGTGAGGTCTGTGTGCCAGGGAGGCGGCATATGAGGTTGCTTATGATTTGAGTGTTTTTGTAGGACTAGTGTGGAATTAAAACAAAAAAGGAGTGGACAACATAGTTGAACTTTTACTTAGACTAGAAAACAGACCTTCCTTAAGTGTTAATCATAGAAGATATGCTAGCGAAGTGTCCGTGACATCCCCAGGCTGCTGCACGGGAGCACTGGGGAGACACGCTTGGCCCTGAAAGGGTGAGTGCTCGATGCCTTTGACTGTCACTGTTCTTAGAAATTGCAGCAACTTAGCAGAAAAGAAAAAAAAAGATAAAGAAAGAGAAAAGAATAAGGAAAAAAGAGAAACAGTAACTGAATTCTTTCCATTTCCCAAGGTGCTGTGTGAAAATCGGCTTTCCCAGGTGTGCCCCGAGGAGGGCACCCACTTACTGAAGCCCATGAGATTATGGTCTGTGTTCAGAAAATAATCAGATAGACTCACCCGTGGTAACGCCAGGCAGGCTGTGCACGCTGCTGGTGCCTCTGGCTTTTCAGATGTTTGGGCCCATTTCTATCTCTGAGATGCTCGTGAGGCTTGTGTCCTGAAGAAGCAGGTACACACTGGCACCCAACACATGTCTTACGGCCATGATGTAAGTCGTGGTGCTCTTTCACCATGATCTCATGGCACTGTTTTCTATCCTGGATATAATTTCTCTGGCTGCAAAAGGAAAGTCAGATGCCTTCTCTGTATTTCTTTGTCATTGCTTTCCAGGAATGTTTACCAAGAGTATTCCTACGGTGAATAATCATCTTTGCCAGAACAAACAGCAAAAAGAGATGTGCACACATCACAAACCTGACCTTCACCCATCGGGCTTCACTGTACCTCTGGCAGGGAGGTGGTAAGCTGGCTGTCTGCGCTTATCCCAAGTAGGCATCTACCTCTTTCCTAAATAGATCCCAGCCTTGCTGACTGATTTTTGATCTGAAGTTTTATGAAGATAAGGTACTTTCTCAGGACTTAGTATAAAATGTTGTTTTGATCTCATGTTCTTGTGTTCTCCGCCCATTCATCACAGGGCTGACAATCCTGTGGCTCCAACTATAACCAGTATATTTTTGCTATATTTTGTACACGAGCTTTCCAGTCTTTGAAACTGCTTTCCAGTTTGGTCATCATTGTAGTGCCCAAGAGGAGCAGCCAGAGCCTGAGGCAGGGACCAATGTGGATGAAGTAGTCACGTTGATGGTGGTGCTGCCATGTTATGATGCAGATTTTTCTGTTTTTATCAGAAATGAGAGTCTTGGAAAACCAGAGTCTAGATCAAAGATACCATAGTCTGAATTCCTCTTATTTTGTCACCTCTTTCTGTGGAGTAACCTACTTCTGGTGCTACCTGATGTAATCAGAAGCAATCTGTGCAATTAAGAGTCTGCGAGACATCTTTGGATGGGAAAGCTGTCAGGTTACTGTCTTTCCCAGTTGAGTTTTATTTTCCTTCATGCTCTCGAGGTCTCTTAGTTCCTTTCAAGAGACAATTCATACTCACAGGCTCAGCAATTATTGATGGCTTCCTTTGTCAGACAAACAGAGTATGTGAGCATGTGTGTATCACTCACTAGGTACATACCACTGTCCTAAATGCATCGTTGAACGTCTTAAAATTAGAAGCAAAAACAACATTCCTCACTGAAACCCCTGCTTTTTCAGCACAGTTAAGTGTGCCAACTCCTCATCCACGTGTATAAAAAAGGAAAATGGCCCATTTTTTTCGCCTGGTGTGGATTGCTCTTACTCATGTTGAGAGGACTGATCAGGAAGGACGTGCGTGTTCAGTTCTTGTTGTGTGGTGGTCCTGAGGGCTTAACAGTGAGCTCAGAGGTAAGCACATGCTGAAGCACCCGTGGTGAGCCAGGATGAGCTGAAACTTGTGCTTGAGGGCTTTGCTCCATCTGCCCCAAGTGGCTGGGCTCACCTGGTGATGCTGGAGCCAGGACATGAGGTGTGAGGAGCGTCCTGGACCCAAAGATTCCTCATCGCTCCGCTTGGCAGCTGTCACCACCCGCTCGGATCTGACAGTGCAGTGCCTGGTGCCATCCCCCTCCGACTCAATGCACTCGCATTGAACCAAGTTAATCTAAAAACCTGCAGCTCAATAGGGGGTTTTTGCTGGTTTTGCCTTGTTTGCTGACTCTGGACCAATTGCAGACATGGTCACGCTGGCAGATAGGAGAGGGGTCAGCCAGCTGATGTGTTCAGGGATTGTTCTCAGCGCAGCACCAAGCCCCGGCAAACCAGAAATGAATGAGATGTTTATCAGCTGGACTGCCTTGCACAGAGGAGATGCAAGCAGTTGGTGACTGCTCTGCTGAAGGGCTGTTGTGGGTATCGCAGCAGGGCATCCCAGGCACTGGGAGCTATAGAGGTACCAGTGACAGACAACTTCGGTTCATGAAAAGGGGAGATTTTTCTGAGGCAGCTTTGCGATGAGTGGAGAGCTTGTGTTCTATAGATTTCTAAGGGTATTTTGAATTGTGGGACTTGCTGGGTCTATGTGATCCTGGCTCAGATTCAGTTTCATACCTTGGAGATGAATTGATGGTTTATATTTTACTTTCATACAGGTCCCAAATCATCCTTCTGGCTGTACCTGTTTTAAATAATGGCTGCTTCTGCAATGGTAAAGGGTGCAATGGGTTCTCCTGCACTTCTGTTTCTGAGAAGAGCGCAGAAAGTGGCTGAGCGAGCAGCACGTACGGTTGCAGTAGTGTTGGAGTAGGAGCTTCAGAGTTCTTCATAACAGGTGAGCACGTAATTGTGCATAATGCAGCAGAAACATTTCTCTTCTTGTGACTGAAAGGCATTTGCTTTTGCTTGGTGTGTAACTGTTCTACCTGGGAATATCGAGGGGCTGTGAATCTGAAACCTTTCAGGCACAAGTGCTTATCAGTCACGTATGAAAACACTGGAGCAAAATGGCCTCGTGACAAACACAAGCAGGGCAAATAATGATCTTTACAAGACAGTTTTACAGAGCAGGATAAACAACAGGGGCTGGATCCTCAGCTGTAGTAAACCATCCTGTCTAGGCTGACGCTGCCTGTTGAGGTGCTGATCCTCGAAGATCTATAGAAATGTCATGCAGGAGCAGCTGCCTTTTTGCTTTGTGGCCGTAGTGACACTGTTCTGAGCGGGCCTGAGAGCCGGGCTTCCAGCGTGATTAGGACATTGGTATCATCCACCTCTGTGCTTGGGAACTGATGAGAAACACTTTCTACCAGCTTTATCTAGAATCCTTGTGGAGCAGGCAAAGCAGGTGAGCTCGGACACTGTGCAAGGGATGCTCTGTCAATGATTGTTTGCCATCACGTCAAACCCAGGGCTGCTTATTTCCTTTAATTCCCCCCTTGGACCTAATATTGACCAGCAGGCTGGCAGTACCCACTCTTCTGGGGCAGTGGGACAATAGCATCTGAAGGGGCTGTGGAGTGCCCTTGGGAACACTGGCCTGGTCCTAGTGGACAAGAGCCTATAGATGCAGTGACTCATTAGCTTGTACACCTTGTCCATCCTCCCAGTGTAAAACGTGAGATCTGAGTTGGTGTAGGGTGCAACTTACCTTCAGCTGAGCTCAGATTTCAGTCACGGAGGAAAACTGCTGCTACTTTTACCTGGCTTGCATTCAGGTGAGGAGTCCGGTCCACACAGCTGCTGATTTGAGACTTCTACCCGTGTGAAATTCACTTTGGAAGAGTAATGTCATTAAAAAGGGAAGCTGGCTGGCTCTCCTAAATTAAGCAGTTACTTGTAGACACAGCCCTCTCTGTGAAGTAGTTGGAAGTTCATCCTCAGGCTGAGATGGAAGGTGGTTTAATAAGGTGTTTTACAAAGTGTAGGTGGATAAATTTCTGAAGCGTATCTGTATAAACCTGCTGTAAAGGCTGCACAGAGGTTAAGCAGATAGATAACTTTATAGAAGCTGAATAATCACACTATTACTCTATATAATCTTGCTGGAAAGCATATTTTTCTACAGAGCAATGATACAGAAGATATTTGTGTGTAGTGATTACAGCAGCAGAAATCAATTGCACACAGCAAATAATTTGTTAGCAGAGGGATGTACATTATATCATCAATAAAGGGATTAGTTTGTTGAACTATAATGAGGGTGAGAAGAAAGCAAACTTCACACTGGTATAACTAGTCCAGTCATAATATTGGCAACAAATACATCTAGTATACATACATACCTCTGAGAATTAATATGGTCTTGTGAGGTTTCCTAAATACCCACTAGCTCTGTATGTTCTTTGCATCTTCAGTACATGCCACAAGTATCTACTTGTTAGCTCCTTAAAAATAGTACCTAGCCTGATCTTAAGGAACACAGGCAAGTAGACTGCTACATTTACCCCACTACAAAAGAAAAAATGATCACCCTAATGTCACTGTGTCTATAAAGATACCTTCCACTAAGATACAGGTAGGGAGCCCTGTCATCTTGGATTAGATACTCCCAAAGGCAAGCATGGTCCCTTATCCTTCACTTGGATGGGGCCCTGGAGGTGCTAATCTCAGCTGAGCTCCTCTGACACAAATCCTACTCCCTCGTTGCATATACGCTGTGCTATGACAGTCACAAATCACTGTGGAGGAGAAGCCTCCCCAACACCTGTGAAGTGGGTTGGTTTAATTATCTTCACCACAAAGTGGATTTTCCAAGTGTGCTGCTGATGGCACATGTTCAAGGTCACCTGAAGAGAGCATGACTGCTTGGCTGAGAAACAGATGTTAGGCTCTGCCTCTTCTCCCAGCTCCTCATCAGCCACACGTCCCCACACCGCGTCCAAGCTGCAGGAGAAAGTCCCTCCTTGAACCCCTCCAAAGGTGGCTTTAAGCCCTGTCTGCGGCTCCCTGGTGCAGAGGGGACAGGCTGCTGCCTGTAACTCCTTTACAGGTAAGGCAGGGTGTGATGTCTTCTCTTAGAGAATCTCTTTGGTTCTCAGCGAGTGCCAAGGCCGGGGTCAACTCCAGCATGGTGCTCTGCAGGGGCCGGTAGTGCTGAAGGCTGAGATTTGTCTTGCTGCAAATCCTACACATTAGGTGGGAATGAGTCAGGTTTGAGGGTGAGTTTAAAACTGACCACTTTGGAGGAGAGCCAGTAAACGAGGAGGCAGCTGAAAATGCAAGTTGGGCATCAGCAGGGGAAAATAATCCCCCCTGATTCCTGCAGGTAACTCGAAGTCCTGAAGCGTGGGATTAATGTTATATAAATAAGGTGTAAACAAACTCAGTGGCAGTAGAATGCCTAAATCCTTTAGCCCTCTTATAAATCAAACCTGTTCTGGAAGGATTCAATTATTTCTGAGATCTCACCTTAGCTAGGGATTAACTGACACCAGAGATCAGGAAACCCGTTATATCTGAATCTGTGTATATACTTGCTGGGCTGAGTTTTTGCTGCAGATGGTATAAGGAAGATGCAAGGCCTTGAAACATTAGCTGTCAGGGTTTCCAGGAGGCCCATTGAGTCCTTATAGTCAGCCAATGGTCCCTTTGGATTCTGCTGGAGCAACTGGAGGTTGTAGTTTCTTGGCCAAGAAAAAGAGGGAATGTGACACATCCCGGCATGTATCAGGAGCTGGGAGAGTGGTGAAGAATATCTGATGCTGCCTTGCATTGTATGGAGGCATTTTCTGCAAACTAATTAATTGTTCTCAGGATCAGTCAGAAGGTATTGCTAATTGCTTGGCCCATTTTGGTGATGGCTGAAGCAAAAAGCCCATTTGTCAAGGGCACTTTGGGAACTCTTCTGCTTCCGATGTCTTGCACCATGCTCCCCACCATCACAGGGATGCCAGAACCTGAGGACTAGTTCTGCCAGTTGCAGAGTGTGTGACATGGGGTGGGAAGGCAGGAGAGTGGCATGGCAAAGTCTCTGACCTAAATGTGAGGAAAGAAAGGGAAAATCATAGCTGAGTTATTACTGAAAACAGAAACACATGTAAATTCTACCTTGGCTGGCCTGTTCTGGGCAGCTTCCAGACATTTAGTTGTCTAAGACAGATATATTGCCCTGTCACTATCTGCTGGGGACTCGTATAAATCGTCAGTGATGGTTTCTTTTGCCATTTCATGTAGCCATGCCTGGTGGCTTGAGCGTTGCAGGAAGGAAGCAAAATACAGTTCATCCTGTCAAGAGCTGCTCTGTATTGTAATTGCAGTATCTGTAAGGAGTGTCAGGGTTGGATTATTGGAGATGTCAGAAACAAAATGGGAGAGATTAAATGGCCACAAAGAGCTGAAAAATGAGGAGGTAATTGCACTTCATGAGAGTGCACAGATAACACTGGGAATGTAGATCTCAACCAGCATTGTGTGAAGCTGAAAGTGCGTGCGTTGTGTCCCCTAGTCTGTAAGTGTGCTCCTGGAAGCATGCTGCAATGCCTGGCCCTGAGGAGCTGAGCACTTGGCGAGCACGGCCCTGCTGAAGTTGCCGAGGAGGACACCGTGCTCCTCTTGCCAGAGATAGCACAGAAGAAAGGTGAGCTCTGCTGCATCACGAATGCACTTCAGCAGCAGCATGTTACCCAGCCTTTTAAATGAAGATGACAACTCCCTGCTGAACAGAAAAGCAGGGAAGACATGTAAGTGATTCTGCATGAAAGGTTTGGACAGGCAGAGCATCTCTAGACATAATGGCAAGCGTGCTGCCTGGTGTACCTTGCTACACCCCTCGGCATGGGGCCAGTTCTGGGCTTATCCATCACCTTCATCAGCCTCTCAAATGCTGCCCCAGGTGAGCCAACCTGAGCTTACCTGGGGGTGGTCGGAAGCCGTGAGATCTTTGAGGCGAGAGGCAGAGCATGAGCTTTTTGCCTTCTTGCAGATGCCAGCAACCACCCTGAAACAGCGCTTGGGCAGCAGGAGAGCTCTTCCACTGTCATTTATCTGCGGTTGCTTCTCATTACTGAAAGCCTCTGTCTGCAGAAAGGCTTCCAAATGCTGCTGTTCTGATACTGGACAGATATAGTAGTTTTCTCTCAGCTCCTGTTTTCTCCATTGTGTGTCTGCATGGCACTTTGAGGGCATTTCTGGACTGGCTGCAGAGCAAGGCTCGCTGCCTGTGCAAACCTGTCTGCGCAGCCCAAGGATGGCTGTAATGACTTGTCTGCTGTAAGGAGCCATTTAGTGTCTCGTTATAATTGATGGAGAAAAACCGGCCCCTCCAGAGTCCAGTTACCCAGCAGCTGTAAGGTGGGCTGGACTGTCCTGTGGGCCTTGCTTGTGCTCTGCTGACTGTAACGGGAGCCAAGGCAGCTCACTTGCACTTCGGTGACTATAAGCAGTGAGATGAATTTGACCCTAGTGTATGCCAGGCTATACGATGGAGCTGTTGGGTGTGCTTGGGCTATCTCTGTGTCAGCAAACCAGACAGTGCAGCTGTCCTACCAAGTCCTGTGTGAATAGCCTGCTAGTCCTTTAAGCCACTGCTCCCAGGACCACTTTCTAAGAGTTATACAGACTTACTCTTCTCCCTGTCTGAGATAAATCACTTTTTCTGGGCAGCGTTTGGTCCTGTTATTGTGATGCTTGAGCTCTTGAACATTAGTCTCCAATGAAACCGCTCGTGTGGTGCTTCAGCAAGGCTAAGGGGTGGCATCATGTCTGTTGTCCAGGTGAGGAGGAGGGAGTAGCCTTCAGGTCAGGAGTAAAAGTGTGAGCAAAGTAATTCAGGTGCTTGATAATCACTGAAATCAAATTTCCTGTAAGAAGTCAGGGACTGTGTGACGCAGGGAAAGTCAAACAGAGAATACAAAGCAAAGAAAGGTCTTGCTCCTGCCTGCAAAGAGTTAGCAGGGGTCAGCATGGCCTGATCTGTGCATGGCTTGGTCTTCTCTTGGCCATGTCTTGCACATGTGTACTGCCAAGCCAAAGATGAACTTCAGTATCTTCTCATGGAGGGCAGGTGTAACAACTGGAGTGGAGCAAATGACTATTTCTCACAGCCTACCACCTTCCTTTCTCTGAAGGTTTAAGGGACATATTATTCTTTCCCTGAGGAAAGGAGGTCCACTTGGCTTTTCTACACATAGAGGAGGATGTGCGCTGTCTTTATGAAATGCAGTTGTTTTTTTTTTTCCCCTGAGAAGCTTCATGCTTCATAGAGTAAATGTGTGTTACATCAGGTGTGATTGTGTACTGGCAGTTAATTGGAATTGGCCTGAGTCCGATAACTAACTTTTTATGGTGTCTGATTAACTGTTAACCTAAATTCAGCATACCTCCCCTGGCACGTGCAGAATGGGCTAACTGAGGATCTAGCCCAATTAGTCTAAGTGGCGTGGGTTGTCCTTTGCATCACAGTTCAAATCCTGTGGAGTTGAGCCTTGCAGGAGAGAAGGAATTTGGCCATGTGCCTTTCCTGTGTTGCCAGTTTGGATGAGTTGATGTTTGATGTACGTAGGTAACACTACGAAGTCAACTGAGGTGGGCAAAGGCTAAGTGTGCTTTGCAGGCAATTATCCATTACTATAAAAGCTCCTTGGTATAATATTTATACACTGAAATGCCAAAAAAATGGACATGATGATAGCTTTTGCAACACTGTGTAATTCATACATTATAGCTCTGCTCTTCATGTTTAATATTTCAGAAATAGTGGAACACATTTCATCAGGAAATGCAACAGGTGAAATGCAGTGGGTGTAAATAAGCACTTAACTGAAGCAGAGGTCTCTACTGCTTGCTGTGAATCTCTTCCTAACTTTATAAATGTCCTGGGATATTTGATGTAAGAAAGCCTTTGAAATGGTAACCCTGACATGACCAGTTGGTAGAAACCTCTGCAGCTCACATGAAGAGGTGAAATCATGTCCTCACGAGAGGCGGGGACAGAGTTCCCCTGCACTGCCATTAGAGCAGGATTTCTCCTGCACTCTCCAGTGCCAGGCTTCAGCGACTTCCCTGTCAGCGATGTCTATGGTACCTAGAAAATCCAATTTACAGTTGAAAGGATTAATAACTTGGTATTACCACGCATTACCTGAGAAAATAAGTCTGCCTTGTGTGTATTAAACAAGTGGTTTCTGGGAATCAGTGTGCTTGATGCTTGTGAAACTCTCCTTGAGGATTCTCTGGTGCTTGTGGTTGATATGGTTTCTTCCAGCAGAGGCAGTAATTTGGGACATACCCACCTGGAAGTCTTTGAGACTTCAAACTCCACCTCTAATTTCCTTGAAACCATTTCTTTACAATATGAGGATGATATTATACAGGTCCATCCTCATTGCATGCTTTGATCCATGGACAGATTGGGGGGGGGAATTCAGTTTTTAAATGTACACTTTTCCAAATCCACCTGAGAGCTGTGGGCGTGTGGTTGACTGATTTATGTTACTGTGATTGTGTCCTAGTCGCCTTAAGAGCCACTGTTAATGTATTTGAATCACCGTAACAGTCCAGGAGGTTCAGCTTTATGAAGGAAGCCAAGAAAGGCATGCCAAAGCTAATTCACTGGACCACCTGAGACCCCGTGTGTGTGTCCTGTGCCAATGCTATGGTGCAACTGTCGGGACTGTTGCCATCTCAGGTAGGATTCACCTCCTCTAACCTAGAAGTCTGATGCTAGTATTTCTCATTAAAGCTCTGTACCTGAACTTGTCCGAGCACATCAGAATATCAGATTTCACTTTTTCCTGTGAAAGTAATAGTCTGCATAAACAAGTTGCAAGTAGTAAATCCTAAAGGGTCAGGAAACACCAGGAAAATGCAGTAATTCTTGGAATGTCTATTTAAATTGTGTCTGCTCTTCCAACCAGCTTTGTGACTGTTGGGGACTGTGGGGCTTGGTAATGCTGCAGGCAGAAACTGTAGACACTGAGGCACAATTTCACCACTCTGGGAGTATAAAAAAGAGGTAGTGTAAGTGAAAATTAGCTTTTCCAGGCTCTAATAGCTCTCAGTGTGTTTACTGGTCTATCTATGATTCTCCACAATCTTTGGAAAGGTAAGGACCCTGATAAAATATCCATTGAAATCAATGAGCTGTTTCATACACCTCTCCAGGCACTGGATGAGATCCAGCCTAAATACCCAATCTACATTTTCATGAGTCATTGCAGGAGCAGGGAACACACCAACACAGATATAATTTTCAGTTTCAGTGTGAATTTTGCTACCTCCACTCTGCCTGGTCAATCTACACCTCCATTACAGACAAGGTTGATTTTGTATCCCTATGGCACATTGCTCAAATTATATGCACACGCTGTAGTCATAAAGCATTTTCTAATGACTCAGGCCTCGATACTAAAGCATGCATGGTTCATGTATCTGCTCTATTGTAAATCTGCTGGTGCTTCCACACAGACTGCTCAAGAAGCAGGAAAGACACAGAAACATCTGTTTAGAGTTTTAAGCAGCTTGTTAGATGAATTCAGCACCTGGGTTTCCTGCGGTGAATCGGCTATGCTCTCCTCGGTATGTATGAGAAACGAAGAAATACAATACTCCTAGGGATCCGCGCGCTCTCAGTTCACGGTGGATTGCTCTGGGTAATTTCTGCCAGTGCCAGTGGGAACCGCCTGTGCAAAACCTCCGAAAGTAAACAGGGGAATAGCACTCCAAGAGGGGAAAGTTTCCTCTGCTGGATGCTAATAAATCAGATTCTGTCTGTGGAATTGAGCCGGTGGAGAACCTGGCCCTTTCATTTTAGCTGTTATGGCTTCTCTCGGCAGCCCGGCGTGGACCCACAGCCTGCGCTCGGTGTGCCGCGGGGCCGGAATCGACACGGCTCTGCCAGCACTGCCGCCCGATGCTGCCCTACGACGGGAGGAGCTGCTTGTAGGATATCCTCAGTGGTGGTGGGCTGCTGCTACACACAGGTTGGGGTGTTGCCTGTATTGGTGCTGTCCTGGTTACCTCCATGGCAGTACCCACTGACATGCAGCGGTTCTGAAGAAAACACTGTACTGGTTAGAAAGTGCCACTCCTGAAACAATTTTCTTCCCAAGCCCTTTTCTCCCCTTCCCCACAACGGAAAAGGACCTCTTTGGTTTTGGTGACCATTACACAACCAAGTGGAAATCTCATTTTGGTGGGAGTTTCTGGCCATGCTGTGGAACCAGTACAAGGGGCTCAGCTCTGGAAAGGAGATGCAAAGCAGCTGTGTGGTGACAGGTTACTTCTGTTTTGACAATCCGCTCTTTTCCTGCCTGTGTATAACATGTTAGGCATGAGTTGATGTCAAGGGCTAATTTCCCACAGAAAGGAGATTTTTCAGTTGAAGTAAATTCATTTTTAACCTACCCAGGGAACCCAGGAGTTCATCCACTCTGCCTGCTGGAAGGACCTGGTGTGGGTGGAACAGAAGAAATGGGCTCGTGAGACTGTTGGGTTGCAATAACATGTTTTGTTCATTGCCAGATCTGGGGTCAGACCGTCTAAACAGTGTGCTAATGCACTCGTGTAGCGACTCACAGACAGAAATACAGACCCAGAATAACTTTGGCTCTGCCTAAAGCATACTGTACCTCACCCTAAAGCCAGCATACAACACACTGGCTCATGGCCTGTTGCAGAGCCCACGAACTTGGCAGGAGCCCGCAATTTTGGTCATTTTTGGGCCGAAGTCCTTGGATCCCCCGGGCTCATGCCCTATACAAGCACCAGCATTTGGGTGGAAATAGGTCTGGCGCCTTCCCACCCTTCTGTGAACAGCAAAGGCCTGCAGCAACCTGGACATGATGTGTTTTGTCTCGTGTAGTTACAGCGATCACAGAGCTATTTCTCTCTCTTTTCTGAGTGATTTTGATTATTATGTATAACAGCGCATGGTCTCCAGTGGATAAAAGCCTCTAATTCTATTTTATCCAACTCAGAGAGCAATCTCAGCAACTGGCTGTTGCCTGTATTATTCAGTAAAAGCTATGGCATGTATTATTGCATATGATATGAAGGACTTTGTAATAAATATTTAGTGTTCCTTTAATCTGTCTGTTCTTATATCGTGTTCTCCAGATAATCCCCTACTCCACCATGTACTACTTAATAATTCTTTTTCTGCCAATCTGTTCTTCTCTTTCATACAGGCGCACGTGCCTGCCTGCCCTGGGACACGCTTTCCGTCGGTCTCTTTTGCTGAACCGTCTTCAAAGTCTTGGGTTTCCGTGACTATGTCGTTAAAAAGGAGAACATTTGTTGCTTATGTGATTCTGTGAGTAATAGTAAACTGTCTTGTGTTTAGAGCTCAGCCATTTGGTGCACAGTAATGATTTCTTTCCTGAACGGAGGCTCAAAACTTCCAGTAGACAATGAGGTCTGGTGCAGCAGGCACTGGCACAGGGTTGGTGATGTTTCTGGTTTGCTGCTGACTGGTTTGTCTCATCCCGGTCGCTTTGTGCCTCTTCTTTCTTCTCAGCCATTGCATGGGTGGATTGCAGCCCTTCAGGGAAGGGGCTCTTCTAGGTGGGGACACGAGCTTTGGGCAGCAGGGATCTTTGGTGTGCAGGTACCAAGCAGTCCGGCTCTCCCAAGGGTCTGTCTTCGACAGGGGCCACTTTGCAAGAATGAGCAGAAATAAGCAGAGCTGGGGAGTGTTCTCCCCAGGGCCAAGGGGAGAGGGACCAAGGCCTCGTATACACCATGCTGAGCCTGCCCTGGTTTGGGCACTGTGAGGATCTGGCTGTGAGGACTCAGGCACTGCTTCCAGTCCTGGGCTTCTGCATAGCAGTCCTTTCCTAGCACACACCATCAGCTCCCTCTGAGCAGCACGTTAGTGACCAGGTGGACCAAAAGATGTGTCCAGACCATGATGGTTAACATACAGCTAAAGGCCTGTCTGTTAATTGACCTTTTCCCTCTCTGAGTCCACATATAACCATTGGCTTTCCAATACCTGTGGCAATGAGGTCCATGTTTAAAATAATATAAAATAATCCAGGGCTTCTCACTTGCGTTTTCCTTGGAGCAAAGGCCACAGGAAGAGGCGGGTGGTCATAAATCAGGGCATGCATTTTTCTGGAGCACTCTTCCCCTAGCTGGGCCTGACTTGCAGAGTCAGATGTACCCATCGCATGCTGTCTCTGCTACCGTAACTTGAGGCTGTTAACCCTCAAGGAACAGAGCAGGAGAGGTGGGAAGGGGATGTCATGATGAAAGGAATAGTGAAAGAACCTAAATCGAAAAATACCATATCTGTAACACTACCATGCTTCACTGCTTGGAAGTTACTTATACTGCAAGTCATGATTTATTATAACTAACTATTATACAAAACCTCCTAATGAAATCATACCTATGTTTCTTAAAGCAGGCAATAATGCTGAACCAAAGAAGACACAGAAAGAGTTCTGATCATCTATTAATAGTGTAGCAGTCCTATTTTGAAAAGATCCCTAAATTTGTGTGCGCTGGCATTAAACACTAACCTCCTTAAAGAACACTTAGTGCACCTTAGTAGTATCTATTATAGTATATGGGATTTTAATTGCTTTATTATAAAAGAAAGCAATATTCACCCTTTTATGAATTTTGATTTAATGACTTTAGCACATTCATTATTAGTTCATTATGGTTCTGTGGAATTGAGGCCTCCTGAGTTAAAAGGATGTCCCCACACTAAGCTGGCCTCAATTAAAATGTAATCATATTGTGGTTAATCTCAAGGACTTGCTCTACGAGTGTAGGGGGATGCGAGAGAGAGAGGCAGTGGGGGGCATGAGGAGGAAACATGAATGCAAAGAGGCAGGATTTGCACTGGTGAAAAGCTGTTGAAGTCCACTCCTGAAAGCGTCCTGGGCTATAATCTGAAATTGCTTTCTTACCTTGACCCATAATATCACGTGTTTAAAGCCACAACTAGAACTTCTTGAAGTAAATAAACCACCACTGATCTTCAGCAATAGAGGAAAATCCTATTTATGACATTTTGGGCAGTTCCTCCTCAAGGCCCGGAGCCAGCAAAGGTCCATGACGAAGGGTCCATTGGCAGCCCAGCAGGTATCGATGAGACCTGGAGGGGACTGGAGGTGGATTCTTGCACCAGCTCGCTACAGGGCTGGGGCCCAGATGTGTGTGTTAAATGGGCAGAAGAGGGAAGCCGCTTGCAGAGGGAAATGCCAGTGTTCAAAACGCTAGAGGCAATAGCGATACGTGGATGAGTGGGACAGCAGTATTTCTGGGGAAAGGCAGCTGCATGGTTAATGGTTCTGCTTCTGTCGCTGTGTTTCCTAGGTTGGATGTACAAGAAAGCCCTCTCCTCAAGCTTTACGCTTCCATATTTGACCACAGGGCCGAGTTAAGAAAACCAGCAAGTCGTGATGATCTGGAAGAAGATGAGAAATTCAGCTCACAAGTAATTTGGTTGAAATACTCCCTCTTTGATGTTTTGCCATACTGAACAGTATAATAAGTCTTCCAGAAGAACGCTCCAAACAGAGCTATTTTGGGATTACTTTTCTGCTTTAGCTTTTATCCTGTGGTTTTCCTGTATCTTCTTTTTATCTCCCAGATCTCATTGAAAATGTCTCAAGCTCTCACCAACTACTTCTGATGTTTCAAGATCTCTTCAAGCTTAGATCCTGGGTATAAAGAAGAGTTCATGTTAGTAAAGCTGGAGTGCTTTGCAACGACTGTTTGAAAGGCTTTATGTTAGATTTTTGACTCTACAGGGGAGCCAAACCTGGAATCCATGAGGCCCAAAACTGAAGAGAATGGGGAGAGGACGGTTTCCTGTGTGTTGCAAAGCAAGTATTTGTAATGCAAGGGTCAGGGAGGATTTCCATGATAGCTTCTCATTTAGCAAAGTAGGTCCTCAATGAGTATAAAATGGCATACAGTCTTCAGTTTCGGTTTGTAATTTGATGTAATTGAGCTAAATAAATAGTTAAAAGGAAAAAACCCAGCCCAACCTAAGCTCCAGCAAAACTAGAATCCTGCTTTCACATAATGTCCTTGTTAGTATGAAGTCCAGTGAACGTTGTGAAGAACAACAATTTTTAGACTATAAAAGGAGATGTTTGTTTTTGTAAGAGTAGAAAGTAAATTAAGTCTAAAAGGTTAGTTGTCAGGAGCAACCCTCACCAGATTTTTGTGCCATATTGTTTAATTATTATGAAAGATAATTACTATGGGAATATCAGTAATGCCAGTAATGTCAATATTTCATAAAGCTTTTATAGATTACAGGAATACGTTGGAAAGTGTTGTATTTCATGAAGTAACAAAAGCTGTTTGGGGAAAATGATGTTTTTATGGCAGTGACTTATGTGTAGAGTTTTACACTATCTTTTCAGGCTATAGTGGTCTCTTCATCAGTTTACAGCTGCAATGAGTCTTTCGTTTCCCAAATTTCACAAGTCTCTTTAAATCACTGTTATGTGTTGCTCATGATCAAAGCGCAGGCCAGACCTATTAGCTTTGCTAGAGGAAACTCCACACTCAGCAACATTGACTCTGTGCTCAGGGAACTGTAGAGTTCCCTACACTGAGGCACATCTGTTTGCCGTGAGAAGTTACAATTTTTTCTTTTGCCATTTAGGGCATTATCTTGCAAATGATTAATCACAAAAGACCCAGCCCCTGAGTTCTTGCACAGCAAATACTCAGCACTGGCAGGACAAGGTCCAGAGAGAAAACAGCTTAAGAAATTTCTTCATTACTCTGAATATATGTACATATTTATGAGAGGAGCTAGCTCTGGCACCCTTGCAGAGCTCGTGGCTGTGAGAGCTGTAACCTGTGGAGCAATTCAGCAGCCAGTCGTGTTCAGCACGGGCACAAAAATGTTGCTACTGACAGAAAATAAGAACAACCCTAAGAAATGAATGGGAAGTGCTGTGTGATGTAAAGCACACCTCAGAGAGCAGAAACACATCCGTTCCTTGTCCAGGTGCCCCACTATGGGGTTTTTTTGCTAAGTTCAACCTGTGACTTGTGAGACCAAATCCAAAAGCAAACTTGCAGAGATGTAACTCGCTGGTGCTTCCATGTCAGTACAACAACAAGATGTCATTCGCATCAGCACAGCCTGGTTGTCGTCAACGTGTTTGTTTCTGAACTAACTTAGAGAGAGACATCTGAGTACAAGTCTGTTGGAAGTGGCTTGAATATTTCTTTCACGTGTCTAGCTTTTACATGATGATGTTTCTACATCTGGAGGTGGTGCTCTCCAGTCTTGTCCTTCCGAGATGCCTGTTCCAGACCCTGATGGTGTGGGTGCTAAGGTGGATGCTTCTTCCTACTGCGATGCATGTGCAAGCATGCGCATGACTCTTCCTTGTCTTTTTTCCCTGAAAATACTCTTGCAGAGCAAATTTGGATTACATCTATTTTGGTTGAAAGGCACCAAGTTTAATAAAAGCAGCTAGTGAAGTTTCATAAATATGGGAGAAAAAAAAAAAGATACATTTGCCATGTACTGTGTGCTTATTTTGATGCAGATGGATATAGCTGCTTCTAAGAATTTAATTCCCGCAACGGAGCAGAAGGCAGCAAAGCTGACTGTGTGTCAGTTTTCTGCCTGCTGCTGCCTGGCACCTGGGAATCAAAATGGAGATGCGTTTGCCGAGACTAATTCCCCATGGCACGCTTCTGTTTCAGAGAGCAGCCAGCCCCCATCCTTCCCCTCTGTCCTGCCGTACCCTCCGGCTGGGAGCTGCAGCGGGGGCATGCTGGGCACCATGAGCCAGTGGCACCGAAGCAGCTGTGCTTACCCTAGGGCTTGCTCTGAGACAGAGCTGCGTTTTGCTTTCCAGGCCATGTGTGCCTGTGGATACAGCACGTATAGTAACTGTAGTGGAGACCAGCACCTTCCACATGCCACTGAGCGGTCACTAAAGTCCAAGGAGAGCCCAGTATCTCACCCTGTGTTTATGTGCATAGAAGGTAGATACAGAGTGAGACCCCTGTGTTTGGTGGGCATAGAGGGGCAGGTAGAGAAGGTGCTGTTGAGAGATGAATGCTGTCAGGCACTCTCTCTGCTTTTGATTAGTTTGCAAAGACAAGTAATTGAATCCCAACAATCTTCCTGCACTGCAGTCATCTTCATCTTTTGTCTTTCCCTGAGCATCCCTTACCAAGTATACACATACCTGCACTTTGGTCAAGAGCGTATAGCCTCTAAAGTAATTTCTAGAGAGAGATTGTACTGCTTTTTCCCTCAGTAAGCTTGAAAAAGGTAAAAATTATCATATTATGGGTGCTTTGGTCATGAAGAGAAAATGATACTAGATGGGAACAGAAGAAATTCCTCTTATCCCTGGGAATTTTTAAGCATTAAATTAATTCCTCTATCTCTAGGCGTGTTAATGGGAAGGCTTTCAGCTCTGTGTTAGGCAGAGGTCCACATTTGCATTTAGATGGAGCTATTTTAAGGATTGTAGTATATACATGGGGGCCTGTATCCCATTTACAATAGAATCTGTAAGATAAAATTAATATCTAGTAAGTGGTTGTTTTTCCAGTTTTGTTATAATCTGAACCAGTAGCTGAAGTGGTATAATCTGACATAATAAATACTAGAGTTATTCACTTGAGAGATCTCTTATCCACCCACAAGGAGGAATACACTCCTTAACCAGTGAAGTGGGTTATATTTTTTCCCTTTCACGAGGCAGTCATGAAGTACTGCATCCAGGGCCGTTCCTGCCAGTGATACCCAGAAGACTTGTGTAAAACAACCTGCTGCCTCACGGAGAGAAATACTTTTTCCTCACCACACAGGAAACCATGGCAGGGTGGCAGTGGCTGTCAGGTGAGGCAGCACAGGGACCTCAGATCCTTCCATTTATCTCTGTTCTGCAGATGGGCTCTCATGGGCATTTCTCATACACGCAGGGGTCTGTGCTAAGTCATTGGTGCTGGGTTTGCATGCTGCTGATTTCCAGAAACACCCTGAGATACTGTTTTTGGTAGGACTTAGGCAAATGCTCGGTGCTTCTCCGAGCTGCTGCCGAAGTGGGTTGCTGTCGGTGGCAGGATGATGTATGAAGGCCAGGTTTGGGGTTTCAGCCTGGTATGCGCCACCCTAAAACCGTTATTTCTCTGGCAGCTGCCAGCAAGGATGAAGGAGAGCCCTGGCGTACAGGGAGCAACAGCTCTGCCTCGTCCCATTGCCAAGAGAGGACCAAGGAGCCATGGTTTCATTTGCCATGGATTAATTCTGGTGGCAGGGCGAGTGTGAAGCAGTGATGTAAAATCAATGGGTTTTGTTTCAAATCCAGTCCACTTTCACTGACGTAAATTAGTCATCAGTGTAAAGCCTCTGCATCCAGCAAAGGGTAGCCCTGAAATAATTCACTTTGCAGCTGGAGGCAGGCAAAACCACTGGTCATTTGATGGAGCAAGCACCCCCAGATGAGAAGAGCTGCTCAGGTGCTGCTGAAGCAGCCTTTCAAGGGTGCTTTTAAGTGACACCTCCTGGAATTGTCCTGTTGAGCTGAAAGGAAAATTTTTCTGATTTTACTGCCTCTGTTTTTAGGCAAAACTCAGCCAAGATTTCATGCCAAATGGGCTGTACCTTGCAGCTCCTGTCAAAGATAGAAATGGTATTGGTCACTTAAGGTTACTTCCACAGCTTGTAGTAAATGGATTTTTTTACTTTATAGGGAATTCCTAAAAGCCCCTTTTATCCTCATGCCAAAAATGAACAAAAATATCCTGAAAAATGGCAGTCCCAAACCCTCTGAACTAAAACCATGTTTCAAGTGGATTGAAACTGTTTTCTTTACAAAGCTGAAATGTTTCATATCTGTGTGACTCTGTGTTTCTTTTGCAAAGTTGTATCTTATAATGGCTAGGGAAGTTGCTATGATGTCAGGAATTGCCCTGTTTCTAAAATCTTGAAAGCTCTTTTGACTTTTCTCTAAAATGAACTTCAGTCGCAGTTGGAAAGTTGGTGCAAAGAAATTCCCCATACAGCAGGCAAGCACTGCCTCATGGAAAATCCTTGTGGGAAAGACTCGGAGTGTTGTGGGGCTCTGTGCTCTGTCTCACCAGAAATTACTCAGATGATGGGGAGAATTAAAAATTTATCTCCCAAGAACAGATTATCAGCGTTCCCAGGAGCTGCACCTAGCAGAGGCCTGTTTGCCAACTCCTGTTGTTACTTTCTCATGCTGACAGCTATGAGAGCGCTTCTATTTTAGAGGGAGAGTAAACTCACCCGTTTCCCAGTCTCTCCAACTGCCTCGTGCCTGCCTGCTGCCTGCTGAGACCCAGCTGAACCAGCGCTGCTGCTGGATTGAGTGTCTGCAACCCCAGAGACTGGGTCTGAGATTGAAACCGATGTCAAAAACCTACTTTTGTTTTTTTTTTTTTCAAGTGAATCCATATCTGTGAAGAATTGGGCTAGTGAGCAGTAATCCTCTAGTCTTACATGAAAGATGAATGGATGGAAGAGATAGATAACAGGGGAAAAGCTTGTTTTGGACTAGTTTCCCTAACAAGAATGGAAGAATAGTGAGACATGTCAAATTGACTTTTACAGAGCAGGTTAATGCCAGATACTTGTTTATCCTCGGAGATTCCTCAAATCCAGCAGATTTCAGCATTGCCTAATGAAAGCTCAGGGAAGAGCTGGAAATGGAGCATGTACAGTTCAGAGGGGGGGGAAGATGCAGATGAAAACAAATGAAAAGCCTCTCTTCTTCATGTTTCAAGTGCCAAATTATGCTTGACATTTCAATTTCCCCAAGGCGCGCTTCCGTAAAATCGTCTTGAACTCTCCTCAAAGTGTTAAAGCTTCCATCAGCTCCTCCAGTGGCATCTAACAGGTCTGATTCAGTTCTGTCTTGGATGTGAAATGTAGTCGTTGTTACGGCACTGCACAGCTGGCATGCAGAAGAAGCACCGAACGTCTCGAGTGTTTTCGTGGATGGGCTTCACAACCGGCTTTGCAACAGCGCGCGATGTAAACGCTGTGCCCAACACATTGCCGCTCAGGTGGGAGGTGACTGGGTTTGGTGGCTTGCACGTGGCTTGTTTTGTACCATTTCTGGGAGTTCAGGATGTTTTACCCCTTGCGTGTGGTTTGTTTCACACAAGGATCTCCGTGTTCTGTGTCTGTAGCCAGAAGGTCTTGAGTCCTTTGGAGATCTGTAGGAGAAATCTGTAACCACTAAAATTCTCATTAGTTCTCGGTGTTCCAACATTTTTAAGAAGTTTGAAAGCCTGAATTTTTGAAGTGTTTTGAAGATGTCCCCAGTGAAAAATACCAAGAGTAGGGAAATGGCAGAAATGCTGTGTTTTTCCCAATCTGTTCTATTGACATGTTTTGTTTTTCCTTAGCTTGTTTTCTTCTAAAGGTCAGTGAAATTTTCAGCTGCATAAATTTTATTGACTTCACTCATTGCAGTCAGGCTTTTGAGGGAGATGCTGAGCTTACGTGCACTGTCAGTGCCAGACAGTCAGAAGAAACCCTCCTCCCATGTGAGCGGGAATAATGGTGACCCTGCTTTTGAGAGACCTCACTGAATTGAATTCTTTGAAAAATACACCCTTGGGCTGTGGTTGCTGAGCACTTGAGAAGGCCCGTGATTGATGACATGGTCATTACGAACATGATTAAGAGCAGCCAGGATTTACATTTACCACCTTGGCCTTTTCCAGTGTCTGCTAAACTGTGGTCTCGAGACCACCACTGATGCACACAACGTGACTGTGTGAGTGGAGGGGGGAACGGGGGAGCTGTGATTAATTTGGCTGGCAATATGGTGCTGGCTCTCTTCTTTGATTGCAGCTGATGAATAGTATTTTAAAAGCTAAGAATACATTAAACACTTTGCTATAGCTCCTATACAGTCTGAGGGCCAGAACCACAGCTGTGCTCAGTTTACAATGGGTGCAGCTGAAGAAAGAAGAGGCAGGAAAAGAGACAGCTTTTAGCTTAACTTGAGCTATAGATTCTGCTTATGCTGAGAAGCGGCTGGGTCCCCCCATGCTGGGAGCAGGGTTGGGGGGTTGCTGATGGGGTTTCAGGCAGGAGCAGGACTAGCATTCACCAGTTTTGGCTGCTTCATCATGTTAAAATAACAAGCTGTTGCATGAGCAAGGGATTTGTGTTCCCTGCCCGCCCTCCAACGTTGCAATTGCCCCTGTGCCTGGAAGGCCCTTTCCCTCCTTGAATGCGTGAAGCTCAGCCGGAGCCTGTGAAGCTCCCGCTCCCCGCCTGGCACGTGTCCCTGTGTGTGTGCTCCCCGGCCCCCCGACACAGCAGGCACCCCTCTGCGCCGATCACAGTGCTGCTTTCCCTCTGCGGGCCAGAATTGTGGGGATCTCACCATTAGCCTAATTCCCCCAAAACCTGCACGAGCTTCACGTTAACGCCTGTCTCTGCCAAATTTGGTTGAGATTAGCTGTCTGGCTGAAACTCTTTGGGGGAAGAGGCAGTGAAAGAGGGTTAGAGGGAAAGCTCAGACTCACAAGCCCCGTTTCCTTCGGAAACCGGAGTCATGCTGGGGTGGGAAGCAGCAGCTCCACAGGTACAAGGAGCAGAGCAGGCTCCTTTGCTGCACCTCGTAGCCAACACCCATGAAGTCACCTGGGTTGAGGAGTAAGCCACGAGCATGTCTCTTTTTGCATAACACAGCAGCTCTTCTCTAACATCTATTTTTCAATCCTTCATAGTGCTGGCTGTTAATAACCACTGAAACTTTCATTGCAGAACCCCTGACTCAATGCAATTGCCCTGATGTGATGGCAGGCATTGAAGGAAATAAAAATGACAGCTTTGGGGCAGTCTTGTCATGCAACATGATGACTCTTCTCAACAGGACACCCTTCACCCTCCTGAAGACTGCTGTTCGGGCACAGGGGCTCAGCAGACAAGGTACCAAATAACTCTATTTTCCCTCCCAGTCAGGGTAGGCAGGAGGACTGCCAGGGTCTCAAGGGAAGGATGACCATGCACGAGAGACTCGAGAGTCAGGGCTGTTGTTCTTCACTGATGCAACTGCCCGCCGGTTGCCAGCCGAGTCCCAAGCCATGCCCTGCTTGCTCACTTCCACAATAAAATCAGAGGAAGGTTTGGGTGTGTTCCCCACAATCTGGGAGATGGGAAACTTGCTCCTTGCAGGAAAGCATGGGATATTGCTTCTACTGCTTCCCACCTATGTGCTCTCCAGTACTTGTTAGCGTGGATACCCTTTGCTCTCTCCAGCCTGCTGTCCCCAAAAGGTTATTCTAGACAGGTTGGCTTGGCACGGGGCAGCCATGACAAATCTTTAAACTATAATGATAAATTATGCTCCATTGCCTGTCCTTCTGGAAAGAGATTTTAATGTGGATTAAAATAAAAGAGGTTTGATAGATGCTGGAAATGTTTCCCTTTGGCTGTTAAGAAAAAAATCTGAATGCCTGTAATATTTCTGCCGAGAATTACAATAATTGGTATTTAAATGGCATTCTGAGCAGAGCTGCAATTGCCTAGGAAAGCCAACCCCAGGAGCAAGATCTCTTGTCTTTAAGAGCTCAGCCAGGCTTGGGAACTTAAAAAGAAACCCGAATTATTGGGAATTTAAAACATGCCCTTGATTTGGCTTGAATGCAACATCAAAGCAGGAGCCTGTGTGTTCCTGAAAAAATGCTTCTTCCCCCTCCCAGCTGCTAAATGCTGTTTCTCCTTTGATTTTATTAGCGCCACTATCCCAGCATCATCTCTGTCCACAAATGCCTTTTCAGTGTCTTCACAGGAAAGAAGTTGATTTTGCCCTCTCAGAGGAAGAATTACCCACAACCCAAACAACTAGTGCCAGGAGCTAAAGAGCACTGGTGATCTTATCAACAGCCCTGTTTCTCCTTGGAAACAGTGGGCACAGTGATGCTCTGTGGTGAGAGGGCCTCTAGCATCGAAGGATGTGTTAAATCCATCACCCAGCTTGTGGTCACACTGCAGCCTATTGCCGTGGTGGCACTTGTATTCAGGAGCCGCTGGCCAAATTCTGTCTCCCTTCCCCAGGTCCCAGCAGTTTCAGATGGACGCCATGTTCTCCTCTGCCTCCTACTCTCATCTGGTCTGCAGTGCTCAGGAAAGCCACTGCACATCTATGATCTTCACCCAAGAGAAGGCCGAACCACTGTTTCGTAGTAAGTTGCACAGAGCCCATTTTATAATGACAGGGTTTCTTTGAGATGAGCCCCGCTATCTTTGTATGTGTAAGATACTACTGCTGTCTTTCCTGCTCCTTCCCAAATCCAACATCTTTTAGTTGCACGCCATCCCACCTGTTTCCCATGTAAACCTAGTATTTAAGTCTCTGCAAATCAAACCTCTTAGAGTATTGCTATTTCCATGCTTGGCCTTTTCTCTATAATCATTCAGCTCTCCTAGCATGCATTTGTGACCCCAGCAGATGACTCCACTAACGGGAACACGCTGGTGCCAAATGCCACCAAAAAGCTCTGCTTCAGATAAGCTGGGAGCTCTGAGGGTGTTATTCATAAGTTTCAGACCAACACAGTTCACTGGCCGGACACTGAACGTCTTCTGTTTTTTCTCTTCCTACCAAAGCCTGCATTACCTGTACAAGATGTGAGATTTGATAGGATGAGGTAGAATCATAGAAATCATAGAATCATAGACAGTTTTGGGTTGGAAGGGACCCCTAAGAGGTCATCTAGTCCAACCCCCCTGCAGCGAGCAGGGACACCGCTAACTAGATCAGGTTGCTCAGAGCCCTGTCCAACCTGGTCTTGAATGTTTCCAGGGATGGGGCCTCTACTACCACTGTGGGCAACCTGTTCCAGTGTTTCACCACCCTCATTGTAAAGAATTTCTTCCTTATATCCAGCCTAAACCTACCCTGTTTTAGTTTAAAACCATTGCCCCTCGTCCTGTCATTGCTGTCTCTGCTAAAAAGATTGTCCCCGTCTTTCCTATAGGCTCCCTTTAAGTACTGAAAGGCTGCAATCAGGTCTCCCCGCAGCCTTCTCTTCTCCAGGCTGAACAAGCCCAACTCTCTCAGCCTGTCCTCATAGGAGAGGTGCTCCAGCCCTCGGATCATTTTTGTAGCCCTCCTTTGGAGCCGCTCCAACAGTTCCATGTCCTTCTTGCGCTGAGGGCTCCAGAGCTGAACGCAGGACTCCAGGTGAGGTCTCACCAGAGCAGAGTAGAGGGGCAGAATCACCTCTCTCGACCTGCTGGCCACGCTTCTCTTGATGCAGCCCAGGACACGGTTGGCCCTCTGGGCTGCCAGCGCACATTGCCGGCTCACGTCCAGCCTTTCGTCTATCAGTACCCCCAAGTCCCTCTCAGCAGGGCTGCTGTCGATCCTTTCATCCCCCAGCCTGTATTGATACCGGGGATTACCCCGACCCAGGTGTAGGACCTTGCACTTGGCCTTGTTGAACCTCATGAGGTTCACACAGGCCCACCTCTCCAGCTTGTCCAGGTAGGCCTGTGAGTATCACACAGCACACGTCAGCGTGGACATAGCCAAACTAATGTGGGCCAAACCGGTGCAGGCAGAGCTGAGAGCTCTCACGCTCTGCCAGAGTGCTGGGCCAGCACTGCTGTGCAGCTCCTGGTAGCAGAGCCACGTCATGCGTCTGTGTGCAGCTCTGGATGTGGTGTACGGCCATAGCTGACATTTCTAATGTCAGCAATAACCCCTGTGAAATGTCTGCCTTTGCCTTGAAATCGTTATGGTTTTATGTGACAGCAGCAGCTCTAGTCCCCAGCTGAGATTAGAAGTCCATTAAGTGCTTGAAATTGTGCAAATGCGTAGTATGAGGACGTGCCCTCCTGACCAGCTCTGTATTGCCGGTTGCCTAGCTAATCCAGTTAACCCTGTCCCACTCAGATACCTATCCATCTATAGGTACCCACCTGTACAGACTGAGATCTCTCCAGCAGGTATCTGCTCGGGGCAGTAGATACTTGGGCTACTCTAATCTTCAGATTCTGTTTGCATGCTCTGATTTTAAAGAGCATTTAAAAGTGAGAGGAAAAGTGCCTAACCTCATACAGCTACTACTAGCTGAATTTGTAGGTTAAACCTAGGAATTACAAGTTAAATTCATTATTAGTTCAAATGGGAAATAATTCCACTGAAGATAGTGGAAGTTATTAACTCAGGGAAGCAGTTAGTTATCTAACATTTCCTCTCTAAGGAAATAAAGAAATAAACCTTGTTTCTCCTGTGACATCCATTGCTCCCCCCCCCCCCCCCCCCCGTAATTCTGGTGATTTCTGCAAGGCTGTTTCTGGGACTGGAAAACTGGAAATGCACAAATGCTCCATTCATGGTGAAGTGGCTTGTACAAACTCAGACTAGAGTCAAGTGAACACACAGAGGAAAAAAAAGAATTGTGTGCCAGATAAATAGTCCTGAAGAGGAAATGTCAATGAAGAGGTTTGTGAAAGTAGAAGCACAAGACTTAGCAACCTGTTGAATTGTAGCACGTACTTTAGTTTCTGAGTAGCGAATCACCTAGAGCCAGGGACTCTATGGCTAGGTGAGTTAGTTACTGCTTATTGAGGGTTAAACATCCAGCAAGTTTTTTGCTGGTCACACAAACGAAAAAAGTCCAGAACAGAAACCCTTCCTGGAACTATTCAGCAGCTCAAGTGGGATTGTCACGAGAGAATGGCAACCAGTCTGTGCCTAAAAGTATGAACAGATCTCTCTGAATCTTAAAGATTACTACAAATATTTCACTGTGCACAGTCAGGGGATTAATTCATCCGTGCCTGATGGTCCCTGGTTCACACTTAGGGATAATGTACTTGCAGGTCAATGAGATTCCCAGCTCTGGTTTTTAATAACTAAAAATACCATATTTTTACATTTGTGGTAGTCCTTGGGGAGATGAGTGGCTGTAGTGACATTAACAATTTGAAAAATTGAATTCCAGGGTCTCAGCTAAGTTGTTTGAAGTCATCATTTTAGGCAGCTGAAATGGGGCTGTGGACCTGTAGCGACCTGATCGCCAGCCCCATCTTTCACCAGATCACAGAAAACCTAAGTAGAGACTTCAAACTCCTGAACTGTAGATGTGACCTTTCGTCGGGGAGAGGACATCCCATGCTGTGGTGGCCATGGACTCTGTTTTGAATCCCCCTATCTTCAGTGTAGACCATCCTTGAAACCAGGATATCAAGCGAAAAAAGGAAGAAGCCCCACTGCCACCAGCCACGCTGCCTTTTCCTGAGCACACTACCTGGCCCAAGAGCCAAGAGCGGTGACTGTGAGGCATCAGATGCTGGCGGAGCAGCAGGGATCATTACAACTGAATAGAGCCATACACAAAGGTGGAAAGATCCTCTTAGCAGTCATTAATTGTAATTTTCAGGATTAATGTAAAAGATTTGGCAGATTGACAGAAGCAAGTTTTAATACAGATAATTCACTGCGGCTCGCTGGAGCTGAGCGAAGGGTCAGTGGCTCCCCCCAAACGCCCAGCGATAGGTAAAGAGAAGGACAGAAGTAACTAGACAGGGAACAGGGATATAAAACACCTGATAAGTCAAAAGATGTATTTTACACAAGGCAGTGTAAATATTCTTGTGATTTATTAGAGTAGCAGACTTTTCATTGATGACTGTATTGAATTGAGGGTTATTAGAAGCTGAGGGGATCAATACAGCAGCTGGGAGCCAAAGCCTCTGCAAGCAAATGGAGTACAAGTGTATTTTGCAGTGCCTTTCTTCTGTGTGAAGTCCCTTAACTGCCCCTTAAATCTCAGAGTGAACTTCACTCTATATATATATATGGGTAGGTGGGTATGTATATTAGTGCTGGAGCAGTCGTGTCAGTGGGGTCCAGATGTTTCTTCCCCGAACCGCTGCATCCCTGACGGCGCCATGGAGGCAGGTGAAGGTCTGCGACAAAGACTTTCTAGATGTGACGGGGAGCGACAGCCACGAGGAAGATGACTCCTTGTATAGACCAGGTTATTCTGAAGTACACCAAGAACTGCTCACCGCTGTCTAACCACGGTTGATTCTCTGTGTGTTGTAAGTATTGGTTTTTACTCCCTATCACTTCTTATTACATTTATTCCTTCAGAAAAAAAATAAGGCAAATGTCTCTAATCTTTTTAGCATGGAATTTTAGATTTTAATGGGCTTGTTTTAATTTGCACATATTCTTGTTAATAATGAAATCTGTTTAACGAGAGTTAAACCAAAAAGCCTGTAATGGTAATTCAAAACATAAAACTCTAGTGCATTTCTGTAAGAATTCCCTGTTAATATTGTTAAAGCTGTTTAACGGATATTTTAAGTAGGCATTGGTATTAGCAGAAACATCACACAAATTAAAATTAGGCTCTTGGTGACTATTTTCAAATGAATATTCACAGACTCTTCAGCATGAAATTAAATCTAGTTACATTTGACACTGCTGGTATGTTTTAAGGAAGTATACTTTACTGAAAATGATAGTGTTGCCTGTGAACTTATTACTGATAGTTAATTTAATTTATTACAACCCGTTGAATGTAACAATCAGATTTTATAAATCATAGCCTAGGAACCTGTGTCAGGCTTTAAATCTATGGAGATGGATCCTGAGCCAGTAACTAAATGATGGAATTAGGAACAGGGACTTCCAGCTCTGGCCAGGACTCTTGTTTCAGCTTGGGTAGGTTATAAACCTGCCATGCTTACTCTACTTGTCATGAGGCTCTAAGGTGGGAAACCTGCCTTTGAGGATCTGGGGTTGCTGTACAATTGGGCCCTCTTAGAAATCATAGGGGTTTGGGGTTTTTTTGTTTCCTCTTTAAACCCAGGACTTTGCATTGGGGTCTCTGTTTCACAAGCACTGCTGGACCTTGCAAACCACCCGGGCTTCTTGCAGCTCCCTCTTCGGGCTCTGTCGCAGGCTATGCTTTCACCAGCTGGTCAGGGTTGGCGGAGCCTTCTCTGCAGCTTTGTGCCTCTTGTTTAACATACACTGGAGTTAGGTCCTCTGATGCCAGTGGGATGTAAAAAATAGCAGTGAGTGGACAGTTGTGTCCTTCCTTCACAAATCAGTCATTCCTCATTCTCTGCTGCTCTTTACTGAATTAATTCTCTATTCTTCTTTTCTTCTTCTGAGTATACAGTACTAAGCTCAGCATTGTAAAATCCAGATTACCATCCCTACGTAACATGGCAACAAAACACGCTTAAAATTAAACACGTGCAAATCCACTGAAAGTCCGTGGGATTGAAGCATATGGTAAAAATCAAACAAAAAGCTAAATCCCAAAGGGATAGCTTTAGGAACGCATTTTTGGGCTGAACTGGTGAAGTGATGAGGAGACATCCCTGTCTGCCATAAGAAGATGCTTCCATGACCCCCTGCCTGTTGCTGTCATTAGGGGATACTCAAATTTAAAATCTGCCCCAGTCTTCCTGTGTTATTTTGGTGATAACACCTTGTGCCTGCCTCTAGGTCCCAGGAATCAGACAGCACTTTCCATGATATATCGTGGAGCCATTAAAACACAAAAGCAGTGTCATCTTCCTGCTGATGTACACGACAAGGACCTGTCATTCCCCTGATATAGTACAGTGTGAGAATGGTCTCCCTGCAAAATACATCACGGAGGCAATGGTGTTTTGAGTTACATGGTGCCAGGATGGCAAGTATTTAAACCATTCACAAATGTAGACAAGCAGGGTCAAAGCACATATTTAGTTTTTGCGTGGGCAGCTGGGCTCTCTGATAAAAATTGGTTTAAAGTCATTGTCATTTAATGGACAGCAATGAAGTGGTGCTGGATTAAAGCACTTCAGTGGTCTGAGTTCCTAATTCCCATTTGCAAAAGTGACCATCAGATAAGGAGCGGCTGAGGACAGCACAGGCTGCCCGGGAGCTCCCTGGCAGAGCAGATCTGCGCACACGCTGGGACAGGGCAGCGCAAGTCTGCTGGAGGATTAAACCCATGGTGAAGGCAGCTGAGTCCCTGCGCAAGTGCCGTTGCCTGTCCCGTTAAACTCAGGAGCCTGCCGCTCGCACCTCTCCCCTGCCTGAGTGTGAAAAATGTGTTGTGCCCCATATTATTAATAAATAGGGAATGTTTTTTCTCTGTAGGGCCTCAGCTTCAAAAGCGCTGTATCCCCTGGCTCCCTCCACTGCTGTGAGCGGTCTCACTGGTGCCAATAACACCGCCTGTAACAGCAACAGTATTCAGTGCTTAAATATTTGCAGGATCGCTGTCTGAATTGGCATTCTTTGCCAAAACTGTCTGGGCTCCATGAAGAACTCGTGGAATAAACATGCTAATGCAGGGCCAGCTCTTCAGCTAGCATGAGTTGGTGTGGTTCTGTGGAAGCTAAATTGAGGATCTGCTCTTCCTTGGTGTCTGCATTAGATATGCAAGGAGAATGAACAATGCCAGCAACTGTGTATGCAGTTTTGTGATGAATTGATGCATCTTTTCATTGATTGTTTTGATTTTCCTGTTTTCTACTGCTAGGAAATTATGCAAATTCTTCTCGTACAGGAAAAGAATACTGATAATTAAGAAATGTGCAGCTCGGATTTAAGATAATCTCATAAATCCACACTAGTGTTCTCACACAGCAGCACATTAATGGCTCTGGCAACTGCAGTCTCACACCCAGGACCAGGTTCTCAGCCATCCAGAAGGTCACTGCGCATTTCTCGCTGAACACTTCAGATGGGAATGGGGTGCTTGCACAAGAACATGCCAGAAGAAGGAGGGCAGGAATACACTGCAGAAGGGCCTGGCCACCTTTCACGCCAAGTTCTGCAGGTGTAGTTGAACAGCCTTGTCTATCTAGGGGAAGAGAAGGAGGAGACTGAGCACCGCTGGTAGCGTGCCAGCTCAGAGCAGAGGGGTCACTTTGTTGTCTTTGGGGAGACAGGCTTGGCTGGCAGGGGTGGCAAACAAACCTTTTTTGCAGGTTAACATCCTTAAAGGTCAAAAAAGATCACAGCTTTTAGAGATTAGGCCATTTCTAGCTACAACTCGGACCTACTGAGATACACTACAGTCTTTTCTGAAAGGTTTGGGCTAGACAACAAAGGCGTCTGTGTCCCAGGGACAAGAGACAGAGAACTCGGCAGTATTTTAGGCTCTCTTCAGCTGTTGTGCAAGTGATGCACGAATGTACGCCAGAGGGGCAAGTCTCATCCCAGATGGACGATGTCACTGAGAAAAATGCTTCTCTGTTGCTAAGCTTCTTGGGTGGCTGTAAGGGCTTGATTTGATCTGGCAGCTACATTCATAACCATGAACAGTTTGAGGACCTCAATCTGCTTGTTTTTAATAGCAATATTTGAAAAAAACTCAGGTACCAGCAAAGCTTCTTGACCTTGGAGGGTGTCTGGCTGAAAATTCTCAAAAGATAGCACATTAGCAAAGACACGTAGGAAGCTGTACTCTCACAGCATGTCAGGGACTGTCCTTGAAGGAGATTCGTCCTCCTCTCAGAACCCTGACTGAAGGCCAGTTCAGCACATGTAGTGGGCAAAGACAGTCCAGAGGGCTTCTCAGTTTGAGTTCTTGCTGCAGTAACCCACATGAGTGCAAAGTCCCAGGTTCCTCAGCCCTTCCCATAGATGGGTATTATGACAGGATGCCAGGTTGAGCTTGTGGTCCACAGGATGCATGGACAATACAGACCCCAACTTTAAAACTAGTTTTTTGAGTCTAGAAGCAGTTACTTTGATTTCCAGATATTGCAAGTTCTACCCAAGGCAAAAAAAAAAAGAAAAACAACCACCAAAAAACCCCCACAACAGAAGTTGCTTGTTATGTGGAATAAAAGAAAGGAGATTTACTGACCGGGCTTTAGGACCAGTACTTTGAGGGCTGATGGTCAGGGTTGGGTGGTCAGTGAAATTCCTCCTCCGTGCACTGTGCTGCTGAAAGAGCCCAACCATGCTGGTCTGTAGGTCTTTTGAAAACCCAGCTGTTAATGACCACTGAAAATCTAGCCCTGGTTATAAAAGTGAAGTAGGTCAGAGCTTAGCCCTAGATATAAGTAGCACAAGGGTAGGTTATTTTCAACTATGACAGACCATCTTATTTGCATAGTCTCTATACAATTTATCGAAATCTGCAAGGATCTCAACCAGGGAGTCACATTAGCAGAATGAATATTAACCTGGGAACCTCCACAAAAAACTTTACCTTGACTTTCTGCTGTATATATTTCACTCGATACAGTACTGTTGCTGAGCAATTTAATTCTCTTCTGGGCACAATTGTCAACCTGGTTTCCCGAAGGGACACATGCCCCAGGATTTATTTTATTCCATTTAAGTAACTATGACCAGTTTTCATAAATTGAGGAGTTGAAATTGCCCGTTCCCTAAGGCTCTCTAACAAATGAGATCAGAAGTCCAATGAATACATGTCTTGCAAAGCTTTTCAGTTCAATTACATATACCCATGTGCAACTGGTAACGCCACAATCAGTTCAAATAGTATCTTTGCAGGTGTGAAAGACTGCAAATTGAAGTCTATTTCACATCAGTATCCAACATGTTACTGGAAAGATTAAAAGGAAAATTTTCAAGGGACAAAGGATGAACAATTAATGAGCCCTGGAGTGACTCTGAAACAGGTAGCAAAGAAAAACAACTCTAAAAGGAGAAACCATCAGAAGTGAGCAGTTTGGTGCCAAGTTTCAGAAGGAGATTAGTGGAGAGTTTCACTAGATCCATTAGTGTTTGAGAAGTACTTGTGGAGTGGATCAATGAGCATCACAGAAACTCCCAGGAGGAAGTGAATTAAAAGCGTTTTCTTTTGCTTTTTTTTTATAGCGGGAAGCAAATAAAGCAGAGCTCACACGCTAGCTGATGAGACTGAAACAAGGCACTGGATGGGCACCTGGTCAAGTGAGTGCTGTCTGTCCCTTCCTGAGTTACGGTAAGGTCGGTTGGAAGTATGCATGGCCATGATAATACTTTGTGATCATGGCCAGCAGAAGCCAAATCAGTGGGTTTTTTAAGTGACCTTATGTCAATCTATTTTGAGCTTTGGGTTTTTGATCTTAGATTCTGAGCATTTGGTGGGGGCTGGCAATTTGTATGTGGGCAATCAACTCTGACTTGGTTTTAGTGGAAGCCATAAGAAAGTACTAAAATCCTGAGAGCCACCTTAAAAACACAGCACCAGATCTTCAATTGATTACGCCAGCAGAGCACCACTGAAGCTTCGCGAGTGCTATTGATTTACACCAGTTGAACATCTGGCCCATATGCTTTGTATTATTAAATACTTCAGCGATTATTATGTGAACAATTAAGATTCATGGAAATGAAAAAGCAGGCTATGAATTGTGCCTTCACTGCAATTCAGGAGGAGGAATTGCTCAGGGAATGTGCTGCCTTTTACTGTAGCTGTACAGTTTATCTGTGTGTTTGTCTAGAAATCAGAAAGTGAATGGGACCTCAGGAGATTTTCCAGGCCATCTTCTTCCTCCAGGGGCGAGTGAACTTCAGCCCTGTCATATTTGCTCAATATGTTCTTAAAACTGACACTTGAGACCTAATGCTCAGTACTGGTGCTGAAGTACTGCAAGAATCTTCTCCCTCATCCAGCCTCTCTCCCTGGCTGCTCTCGAGCTCTCCAGTTCCTTGTGCTGTCCACTATTGCCGTAGAGAAGAGCGCGGTCCCGTCCCCTGCCTAGCAGCCCTTCTTTGTATGCAAGGCTTGTTGTTTCGTTTGACTCTTCTGTGTAATGTTCAGTCTGGTCAATCTTGTTGGAATTCAATGCTGAGAAAGTCCAGACAAGCCCAAGAAATGTTAACACTGCAAATTCTGTATTATTTTTTTTCTGTAAGCCTGATTCCCTTTCATGGTTTGCTGCTGAAGTATAGAAGTACATCCAGGCATAAGAGAAAAGATACGTCTTTCACCGTCAGGAGGTTAAAGAAATAGAGTGAGATAAGATTTTGCAAATCTGAAAGGATGTGAAAATTCCTCTGCTGCTCTTTCTGGAGAAAAGTCAATGGCAGCACAAGATTATCTTCATTAATAGTGTGAGAATGAGAGTTGGCTGCAAGTTTTGTTTAACCTGAAAAGCAGCATTCAGCAGCTGGGTTTCCACATCTAAAATAATATCCAGAGAATCAAAAATTCTTTGCCACACATAAAATCATCCTCCGGTTGTGTGTAATGGAGCTCAGCAGCGTAATGTGCGGGAGAGAAGGATAACCTTTTAACATCTCTACAATCCCTGGGGACTGGTGCGTTGCTGATTAACAGAGCCCTGGTGACTTGAAGTTCCCGAAGTTAAAGCTTTGCACGTATTGCACCAGTCACTAGTTTTATTGAAGGCCTGGAATAGACATATTTTTTGGCTTTTATCCCACTTTTCAGACGTGGCATGATGTAACTGACTGCTCTGAAGTGAAGGCAACTGTTCAGAGAGAGCGAGCTAAAGCAACATTTTAGGAACTGCTCTGCAGGGCCTGACCCACAGCGTCCTGGCTCTGGTGGGGCCCTGGGCAGACAGAAAGGCAGGAGGTGTTTTGGGGGCTCACTTCAGCAGCATGAAGCATGAGCAGGCATACCCTTTCCAAAACACCTCGTTCTCTTTAGATATTCGCATGTCTGGAGGGGAGGGTTGTTACTCGGGGTTTTAGTTTTACTGATTCCATCTAGGCTTTGATTTCTGCATAGACTTATGGAGGAGCTGGTTCAAAACCCTGCCTCCTGGGAAGCTTTGTGTAGGACGAGGTGCGAAGGGCATCGCCTTTGAAGCAAGGCTCTCTGAGGGATCTCTCTCTACGTTTGAAAAACCATCTAGCCAAGCAGCTCCAGCGTAGGACCATGTTGCTAGGCTGACTGCAGCCAAGCCTTCGTTGCCCACCCAACAGATGCCATGCTTCAGTTCATTGACGAGCGTAAAGCCTTGTCAGACAATGAACTTTGTGTGCAAACCACAGTTGCTTTGCTGTCATTGAGATTTCAAGTAGTATTGGTTCAAGTGAAAAACATACTTTTGCATGCGAAGGACTACGGCTGCAGGTAACTCCGTTAACCAAAGTAACGTGGTTCAGTGGCAAAATTAGGAAAAGGACACAGAAACTGCCAGGTACACCCCTCACAAAGAGTGAGGCCTTCACTTGACACCGTGCAAGTTTTTTTCCCACTGACTTTTGTGCCTTTGGATTAGGCAGGTCTTTCTGGAGGACTTTCATTTATATGTTGTGAAGTCAGGCTGCTGTTATCTGTTCTCCTGAAAATATCCAGCACTTGGTTGATCACTGTGTCTCTGCCACAGGAGCTGTGCTGTGCGCAGGAAGAAGGTCTAATTAACAAAATCTACACTCCAAGAATTTGCTGTTTTCAGGACACTTCTTCTCCACCTGCCAAGCTGTGCTAACGTTAGCAGTGCATGGCAAGAGGAGTTTTAAAACAAGTGCTGGAAAGCCCCCAAACCCTGTCCCTGAATGAAACAGCGCCAGCTCCCGAAAGACTTGTACGACAGCCTGAGAGCCCTGTAGCTGTCAGTTCTTCATGCCCTTTGGGGGTCTGCTTATTATTTTTGAGTACTTTACCTCTCTGGTGGTTCTTCTGGTGAAGTGTCGCCTGTACAAGTGAAAAATAAGGGTCTTACCATGGCTGCCTTTAATTCTTGATATAAATAGGATAACTATGACTTCTGTTGTTGTTATAATAATCTGCATTTGATTTACACTTTGTAGGAATATGAGGTATGTCTTAAAGTTGTGTCATTGGTCTCACTGTGTACCCTAGGAGGGTGAACAGAGGCAGGTTGGGGCCTTTTCCAAAGCCCTGTGATGAAGCAACAGAGAGCTGAAAGCATTCAGAAACAACCAGAGGCAGAGCAAGGGCTGCAACACAGCCCTTCCCTTCCCAGTTTCATCACTCACACTCAAATCAGTGACATTTCATGTGCAAAGGGCAAATAAATACACGAAAATGATTTGGAGATGGAAGTTCAAAGAGGTGTGGAGAAGGTAGGATTTGATGAGTCAAGGTTTTGTGAAGAGAATCACTGGCTTGGATTGCTTGACAGAATTATACTTCATTACTGATGCTTCACAGCCTTGATTTTCATATTTATTTGTGACTCTTCTTTTTTCAACTATGGACTCTTTTGACATGAGACTCATGCTGTGTAAAGCGCTATTGATTAGAGTTTCTAATTTCATGCCATTACAGCATGACCATTGGGGAATGAAATGTATTTTATTTTTTCCACCACGGCTATGCCAGCAGTGCTTGGGACGCAGCCATTGCGCAGACTGTCAGCAGCAGGCATTTTCAGCTAAAGATCTTTGCTGTTTGAGCCAAAAGGCGAGTTTGCCCGAGGTCTAAGCCTCAGCTCAGTGTGTTGTTCCTGGAATCAGAATAGATCAGTGGCAAAGTGTATTTTGAGGCCAGAGGTTTCCAGAAGGATGGCTGACTTGGGGACTTTCCATTTTTCACTCAGGCTGGCAAAAGGCGTATGATTTTCCCCTTCCAGAGGACTGGTTGGTATTTGCAGTTATACCTGCTGTCTTTCCAGCATCTCTGGTTTGGTACTGAAAAAAGTGAAGGAACTTGAAATCAGTGAAGGCATAGGAAAATCCCACAGTGTCTGCTGTGCTCATGTAATGTACATAATCCCCATTATACATAAGCTGCAAGAACGAAGCAGTTGTAAACCTGAGAAAGACCTGTCCCAGCCTTATTATAAAGAGCTTTTTCCTCTCATATGCTGGATTTGGGCCCTTCTAGAGTTTTCCAATGAAAGGGTTCATGGTGCGGCAGGAGACTTTGTGCACTTTCCACCTTGTTGGTGCTGCCTGAGGGCATCTTCCCCTTCTCCTTCCCCTTCCCTCTTCCTCCAGGTATCCCCCAAGCCCCTCGGATTTTTTGGTCAGTGCCAAAACAATGCATAAGAGTATTCCTTTAGCCTCCTGCAAAAAAATCACCACCTTTTTTTTCCCCCTATGTAACAAAGTCTTGTGTTATCCTGAGGTAAAGACACCAGGAAGATAAAGTCAGCCTAAGTGAGCAGCTGAGCTTGACTCTAATGAGTTTTCCTCACGGTATAACTAACGTAGCTTGTCTTACACTCTGGTTTTACCTCTGAACAGTAGATATGCACTAGCTGTCCTGAACTAATGAAGCTTTCCAGCAGTGAAGACAAGCTCTAACAGAGCAGCTACAGACGTGTGAACCCCTTACAAATAGCCAGATGAGAGAAGAGTGAATGCTTGAAATCTGTCAAAGGGGAACCAGCTGAGAAAGTTCTCCAACTTCTGCTTTATTCCAGGAGCTACTGACACCCGCCGGCGGGTGACGAATTAGTGTGGCACAGCTGGAGCTACTCGAGGGCTGCAGATGCGAATCCCAGAGATGTTCCTACACGTACTTGAGCACTGGAGGTAGCATGGCCGGTTTTGGGCTTCTCATGCAAAGAGGCACCAATGTACTGGAGCAAGGCTGAGAAAAACTGGAGTTCTGAGGAGGCAAAGGGGACATCTTGTTGCTGTCTATGACTCTTAATAGGAGAGTGTGCAGAAGGCAGAGCCAGACTGTCCTTGGAGATGCACAAGAGGCAACAGGCACAAATTGCAGCATGGGAAATTCTGACCACATATAACGTAAAAAGTGTCCACTGTGAGGATGGTCAAGTGCCAGACGAGGTGCCCACAGGGGCTGTAGGATCTTGGAGATGTTCAAAACTCAGCTGGACCAGGCAACCTGGTAATTGGCCCTGCTTGATCTGGAGGTCATGGTTTTAACTGCGCCTCGTGTGTGACACTGGGGATGACCGTGCTGATTTCGGACTGTAGCGATGCATTATTTTCAAGCTTTCCAAGCAGAAGCCGAGTCCAGCCCTAGCTAAATCTGCCAGGTGAGTCCGCTTACTTCTCAATGGTCTGATTCAGCACTGCAAGATGCATCCTGCTGGCACCGTCCTTGCTCTCGCTGCCGGTTAGAAGCGCAGCCCTTTGAAACAGGAATCAGGAGTGGGATGCCAGGTGTGGTGCTCTGCTGAAAAGCCATTCCCAAAGCCAGCAGAAAAGGAGAAACCTCTGCCACCTGCTCCCCGATGGCAGCTCCACGTGGACCCTGCAGAACAGGTTGGTGATGTCTCTTGATTTTGCTGTTGGGTGTGGTGAGATGTTCGGTCTTCCTCACCTGCATGGGTGATGAGCCAGCACCCCTCCGGGCACGGGGCACGGCAGCCCCTGGGAATTGGTGCCAGGCAGCCAAGGGGTCGGCCGGCTGGGAGGTTCACTTCAATGTCATTCCAGTCCCGCCCTTTTGTTTCTAGAAGGTGCCCCAATTAGCAGCTGCATTTTAAAAGTCAAGCAACCGTATGTCTTCATGGAGTGAGCAAAAGGTATTTTGTCCTCACCTGGAGCACAGCGTGGTCTGTAACGTCTCAGCCCCAAGGGAAAGGGATCTGGCTCATGCTGTTGCCGTCACTTCACACGTATGTCCCTGCTCCGGTTCCCACTGCAACGCAGAGGCTTCAGTCAAGGGCCTGTCTCTGTCTCCTGCACAGCTTTGGCTTTGCCCACCACCTGCACACGCTAGATTGGTACTGCTGGAGATAACAGTGAGAGTTGCCATTGCTCATGGTCCATCTCCTGCCGCTGCCCGCCATCAGCCTTCCCGGAGGAGTCCCCTCCAGCAACCTGCAACACAGCCGAGATGCCCTGGGAGGGGAGGGCTTGGTCCCTTCCCCAGCACTCGGATTTCAGTGCAACGCAGTCCTGGTGAACTCCGTACCTACTCGCTGCCTCCAGAGTCCTGTGGGCTTTTGCCGGCTTGCTGACATTTATATACATTTCTAAATATCACAGAAGTATTGCTGGGAGAGGGAAAGGTGGAATGAATGACATGGACTTGCAGGCAACAAAGGGAAAAACGCAGCAGAAAGTTTGATTGTAGTAGCTGTGCCAGTACCCCCCGAGGAACGAAGCCTCCTGCAAGCACAGTGCCTTTTCCAGGAGATGAAATGAACTTCTTCAGGTTTAGCTCTAAGTAAACAGCAGTCCAGCTCATAAAACATCCTGAAGTGCAGAACTGTTTACAGACTTTATTTGTCTTGAGCCTTGCGCTTTGTGAGATCAGAGGCAATTTTATTACCCAACTTTGTGCAATGTCATTCCAGAAATGGTCACAAATGCCACATGAATGTTTACCCTAATGAGGAAATACATTACAGCCCGAAAGAATGGCAGTGTCTAATAGATATATACTTCTAGAGCAGCTGAGGGCCAATCCCAAGGATGGGCTCTTTCTTGCTTCTTTTTAGTCTGATTTCTCCCTTCCTCATCGCTAGAGCTGAATGGGGACACATATCCAGACCCTGGTGCTCCCTGACTCCCTCTTCCTGCAGCTGGATGCTCCCCACAGCTGGACACAGGGCAAAGCCAAAGGGGCCCGACTGAGCCTTCCCTCCCCAGTAAGGGGCATTGGTTTTGGGGAGCAGTTCCCCACGGTGAATTAGAGCCACAGCTGCACAGTGGAGGGGGGAGCAGAGGCAATGTGTAGCCAGCCAGCTTAGATTGCACGTAAAATGGAGCTTGGTTGGACTCCAGTGTTGGAATTTAGCCTTTTAGTTTCCAAGGAAGATGCAAGTAATTTGTCTTTAAGATGCTATAAAGGCGCCTTCGAGAATATCGTATAGTCTGTTAATGCTAGAGAGAACCTCTTAAAAACTTAATTGCCTGTGTCACCAAATGAGAAGAGAGTAGTCCCTTGAAAGATCTTGTGTTTTGAAAACACACAGTCAGTTCTAAATACTTTCAAATGGTACATGCTTCTTTATTCCTGCTGACAATAAGAGTAATTGCTGAACACAGGAGAAAGGAGATTGTCTGAAATGTTTCAGCGCTCTTTTCTTGTTCCGTATGTTTCTCACAGTGCAAAAAGACAGCAGCATTCTTGGTCTGTGACCAAACAAAAGGAGAGGTTTTCTTCTGGTGGCAAAAGGCAGGTGAGATGTATGGATCTCAATAACAAGTGGCTATTTCAGTTTGACAACATCTCAGCTCCCATCCCCAGTTCTCTTTGTCCCTTTCCTCACCAGATATTCACTACCCTCTGATGTTTTAGGGATCATTAAAAGATAGGTGAACAAAACCAATTAATTACAATTTCAGCTGTGTTTTGGTATCAGCACAGGGCAGTAGGCTGAGAGTCCTGGAGACACCATGACTGCATGGTGCTTGCACCGCATCTGGGCACACCGAGACAGAGGGTGAACGGTGTGACTGAAGCCCCAGAGCAGTGGCAGAGGTGGCGCGGAAATCCAGGTCCCATTGCCACCAGGACTCACTGCCTTTCTCATGGAGAAAAAACTTTTAAAAAACCAAAGTCTACTACCCACACTTGAAAGAAAACAGGCTCCACCAAGCACAGCTTCCATAGGAGAGAGGTCCTTGAGCTGAGCAACTGTTGCTGGAGCCAAGGTAGTTTTGGCTGAACGATGCCTTCTAGTTTTGCCCCCCCTGCACACGGGATAGACTCAGCCTCGGTTCCTGCTACAAGTCTGCTGCCCACGAGGATGACGGGTAGGGATGCTTCCTCCAATCATTTACTCATTGCACTGACTCACCAACATCGCTGTTAATTCTGGGGAATGGGATACTTCGAGCATTTCAGTTTGGTCACCCATTGCTTTTATTTTGTTTTGGCCATAATCTTTAGCATCTTTTGTCTCAGCCTGGCCAGAGCTAATGTAGGTGTTGCTGTCATCATTGTGCTTGTCCATTAAGGACTGGTTTCACTCTCTGCATTTTCCTGTGTGGGCCATGGTGTAGCACAGCACATCGCAAAGCAATATCCACTGTAAGGCGATGTGACATCTGAAACCTCAGAGGAGACACAGGCTGACGCTGACAGTACTGTTGATGCGCTTCCTTTGCACCTTCTCTGAAAGCAGGAGAAAAACAGGTGTGATCTATAGTTTTAGCAATTTTTTATTTTTTTAAATTTAAGCCTTCACTGTTTTTTTTGTGGGCAGGCAGATATGCAAAGCACAGCAGATGTCTCAGACTTCAGGAGACACGGGAACATTTCTTGGTCCATAGACGAAATGGACTGGGCTTTGCTCCAGAAAACAGGAACGATTAATCCATCACTGAACATGAACTTAAATGAGCTAATATTGAGTATTTTAGTTCTGATATATGTGCTAAATGAAGTAATCATTCAGGGCGTAAAAGTAATGGCTTTGGGAAAATGTTCTAAAGCCCAGTGGCTGAGGCATGTGGAGCTGAAGCAGCACCCAGCTGGAGCGGGCAGCGGCACTGCCACGGCTGTTGCTCCTGCGCTATTTCTGCGCCAGAGCAGCAGGAAGACGAGTGCGCCGGGACTGAGCCACCCAGGGCTGCGCTGAGTATCCTCTGAGCACAGGAGGAGTAAACGCTGCTTAAGTCCAGGCAGTCTGCAAAGCAGTTTCGGTGTCTTGACACATGCTGCATGCTCCGGCCCCCAGCCTCAGCAGCTCTGTGCTGCAGACACAGCCTCTGCGTTGTGCTTGACGTGCCAGGGCGAGTCCTTCCTCGCGTGATCTGCCACCCTAGATGCTCTGCTCTGCAAGTGCCACTAACCACAATTACACCCTTAGGCAAGAGACAGCAATTGATATTTTATCATTGGGATTTTTTGCCGTGGCTTTTGTACCCACTTGGAGTGAACAAACTATTACAAGTTTCATCCAATTATGTTCAGTGCAGTTGGCCATACTGTGCCGAACACAATCTCTTTTCAGTGGGAGAGAGGGGCAGTCCGTTATCAGCTCGAGGCACCATCATTCATTAAGTCATCATTTGCCTCTCGCCAGCACAGCCAAAGCAGCAAATCCATAGGATGTCATAATAAGGTGTGCTAATGAAAGATAGGCAGAACAGGATTAACAAAAGGGTCCTCTCCACATTATACCTTCCTCTTACTGCTTTGCTCAGTCCCCGTCTTTTATGATCTCCTGAGGGAACGTTTCAAAGGGGTGCGTGGAAGTGAGGCCCACAAATCCAATTAATTGCTGATGTGTTTTGTGCCTAGAATCACCATGCGCCACTTAAAAAAAAACTGCCTGAGTGCAGCAGACTATAAAAAGGAAAATACTGGGCATACAGTGCTGTAAATAAGCCTCTCATCCATCCCTGCCTGCTGTTCTTGCCCTGGGCTAGGAAAGTCCCTGATAGCTCGTTCACCACCTTTGCTCTCATGGTCCGGTTCATCACATAAGACCACCTCTGCCCTTCTGAACCAGTCCAGCTGGGATCTTGGTTTCACTGGAATTACTTGGTTGATGTACCAGAGGAGAAGTGGGAGAAAGAGCCCACTTGCTTCTCAGGGTCACAGCTCCTTGATCTGAGGCAGGTAGGACTCGCTGGCTGCTCACAGAGCTCATCGTTCCTGGAGCAAGTGCTGGGGAAGCAATGGCACGTGTCCTCCATTTCCTCCTCCCCTCCAGCCCCGTGCTGGCTGTTGTAAGCATGGCTGGGGAAGAAAGCTAGAGTTAAAGGTTGCTCTTAGCTCCTTGACCTAATCAGAGTACAACTGGGATTCATTAAAGTGTCATCATGGCAGGATGCTTCTTGGGCAAGTCATTTGGGGCTGCACCTTCCATTTTGCCCACGTACAAAGCAGACCTTTCACCTTTCATGACCTCCATCACTGGACTGAGTGTGGACCACTCAAAGTTTTTCTAAGTGTAAAGAGAAAATGCATCAGAGTTCAATATGCAATGTTTATGCAACTACAGGTCTTTGTGGGGGAGGAGAGAAGGACATGCTTGTACCAACGCAGTTCTACATGCATGCATATATCCCGATGCCTAACTCTAGTAAATACACCATGACTGTGATACTGACTTAGTGAGTGGCTCTGAAACCATTGCAGGGAGCTGGGCTGGACTCCAGAAGTGCCACCTATAAGCTCTTCCTTAGGCATCAGTGGAACCAGCTGGTGACAGAGTTTCCAGAAACCAGGCTTCAGAGGTCCCATCACTTGTGGAAGAGGGTGGGGTTAGGGCACTGACAGTGATTTTGTGTTTCTGCTAACTCTTCCCTTATAATTCTGTCTACAGTAAGGCTATTGTTAGGGTAGAAATGTTGTAAAAATTCACATCCTAGATCACTTTTCTCTGACTTGGCCATAGTCTCTCCCATGAGTTACTTGTAGGAGATGATGACCAAGCCCCATGGTCCTGAAGGAGTATGCTACATGGTTCTACAGAAGTTGCGTCCTTGCATTTTCCAATCCACCTCCAAATCTGACAGCTGAAACTCTCCATTTCTGTGCCGCTGTCCATCTGGGTGCAACTGAACCACACGGACACGAGCAAAGCAGGGCCGGCTGGCTGCCCTCTTCACCGGCTGGCACCTCGCCGGCTTGGCAGCAGGCAGGGCAAGTGTGAAGAACTTCCACATTTTGTGCACCACCAGGCAAAAGCCTGTGTGATAATGTGCTGAAACATACACGGTAATAACATTAACTTACACTTTTTGTAAATTATTAGTATTGCAGGTTTCTTCCCTGCCTTGTCTGTGTATAGTACGTAACTATGCACATTAAATTTAGCCCGTTCCTTGCAATTTTTTCTTCCTGAAGAACAACCATTACCTGTGGCACTGGGGATGCAAAATGCAGCTGGGAATCAGCTAGTCCAATAACTCACCTACACAATCCTACACCATACATCTCTGGAGAGAATGAACCGGGTGCCTGAACGCATGGGGGAATGTTATTTCTATCTGTCTTCTGTACTGTTACAGCTTTTATCCAATTATTGGACTTTTTACCACCTATAATGTGTTTTTCTTCCCAGCATACCTAGTGGAAGCACTACACCCAATTGCCTGAAAGGGAATTGCTGTGGAGATGGATGAAGTGACATGACTAAGGTCACCCAAGGCACCCTGTGTCCGAGAATTAGCTGAACCTGGGGCTCTCACAGCAGGGAACAAGCATTACAATGTAGGCTCTGGATGTAATTCAAGGAAAAGGATTTCACAGTTGAAAAACGGCCCACTAAGTCCTGCCCTGCCTCTGGAGCCAGTGAGAAGAGCAGGTCAGCAGAAGACATCTTCTAATATTTTCCCTTCCAAAGGCCTCTGTGCGGCTTAGTGGGAACGGCACGGCACGCCCACAGCCGATGTGCTGCCGATTCCTTCATTGCCTTTGGATTCCCTCTCTCATGTTGGTACGGTGTCAGACCAGCCCTGCAAAACTGAGTTTTCTTTTTACCATCCCCAGAAACACCATTTTCCAATGATTTTTTTTTCCATTTCTAGAGTGGGTCAGACTGTCATGGTCAGTGGCTCCATTGCGGCCTGTAAATGAATTACAGAGGTGACACAGGACTGGGGCAGAGCGACGTGGCCAGAGCCCTGCCACCAGCACAGCGACAACCAGAAACTTCAGGGCCGTTCCCCAGAGAGTGGGGCTGCTGAGATTCGGCACATGTAAACAGGATCCATGGACCAAGGGAGATGCCTAAGTACATGTTCCCGTAAAGAAACTCTTCTAGAAAATCCCAGGCTGAGCTTGAGCCAAAAGCGCAGGAGATGATCTTGCTTCAAACACTGTTGGAAGAAAGTCTCTTTGCCCAAAATTTCTCTTGCTGTTTTTCTGCACTCCAGTAAACCTGGCTGCTGTCTCCATGCTGGAGATGACTTCATTTCCCTGGATTTCTCAGCCCAGGCTCTCTGTGCCTCAAAAGCAATTGTTTGTGCTGCAGTCGGAAAATGTGTATCATCACATTGCCTTTTATTTCCACTGCAGAGTAATTAATCGATATTTCTCATGGAGGGCAGTCAATTCTCATTACACTGGGCTTTCACAGAGCTGTTTTTTTTTCGCAGAAGTGGAATATCCAAGAGACACTTTACGCTCAGGCTGAGGTCTCTGCTTCACACGCTTGCTCGTCTGGGGCTGTGAGAGCGCGAAGGCAGCACACCACATTTCACAGTGCGGGAGCCAGCCGCAGCTGCAGAACTCTGCCGGTGTAAAATGAATGAAGGTTTTCCTGCAAATGTTTCTGTGCCATCTGCAGTGTGCCTGTGAGATGGTGCCAAGGGTCGGCGAAGGAGCGATGCTGAGTGGCGGTTGCAAGCCACCAGCCTTTTGCTAACCCATGACCATGACCCTGAAGCTGCAGCAATTAGGATGGCACCTTCGTCCCAGCGCGGGGTGGCTGAGAATCGCCGTCCTGGCAGCGCTCCCTACTCCAGGGCACCCGCATAGGTAGGGTCTGCCCCTAGAAATATATGATCGGCCTTAATCTGATGAGCTGAGGGGAATCACAGAATGTTTGGGGTTGGAAGGGCCCTCTGTGGGTCACCCAGTCCAACCCCCTGCCGAAGCAGAGTCACCCACAGCAGGCCGCAGAGGACCTTGTCCAGGCGGGGATGGAATATCTCCAGAGAAGGAGACTCCACAGCCTCCCTGGGCAGCCTGGGCCAGGGCTCCGTCACCCTCTGTTCTCAGAACAGAGAAGTTCTTCCTCATGTTCAGCTGGAGCTTCCTCTGCTTCAGTTTGTGCCTGTTGCCCCTTGTCCTGTCGCTGGGCACCACTGAAAAGAGTCTGGCCCCGTCCTCCTGACACCCACCCTGCAGATATTTATCAGCATTTCTAAGGTCCCCTCTCAGCCTTCTCTTCTCCAGGCTGAACAAGCCCAGCTCCCTCAGCCTCTCCTCGTAGGAGAGATGCTCCAGTCCCCACTCATCCTCGTAGCCCTCCACTGGACTCTCTCCAGCAGCTCCTCATCTTTCTTGAAGTGGGAAGGGAGGTGCGCGCTGCTCCCTGCGTGAGTGCAGCACGTGAGAACCAAGCGCTGAGCAGCGCCAACAAAACTGTGTTTGAGTCTCCCGTTAGGCTCGCGAGTTCCTTCCTGACTCCGTGTATTCTACTGTACAATACAGTACTGGAAGTCATTATTATGACAAAGAATCACTAATTCAATAACGCCACTATCCTGCATGAATAACATCCATGCAATATTAATGCGTTTCCCTCCTCGTATTCATTGCAGAACACAAAAGCTGTTAACAGAACGCGAGCAGTCTGGAGGCAAGGACGCCGTTAATGCCACCCTCACTGTGACCCACGCATTGCTAACGCCGAATTGAAGCTCCAGAAATTAGGATTTCAGAGCACATTTTTGGATGCCATTCACAAAAAAATGAAATGGCTAAAAGTTAAAACTTCAAACAGAAGTAAGAAAGCTGCCTGGCATTACACGATAACATGGCACTTTATTATCCCTCTTCAATTGTTTGACGTTTATGCCTCTGTTTAGCAAGTCTGTTTGTTATCGTTCTCCAATTAACAGAGACCTTTTTCAGATTATTTTTATGAAACTCTCATTTAATTAGCAATACAGCTGAGTCTCAAATGGTAGTTTTAAAAATATTCTTCTACCGATCAAGCAGTCAAATGGTCTTTCTGAGGAAAATCGTATTTGCAGAATTGTAAACCTTCGTTTGTCTGCTAATTGTCCCCCGGCTTAGATGATGGGAATGCAAACACCTGACAATCAGGGGTTATTCACCAGACGCTTTCATTGCACACAGTGTGGAAAAATACAAATTTCACTTATTAAAACCTTCTCGGGGGCTTTTTTTAAAGTCAAGAGTGGGCTTTATCAGACGATTTTCAGATTCTGCACAATAGATGGGGAATTAAAATAATGGATGACAGTAGAAAACGGGTGTGATAGGAGACATCAGGCACTCTACAGGCACAGAGCAAAATGGGAGGAAATATGTTTATGATACAAGAGTGCAAGCAAAAAAAAAAATCAACTGTAAAATTTCAGTGAATGGGCCCTCCTGCTATACAGCTGGAGACCATTATTGTATGTAGCAATGAATACACGAATAAGCTTTAAATGTATTTTTGCTGTATGTTGATGGATGTATGTCGTCTGGGTAGAGAAAAATCCGTTAATCTACCACTGAACTGCTTCCACGTTTGCGAGGGAAGGCGGCAGCTTTCCAGGTCTTTGCTGCTCAGCTCTCCCGTTGTGCTGTGCTCGCTACGACGCTGCTGCTCCCCGGCACCTTGGGACGGGTGAGCATTGGCACCTCATCGCAGCGCGACCGCTGCCGGCATCCAGCACTGCTGGGTCAGCAGCAAAGGGCTGGTTGGCAGCTGGGTAAGGGGAAAATTCATGTTTTCGTAGCACAGAGTTACAGGGTAAAATATTATATTTGAGAAGAAAGGAAACATCTTAGGTTTCAGGTTTAAAATCTAAATCTAGCAGGAGATAACTAAACTTCTGCCCAGGCCAGAGGTGGGTTTTGGATGCTGTTGGTGTTACGCACAGTCTGAGGGCACTGCTGATTCAGCCACTATGGCTTTCCAGTGCTCCTGGTCTCATTTATACCCAAACAGTCCTCTGATGCCCAGACAGGTAGGAGGAATGTAAATGAGATACCAGGGTGGCTCCTTCAGATGGCTGAAATGCACTGCAGATTTGCCAGACCCCACCAACCATCCTCACCAACCCTAACAACCCCCAAGAAGTGCTGCCAAGTCAGCTTTTGGGGGGCTGGGAGAGAGGGCAGTAACGCCTCCGCCCAGGCGTTAAAGGGGAGCAATGAAATCGTCTGCTGCTGCCAGAGAAGTGGAGAGGATCCCTTGGAGAGTCACTCTGGATCTCCAGCTGCAGTAATGCGTTGTTAGGAATCTCTATCAGTGCACTTGTAGTGCAGCTGGAGAGTATGTCTGACATTGCCTCCAGTGACCTTTTCAATATAGTGCAAGTGCTGCAGAGCTGGTGTTTCAAGAGGAATTCAAATCGAATTTACTCGGGCAGAAAGGATTGGCCCGAGGATAGCCCTACCACTCGCTTCACATTTCTCCTTGTCATTCTCATGGAAATTGCAATTCTTTATGCACGGTGCTTCTTCCTACGCCGCCACAAACGTCTCCCTTGAAACCAGAGAGACAGCCACGGTGCTTTTAACAGAGGGTCCCCGGTGGCCTGGCCGGGGTGGCGTGGCATGAAGGGTGTTGCAGGTGGTGCCAGCGGCAGCAGAAGTCAGAGGACGAAGGTGTGAACTGGAACGCAACCTGTCAAAAGGTCCCAACGTGGCCGTGTGCCCTGACGTCCCCAAATTAGCTGCCGCACGTCAAGTGCCCGCCATCGTGTTGAAAGATGCAGCTCATCGCCACGGAATGTGAACAGCAGAAACTTGTGTAGGCTGGTAGAGAGATGCATGGGAGAGAAATTCATTCAGGGCTCAGCAAGGCAAGAGCAGCCGAGGAGCAACATCTTGGTACATAACGCTAACAGCTCCGGGGTGAGGTCTGTGCTCTTCGGGGGGCAAAGTGCATGTGTTTTAGGGGGGAAATACTGGTTTTCTTCATGTGCTTTCCTGGCACAGTGTGATTATTTCATACATGTTTGTATGAGGTGCTTTAAAATGTAATTTCTTTGATTAATTTGGTGTCTGTATTTTCACTGTTTTGTTCGCTCCAATTTATGACAAAATTGAACAAAGTGGGTAACAAAATATAGCCCTGTCAGGCTCCTGTCTTCATGGATATAAAGAAAAATGTGAAACTGTCAGGCACACAAATGTGCCAAACCCCAAGGAAAATTATTACATTCTGCTTGACATTTACTTTAATTTTACAAAATTCTGTAATACTATTATAAATAATAATAATAAAAAGCGGCATGGAAATATTGTTAAGTGTATTTATTTTCATTTGCTAGCTTTGTGATTTATGGGTTTGTTTTATTTTATGTTTTTCCTCTCTCCGCGTCGGAAGAGTGAGTGAGCACCCTGAGCCCGAGCGCTGCCGCCTGCCTGTCTGCGGGCCAGGGGGAAGCGGTGGCTGGAGTTGGGTCATCCAAGGAAATGGGCCCTGCCCATAAGAACAGGGGGAAGTAACAGGGGATGACTCTGCTTCCAAAAGCTCCGCAAGCCTTTTATTGAACCCCTGTAAAGTGCTAAGGGACAGCTAATTGGGTCAGATCCATCACTGCTAATGCCAATCCAAGAAATGTGGTTTGTACCAGCTAAGGGTCTAACTGGGGGTGATCCAGTGGTGCGGAGTGGGAATGGGAGACAGGCAGCCAAAAGAAGTGTGGGAAGTGAGCAGTCTAACCCAAAGTCTGTAATGAAAGTAGACAAAGAGTTATGCCTGGAGAAAAAAAGACAGTAGAAAGTGGAAGCCAGGAGCACTCAACTTCCAAGAATGGGAAGAGCTGTTTGGAAAAAATACACCTGGGTGATGCTGAGGGCTCGTGTGAGCATTACCATTCTACCCTTTCCATGAGATCAGGACTGGCTCTTTAGGCCACCCCGTCCATGAAGCTCCTGTGAAGAAGCTGATAGCACAGTTTTTAATGAGGAGGCAGCTCTTCAGTCTTGCTTACTGGTGGAGCTTTAAAGGCCGTCAGGGCTTGTTCACCCAACTTGCCTAATTGCTTCTGAAAATCCCATGTTCTTCTCCCCGCCAAGCCTCAAAGTAGAGTCACACACCAAAGGACATGGGAGAAGAAAACCACTTCAAGGGATCAAGGTGACTTTTCCTCTGACAGATGAAGACAAAGAAAAGTGTATGAAAATAATTGATGGGATGTAGCGAACGGAGCTGGCATCATTTACATACTGAACTGACAGCATGCACCATTCACAGGCCCTTTCCACTATAAATAATGCTTTATAGTGACACAAAAAAGCCCTATTTATCTTAGAATTTACAAAGGCACCATCTGAGTGGACAGCTGGCTTCTGGACTCCCCAAGAAAATGTTTATATAGGAGACCATGCTTTAGATAAAGATATATAACCTGGCGGACACTGGCATGGCTCTGCAGCCAGTGAACTGCGGTGCTCCAGGGGCTTCCAGCCCATAGCCGTGATCCCTGCACTCACCCCAAGAGCTGATGCATTGCCTGGGACATGGATCTAACCCATGGCCTCCTGCAGTCCAGAAACCTCAAAGGGCTTTGCGTGGTTGGTATTTGCTACCTTTGCCCATTATCTCTCGCTTCCAAGGTGCATGGGGCTCCTTAACAGCCCCCAGCTGTGCTGGGTTTGGAGGTGAGTGCTCCCAGCTGCTCACAACACCACTCCCATCTCTGCTGCTCACAAAAACCCACCCTCACCTGTTTTGGTTAAAACGGGCTTAATATAAATAGCTGCAAAGTGGTAGTCTGGCTTGTTTTGACAGGAGCGAGTTGGGGGGTGCTCTGTGGGTTAGGATATCCAGGAGGTACGTGCCCATGAACAGATAAGGCTGGTGACCTCTGCAGCCGAGCAAGGATGCAGAGCAAGCCCTTGTCTGGCTCCCACCCAGCTGGTACCTGATGGGGAGGTGCGCAATGGCCATTGCATCGCGTGGGAGCGTGTTGCAGCGTTGGTCCTCAGTCCCAGGTAAGCCCTGATGTCCTTGGATTGTTGAGTTGGTGGGAACAGGCCTTGCTGAGGTGTGGGATGCTTCTAGAGGAGAAGCCTTTCCTGTTTGGTGAGAGATTTTGGGGAGCTTGAATCTTCCCTCTGGCTTGTGTGGTTTAATTCGTTTCCACCTGTGAGGAGTGGCTGCTGTGAGGAGCTAAACCCTGCTGAAGCATGGAGGCTGTAGTCATCCAAAGCAAGAAAGGAAGGCCTGTCCTGGGGTCTCCAGGAGCATACCTGTGCTGCCAAAGGCCACGCCGGTTCAACGGCTGGCAAACCTGGACCCTCAGTGTGTGTGCTGGTGTGAGTAGTGCTACTCCTTCACACAAACACCATCCATCTCCCCTCCCTCCGTGGCCACCTTGCCCTCCCGGGTCTGTGCTCTGCCGGCGAGCGGGTTTCCGCTCAAGCCTCTGCTTTATAAAGCCCTTCTGGGAAGCACCAAGTGCTGCCTGCGCAGGAAAAGGCGTTATAATGGGCAGCTACCTGTGGAGGAAGATGGATCACCAAGTCAGAAATCAATCGAGAGGTTGTGATGGCATCGTAAATCAAGGGATGCTGAGCGTTAAAAGAAACCCAGAACTTGATTTATAACTTGGCACAAGCCATTTGTCGCCAGCCAAGATTTTCAGAAAGAGAAACATTTTTGTAAGCTTAATTTAACATTATTTTTTTCCACCGTGCTAAGCATTTCTGTAAGGCTTATTTTTCTCCCCCAACAGATAAAACTCAATTTGCAGATAAAAGCAGCCAAATGACATCCGGAGATTTTGTTTCACTTTGAAACGCTTGATGGGTTTGAGCTCTCTTTTCCTTAATCCAGGGTCACTCTTCTCTGAGCCTCAACTCCTTCCCGATGTCTTTTAATATCAAGTCTCACGGAGAGTTGAAGGCTTTTGCTGGTAGATGGCTGGTTCAAATCCAGCTTGCGCTGACGAAAAGCATTATCAGTTAATCATTGCGCTGTTGCTTAAGTGAAGCTCATTTTGGTGGCAGCAGCCTCACCTAAAGCTGCCTCTGCCCTCCCTGTCAGCTGTGTCTGGAGCTAATTGCAGGAGAGGCCAAGAAATTGGCAGCAACAGAAAGTGCGATGGGATTTTACCCCTGAGCTGCAGTGACTCGGTGAAGCAGATGAGTTTGTGCCGGTGCTGCCCGATGCCGTGATGGGGAGACTGCAGTCCCTAATGCATTGGACTGGCGTATCTGTCCCAGCATCTCAATGAGGACTTATCCTCTGTTACACAGCCAGACGGTGCATAAGAAACCATTAAAATAATTTTTTTAAATGAGGAATTAAGTATTCTGGTGTGAGATTTTATGAGAATTTTTTAAATTCAGCATCTGTTTAATTCTAGAGTGCTCTGAGCAACAGTGAGACTTCATGAAATGTGGGCAATGCTGTTGCCAAAGTACTTACCTTTTTTTCCTTAATTTTTAAATTGGTTGGATTTTGGAATGGATTGCTTTGGGTGCTTTAAACCAAGGTGGGCAAGCACAAGGGATGGGGGCTGTTCTGGAGTTTTCTGTTCGCATTGGTGATGCTGTGCTTATATAGAGTTTACGTGTTGGATGTGTGGTTGTATACGGGGTAGCCTGAGATCGTGTATTCCTGGCTGAGGTGACCAGACCCATTTCCCCAGCTGCCTGCTGGTACTTCTGGGAGGCCGTGAAAGGCTGAGCACTTACCATGCCAGCCCCATGGTAATGGGAGCTAAGGGAAGCACTGCTGGAAAGGGGGCACAGAGATCTGCAAGGAACCCACCAAACACACCTCTGCCCAAGTGCAGAGCAAGCCCCGGTGTTGGTTCTGGGCATCCCCATTGTAGGTTGTGCCTCTGTGTTAATGCTACCGAAAGGTGTTTGCCGAGCCCCAGTTCTTGCCTGATTAGGAGAAAGGCACCATTTTCAACTTCTCGGGGAAGAGCTGAGCTGAGGAGTCCATGACAAGGGGTTTGGATTCAAAGCTGGGGAAGACCCATGCTCTGGGTCCCCCTCTGAGGCGGAGTGTTTCCCCCATCACTTTGACTTTCTCTAACTCAGTCCAGACTTGCTGAGGAATCTGCAAACCTCAGGGAAGCTCTTTGGCAAAGCTGATGTGCATTTTGCCTGGTTTCAGATTTCATGTGAAAAAACACCCAGTCCCTCATCTACACAGTTTTTGTTTCGGCTACGTTAAAATAATGACCAATTTGTACATGCCAGAACCACAGGATCACTCCACAGCACTTTTGTTAGCACTATTTGTCCATTCGACAAGCATATAATTGTGCTTCTTAATTGGAAGTATTTGTCAGTGCAAAGCATCGCACACGAGGCCATCATGGAAGCAGGCTCAGCCGTGCCACTTCTCTCCATGCAGCGTGTGGCTTTGGCAGGTCCATGGCAGGCCATGAAAAGATGAAAAAAGCAACAACCTTTTTATCCATGAAAGGATGAAAAGTGATGCCCACCCAGTCCCCTTCTCCCTATGGGAGGGTCTGGTTAGTAATAGTAATAACAAAAGAATGTTTATGGTAAGATGAGGTCAAAGCAGTCTCCAGCGTGCTTTACAAGAGAGCTGTCACATTTGTGGTAAAGGAGGAAGTGGTGCAGGTCTGTGGTGATGTTCAGAGCGAGCTCCTCTGGCAGCAGAGGCCTGAAGCAAGATCAGGACACCCGGAGCATCCAGCGTGGGTTTGCAAAGAGGCTCTGAGCAGGGGGTTTAGCAATGCACCGCTTGCAGCTCCACTGAGAAGGTCTGTGGCAAACTCCTCGCCTGTCGGGTGTGTAGAACAAGCTGCTCTTGCTCCAGCAGCTGCCAGTTTTCCATTCCTGCATGGGATGAGCAGGGCTGACCTGGAGAGGGTGAGGTGAGAGTCCCCCAGGAGCTGGTGGGGGTCTCTAGTCCCAGCTCCCTGCACACACCTCTGATCTGAAGGCAGCAACACAGGGCTTTCATTTCTGCCGATGTGGATAGAGGGTCAAAGCACTTCTGTGCCAGTCCAAATCCTTCGCCTGTCCAGAGAAAGGTGGTTTCTGTGTGCCACAGAGCAGCCCTGGGTCTCACAGTGGTGAGGAGAGCACCGTTCCAACCCAGAGAATCTGTCCATCTGCAGAGCCAGGTCCATCCTTCCTCCCTTCCCGCTTTGTGGAATTGCCGATGCTGCCTCCCCGGGTCAGCTCGAAGGAGAGCCGTACAACGGCAGCCTGACCGTGTGTTCGTCCTTGGCAGCTTCAGACTTGGTGGGCTCTGATTTCATTTTAAAGACCCCTTCTGCCTCCCCTCATAATTGAAAGGCAAGCTTGTAGTGCAGCAAGGATCCTAAATGGGTCAGACCAGCAGGCGGGCTCCAAAACAAACATCGTTAACGCCAAACCACTGAACCAGAGAGTGCCGAGCTGACAGTGCCTCTTTTGCCTGCTGACTTTGACCACACAGATGCTGTCGTCTTAAAGAAACAGTCGGGGCTGCCGGCAGCCACGGTGGAGGGAAGAGGGAGATGCCACCAGGTGGGACAAAGGCTGAGGTCCTTGCTCTGCGTGATGGAGGGCTGAGGGGTAGGAAACCTTCTGCAAAGCTGTGGTGGAGAGTTCAGCGCAGCTGGCATTGCTCTAGTGTAGAGAAAAGAAGGCCAGGGAAGACCTTGTTGCTCTCTCCAGCTTCATGAGGAAGGGACGTGGAAAGGAAGGTGCTGAGCTCTTCTCCCTGGGATCCAGTGATAAGACCCATGGGAATGGTCCAAAGCTGTACAAAGGGAGGTTCAGACTGGACATGAGGAAACATTTCTTTACCAAGAGAGTGGTCAGACACTGGAACAGGCTTCCTCGAGAGGTGGTCAATGCCCCAAGCCTGCCAGTGTTTAGGAGACATTTGGACAATGTCCTTAACAACATGCTTTGACTTCTGGCCAGCCCGAAGTGGCCAGGCAGTTGGACTAGACACTTGGTGTAGGTCTCTGCCAACTGAAAATATTCTACTCTGTTCTGTTCTCTCTGCCTGCTGAGCTTTGCTCTGTGCCACTCTGAATCCCACAGAAGTTGACCCTGCTTTAGGGGTGCTTTTTGTTTTCATTTTTTCTTGCAGATAAGCCAAAAAGGAGGACATGGCAGCACCGCACCGGCTGCTTTGCTTCCTATTTTTTTGTGCATCTCCAGAGCTTTTTGGTGAGTTGTTCTTGTTGGCATCTCCTGGAGGGGTGTGTATCCGGGTCCTGCTGCTTTGCAGCCTGGGCTGTGGGTACAGTGCCGTGCCAGGGAGTACATCCATCCTCCAGCAAGAAGAAATAAAAAAAATACAAAACTCAAATATCCTCCACTTATAAATGGTGCCTGTGGTCCGTTTAGTTTCATATACACAAAGTAATATCGTTCATAGGCAAAATCCCGGGAGCCTCCCAGAATACAGAGAGGATCGGTGTTGCTTAGTTACCGGCAGTACGCTGGCACGCTGAGGTAAATCAAATCAATACAGCTCCAAATATTAAAGCCTTTAAAATAAAATCAAAGCTGTGTCCATAATCCCCTATGCTTCCTCTTTACCTTCAAACAAACCTGGCATCGCGCTGAAGCCATGTGGGAGGCAGCAAAGGACCCAGTTACTGTGCAGGCTGCTGCCTCTCCTGTTCTTTCTTTCTTTTTCCTGTCCCTGATGAAAAGCAGAGAATAGGCTGTGACCTCCCAAAGGAGAGAGCAGGGCAGGGGGGAGGGGATGGGCAACCAAAGCTTTGTAAATGGACATGGAGTTGAGAGTGACTTCCTGTATCTCCTCAGCTGTGTATCGTGATTATTTACTACTCTGAGTTGTGATGCTGTCATGAAGCCCTTTGAGTGTCCGTCCTTCCTCCACGAGCACGTGTTCAGCCTCACAGACATGTGGTAGCAGCAGCTCTTGTGTTTTGGGGTCTTGTGAGGTTTGCCCCAGGCAAGATGCTCCAGGCTAGACCTGAAAGTAAGGACCACAGAGACCTGAGCAGAGTCATGGCTTGTCCTGACGGTCAGTGCTACCTCTGCTGAGAAATGGGCAGGGGTGAAATATCTGTGAAAAATACTAGAGGAGCTTGTTCCCCAAGAGAAGTGCCTTGGCTGCCAGGGTCACGGGTCCCTGTTCACCCAGAGCTGACGTGTGGGTGGCAGATGCTGCTGGTCATCAGAGTGGGTGGGATGGTATCTGCGTTGGAAGGAGATTATGGAAATTGATAAGTTTAAGTGCTTAAATCCTGCTCTTAACTAAGTATGAAAGTGAGGAAATCCTGTCCCAAAGACTGAAAGAGCAAAGCACAGGAAAGAAATAACACTCTTTGGCTTATTTACTAGAGTGAATAAAATCAGTGGGAAATAGTGATTGACCTAACTTGTGTCTCTAAATTAATTTGCTGGGGCTGATTTTTCTCACAGACACAGAATGGCTTGGGAAGGTCTTGCTTCAGAGTCGAATGTTGGCAATGTCTTATGCATGCAGGAGTGGGGTGGGCTGCCAGGATCGAGCCTCTGGGCTTGGTAATCCCAGAGAACGAGAGCTCAGGTTCTGAAATGCAAATTTAAAGCAAGCCGGAGACCTTGGTGCATGGGCACGGCGCTAAGTCACTTACTGGCGCCTGAGAGTGGGTTAAGCTGTCTATATAGACACAGCAGCTCAGAATTTGGATGACAGTAATACCTAGAGAAATCTGCCAGGATTAGATCACTTATATTAGATTTGGTAGATACGCACACAGAGCCTCCTTTCCCAAAAGATTGTAATGTAAGTAGACAAGTCAAAATAGTGGTGAGAAAAAAGGCTGTAACCTTACTCCGGCTTGTGGAAGGCAAAACTAAAGCACAGTAAGATTCAGTTGCTTGCCTGCAGGGACAAGAAGAATGTGCAGCTGAGCTGGGAACCGAACCCAGATTTTCTAAATTCCAGCCCCAGAGTTCTGGAGGTGCCAGGACTGCTTGGGGATGCTGAGTTGACCATTTGCTGGCACCAGATCTGCAGTCCTGGAGGCTGCCGGGCTGAGACAGCTTGGGACAGAGCACCAGCCCTTGCAGGCACTGCAGCGTGTCGAGACCTGCACTCGGCAGCTTGCGGGACGTGCCAGGGCTGGTGCTGTTCTCCAGCAGCTTCACAGCACTGGGGAGGACGTGTTGGTGCTCCTCAGTGTGGAGGAGGGACTCCAAGTCCTGGTACCTCCGTGGGCTCCCTGGGAGATGTTCTTGAGGGCTTGTGATGATGTGGTGGGGCGAACATCCCTGATGGGGAGAGCGAGCCATGTCTGGAGGGTGGTTTGGAGGGGTCTGCTAGGGTTCATGCTCCAAGTTGCCCTCCACGGGAGCCAATCTCGCCTGGCCACTGGGAGCAGAGAGCTGGGGAGCTGGAGTTACCTAGGCTGAGCTTGCTATTGTGGGTGGCCCTCCACCTGCTGTGCTGCATGGCCCAGCCATGACGGGTGGTGGCACGGCCTTGTGGGTGCTCCGGCATGGGCGACGCTCCTGGTGAGTTGCTGGAAGTCAAGCTCTGGCAGATATCCAGGCTCACAGGGAAAAGCTCATGCTTCCGTTGCTCCTCCCTTCCTCCCAGGGCTCCGGGAGATCACAGGCAATCAGGAGAGCCCTAGCAGGAGGCAAACAGCAGCGAACAAGGTTTCATTTTTTCCCTACCGAGCCTCAGCATCTCCCTGCGCTTTACTTGTAGCCAGCAGCTCAGCAATACCTCCAGCTGTGAGGTATCTCAATACATCTGAAGCAGATACTGGGACCTTTCTTGACCACCCCAGAGGATTTTTATTATAGGGCTGTTAAGAGGAGAGGGAGGGGCAGGACTCTGGGAAACCTTGGTTCAGTGGGGTGCTCCCCTTCTGCGCGATATCCCTGTCCTTCATTTGTCTCACCTCTTTGAAACAGGATATTCAGAATTGCCAAATTCTTGCGGTTTTCGCCAGCCCTACGGCTGCTTGGAAAGGATGGATTTTTTTCAAGAGGTTCTCAGAAACAGTCTCCCCTTTGTTTTCCTTTCTGCTAAAAAATACTAGAAAGTCAGAAAATTGGCCGTCTCTGGTTACAATCCACACCAGCTGACTTTTTGCGGATAAACTTTGCCCTTCCACCTTTCCCCTGTGTTGAGCAGAGCAGCACACACCTCTTGGAAGAAACCAGATCATTATAATACATAGCTTGTGCGGCACTAAAAGGCAAGGAGAAGCAATAAAATGCGCAGGCGTGCACAGCTGGCCACGTTATGAACCTTGTTCCAAGAGAAGGGCATCATGTAGGTTTTAATTGATTTGGTCAAGTTATTGTTAAATCTCAAGAGGCCTTTCCTTTTTCCATTTTAGCTTCTCCATGAAAAGGCACTCTGGCGGAAGCCTCTTTGGAGAGGATCGCCAGGCAGACGAATTCAGCGGATGGTTGTCCAAACCGAGGTGAGAAAACACATTTGCACCAAGAGCAGCCAGCTTAGATTAGCAGGCAGCAGCACAGGATGTGAGCAGAGAAGTGATTACAGGCTGATAAAGACAGATGTAAGACATAAACAGCTGAAATTTAACTTAAATATTTATAAGAACCCAGGGCTCTCTTACAAATGTTATGTTTGAGAAGGAGATTGGGTGATTTATAGCTGCCTTTTGCACTGCTCGCTCTGCTTTCGTCGCTCCGTGGTTTGAGCTAACCTGGTTGTCCCACAGACGAGGTGCAACTTCAAGGTCACATATCCATTGCCCAGCGGCGCGGTGCTGTCTGGAGCTGGTCGTTGTGTGAGCATCTCTGAGCCCCTCCGCTCTTCCAGCAGAGGACGGCCCTTCTGCTGCATATCCGGCATCCTGGGGCTGTGCCCGTGCTGGGGCTAGGGAGGGTGTACGCTTCGTTTGGCCAGGAGCCTGGGTTGTGTCTGCTAAAAGCACCCTGACTTTCGTGCCGCCGTAACAGCAGGTTATAGTCTGCAAAGCTTGTGTGGCTGTTGGTGGAGGTTGGGAAGGTGCCTCCATGCCACCCAGACTGCTTTCCTCTCGCGTGTCCTGCTGAAACCTAGGGTGGTCGCGGCATGAGGGTTACATTTTAGCTTACAATGGCTCGTTTCTTCCAGCCAGATCACTTAAATGTAGCGAGGGTCTTCATCCCCAGTTGCTGCGACTAGGGCAGGATTCTGAGCACGGAGGTGCGGGGAGCCGCGGAGGTGAAGCTGGGGGCACCCAGGACAGAGCAGTGCGGTGGCAATGGGCGGCTTTGGCTGAAAGGAGCAAAGGGGGTGGAGGGCTGGTGGGAGAGACACAGGGGGCAAAGAATCTGGGGTAAAGGATTGGGGTCCCCAAGCTGGGTGTGAGGAGCAGAAGGGTAAATGCCAGGCGGGCAGATGGGGCTGGCAGGGACTGGGACTTGCTCGTTCCTGCAGCCCTGTTCGCCTTGCATGGTGTTTGCGGTGGCAAACACCCCTCCACTCAAGGTGACACCAGTGAACCCCCACTGACAGCAGCTCAGAGTGGAAGAGTTTGTCCCCACACGCACCTCGGTGGCTGCGGAGTCCCTGCGCCTTTGGCTGAGCAGGGCTGTAGCCCTGCGGCGCGTGTCGGGGTGCGACCTCCAAAGACAAAAGCTCCCACTTGCAAAACAGAGGAGAAAGAGCTGCTGCTATTAATTATTAATGAAATCTCATACACAGCATTAAAGACATGGGCAATTCTTTTTGGCAAGTGTAATGAAAAAATTAATTGAATAATCATTCTGTGTAAATAGATTTAGATAAGCTTCCCTCTTTTTTTTTTTTTTTTACTTCCCTCCTTCTCTCCCCCTCCCCACACCTTCCACTTTTCAGTAGAAAAACACTGTGATTTATTGCTTGGAATATTGTTTTAATTCAGAGCATCCTGTGGCGAGCAGTGGCCACACTGGCTGGGGCCGCCAGGTCCCTTGGTTTTAGACAGTCTTATGTAGGGGATGCACAGTGGCATAAGGAAAAAAATAACAAACAACCCAGGCTGTTAAAATTTACTGCTATTAGGAACACTTCAGCAGAAACCTAAACACTTCATTTACAGGGTGTTGGTTTCTTAATGGCTTGGAGGACCTGATCCTGATGATGTCCGTGAGCCCTTCCATCTTTAGGGGGGTGTTTCCTGCTGGATGTCCCCTGCAGTGTGGGAGCCCACAGAGTCCCTGGCCAGGCCCCGGCTGCATCAGGGGCCGTGGGGCTGTGGAACAACCCCCTACCCTGTTGCACTAATTTGGCTTTTAGTGGATGTGCTTCTTGCAGTTACCGTTGTCTGGTGTTGCTCAGGTGCCTGTCAACTTCATAGCTTAAATGCTGATGTTGGAGTTGGGGGGCAGCTTTCAGACTTTATTCCTCCCTTCCCTTTAGGGATTTTTAAATTTTTTCCAAGGAATGAGCCTGTATGTGACCTTCAGGTAGGGCTGGGCACCCCTAGAAGTTCCCTGGGGGGTGGCCCTGCCAAGAGCCGTGGGGAGGGATGCGGGGCAGCTGGGCTGCGCACAGCCCTCCCCAGCGAGGACCCACAGCCCATGCAGACAGGACAGGCCCCGAACGCTGATCTCCTGAGCGCGGGAGCCCAGGGCTGTTCTGTCTCCTGTGGAACCAGTGGAGAACCTCCCCTTTTGTGCCACCTTCTGCCCGTCTCGAGGCTGGGCTCTGGCAGCAGCAATCTGGGTTGTTCCCTCTCCTGCGCTTCCGTGAAAAATGTCTTCCATTAAATTTAATCTTCGAGTCTCCAGCACAGTAGTCAGATTTCCTTACCTAATCTGGGATATTTATAAAGGTATAAACTTTTTTGCCTGTGTGCACAAAACTGCTCCATTCTCGTTGCTCTGCAAGTGGCCCAACTTTGAGCAAGAACCAGGAGGCAACATTGTTTCATAGGAATTTCTCACAGCTTTTAAAATGAACAATCAAAACAGCGTACCGCAAAACCAAGCCCCCTTTCTTCCCCCCTCTGCAGGGCCGTGGGGGCTGACAAACACCCAGCAGCATCGCAGCTGCGAGGAAGGGAAGGGATTCAGGACCAGCCTGCGCCCAGCCGGTCTGGCATTGTCATGGGCTCAGCAGGACAGCTCCCCTTTCTGTATTTTGAGGCTTAAAATGGCCAAATTCCTCCAGTTGTGCTCTGCCCCTGTATTTAAGAGGGTGCAGACCAATTTCAACTATAACTCTGCAGACTTTCCAGGAGTCATATCATGATATGCATTCCCTGGAGTCGTATCACAGTTTGACCCTCAGTCTTTTTCGGCGCCTCGCCTGACAGTGAGTTTCCAGCTTTCTTGTTGTTCCCTGCAGTTACAATTAACTTCAAACAGTGTCTTATCATTAAATCAACCTACATTGAACCAGGCAGTTGCCTTAAAGAGAGACTGCTCTTACTCTTTTCATGCACCTACTCTGCTGCCTTGCTCCTTCTGAAAAAAAAAAAAAAAGAAAAAAAAGAAAACCAAACAGTAAAAGAGGGAGAAATAAAAATTATCTGTTAAAATCAAGCAAGTGCCTTGTTCCTGCTTGCCATGCCTGGAGTTTCTGAGTTTCTTGGGCTTTAAATGACATCTGAGTGTCATTTAAAGTCCCCTGAAATGACAGAAGAGCTCAGCTTATCGCTACCTTGGGATCGAACTGAGCTGAATTTTGCAGACCGTGGACCTGAGGCAGCTCTATTGAGTGTCTGAAATCAGAAATGGGAGCTGGTTCTTTCTCAGGCTTGGTTTACAGGTCTGGCAAAATACCTGTAACTCTTCTCCAGGGTATTTCTTTCAGTTGCCAGATAGGTGTACAATTGTAACATTCATAACCTTGAGTCAAACCAAACTAATTAAGATTGCATCTCATTTGTGTTCAAACACACATGCGCGGCCCTGCCCACCCCCAGAGCGATCTGCTGAGTTGTGAAGAAGTTGCTTTGAGAGGCAGAGCAGCCCCATTGCTTGCCTGGAGTTCACGAGGAGTTGCCATTTTCCTCATAAACTCCATTTTTCAGAGGTTTATAACCTGGGTCTTCTGATTTGCAGCAGGCTGAAGCTCAAAGTGTCATTCCCCAGTCCTGTGTGATCCAGCCTAAAATCACCAAACCTTAGCTGCTGGTTTCCCCCCCCTTAAATGTCCTTGGTGTTCAGTCCTTACCTAGGCAATCCTGGGCTAATTACCTGCTGGAATTTGGCTCGAATGCCTGTGGAAGGGGAAAAAAGTCCTTGGCTCAAAACAAAACCACTTTATCTGCTGGTGTTGGTGCTCAGCAGTGTTCAAGCGTGAGCCCCTTCCTGCAAGTAAAGTCCTGGGTGGGTTTTTTTTTTTTTTCCAATGATACCAGTAACTCCAGATGAAAGCCAGCAGAAATGCACCAGTATAAAATGGGGTCAAAGGCAAGATGACTGTCTACTCCTAACTGACACTGCTAGTTTTTTCCACTGCTGTTTATGGCCCTATCTTATAAATCAGATCTGTCATGGGTTTTCAGGTTTGCTAGCTTGTGGTCATGCTCTGTAAAGTGTCCATTACAAAGTTTCAGGGCTCTAATTAAACTTCTAATAAAAAAAAAAAGAGTAAGTGATCTATAAACAGTGTAACATTGTTCTTTTTTTTCTTTTTTACATTTTTTCCTCTCTCCTTCTCCCTGCAAAAGAGCCAGCTGAGCTTCATACCTGTCTTCCTTATGGCCTAGCAGCAGTTTGGGACTGCTCTTGTTTGGTTTGCATGGAGTTTGGCCACCTCCAGCTTTGGTCAACCCAAGTCTTGTAGGACGTGTGGCACGGGCGAGGGAGGGCTGAGCTGGGCACACGCGCATCCCGACAGCAGGAGATCAATGCTTTTGAGACTCGAGTCTTGTGTATCCGCACAAATGGACTGCAGGAGAGGAACATTACACAGGGAAAGATTTGAAGGCTGTCTGCTGAGCAAAGCCTTTTTCTCGTGGCAGGAACAACCTCCTGTATGCTGGCATTGTTCCTGCCTACCTCTTTTTTTCTGAATGGTCCTTATGGATAATACCCCAAATCTAGGCAATCTTTTCAAACACATTCGGCTCCCACCTGTGCCACTCAAGAGAGCTTTTTTGTTTGGAAAGAGGTTACCACTGCCGTCATCACCTGGACACCACCAGGCTTGGGGGTTATTCTAACGTCCAGGTTTCAAATAGTCAGGCTCCTGCGAAATGAGCTCATGGTCTGCTTAAAAAATGCCAGAGGGGTATTATATCAACTTCTTTTTATGAATCTGGGCTAGGTGAATTTTGCTGCCTCCTGGTATTGCCAGTCCTCAAGCTCTGGATCTGCAGCACACATCATGTCTCTAAATGCACGTTGTTAAACAGTTTACTTGAGTCTGTGTGTTTCTATTTTCTCTGTCATAAGTGCATTAGCCCACCTCACAGGATTGTACAGTGCATGACTGATTATAATTTTCACATAAAAAGCGCTAAACTTGCACAAAGTGTTTTTGTGAAGGCAATAAGAACCAGATCCTTCCCTGGCCAAAGGTTCTTTTGCTTTGTTGAGGTTAGTGGATTTGTCACTTAAAAAAAAAATATTAAAAAAAACTGAGCCTGAGGTATGCATGAGAAACTACTCGGTCTGAGTGGGGGAAAGCACAGCAGCAGGCGCTGGTCCCCTCCTCAGTCATTCCTGAGGCACCGAAGCCCTGTGCCGTGCCATGAGCTACACGTTTTCCTAGGAGCCTGCAAGGTGAGGCAAAGGACGCTGCATTTAAAGTGCCACATCATTTCTCCAAGGTTGTTTATTTATCAGACATCTGCCTCCGATATAATTAATGTCGCCCTCTGCTAGCAGTTCTGTGGAGAAGGGGTTCGGTCGCGTGCTGGGGAAGCCATAAGTTGAAAGTCTCGGCAGACGGCAGTGAATAATGAAACAAGCGGGTCGTTCTTCACACCCACAGTGGGGTCTGTGGGAGATGCTGAGCTCTGCAGGTGGCATTGTCCCCCATACGTGTTGCTGTCATTTTCTTCTCATGTGAGTCTCCCAAAGATGAATGACAATTCAGGATGGGAGGTGGCATGCAGACACTGCTCCAAGGGAAAAGCTGAAAAAGTCTGTCTCAAATCAGGGTGAGGAGGACCTTGGATCATCTTGCACTGACTCTGCTGTAGCTCCAGTCATTTCCAGAGTCCCTCCAGCTCTTCAGCCCTCTGTAACTTCATGAAAAGAAACCAGAATGGGCTTGAGTACACAGATACGAAATGTTGGCACTAGAGCCATGGGAAACTTGAGCTGCTGCTGCTGCTGTTGACCTTGGCCAAATAGCAGCGTTGTGTCATGGTGAGCTGGCAGGAGGTGCTGCAGAGCCCATGGCCCTGCAGCCTGCTCTCAAGCAGCCTTATGAGATCTTGGGGAAATGCTGGGGTGTTTTGTGCCACAGAAGTGCAACTGCAGACCTAAAAGTGGCTGTGGTGGTTCTGGCAGTGGGCAAAGCTCAGGTCACCTTTATGGACTGAGAGACAGATGAGGGAGAAGGAAAAACATCAAAGCTCTGATTGCATGACGCATCCCTGTCTCGTCTCTGTGAGTGGTTTTTTGTTGTTGCTTCTAGTTTTTAGCAGCTCTAGACTGAATTTGGCAGAACTTTCCTCATCCATCTCTGCAGAGTCAGTTTGGCAACTTATTTTCTGTTTTCATTTGGGGTTTTCCACTTTGTCTTGGGGCTTCCCCAGGTCTGTAATTCCTTGCAGGAAAGTAGGGCAGTTGGTATCTCCTCTGCCAACACAATATGCAGAGGATCTCGCAGGTGTCCCTGTGCAGATCTGCTGGGCACAGCAGGAGGATGAGATGCTCAGAGGTGTCTGCTCGCAGCAGGGACACAATATTTCATCTCCACCAATTCTTAGAGGACCATCCCCCGGATATTGATGGGAGATGTTTAGCTTCAAATTAATCCAAACTTCCAATCAATGGGGTAAGATCAATGAGTTCAGGATAAACTGTCCTAAAACAACTACAAGCTGGTTCACTGTACCAAATGACCTTGTTTCAGCTGCCAGAAGTGTGAGAATATGGGAAGCACTGGGGGTTTGGGATGAACATGGTAGGATCCCTTTGGATCTGGCCAGGAGAGTCAGACCAAAGAGCTGCCACAGATGGGGCAGGCTCCTTTTGCATGGGGCCTCATGCTGAGGCTCTGCAGCTTATCATCAGGCACCCAAGAGCGTGCCTACAGCAAAAATGTCCTTCCTGGAGGTATTTCTGTGGATGTGGGAGAAGGACCGATCCAGCTTATTATGGGGGATGAAAGCTATTAATGTAGGTTGCCATGGTGAGAAATTAAAATCTTCCCACACGTCCCGTTCCTGCACCGCAGCAGGTGCCCTGTACAGCAGATGTTTGGCACACCACATGCACAGGAGCAGCTTTTGTGCACAGGAGAAACCCACGACGTGGTTTCACCTCTAGCTGTCTTGGTCAATGAAAACAGTCCCTGGCTTGAGCTTAAATGATGCTTTTCGTGCTATTTTGTGCAGCACAGAGGAGCTGCAGGGTACAGGTTGTAATCTGTGGATGCTTACTGTCTTGGAGAATGACATATATTGTTCATAACTGTTGTAAAATGCATCAGATAATTGCTTTAAAGAAAAAAACCCCTCCGAGGAAGGACATGAGCCTTGTCTGGTACCAAGCAGAGGCCGGGCAGCTGCCTGTGCTGCAGGTGCAGCCTCTGGTACCCGCAGGAGGTGTTTAACGGGCGACGTCTCCCAGGTCCCCCAGCCTTTCAGTCTCGGTGCCCAAGGCTGCGGGTCTCGCCTGTAACAGTGGAGCACAAATGGCATGAAGTTTTCATTCCTCTGCTTCATCATGTCTGTGGGAAGCCCTGCGATCCGGGGCATCGAGGTCAGAGCTCTGCGTGCTGGAGCAAAGATCTGCTCTTGGGTCCATCACCTGAGAGGGTCCATCTGGCACTGTTTGTATCAGGTACGGGGTATCCTGGCCAGCCGGGATCTGGAAGATGATCAGTTCATCCCCAAAGAGAACATGCAAGATCTGCCATGTCCTAGTTCTGGCTTTACCGTGACTCACCAGGCTGCTTCTTGCTGGGCTTCTCCATTTCAACCCTGGGAAAAAACAGTGCCTGCCTTTGCTTTTACACTTTTTTTTTTTGTCTGTGGATTTCTCTGTAGTTGCCCCTATTTTAGTTGTCTAAAGAGGTTGGGAGGAAATGTGGGCGATGGCTCCTGCATTTCTCAAGGGAAATCTTTGACCTGAAGCTCGTGCAGCCTCTTGTGCATCTCTGAATAGCAAGTTGTGAGCCCAGATTTGGTCAGAAAGCTGGAGATCCAGCGGGTGAGCACTACGGCTGCGGAGGGCTGGTTACCCGGGCAGCAGCCAGCACTCAAATTGTTTAGAGAGGAGGGAGCTGGTGGGACCGACAGGAGCGAAGCCACTGTCCTGTTACCCACGGCACCGCTCGCACTGAGCTGTGGCTTAGGCGAGTCGCTGCAAGGTATTGATTGTCAAAGGAACAAAAGCAAAGCACGAGTAAAGTGCAATAATCATGTGAGAGGAGAGAAACTAGAGAAGTACACCACAGGTTCACTTAACTCCTACTTGGTCGATAAGCTGCTTATTGAAACGCATTATTCTTCTGTTCCTGATTCCCAGAAGTGTCTGAGCTGCCTGGAAGACCATAACAAAACAGGCTGCCTCCTATGTCTGCCATTGATTTTAATGGCGAAGGACAGAGCGCTGTGTAATAAAGTGTAAAAAGACGATTCCCCCAAAATGAATAGTACAATGGTGTAACAAAGATGGTGATCATCACGCAGTTGTTTCATATTCTTGTCTTTGCACAAAGAGCATCTGGCTGGCTTCTTGACGTCGCCGTCCCTTTTTCACATCTGCGAGGCTAACTTAGGGCTATACCTGAAGAAACCACACTGGAAGGCGGGCTGTTCCCCATACAGAGAGGAAAATAAGATCATTTAGTTTTTGTTTCATTACTCTAATATTCTACTACTTAGACTATTCACAATTTAAGAGCAGGTATTTCCTTTTCCACTCTGTTATTCAAAATAAGAGCTCCTGTTAAAACTGTGAAATACAGGTTTCTTTTGGATTTACTAGCTAAACAAAACATAATGGTTTGGATGAACCTTTTTTATCCCCCCAGATAAATGAAAAAAAAGTAGTTACAGAGTTACCAAAAATGTCTCATTTAATGACAAATGAAGTGTTTCAGTTTGGGGAATGGAAAGGAACAGCAGTGAGAACATTAAGTTAAATTTAGGTAAATATAAAAAAGAAGAACTAAAAATATTGTGCCTAGAAAACATTTGAACTGCACAATGGGTTTAAGAGTAGTGCTCATGTTGATGTTGGCATGAGTTTTTAGATTTCAGCACTACCCAGCCTGGGGTTTGGTTTTTTTTTTTCAAATAGCTCCTTTACCCAAAAGAATTTGCATGGCCTTAGCCATAATATAGCAAATATTAAAATCTGATTTTAAAAAAAAAATCACTATAAAAAAGTAAGATCTCAAGTACATACAGAGACAAGATGGATTCTACTTTCATTGATGGCTGAGGGGTCTCTTTTTTTGACACATTGTTTCAAAATGATCTTGATTAGAAAGAAAAATGCCTAATTCAGCCAAACAGGGTGCAGCAGCAGAAAAAAACACTGTATTGTTTTAACTTGGTGGTTCCCCTAGCCCAGCCAAAGATGCTGTTCTTTGCCATAAGGCTGTAAGATTGGACAGAAAATGAGGAAAATATGATCAGGGCAGCCTAACGTGCATGAGTCCAGCGTCGGGTGGGAACTGACGTGGTGCCAAACCCCATCTTACACCACTTTGGTCGTGCTGTGCTGACGGCATGGAAATCCCCGGTTACAGGAGTGCCTCGGCCATCAGAGCTGCTTCTGCCTTTGTGAAATCCAGGAGGGATTTATAACGTCCCCTCGTAAGACCAGGTTGTTATTTGCTGCAGCCCTGACCCCCAGCACGGTGCAGTCCTCGAGCAGGCGCGGGTGATGCCGGGTTCGGCGTTCCGCCCGCCGATGCCTGGCCATGCCGGCTCTGCCTGGGCACTGGGGAAAGCGCTGCAGCCCCCGTGCCTGCAGCCGCTCCCTTATCGATAGCCACCACCGTCGGCTGCCCAGGCTTGTTAGTGCCGTAGCGATCCTGCCCCAGAGGGCAGGTCCTCCTGCCGAAAGGCAGCCCTGAGATCGTCACAGCAGTGACTTTTTTTTCCCCACATTACTGTACTTAGCCAGAAGTTGATGCATGTAACCCCAGCGTTAAAACCTTCCTGGATGTTTGCTCAGTTCCTTGCTCCCCCGGCCATTTACAACCAGGTATGCCCTGTCCACACAGGCCAGGACAGCTGCTACTTGAATCTCTTCCCAAGGATGCTTCTTCAAACCCATTTCACGATGCTTGGCCCTTTGCCAGCGTTGATGGATGCAACGTCCCAGCTTACTGGAAATTCAGTGAGTCAAAGCACGGAGACTGAGCAGCCAAAGGCAGAGCAGTTGGCTCGAGTGCCCACCGCTGCCTGCAGCAGAGCTGAGAGCATCTCCAAGCCTCATCACCTACAGCAGCCCCCAGATTTCTAGCTGGCTTAAATTAGAAGACCAAGGCAGCAGGGTCTCAGCTTCTGGTGTTGCACTGTTTGGAGGAGAACTTGAGGAGTGAGGGTTGGGGTTACACTCTTGTCCCCTTCTTGCACCTGAGGATGTTTCCAAAAGCAGTTGGATGCCCCAAAGTCTTGGTGGTGTTGAGGGCATCTAATGTGCTTGCACCTCTGGCTCCCAGGCGTGAGCACCGACATCTCTTGAGAGTTTTGGTCAGTCCATTCCATGTTTATAAACTGTTTTGAAGAGTTTAAACCCACGTGGAGGTACAGCACTAACCTAAAGTCTGGCAAAAGCTGGGAAGCACAGTGCACTGGTTTAGGGCCGTGGCCTCACACGGCCACCTGCATTTTGGAAAAGGTCAGGGTGCAGTTTCAGAGCTGCTGCAAGGTCCTTCATCCCAAGAAGCCCCAAGGCAGCAGGGCACATGTACACCTTACTTTTAGCAAGAGCTGGACATCCACAGACCCTCCTCCTCCTCGCAGACGGGACTCTTGAGTGGAGCTGATGATCAAACATCATGCAACCTCTTAGTTCACCTGGGTTTCTAATTTCCTGGAAACCCTTCAGGGCTTTCTTTTCTGAAAGCTTACCAGCAATGCTGCCAATCGGATGACATTTTTTCATCCTAAAACCTCACCAGACACAGATGGAGCTGGTCTGCCCACGGCCGAGCACAAGGTGTCAGCTGAAAAAAGACGCGCGGGAGCGTGGGCAGGCAGCGAGGCTGAGGCAAAATCATGGTGAATTGAACTTTTTTCCTCCTCTCTGCCTCTCTCCAGGTTTGTGTCCCACCACCCCCACCTCCCCGGAGGCTGGTGTCACCCACAATAGCTTACTGTTGAAAAGAAGGTGGATAGGTAAAGGAGAGAAGGTATAATTATGGGTGGAATCTGGGATTTTTTTTTTATCAGATTGTGACACTGTCGAACGCTTTCTGCACAAAGTATACTGTTGAAAAGGCAACGATTGTGCCTTTCCCACCACCATTATCAAAGCTCCAGTCAGTCAAATCCTCCCTGTTATTAAATGCTGCTCTGCAAGTCTGCATTGTGAAGCTGAAGGATATAATCACAGGTGCCAGACATGGGGAGAGAGCTGATCCAAAGGTGTGAAAAAAAGAAAACACAAAGATGAGCTGAATAAAAACACATAAATGAGGTGTAAAAAATCAGATTACAGGGGGCAGAGAAGGTGGGAGTAAAATGAAGCAGAAAAAAAATCCATTACTTAGGCTTCTTTTCCCCCCCTTTTGTTAATATAGAAGAAACAGGGAAAAAATGCAAGCCAGTGCACCAGCATATTTGCCAGTATCTGTCGGCCCTGCTCGAGACACGGAGGTGATTCAGGCACTTCTTGGCTGCTGCTGTCGGTGTCACGGGGCCATCGGCATCAGCCGCGGGGACCTGCAGAGCCCCTGCCTGCGCGCCAGGGCCCTGCCACCGGCCGGATCCGCGGTGGCTTCGGCAAAGCTTGGCACTGGCAGCATCCATCTGGATGGTCGGTGCCGTGTTCAGGGAGTTGGGTTGTCCAGACAGCACGGGAATTAGGAATTGTGTTCAAGCATTTGAAACTAAAAATATTAACACAGGCTTAGGCTCGAGGCAGAATATTTCCAAATTTTTTTGCCGGAGCGAATTAGAAAGGGGATTAGGTCTATCAGCTACTGTTTCCAGGGGACCGAAGGGCTGCACAGTGCCTTCAATGATAAAAAACCATGCTTTGGTTGTGAAGCCAAGACATAATTTGGAAACTAACTCCGACTGCTCTGGTCCAGTGATGTCAAGCTGGAAGGGTTTGCTGCTGCCGAACTTTTTGTTTCAGGGTGTTTTCAGACTCAGCCCTTGTTGAAGTGGACACATTCCTGTAGGAAATTTCTATTCTGATGAACTTGCACTTTTAGCAAACTTTCAAGCAGCATTAGCTCTGCGTTTGAAGACAGCTAATACACCACGAAACCCAGTCACCCTCATCTCTTTTCAGTGTGGATCTTCTCCAGCCGATTACTCACAGTCCCACGGGCGTCCCTCCGTGCTGCCTTTGTGCATTTTACAAAAACCTCTGTCTTTTAACCAGGAGCTTGACCCCAGTAAAACTGGAACCGGTTTCATTGCACACAGCCAGCCTTGTGCATCGCCTCCCCCAGCATAAGGGTACTTATTTTGGCTTAGGCTAAGCCTGTTTGTATTTGATGCCAATTAGGACAAAACATAGTAGTGCATCACGCAGCTGCTCTGCAATAGGTTTGCAAAATCCTTTGAAAAATAACACTCCGAGGTCAACTGGTGCAACTCTTAACAGAGAAAGCTGGGTAACTTTTTAGCTGGCTTATAGAAACATTCCCGGGTAGAAGATCTATTAACAGAAGAAGCAATAGGTCACCTTTTCCGTGCATAAAATGCCGACAGCGTATTAAAGGAGCTCACACACACAACCAGCCCTGCTCGCCGGGCAGGGGGCAGGGATGCAGTCACGCTTACAACATAGATAAACATAGATTTTGCTGCTCTGCCCCAAGGCATCTTGGAGATTTGGCCCTGTTGAGGTCAATAGGAATTTTTTTCTTTCAGATTTTTGTCTGGACTCTTCTCAGAGGTAAACTGAGCTCGGAGAAGTATGTATGATCTCACCAGAGGAATTTCACAGCAATGTTTGCTGGCCTTTTTTACGCATGAGGATAGGTGTAATGATTGTACGGCTTCCTTCTGCCTTTCATACCCACCAGTACACCCTTTCTTGCAAACTTTTTTTTTTGTTGTTACTCCGAATTTCAGTGGTTCAGAGCATCACTTGTAAACCGAGCAGCACATGCATTGGGTAAGGTTAATTCTGAACATGGCGGGTCATCTCTCAAGCTAACATGACCTTGGTTCAGATTCTACTATATTTCAGTTGTTATGGATTTTCAGTGCCTCTTTTCTGAAAGGGAACCTCTGAAATGAAATAATATGAGGTGCTATAGATCTGTTTGCTGGCAAGGTTATCACAAAGGCAGGCAGGACAGTTTGCCTCTGAGAAGATGCACTATAAAGCCTCCAAGGTCTTCCCATAAAGTCTGTGAAATACTACCGCCATAGACATGCGCCATTGATGTTTAGGGTCAAGTTTTCAAACTGACCCTCAGACCAGCTGAAATATGCAGCTTTATTATCGTGTGATCGCTCTATCGTTCAGGCGAGCGATGCGTGAAAGCCCAAGCAGCCCATGCGCAGTGAACTGGCATGCGCGGGGAAGACTCTCTGCCCAAGACAGCGTTTCAAGGACACGCTAAAGACTTACTTGTCTGCCTACAATTTACCACTGATTTTCTGCTCTCAGCTGCAGAGAAGCAGCTACGGACTCAACGTGGGAGAGGCAGAGGTGATCTGGCACAGAAACCAGGTGCCACCCTGGGGAGAAGTGCATGGTGAAGGAGATGGCAGTGAGCAGCTCGTGTTTGTAGCAGCGCTGGAAATCAGGCACTACGGAAAAGAGGGGAGAACCTGCAAACACGCAAAGCCCGAGTCACAACAAAATAATGTGCATAGCTAGGCTGGTTTTGTAATTTTCAAGTGACAAATGGGATTATATCCAAGTTCACAATGGACTGACATAAACCATACACTCATGACTGATGGAGCAAAATGATTGATTTTTTTTGTCCAGTTCCAAAATATGTTGCTTTTGGGGCATTTTCTTGATGTTATTTGCAGATTCAGCAGGTTGGCTGATGAGGTGAAAAGAATTGTCCAGCTAGTGCTTGCTTGGCAAGATTTACCTGACCTTCTGGGAGATAAAGCAAGAGGAAACCGCAGTATCGACATTTGTTGGTGGATGTCTACAGCCACATGGTTAAACTGCATGGCACAGCTCTTGGTATAACAAGGGAGAAAAATCCAACACAGCTTTTGTTTCAGGTGCAGACTTCTGCTATTTAAAACAGAAATCTTTTTTCACTACAAGCAATATAGAGTCCATGTCAAATCTTTAGGTCTGACTGTGCTTAGTGGAGATCAGTATAGGCATGCAAGGAACTTTTTTTTATCCCAGGGTGTTCGTGCTCATATACAGAAGACAGAAGTAGCCAAGATTTATACATTTCCTTTCAGGTGTCTACAGCTGCAGATTTCAATGAGAAAGCTCTTCACCAGCTTTAAAAAGAATAATGAAATAGTGTAGTGAGGGGCTGATTGCTGCTCCGTGGGGAACTCCTACTCACATTATAGACTATCTGCCTCACACGATAATGACAGACAAGTAGATGACCTTTCTATGCTAATGATTTGGCTCCTCGATGAATTCATCCTATGTGATGCAGGCAACTTGTCTTTACACAGTGATGGATCATGTCATGGGATCCCAGAGCTTGCGTGTGTTAGTTAATGTTCTGTCAACACAAGCCCTTGAGAGATCGTCCCAGATGTCCTGGATGACAATTAGGCTCTCTTGACTGAAAGAGATGATGCCTAGTGAATCTCCAGGAGCTGACGCACTTCCTGAAACACAGCTGGTCACATCCCAGCAGAAATCTTTCCTATGTTTGCTAGCTCACCTGGGGCTCAGAGCACGGAGTTCAAGTGCAACAGCAGAGTTAAAAATCTACAGTAAAATGAAGTGGAAAATATTGATCCAATTTAAGGAAGCATTACAAATGCCCAAATCATTGCATCCTAGCATTAACTAATTTTTAAATATCTAATGGTTTTATCTGCTCTGTTGCACTTCGTAATGACAAGTAAATGTGTTAGTGCACACAGCTACTCCACCGCAGACATTTTGCTTTCCTATACCAGATGCAGACCCTATATCTGCCCTATCTCACGCATCACAGCTCTGCAGTTAAGCACCATCTGAGGGAGAGCAGGAGTGGGGCGCACAGCTTATTTCCAACAGGATCTGGGTGCCCAGTGTTGTACCTGTCCTACCCAAGGGCCAGTCTCACGGCTGTGGTACCTCAGGGCAGCACCGCACACCTCCCTGGAGGGAAGCTGATTTAAAGCAAGCTGATCCTCAGCCCCGATACTACAGATTATGCCCATGTTTACATATTAGTTGAAGATGAAAATCAGAACAAGGGTGGTAGAAGACGTGATAGGAAATGTTTGATGTATAAAGACTTCCAACCTGGCACGTAACTGCTTTGCAAATGCTGCGGAGAAACCTTGTGTTTATAACCCGCAAGGGTGTCCTCTGGGGTTGGTGTCATAGAGGGTGGTGGGGAAAATGGACTCACATTGTGAAGCCAAACAGGTTCGGCCGATGCCCTGCCCATAACGCGCTCCTCTGATAGTCCCCTTTCACCGTGTGGAAATCAGCATCCACAGAATTACTGTCTCTTTTTTTTAATCACTCTCTCGCTGCATTTTGAAGAGGTTGTAATGAGATTAGCCCCCCTCATTGCTTTACAATATACATTTTTATCTGGGTGTATATTTAGAACAGGCATTTTAACTGCATAAAGGTGTCACAGTGAGGTTCAGGCCCTAATGTATGACATTATCTCCTCTGATGATTGCAGTTAGTACCAGGCTATGCAGCGAAAAGGCTGTTAACTGGCGTGCAGCGGTTGCTTGCCAAAATGAGATGCATTCACCTGGTAAATGCAGGCAGCAGTCTGCTCCATCAAGGTCAGATCCTCGGGTGCTGTGAACCAGTGTAGCTCTGTAAAACCAGTGGAGCAGTGCCAATGTACACCGGCTGGAAGCCCAGCCCAGGCACGGGCGACGGCGATGCTGCATGGATGGGATTCCTCCTGCAGCCAAAGCTGCGAAGGCTGATGGCTCTTTTTTACATCCACTCAGCAGATTTAAATGAGGCACTAGTGAAAATCATGGAACCAGCTGGAATTTACGCTGGATGATTTCTAGCTTGAGCGTTTCTGAAACTCTGGTTTCAACATAATTGTTCATACTATGGCTGCGAATGTTTTTCTTTGATCGGGTGATGTGGACAGGGAGAAAAGCTCCAGGCTTGTTCTCAAGACCCTGATGGGTTCGGGCTTGCGGGCAGATCCCGGGGCCGCAGCATCCCCCTGCCCTGGGTCCCGCAGTGTGGTGTCTGCCCCCCCCAGCCCCGCCGGCTCTCGGGTCCCAGCATCTCCCCATGCCACCATCCCTGCTGCCTGTAACAGGCGGCTCTCCGGCAAGCGCGTGAGCTCTCTGGCATGCCTTATCAAACAGAAAACAACTGCCAAAGGCTGATTAGCATCACGTAATTAAGAACCAAACCTACCCCCAGCAGTCACTAGTGGGGTGGTGTAGGTGGGCTCTTCTGCTCTCTTCACTCTCACACGAGCTGCAAAGCCCACTGGCCACACAAAGGGCTTGATTCACCCAAACCCTCTTTAGATATTATGTCGAAAGCTTACAGAGTTGGTTGGCTTTTTGTTTTGATAGACCAGGAAAATCCAGAAGATTTTTTTTTCTGCCTCCCAGATACAGTAAGATGTATGAAACCCTGGTTTCCCTTGTAGGTAAATGATCAATCTTTGCTCTGTTCCTAGGGACTTTGCACAGCTTAGAGAAAAGGAAGCATTATGTGGCAAAAGCAACACTTCAAACAGGTCTGCGTGAGCGTTGGGAAGCGCTGGGCTTGGGAGATGAACAGTCACTCATTGCAGCTATTTCAAAACAAATACAAGAACTAATGGTAGGGAAACATCACCTAACAGGAGTGGATATTCACACCTCTCAGGAGCTAAAAAGCTCCTACCACCAAGCCCTGAGGTAGGAATGAACCAAGAGCGGAGGTCAAAATGGTCAAAAATGAGTTTACTGCTTCAGGTTGTGTTTAGAGCTCGTCCAGACCCATAATGGGACAGGTAGGTAAGCGCTTCTCAAGATTCAGTGTCTTCAGCCCAAAGCTGAAAGTCGTCATTGTTAAAAAATATTGTCATTACAATAGTCAAATGTAGTCATTAGGTTTTCTGAGAGAACAGATTCAACAGCTCTTGAAGAACCAAAAGTACTAAAAATGCCAGAAAAGTTTTCTAGGGTTTTTTTTTCCCAGAAGTTTGGGGAGAATATTTTAAAAATCAAGGAAATCATGTGTATTATATTGATAATTTCATTTGTTCAGAAATATATTTCAGTCCAGATGAAACAGTAACCACTTTGTAGAAGGATGGGGTGTGCAAAATATTTGTTACCCCCCATAAGTTTTGTGCAGCCCTTGGTCTTGTCAGCCCGGACCCAGGACCGAAGAATACGGAAACTGCTTCTGTTTCAGATTTGAGCCACAACAGAAGGACTTTTGTGCCCAACATCTTGTCTCCAGCTCTGCTAGCAGGTCTAAAAAAAAATCTCACCTTTCTGATGGAAATTGTGGTATTTTCTAAATGATGCCACACCTGTTTAACTGAGGGCATGATGTTTAAACCAATTAGTTCCATTTACAGAGGAAACCATGCTCTTATTCCTCTTTGAAATAGCTTGTTTTCATTGAATTAAGAACTAAATCCTTATTAATACACTTATTAAAGGTTCTGACTGCCTGCATAAGCCAAGCCAGTTCAGTCAGCTGCCCCATGCAGCCCATCAGGAACCACCTCATCCCTAAACTTGTCTGACACTTGTTTGACGCGGTGTAACTTAACCTTCCAGCCTCATACCCCCTTTTTTCTCTCTCTCTGGTGAGCGCTGATCAGGGTGGAGCAGCACCAGCAGTGCCTGGAGCCAGCTGTGTTGCAATCACACCCTCATGCAGCACAGCTGGCTGTGGGGCAGAGCCCTTAAATAGGGGCTGCAGCAGCCTGGTCTAGTACTATGAGGAGCTTGGAGCTACGAGGTGGGGGGAGTGGAGTTGCAGCAACCTCTGGAGATGCCAGGTAGGGACCCTGCGGAAGTCTGATATTCGGTCTTAAAATAGCATGAGCAAGCCGAGGTGATGCCTGGGCATGTTTCTGTCTCGGCGGCCTTGCTGAAGCTGCCTTCTCGCTGCCATGGTGCACCCAGGGAAGGCAGACTTCCCTTTGGTTTGTGCTACTTTGGTTTTCTACAGGACTTTCTGTAAAGGGTTTCAATTTGTTAGCTCCTTTAGGAGAAGTGCCCTTGGCTCTCTGAGATTCCTTTTACCCTTGCAAGGGAGCAGTGATCTGCTCAGGCTGTAACGAGCTGCTAGGAGCCTGTGTGGGTACATCAAATCTTGAACAGTTTCCCTGGTGAATGAATTGGATGTGATGGCTGTGGTCTGTCTTGCAGTCTAATGGGTGAAAAACCACTCCAGGCAAAGTTATTGTTGGCACTATTTGCTGTTTATGTTACAGCCTAGCTATTGTGTTTTATAGCCAGGGAAACTGAGGCACGGAGGTCTTAACAGAAGTAATGCGATGCTGTTTGCTGGGTTTGTTATTAATTAACCATTCCTTATAATGCCTCAGTAAGTACTCTCAGGAATGAGAGAGTTGCAGAAAAAATATTAATATGTTTTCTAAGGATTGTTGTTGAAAGCTGGAGTATACTTCAGGCCTCGTAGTCATGAGTGCTGAAGCACAGTAGAGATAGCGTGGCAAGCTTCTCAGAGGATACAGCAATGCAAACCTATATTCCATGTTATGGGGTCATCTAAAGGACCAGTCATACCAAATATGATCAAAAATTAGATTTCTCTGGTGGAAAAAATTTGATCTGGCATTTTTCACAGTCTGGGTGTCTTTCCTTTGAAAGACTCCTTTGTTCTGCAGGTCTCGGGATGAAATTAAATTGCAGCTCATGTAAATACAGATTTTTTTTTTTTTTTTTTTTTTTTTTGACTGGCTGGGACTCAATCCTGTATCTTGTAGCTACTTGTGTGTCCTTCCTCCACATACATACACTGTGTTAAACTTCCCCCCCTCCAAACTGAGGAAGGCCGGGGCATTTGTTACTTCTCTGGAACCTTGCGAGAGAAATCAGAAGATGAGTAGGGATCCTCACAGCTCTGGCGTGGGGCAACCCTCAGCTTCACAAACGTGGCAGCGACTTGTGGACCTCAGGGCTTTGGGTATTGCCGCAGCTGGTGGAGCGAGCGCGTGTGCAGTGTTTCGACTCTGAATTGTTCAGGAACCATTTCTGACTCGGGGTTTTTCATTGTAATTCTTCTTCGGGCACTTTGGCTGGGAAGCTACCATCAATGGGTGGTTCCTGACGTCCTCTTCGAGTGCTTCATGTTTGTAATTCAGTCTTTCATGGTCTGCGTCTGGTCACCAAAGTCATACAGTGTCACTCTTACTTCCACATTGCTTTAAATTAAGGAGCAATGAGTAACAGACTGAAATTTGGGGTGAATATTAATTCATGCTGACTTGTGTGAAGCTTTTGGGAATTGTAAACACTTCCCAAATGCCCTGTGGTTTTCCAAATGCTTGTGAGTCACAGCCAACCACTTTCATTCATTAAAAATATTTACAAGATTAGACTTTTAACTATTTAATCAGCTCTGTGAGGGCTGGAATTCTGCTTTCTGACTGAAGTTGCTAGAAATATTCACACTAATTTCACTGGGATGTGGATCTGGCCAGAGTTTCTATAACAGCATGTAATTATATATAAATATATAAAATGCAAAATGTATTAACTCAGAATCTTCCAAAATTAAAAGCAAATGCCCAATTAAGATGAAAAAAGACCTGGCCTGAAATTTGCCCGTGAGACCCTCAAGCCAATGTAGTTCTGGCTACAGATGTATCTTTTCCTGAGACAGAGGAACATTTTATGTCGGGTTCTTTCCCACCATCCCCAACAGGATCTGCTGGAAATTGTTCAAAGGATTGGAATTTGGGAATAACTCTTAGAGGAGATGGATTAGCAGGCAGGCAGTTGGTGAGAAGGTCGAAAAGACAACATATTGCATTGCTTTATGTGTACTGCCTTTCTCAGCTGAGCATCTACATGTGTATCTGTTATATAGCAGTGTATTATATGTATGCATTCCTGCTGTAGGAGAACTCTCTCTTCTGTTGTGTGGCTACACACATCTCTTACCAGCTTCTGTCAATGAACTACTATAACCACAGGCAATTAGTAAGACTGACTGACACTGGGATTTTTTTTTTTTCTAATGATGGTATGCTCAAAACTGGAGTACTTGGGCTTGAATGAGGCTGGCGAGACAGATGCGGGCAGAGGAGGGGTAACTGATGAACCACTGGAGGCTGTGCCCCCCCTTGTGCTGGCTCCCAGTGCCAGGGAGCAGTGCTGCCGCTGGTCCCTGCGCAGGGTGATGCCCTGTGCTGGGGTTTGGGCAGGGAAGCGATGGAGCTGCTTGCTCGCAGGAAGGGTTAGTGCTGCCTTTGGTGCCTTAAGTCCTTGGAGTAATCAAGGCCTGACACAACTGCGGACAGCGTAGGGAAGGTGCCTTGCTTGTCACTGCACAGCAGTTCATTGTCACCCTGTCAGGCTGCGCAGGGGCTGCTGTCCTCTCTCCAAATCCTCACCTGGTGCTGCAGCAGCAAAGCTCATCCCATTTGGGCAAAGAGCAAGCTCACGAGTTCTGTTTTATTGAAACCATCAGGCTTGGCTAAAATCGCCGGTCTCAGAGCAAAGCCAATGACTTCATCCTTGGAGCTGCCTCCACATAACCTTTGCTTTCACAGATCTATTAGGAAGCTCCCTGGGAAGGAAAGCCCAGCTGCCAAATAAATCACACCTTCCCGGCAGAGAAGTGTGAGATGCTCAACAGGAACCTGAGCTGCCTGCAAGGAGAGAGACAGGGGATCTTCTGCAGAGATTTTTCAAGCTTGTCCAGGCGCCAGCAGGGCCAGATCCTCTGCCACAGTGTGTTGATGTAAAGGCACCGGTTCCTGTGGAGTTTTGTTGCTCTGCTCCCAGTGAGGATTTGGCTAGAGCCTGTGTGTGGTAGGTAGGAAGGAGCCTGTAGTCAACTGTGCGACTTTTTATTTTTCTTTCTAATTAAAAGCAGATATATATTTTTAAAATATTTGCAGTGGGAAACTATAACTTAGTTTTAGAATTTCCCATTTAATACTCCCCTAATGCCTGTGAAAAGCTTTGAGTTGCAGTCCACGATTTGAACCTTTACAGGCAATTAGCTGGAGAAGGACCTGGAGAAATGGAGGTACCGGTTTGCAGGGTTTGTGGTAGGATGATATGGGGAAGAGAAAACCTACAGACTGAAACTTTGCTGTAAGGCAGAGGGGAGAAAATCCTCCGTTATCTCATTTCTCTAAAGGTGCTTGAACATCAGTGTTGCATGATCCAGGGGTCATGTCAGTAACCCATAATTCAGACCTGATCGGACCAGAAGTCAGATTTCCACATCTGTATCTCTAGTGCACCTCTGGTGTCCTCTGCATTTCATCTGCTGGCTCTAACAGAGCCGACACTGAGAAAAGGGACTTGGGGACCTGAGGCTTCCCCCCAAGCCCTGCCTTTGTGGCCCAGCCCCAGCAAGGATGGAAATGGTCATGAAGGTGATGCCATCTGCCCAGAAGGTGCTGTTCAAAGGTGTCCTTTCTGGAGGACAGAGCAGGGTTTAAATCCCTATTGCTGTGCCCACAGAGCAAGGGCTTGGCTGGGAATACATGGGTGGTTTGACATCTGTCTCCCCCTGAGAGGAGACTAGGGGGAGAAAAATGATATGTGAAATTTTTCTTATATGTGCATCATTCAAGGCTTGTTTCAGAGGGGTTTGGGCAGTGGGATGAGACATTCAGACCTGGGGCCTCTATTTAAACAGACTGTTTTTTTTTGCCTAAGAACAAGGATGTTGCCTAATCAGGTTTCTAGTCCAGGTTTTTTCCTTGAAGACTTGCAATCTCTAGCTACTTCAGAAGAAGACACAAAAACTGAATAAGCTGATTCTGTGAATTACTGGGTTTTATATTGCTCACCCCAGCTCTAGTAGAAAACTTTATTGCTTTTGTATCAAAAATGGGAACAGATTCTGGCTCCCACAGTTACCATTGGCTCAGATGTTTCATCTCTGTGAACTGTCTCCTAAAACCTTTCCCCTTCTTTGGGCTTTCTCCATGCCTGGTTTTGCCCCCTTTTGTGTGAGGCCTTTCTACTGCCACAGCAGAAAATGAATAGGAGGCTTGTGTTTAATTCTTCAAGGGAAAGTATTTCAGTCTACCTAGCTGTGATCCAAAAGTGCTTATAGTGTCCAAAGATTGCAAATGAGAGGTGAACAAGGGGAAAGAAAGGGTTATCTCTGCTGTTGAACATAGCTAAGACCAGTAGGTATTTGGGCAGTTCAACATCATGTTTGTCTTGGCATTAGGGATTTGATGCTGAAGCCACAACCATTTTCCATGACTTTGTGTGCAACTCCTGTCAGGGGTGGGAGGTTGGGATGCCCCCAGCACTACAGCAGATGCTTGCTGATTAATGGCACCCAGGTGAAATCAAGGCTACCTGAGATGGTCCATAGGCTCTTCATCAACCTGCAGCTGTTTTGCAATGAATGTGTCACAGCAACAATAGAAGCAACATGGACATACTCTCACAGCTGAAATGGTGACTTGTCCCGCTGCTCATAGGTCTTCCTTGCAAGTCTGCTGTACAAAGCTTCCAATTTATGTGCTGCAGCCATGCTGTCAAGGTATAAGTAATCACTTTCATACTTACTGAGCTGCATGGTCACCAAGGTGTAATATCTGATGTGACAGATGTCTGCTTTCTTCCAGAGCTTACGGCATTGTATTATTGCTGTTATTTGCTCTGGCTCCATGCTGCCAGGGAGTGGAGGAGGGGAAAGTATTCATGCTGCCTGCTGAATGAATAGCACCTACCGTCTTCCTTTGGCTTTGGGGGGTCTATTTGAAGTGCTTGAATAATACCCAGTACTTGCAGATCCAGCATATCTCCTCAAACAAAATTGCGTCTCCTGCAGTGGAAATTTCTGGTTTATTCAGCTAGCCTATATCCAACCACAGCGGCATTCAGATGAGGGAGACGTGTTTCTCAAATGTCCCTGTGCCTGTACAATGCTGCAGAAGATGAAACAACCTGTGAGTAAGATGAGGACCATACCTTCTGAGGAAGTCTTTCACGAATACGACATGCTTTACCTTTGCTTTAGCTGCCAGTGCTTGGGGACCAAGCAGGGAGCTGTGCCTCCCATGTTCAGCAGTAGTTCATGTGCAGAGTTTGCTGCTTTAGCTTGCTTGATGGAGAGAGTGAGATGGTGCTTCTGACTTTGTTCCAGTGTTGCTGCCTCCTTTTTGCTTTTGAAAAAGTGCTATGTAGCCTTAAACTTCCACTTCGATACCCTCCAGGAAGCCTGGCTTAACGCCTCATCTGAAGGACATGATATGAGTCACTAAAAAACATTTTTTAAAAGTCTGGAGGTGACCTATGGGGCTCCAGCAGACTGGTTCCTGCATAGCAGCAAGCAGCCAAGTTGTACCTGCCACGTCCGAGCTGGCAAGCCTCTTGAAATGGAGGTTCTGCCCTCAGAGGAGAGGACTTGGCTGAAGCTGAACTTTTTCACCAAGCTCCCAGGGGAGCTGCTGGGAAGTGAGCTATGGGGACAGTCGTGGTTCAGACTGCCTAAATTCAATCCAGACCCTGAGCCCAATGCTTTCTGCTGACAGCTCTTAAGCAGCCCCTGGTTGGTACTTCAAGCTTCAGAAGTGCTGAACTCTCTAATCTTTGATGGCCCTACGTGCACAGAAAGCATTTGAGCTGTCTACAGCAAGACCCAAGATCTGCAGACAGCGTAACTGGGGAAAGACTGGAGACCCATGGCCTGGCCTCCCACACCCCAGGTGGGTCACAGACCTGATCTGCTGGTGCAGATGGCCACCCAAGTGCTCGCTGCATTGGTGTGATTAGTAGCAACAATTCAAGGCCCCAGAAGAGCTGCTCTGGAGGTGGCTTGGTCCCTTTGTATATAGTCACTGCTGGGATCACAGCTGTCAGACCAGTTTTAAAAACTCCTCTGCCCTTTACTGTGGGTGATGTCACCTGGGAGCTGGACACCCATCAGTGTCTCAGTTGGTGGCTCCCCATCTCCCCCTTGCAGTGCTCAGACCCACACCTGGAAGTCCCTGTCCCCTCCCCAGCGCTACCACCCACAGCATTATCAGCATAGCCCTGATGCAAGGGATAAGTCAACATTTCCTGTCACTTTGCTATATGGTGAGCCACAGACCAAGTTTTGGCAGGAATTTGGGCTTTAAAACCTCCAGGAGAGTGGGGCTATCATAAAAGATGTATCCCCCTTGATGAGTCCATGATTCAGTCATTAAAGCTAGAGGATGGAAAAAGAAATGCCAGCTCAGGGGTGTAATTTGGCTCTGTGGAGATACCTAAGCCTTGTCTGTGCTAATACTTGTAGTAATGGGTATTAAATTGGCTCATGTAGACATGGCCCTGAAGGGCAAGAAAACAACTTCACATCTCCTTTTTAACATTTCTCTCCTCTCAAGTCAACCTTTTTTCAGACTTCAGGTGCAGTGCGTCTTTACTGCTGTTTATGTTCTGCTGTTGCCTGGAGGTCCTCACTCGCATGGCAGCCTGCTGTGCCAGGAGCTGTGCACATGTTTAGGGAGGAAGACTTACAGGGAAGGGTTTAAAATCTGTGGACAGAACAGGAAAAGGAAGCATTTTTTCACTTCACAAAGTGAGGGGCTGGCTCAGGGTTGCAGGGGGTTAAATTCAGGTGGGACATGGCTGTGGTCCCTGGTGCTTCTCTATGGAGAGCTCTGCTTGGTGGTAGGACTTGCTGAATGAGAAGTAATTACTAAACCATTTAGTAATACGTGACCAATGCATGCATCTACCTCCCTGCTAGTGCTAGGTTAGTTCACATACCTGGCTATAAAATGCCTGACTTCATCCACCTGTGTTTCTGGAGTAGCCTCCCAGGGCAGAAAGAAAAGGCTTGCCTGTGCTATCTGTGGCCAGAGACAGAACATGAACCTGCCTCCCTGAAGCAAAATCTGGTGTTTTGCCACAAAAATCTCAGGAAACAGCTTTCCAATTGAGTGCATTCATTGCTGCTGCAATCTGGTCAGGGAGAGGCATCCACAGTGTCTGACTGGCAGGTGGGTCTTACAGTGCTATGGAGCAGCAATGGCCTGGCTTTGCTGTTTTTCAAGATGAAAAGGCTTTTATGCAGTCTTTTTGAATAACAAGTTACTATGTCACAAACTCTTGTCACCATCCAAGATAGCCTTTAAGAAACTAAACGCTTTGCCCATTGTCTTTGGAGGTAAAACAAAGTGGTGTTTTTCTACAACCTCTGAAAGAAAAAACTCTGAGTTGCTGAGGTGCTGCTTGAGTGGCATCTCGGATGAGAGCCTGCTTGCAAGCCTGGCTCCCCAGCAGTTCAGGAGCTGTGCATCTGATCAAGCTCTCTGTAGCATCAGATTAATACTGTCAAACGTAATGAAGGGAGGAAAAGATATCACTGAGTCAATAGGGCTAAGCTGGATCAAGCTGAGTCCAATTCAGAAGATGAGTGTGTCTGTCTCATGGTGGTCTTTTTGCATTTTGTGTTGTTTAAAAATGCATTATTCAAATCCTGATTCTTCCACAGTCCTCTCTTAGCAGGAGAAACAGGCCCCAGCTCTTTTGGTAGCATCCAGGGCTGAATATGCATCCATGTTAAAGGCATTTGCATCTGGAGTCCTGTTGTGCCCAGATTAGAAGGTCTCCAAAGCAAGATAGTCTCTTGGTCTGTCTTCTAGCTTGGGCCCATTTCCAAGGTAAATGCAAGTGTTTGCAGACAAGCTATGGAAATGAATGCCTTACCCACTCTGGGGAAGAGGAGAGACGTCTGGAGAAATATTATTACAAATTCCTGGCTTGAATGACTATTCTTGTCTTTTCTAGGGGCTGTACCCCCAACAGGACAGCACTGAGTGATTTCAGTGGTGCATTAACAGTGAGACTAGTATGTCAGCTATTCTTCCCAGCAGGACTTCATTCTGAAGGACCTTTCTTTTAATTACTGCCTTTCCATTTTTGGTGACAGCTTCCTGAGTGAACAGTGGAGTCTGGGAAACCTTGGGCCATCCTGTCTCCATGTGCCAGCTGAAAACTGGCACATCTGACCTGCCCCTGCTTAACAACATGACTGGGGAAGAGCTGTTTGCTCCTTGTTAGGAGAGCAGATCTCTCCTGATGGCTCGGAGCAAGGATGAATCTCAGAAAAGGTGCAGTCATAACTGTGCTTCATCAGCATAACCACCAAGGTACCAGAGTTCCTTTTCTCACTGTCCTCATGGCTACTGGATATCACTTTCAATACCCACAAGCTCTCCCATTATGTCATTAAGTCTACATATGAGAAACGTGAAGCAATGTCTTCATATTTTTTTCTCTGAAGAATGTAGAAACAGTGTAGAAAGTCAATTAGAAATGCCAAGGGAGAGAGGAGGTGTTGATTTGGTACAGGTCAAGGCTTGGATCAACTCCTGCCCAGGTCAGATCAATGTGTGTGTGCTCTGCACTTTAGGAAACCTTCCGCGAGCTGAACTCTGGGTCCTCTGGAGGTTTGAAGGCATTGTGTCTGCAGACCTGGGGCTGATAATGCAGAGGACCAGCTCTTCTGCTGGTAGACATGGCTTTCCCTGTACTGAAGCTGTGTGATCTGTGGGGGTTTAGGCAAGGTGTGAAGTGTGCTGGTGAGCTCTGGCTGTATGTCCAGTTGTTACACCAATCTTTGCTAATAACCTGGACCTGTTCTCCTCTGCAGACGTGGACTGAAGTCCAAAGAGCAAAGCGGCTCTGATGACCAAGCAGGCCTTGCTGAGGACAAGGGCTCATGTGACTGCAGGGCACACAGGCTTCCAGTTTTCTCACCAGGGTTGCTGGTGTCTGGATTAAACACCAGCACTCATGGGTAACTGGGGTCACAGAACAGCCTGGTCGCTTTGCTCAGTCCTTTCTGTGGGATGGTAAACTGCTACCACAGCTTCACACACAACATTTGGCTGGCTTTCAGCTTCGGGAAGAGAGCGCTGCTGACTTGCTGCTGCTTGGTGTCATCTTCCAGCTCTGCGCATGAGCTTTCCAGTGTGCACTGCATGCTGTGTAGCTGTTGTCTGGTCTGCTGTGGGTGTGATTCAGCTACAGAGATCTAAACAGAAGTTGTTCCCAAAACCGGAATGTAGAGTCCTAAATCATTTAGGAAATAAAAAGCACAACAATGTTCAAATTATTATCCTTTAGCTCAAGATGCTTGGGTCTGGAGTTACTAAATCCAATCCCCTTTTCATCCCGCGTGTGAGGCCAGCTCACACAGGGATGTGGCCAAGCAGATCTTTGCTCCCTACATTTGTAAGACAAAGTGCTTTTGCCAAGAAAGGTTGGTCCAGATGATCACTGAGGTACCTTCCAACCTGGTGTTCTAGGATTCCTTTAAGAGCAATGGTCATCTGTATTTCCTTCCTTATCTCTTAGTCCTCCATGACTTGGAGATAACTACATAATCTTGGAGCAGCCTTTGTCTGAAAGGTTTTCCTATGCTTCGCCCCTCAAAAAAAAAATCTTAAAAATTGATCATTTGTATTTTTGGCAACTGTTAAATGTTTTTTAGTTTATCATGAGAGATCCTGGAAGTCGCTCCAACAGCAACAGGTTTGGTCCTTTCTCCTGCAATATAGTCTGAATAAACAATCTCTGACATTAGTGCATATGGCATATCAAAGCGATTTGGCCTGGTCTGTGAAATACAGTCTGTATTAACCTCCCCCTTACCTGTAAACTAGGTGAAAAAGCATTTGATGTTTTTCCTCCAAATCAAAAAAAAGTCTCCGTGGTCCTATTATCTCCTCTTATTAAGTATGTTTTCATGCTGTGCTTTTTTTTGTGCCCACAGTCAATAACAATTTAAATGATACTCTTTGATGCCCTTTGTTCACATCATTTATTTCCATCTCTTTATCTGATTTTTGCCAACAGGACCTAATTTGAAAAAGGCTGCAGTTCAGCGGCAGGAGGGATTTAAACACTGTTAAGACTGACATTTTCCCTCATCTCTCATCCCGTGGGGTACCTGATTGCAAATTTATAATACACCAGAGGTCTTGCCATCAGAAGATACAGACTTACAGTAACAGCAACTAATTTAAAAAAGATCTCCAGCGCATCAGTGTCTGGGGCTGGTTTACACAGACTAATTAATCCTTATTTGACCTGAATTAACTCTTAATCTGTGTGAAATGAAAAAGCTTTACTAGGATACAGAAAATTTTAGAAGATGGAAAATCCTTTCAGAACAAGTTTCTGCAGCTTGTTGACTTGTAGATTAAAATACTTGTTGGCTGCTACAGTGGAAAATCAGCCATTTCATTTTTTTATTCCAATTCTGCTGTTACTAACCAGAAAATACAGGAGAGGGGCAGAAGATATTTTGCCAGTAGCGGTTGCTGTCACTTGGTAAGTGGTGCAGAAGCAGAGCAGAACAGTCGTCCCTGCTGTTTCCTGCTGATATCTTGGGTTTATCAAAGAAATCTGCAGGATGGCACAAGGGAGAAAGACCTGCTCCAAAATAATCTTCCCCTTGATGTCTCCAGGTGAGAGATGGCTTCTCTGCTTCTTGGGTGCAGTCGTCTTAGCAAGGGCTGCAGATGTGAGCAGTAGGGAAATAGGGAAGGATCACAGTGGGTGCTCCCTATGTGGACTGCTCAAAAGTGGGCAGATGTCCTCACTCTGCATCTTTGTGACAAGGGGACTTGTGCAGTTTGGAAAAAACAAACTTTCAGGCTCCAGGTTGCTCCATGAGGTTTGATAAAGGGCAAGCCTGATCAGATGTCCTCTCATGCCTTGCAGGACTCTTCCAGAACAAAGGCTGAGCAAATGGCTCATGCAAGATGATATCAAGAACATGAAGGAACAAACACACCCCTGGCCATAGCACACCCTGATGCAGGGGCTAAGGGGGATGTGCTGGGTTGGGAGTGAGAGTTGGAAACCAGAGCTGGAGCCCAGACAAATCAGGGCCACCATGAACATGAGAAAATTTTCACTGCTGAGCCCTGGGTGATTTTGTTTGGCATCTATGGACATGTTAAGGGCTAGATGGGACTTTGGGAAGCTGTGGGGAAAAAATGACTGAAGAAGTTTGGACCTGCAGATCCAATCTGACATTGTGGTTAGGTTTTGTGGCGTGCTGTGCCAAATGCCTTTCCTTGTGGAGACAGAGGATCCCTCAGAGCTCATCCCTGTTTTGCTCTTGTCTATTTCTCTGTGCAAAAATAGTCGAGATGCTTGGGGGAGACCAGAAGACTGTCTATAGTCTGGTGATGAGCCAGTTGGGTCAGGTGAGACATCCCTCCCAGCCCCAGGAAGGCAGCAACTTTCCTTTCTCCTTTGTTCTTGGCACACTCCTCCCACCCAGCTTTACCTACTATTTATTCTCTTTGAAACGTCAGGCAGTGTAGGACTATCACATCTTATCTAAATACCTCAAACAAAGGGCTAGATCCTTGTCTCCAGTTCCTGAGGTGTGGATCTGTCCAAAGTCACCCAAGATAGCCAAGGCAGAAGTGTGGTGTGGCCAGACCCTCCTGTACATTAGGACCTTCCCTGCCATCCCTGGTGATGTTGCTGTGAATGCTGCTGTTATTGCATTAAATTTCACTGTCCTAGCTGTGGCAGAGAGGCGTTTCAAAAGATGCTACCACATTACGCAGAGTAAATGTCACCCTCTCAAATCAGTAAGCTGTCGATGGCTTGAGGTAACCATTTAAAGGTTATCTGGTGCTGCTTGTATCTCTATTTTCAATTACCCCCACTTGTTGGCTTTGAAGTCTTTAGTATGGAAAATAAATCATAGCTCAATGTGGTGTTCCATCATTCAGTAATGTCTGATGTGACAGTCTTTGAAGATCACAAGATTATAGTGGTAAGGGTCTAGTTTTAAAATGTTTACCATTTCCCAGTTGGATCTTTGACCTTGGACTGCATTAATGTTGTGCCATTTTTAGGTCTAATGCCAATCTCTGTCTTGCAACATATCATTATTTTAATGCCTGATTTATGCTCTGAATTATGGTAATTTATTGTAATAGTGTGATTTGACCTTTTCAGTATTTCCTCTTTTTATTGGCTAGGTGTTTTGTCCCTTTCCCCAGAGGTTAGCAGGACTTTGCGGGGAGCGGAGGAGGCGAGCGAGCCTATCAAAGCACGCAGTGCTGAAAAGGGCAAAATGCAAGAGCATCCTGCTAATTCAGGGACTGGAGATCGCGGGGAAATTTAAAGGTGATGTTTGTGACAAACGCCACGCCAAGAAGAGAGATGACATGTTGTCAACCTTAGAGTTGAAAGGGCATCTTTGGGAATGGCTGGAGCGATGTCCATGAACCTCCACGTGTGAAGTGGGGCTCTGGAAAGGCTTGTTGTGCCTGCGCACTGCCAGCCTGCATCTTGCCAGCAAGGAGGTTGCCGTCACAGTTTGAAGCTGGTATTTATGGTTTCAGCACAGTGAAATGCCCTTGAGAGTGGCTGGGTTTATTTTTAGAGGAATCAACTCTGGGACTTGAAGTGTGCCCTGATGAGAGAGCAGAAATGTAAAAGGCCAAGATGGAAAGGGAAAATATAATCCTAATTGTTTCTGGTTTTATTGCCCTCTGCCCAGTGACACTATTTCTCTAAGGTAGGATTTGCAGGCATACAATGAGAAAAGAAAGTGATAGCTTACCACTAAAAAAAAAAAAAAGAAAAAGGAAATCCAGAAACACCAAAATAATCCCTTACAACAAAAAGCTTTGATAAAAGCAAAGCTGAGCCTGAGGGCAATGCTGCTTCTTTACCCTGTTCTTCAGTATCGAGTTTGTTCCAGAGGACCCAGCCTTTTCTTTCTGTTTTGGAGTGTGTTTTTGGTAGTTTTGTTTTTTTTTTTAAGGACTACCCTTCAGCAATCCTTTTGAAATAAGTGTTTGTGTCTGGCTCTGGAAAGGAACAGCAAAAGCAAGCAGTCAGCTCTTCTAATGGCCATGTTGCCTTTCTGGGAGCAGCATCTTCAGTCTTGGCTCTGAAGGAATGCGAAAGCACTGTGGAGTCAGGCTGGGACTCGAGCCCTCCAAGAGGCATTTTGAAACTTTTGCTAATAAGGGCTCAGACAAATATGGATCTAATCCTACCCCAGAGGGATGCTGGATGCTGTTATGCAGCTTTGTTGGGAAACAAGTACAGAAAAATAAAGAGGTAAAGCAGGTGCTGAGGATCTCTTGCCCTAAAAGTGAGGGAAAGGTGTTACTGAAGATACTGCAAATAGGATAGGTTGGAAATGGGATGGGATGGGACTCGTCTCCTTGGGTTTGTACAGCTTCTGGCACCATTAAGACCTGGTACCTCCCTTGGGCACCTCTGCTGCAGCAGTCATGAATGACTTTTCTCCAAAACCAGAGACAAAGCCAATAAAGATGCCTGGAGAAGGCATGATGCCAGCTTGGCCCTGCTTAAATATGCAGGCTGAGGGAGTGCAACAGCCAGGACCGCAGCCGGTGCATGAAGCATGCTGGTACCGCTGCCTGCTGCGCTGCGGCATTACGGAACCCTAGGCAGCAGATGCAGGCCAATGTGATGGATTAACCGTGACATTAAAGGAGACTGTAAAATGTATATTGTGCATATATGAAATTGTATTTTCAGGTGATTTGTTTTCTCTTGAGCTGCCCAACTCATCTCCACTGAAGAGTTAATTTATGGTGTTTACTTGAAGTGATCGGTTCAGGGCAGGGGATGAGGTGTAGTTTCCTACTAAAAGGTCTCCCTTCAGCTTCAGCTGGTGGACATGCAATTCTTCTTGCTCTGTGTCTGCACCAGATGTTTTATAACAGGCAAACATCCATCCTTTCCCATTCATCCCAAAGGCCATTTCCATTACCCCTTGGTTGAGCTGACTAGAAATAACAAAGCTTCACTGTGTTGAGCTTCAGTAAAATACTCAGAGTATCTCGTGTGAGATGACTTACTCCTAACACCAGTGAGCACTTTGTACCTCACAGAAGATGTTTTGTTTTACTGTCTCTAATGGGATTGTACTCCCAGAGACTGAATTTGTCCTGTGGCTTTTTCCAGCAAACTTGCACATGACAGTTACAGTGCCTGGGCTTTAGCTGACACTTTTCAAAGAGTCATTCCCCAAGTTACACCACTGGTAAGAGTTCAGTGCCCCTGAGACTTCTGCCCCTCTGTCAAATCTGGTTAAAACTGCCCACAGGTCATCCCTCCTGATGAGCGCTGGTACCTATGGACTGTTTCCTTAGGTGCACCCAGATGTGTTTGTCTTTTTACCTGAGAAAGCCAAGACAAAAATGGTCTTAATTCAGACCATACCCAATCCCTTGAAGCAGTTTGCTTTTATCTACCCCTGTAGAGAAAGACTGTTTCTGCCCTATAAAACATATTTTGGATTTGCACTGTACAACAGTATCTCAGGAAGTAACGGCAGCGGAGTGGGGCTGGTGGAGCTCAGGATTCGAGTAATTTTCACTGATTTTCTGGATGATTTCAGACAAGTTTCCTTCATTTTGATGTTTGTTTGCCTTAATTGTAACCAGACCAACAACAGCCATCTGGGATTTGATAAGGTCACTCATGTTTGCACAGGTCCTGTGGCGTCCCAATTTGGGACTTTGAGAAGTTTGTTGGTTAAAAAAAAGGCAACTGGGAGGTTTAGCTACAAACAGCTGTTCTGTAGGTCCTTCTCACTGTCCTCATAGCTGGCCCATCCGTATCTGAAGGATGACATTAAAATACAGTAGATGGATACTGTAATTGTGGGCTGACAAAATCATTGCCTGTTGGAAGGAAAACTAAGCCAGAAGTGGATATTCCTGAGCTGTCAGCTTTCTAAGCAGTCTTTAAAATAACCTGCATGAAGTGTGATTTATTGCACATTTTCAATCCATTCAGCCGATTCTACAGTGGTACAACCAGATGTATACACATTAGATCCCTGCTTTGTACATATGATCACCTTCATGAATTTGATGTGCAAATGGTTACTTAGAAATACTACTATCTGCAGTGAGTGGTTTCAAACGAGTACACACGCAGGTGTAGAGCTCTGTGAACATATTGTGTACACCGGGGCCTTTGAAAACGGCTCCTTTGAAGTTTCCACTCGCATCCCGTTACTGAACTGGGATTTTGCACAAATATTTTAAAATAATTGTTGTAACATTTTCATGCTTGCTTTTAAAGTAGATCATCCTCTGTGATCACGGATAATGGAAATGACCGTTCAGTGGTCTCTTACTCTAATCGAGTCAATTAGCTTTGCTGGGAGTTCCCTCTCCCCTTCATTCGGAGCTCCGAGTGGTAGGACCAAACAGAGTGAAGCGGATCTAATTAAATTCTCTCAAGGGTATTGACTGTCTGCAAAGGAAGAGGAAAGCAAAGAGGAATACATTATGAGAGCCTGTTCATTGCCAACTCACACACAGTAGCAAATCTTCCTCTTGCAAAACCAGGGTTTACATAAATTGCCTTATTTGATTGTGTTTCCTGTTGCATAAAGGCACCAGAGGCTATGTGAACTCCTATGGTTCCTGAAGACAAAGTCAAAAGGAAATAAAGCAAAAGTGCTTTGTATAAACAGTGGAAATTAGAAATTCATAATTAGCCTTCATTCATTAAGAGGATGAAAAGTGAAATGTAAAGTAGGTTGATGTATTATCTTTTCTCATTTAAGATGTACTCATGTGCAGATAGAGGAAATGCTATCTTCATCTCCCTTGAGCACTTCTGGGAATAGCAAGGGGTGCACATCCATGCAAGGCAAACCCAGTTTGGAAAATCATGTGAACACATGAAGCTGGTGCAATACTGGGTCTGGCAGCAAGCTTTAGCGGAGAACTCCTGCAGTGATGCTGCTGGGGGGAACGGGTGCAAGGAGGGTGGGCTGGCTGGGCTGGAAATGGTGACACGAGGACAGTAGACAGATGCCTGTGATTTCTGTCCACTAGCTTTGAGTGTTACTAAAGACTGAAAGTTCTTATTAGTGTAATCTGAAAAAAGATAGCCAAAATGTTGGTGTGCGTCGGTTTCCCCAGTGGAAACTCTGTAGTAATGACATGCAGACACTCAAGGGTTTAGTACATGGATGCTGACCTGCAGTTGAGACTCTTGTAATGGATGGCTCTCTAGAAACTGATGTCAGCTGGACACAGGATGGATAACAATGCCTGCTCCTGTGCCATGGTGATATGAACATGGTGGTTGTACCTGTTGTGAGGCATGCAGCATCTTTGTGAGATGGCAGTAGCCTTTGGCTCTAAGAGTGTGTTTGCCGGAGAATTTCTTGTGAAAAGGGGCCACGAAGGTGCCATGGGCATTGTCACCTTGGGCTAATGAGAATCCATGGCTGTCAGTGAAAAGCCATTGTCACCCATTGACACAAACTCAAAGGACTTTCCTGCTATCCTTGAAAATCTCGTGGGAATATTTGCCTGCGGGACATGCAGTTTCCTCTGGCTGGAGCACTGTCACACAGTCACATCTGCTCTGGTGACCCAGACCTCTCGACGCAGGGAGGAATGGAGGGAAGCTGAAATGCAGTTACTTTCTACTCTACAAAGTACAAAGGAACATTTGCACCTCTCCTCTGAAGCAATAAGCCGGTAGTAAGCCTTTCTGACCATTGTACTAAGATGACATAAATGAAGATGGTGTGTCAGGCTACCTAAGGTAGCCAGCGAGTATCTGGGAGCTATTTTCGGATGTCAGAAGTTAACAAGGTGCTGGCTCTTCTGCTAAATTGAAATCCTTTCTGGATGTCCCTGCTTCTGACACAATTTGTTGATTGTCATCTTTATTACACCATGTGCAAACAAATACATAATAGCATCTTGCCAAAACGTATTGCCATTCAAATTGTACCCATAATCTGTATGTCTAACACAATCTCAGTGTTTCCTGATGAATACATTTCCCTACCAATTTCTGCAGGACGAGAGCCCTGATCTTGCAATTTATTCGGCAGTCGGGCTGCAGAAGCGTGGGTGCCTTCCGAAGGGGGAGAGGAAGGAAGAGGGATGGGACATGGTCAGCACTACATGAAATCAGACTACAAGAGACATGAAAGGTGTAACCTGACCAGAATAACTTTCTCCTGGGCACAGCTGTGAGCAGCATCAATGCTCTCAAAATATTTTGCTGGTGCAGTATCACCTGTTTCAGAACAGGGTGTTTTCCAAGCCTGTGAACTCTCCTGTTCTCCTGACACCTTCCTTTCGGAAGGCCAGGCTGGGTGCTAGTGAGCTTCAGCTGTTGCGTTGCTATGGTCCTCCTGTGTGATGTCAGGCTTGCATGGGCTCTCGGTGTCACTGGTCCTCTGCTCTTTGCTGGGTGATGTCCTGCTCTGCAGCCCCATCAGGCTATTGCAAAGATAAATAACAGCCATTTGTTCGGGCAGTAGAAAAGTAGGAGTGATGAATCAAGGCTGCTGCCCAAAGTTCGTGCAGTGGAGTATTTCACCGGTGGGTGCTTCGGCGGGGTGGCTGAAGGCAGCCTCCCTGCCCTGTGCTAGCTCTCCTCGCTTACCAAGCGGTCGGAGCTGGAAGCCCTTGGCAGTGACCGCTGAGCTGACAGTGTTGTGCATCTGTACCACCAAAACCGATGCCTAGGAAAACACTCAGAACAAGAGTTTTCCCAAAGGACAAAGGTAAATAGCAACAGATCATCCCCAGTTACTTTCCCTAAACAAATGCAAAACATATTTGCCATCAGCAAAGTGTTTTATGGTTCCCACCTCCTTCTTAGCTGTTTGATAGCTTTTGCAGGCCAACCTGCAAAGCCAGCTGTGGCGGGACAGCTCTGGGTGGCCACAGAGGCTGAGCTGTGATCCTGGGACAGTTTAACAGCAGCAGTGACTATTGCTGGGAAGAAGCATTGTGAAAATATTGATCTAATGATGGAGGAGCATGGAGCAGCTGCTGTGTTCCCTTCCCCTCTGCTGGGGTAAAGGGATTCGTGTGCATTTGTAGAAGCAGCTGCTCACACCTGCATGTGTTTATACCATACCTTCCCCCTTTCATGTGAGTGGTGCTAAATTAATCTAAGATACCTATAAGCAGCAATAGTTTTTAAATGCAATAATTACCTGTATGCTAAAGAATGCCCTATTTACATTCAAATATATTCAGTTCAATATGTTGTGCCACTGCACTTACTAAATAGAGCAAGAGGTGGTTTATAGGCCAGGGCTGTGCTTTTATCAGGCTTCCGCTGTGGCCATCAATTAAATCATTAAATAATGAATGGATGGGCTCAGCTCTATTAAATGATAATCTTCAGTCCCATACATTCTGTAATTTCTGCTGTGCGTGCTGGGCTGTGCGTACTCCTCTCTTTACAGGCTTCAGAGATGGGTGAGGTGCTGGGTAAAGCTGGAGTCGTGTGCGTGGCAGAGCAGGGGCTTGGCGTTTCTGTACGGCGAGCTCCTTGGTGCCTGGGTAGCATGCAGAGCTGCAGTCCCCCTCTACAGACTCTGTTTTAATAAGAGTTTTGCCCTCAGTGAATCTTTGGTTGCCTTTTTCCCCTATAGGAACTTAAATCTTAACGGCAAAAAAAGGACACTGGAGAATCATTTCTTCCTTTGCTACCCCTAAATGCAGTGAGGCTTTGGGAGACCAGCACAACATAGGGATTTGTTGTGAATGTCTTCTGAGGTGCTTGGCCTTTCCTTGCCTTAGGTGCTCTTTTGGGTGAAGCAGGGTGATCAGGACTTCACAGGAGTGTTATAAGGAGAAATCAATGTTTCCAAGATACTACTGCAGGGTACCACTGCCCCTGGCTGGAGGGAGGTATGTTGCACCAAGGCTAATAGAATAAATGTGTGTCCAGCACTGTTCCAGGGCACAAAAGCTGATTCACAAGGGCCTGAGTGTGTGCAGCCTGGGAAATGGGGTTGGTGGGTGCAGTGTGCCTGGTGGGAGAGAGCCCTGCGACCTGCCAGCTCCGGGGTGTGCCAAGGCACTGGGAGCAAGCCAGGCGGTACAGCTGCACCAGGCACCACTCGAGCAGCTTAACTGCAGACACAGCTAACCTGAGCGCTCAGGGACATTCCCATCCCTGCTCACCTCAGACTGTGAAAGGGCCCCAAGGGCACAGACTGATGCAAATTTGGGTACCAGACTCCCCTTGGTCCTTAAAGCTCACCCAGCTTCGCAGCTGCAATCAGACAGGCATCCTCTTGGCTTAGTCCATAATCAGTGCAAGACTGATGCAGCAAAACCTGTCTGGGAGGACACTAGTGCACCAAAGGTACATTTTAAAGTGCAAAACATTAATTTTTAGGACAATAATTCTCCTCCTCAGGAATCCCATCATCTCCTGCTAGGTTAGTGAAAGCAATACCTGGCGCTTGCTGGGCTGGCTTACTCGGACGTTGTGCTGCTGTTATCGTCCTTCAGTGCTTTGTAAAGCACTTGGGGGTGACTTGGCAGGGGGAAAGGTGTTTCTTAAAATAGGAGTGTCCTGAACCTAGGCCTTAGAAAAGCTTCATTAATTAAACTGGAGTTTCCAGCTGAGAGGGCATTTTTCCTGGCAGTTAAATGGCTGGAGGATCAGAGGGCCCCAGGCAAAGCCAAAGGTATTCGATCCATCAAGATGTGAAGTGCCAGCAAACATCCCAACAAGACAGTGTTATTGCTGTGAAACGCTTCATGAGACATTCCGGTTTTCCTCTGGCACCACAGGAACTGGGAAAGTGTAGAGACGACATCCAACCTTATCCACATCTAATCGAGCTCGGCAGAGCGGGAGAGCAGGAGGTGCAGGGCACTGCTGCCCCACGGACACCCTGTGAACACCAGCGCCTTGCCATTCAGAGCAACGGGGAGGCCGGCCAGAGGAAACCAGTGTTTACTCGGCCTCTTAACACCTGTAAATCTGTGAAAGTGTTGTTTCTGATGCCAAAACCAGGGTGCACTTGAGCAGAAAAATGTCTGCTTTTGCAACTGGTGTTGTTTCTTGCATTTTTCTCTCCATATGCTGATTCTGCTGTGATAGCACCGCGGTGTTCTGTTGTTGCTAATTATAGAGAACAAACAAAAAAGTACTTTGCAGTCTATTGTGGATTAATGCTGTGAGATGGACTAGGACTATAATCTCTGGTTTTGTAATAGGAACTGGACTATGACCACCCAGCAAACCAGGGGTAATACTGAATTAGCTCAGACTTGCAAAATAACTCTCTGCTGCTTTGTGGGGAAAGAGGACTGTGGGGTTCTGCTGGATTCAAGCTTTTCCCAGACATCCTCTATAGCCCTGAGCCTTCCCTCTTCCCTGTCTGCAGAACAGGTTTAAAAACACCCAGTTTATGTCTCCAAGTTTTCCTCCCCTCCCCTGTTCAGAGTGCAAACCCCATGGGAGCAGGAGTCTGGGTCTTGCGTTCCACACCGCGCAGCCCCGCTCTCCCCCTGCACCCCCATCTTGCAGACTGGAGCCAAACCAGCGTTTCCCTGGGGCTGCCTCGGACAACAGCGCTGGTGTGAGAGCGGGCCTTTATCAACCCACATCATGCCAGAGTTAATGGCTCCCTTACTAAAAGCAAGTGAGATCATCACTCTTGGCTTAATTTTTCCTTTTTATTGCCTTTTACGCGTACAAGAAATGATCAGCTGCTTAAATATCTCTAAAGCCAACACTTAAGGACATGTTCAAATCTTTCACTCTCTAATGAATGGCAGTGTCATTTCAGAGGGAGTTTTAGCACATTCCTGGACCAAAAGGAGAGGCTCCTTGTAGGACTGGCTCCACTGTTTTCTCCCATCCTTCAAGACTCCTGCAATGGGTCATGTCCCATTAAAATAGCAAGATGCACCCGTCCTGGGGCTGAGTGCTCAGGGCAGGCTTAGCTTAGGTACCACATGTGGGTTTGAATAAAAAGCCAAATGTCTCCATGCCTGTCTACGCAGCCCATGTTAAAACAGGACCTTCACAAAGCTCCAGGTACGGCTTAAGAGAGTCTTTGGATTTTTAAATAAGATTCCAAGAGAAGTCACCAGATTATACACCAAAGGTTTTGTTTCCCTTTGTTCCCCAGAAGGATTTCTAGACACCATGGGCTCTCAGTTTGCCCGCTCTATCCCATAATGAGCACCAGAAGCATCTTCAGTTGTTATTGAGATGTTACTCAGATACACAAGAGCCTAAATGCAAATGAGGCTCAATGTAATTTTAATTCCTAATTGCCTGTATCACTTAAAAACATGAGTTTTGGGCTTTAAATAGCTTCTGAAAACCACCTCTCCCTCAGTTTTTGCTCGTGTAGAAAAAAGTGTTCCTGGTGCCCAGCTGGGTTTCTGCTGAACTCACCAGCAAGATTATGGTTTAAGGGGAGAGATAAGATTTACCCTCTCACTTGACCCCGTTACTTTTTATAAAATATATGCTGTGTACAGGATGTGTGGGCCCTGAGGTGACCTCCAGCTCACGGCTCCCTCGCAACGCCTGGAGCAGGAGGCGAGAGCTGCTGTAGGAAACCCCGGAGCGAGTGCTGCTCCGAGCTCGTCCTGGCACAGCGCTGGGAAGCGCTGAAAGGTTTGAGGCGTTATTGACAGTGCATTGACTTCTTCCTCCTGCTGTATGAAAAATTGATTTACTGAAGCTGTAAAGAATTTGCAGTGTACTTACATATGTGTAATTGGTTAGAGTATTCGCTGAGCAGCCCGGCTCACGGTGCCCTGCCACGTGCCCGTGTTTGCGGTAGCAGATGCAGGGGAGGAGATGGCTCTGGTAGGGCTGAGGTGGAGGAGTCTGCCCATTGCTGTGCGGCAGCACAGATACAAACATTAATAGTTTTCCTTTTTCCCCCTACCATTAATTTGCAACGTGTGTGAATTGTAATTAAGCTCATTTACAGCAGGGCATTGTATGCAAAACACTAATATCAGCAATATAGTCATCCAGAGTAGCTCCATTTGTCACAATAAAGGTATGGGGGAAAAGCATGTCTCGCATAGCTCAAAGTGTGAATGAGCAGCGCGGAGTTCCAGTGCTCCTTGGAGGTGGAAGGCCAGGACAGAGCGTTTCTCCAGACCTCCAGAGAAGGTCTGGAAACCTTGTGGTGGTTTCAATGAGGTGAATCATCCTGGCAGCCCCTACAAAAATCTCAGGTTAATGAGACTGTTGCTGGCATAGTATTAGTGTTGGGATAGGATGCTTGGAAATGCTCAGGGGTACAAGCAGGACCAAGTTACCCAGTGTCTAGGACATGAAGCTGCAGAGCCAAAGCTCATCCTGCAGGTAATGCCAACGGAGAACTGGTGTTAAACCTCCATGCTGTGTTAAACCACCTTGCAGAGCTTGTTTGCAGGAGAGGCAGCTGGTTGATGTCAGCTACACCTGCTCATGGTAGAACCTCCTGTGTTCAGGTGATGGGGCCTTCAACAGAAATCCGGGAAAGGCTTCACACCAAGGGGAGCTAATTAGTTGCTGATTGTCTGGGCTCTGCAGGCAAGGATGGAGGGAAAGCCAGACCAGAAGCTCCAGGTTCATGCTGGTATGAAAAGTGAGAAAGGGGATGGTTTTCAGTGAACATCTACAAGCTACTTACAACTGTGAGTACCTTGAGTTGTTTGGTTTTTCTTCAGGAGGGTAAATGAGGGCCTGAAATCTCTCCTTCCTTCCCACGAAATCCTTGCATGCCAGACAGCTTCTGCTGTTCATACCACACCACTCACGGTCTCTGAGTCGTGCCAAACCTCTCTAACATGCTCAAGTTCAGCGAGCTGCCCCGGTGCAGGCAGGGATTTCAACCCTCAGCTTCCACAACTCTGCACAAAAAGTGGTGGGGGGCTGCCTGCATCTGCGCTGCAAGGCTGATGCATCCCAGCTGTGTCCCTGCGGATGCCAAGTTGCTCTGTGCACTCCGGGGCTGTGGGGTTGGGGTGCCGGGACATCTGGCAGCCCAGGCTGTGTGACATCTGGAAAGCCAAGAACTTGCCACCCAAAGTGGGACTCAGCAGGTCTGGTACTTGAATCCTTGTCTGCGACCTTTCAGGGTGAGGTCTGGGAGGGACTAATCTTTCCCCCCTCTGCTTTTGTAATCACGTTGGTGCATTTGCTGGGGCTGTGCCGGCTGAAGTGCTGACACTTTGGGAAGGCTACATTCTTCTGGGGGGAAAAACTGGGAAAGTAGTTACATCTGTGAAGTCTCCAGCCTATCTCGGCTGCCAAAAGTCCAAGCTGAAATGCGCTCTGGTTTCAGATGCTGTGGACTTCACCGTCTTGAAAAGGGGCCTCTTCGCACTGTGGTTTGTATGACAACCTCTGTGCGAATGAGAAAAGCTAGGGTGCGAGGCAGGCTCTCACACTTGTGTTTAGTTTGATGTGAAAGACCACGTGAGGTGGCTGAGAGAGAGGAACCGGGTGACTAGGGAGTTTTTGCTGATGTGGAGATGCTCTGCTCCGCAGAACCCCCCAGGGCAGCCCTGCCAGTGCCTGGCAGTCGGATGCACCTCAGCTCTGGTTTCCAGCAGCGATGTGGGTATTCCCCATGTTTAGCCTGTGATCTGTTGAGGTTCCCTTTGCACTGCCTCACCCCCTGCCCCTTCCTTTCTTTGTCAGTCGGTGGATGCCATGACCCTTGTTAGTGAACAGGAGCACTCTAGGGCTATATATATTTAATGCTGCATTTTTGGCTTACTTTTCCTCTGTTTATCTCTCTGCCATTTAGTGCTCCTTATTGAAGAAGTCTTTGATGTGCTGTCAAATCCCTCCATAAGATGTTTGATTGAAATGTGTATCACCTGCCTGCATAAACCTGGTTGACAGGGAAAGGCTTTCTTGCTCTGCAAAGAAACACAACAGCTACCTGCTTCCACTCTTTCTCTTTCCACCAGAACTCAAATGAAGTGCTTAATTTCAAGCAAATTTGATAATAAGGTTGAGGTGTCAAAAGTGATTACATTCCAGTGTGTCATGGCACTTTATTTATTTCAGTAGAGAGAACATGTTTGGATTGTATTCATTTTTCCCCCCACTTTTTCCAAAGGAAGGACAAAGGTATCTGGTCCTTGCTGCCTGCCAGGGCTGGCTGGGAACAGGGCTGCAGCAGATCTCTTCCTTGCAGACCTCTTTGGGGAACTGTCTGTCTCCCCTGTGCCCTGGCAAGGCAGGGCCAGCATCAGCCGGTCCAGGACTCAGAGAAACCTCCACAAAAAGCAGGAATTTGTATTGTCAGGGCCTCATTTTTTGATCTGAGCATAAGCATTGAGGTGCCATTCTGCAAATAACCTTTGCAACCCGCCTGTGCGCCTTTAAGTTGCTTTAGCCACGTGTGAAGCGGCAGTATTAATAATAACACTATTCACACCAGAGTCTCCTGGGCAGCTGAATGACAGTATGAATGTGGATTAATATTCCTCAGCCACAAGGGACTGGGAAGGAGCTGATGGAAGCATAGCTTGTGAAATTAATAATCACCACCCACTTGGAGGAAAAGGAATTGGATTATAGGGACTACAAAATTAATAGTATCCTGGGCAGGCAGAAGCTATTGAAATATTCATTGGGTTCTGCTAACCTAAGACAGCAAGAAGCAGGCAAGGTGTGAATGCATTACGTAGCCACCGGCCATGCTGAACAGCCTTTCGCGGCCGCGGGGACCGGTGCGCAGGAGCCGTCTCCTTTCTGCGTGCCAGCAGTGTGGCAGTAATTGGGCGGAGGTACACGGTTATTGAGGGATATGTGGATATCCACTGACGAGCATTGCCAGGTATTTTTATGCACAGCATAAATAAAGTAGCGTGGAATGTTCTTGGGCTGAAGCATGGGAAAATGGGGGCAGAGTGAGCGGGGGCTCCGGCATGCAAAGGGTTTTCGGCAGGATGTCTGCCCGAATGCTAGGGGTGCAGAAATGTCTCGATTTGAGCATGTCTGTACCACTGCGTGAGGCTCTGGCCGCAGTGGGGTGTTGCTACTGGGAGCTGCTGCAGGAGAGGGCAGGTGCTTGGGTGTGTGGATGGGCTCCTCCACTCCCAAGGGCCATGACCTGCCCATGCAAGCAGGAGAAAACAACTGACCTCACTCCCAAATGTGTGAAATTGGTGAGAAAAACAGTGAGCCCACTGGTGTCTCCCAGAGGGTGTCCGCAAAAGTGGCCATGGCCTCCCAGGACCTGCTAAGTCCTGCAGCACTGGAGACCTTGGGGAGGACAACTTCAAAAAAGCCCTTGACGAGGAGCACAGTGGCTGCTGCTGACTGGGATGGAGCTGGATTTAGTTTAACTGGATAAATAACCTCCAAAAAACTCCTTTCAGGAGCTCTGCTGACAGCCGGGCCTGGCACATGCCTCCTAAACCCACTGGCACCAGACACTTGTGTCCCTGATGTGTGTTGTGAGCGAGGGAAGGGGCACTGTGCATCCTGGATGAGACCCTGGGCATAAATACATAAATGCACTTTACGAATCAAGCTTGGCATCTTTATCAATCATGGTCTGGAAAAACTGCTTTCACCAGTAAATAGAAGTCATGGTCCTTCAGCCCTGCTGATGCCTCTGCAAGAAGACTTGTGATGGGCACAGGAAAGCTGAGAGCATCACTGAGTGTGTCCCTGCCCTCCGCCTCCCCCGGGGTCTTGGAGAAGCTGTAGGCCAGGAGCCAAAGCATGGCAGTATTTCTTCTTCCCTTTAATGCCCAGTCTGCCTCCTTTTGCCTCAGTGGCCTGTGTGTAGTGCGTGGGGACAAAGGAGGCAGAGCACTGGCAGAGCTGCCCTGCAGTGCAAACCCAGTGCATTGGGTCCGTTGGAGCTGCGTCTCCTTTGCCTCCGGGAAATGCTGCCTCTCTCACCAATGGAAATGCCCTCTCCCAACAGAGCCAGGGATGGAAAGGGTGTTTCCATTCAGATAAATGCTCCTCTTCCTTGCCCCCATGGACCACGTTCTCCAATGCGTGACCAGCAAGAGACAGGGAGAGGGACTGAATTTCCCTTTAAAAATCAGGTCTCCAGCAAACAAGCATCTGGTGTGAAGACGCCATGCTTAGCCCTGAAGAGGCTCATCAGATTGTGTTGATCTGGGGGGCAGCCATTTGTAAAACAACACATGCGCGTACATGCGGGCAGACAGAACGGTGATGGACTGCTTGGGGGGTGCAGTGTGGCCTCTGTCTGTCCCCCCTCCATCCCTTCCCTCTGATGCTCATGATAGTGGCTCAATGGACTCTGCCAGGAAACTGAGGTATATCTCTGCTCGTCAGAGGCTGGTGGGACCACCTGAGAAGCAGCTGTGAGCCACATGCCACCTAATATCATGGAGGCAGCACGCCTGAAAAAGATAAGTGTATAGAGGAGAGCAAAGCCACCACTAAGTTAAATTCGTTGTGCTATTGAGGAGGGAGGCATTGCCACTACGAGAGTATGTCAAAGTCCTGAGAACTCGTGTGAGATGTGCAGTGAGCCTGTTGTGCTGCCAAGTGTGCTGAACCACTCCTTGAGTGGATATTTAAAAGGGTAGATCACTACAGGAGATCATTATTTAATCAGCTTGAATTAAAGATTCCACAGAAAATCAACATTGTACTTCAAAAAAAAAAAAAAGAAAAAAAAAAAAAATCCTCATTTTAAGTGTGTTTTCCACAGTTCTGCTCTACTTCAGAGAAACAAGTTGGTTTTGATTTCATTCTGCCTAGAGGTAACCAAAGCATCTCAGTTAAAAACCTGACCCCACGATGTCCAGGGGCCAGCCCGTCCTCCTTTCCCAGTGGAGGGACTGTCTGGTGGTGGCACATTCAGAAAAGCTGCTGTTGCATGTGTAAGAGCTGGTCTTCCAGTTGTTTTGCAAAACACATCTCCCATTCGTCCACCCAGGCCACACAAACCAGAGTTAAGCCCAAATGAGATTGCCAGTGTAGAGCTCTCACTGGCCACAAGCTGGCAAGTGGGTTTGTTTTGTTGTGTTTGTAGTGGGGAAGGAAACTCTGGATGTAACCTAATGCATGTTTAAAATCAACAGGAGCCTTTCTAGTGAAGCAAGGTGTGCGTGCTGGTCCTGTTGTAGGTATCTCAGGAGGCATCATGAAACGTCTCAATGGGAAGTGCCCAACAAGCTCCTGTTGAGAGCTGTGGTGAGAGGAGTCTTAAGGGAGCTGGACTGGTATCCAGTGGGTGCCTCTTCCCGTTTTTTTTTGCATTGATGGCTTTACAAAAGGCATCCTAATGAGATTTGAAGCTGGTTTAAAAAAAAGAAGTTGCCCTGCCAACAAGACACATCTACTACATAAAAAATATGACGACGAAGGGATAAGATGACAGCTTTGTATCCATAATGCTTTCATCCCAAGGTGCCTTTATGCAACTGCTAAATATTTAATTTCTTTTAACTTCCAGCCTTGGATATTTTTAGCAGGGGAAGATGCAAAAAAGCCCTCTGCTCCATATGGGTGGGGGGGAATGTATCGGCACGGGACAGACACAAACCACAGCCAGCGTGGCCGTCTGTTCCCCAGATTCTCTAACACTTTCCACTCTTGTGACGCCGTCCAGCTGAAAAGTGGTTTGTGGATTTAAGGTCTGGCTTAAACTGAGTTTACCTTTGTAGCTGTCTTTGGTTAGGAGTTGAACTTGATCTGGAGAAAATATTTCATGGCTCCTTTTCACCAGAAGAGCTGTAATTTCCTTGGGGTAGGATTTGGGCTGTTTTCCAGACCAGTGTGATGGAGGCAGTGCAGGTCCCAAATGTGGGCAGATCATCGGCGTCAGGACACAGCCTGTTCTGTTGTCCTTTCCTAAACGGGTGGAGGGCCCAAGCAACAGCATTGGGAGACTTTTCTGTTGTCCCTATCCAATTTTTCCCACCATAAGCCCAGTCCCAGAGAGGACATACTTGACCTATTTACTGCAGCTGGTGGGAAAGGCAAGGTTCATCCATTTGAATTCTGCTGGAAGCAGAGAAGGAGAGATTTTCTTTTTCTCTGGCCTCTTTTCTTTCAAGCTTTTGCAAGAAAGAGTTGAAATGTCAATCCAGAAAATCCTATTGATGTGGCAGGTATATTTTCTTCTTCAAAAATGGAAACTGTCCTCTAACCTCTTCAGCTTGAATACTGCCAGTAAATATATTTTACTTTTGTTTTTTTTTTCTCTGGTGGACCAAAGGCTAGGGCCGAGGTTGGCAGAGAGACCCTGTGGAGTGCAGTCCTCTGCCGGGACTGTCCTCCAGCCTCCGCAGTGCCGGGAGGAATGGGTAATGTGGGATGTAAGTCTTCCTGTCCAAGATGACGTGTCCATGTTAGGTGAGGGCGATGATGTCCAGGAATACCCACTCTTCCCCAGGCACTTAGGGGTGATCAGTGCTGAACTCTGATATAGCTAAATATGCTATGGATACCCAAAGTGAAATAAATCCTGCTGCTGGAGTGATGTCTCAGATCTCTCTGAAGGAGTCCAGACATCCATGTCCCTCCTTGGGTGCACCACTGAAAAGTCAACGCTTCTCAGGTCCCTTCAGCTGCACATCCAGAAACCACAAAGCCCTGAACTAAAGCACTTCACCACTTCTGGCCTTTGAGGTTTAATTGCAGTTCTAGATAGCCAAAATTGTTGCCAGCTGCCTGTTGTGCCTGACGGTGTCCTGCCCTGAGTGTCAGCCAACAGCAGCTTGAGGTTTGTCACCTCCAACACAGGTTTCCTCCACTGGTGCTACAGTGACTGGTGTCCAGTCCACATGGTTTGGGGTTGGATGGACCTTAGAAGGTCCCTAAAACATATATACATGGTATCCTATAAACACAGCCACGGTGTTGCATTCAGCAAGGAATGGGGATGCCCGAGAGACAAACAGGCTTCTGCTGTCTCAGACTTTATGCTTTTTCAGAGCCATCTTGAACTGAAATGAGAATGATAATGTAGCTGAAGTGGGTATTACAGTTTATGAAGCTTTAAGTGAAGCTGGAGGCATGAACTGTAACAGTCATTCCCTGCTGCTGCAGAAGGGAAATGTGAAGGCAGGATGGTGCATTTTGGTTTCTGAGGGCACTAGCGTGCAAGGTAATAATGAAAAAAGAAATCTCAAAAAAAACCCAAACCATATGTGACCTAGAGAAGCCGGCTGCACTTCCCCATAGCACAGCTGTGGATCTTGGTGCGTAAGCTAGCCAGGAGCCAAATCTCACAGGGAAACGATTTCTCATTCTACTTTCTCCCCCTTTTCCCTTCAGCCCCCAACAAATCCCTCTTCGATTGTTAAGCTGCAGGTAACTGCAATTAAGGGGTGCATTTCTGATCTTTCTCACCCACACCCAAAGCTTGGTGTGGGTTGTTTTTTTACTTCTGTTTGCTTTAGCAGAGAACTGCTCCTGGTAGCCCAAGGCTGTGGGAGATGATGAAAAGGCTCCTGTTGACCCCTCTGGGGCTGTATCAGGAGCCTTTCACCACTGGTTTGTGGGGCTGGAGTCACCTGAGGACTCCCCTAACCCCAGATGTGAAAAAGCCTTTATCCAAACCAAAACCTCGGGGAGAGGTGGTGTGAGGGAAGGAGGCACCCAAAATGTCTGGGACTCCTTAAGAAAAAGCCTGTGTAACATCATTGGTTGTTCACTCTGAATTGGAATGAAGTAATCTTTACCTGTACTATGCGCCTCCTGTTTCCTGGCTAGGACATCGTGCCACACTAGCACTGACTTTGTCCATCTACCTGGGTGTCCCACTGTCCCCAGTCCTGTTCCCAGTGCTCACAGCTCAGCGCAGACACCGTGCTGGGGAGGGGGCTGTAGCCTGTCTGGCAGGAGTGGGTGCAACAGTGGCGTTGCTGCTTTGGCAGACCTGGGCCTGAGCAGCACAGGGTGAGAGCTGGAAAATTGAGGGAGCCGGTGGCAGTGAGAGCAGGGCTGTGAGCAGTCCCTGGGCACACAGGAGCAAAGCGGGCTGTGAAAGCTGGCTTGAGCCTTGCTCCCGGAATGGAGGTCCCTGGGTTAATGGAGCTGGAGCGGGACGGCTGTGCTGCAGCCCCACACCCTGAGCCCCTCCAGCCCTCTCCAGGGGGGAATGCTGCCTTGTGAATGGTGTCTGATGCCCAGGTGAGAGGCTGGAGAGGAGCTGACGGCTTCTCTCTCTTGGGAGGCCAGAGAGCATGGTCCCCTGGGTGGGACCCCACTTGTGACACTTGGCCAAACTTTGGTGAAGTTGGAACAAAGTCCAGCCACATTCTTCAGCATCTGGAAGGATTTGGAAGGGGAGACTTTTTTTGCAGCAGCAGCAGTTAATTCTGACTTGTACAGTCTCTCATGTTGTGATTTCTGACTATTGTTGTTCCCTAAAGGAAAATCTCCAGGTGAGACTCCCCGCACCAACCAGAAAGCAGCATTCAGCTCTGCAATGTCTTCTCAATGTGAACATGTAACCAAGTCTTTAATACACTGGCTGGGTTAATAGGTGTGGGCGAAAGTGTGTTCTGTCGGGTGTCTGAAAGGCTTGTACAAATGACCTTGGAGAGCAGGATGGCAGGGAATGTTGTCCCCACATCCCACCTCCCCTTTGGGGTTACTGGTACCTCTGCATCACCACATGCCTAAGAATCACAGCAATCCTGGTCACAGCAAAACCAGCTTTTATTCGTTAAAACTGTAAAACAAAGCAAAGGGATGAAAGTCAGGAAGACAGAAGTCACACAACTAATTAACACCAAATATATCCTCGTTATGCCAGGGACTCTCTGGGTTAAGGACTTTCTCACTGACCGTCTTGTGCTCCAGCTTGTGCCTCCACCAGCCAGGCTGGGGTCTGGCTGCCCACCGCAGTGATGCTGAAACTGCAGGTCGGTACTGCAGGACTTGGTGCATATTGCAGTTATACTTTAGAAAGCAGATTTGGGACAAGAATGGCCCATCAGATAAAGGGTAAATGCCATGGGGCTCTTCAAAAAGGTGTGGTAGGGGCACGCAGTTGGCCAAGAACAGCAAAACTGACGGGTCCTAGGGCTTGGCAGGGTACTGTGGATGATACTGGTGAGAAACCGCAGCTTAAGGTCAACCATGATGTTGGCCAAGTGTCACACAATGTCAGCTTGCTTAGTTCATCGTAAAAAAACCCTCTGTTCTAAAGTCCTTTTTCAGTTTCTTCTGCTACATGTTGCATAGCTACTTCCACCCATCTCTGGTGCAAACCCATGCTGCCCCAGGGCACACCTCCAGCCCTGTGCCCTGGGGCTGCCCGGCCGGCTTTGACGTCCCCGAGCTGGCCGTCCCAGCCGAGGGCCTGCCCTTCGCCCTCGGCACCTCTCCCGCCTAGCACGCCAACGGTTAAGCGGCTCAAACCGCCTGCTCAGGAAAGCACTTTGTTTGCCCTGAAGGGGGGGTGAGAAAAAAATCTGGAAAAAAGGACCTCTGGGAGACCTTGTAAGATTAAGCCAACATACCAAGCTGCTGAACAATGGTTGACATAGCAGGGCTCCACTCCCCGTCCCTCCCCCGGCTCCTATAGATCACAAACATATGCTCCGTGCATGCAGGCTTGCAGTCCTTTATTTCTCCATGTTTCAGTTCCCGTCTATCGTCTCTTTTTATTCCGCGTGTGACACAAAAGTTAATTTGAGAAAAAGGATAAAGTGTCACATTCTCTTGAGAAATGAACATGTAAATGGCCTGGAAGTAACATCATTTTTCTCTCCCTTTTTTCTTTTTTTTTTTTTTTTTTTTTTTTTTATCTTCCCTACCACGAAAGCAGCGTTAAATCTGCTCTCCTGACTGGCTGTTTCAATAGCTGCTTCCCTGGTGTCAGGGAGGATGGATGGGCCAGCGGTGGAGTAAAGCTGGAGGCAGGGAGAGCTGTCCTACCCCCATTCCAATGCACTGACGCTGTGGAGAGAGGAGCTGCTGGGGCTGGGGACGCGATGCCCGTGGTGTCCTGCCCGGCACAGCCCCGCTCTGCTGGGGCACGCGGAGGGCCTGGCTGCCTGGAGGCTCCCACCACCGGTCCGTCTGGGATGGGCGGCAGGAGCGCGTCCATGCCCACCCCGGCACGACAGATGTGGCGGTGGATGTGGCTGCACCACAATGAGCAGAGGGACGTGGCTCTGGCTTTCGGCTGCCCTCAGCTTTCGGGCTCATTGAGGGTGCGGCACAGGATGGTGCACTTACCGCAAGGGGTTAAACCCGGGTGTCCTTTGCGTGTGCCTTCTACCAGCAAGAATAACAGCAAAGACAAAAATGAAGGATCTTTATTGATTACTTTGGAAGGAAGGTTACCGTTTTGCAGTGACTTTTGGAAAGGGAAGGTACAGGCACGCATCAGAGGATCCAGTTATGTGCGGAAAAATACACAGCTCTAAAAAATCACCCTCCTTTAGAAAGACTTCAGCACGATAACAAAATATTAATGTTTAAACATATTCCTTCTTAATATTTCAGGAAGCAATTGGAAGTCCCACAGTATAGTTCATTCTACTTTTTAAATGGAAATATTTAACTTGGAGCAACAGAGCTCACATTGGCTCCAAGATAAACTTTCTTTGGCAGTTGCAGCTCGTGTATAATGCTAAAAGCAGCTCCGTCTTTGGAGTGGCATTTTTTTGTTTTAAACTCATCTTGGAGAGCCAAGCTCCGAAGCAAACGGAGGGCTTAAGCAGCTGCTCTTTTGCCGAGGAGTCCAGCAGCTTGTCTGCGGCTGGGGAGCGGGGGAGCAGGGCTGTCTGGAGGGGGAGGCAGGATCCGCGCAGAAGGTCGGGCTAATTAAATCTGGAGAAGTCACCAGAGAGCCCGATGTTTCTGCGTGTTCTATCTTCAAAGCTTTCCCTCGTGCAGGGCACGATAAGAAGAGGGTCATCTTGACACTTTCATCTTCTCCTGAAAGGGCGAGCGTTGAGCTAAATAAAGAAATAAATACATGTTGATTACACAGGCAGGGAGGGATAGAAATATCTGGCTGTTCAAACAGCTAATGTGTCTCCTGGGGCTCCATGTGCTCCTTCTGCTTATTAACAGTGGGATTTATTATTTTTTCTTATTATTATTATTTTAATCTGCTAATCCAGTGCTGCATTACATGAACTCCTGTTTTCATGCATAGCTGCTGGCCTCTGACACGAGCCGGTCTTCGCCAGCGCTTGCACATCTCCCCACCTTCCGCAGAAACATGGAAGTGGAAGAGCAAACGTGTGCAGGGTGTGTGTCTTGGCCTGGTGGCAAGGATTTGTGGAAGGAAGGGCTGGAGCAGGTTGTCCCAGCGCACAAGTATCTCTGTTTCAGTGTCACGGCTTGTGAGTGTCTTTTCTGCCCTTGGAAATGCTCAGTTCCAGCAAGTTTCTTTAACTGGGAGCACTTGGTGTGTCTGAAAAATCAAACCCGCGGTGCATGAAACTACAGATTTGGTGATTTATAGGAGAAAAAAACTCCCAAATTACCCAGGGATCCTCCACTCCATGTGAGAGCGTCCGGGTGCAGGCTCAGCACCCTCAGGCAGCTCCCTGACAGCTGCCCTGCTCTGGGGGAGCACAAGGCTGGTGGCATCTCCAAAACCCCAGAAAACCAGGTGAAAGTTTCCCGTGGTGATGTTTTTTTCCGTAGAGATCCTCCAGGGACTATCTTTTTCTAACAGTTGCGATTAGCAATGGAGACTTTGAAGTGGATCCTAAGCTGAAGGCTCACCTTTGGCGAGGGTGTCCCAGCATGGCGGGTACGGTAGGGGCCAGGGAAAGGCAAAGCGGTGACTCGAGAGGGGTTGATTTTACATTTATGTGTGCTGGAATTAACTCCCCCTGAAACCTCTGGGTTGATGATCATTCTTTGGTGGCCTGAGAAACAAAATGGAATTGCTCCTGTTCTTTACCAGAGTAAAAGCAAAAAGAAGCCACAGTGGTCTGCAGGCTAAAATGTGGTATGAGCAGATCTTTCCTAACAGTTTGCTGGAGCCCAAATCTTCTCAAATTGATGAGCTTGGCTTTTTTAAGGCTAGTACAGCACATGAGCCTTCAGCCTCAGGGGGTTACACCAAGCGGTTACTCCTCGAGGCTTCATGATGAGTCCCAGCAAGGCAGAAGGTGGCTTCTTCAGCCCCTCCACTGCCTCCGGGATGGAGACGCAGACCTGTGGACCAGTGCAACGGCTGCTCGCAGGCCGCCGGGCAGCTGGAAGCCCCAGCAAATTGACTGAATTCCTCTTCTGCAGCTCAGACATATAAACTTGAGAGTGGAAAATGAAGATATGTCTGGGGAAAGCCAGGCGTGCAGAAGCCGTGGTCGGCTTTCCGTGCTGCTCCAGTCGGGTATGGCAGCAGCGGCGGCGGCTTTGCTGGCACACCCGGCTCGTGTCGGTGGCTCAGAGGGCGGCGTGGGAGCATCGCTACGGGCCTGCTTGTTCCTTAGCCTTGTCCCAAGGCACCTACAACTGCCCACTCCAGGATGTGATATCAGGCTAGATGATAATTACAGAGTGAAATGTCAGCCTCATTCACAGGAGCATCATTACCCATTAGCTAATTAGGTATTAGCCATTCCAGCACTGCTGTTAGTTGCTTTTTAAAAAGCCAGTGGATATTAGGAGAGAGAAACACTTTGAAATTGCACTTACGGTAGAAGGTTTGAAAGAGCAGGGAGTCCTCTGGTGTGTTCAGCATGTTAGAAAGCAATGATTGATTCACAAATATCTGTTTTTTCCCAGCTCAGAGGTGAGGCAAAGAGGAAATATGTGTGTATTTCTGAATGTGTCCCGTGGAAAAGGACATGATTTCATATGGGCAAGGATGTGAGCTCGCAGTGACTCGTGGTGCTACTCAGAAGCGGTAACGGGACCAGCGAAAAGTCTGGCAGGGACGCTGCGCTTGACTGAGATCCATATTTCAACTTCAGTTTATGTATTTGGGTGTGGGGAAGTCTGCTTTCTGGGGACAACTTTGACTTTTAACTTAAAAACCTGAACCTGTGAAGACTGAAATGGCTTTTGATGGTTGCTCTAAACCTTCTCCCAGTGCTCTTGGGATTGTGGTTCACCCCTTGCCAGGGGAGAGATCCAGGGCTGCTCTTGCGGCGTGGCAGCTCAGCAGGACCCCCAACCCGGCATGGGTGAGTTGTTGCTTTTGGTAACTTCACAGTAAAACTCCGTTTCCACTTCACTCTGAGTGGCCCAAACACAACAGTTCTCAGGGGACTTTGTGGTTTCCTGCCTGTCTTGTACCACACGGAAACCTCTGTGGGCTCGCTCTGAAACTCCCCGAAAGGAAAACTAGCAAAGATGGATGGGAGTGGAGAGCTCTTGGGAGGGTATGTTTTGGCTGGGTTTCAGTCCCAGCTAACCCATTCCCATCAACACCAGATGCCTCTGAGAGTGAGAGCTACCTGTGACAGCTCTCACTGCTTTTTTTGACTCAAACATCAGCTGCTGAAGCTTGTAGCCTCCAAAGGGTGCTGCCGTGTCCTCGTCCTCTCCATTCACAGTAAGAGCATAGGGCAGGAGGGAGACTCTTCTTCAAGCATCTAGAACAGAGAAAAGATGTGGTGGAAGGTGGCTTTTCTCACAACAGAATGGGGAAAAGGAGCAGATCCATATTTATATAGATCTGTCATCTGTATGTAAACCTGGGGAATAAAGAGCAATTTTGTGTACATTAGATAAGGGAGCCATGTTCTCCTTTTAAATGAAGCAAAGATTAAATTAGTCCCAATAGGATGACTCTTAATTCCTTCCATTTATATATTTTTGTTTTATTATGCTTGTGTGACAGCAGCGCTTTGTAAGGAAGAACGAACAGATAATGTAATCAAAGAAGGTCCATGGGTGTGATTCGTCTGAGTTATCAATATTTCTAACGCTACTTCTTGAGTTACTTTCTTTATATTTCTCCATTGCTTCTCGGCATTTCAGCTCTGTGTTTAACAAGAGCCTGGGAGCAGCTCCTGCTCTTCTGCCTGCCACCCTAACGGCGAACAAACTCTCTCCTGGCTGCCTCCTGACAGCCCCATTCACTCCAATCTCGGCGCATTACGTTTCCCTTCAGTGTATCCTTGTGCCTCTCAGCCTGCAATTAAAAAGGAAATATGGCCCAGGCAGCCTCTCCACGTTACGGCAGGGAGAAGGCTTCTTTATGGTAGGCAGTTAAAGCATTGCAGTGACCAGGTTTACCAGGGATGCTGAGCACTGACGGAACCCATGAGCTGCTCTGAGCTCACCGATGTCCAAAACCCAGTGTGCCCCACACTGTCTGCGGCCGATGGTCCTGGCCCCAAGGTGCTGGGAAGCTCAGCTGTCCTCGGGTCACGATTCAGCAGGTATAAACACACACACACAGGGCAGAGGAGAGTTACAAATGGAAAAGCATGGGCAAAAGTGCCCAGCTGAACTCCATGTTGAAGTCTGGAAATTAAAGGAGATGCTACATGAGCAGGACATGTACTGGCTTGGTGGTCTGGCAAGGCTTGTCTGGCTCCTTCAGTTTGCAGCAGCCAAGGCTTTGGAGGGAGAAACGAAGGGTGTGAGTCCTTATTTCTGGCTTGTGGGCTATGATTGCTTTATTTTGATAATGGTGTGTTTAAAAGCAGAAGGTGTCTGGAACTTCTGTGAGACTGAATTCACAGTAATTTAGGGAGATAATGTACAGAAAAAGGTCTGCGGTGGGTGTTGTATGCCTGCACAGTGCGCAAGTACTCCAGACAAACTCGGAGAAGGTGCAGGGGGGAGAACTGGCTGTAAATATGAATATTGGCATGGCTGTAGCTCCCCGGGAGGGCAGGGCAGGGGATGATGTAGATCACACGCGCTGGTGGGCAGTGGGTTGGTGCCACATAAATTCCCAGGCCAGGGATGCGCTGTGTGGAGACGGCTCCTCTGGCTGGGGGTTGTTTCCAGCACACGGCGAGGTCAGAAGGGAAAGGCACGGCGGTGGCGTGTCAGCTCCCGGACACGTCAGGAAGCCCCGCAGCGGTGGCGACGGCAGCACCGCGGTCACTGCCCAGAGACCCCGGAGCGAGCCAGCGTGAAGATTGCATTATGGCGGGGCCGTGTCCCTGCGGGCAGTGGCTCATACTGCCGGGCCACGCACCGTGCCGAAGAGGTGTCAGGCTGCTCTGCACGAGATCTCTGTACCTGGGCACTAGCTACTAAAGTTCAGCTTTTGGAGCAAAAGCACTTGTCCAAACTGAGCTGCAGCTGGGTTGATGCACAAGCTTTCCTCTTCCTTCGCCGTTTTGTTGTCGGGTGAAAATCTCTGAGACCTTTTCTTCACAAATGGGCTTTCCTCATCTAGATATGGCCTGGAAGAGGGGAGAAACCTCACCGTGCGTTTGTCCAGGGGTGCCGCATGCGGGTGAAGCCCATGGGCAGTGCTGCTGCAGGCACCAGCGGTGGGTTAAAGCATCAGGTGAGGCCAGCTCTGCCCTAGCCTGGTCCCATGGCTTCCACGTTTTAAATACAGAGGCGGGGAAATTCCCTCTGTTCTGAAGGAAATTCAGAATAAAACAAAGGGATGGTTCTATTTTTCGGCTGGTTTAGCTCCAGCAATGTTCCTGATGTTGGGCTAGGAGGGGCCTGCGACCCTGAGGGATCTGGTGCTAATCGAGGCGGGTTGTGTTTCAGTTGTCCGTACAGAGGCACTTACCCTCTCTGTGCAGCAGTAAATTTTACGGCGGGTGTGTGTGTCTGTGTGTGTGAAATACTTTCCTCAAGAAATGTGCACGTGGGGGTGTATAGATACAGTTTAACAGTTATCACTCTACGCTTAATAGGATTACAGAGATCTGCAGACAAATGAACACATCGCTACACAGCCTTATCATCCACTGATAAGTAAAAGCCTAAAGATTGTTGAGACAATTATGTTTTGATATTCATCTTAATACTTGTTCAGGAGACAAAATGAATAAATCGCTTTTCGGTACCACAGCCTCAGCCCAGAGGCAGGCGCGAGCACGAGCCCCCCGACGCCTGCGGCTCGGATGCAGCTGCTTTCTGGCCGGCTGTCGGATCCAGCATCCTCGCCTGTATTGCAGAGTCGGGCCAGAGCTTTGCTTGTCTCCCCAGACTCTGCAGCACGGACAAAACCCAAATACAGCCCCGCTGAGCCTCTCACAAAAGCAGCTCTCAGAGGTCTTTCCAAAACTACTGTTGTCACCCCAGTTTCCATGAGGAAACTGAGGCACTGGACAGGATTGGGACTGGCTCATGGAAAAGTGGGTTCAAAGGCTGTGTTTCTCAACTTTTGGGTTGATAGCTCCATGGCTTGGCACAAATTGCTCCCTTCATGCTCCTTTGCTCCATCCTGCCCTGAGGCTGAGCACCAACCCGCAGTCAAAACCCGGTCCCAGCACGTAGCCCCAACCCAGTGGGGACGCAGCTGAGGGCGAGCTCTTGGGCACGTCCCAAGCGGTTTCAGCACCTCAGGGCACCAAGTCAGTGAATTTCACCACCACTTCACTGGATCTGCTCCTCTTACTCCTGGACCGCAGGCGGGCAGCTCCGGGGTAAGAGCAGCAGTGCAGACCCAGGCTGGCACTGGGTCCCCACGCTTCGCCTGCGGAGGCTGCAGGGACCCTCCAGTTAAATACTGGTAATCAGCCTCCACCACTGCTCCCCTACAGCCTCGTTGCTGGCTGTGGCAACCCCCAAAAAAAGGGGGTTTTGTAGCTCCTCTGTCAGTATGGAGCAGGGGGATGGGGAATCAGAGCAGACAGAAGAGCCTTGTTGAATGGGAATATTCCCACCCTCTGGTGTCCTGTATGTTTTGGCTATATCCTCATGCTAATCTGGAACTCTTTCTGGAGACATTGAAAATAGCTCCCCTCCTAACTGGGACTGGGAATGTATTACTGAAAGTGTTAAATTGTTTCATTACAACAAAAGTGGGAGACACTTTGATCCAGAAAATTAGTTGACTTTAACTTTGTATGAAGTTGGAGCTCTCCTTAGTATTTCAGGAACACAGGAAAGCAAAATAAAGTGAGAGATGCTCTCATCTCTTACGTGTGGGCAGGCGTTCAGCAGTGAGCTGTGCAGCGTTAGTCAGCATGGTGCTTCAGACCATGAGCGAAGGCCTCAGGTTGTGCCAAGCAATATGGTTAAAGTGGCAAATTTACAAGTAAATAAAATGTAAAACAATAGTGTGTGTTGGAAACAACATTGACATTTTTCAAAAACAATTGATTTTGTCATAAGTCCTCTTTTATATACATGAAACACCATTGAAATCTCTCCAGTTTTCTTTGAGGAAGTTCAGTTTAATCCAAAGCCATGTTTTTCTAGTGGGAACTATTTCAGAAATGACTACGTGATGGTTTAAAGCAGCTTCCCCTGACAGCAGCCTGCAGCCCAAACCGTGCCTGGCTCTGGTGGACCTGTCTCCACGAGGAGCAGAAACAGCTCGTCTTCTGTTGTTATGGAGCTCAGGCCAGGATTTGCAGTTAGGGCTCAGTCTGGGGGGGCTGCATGGACCCTTCCTTAGAGGGGAACAACCCCCAAAGCCAGGAGGTGCATCCAGAGCCAGTCTGGAACGTCGCTTGCAGACGGGCTGCCCATGGGAGCAGAGCTGGACTCAGCTGTGCTGCTCCCCACGCTCTCCATGGGAGCAAGCCGCCTTGAGCTTGAATCTCTAATCTCTTCTTATCTCTACATCTTTATTCGAGACAGGCTTTTCCTCCTAACGGGCTGTAAAGAAAGCAGGGGGATCTACTTGCCATTACCTGCATTGAAATAACACCAGAGGGTTGTCATCTTTAAATCCCACCAGGCAGATGCTTTTGTAACATCTTAAACCTAACCAATGAACCCAGAATCAACCTCCCTAATAGCAAAGGGAGATAAAAGATTCATCCTTCCACATACTTTAACAGTAGGAGAGCAGTGATATTTCAAAAGCAAGACAGACATCCTGGAGGTGAAGCCAAAGGACGCATGGGAAGCACAGAAAGGATGCAGACTTTAAAGGTGAATAGGAGGGCATCTGTGCTCAGCATTATGAACGCTTCGGTCGCAAGATGAGACCTCTTGATTCCACACTGAAGTGGAATTGCACATTTCTGACTCTTATTTACTTTGCAAACAGAAAGTAAGGACTGCATCCCCGCTCGCTTCCAGGGACAGCGGCTGCTGTCACCCCGATGCACTGCTGCAGAGAGGGGCTGAGAGTTGGTGGTTGGTCAGTGCACACGCTGCTCTTACCCACTTTTACCAGGCAGCTTCAGGTGGGGTGAATAGCTGCATATTTGCAAATGTCATTAATTTACCAGGAGCTGAGATGGTTTCAGCCTCCAACCGCTCCAAGTGCAGCTGCAGCTGTACAGCCTGGCAATGCATGGGTTGGGGCTGGCCAGGTAAAACAAGCCCCAGCCTTTAAACAGGGATCCCGTGTTCAGAAAGTTTGGAAATACTGTGTAAACACATCAAATGTGTCCACCTCCACCCATGTAACGTGTGCATATACCTGTGTTTAGATGGAAATTACACGTAAATCAGCAAAACCAGCAAGAAGAAGCTAGAGTCGTTGTGAAAAGTTGTACTTTTCTCTTAGTAAATTTGCTTGGTTTCCCTCTCTCTTTCTTTTTTTTCTTTTTGGTTCCCATCAACTCCTGAGGTGTCTTACCCAGCTCTGCACTGGGGCTTTCTGGAGAAAGGGAGCAGCCGGTGTGTGTACTGCCACGGGCTTCAGTGGAAGCAAGGGTGGCTCTAAATGCCCCCTAAGCCAAACAAAACAGCATAGGAAGTACATTAAATTCCTTTCTGTAAGGCACTAGAGAAGGCATTTACTAAGTGTAAAATACTTTTTGAAATTTTTATTGTAATGGAGGTAAGGAAGAGTGGGCAGTGAGTACCAAGCCTGAGTTTGGCAAGGGCAGGCAGTAGCAGCTCCATGGAAAAGGGGGCAAGGTACAAGGTGATGTCCTGGGACATGGGTTCACGGAGTTACTTCAGAGCCTGAGAGCTGGTTGATTTTAAAAAGCCTAAAAAAATCACCTTAAGAATGTTGCACAGGGGCCAGTCTGTCCACTCAGCCATCTTTTGCAAGGCATGGGCATGGTGTCACCAACCACAGCAGGGCCAAAACCCCGCTGGAGCAGATGATACTGCTTCGCCTCGTGCATCGCTAAGCTGAAGCGGCTGTCACACAACACCTTGGGTACAAAATATTGACACAACTTTATCCAATTAGGTTTTGAACCTGTGGGACAAAAATCTGTCGACGGCTGTTAAATGTGATGGCATTATCTGCATCTCTGGAGGTGTGAAGCTGTGGATCACCAGATGTGGAGAGACTGCGCAGGGAAGCTGTCCATATGGGCTTGCCCTGGATTGACAGTCTCCTTCAGACGCTTGCTCTCAGTTAGTGTCCAAAAGTGGGTATTATGTGGACTTTGGTCCTCCCCATCGTGCTGAAGGCAGGAGGGAATAGGACATGCAATGGCCACCTCCTCCTCCCCCCTTAGCAAGACAGCCTGGGTGAGGCTGGAGCAAAAAACAGCCTGGAAAAGAGCAAGGCAGAAGGTAAACTGCCCTGCCCTTGAAGGCAATAGCAGGAGCTTAGGTGAGCAGAATATCTGCGCTCGCTGGCCCATGGCCAGGAGCCAAGGTGGAGGCAGACACCCCTGCCTCTGCAGTAAGCGCAGGGGAAATTTAACGATGAAGAAGGCTGAGTCCTCTTGCTCCCCTCTGAAAAAGGTATTTCACCCTACACTGGGCCAGTTCTCGTCTTTCAGAGCCTCCGAGGCAGCACGGGGGCAGAGGCAGCTCCTGTCAGAGTCCCGATTGCTCGGCTTTGCCTCTCCTGGCGCTGCCCATACCCACGTTTTGGCTCAGCCGCTTGCAAAGTGCAACGCAGTCGCTGACTTTCCGGGGAGGACAGCGAGTGGCAGTGCCCCACCAGGGCATGGACGAGGACACCTCCATCCTCGTGGCATTCCCGAGCTCATTCTGCTGCTTCATTCTGCTTTTAGAAGGCAAAGACAACATTGCAAGTAGGTTATTTCCATCGTGTCACTAGTGAGCAAGAGCACTCGAGCCCGGCACAGGGCAGCTGATGGGTTAGGGGCAGCCCAGCCTCTCGCTCCGCGCTGATGGTCCCACCTGGGCGAGGTGCACCCGAAGCCTCCATGAAGCAGTGCTGTACTCCTCCGTGAGCATGAATTCCCGGGGGGATAGATGTGTTATTAGGGGAACAAACTGATGTGGAAGTCGGCTGATTTTCTTTTGTTTTGTTTTGTTTTTTTTTTCCAAGCAATGCATCTAGCTCTGTACGAGAGGCAATTTAAAAAAATAGCTATTGAAGGTTTTTAATTCAAGTATGAATGTGCCTTCAGCTGGGGCAACTGATTGCCTCTTCCCTAAGGGAATAAGCTGTCTTATAAAGCACCATTCACTGCTACAATGGCCTGCTCCCTTTGGGGCAAAACACTCCATTTTAATTAAACGGGGGTTGTGTATAAACAAGACTTAATGCATCCTGACCAAAATCGCCCCTTCTCCCTGCTACGTCAGCACGTGTTTCCAGGACCCCGACCTGCAGCCCGGCCCCGGGGTAACAGCGGGTCCCCTGGCACGATGGGTGTGAAATCGGGATGCGGAGATGACGGCGGGGCCAGGCCTGGGCATGCTCCAAGCCACACAAAGGCAGGGAAAACCAACACCAGCACACGCAGTCACATAAAACTGGGATGACTGAAAGGCGGCGGAATTGCATCCCCTCCCTCTCTCCCGGCAGGGGAGTGAGGGCTGCTATCACCGCACAGAAAGGCAGAATAACAGACAATTAATTAGCAGCAGGACTGGTTGCATGGAAAAGATCCACCGTGCCACCACCGTTGATTTGCATGCAAATCTGCCGTGGGTAGGGCGGATTCGAGGGGGCTGGCAGGAAGTGATGGCAGGGAGGGTTTAACCTTGACTATCGCAAAAGGCATTGCTTCTGCTTATTTTGACACATGTGTGGGTCAGCCAGACCATGGAGGAGAATAATTAGGGAGGGAAAGGAATGCAAACTCTTATTATTGAAGATACCTGGGGGCTAACGGCATGAATACATTTGTTTTAATTGACCCATCGCCCGATGATGATTATTCCTCTGTAGAGATAGCCACTTAATCTGTTCCGTGTGCCAACATGGATGTGCGAAATAATTGCAACCTTGGTTCAATCTCGTTTCCACTCTTCTGGAGAACAGCTAATTTATGACAGAAAATAGTGACTAATGTTAGAATAAACAATATTGTGACTCAAGTGACTTATGAGTGCTGCAGATATGATGCACATTTAATAGGACATGACTTACCCAGACATGTAATTCTTTTTCTGAGCAGAGCAAAGTAAGTGTGGCAGAAATGCCAGAAACAGCTTTGCAATTGGAATATGCAATTTAAAATAAGTAAAGATTACTCCCAGGTAGTTTATTGCTTTAACTACATCAAGGCAGGTCCCTGTAGCAGACTGCATAATGACTCTCATTTCATTTTTGGTTTGTGTCAAATATCTTCAGTTAGTTTTGCTTTATTGGCTTCATGCAATTTATTGCAGCACTAGAATGTGATTGTAATGCAACTAGTATTTTAGTTTTATCTTCCACTGGTAATTTTTCTTCTTTATGGAGCCTATACTGTCTGCATTAATAAAAGCCATAGAAATTATACAGCGTGGAACCATGTTTTAGTAAGTGCCAGTTCACAATAGAAAAACCAAACTAGAATCGCCGTTATCCAGCCCAAGGGAAGACAGCCCATCACCGGCTGACGCGGGGTACCAGGATGCTGCACGGCACCTCCCGCATATGCTGCTGGTTTTAGAGATTACTCAAATGCTCATGTTTGTCAGAAGGAAGCATGGAGTGAATTCATCTCACTTAGCAGCAGCTGCTTCTCCAACATGTCAGTGGCTCAAAGGCTCCAAATAGTCCGAGCCCAGCCTTGAGGAGTTTCGTATGGTAGGTTGGGAGCGCGGTGCCTGAGTGGGAACGGCCCTTCTGCAAGGGGGCCTCCAATGCAGAGTGAGGGCTCTGGAGCCAATGCTTGATGTAGGTGTGCCTAGTGACACCTCTGCTGCTGCTGAGAGGAGAGGCTTAGTGGTCAAAACAGTGACTGGGGTCTCAAAGGCAGGGCTTTTACGCAAGATGCCTCATCTGAGGTAGGCAGGGACCCAGCACTTGCTGCAGGAGCCTTGCTGCCCACGTGCTCAGCAACCAGCAGCTTCTATCACAGAGTTTAAAGCTAGATGTTGTGATGTCTTTAACCTCCCTCGTCCTTCTGTAAAAAGCTCCTACTTTACCAAGGAGTAAGATCAAATTAATGCATTAATTCGTAAAAGTATGTGAGGTTCTTGGATACCTTCGCAATGCAGGCAGTGCTGTGGGCACACAGTATTTGGTGGCCAGCACCACGGTCTGGTTTCTCCCACATGTGCAGTATGCACCTGAAAAGCTCACAGGACCTTGGTAAATTTTGGGGTGTTGATTAATTCATCCAAGCAGCATTGTTGTCCCTTTTTGAGCATGTGACTCCCAGCACACATTTTCTGTGCGCAGTTTCTACTCCTCTTTTAACATTTCTTATCCCACATATTACGAGTCTTCTTCCTCTCACATAGAGCCAGCCATTTCCCATCAGCTACAACCCCAGACAGTAAAACATCTTTCATTAACATGAGCGGTGTTCTCGCTTCTCAGCAGAAGTGCTTCCCTTTTCAGTGTTGGTTTGCTTGGGCCACAGCAGCAAAGGTGCTCAGGGGAGTTCTGGCCAAGTGCAGCATTCACACGGCGCTTCCTGGGACCCCAGCTCGCCCCTCGGCTCTTTTGGGTAATAAAACGTAGTAGAAAAGCCGACAAATAGGACTGAAATGGTTTGTGTGCAGCTTGGGAGCCCACCTCTGGAAGAGGCCAAACTGACTCCCCTGAGAGGGCGGCTCGCAGAGCTGCTGCTCATACCTGATGGCTGAGGTCTATGGAGGCATTTCTAGGAACCTAACTTCCACACCCCACTGACTCTGAATGGGAACTGGGTACCTAATTCTCTTAGGCTCTCTTAAACTTGCAAAAAATACCCAGTGTATACAGGGGGTTGGGGTTTTGAAAGCCTGATTGTGCTTGCTGTGAAATGAATTTCCTTTAGAACTGCATTTATTGCACTCCACGGCCCCCATTAATCAGAAAGTTATATCTGGCCTTCACATTATGGTGAAAGAAGTATGTGAAATATTCCTAAGCTGCAAAATTACTCAGGACTCGGTTGTGGTTTTTTTCCCCTTTGCATTTGATTTCAGTGTGGAAAATAAGTCACTTTTTTGTAAATGTTTGTTTAAGGCCCAGTTGTGAACTTGGCTTTGTGCACAGGAGCCCCGCTCCCACCCGGTCCAACGGAGCCTTCAGGCAGCCTTTGTCACAGCACCCGACATGCAACGTGCTGGGAATTCATGGTACCTTTCTGGGAATAACGTGTAGTGGGCTGAAATATGTCTTGGAGAAGCGTGGGAGGACTTGTCAAGGTGGGATTATTCCTAAAGAAGGCTGACTCTATGGATTTTGGTTGTCCCGGAAGCTCTTTTGTAAGAAACTGGGATTTAGTTTGACTCTAGAACTCTTGACTATAATGCAGCCTCACATCTTAAAAAAATCAAAATCTGGAAGAAGGCTGAAATAACATCTATTTTCTCACTTGGTTGGTTTCAGTGTAACAATTTTTATAAGACTAAAGGTATGAATCTGGGAAAAAAAGAAAGAGAGGACTTCTTTTTTACATAAACCAGTAAACCACACTTCATGGGAGTAGGAAAATGCTTTCCATTAGACCATGTCTGTTTGAGATGCTCAGTATAAGGCTTTTGGGGACGGGCTTACTTCTTTAGTGAATATATGTTCACAGCAAGGTCTGATCTCAGCAGTGACAACAAAACAGACCATAAATAATACACGCTTCTAAAAACACGCGGCTGCTTCGTGCTGTCCCTGAGGCGTGCCCACAGACTGGTCACGGCTGGCCAGGATATTTTAAAGTTGTGATGTCCTGTATACACAAACATAATGTTAACCACTGTGTCATGGGAAGGGCAAAATATCTCTGGAAATGCTCTGTTGAACAACCTTACCTTTGTGAGCACGTTCCCATGGCTAAGGGAGCTCCTGCAGCCCTTCACAGGGGTTTAAGTCACTTCTGAATAGGAACAGATTTCTGCTATAAGGTATCTTTATATCCCTGTAGAGCAGCAGTGACAGAGCATCTGTCAGTGTGGGTAACCCCACTTCACCTTTCTTCCAGTAAAGAAATTATTTTGGTAAAATTACTGTGGGTAAATAAGGATTCACTTTTGTAAAGCCTCTTTTTGATGATGCTAAATGAATTCCCAGAGGGTGTATAAACTTTCTCACAATGATGACCATTTGCAGAACAAAGAGGCAATTTTTTTCTCATTTCAGTGTTTTCTGACATTTCTCCCCTGGGGGAATAAATGGGCCCATTATTCTACCAGCTTCCCTGGCGTCTGCAGAGCCTGCGTGGGGATGCTCGGGTGCCTCCCGTCTTCAGGCTTTGCTAAAAGCCTTGGTGCTTTGCGGTGATGCTCAGCTGGCCTGAGACAGCCTCTGAGCACACCAGCTTCTCATCGGGGAGCAGCCAAATTCCTGAGCCGCTGAGCTGAAGCCACCGCACTGGGAAGATATTTGGATATCTAATTCCTGTCACCTTCACTGGGGGTTGGGGGCTAGATGCCACCCAAAAGGTGCCAGGGCAGGAGGAGCCCAGTGGGGTTTTCGTTGGAGGAGGGACACAGGCAGGTGAAAAACAAAATTCACAGTGGAGGGTTTCTGTTATGGACCACTCTAGCAAAAAAACCCCTCTAATTTTTGGCCTGATGATGCCAATCTACCTGCCACTGTCCACACTCAGCAATGCTGGTCCTGATGGATTATTCCCACCCACCGATGGGCCGGGTGGATAAGGAAGCCGGAGGCTGGATCGCAGGGGGAAAGAGGGCACGCGTGTCCCGAGGCCAGCGGTTGCAGGTAGGCAGCTACAGCCCGTGGTCTCCACTCGTGTCGCAGTTGCCAGCACGAGTCCCATCCCAGCCGCAGCTCTGTCACGTTGCATAAATCTCCTCTAGTGTGCTCACAGGTTCTGTTCGGTCTCTGAGAGCAGCAGAGATTAGGAAGGCAGACAGAGCAGGGTTGGAAAGGAAATGGTGAATAAGAATAATGTATTTGGGAATAGTTGATATGGAGAGAAAGTTTAAAAAAAAAAATTCCTTTTCAATATCATCTGCTGTACAAGTGCTTCCAGGGAGGGTAAAATCTCACTGTAGACACATTATAATCCTTATCCATACAGCAAATGGAACTATCAAACTGGAAAAGATCACATGGCAGTTAAGATAAAGGTTTGACTTGTCCCAGCACCGGGCTTATCAGGGTTTAGCAGTAAGTGAGTTTTGTTGCTTAGAGTGCATTTAAAAAGTTCATTGATTTGCAGCTAATACCAAGTTGTCATAGTTTCACGAGTAAGAGTCTGTGGTTTGCAGAATCAAAGCCTTTTCCTAAATCAATAACAACGGATTCAGTGACATTGCTTGAGCCTACTGAGGCAGACAGAGAGAGGCAACCAGCACATTTACCCAGGCCGTGACATGAGAGAACAAATGTCCCAGGCCTCCACATCCCCTCCATGTCTGCACCTCAGGTTTCGCATGAAAATGTGAAATTCTCAGCCTGGAAGCAGATGGGCTGCTGGAAGGGTAACTTCAGTGACTGTCAGGCTGCCTCGTGTAAACCTCACGTGATGTAATTAGCCAATTGATTGGGTTTCTGGCGGGCTGCGACGCTATATTTCCTGCATTGTCGATACCATTGGATTTTCACACTGCTGCCAGCACGGAGGATGCAGCAACACATGTGCACGGCCGTGGTGCAGCTGGGACGGGGAATCTCTGCCAGGATCCCACCATGGCTACCTGGCCCCCCAGCTCCTCCTTAGGCATCTGGTGGAGGCTTCAAACTCCAGAAAATGAAGCTTCTTGGTTAGCAGGTTCCTCTTGCTTTTCTTGTATCCTCACCATCTATTGCCCAGAGGCGCTTGGGGCTTTACGCTTCCCGGGAGGCTTTCCAGCTTGCCCAAGGGATAGCTCTGTATGCGCCCCAAGGACCCCGCTCCTTCTGACCAGCAGCATCCGGTTGCACTGCTGCTGCTCCAGCAAGCCAAACCTCCCCCGCTCCTCCAACCAGGGCTGCCTCCTGCCCGTCCACTAGCCGAATTCCCAACCAGCGATGTCTTCTGCCTATCTATTAGCTCTATTCCTAGAGAAAACAGGCCTCAGGATACCACACGCTGTGTCTATCTGCCTCAAGAACCGTTGGCCAATTTCAACTAAATTTGACAGAGAGATGGGAACGCTGACACATATTAGTTTCTTACATCATGAAAATAAGGAGACAGGCAGAGAAGTGAGGTGGCATTAACGTGCTCAGCAAGGGAAAGGCTGCCAACTTCCACTTTTATTAAACTTCAAAGAATCCCCACAGGAGAAGGTGAGGGGTCAGCAGGTTTCGTGTGTTTTATGGTTCATGTAACAGCTTATTTCTAAACCAAACAGTGCAGAATGCTAGGAAGCGGTCCTTTTGGTATTTGATGTTTCTATTTGAAGCCATCCACAAGCACAAAAAATACAACACCAAAATAAAGTAGCTCAGAGAGGCAAACCGGGGAAGCTGGTGCATGGAGCTAACTCCCCACTTGGCAGACTCAGGCAAGGAAGGCTGATGTCTTTATGGCACTGTCTAAATATGTTTAAATGTGAAATTTATGTCTGTGGTAAAAGTTATTACAAGATGAGCCTATTAGAAGTTATCATGTATTAATTACCTGAGATGTTCGACAGCTTACAGACAGGAAAATGCACAGTAAACCAGGCTGGAGCTTCGGAAAGGGGAGAAGATGGTCTGAACCAGCTTCTAGCGCAGTTCCAGGGAGCGGAGTTTTTTTCCAAGCAGGATTAGACGTGTTGAATAGCAGAGTTTCCTGCAGAGCTTTTGTATTCAGCATCCTCTGGCTGGAGCCGGTACCCCGACCCGCTCCCCTTGAGCCTCCCGCTGGGCTCGGCGCTAGCTTCCTGCCATTTGAGGATCCTGTCTGCAGATATGGGGTCCCTTGCTGCCCTAGAATAACAAAATAAGGCCTTGATTTCAGCCAGTAACTTGATCACATGCTTAATTTGAAGCACTCGGTCAATTCTTTTTCCTGCTCTGCAGAGCCTGTTGACATAAGCTCACAATCAGGCAACTGCATAAATCTCTTTAGAATCTTTCCAGTTATCAGCGCATGTGCTAATCTCCGTTAAGGCAGGGGAACACAAGCGTGTGCTTGATGTGGTAGTCCTGATGCTAAGCATATGCTTAAGTGCTTTGCTGAATTGGAAGCCTTGAACACCAGGGCTGCTACGAGGCTGTAAATTGTATCATGTTTATTCTGAGCATAAAGCAAAGTAAGGATTATAAATCTAGCAGGGAACCCAACTGTACTGAGCTCCATGGCACAGAGTCTCGCCTTGCTTGAAACGAAATAGCAAACGAATCACTATCCTTCTGAGATCAAGACAGTCGCAAGATTTTTGCGTTTATAGTTGTGTTTAAAAACATAATAATGTATGGATGGAAAAGTACATGCTCGGAGTGATCTGGAGACCCAAGCCATAAAGAGAGCAAGTCTAAGCACAAGGTGTTCTCAGCTGTGTCCCAGTCTGATTCCTAGCAGACAGCTAAACTTTCAAGATTCCAGTTTTAACCCTGAAGCAATGCAGAATGATGGGTTTCGCAGGGTGACAGCCTTTCTTTTGCAAGAGACTTCATTCTGGGATACTGTTTCTGCATGATAAAACTCCCGTATGCTTCATTTCTGCTCTGCTTTTCCTGCCCTTCTCCCTGAGCGGCCCTCTCCTCCCACCTCCCCTCCGAGCGAGACAGCCACGACATCTCCAATGAAGTATTTTACGAATCCCTCCCTGCAACACTATCTATTATAAGTGCCAGTACCACAAGCTGTATTTGAATCCCATCGGCCCAGCACAACTCCAAACTGCATTTTGCACATGGAGCGATTATTCTCTCCTTGACGAGCCTTTGTCGACTTCTCCCCCTCCCCTGGACGGCAGCAGAGGGAAAAAGGAGCCTGGCACACGCGCCCGCGCTCCCTGCCAGCTCCACAATGCCCTCTCTCGTGGCTCGGGCTGCTGCTCCTCCTCCTCATCTCTCTGGATCTGTAATGTGTTCAGCAGCTCCGTGGCGACAGGGCCAGCTCTCCAGCTCCTGGCTGTGACCAGCCCAAGGTGCGTCTGGCAGCGAGGCTTTGTGTGCTGTGATCTATTTCTTTGGCAATGGGTATCATCGGGTTTTGGCTTCTTCTGTGGCCCCCTGGGGAGGCTTTCACTGCCAAAGCTGTTAGGGTAGATAGCTTGAAACCTGCCTGCGAGTTCAGCGGGTTGGTCTGGAGCTTGCCTTTTGACCATGACATCAATCAGCCATCAGGGGGAATTAGCCAGCGTCTGGAACAGCACAGTGCTGGGACTTACACGCTGCTGGGAGAAGGAAATTCCTTCGGATATTGCTTATCGCAGCTCCTGCCTCATCTTCTCTTGGAGTTTATTCGCTCTGTGACATCTTCTAACACTTTTTCTTACAGTTTCAGCGCCTGCAGTCATGGTATTCCTTGACTGTACCAACTATTGCTGAGGAAAGCCCACTTCTAGCTCTCACGGTGGCAGAAAAATTTTAACCTGTCACTGGGCTGCACCCTAATGGTATGGACAAAGAAGCACCAGATCTCACCAACCTCATCCCAACTTTAGTGCCTGTGGAGGATAAGGGTAGGGGAAGATGAGGAAGGTGACCTGAGCCATGTGTTTCCAGTGCTGGGGAGACATCTTGATGATCGGTGATCTCTGAACTAGGGAATAAATTCCTGATCAGCCCAAGCCCCGAGTGACATAAGCAGCTCATTTCTGGCTGTGTGGGTGGGAAGCTGTCGGCACAGCGGAGCCCAGCTCTTACTTGAAGTTTCTGAGAGCAGCCGAAGGATGACCTGTTATCAATAGTAACCATCACAGCTGGCAAAGCCACAGGAACCTTTGGGGAAGCTGACGGTGATCTGTGGTCAGTCCTGTCTTCTTCTGGTCCAAACCAGCCAAAAATGGGCCCTGTTAGAAGTCACCACAGGGGCTGTGCAGGCCACTCCCATGTAGCCATGACGTCTGGGGCTGACATCCGACGTCTGGGGCTGACATCCAACGTCTGGAGAAGACCAGGTGTCCTGCGTTCAGCTGGGATAGAGTTAATTTTCACAACAAGCTGGGTGGCCTGACCCAAACAGAAAATCAAATGGAATATTCCTTACCGTGTGATGCCATACTCAGTATTTAAGTGGGGAGCTGGCTGAAGGAGAGCCTTTTGCTACTCAGGAGCAAGGTGAGCATCGGGTGGTGAGAACACTGCATGGTGTATATACTTTTTATCAGGAGTATCTGTTGTTGTTTTCTTCTCTCTTTGCCATTCTGTTAAACTGTTCTCATCCCAACCCATGAGTTTTTGCCTTTTTCCTTCTGATTCTCCTCCCTATCCCACGGGGGAGGGGAAAGGAGTGAGAGAGCAACTGCGTGGTTCTGCGTTGCAAATTGAGGCAAAACCACCCCACCAGGTTAACCAGATGGCACTTGCGGTCAAGGCTGCAGGACACCAAAACACTCTTTGCTCCCCAGCAAACTGCTCCATTTCACCTCACAAGATGAGCGTATTCCCAGCGAACAAAGCCAGTCAGCCGGTATTTAGAGCATTTTTTTGGTGTCTGAAAAAAGCAGAATCAATTCTGAGCTAGCCCAGAGGCTTCCTGACTGAGCTGATGCCTCCCAGCCTCCTTTGAGGGTGATGTCCCTCATCAGCTCGCTTGCTCCAGTCTTCCCCATTTTCGTCGTGGCAGTGAAAAGAATGTATACCCTATAGATTTATAGCCACGAGGGGAAAAAATACACTTTCCACTACCAAAACACCAGCCTATAAACTTGGTGCTTTTGCAGCAGTGTTTTCACTTCTGCGGGAGCCACAGAGCTTCTGCACCAAACCCTCCCACAGCACGGGGACACGGTCGGGGCTGGCATTGTCCTGTCCCCAGCGGCGGTGGCAGGGGTATGACCAGCACCCCATGGTAAGACTTGGGATGTGCCAGGGGGAGGAGGGAGCACCCGGGCTCTGCCGTGGAGCTCACTTTTTCCCAGGCTTACTGGGAAACCTGGCGTCAGAGCGATGGGGAGGGTTTGCCAGCTCTGAAAGCAGAACTTGGGAAAATCCAAGTCTTTTTTTCTAAAGCTTCTTGGTTGGCCCAATGAATTGATTGCAAGAGATAAAACTTGATGAAGAGGCAATGTTTTCCCAGCATAGCGCTTGACTCCAAAAAGCAGAAGATGCAATAGATTGTGTTTATGTGCCTGTCCATTGCTTTTTATTTATACGTACACCGCTTGAAGCTAATCGCACATTGCTAGGCATTGCAAAAGAGCCGCTTTCTCTCGCGTTTCCCATCGGTTTGAATACATTTGTAGTACAGCACGTGGGATGGGCTTGCTGCTCGTAGCGTCACCGAGAGCTCAGTGTGCCAACAGCCGGTCTGTTCCAAGAAGGAATCCAGAGGCAAGAACTGCCTGGCGATTAACAAGAAATAGGAAAACAGCTGTACCATGGCCAAACCCCTCTTTATGGCAAGCCAACAGCACTAAAGTTTTGCATTTTAAGTTCCCAGACAGCAGATGGGGAAGAGGGGGCAATCTTGGAGACCACTATTGCCACAGGAGAAGGGGATGGCGCAGAATCAGGGTGGAAGGAGGAAGCCCACGCTGGGCAAGTGGGGCATGTTGGGGTTGTCCCAGAACATCTTTACTGCTCCCGCTCAGGACCAGCCACCAGAAGGTTGTGCTGGTAACAGAAAACAGGGCCTCTTGCTCGCAGAGCTTACCGCTGGATCCTCCCTCTGGATGTGCATGTGTGTTTGGGTGAACATGCATATTCCTAGATATCTCTTCAATATCCCTTGAACTCATCAGAGTTGTGCTGATCTGAGAATATACTGTTTGAGTGATTTTTGCCAGCGCGCAGAGGATTTGTCCCAGACAGTAGCAACCACTACTGATTTTCTCAGAACTAAATTTTAAAGCATGTCAAAGGCTGTCGGAGTGGACTGGGTCTGACGGCCACACCTCGCGTTGCGGGGCTGCTCGATAATGCCATGGCACTACGCAAGCTTTGCCCATCACGCCGTGTCACGGCGTCCTCGCCGTCTGCAGGCATCAGCCTCAGCGCCCGGGGAGGCGGCAGTCGCTCATTCATAAAGAGCACTTTCACTGGGGGGGGAGAAGAAGATTTACTGACAAATCATTGTCATTTGCTAACCTTGTCATGGCAATCTTTATTTTTTTCTTTTTTCCGGAGGCACTCTGAATGTTGAATGCCAGCATCTGTTACAGACCGGAAAACAAGTAAACAGCGATATTCCTGGTGGCTTTGAAAGAGCATTTAACGCTTAGCTTTCTACACTTGCCTTTACTAGGAAAATTACTTCAGGATGTGCTTAGCATGCATATGATGATGAGTGTCTGGGAAAAAAACAAAACAGAGAAGGCAGCCCCTTGCTACAGACAAACTGAAAAAAATCCACAAGTCCTCCTGCCAGATGTTGACATTTTGATTTGCATAAAGGTAAACTTTTGAGTCAGCGGCATGTTTAATTTTCTAAAACATCCCCAAGAAATAGGGCATGTTCACAGATAATGAGTTTGCATCATAAGCAGTTTTTGTCAGACCTGTATCCTGGCAAACTGGCTCAGAGCATCTTTATTTCTGCTGTCTCTGAGCATCTTCCCGTGCAAGGCGGGAGGGCAGCCAAGGGGGTGACAAGGAGGTAAGAGAGGGGCAGCTGTGAGTCAGGGCGAGTAATGAGATGTTTGTCTGTGGCTTGTGGAGGAACTCACAACTCCTCGTCTCATATGGGGACAACAGCAGGAACAGCCCCAACTCCAGCACCTACCATCCCGAATCTGCCCTCCCATCTTTCATCCTCCGCAGCAAATTCCAGCTGGCTCAGCCCTGCAGATAGAATCTCGCACTTAAAACTCTGTGAAGAAGCTACAAGACCTGTGAGGGCATCCTCGTGAACAAAAGCAAGGATCTACTCACCTCTCAGCTGCGGGAACTGAGGCCCAGACAAATCATCCCCCCGTGAGGGAAAGCAGCCAAGCCCAGAGCAGACAGCACAGATCCACCTCCCCATGCCCCAGCCGGGGACACGCGTTCCTGGGTCTCCTCTCTGAGCTAAAATAAGCTGTAGCAAGCTGCCAAAAATGAGGGAGAAAATAAGATCCTAAGACAGGTAGATAACTCTTTCAAAGTCACCTGTAAATCCATGGAGAGGAAATGCTGTAGGTGATGGTGGTTTTGGGGTCTCTCTGTACTGCAGCGCTCAGCGTACTCTAGGATATAAACTATGTCTGGAGCCAAGCAGTCCTGCCATATTTTACTAGACTTTGGGTTTCTGTCTCTGGAGACGCCAGGAGAACTTGATTTCTTTTGAGTGGGGGCTCAACAGTGCCCACAGATAAAACGAGGCTCCTGCGTGTTGAGCTGTCCTGGGGCTGGGGACCCAAACGCCAGGGACACATCACAAGTGCCACGTGAAGGGAAAGAAGAGTTGTCCCCCTTGACCTGTTAGCTCCACTCGAGCTCACGCAACCCAGCACGGCCGTGGGGATGCACGGCCGGTGTTCACCCTGCCCAGCCCAGGTCAGGAGCAATGGATCTGCTCACAGGAAGAAATAAGCTTGTTATTCATAAATACATTTTATTTCTATTGGGAGAGCATCTAAAAACAGCAGCTGGAGGACAATCAGACTCTCCTGGTCCAACAGGCAGCAGGATAGCCATGCTCCCTGAACCAGCTCTTGTAAGCCTGTTCTTCAGCGCATTCTTCTGGCAGGGCTGTAGTGTCCGGCCGGCCGGGCTGGCTCTGGGCATGGGTGCTGGTACGGGGTGGGTGGACAGATGCCCAGCGGCACAGGACTCCTGGCACCCCAGGGGAGCTCCTGGCTGCCGGACCCAGCACGGCCTTACGAAGCTCTCAGAGAGCTGCAGAGGGAAGATGCGACTGAAATGCAAAGCGCTATCATTGCTGTATTAGCCTCAGCTGAAACACGCTACATAAGTGCAAATTGCTATTATAAATCATAAACATCAAAAGGCCATAAGTGCCTAATAATGGCCTAAGTGGCTAATTTGTTTTATGTGCTACTGGAAGAAGCACCGTAAAGATACGGAACAAAAAATTTCCCCCATTGTGGTTTGGCCTCTGATACCAAGAAAGTCTGGAAGGGGGTGGGAGCGAAATGCTGCTCTAGTAGATACAGAGGAGCATTTCATACCAAAGCTTGTAATTAAAAACACAGCACAAATCCCAGCAAGCACCCACTCCCTGTGGAAGGCAAATGTGGGCTGGTGCTGGGGATGCCTGGCTCGGAGGTGGTCCATGGGGCAGCTGCTGCTGAGTGGGGCAGAGATCTATGGCACCAGCTTGAACTGGGAGCAGGTCACTTGTGAAAAGAGATGAGGCAGTGGCATGGCAGATGGAGGTCGCGGGCTCTGCTCCTGTTGCTGGAGAGCTGCGTATGCAGGGTGCAATGCCCAGTGTTGTCCCCTGCTCGATGCCGTGACTCTGTAGGTACCCAGCGGGGTCTGAAGCACCAGCCCGAGCAGGGCTGAGGGACCCCTCCAGCCTGGCCTGGCTCCTCTGCACCTCCCTTTCAAAGTGGCAGACTCCTTTTCCCACCCGAACAACAACTGTGTGCCCTCCGTCCGGCTTTTAATTGCTTTGGGCCTTTTGGGGTTACGCGGTGCTTTAAAGGCTCTTTCTGGCTGGCTGGCTCTGCTTGTGAAATTAGCCTTGGAGAACCATAAATACCCTAATCCAGCCCTTCTGTGCCCTGCAGATATGTTCCTCATGCAATTCTTATGCTCTTCAGGCCAGAGCTGCCTTTCTGCTCCGCCTGCCCCAGGATAAGCTCAGCTTGTTTCACCGCACGGCGCAGCTGATGCAAGTTCGATGGTGGAGCAGAGGAGGCTCCTGCGTGGAACTGCTCAGCACGGCACTGAGCCCTGCACAGACCAAGCCCTGCTTTAGGATGGAGCACACTGAACTCATCTCCTCTCAGTCCAGAGTCCTGGTCAAAGCCTGGTGGGCCCCATTCAGCGTGTTTCGCTTGGTTTGAAACCCCTCAGCGCCCAGGCACACCCCAAGGGCACCTCGTAGCCACCTGCGTGCAATGTCACGTGCAGCTGATTTATTAGGGATGAGCAAAACCAGCCGTTCCTGTTAACCTTCCTGAGCACTCCCATCTCTTTTTGCCTTGATGGATTCCACTTTCTGTAGATATTTTGGCTTTAATTTACAGTAAAGCAGTGGTGTCCCTCTGTAAGTACCACGGAATAATTTCCCCAGGTGTATTTAGAGGATGTTGGTGGAGGAACATCATCAGAATAACTCGTTTTGCCGTGACGCTGCAGCGAGGATGTGTGGTGGCTGGAGACAAACATAAGGCCACAGCAAGGACCAGGAGCCAGATGCTCAGGGTCTCTCCTCATGCCCTCATATCCCAATGGATCATGTGGGGACTGTTCCCAGCACAAGGAATTACTTCAGTAATATTTCAACAGAGGTACCAATGATTTCGGGTACAAACGGTGCTGCTTTCATGTAATACATTGCCCTGCACAAAACCTTTGAGAAAATGGCCTGGGGAATAGTCCAATTGGTCTGTTCCTCTTCTGATACCTGTGAGAATGTGTGGGGGAAAAAATCTCTTTGTCCTGAAATTGCATGCCAATAATCAACATTTTTTTAAAGAATTTCTTTGATGCTTATCACTTCCATAACACATGTTCAGTGTGCTTTACAAATAGGAACCAAAGGCTGTGGCTGACCTTGGCATGGCCAACGAGAGGGGTAGCAAGCGCTGCTGTGTTTTATTTGTGAGCTTGGTGGGGAAGCAGGAAAAAAACAAATCCAGCTTTTACAGCTGTGGATGAAGGTAAATGGCACAGAGCAGCGTGCTGGCAAAAACACTTCTCTGAACGGCAGAGCCAGACTCGGCAGCTTTTGTTGTGGTGGCACAAAGCGACCGTGGACACCACGCTGTCCCCTCCGCAGGCAGGCGAGCTGCGCTGCCGCCATTTCACAGCTGCACCTTCGAGAGGATGTAATCTGGAAGCAGGAATGGGAAATGTTTTTTCCTGCAGTACCCCACTCAGCAGAGGGTTAAAACAGGAGATGCAGTGTGGGTGCAGCTGGCCAGGTGGGAACCACACCAGATCTGGAATGCTCTCTTGCACCAGCTCTGGTGGTCCTTGGACCCTCTCTGTGTTGGTTTAAGGCATTAACCACAAGAAATGCACCTACATTTTGTTTGTTGAGCTGGTTTTTTCCTCTTCTAGTGAAATAAGTTAGGCTTCAGAAGGGGTCTGTTGACCACAGAACCAGTCCAAAGTGAGCAGGAGGAGATGGAGAGAGTGGGGGAAGGAGAAGATGGGACCTTGCTTGTAGACACAGCAACTCTTTCTGAGCAGAGGAAAAAAAAACATTTTCTGACATTTGCATGGGATTGAGTAGTCAGAGGTGTCTGAGCAAGGACAAGACGGCTTGGTAAAGAGGGTGAGAGACTTCCCCTGCTCTTGCGGAATGCCAGCCCTGGCTGTGACTCAGCTCATTTGGCCGCTCACCACCTCGCTCCAACAAAGCAGCTCATCTCTGATCTCTACAAACCCAAACCCACAGGCAGGTGACCCTGCAGACCGTGCTGCTCCATCCCTAACTGCAGCTCAGCATCGCAGGGCACCTGCCAGCGTGCTCTGGCCTCAAGACCGGGAACAGCCTGGGGCGAGGGCAATCCACGAGGCCCCCTGCTCCCAGGGACGCCTGGCAGAAGTGGTGGCATTTCCCACTCCTCGGAGGACCTTAATGTGCTAAGTGGGATCTTCTCCATGCAATTTCAGCTCCCAAAACCTTTACACCATTAGTTTATGTTCTTTTATTATATTACCAACTGTAAGTAACAAAACACTAATAATGTACTTTATTACTGCTTTTAAGCAGTAGTAGCTGATTATTGATCTATTTGTTAAAAGACAGTGTAGGCACTGTGTGCTGACAGCAGGACCAACACAAGGGTGAGTCCACGGACCTCAGAGCAGCGGTTCTTCCTCCTCTGCCCCAGGAGCATCTTTCTCATGGTTAGTCCCCAGCTGCCACGCCATCAGGGGAACCCTCTCGGAGCCGGCTCAGACCCCCAGCAGCCTTGCTGGCACACTTGCAGTGATGGAGGGGAGTCTGGCTGCCTGGGCACGCCTGCGTCAGCTCTCGCCATCGCCCAGGCACTCCTGGGTTTGAGTTTCAGCGAGACCAGAGGCATGCTGCTATGGAGGGTGCTGGGGCTTTCTACTTACCTTTCTTCTGCCTGCCATCAGTGCTGATGCTACGTGATGAAGCACCAAATAATGAGCTCTTGTTTCAGAAAACTGGCAGTTATCTGCTGCAGGGCTGTTTATAAGGCCTTTATCAAGGTCTCTACAAAGAGCTGACTCCATATTCACTGAAAGCCTCGTGTAAAGAAATGCAACAGAATAAAACCGACCAGCTGTGTGGTGCGAGTGCCCTGCCTGAAGCAGGACATTGGCTTGGGGTTAAGTGGAGGCCGTGGGTGCCGATGGGGAGCCAGCCCTCCTCCCGCTCTGCTGCGAGAGGAGCTCAACCGAGCTGCGGGACTTTAGGGCAGCAAAGACCCTACACAAAATCTCCCTCCACACTGGGGTAACCAAACAGGCCCTGCTGTTGCCCACTCTTCCTTTTCCTCTCTCTGTGCTTGTCCTGGGTTCAGCTGGGATGGGGTTAATTATCAGAGAAGCTGGGTGGGCTGACCCAAACCTCCCATGAGATGGGATATTCTCTACTGTGGGATGCCATGCTCAGTATTTAAGGGGGGAGCTGGCTGAAGGAAGGGGTTTGCTACTCAGGAGCAAGCTGAGCATTGGGCGGTGAGAACACTGCATGTTGTGTATTCTTTTTATCAGTACTGTTGTTGTTATTTTCTTCTCCCTTTGCCATTCTGTTAAACTGTTTCTATCACAACCGACGAGTTTTGCCTTTTCCTTCCGATTCTCCTCGCCATCCCACCAGGGAGGGGGGAGGAGTGAGACAGCAACTGTGTGGTTCTGTGTTGCCAGCTGAGGCTAAATCACAACAGTTCTTTTGGCACCCAATGTGGGGCTCGATACAATGGCAGTTTTGTATTTAAATGTACCATAGCCATAGTAGCTATTAAGTGGTAAGCTCCTGCATGGGTCATGGAATTGGTTGGCTGCACTGCTTATCTCTTCTTTTTTGCTGAGCTGGGGAACATATTAATACAAATAATGGCTTTGTTCTTTTGCCCTGGCCCTTCATCTCTGCTCCAGGTGAAAGTTGCCCTTTTCTCTCCCCAGGCCTTTTCACCTGTGTGCCAGGCTGGTGGTGCTGGCTCCCTCGGCTCCATGTGCTCCTCCTCTTGCTGCTGCTCTCTCCTTGCCCCCATAGCCCAAACCCCGGTGACATTTGCTTCTTCAGTTATTTACTTTTAGCTCAATAAGTACCATGAAAACACCATCCAACCTGCCCAGCCCTTTGAGCAGTCACAGGAATAAGCTGTCACTAATATAATTTCATATCAAATGAGATTACCCTTCTCCCCCATTAGGCACACTCTCATCTATGGATAGCAGCAATGCAGGGACCCAGCAATTGCTTCAACCAAAGCCTGTGTTAGAAACCAGCTTTTAAGGATGATAGTTAACTTCCAGGCTGTAGCTGCTACTTGTCCTTTGAATGTGAATTGCTGAGTGGCATGATTTGGCTGTGGGCTCTGCTGGATTGATGACACCTGCCTGCCTGTCTCACATGCAATTGCCTCCAAACAGCCACACCTCCCGGCTGTCACAGGCTGCAGTTATTGATGAGTGCCGTCCCTGGCAGGTGTGACAGCCCCTCGTTGTTCCAGTGACCTCTGAGGAATCATGACTGGGTAGCTCTGTGCTGCTGAGTGGTTTTGTGCCTTCGTTTTCTTGTCAGTGTGGGTCCCTCAATCATCTGCGCTCTGGGTGTTGGTGTCCAGCATTGGCTCTCCTTTGGAGACGTGAGCTCCTTTGCTGAGACAGACCTGTGTGCAATTCAGAGGATCATTTGCTCCAGGGAGCAGCTCTGGTGGGCAGCACAGACAGGGCTGGACCAGGACAGGCTCTTCCAACCCTGCTGAGCTCTCCTGCATGGGGCCAGCAGGCAATAAATTCATCCAGTGTCATGCCAGATGCTGTAACATGAACTTCCTTTTATCTTAGGAAGTGAAAACCATGCAGGAAAAATTGTTTTAAGGCCACAGAGACACTCCATAGGGCTGAGGGAGGATCCAACGCACGTGCTAGGCAGCATGGCTTGAGAACTCCCAGAACAACTGGTTTTGCACAGAGCTGCCATGAGCCATTCGCATCTTTTGACCGGAGAGCCAGGGACTGCTCCTTGGGGTAGACGGATGCTAGTTTGCTGGCAAAAGGCTTGGAGGATCCAATTTCAACTGCTTTCAGCTCCTGACAGACTTCACCACTGCTGCAAACAGAAGAAGGTGTCTTTTCACACTCGCATTGCTAAGCTGCGAGGCTCCCGGCCACAGGATGTTACAAAGGATTTCTCAGACGGGTAAGACACCTTCAGTGGTCCATTAGCTGCTGCAGAAGTTGTGCGAGGAGGGCTGATGGCTGGGGGATATGACAAGAAGGGCCCACAAGCAGGGCACCTTCCCCTGGCTGCTCCTGCTCTGCTCTCAGCATCTCCCACGTGGCGTGCTCACAGGCAGGATCCTGAGCAAGGCACTTAGCCCACCCCATGGGGTAATCCTTGCAGTGACCTGTTCATTTGGGTTGAGAACTGGTGGATTTAGATCTCACATTCTTGGATGTTTTATGAATGATCCAGACCAAAATTGCTAATGGCATTCAGTACGTACACGGTATCAGAGGCGTCGGCAGAAATGGCTTATCTGCCCGTGCTTCCTGCTCAGACAGGACATAGATCTGTTTTTCTTTCTTCAACTAATGGGTAAAAATCAGAATTTTCAGCATCTGTGAATTGTAAGAGGATAATAAACGTAATGATTGTGGCCCAGGGCGATGCCCCTCCAGACTGCAGTCTCAGCCAGCCCCACCAGCTGTGCCAGGCTGTTACAGCCTTGGTGCCACTTGGTTGCCTGACCTCCAGCTACAAGCCCGGTGTCCAGGAGAAGCTGTTCCAGGCATGGCATCTTTTCCTCCAAGTCATTTTTTTTTTTAGCCACAGAATCAGTGTTAGGCCAGAGGGTCACTTTGTATTAGTGACCTCTGGGCTGATCCCGTTGACTCTTGATGCTCTCCTGCATTGCTGGGTGCAGTGCACGCCCAGATTTGTCAGCCCCGTGGCTGAACGCCAGCTGAGTGCATTATCCTGCTTACCTTGAGAAAGGAAAATAATCGCATGGATTTGCTCTTGCATTCCTGGCGATTACTGGGTGTTAGGCTGTGGACTGGCTGAAGGGTTTCTGTTGTATTTGGAGTTAGAGGTATGGATATTTTAGCGCCAAGCTGACAGCTCCTGCCTTCCAATGCAAGCTGATCCGTGAAAGGTGCTGCCGTAGCATCTCTTCTGGGCTTTGCTATGGGTCAGGGCTGTACTTGCAGAATCAGGACTTTGCTCCTCAGTCCCATGCAGTCTCGAGGAAAGCACACAAGGACTCTGTCCTCCGAGCTGTGCTGGTGGAAACCAGCCCCATGCTGAGCCATGGGGATATTGCAGTTTTGTCTTTTCCAACCTAACTGATTCTACAATTCCATTCACTGGCCACGAGATATCCGATGCGGCAGCTCCTTGCTGCAGTGGGAAAGAAGGGTTAAAAATGTGGGAGCAGGGAAGGGAAAGGTCAAATATGTAAAGCCACTTTCATGTACTTAGGAGAAAAGTGGTAACAGGAGAGCTGTTAAAAATTTTTATAGCTGGCACCTAACAACACTGGTGTTAAGAATCATGAAACTGTTTAATAGCAAGCGGAGGTGTACATTAGTTAATTAGAGGCACGCTAACAGTGAATCCAATTGAGAGATATTATTTTAGTATTTTTTCCAGAGGGCATATCAAGTCTATTCACGAATTAATAAACAGATTGTAAAGTCTAAGCAAGCATATTAGGGAAGTGTGTGTGTATATACTGGGTCTATATACTGGGACTATGCACACTTGTTTGTTTGTTACCATTACATGTGAAATATGTTACTTGTTTTCCATGTAGACCTCAGTGGAAGAATTATAGCATATTGGGCTTTTCCAAAGACTCTAATTAAGATCTCTGGAGTTGATGTGTGTTTACTGAAAAAATACAGCGTAAATGAGACCTGAAACACCAGCATTCAAATTAACCCATGAATGCCAAGGCATACATTGCAAAATGGCCATCCTCTTCGAGCCTGGTTTTGATGCTTGTTAAGAGAAATGAAATCACGGTGTTCACTCAATTTATTTGACCTCCTGAGTTCAGTTCTCATTGAAGAAGCATTTTAAGAACTATTAAAAGCTGCCTACACTTAAATACGTATCTTTGGTGTATTTCTCAGATCTCTTAGCTGCTGTTAAAGGTAGTTATACTGTGAATTAAGCGTCTTCTCCTCCGCTCACACAAAACCCTAAGGTGGTCAGCTGTAGAACAGACAGTGGCTGTTAGGCAAGGCAGAGACCATCCCCTCTGTAAAACGCAGTTTCCCTGTACCTGGAGCTCGTGGTAGGTAGGTGGATTTGCTCAGACGGCACGAGGACAGCACTAGCCTTTCAAGCCTGAGTAAGACTACACACCATTAATCATTTTCCTAACCTAATTTTTTATGCCCCAAACACTGGTTTGATTCCTTTTTTAAACCCACTCGTGCACCTACCTTAATTCACAGTTGCCACTTTGCTTTCTGCGGGAAGACAAGCTGTCCAACTTAATCCATTAGTGAGCTCTGCGTTACAAAAACCACATGGTGTTTCATTGCTCATTAACAGGCAGGGAGCTTCCAGGCTGGAGTCGCTGCATGTCTCCAGCTCTCCTGACTTCCTTCCTCAACTCTGCTTTCCTATTTTACATTTTAACAGCAACAGCAAAGACAAATTATGACAAAAAATGTCTGCCCTTAGTGAGCATCTTAGTGTACTTGGTTCCTCCAGCAACCCTGGGCTTGCACCCCTACCCAGCACTCCTGTCTCTGCCAACTGGTGCTCCCTTCCCAGCCGGAGCGCTCCTCCATCCTGGAGAGCTCGTTCCCAGCACAAACCCGTCCACTCGTCACACCACCAGCCCACCCAGGCTGGAGGGAAAGAGCAAATGGATTGCAGCGTGGAGGAGAGACAAGACGTGGCAGTCCCTGTTGCTTGGCTCAGGGCAGGCAAACAAGGCAAGTAATGAAGATAATGATGAACAAAGGATGCAAAGCTGAAAATTCTTCTTCCTGTGCTTCTATTGATCTTCCAGCAAAGGCCTTGTTCTTGACATTTAAAATAGAGAGATCGTTTTAATGCAGTGGCCCTCGCTGGGCTGCACTTAAGCAATTTAGCTCATAGAGATTCACAAAGACACTTTCTGCAGCCTCAGCCTGAACAGTTTCAACACCAAATGACTGCTTGGCAAACGCTCTTTGAGAAATACTGCTCAGAGCCAACAGGAGCCACGGGGCACCAGCGAGCACGGCCCACTTGTCACCCCATGAGGAGAGCGGTGCTGAGCTAATGACAGGAGGAATTTCTCTGGGCATCACTGGAAGATGACCCAGTGATCCAGAGAGGAAGGGGATCACTGCCCGACTTGGGGCTTCCCAAAACTTCCCGTCCCAGCAGACAGGGACATAACCTCTAAGCACACACCCAAGCAGACCTTTACTCCATCATTGCAGCCTTTCAGAAGAGTTTCAAAGGGTCACACCCCCAGAGATTTGCCCAGGTGTGGGTGGGGAGGTGGGCTGGGTTCAGCAGAGAGCTCTGTCCCTGCAGTTGAGAAGCCTGAAGCTTTCCCTGGGGAAGCACAGATGGATGTGTCTTCTGGCCTTTGGCTTTTTGAGAGACACAGAGAAGCCTGGGGTTTGGTTGCAACATATTGGGATTACTTTAATAACTGCAATTTTTCTTTCAAAACAGAAGTATTTTATTACTTTCAACCTAGAACCTGGAACTAATTATACATGTGTGGTCTGATTAACCATTAATTTACCTCTACCTGCTGACACTTACTTATGCATCTATTTTGTATCACACATATTTGTGTTCCCAGAGTCTAAGCCTAAGAAGTTTGTCAAGACACCAAGAATAAAGGCAATATAAAGATGTCACGTTACCTATCTTAGCAACAGCCTCAGGAAGCCTTGGAAAAGAATGCATCACAAAAATGAAAATTATTTTTATGCACAGTAACTGGACTAATTTTTTTAGTAATAAAATCTCCAATTAATTCAAGAAGCTCTGATCTTCCCATGACTTCCCACCGGAGGAGTGATCAGGGTAAAACCCCATTTGATTTTCAAGGGCAGCAGGACTGGTGGCTGGAGGTCTGGGAGAACCCGCTCTTGCAATGTTTCTTCACCCTACAGGTTTCCAGTCCTATATGTATACGCACAGCACCACTGCCCCAAGGCCTTTTTTTATGAAGCTGTAAGGGGAACAACTTCTAAGTACCATGTCCGGTTTGATGAAGCCTTCGTGGCAGCACAGGGAGTGAGCAGGTCTTAGCCCAGGCTGTTCAATGATGCTGGCTCCAGGTCTTTCCCTGGCTTTATGCCAGTCCAGACTAGAGAAGTGCCTCAATTCCTCGTCTGCAACTGGATACAGTGCTTGCCTGCCTTTGTAGAGGACACTGGCACTCTTGCATAAAGTTTGCGTTGCAAACGCAGCCTGCTCTTCCCCAGCCAGGCGTGCTCCCCATACCTGCTGCGCTGCCCTTGCTCCGCGGCCACGGGTCTGCAGAGCATCGGCCTGAATCTGGTGTTTCTCTGAACGTGGCACCTAGGGACATGGTTTTGTGGTGGACTTGGCAGTGTTAGGTTTATGGTTGGACTCAGTAATCTTAAAGGTCTTTTCCAATCTAAATGAGTCTATGATTCTATATGCACGGGTAGTGCTACATAAACATCTGTAATGATGCTCCTGGACAAGAGAAGGCTATTTTGTAATTACAATGAAGGGATGATTTAACCAGAAAAGGAAGTAGTGCTTTAACAGGTACAGACAGGAATAAAAATGAGAACAGAAGGGTAAAACCCCTCATGTGAAATTCTGGGATTCCTGTGCTGCCAAAGGTTGGGTGAGGTTATCGCCCTGCCAGCCAGAAATCAGGTGAAGTACAGCCTCCTCCACAAATCTGTGCCTTAAAATACACACACCTCAGCTATTTATGTACAGGTCTGGTATCCAACTGCCTATAAGTTTTGTCTGACAGCTCGTTCAGCAACATATGGCATAATATTAAAATGTGCTCCTTCATTTGAACATACCTCTGGGTAACTTTCAGGGTCACTTGGTTGTAGTGGCGTATGTGAAAAAATAAACTGGTTCTTGATGTTACTGCCAAGGCTGGTGATGCTGTATCAGCTAGCACTGGTCTTTTCTGCCATACCAGTTTCATGCTGGTGCAGCTCAGCTAAATTATACTGAATTGCTCCACTAGATTTTCATTGACCTAAATCAATTATACTAGCATGGAAGAGGTATAAAGAAGTAAAAATCAAGTCCACTTAAAGAAAAAGCAGATCAAATATTTCTTTAGAACATGAACTGTTCATAATCTGATGGATATCTTTTATCCTGTGTATTGATCTTTTTCTTGTGAGAACTAACTTGGAGTTAATTTCTGAATTGCCTGACCTCAAGCAGTTAAGATATTGTAATCTAAAAAGTCATAATTCAATTAATAAACCAATAGTGGTCAAAATATTTGCTCTGTTAATTAGCACATCACACTTCCCTTGCATGAATGTGACTGCAGGGAGCATCCAGCATGAAGAGACCAAGTGCTTGCTGGAGGAGAGGCAGGCAAGGTCCCTGCGGGGTGGCAGAGCCCACCTCTCCTGGCACTGCACCCAAAGCTGCTGGTGGTACACCAGCGGTGTGCTTACCCCTCTCTCCTGGGGTTCTGAGAACAAAGGAAGGAAGATAAGGACTCTGGGTGACAGCACTCAAACTCTGCCTGGCAGGAGCTGAGCGTTTGGCAGGGAAGCAAAGGGTGGCAGGAGAACTGGGAAGATGGAGCTGAAATCTGTGAAGCGAGCAAAGGCTTTGAGGAGCCCCTGTTCTGTGGTCCAGGGCAGAGCAATCACCCTGTACCAGCTTTGCAGACAACGCTGGGAAAATAAAGGCATCTCAGGAGGCACCTTCATCCTGTAACGAGTTTCCAACCCAGCCCAATTTCCCCAGGAATTTTGGGCAAACAAAGAGGATGGCCACCCCCAACAAAGAAAAAAATCAATAAAGAGGAGAGGGTTTTTCTAGAAATTTGAAGAGAGAAGCATGACTTCTCTTCCAGCTGTCAGTGCCGATATTCTTGCGCGCCATAGCAGCTTGTACGCAGCATCTCTTCACAACCGTAGTGGGGAAGCTAGAATGTTGTTGTATCAGACTATCAAGTTGTTATGTTGGATTACATATAATGCTATCACAAATGACAGAATGCTTGCCTCCCATCAAAAATTTAAAGAGCAATAGACCTCTTTTCAGCTGTCATTGCTGATAACATTTTACGCACAAGTTTATTCAAGCTCAAACAGAGATGCAGCCTGTCAATAAAGCAGCCCTGGCAGATTAGGCATCGAGTATATTAAAGCTAACAGTACTAATGTGACCACGCAGCCTAATCTGACATTTAAAACTGCGACAAAACGAACCCTCTAAGTTCTTGCCGGTTGTCTCACCATGGCACGTTCGCTGGTGGGTTTTATGGAGTGGAAACCAGAGTACATGTACAAGAAATGAAACAAGCTGAAAACTGCCGAAAGGTCGACACAGGCTTGGTCCCGAGGAAATGGAGCGGATGTCTTCCCCTCTTCTCGCTCCTCTCTTGTCTGCTCTGCTCCTCTCTTCCAGGGAAGTGGGTAGGGCAACAAGTAATGGCCCTAAATTGCCGCAGAGGTGACACAGATTACACATTAGAAAAGGCACGCGGAGGGCAGGAAGGGTTCAGCACTGGAAGGGATTGCTGGAGAGGGCGTAACACCTCCATCATTACAGCTCTTTAAGAAGGGGTTAGGAAAACATCTGCCAGGAGTGAGAAGGGGGAGCTGATTTTGCTTTGGAGACCCAACACTATTTTCTGCTATTCACTTTCTTGTTCTCAGTAACAGCTACTGCTTTCTACTGCCAGCAGAAAGGGCATGTGAGTGCTTATGTGTTGGGAAACTGTTTGGGCCAAAAATAGTTTACTGAAAACAATAATCACTTGAGGTATTACAATAGATGGCCTGGTTACACTCCCCTTTCCCCCTTCCCACACTCACAGGAGGTCTCAGTGGCTGTTGCTGCTCTTTTGAGGAATGCAAAGTCAGGAGAAAGTCTCTCCCAGACCTGGGAAAGTGGAGCATCCAAACATTTGGATCTGGCCTCTGCGTCTGGCAAATGATTGCCCAGACAGCCCGCCCTTCGAGAAAGACCGTACATTGCAACCGGAACAGGACAGCGTCTTCTTTATGCTGCTCTCGGCGATAAAACACAAGCCGCCAGCAATTTGATAGTTTCAGATAGATATTTTGCTTAAAAGCCAAATCTGCACGCAATGCCTCCCTAAGGGGGCGAAGGGGAAGACGAGTGGCTGCCAAGAGGCTCGAGCCCGGGCACGCGAGGTCTGGCTGACTCACGGCTGCAGCGACTCGCAGTGAATCGTGCCGTGCGGGTGCGTGAGAGCGGCAGTCGGCTGGCAGGGCGACCGCCTCACGTCAAACACCGGCACCGGCGTTACGTCCCCCTCTCTTGCAGAGGAGAGCTGCCCAGAGCATGCAGGGGAAGGAAGGTCACGTAGATACCGATGGGCTGTACGTGGGCCCCCCCCAGCACCATTCCTTTAATAACAGCAGAGAGAGAGACTCAGCAAGAGGTGAGCTCACTTACTGACATTGGACATAGAAGGGACGTTACTTCCAAGCTGATGTCCACAAATTAAAGTTGCTGTGGTGAGGTATGTGTAGCACCATCAGAAAGACTGGACTTTTGGAGGAGAACACCTCATCCAGACCAGTGAAGCATCACCGCAAGCAGCGATCCCCAAAGCTGTGCCTCCCTGCACCAGAGGGGGAAAAAATGCCTGACAATATTAACATGAGCCTTCCCAAGATTAAAGCCAGCTCAATGACAGTAACTGAAAGAAAAAAAAATGCATCACCTGGATATGTTTTTCTTGAGCAAGAAATAAGGACAAAAGAAGGGCTAAATACTCTACTCAAGGCTACCTGAGAGATCTAAACATGTGGAGTCTTTCCACCACCTTTAAAAATGAGCAAAAACTTTTGCCCTATGGCTGTGTCCCATCTGACAGCACTGTTTCCTCTGCAACCTGGCAGCACGGTGAAGGGCTGCACATCCAGTTCCTGCTGCTGTCGCTCGTGCTGACTCCAGACAAGGCTTTCTCATCACTCTGGTTTGAAGCTTCAGAATTGCAAGTGTGAAGGACAAGTCCCCAACTTCTTTATGCTGAAAAAAATCTGTGTTTTCAGTAATAACTATCAAGATGGTGGAATGAGGTGTTTGGTTTCTGTAATGACAGTCTCTAATTTTCCTGGTTATTCTCAGTCTGTATTCTAGGGAAAAAATACTTCAAAAAATAATGACAATGTCTCTCAGAAAATAATGAGTTTCTTCCAGTTAGCTGTTGAATTGTTTACTGCCATAGCTGAATAATAACAGCACATCAAAGACGACTGCTGTAATTAAAAGATTTGTGAACATAGGTTAACAAATTAGTGCATCATAATGTGTAATTGTCTAATTAGGACAAAAATGCTAGTTCCACGTAACAGACCGACAAGAAGAGATTATAAGGGAGAAAATAAGATAGACAACAGCATTGATACTACAGAACATTGGCAAAGATATTATCTGTAACTTTATATTGTATCAATAAGTCCCCAGGGGTACCGGCATTTTTGTGGATTAATTTACAGACAAATTAATTCTGCCACATGAATCCCAAGAGCTGGTTGAGGAGTCCCCTGAAAAGAGATCTAATTTTGTCATTAAATGTTTTAAAGCATTTTTCATTCCTTTAGCACCCAGAAGATCCGAGATCAGCAGACACCATTGCTGTACACGCTGTGAGAGCTCAGAAACCAGGTGTAACGTAAGGAGAAGTAGGACGGTCCCAGTTTTACTGGTGTGGCATTGAGGTAGAGTGGGAGAAATGGATCCAGACTGGATCAATGGGCAGAAGCCAACTGTATGAGGTTCAACAAGGCCAAGTGCCAGGTCCTGCACTTCGGTCACAACAACCCCATGCAACACTACAGGCTTGGGGAGGAGTGGCTGGAAAGCTGACCGGCGGAAAAGGACCTTGGGGTGCTGGTCGACAGCCAGCTGAATAGGAGCCAGCAGTGTGCCCAGGTGGGCAAGAAGACCAATGGCATCCTGGCTTGGATCAGGAATGGTGTGGCCAGCAGGAGCAGGGAGGTGATCGTGCCCCTGTACTCGGCACTGGTGAGGCTGCACCTCGAGTCCTGTGCTCAGTTTTGGGCCCCTCACTACAAGAAGGACATTGAGGGGCTGGAGCGTGTCCAGAGAAGGGCAGCCAGGCTGGTGAGGGGTCTGGAGAACAAGTCTGATGATGAGCAGCTGACGAAGCTGGGATGGTTTAGTTTGGAGGAGGCTGAGGGGGGGCCGCCTTGCTCTCTACAACTACCTGAAAGGAGGTTGTAATGAGGCGGGTGCTGGTCTCTTCTCCCAACTAATTGACGATAGGATGAGAGGCAATGGCCTCAAGTTGTGTCAGGGGAGGTTTAGGCTGGATATTAGGAAAAATTTCTTTACTGAAAGAGTGATCAGGCATTGGAACAGGCTGCCCAGAGAGGTGGCTGAGTCACCATCCCTGGAGGTATTTAAAAAACATGTAGATGTGGCACTTCAGGATGTGATTTAGTAGGCATCATGTTGCTGGGTGGATGGTTGGACTTGATGATCTTAGAGGTCTTTTCCAACCTATGATTCTATGAAATCCCAATATTAGGTCAAACGTAAAGGCAAATGTCCTCTAGAGTTCAGTGGGGTGAGAATTTCGTTCAGAGAGATGAAGGCCAGCATTTCCCTGCACTGAGGGACAGATGGCAGAAGGAGTTTGGCTTTGATTCAAGTACCAGGAGAAACTCCCATGGTTTCAAGAGAGGTCAGTGCATAGATGCTGAGCTCTCCAGACAACCCAGCTCTCACTTCAGCATGGAGACTGCTGAGCGCTGAGCTCTCCTAAGGATCTGGCTTAAAGTGAGCTGAACCTCTGGGAATCAACTCTCTGTGCAGGATCTGAGTCGAAAACAAACCTTGCGTTTCTCTTCCCTCCATGCACTTTATTGATGGTCTGTTAGGGAATTTGTGGCAGAGAACAGAATCAGAGCCAGATGCTGAGTGCTTCCATTCAGTACTTTCACCTAAATGAGAGAAAAGGCCCCTGCATGAGACCTGATGCACAGTTAAGATGTCTACAGCCTGGTGTACACCCAGGAGGGGATGAGATAGGTCCGGACTGGGGGTTCACACCACCATAGGGCTCCTCAGCCTAGCCAGGGACACGCAGGATTGCAAATCACTGAGCATGCAAAGAAACGTGTGCTCTCACCCCAAAGCAAATGCTTTCTGATGGATTGACAAAATCATGAGAGGACACAAAACCTGGAGTGGTGGCTGCCCCAAGCGGACCTCAAGAGCAACTTGAGTCACATTGTGGGGGGGAAGAAAAGATGCACATGGTTAGAAAAGCAACTGTCATTTATCATCTTTATTCGCAGTAATGATGCTGCAAACCTCCACTCTGTCTTCAGGAAAGAAGACAGAGCCAACTTTTGCATGAGTTAATAGCAGGGTTTGAACATGCAATCTTCTGCACCGTACCTCTGCTACCTAATGTACCAGATGAGCTTCATTAGCTCAACGCTGTAGCCGGCTGCCTCCCTTTACTCTGACAGCTGCCAGAGAGAGAAACTCGACCAACACTCCGGCAGTGATTGACCTTGACTGAGCGAGCAGAACGTTTCACCTCCTTGAGGTTCAGCTGTCTGGGTAACTCAGAAATCAGAGCACAACTCAAACTCCCGTGAAACTTCCCCTCAAACAGGGCTATTCCTGGTGGTCCCTTTCTCTGCTCCAGGCCCTTTAAGGAACCTGGTCACGGGTTCAGCAGGATGAGGTTAAAAAGCCTCACCTGGGAGCATGAGAAAGCTGAGTATCAGGGTCTCTGCAGAGGGCCCTGCACCTGCTCTCAGCATCTGTCAGAGCAGGGAAGATCCTTCATGTGTGTTTTCAAGGTAAGCTGGTCTTGAAGCCAGTAATGTTTATAAAATGCACATACTAATAATCAAGGATTTTATAAGTGTTTTCTCTATGTCTCTCTGTATTTATAGGTATCTATGTATGAGCCGTAATATGTTTTGTTATGCTTTGAGAAAATCAATTCCAAATTGCTGGTAGGGTGTTTTTCTCAAAGCTATTTTAAATGGAAAAAACACACCTTTCTGTGAAAACAAGATTATTTTTGTGAAATTCCTCTTTTTACCAGTAAAGCCTGAATGGGACAAGGACTGGGGAACATGCAAATTTGTCAGAAGCCACACAGCTTTGTGTTGTCTCAATAGAGCTATTTTGTTTCTTCTTGATTTGGGAAATAGTTGTTAGTCACTGCCTAATTTTAATTTTAAATAGGCCATATTTGTAGGACTCCATTCCATAAGAAAGAAAAACACAGCAATTGAACTTTGTGCAACAATTGAAACCATAGCAATAAACATAAACAGGAGTGTTTACAAGATCAGAGCCTTAAAAAAAACTAATGAGCAATAAATAAATTAGAACTCTATCTGACTAAACTCAGATCTGGTGGAGGAAGAAACCCAGTGGTCCCTGGGATTTTTCCGCTGGTCAGCGTTATGCACAGAGCCTGGTGTCTCCTGTAATACAGCTCAGTCTTGACAGGGCCCAAACTCATCACTGTTGCTGCTGCCACTCTTTTGAAGTCGGCACCCTTCGGCTGCACCCTCTGCCTGCAGAGAGCACAGGTAGGTGCTGGGGTCACAGGAATTGCATCTGCCAAAGGTAATACTTAGCGTTGTTTACAGAAACTTGTATCTCAGTCCAGCAGAATAATGTTTGTTTATGTCCCATCTGATAGGAAGAGTCGCATCCTTTCTGAATTGATTCCAGTGTGTTAGTAAACAAAGAAACTTGCAAAGTAAATTCGTAAGACAAAGAAATATTGATGTTGTGGCTATCTCTTGGGTTTGGGGTTTTTTGGCCATATGCTCCAATTAAAGGTGATTTATACTTTCCCCCTCCCCTTCAGTTTTTAGAATGGTTCATGAAAATTTCTCAGTAAAGCAAATTGGAGAATATAGTATGTATATTAGTACAAACCAGCTTCCTGAAAGTTGAGAGACTGCTCAAACAACAAAGATTGACAGAACAAGGTTCAAACAAGTCTCTGTAAGCACATGCACAGCCTTAGAAAGGGTTCTACTTAGTACAAATCCTGCAATAAATTAGAGAAGCTGCAGACGCATAAACAACACGAAGCGCTTCAGTTAGTATCATTATGTAGTTTATATAACCTTTACTCTAATAGTTTATAAGTGACAGGATCCCACCTTCCTGAAGTATATTTCCAAATAACCAAGCAGATTTTTGAAAAGATGGGCTAACTCCACCCACCCATGAGGAAGACACTAAGGTCACACAAGTCTAATGGAAATGAGGGGGGTCTAATGGCAATGAGGGGGGTATAAAGGAGGGAGAGACCCTGTTCTAAGTGACTCCTTACAGGTATCAGGAAATCCAGGTGGAAAAGCAATGTTGGAAATCATTAGTTCTGCTGCTCAGGCTTCTGGGTTTTCTATATAGGTCAAAGCTCTTCATAATCTAGAATCTGTTTCTTAAATGTTTCTTTAGGCTGGATCTGAAGGGGGTGGAGGGGGGGAGTGCTCTCTGACCAAGACCCTTCACAGTGCAGGAGCAACTCAGCACAGAAATCTCTGCCTCAAGCGTGTGACCTGATTTCCAGAGAGTTTGTGAGCCCATATGTTTTGATGGGTGCTCAGTACTTTTGGTGCCTTTCAATTTCTAAATACGGACTTGGGAAACCTAATTTTAACCACGCACTTTCGGAAAGAGTTGGCAATAGTTTAAAGAGACTGTCTAGACCGGCACGCCTTGCTGCGGCAGATTGCTCCCAGTGATTTATACATTCCTGGTGCTCGCAGTCTCTGATGCCTTTTCAGTGTCTTACAGCTGTTGCATTTATGCAGCAGTCTTTATCTTGACCTTAGCCCTTGGATTTCTCAGCTATTCTACTCTCTTAACATCTGGGCCTGAAAGGTCACTAATTTGCCTTATGTTTCCCTGCTGTGGGTGCCATTGGGTTGAGTGGGTACATTTTGAAAAATAACACTCTGTTGGTGGGCTGCCTTTGCGAAGGTTTTTCTCCCCTCGGCATCATTGTGTTGCCTTCTCCCACTGCAGCAGCTCTAAGTCATCAAACATCTGCCCTCAAGAGTGTTGGAGTGTACTTGTTGGATCCTTATGTGTTAAAGCAGCACCCCAGGTATCCAGTGTGCCGGTATTAAATTGCTTTTGCAGCTTGCCTGGAGAATGAGGAAGGGAGCTTTATTTGTACTAACACCATTTTAATGCATCTCAAAAGACCATAATAAACATCTCCTGGACTGTAAAAGGAAAATATATATCTAGAGGTTGTGGTAAATTATGAAATACTGGCATACCTAATAAAAATTCTATCTCAATCGTTTAACATTTAGTGAAATGTTAGATGATGTGAAACCAGACCTGGCTTTACTTCAAGCCCAGGTCAGTAATGTCACTTGGGGAAATTATGAGAGCTTCCATTAACTTTGTATTGGCAGATCTCCCAATCTATTTCACATCTATACATTTTTAGGACCCCACAAGAAATACAAAGTGTCATCTCTCACACTGGAGAGCCAGACAATACTGCAGAGCCTCTCTGCATACAGGAGGCTACTTTAGAAATTAACAGGTCAGATCTCTCATTGATTTTAATCAAGAGCTGTTTGTGGCAAATTTCTTGATTACAGAAACTGATGACTGCTTTGGGCTTCCTGTCAAAGCCAGCACAGCAGGACAGAGCTTTAAAGCATGGGAAAAGAGCGCGAGAGTATTAAATCAAATAGATTTTAGACATCTAGGACCAAATTCATACTCCGTTTTGAAGTCGCGGAGACTCTGGTTCAGCACGCTACCCCTGAATGAGGAGCGACAGACAGAACCAAGATAGTTAAAATGCTTTGGGAGGGGGATACTCGCAGAACTTATATGCTACTATCTCAGATACTCTATTTTCCATGTTTTTCCCATAAAAAAAACCCCTTTTTCTCCTGCCCATTTCCCCATCCAAACTCAGACAGACGACTTGTTTTGGAACTTGAACCAGTTTGTCTGGTAAGGACTTTCCATTAGAGCCTGAGAATTGGAGCAGACTTTAAAGTGGCTGGTAGTATTTTCAGAAAAGAGGTATTTGGCAAGTCTTTAATGTCATGCTTGCCTGGAACTGCTCTCCTCTTTAATTAACTCAGTAAAAATCCTATGGTTACTTCATTTTATTTGCTTAAACCACTACAGAAAAATAAATGCATACAAAACCGATTAATAAATCCATAGAAATGTGCTGTTGCTTACTGCGATGCCGCAGAGCGCAAAGTTCCCTCTACATAATTCAAGCCCCTGGCAACAAAGACATTTGTGCAAGTCCCCTGCTCTGACACACGTGTAAAGGTGCAGTATCCTCCAAGTGAAACACGGACTGCGGTTTTCGGCTCGTCTTCTTGGTGAAGCCTTGAGGTGGGTATTAATAATTTAAGTTCAGAGCAGTGTCCAGGGTTTCTCAGGCTCTACGCACATCCAGCCTCCTGGGATGTATATACTACAGAGCCTGACCCGTGACTGCTGTGCTGGGAATACAAGTCCCTGCAGCCCGAGGTGGGAAGCTGCAGCTGAGCTTTTAACTCTGCAGGCCCTGGTGCTCCAGCCAAAATGGTTACAGCCACGCAAACGATAACGACAGAGACCATTTCATCGCGTTTTTCACCCCTAAGTCTCAATAAGCAAGTGATCCGTGACTACATCGATCATGTTCAAACGTGACTGAGAGCTCGTGCTGGTTGATGCCGAAGAACCTTTCAGAAGACCCTCCCCTCCGCAGCAGCCCCTTCGTGGCTGCGGAGCAGAGCGGGCGCAGCGGCAGCACCCCAGCCCTGCCACGCTGTTCTGGAAGCCCATTATGCATGAAGAGGGAAATATTTCCTTAGCTCACTAAACTGATGTTCTGGCATTTAGCTTTAAGTATCTTCTATTTCCCTCAGTATCTGACCTTTCCCTTTCTCATATGGCTATTGCTCTGCTCTGCTAGCGAAAAAGCAACAAGCAGCCATTATCAGCCTCATCTCGCCAGTCCCGGCCATTAGCGTTAATCATCCCCTCCTCCAGCCCTCCTCTCTCCCGGTCCAGCTCCCCTGCATCTCCTCTCCGCAACGAACAGGCTGTGCACGATGGGAGCAAACGCGCGGTGAAATAAGCCATGGTACAGCAACACCGTGATAAAAGGCCAGTCGTTTCCAGCCGCTAGCGCGGCCGTACTTCTCTCCGGCAGGATGCAAAAGAGCCGGGATTAAAACAGGAGGCCTCGTGCCGTAGATCATCTTGCTGTAATTTCCCTCAGGACTGATGTGACGGCTGCAGCGAGCTGCACTAGTGGTGGCACATTAGCACTGCCACAGGCTTCCATCTCGCAGAACATTCCTAATGGTGGCCATTTCTCCAGCGGTGCGTGCAGGGGATGCACGCCGCTGCTCCGTTGGCGAGGGGAGGTATGCCCAGGCCAGCCGGCGCTCAGGACTGGGAGTGCTGGCAGTGCCACGATAGAGCGAGCTTAGTGGTGTGTGAAGGGTTCACTTAAAAATGGATGGAAAAAGGAGAGAGGTGGGAAGAGGGGAAGACAAAAGATGCTAAGCTGAAGGTAGCAGATAAGAGGGGTGATAAGACAAGGAAAGAAGTCAAATCTAAGTATAGAAAGGCATGCACCAGGAATGTAAATGAGGGGCTGGACTGGATAGAAAACCAACGGCGCTTTATCTAGAGATTGATAAAAGGGAGATTAACACAAAAGTTCAAAGGTAAATGCGTGTTGTTGAAAAATAGGGAACTGTAGGGAGAGAAGGAAGCACTCTGACATACCAACCTCACCCTCAGCAAGGCGAATTTTCCATGTTGTCTTGGCCAAGAAGAGGAGAGGAGCAAAGATGGGGGGTTGCAACAGGGCTGGAAATGACAAGGAAGAATGGGCGTGAGAGCAGCAATGGAAAACAGGCAGGGACAGCACTGTTGGAAAGCAAAGGCAATTTTGTCTTGTAACTGTGCGCTCACTCAAGCTTGACAGAGAAAGAAGAGGAAAGATACATTCCTGTTATAAAAATTCATACGTACGTAAATCACGCAGCAAACTTCATGGCGCGTGGTTCAGTGTGCCCAGGCTCAGCTGCCAGCTCTCCTGCAGGCTTCTCACTAAGCTTGGGCTAATCGTTTCTACCTCTCTGTAAACCCTGGGTGACGCCGCTCCACTCCCAGGCTGTGCCTCTCTCACCTTCAGGACTGGGCATCTCTTGGGGCTACATTGCTGCGTCTGTAGGTAACGGGCAAATAATCCCTCTGTGCTGGCAGCGTCAAGAAGGTAGGTTAAGGCTGGAGATGCCAGTGGTGCTTTGTGTAAGTCTGGCCCCAGCCTAGCAAAGCTAAGATGGCTTTTGTGCTTTTAGATGTAATGTTACCACTGCATAAAGTGTCACAGATATGAAGCTTTCTTGGGAGACAAGGTAATGAAGTTCGTCCTGAAAGCAGTAAGAATAACACCTACTGCTGGGAGACTTCTCACTGGGAGCGCTCAGACTTCAGCACTGTCCAGTCTAAATAAGATGTATACTTCCCCGACCTTGTCTTCTCCAATGTAAACACAGAGCAGGATGTACTTAGAATTAAGATAAATAAGGCCTTACCCAAATAAAACACTAGTCTGCAGAAACGAATCTCCTCCAAGGAAGAGGGTGAGTAGAAGCAGAACCTGATGCTACTCTACTGGAAAAACCTTAAATGCTGTAGAGAAGAAGGTGATACAGTATCTTCTGTGGAGTACAGTAGTAATAAATGTAACTTAGGGTGGAAGATAATATTGCAAAATCTTGCGAGTTTTACAAAGTTAGTTATGGAAGAAATAGCATTTGATTTCTCTACCCAAATTCTATTTTTGAGGGTACCATGGGTGATTTTTTCCTAGATGTATACTAGGCAAGTGCAGATAATCTTAGGGGGAATAGATGTCAAACCACAACGTCCTGAAAAAAGTGTCTAGAAACCCGCACCAGCCGACACACAGTGGAAAAGAGAGGCAGGTCACTTCGACCACGCTGAGCACCAGTTCAGCTTCCTGCAACTCCAACCCTTCCGTCCCTGCTGGCAGGGAGGTGGGTGCTCAGGCAAGAAGACACATTTCTGCTGCTCTTCTCGGCCAATGCAGTAGAAAAAGGAGGTCACTGCGCTTCTCCGAGCTGTCCTGCGCAGCACGGCCCCGGGGTCAGGGCACCCTGGGCTGCCTCGCCGGCACAGGGCTGGAGGAAGGATCGCGGCTGAGCTTCGCGGTTTCAGCACGACGTCCTAGTGAGGAAGCTGAGAGGCAGCTAGGAACTGGAGGAAGCAAGGGGAAATTATTTGTATTACAAATAACGATGTGAGAAGGGGTGGAGGAGCCCTGTCAAAATGTAAATGTGCAATTTGCATAATCGGGCAGCCAGGATTAAACGAAGCACAGAGAAGGATAAGGATTACACAGAGGGACAGAGAAGGGAAATGAGAGCAGCACAGAGAGGAAACACTGCAGATAGATAGATGTAAAATCTGAGATAAGCAAGAGCCAAAGGAGAAGTTGGAATACTCAAAGGCAGCAAAAGGAGAGGGAGCTGAGAGGAGCAGGGGGTGTGTGTTACTAACCCAGGGTGTATCTGAGCTAGCTAAGAAGTGTGCAAATGAATTTTAAAAAGAGCTTGAAATCAAAGAGGAGTGTCAGCTGGCATTAAACATCCCCTTTAGTGGTGACCTTGAGAGCCCAGACCACCACTACCTAACAACCAAACACAGCACTCTTGAACGGTTCCTTCAAACCTCATCCATAATTAATTTTGCCTCTGATGAATGGGTCATTCTCCACCAGGATATTTGTCAGCTGTCAAAATCACCCAAGTGGTGGCCTCTGACAGCCTTCTAGCTGTCTCCTGCCCTGGGGCAAGCATGGCAGCAGTGGTTGCTGACTGTCTCCGCTCAGCTTTCCCCGGAGCTGTGCTCACTGTGGTTGGCTGGACTCAGGGAGGTCCCAGGTACTTAGGCTGCTCAGCAGTGTCCAAATTTCAAGCATCCAGTCATCCAATCTCCCCTCGGTGCCGAAAATCCTCCTCCTCAAGTCATGCCTAGTCAAGGGGCTTCCAGTGCTCCATGCAACCACCCTGCAGCCCTTCTCCTCACCCTGCTCCTAGAGCTCCCGTGGACACGCTTCCCTCTGTCTCGTTCATCCAGAGAGAAGATGCTTGTGGCCAGGTTCAGAGTCACATTCTACACAAAGCCATATGCAGAGGCAAATATGTAATACTCCTTTTAAGACCTGTTCTGTGCTAATGCCTAAGGGCAGGAATTGCATTGTACTTGCTACTGTGCAAATGTAAAACATCAGGAGCGTTTGCTGCCCCAGAATGCTTGCGTCTGATGAGAAAGCGAGAGAGGGAGGGAACGCAGGCAGGGGAGCGTGAAGAACAGGACAAGATGGGGCTGTGATACGGCAGTCCGGTGGCGGTACCTACTTTTTCACTGCAAGGGGACTCTCTGCTAGATTCTAGCAGCTGGAATGGAGAGAGTCAGATGGTACTTTATGAACGTGATGTAGAATATGAATATTGTTTTTTTTTTCCTTATGGCCAGAACAGAACTTGCTCAAGTAACTCTCAGCTCAGAGAAATGCAGGAGCAAGAAAAGATGGTGGTGGATACAGGCGTTCAGAGAGAGATTTGTCTGCTTGTGCGTTGGGCTGAAGACGCGAAGGAGTCTTTCTTGTAAATGCATCACTGGTTGGTTTGTTCCCTAACACCCTAAATTTGGATTCAGCAAAAATAAACCTGCTGCTTGACAGCTCTTTACAGGGTGATGGGAAGGGAAGGTGGGTGAGGGAACCACTTTTTATTTTTTTAACCCTTAAAAATGTGGGGTACAGCTCAGCTCTGCTTTTATGAGAAGTGTTATGGCATTCTCCCTGAGAGCTGTGAGTAAACTCAGTGAGTGAAACCTTCTGGGTGGGTCATGGGGACAATTTGCCCTTACTTAATGTTGTCTCCACAGTTACTTTCCAGCAGGTCAGTGCTTCACCTGGGTGATTATAGGTCCCAGCGTCTGGCTTTCTCGAATCATCTGGGATTTCTGGCCCCATGCTTTCCCCTGGGCCCTAGTAATTCAGCCAAACCACTCATATTTTAATTCTTCAGCAGGGTGTCTCAGGAAATGCACCCGTCCAGCTCTCCCAGTGTATCTGAAGGGAGAAGCTGGGTGAAAGTTTAATACAGGAAAATATAAGTCCAGCCATAGAAGTGAAATTAAGTGTTAACAAAAAACACCACCACAAGGCTTTACACACTCAGATTGTAAATCTCTTCCTATGGCAGTTACTCAAGTCTTTCTTTTATGTAGTGCCACACTTGACTTCTGCTTCAGCTATCGCAAAATATTTCAGACACAGCAGGAACTGAAGTTCTAATAAAGTAGTAATAATAAAGAAAAAAATCCAGACAGGCCTTCATCCACCACTAGCATGAGGGGGAGGGAAGGTGAGATTCGAGTGGAGAAAGGGGAGAATAGAAGAAAACGCAACTCCGTCCAACTTAGATATCCTTTATGGACCACTTGCTTTTTTGCCTTATTCCCTTTTTTTGGTCTCTACAGACAGGCTGTATGGCTGATTGAATAAAGCAAGTGGAGAGCTGGAGGCTGCAGATCTATAAATCTGAAAGAATAGGTATTCCCGAATTTTATATCATTTTATTACTCAGGATTCTTTTAAGTATATCGTCTCACTCGATTTTGAAAATACGGTCTTCTGTGACAGTTTAATTAATCTTGTACTCTCAGGGATTGTAATTTTGATTGTCTAAAATGTACAGTGCTGTGCTTGGAAATTATTTTGGGGGTTTTTATATTGCCACTGTCTCTTGATTTTTACGTCATTGTTGTTTATTAGGCTTTCCCTAAATTTTGGTTACTCCAAGGATCTCCATTGATACAGCACTCCTAAGCTCTGGAAAGGTCAGCATCCAGCTCTTTAGAGGAACAAAATTCCTCTACCGAAACACTGCATGAGTACTGTGAGCTGCTGAGGCAATAGCAGCCATCTCAGCACCTTCCAAGTACTGGCAAAATGGGGCATTCTACTGCATTCTTACTAGTGAGGTTTCTTGGGTTTTCTTCAAGATAAAATTGGGCAGAAGAATCTTTCCTACTCTGGGCAAAACCAATAAATCAGCCAACAAATTTTCTCTTGTCACAGCTTTATTATTGTATAACCTTAGCCTAGCTAATTTACCAAAAATAGAGCCTCATTTACACTTCACTGCTGGAGATTCAGTCCTGGAAAACCATAGCTCTTTACACAAAAAGCAATGTCTGAGGTGTTTCTGAGAGAGCTTCCTGGCAAAATGCAACTTCTGACACTGCCTACGAGGGTTTGAATAATGAAAAGGACAAAAATATAGAATAATTCATGCTGTTTGACCCAATCCTCTTCATTCTGTAACACAGATCTTCAGCATCTTTTGCAGCTCCACACTGCAGACCGAGATGCATGTAGTGCTTAAAACAGCTATTAACTCTCATTTGTATGATGAACATACCATATCCTCCCCAAACTTTCAACTTACTCGGTGAATACAGAATTAATTTTCTGAGCCTCAACCTAGGTAAATTAATTTCATATCAATTTTTAAAATCAGTCTTTAAAAAAAAATGATTCTCGGTAATTACACAGAGAGAGATTTCATATGCTCAAAACTGTGAAGTCCAAATTTTATAAAACCAAGGCAATAGCCAGCAAAATTATAGGGCTGATTTGTGAAAACTATGTTGAATAACTCATTGTGAAAGGATGTGAATCATATACTGTATACTGTACTATATAATTTTAAAACTATTTTTCAAAGCCCTGAAGGCTAATGTCTTTTTCTTATTAGTTAAAAGCTGACATTACTGAACAGCCACTTGTCTTCAACTGCTGACACTCTAGAAATACTGTCGGACAACAAAGAATTGGGGTAAGAGTAGAACATATCCTGCTCTACAAAGCCAAGAACTCCTTGAAACTTGATGCTTCTTTTTCCAGTTAAAAATATCAGAATGACTAAATTAAGCTGTTAATCACAATTTGTTGCTTTTGTTCATAAGAGGATCCAGACTGGATAAGAACACATGCTGCTCCTGGGGTCATGGCAATATAAGGAATGCTTTGGCCAGTCACAATCCTGCATCCTCAGCAAACGTGTGCGCTGTCATTCTTCTGATGTAGAAGACACAGTGAGCTGTAATGTCCTGGTCCTGCCCATGCCTGTTCATATGCTTCAAGTTTTGCTTCTGATGAATCACATAGATTTAAATGGGACTACTCATGGCAGTAAACAGATGTACATTTGCTTTTGCCATAACCTAGTGTTTACATGCTTGATACTACCTACCATGCAGCGTATAACAGCTTCTTAACTGCAGTGTGAGGAGGAGGAGGAGGTACGTTTTTCCCCTCCAGCCATGGCTCTGTGTACAAGCTGTACTGGAGGAGAACCACAAAAGCCACGGAGCCCGCTGGGAGTTAGTGTATGGCAGAGCCATGATGCCTCCCCTTCTGGGCTGCAGTTCGTGCCGGTGGCGAAGAGCAAGAGAGAGCACAGAAGGGTGGGCAAAGAGTCCCGCAGCCACGGAAATGCTGACCCTGAAGCCCAGGTTGCTCACGAAGCGGCTGGAGAGCAGCGTGTAGCCTGTTGTGCGGAAAGGCCTGGGTAAGCGGCATTGCCCAGCTGCTTGGTGCTAAACCCAAGGCCCAAAGACAGTTGCATCCTCTCTTTTTTGAGCTGTACCCTTTTTCCACCAGAAATACTGAGCCTGGTGACACTCCTAGTTCACACTCGTGCCATTTGTACTTCCCTTTATATTAACATGTTAAGGATAAAGAAGGGAAGAAGACTTTCTGGTATAAGCCTAACATTTGTTCAGTGATGCTATAAATGCAGCTGTAAACTCTGAGCCTGTGAACCTGCTTCAAGTCCAGAGGAGTTATCAATGGAACACCTGTACTCTATTTTTCTGGTTTGATTTCTTTAGTCGAAAAGAGATCCTAATGCTCAGCTTCCAGACTACCACTAGTGCGACCCAAGCGAAAACAAAACAAGAAAATTCTTGGTGGGAGTTCTGTGAAGCTGATCAGATATTGAGGCTCTATATGTTTAAGCATGGAGACAAATGCACATATTAAATACCAAAGCAGGAAGAAAAGAAAAGAAATCACTGAAATCTAAGTGTGTGAAATGTGAAAAGCACAAAGGAAAATTGCAAAATCAATACAAAGGGAAATGAAAAGAGAATTGAGGATAAAATGAAAGCAAATAGAAAACAACAAGAAAAAAAAATAAGAAACATTCACCAGTCAACAAATTGAGATCTTGACAAGATAATGTTGTCAGGCCAGTGAGTCATGTTCTGATTTTACAGTTGCCTGAAATAATAAAGCCCTATTAGGTGAAGATGTTCAGAAAACATATCACTTCTTCAAGTGTGTCTAGCATTTCCAGGCTCTGGTTTGGTGTAGCATTCCCAGAGAAACTCAGCGCGTGTAGTACGAGCCATCGGTTTATAAGGAAGCTGGGAGGACTGCTGCAGGACACGGCTCTGCAGCAGCTCCGTGAGAGGCACCTTCAAAAACTGCTCCGTGATCAACCCACTATCGTAATTTTTCAAGGTATGCTGTAAAAGACTACGCTGAGAAAGGATGGGGGAATGAGGAGCAGTATGAACGCAGGCTCCTGAGCATGACTTAGGGCAGTAGGCTTTCATGGTGTTAGTGTGGAAGAGGTGAAGTGCTTTATCTGCCGTTATTGGAGGCAGCTAGGTCTGAAAGCAGTGCATTTTGTATTACCACCCTCACTGTGGGGAGGTTGTTCTTTGAAAGCCTCACCGGATCACTGCACATTTTTTCGAAGGCACATCTACAGAAATCATTCAAAGAAGGGCTAAAATATGGCCTTTTCCACTGGACAGTGTTTGTTTTCTTGACGTATAACAAATAGGATGTAGCAGTCTCTGCTGAGCTGTGTCGAGGGGAAAGCCTTGGCTCCGCATGGATCCTGGCCTCCATCCATCCCAGTGCCTGGGAAGGGCAGAGCTCGTGCCACAGCCTTTCCTCACCCTGCTGCCCCATTGCAGGACCTGCCTCTGACACCTCTGCCTTGCTGGCAAGTTTGAGTTTCACCAAGGGGTTTAAAAGTCAGTGGGGATGAACAGATCAACAGCCAGCATAACTCCATGGGCTTATGTCCTTAGGAAAGCCAGGTTAAAATATCAAACTGAAAGCGCATCTGGCCTGTTCTTGATGTCCTTGTGGTACCATTTTTTCATTATCTGATGGTCTATATTTATTTCTTATGAAGTTCTTGTTGCTTTCATTTGTTTTGCGACAGCCTATAGAAGTAACGGCCACAAGCAAAAAACCTCTGCTTGCGCAGCACCCAGCAGTGGGAACACAGAGATGATGCCCACCTCAGGGGGGTCACCATCCTCTGTCTGCTGTTGCAGATACCTGGCCAGCCCTTAGAGCTGAAACTTGCTGTTTGCCTTTATTAGCCCAGCTGTGCCCTGTACAAGCGATAACCCTCCCTATCCTATTTTCCTTCCCTCCCCCCTTCAATAATCCATGGTAGTCATTTTTTCACTAGGAGATATTTTTCTGCAAATTTACAAATAAATTTCAGTCTGGGGAAAAAAATGATTAAAAAAAAGTGTTTAAAAATGCGTTGGAAAGTGGGAGAACTGTAATTACAGCAACTGGCATGGAGAACAGGAGAAAATGTCAAATCAGGAGATTCAATTTTAAATGGCAAGAAATGGCACTCAGGCAGGAAAAGGAGACGATGAAAATAAGGTGCATCAGATCAGTAAAATCGTAGAACAGCCTCTGCTGAACCAAAATCTTTATTCAATGAACCCTGATGATGCTTATTTATTTAAGTGTTTGGTGTTTTGCCTCATTTGACAGAAGGTTACACTCCTGGAAGCTTTACAGCTAGAAGGTCTCTGCCTGGAAAGAGGCAGGGAGCATACACAGAAATAACAACTAACCGGATACGCAGGAAAACATGACGGGAGCAAAAAGCCGGTGTGATTATCGCTAGCGGTGCTTAAAGATGATGTTTTAAACTTGCCTTGGTGGTTTGGACACCTATTAAAATTCCCATAATTTGTATCCAAATTCTCTAGCCACCTTTGGAAACCTCAATTCACTGTAGCATTGAGTGCCCAAGGCAGCATGTCCCCAGGCCACAGCAGCCTTGGCTCACGACCGTTGTCATGAGCAGTATCGAGGTACTTTGCAAACAGGGAAATTCCCTCGCCGTTTCCATGGATGGTCTGAGCGAAGAACAAATGACCAGAGTAATCTGCACACCACTATTGACGACGCTTGTCAGAACCAGAGCCAGAAAACGGGTCACAAATCTTCTGATGTGGCATTTGATCTGGATCCTACAGTCCTGCTACAAATTAAAGGCAAAGGGAACTGTGCAACTGAACTCAGGAGGAGCAGACCCAGGCTTTTATTAAGGATTCAGTGAAACAAGGCAGAGGTTATTCCCTGGAAAGCATTGAGCACTGTCAGCATGAGGTTCCTGCACCCTGCAGGGCTCCATCCCAGAACCGGGAATAGGGTGATCAGGACTGGATTTAAAGCCTGTTAAGACGGCGAGGATTTCTTCTTTGAATTCACTGGGATGGTCTTCAGTGCGCTAAAAGAATTGCTACATAAACAAGATGCGTATGGAGATCATGGAAATGATGGACAAAAGACAGGATATTATAGACCGTCTTCCCTGCTGAAATGCTGTGTCTGAACTCAGCCTTTTCTCATGAATGAATAATGAACTGTCCATGTTTTATTAGCTTTACTTAAAATTGTCTACGAGTTGAACAACCTTTTGAGCCTTTTAACACTTCTGCAATTTGCTGCGGCAATGATTTCTTTTCTTTTTTGTTCTTTTCAGGATGCAGTAGCTAATCTGATCTTGGCGTTTCAGTAATTGTCTCAGTTAACGTGGATGGGGAATAATTCCATTCTGTGACATGCATGCGAGGTGAGCATTTAACTCATACGAGTTTGCTACATGAAGAACTTGTGGGGCAGGCATTTGCATTAATTGCTTAGCTGTTGATTCATTAAGTAATTTTTTTTCTTAGCTTTGTTTACCCACTACCCATGTCTGTGGTCAGATTTGACAGTGGGGAACCTCGGAGTCAGGAGGAGCTCATCAGCTCACAAAGGGGCTTCCTGCACATGTTGAGTCTAGTGCTGGTAAACCAGCGTTGGACTGGCAGCGTAACCAAAAGATGCATCGTTCTGTCACCACCACAGCTTTGTGTGAGCCCAGCTGCCTCTTCTGCTAAAGAGAGCAGCACATTCGCTAACGACCCTGGTATGTTTCTTATTTAGTCTTTCGGGGCTTTATCCAAGCAGACCCAGCACCTCACTGGGAACTTTGCCTGCCTTACGCCCATAATGCTCACTGCAGGCAGAAATGATTTCTCAAATAATGATGTTTTTAGTAAAACTCTGGGTTGACCAATGCTGACACAAATCACTTGCCTGCAATGGTCTTCATTCCGGCGTGGTTGCAACCTTGACTCTTTGGGGCAGAGCAGAATTTACAACAACCTGCAAAAGCTGGTTAGAATTGTTATTTAAAGCCAAGCAGTGTTACAGTTTTGTTGTTAATATCGGGGGGGGGGGTGGGGGGGGGTGGGGAAATGTTACTTCCAAGGCTGTGCTTTGATTTTTCTTCGTCTCCTGAAGCAACATGCTCACAGAAGAATTCACAGCCCTCTCAAATTACATATTACAACAATGACTTATGCCACAATCCATTTTGAGCATAGCTGAAAAGTGTATTTAATATTGCTGCTGTTGTTTCTATCTTTTTCCGTATAAAGTTAGTGCTTGATTTTATGTGTCATCCTCAGCTAGTATATATTTGCATAGCTCTGTTGACATCAATAGTGCTATATTGATTTACACTCCTTGTGTCTGCCTCATTGTTATTTTTATTTTTTGTTCGAGGAGCTTGGTGTATTTTCAGATTCATGGAAGATAAAAAGGGATTGCCTTCTCAGAACAAAACATATGCAGTGTCTGTTGATGGGAGATTTTGGACTGGGGCAAGTAAACAGGTAAGTAAGACATACCGGTGAAGTTCTGTACATACTGGGGCTGCTGGTGTACCATCTGCATATCGGATACCTAGGTTGGGAGTTTTAAAGGCGCCTTAGATTTCCAGCTGTCACTAGTAGTTAGAAGGATGTGGTGTCCCATGAAACAAGGCTTCCAGTCATGATTTATTATTTACAAACAAACCAACTTGCTTTTCCAGAGATGACTGAAGTCTCCATCTCTCCAGACTAAAGCGTGAAGTCCAGAGGTGAAGGAAGTAAATGCCCAAGAGACAGGTGGCCAGGAAAATGTGTTCTTTCCTTTCTGGAGGGAATATTCTAAAGACACGAAGGAGACGATGCTACATCACTTTCCAAGCAGCAGCCACACTGCATCTTGCAGGACTGTGAGAAATGCCTCCACGTCTTATCTCATTCATTTGCTCATGAGGAGGCCCTTGGGTCTGAGTGCAGAAAGAGGTGAAAAATGGCTGGAAATACACAATAGAAATCACAGAGGGAAGGATTTTACTACCCTTTACATTGACAGAATACGCCAAATCTGCTGAGGATGATCAAAATCCTTTGCCTGAATCTCAGGGCACTCATGTAAAGAGAAAGTCTTCCTAGGCACTCTCACGGATCTATGATCATGTATTCACTGTTATAGAGATTATACTACGAGCAAGACAACTCCACCTTATCTACTATCACCTTTCAGATGAAATCCCGATGTGTCAGTACCCTACCCAGCCTGGAAAGGACTGTCCTCCTCCCCGGTCTCTTCACAGATAAGCACACCGTGCAGGGGTCTTTCTCAGTCCCCACCATGCTGTTCTCTGCACAGGAACCTTTAAGCTACATCCCAAGTCCAGTGCATGAAGTGTTAAAGGGAGAGAAATTGCCAGTTTCTTTCCCCTCTGCTTTCAGGGGCTTTCCATCAATTTTCCTTCTCCTTTTTTCTTTTCTCTGCACTGCACTTCAGATGGAAGCATCTGGATCGAAGAGAATTATCTCTTAACAACAACTTGGGTTGTAGTACATTTCAAAGACTCAGGTTTTATTAGTCACGGAAGACCTTGTAAAAGTTTGCTTGGGATCATTTTTAACAGCAACCAATAATCCTTTCCCCATCAGCCAATGAAAAACAACCCAGGCCTCCCCCCAGCTCCTGCACAGATGTGTCTTACAGAAATACAGCTATTTTGGAGAAGCAAAAGCGACATTTTTGCCAGGATGGAGGTGTTATCCACAGTAGCTTATGCTAATACGGACCTCATTTCCTTCTGAAAGCTACCCGAACACCAAGCAAGCTTGATGCTCAATTGGCGTAATACTGTTTGGAGTGGTCAATAATTGCATTTGACTTCACATTGTACCTTTCTGTTCTCAGTCTACTTAAGGCTACAGGAGACCTAGTTATGGTATAAGCCCAGACTCTGCTCCTGCATGTTCCATGTCAGATGACTTTTTAAAAAGCATATGAATACAATATGTTGAATAGCAAGCCCGGAAAATTCTCTCGTCCCTTCCATCTGCAGCAGCTGAAAAAACAGGTAAATTAAAGAGCAGCATCGCCTGCACTGCTAACAGCTTCAGTACCCAGTGTCGCGTTCAGTCTGCTAAACCAGAAGATACCTCCAGCAGTTCAGTAATAATAAGGAAAGATAATATGTGGGGGAAAAGAGGCAGAGGCTGACAAACTGGTTCCAGGGATGCGGTGTCCCATAATTCTTATAAAACTAAAATGAAAGCTGAGCACATTCAACAGCTTTAAAAATCAAGACGCTCCTGTAAGTGTCTAAGCACAGACACAGGAACTTCAGGTACCTGGGTATGAAGGTTTTGACCAGTTAGCCCAATTCTGCTGTCGGCAGATTAACTTCAATAGAACAATTTATTGCTTTCAGCAGTAGAACTACAGTGATAAATGCAAGTAAACTACAGGATGTCTCCTAATCCATTTCTGACCAATAAAGACATTGGAGCTGCCCTACTCTAGTGCCAACACAAAAATAGTGGAAAGGGATGAACTTCACAAATGTAAACCTGAGCTGTCATTAAAAATCAATTTTCATGATAAATTTAATTCACATTTCGTAGAGAGCTGTGTAATATCAATAAAAATGCTTTAATAATTGCTGTGCTGGCACACAGTACAGTGTAAGACATAAAGAGATATAAATTTTTTGTAATTTAGAAGACGTGGAACTAAACACTGTTTCTTAAAAGAAGCCCTTTCTCATGGAGAAAAATTAATGTTGGAGGAGGATGTAATTTATTAGGAATTCCACTCCACCCCCGTTTACAAAGACTGCTCTGAAATGAAAACTTTGAGAGATCAGGTTTCTAATTTATTCGTGGAGTTAAAGGCCAGAAAGGACCAGGATCAGGTAGTCTGACCTCCTGGATAACCCAGGCTATTAAATTTCACATAGTTCCTCCTCTATCACAACCTGTGTTGGGCTATAACATAGTTTCTCCTAAACATTGATTTTAAATGCTGGAAAAACACATTCTTGTGTTTCTTTTGCATGCTTTTTGGTGAAGGTGGGAGAGGAGGACAAATTTAAGTCGACCGGATGGCTGTGACTTACCAGTAGGATTGGTACAGCACGCGATAGTGCAGTCTGCACTCAGCATCCTTGAAATATAAACGGTTGGTCCTCTCCAGCAATAAAAGCTGAGCGATTTTCAGGGCAGATATGTATGCTACCTATGCAGCAATATGCTTTTGTGAACTATTTTCAAAGGGACCAAAGGGCAGGTATATGCTTCTAAATATCTTGATCATATTGGAAAATCCCATTCTCAAATGGAAAAAAACAGCTGAGAGCTAAGTGCTGAATTTCCTGAAGTCAATAGTAGTTTTCTCATTTACATGTAATTGAGGTCAGAATTTCACCTTAGAAGATCAGCTAGCTTTTTATGATGCTAACTGAAGAACTGTAATAATATTTGCAGTTTGTGCTTTGCTTCCACAGCAGATATAATTCATTACCTCTTACTCCTCTCTTGTTTTTTTTTTAAATCTTGTTCTTGGTGTCCTTTGTATTTGTTCCTCCGCCGACATGAATATTTGCAATTCTTCCAAATCTAATGTAATCTCCAAATTTCAGTAATGTACTATTTATTTGATATTTTAGATTAGCTATTCATTAAAATAGGATTGCAGCATCAAACCTTCCAGGATCCTCCATCCACAACACCACAAATGCTGATATTGCCATTTAGCACCCCACTTTACAGTTTCACAATCAATACAGCATTTGTTCTGTCCACATAATTTCGCGTCATGTTTTTAAATGAAGCTTCCTGAAACCCAGTGACATCTGCTTTACTCCCTGTACTTGCGAATGCTGCCACTCACCAGTGCTCATGCTGTGGGATGAGGAATCTCAGGCAATTGCAAGCACAGGTTGAGTCACCTTCCTCTAGGGTGTTTATTAACAAAACCTAAGGAACCAGCAGGATCCAAAAACTCCTCAGTTTGTCCGGCCATACACGATAAACACGCACAGCTTTATTGTTGTGGCTCCCCTGTTCTCCGGGAACCAAGTTTTCCCCTGCTGTAAATTAGCATAGATCCACTCCAGTCAATAGATTGAGACTCTGAAGTTATCTCCTTGCTGCTCTGGGTTTTTTTTTTTCCCCTGATAAAATTACTCCTACTTTTACTCCACAATTTTATTATAACCAATCAGGAAAATGAGAAACGCAGATAAATCGGTTTTCTGTCTTTTCTGGGAGAACTTCTGTTGATGCCACCCAGCTTTTTTTTTTCAATTCTCAGATTTCCTGAACTCCAAGCTATCTTTAAGAAATGGCTATCGATTACACAATGATTTTCACCAGCTACAAAAATCCAAACTTCAACATTTCTGGGCCAGCTAATCCACCAATGTTTCCACGTCCCCTATGATCTCCCACTATTGATAAGAACGGTTATAGCACTGTTCTTATTTCCCAACAATAAACCACGAGAGATTTAGAAGGGAGATTCAGACGCGTGCCTACCCTGACCACTACAGTCAGGAGGATGCCGATGCTGACAGCTTGGATCACACTGGTGGTCCCTCTAGTTCAGTCTCCTGTCTCTTGCTTTGTTTTAGAAATTCTGTTCTGAGGCATTACAATGTACATCTCCTTCAGCCACTCCGAAGTCAATATTATGGTTACTCTGAAAGTTCTCGCTAGTCTCGACCTCAGAGCTGTCTTGTGGCAGTGAGTTCCACCGACTGGGTTAGTTCATTAATTTGTGAAAGGAATGATTGTCTCATCTCTGTATATTTTCTCTTGATGTTGTACTGGAAACCTGTCTTCCGTTGCGTTTCAACTAACTGCTTTTACCACTGCCTTTATCTTTGGGTATCTTTCGATATTCTTGAGCCATTTCTTTTTTTAAAGGTCATGGGTTTTTGTTTTTCCTTGCTGGGTCACTTTGGGTGCTCCTTTTCCCTTAACTGTTTCAAACCACCTTCTAGGAAAATGTCTTTTAAAACAACCAGTCCAGCCCCTAGCTATGAAGCTAGACAATCTTCTCTGATAGGCAATACAATTTGTATAAGCAATGCAATTGGGAGAAAATGGCTTTAGTTTTATGGAACTGTTTTAAATTCCTCTGCCATCCACACAATCACCCTGGCTTTTATTTTGTATTAGAATTTTGGTTCTCATTATTTGCTATTCTTACAAATGCACTGTACAAGCAGGGTTGAAACAATAACAAAAAGGCTTTTTTCCCCATTTGTCTTGTTTTTTGCATTCCGAGATCAAACTCCTTATAAAATAAAAATAATGGTCTGCAAGATAGACATCCCGCTATTTCAAACTACCCATCTCCTAAAAAGCCGCTAGCCCCAGAAAGACACATTTGCCTCTGCTGATCATCTTATGTGGACTGCAGTCTTAAAATTTGATCTTCAAAGCATAACGCCAAAGCACAGTGCAAATTACTCTTGCTAGAAGCAAGGTTCTTGCCATTTCCTCACGCAATGAATTACCTCCCGATTCTCAAGTTCTTTCAAAATATCCTTCTCAGACAGGTATGCCAGGGGCTAGTCCTAAGAAAACCCCTTTTACTGTTTCTACAGCTGCAAATTTTATTTTGCTCCAATGCCTAATGGTGATATGGAAATTGCAATCGTTGCTTTTGGTCTGTGTTAACCTTTCTTTCTTCATTATTTAGGAACAAAAAGCTTCCGGTATCTGTCTCAGATTAGAAGATTACAGGTCTGTTAGTGCATGTTCAAGAAGTACCCTTTCGGTGGGTGTCAAAAACTAAGAGCATCCAGCTGAGCGCACTAGTCATTAACCTCAAAACCAGTGACTCAGCAAGGTACCAGACCATGACAGTGCCTATAAGAAAAAAAAAAAGAAAAAAAAAAAAAAAGGTATTTTCTCACACCAGATGCCAGGCAAGATGTATTTCTAGAGGAAAAGCTAACAGGCAGCCTAAGAACAAATGTGCGTGGAGGTCTGCGGTATCCTTCCCGGTAAGGTGACTTGAAATAGCCGGAGGCAAGAACGCACCGGAAAGAGCACTTCCTGAGTATCTGTCTGAGGTTTTGCATAACAGTAAGGCCTACCTGCCCTCCCTCCCAAATCAATTAAGGTTGGTGGAAATGGTCCTGCTGGATCCGACCCAGAAAAGGGATAATTCGCCTGTACTGTACCCGAGAAGGTGACCAGTGATTTCTAATGCTTGATATAAATATGACCCAGAAGAAACATGTTTTGCAATGGAGGATGAGTTGGATGGATGGTTTTTAATCTTATTTTTTTCAGTAGACATGCAAATCTAGGGATTCGTTTCTACGAAGAATGTAAAATAAATCACGTATCATTTCTGTTTTCCACATATGTGCATTCAAGAAGAAAACAGACTGAGCCAGACTTTCAGCCATGCAATGAATGTCTGCAGAAACGTATCCGACTACAGCTCTCTTAAGTCACTTTAATGGTGATGGATGTGCAGGAAACTATAATCAATTACATTGCCCTGAAAATTACATAGTTATTTTCCAAAAAACCCAGCAGGTAACAGTTGTTTGATACAGTACAGCTTAATATTTCTCAGAAGACAGAGACCTTGCCTGTATGCACAAATTGTATCACTTCAGCAATGCCTGTACAGCTTCTTCTGTATAGTCAGATTATATAGATCTGGCAGGCAGCTGTAAGTGAGACAGAAGAACCTAAAGCAAGATAGAGAAATGCATTTGTTAAACAGAAAAAAAATCTGAATACGGAGATCTAAGGTCAGATCTAAGAGGTGATGTTCTCTAGCTCGATATTTGAGAATGTTTAAAAACTAGCCATGTGCCTCTGCAGTGAGCAGCGTGGCCTTCTGTAAGGTACACGCTCTCACACTATCAGATTACCGACGGCTTTGTGCTTCCTCCTCTTCTGGTTCGCACCCACACACACCAGCTTAAAAAGTCACGGCATGCCGCCCTGGAGCTGTGGTGTGGGGACAGCAGCAAAGATGTCATTTGCCTTCTGGATAGAGAGGGTGTATCTGATTCCCAGTACTTCACGTAACCACTTAACACTCGTAGAAAATATATTAAGAATATTACTTGATCAGTGGCCTAAGTGTTACAGAGTACACTATGTATTATACAACCAAGCAGAGCACCTTTCCCCAGAGTCCGAGCAGCCCTGAGGAACACTACCGAAAACCAACCCTCCCTGCCGCCCCCAGCCCGCGCTGCTTCCCCTTGCCGCGGCCCTTCTTGGCATCGCGATGGAGAAGCGATCAGCAGCTACAGGAGGCAGCAAGAGGCAGACTGCGTGCTCCAAGGTAAGGCTCTTCTAGAGACGGAGTATTCAATGATTCCTTTTCTCTTTTTTTTTCTCCCTCTAATCTCCCCCAATATATTTCAAACTATGCAATAGCCTGATCGTCTGGTGAACAGAGGAAAACCAGTGCTGTGCTTGCAGAGCCCCTCTTCTCCTCTCCGTCCAGAACATTAAGACTCCACAGGTTTGGTTCTCTTCCCCATCTTGTTCCTTGCTCCTCTTCCACCCTTCTTCCTCCCTAGCAAATCTCCTCATCCTCCCAGGTCTCCGCCCCTAAAGCTTCTCCCCCGAAGCCAGACCCAACAGCTTCACACCCCTGCTCCCTCCATGCCTGTCCCTTCAGCCGGTTCCTCGAGGCAGGAGACTGAATCCCCAGGTGAGAAGGGTGATCGTAAGAACAAACTCAAAGAGTAAATGTGTTAGTTCCACAGTCCTTTTGTGTCCTGAGGTGAGACAGGCGACATGGCCCCTCCACACAACTGCGGCAGGGAGCCTGGAGAGAGCCAAGCCAAGGGCGAGGGAGGCAAACGGCCACATGCCCCACAGGAAGGGCAGGGTGAGGGGCAGACAGGCGAGCTGCAGGCGGGCAGACCCCGCCGGAGCAGCCTGTGGCCGGGAAGCCCCGGCGCGTCGTGCCCGCAGACCCAGGAGCGCCATGGCGGCAGCCATGTCGGGTGTCACCCTGGGGCGTGGCCAGAGCCTCGGTCTCCCGGGGCAGAAGCGTGCAGACCCCCCTCACGGGGCGGCAGCGGGAGGGTGAAAGCCCACCGCGACCCTGGGCAGACGGCAGCCCTGGACGCACAAGGCCGAGCAGGGGCAGGCGCTGAGGGACGAGCACCTGAGGTAGCCGCGAGGCTCCGGAGGGAACGGGCCGCGAGGGAAGAAGACGGAGCAGGAGGAGAAGGGAGCGGGGGAAGACGGGACGGCCAGAACCGAGGGGAGGCTGCGGAGGAGACAAGCGTGAGGGAACGCGGCCGCCCAGCCGCCGAGTGCGCAGGCCCCGCGCGCATGCCCGCAACTTATTTCGCGCGGCCGGGGCGCCGCATTTCACGCGGCGGGGAGCGGGCGGGGCGGCGGCGGCAGCAGCCACGTGACCGGCGCGGGCGCGGGGCCGGGCGGCCGCTGGGGGCCAGCAGCGCCATCCGCCCCGGGCTCGGCGGGGCGGGAGCCGTGCGCCAGGCCCCGGGAGGGGGGGGGCGGCCGGGTCAGCGCCCCCCGGCGGCGCGGGGAGGGGCGGGGGGCGCGCACCGGGGCCGTCCCCGCGGGAGCGCGTCGGAGCCGCGGCACCGCTCCGTGGTTTTGTCGTCGGTCTGGGGGGGGGGAGGAACACACCTCCCCTCCGCTGCGCTCGGGTCCATTGTCAGCACCGCCAGCCCCCCCCCTCCGCGCCACAATTAATCCGATGAGTTTCCCGTGATTGATCCCTATTAATAGCCGGGGTGGGTGGGCGGGTTTTGGGGCTTTCTCCCCCCCCCCCCCCTTATTTTTTTTTTCTTCTCTTTCTTTTATTGTTTGGTTTTGTTTTCGGAGGGGCCGGGCTGGGACCCGCTCTCCGCTCCAGAGTCCACCCCTGGTCGGTGCCTGAGAAAATTGCCACGGGATGCAGCGTTATTATTATTATTATTATTATTATTGTGTTTGATCCAGGGAGATAAAGGAGGAGGGGGCGAGGAGTGCGTGTTGGTGGGGAGGGGAAGGCTGCACCCTTCCCGCACACACACACGCAGAGAAGGAGAGCTCCATACATCCATAGATACATATATAATTTTTTTCCTCCCCCCCCGGAACTTCTTTTAGTTGGGGAGGAAAGGAAGAAAGAAAATAAATTTTGTGCACGGAAATACTCTCAGCTCCCTCCTTCCAGCGGGTCTCTCTCCTTCTTTCTTTATTTCCCCCCCTTCTTTTCTGCTTTTTTTTTTTCTCCCCTCTCTTTCGGAGATCCTCGCCCTCCCAGCCCCTCGATCAAAGCATTCCGCTATTCTGATTTATTGCCTGCTTGGTGAGGCTTTTTTTTTTTTTTCTTTTTTTCCCCTCCTTTCTCTCTCTCGCCTTTTTTTTTTTTTTTTTTTTTTTTTTTTTTTTTACAAAGGCGACCTGAGATCAGCCATTACTTTCCTTGGCTCGCTTATAGGAATCTCTTACATTTGGTGCTTGCTGCTGGTGGTGGTGGAACCGCACTCGGATTCTTTCATTCCCCCCCCCCCTCCCCTCGCTGTCCTCTCCTCCCTCCCTTTCTCCTTCCCTCTCTCCCTCCCTCCCTCCCTCCCCCGTTATTCCGCCGGATTTGTGGCTGCGGTGGGGCGGGGGGGGGCCGAGCAGCCAGAGCCGGCGAGAGCCATGGATGGCCCGGCGCGATGCAACGGGCTTCGGAAGAAGCGGCGATCGCGGTCCCAGCGCGACCGGGAGCGGCGAGCCCAGGGCGGGCGGCGGGGCTCTGCCTCCGGAGGGGCCGCCGGCCCCGGCGCCGCCGCCGCGCTCTCCTCCTCGGGCTCGGAGAAGGAAGACAATGGGCCCCCGCCGCCGTCCCGGCCGCGGCCCCCCCGGAGGAAGCGGCGGGAGTCCTCCTCGGCCGAAGAGGACATTATCGACGGTTTCGCGATGTCCAGCTTCGTCACTTTCGAGGCGCTGGAGGTAGGAGCGGCGGCGCTTTGTGTGCGCCTCATTGTGTGGGGGGCAGCGGCGGGGGAGACCCCGCAACGCCGGACCCCCCCCTCCCGCGCCCCCCCCTCCCGCGGCCCGTTATCCCCCCCTCCCCGGGGGTCCCCGTCCCCGGGGGGCTCCGCTCCCCTCCCTCCTCCCCGCTCCCCCTCCTGCCGCCGACACCTGCAGCGCGCCGCTCCCGGCGGGGGGGGGGGGGGGGGGGAGGCTCCGGCGCGGCGGCGGGGACCGGGGGAGACCCGACCCCCCCCCCACCCCCGGGGAGCGGGGAGTTGTGGGCGCTCCCCCCCCTCTCCCCCCCGCGGGGGCTCCCGTCGGCGCTTCCCCTCCCCTCCTCCCCCGATCAAACTTTTCTGTGTCCCGGCGGGGCCGCCCACTCGTGTCCGCGGGGGGGGGGGGGGTTCGCCGGTCGCTGGTGGGGAAAGGGGGGGGGGGGGCGCCGGTCCGGTCGCGCCACGCTCCCTGCCGGCCTGTCACGAGTGGGCCCCGCGCCTTCCCACTCCACGGGGGGCACCGGGCGCTCCCCGTCCCGAAATGCTGAAGGAACGGGGTGCGGGAAAGCCGAGGCCGGGCGGAGGGAGGGGCCCCCGTGGGGGGGCTTCCCGGGCGGCCCCTGCCCCCCCCCCACTCGTGGACCCCCCACCCACGGCCGTGGACCCGCTGTCTCCCCACCCAGGGCCGTGGCGGGGAGTCGGGCCGTGCGAGGGGCGCTCCGGCCCGTGTGTCGGGAGGGCTTTTGTTGTTGATAACTTCTGCTCCGGGAGAAGTTTGCCGTGGCGAAAAAGCAGATTTATTTGGGTTTACGTGCGCCGGAGTCACAACTGGAACGATTACGAGCTGTCAAAATAAATGCCGAGATGAAGCTGATTGTTTAACAGAAAAAAATCTGTGTAGCTCTTAAGCTGTTTAAATATTTAGCCAGGAGTACTTGGTGGCATTTTCAGGGTGTCGAGGGGTTTTCTTTCCTTTTTTGTGTGATTTGGAGGCAGATTTTGACCTTGGTTACACCTGTGTCGGTCCAGACTGATGCCTTCAAGAGAACTTGCTCTGGTGTCATTGGAGGGAGGGTGTGTTCCCTCCACGTGGTTGGTGTTAGGCTCCCGTAAGTGATAACGAGCCAACGTTGAGGTGCCCACCAGACTCACCTGGTGAGCCCATCCGCGGGGCTCGGCTCGAACCGGAGGCGGGAGGAGTGTGGATGCACGGTTATCGGCGAGACTGAGCTCTGCATGCTTCTGCTTCGGACAGAATTCTGTTCTTCCTCAAACAAAGCCCCAGTTGGTGTTTTTAGGGGATTTATCGGAATATGGACTCAAGAATTTGGCCGTAATCCTTTCTGGAGGTGAGGTGAAGAGCGAGTTTTATGGTCAGCACCTGGTAGGACGTTTTAGAAAATGTCTTTATTCTGTTTCACTTCTTATTTGTTTATTTTCCACTTGAAATGAAAATAATTGCTGTGCTTTTTCTCTCTGCAAAGCCATGAATGGCTACTACTTGCATCCTGGTGTAACCTTATATTGCTAAAAAGGAGCGCTGAAACATTACCCAGTTCTGCCAGCTAATATCACATTCAGATAAAACAATAGCTCTCACACTGAGACTTGACATACTTTTAATGTTCATGTGATAGGTGGCACATTTTGACCTAACGATTTCATGCTGCGTTGGGAAATAATGTCACAAAATCATTGTTAGGTGCTTTTTCCTGCAGCTCGGCGTGTCTGTTGAGAAAGCTGTTCCTGAGGATCAGAGGGAGATGAAGGTGTCTAAGGCACAAGCCCGACATGGCGGGAGTTGCTGTGTACGTTGCGCGTAGCAGCCTGAGGTTTTCGTCGTGATTATCGTGGTGGTGAGGAGGTTGTGAGGGGCCGGCGAAGCGAGGTAGCTCAGCCTTGGTGAGATGTTTGGGTGTTAACGTGCTGGAGTTGAGAAAAGAAGGCTTGGGTGCTGTGGAGAGGTGTCCTGGTGTTTAGACATCTCGTGCCCAGGGGCTGCCCCGGCTCGTTGGAGGCCATGGAGGTTTCTCCCCGAGTTCCAGAAGACACTTGTGCCCAGCGTGCGAGAAGGCTGCCCCAGCCCAGGCTTTGTGCTTGAACTTCAGCCTTTTCTTGGGCTTAGCACAGCTGAAAGCATGCAGGGGCACAGAGCATTTTGTCTGCTTGATGTGAAAAACAGTGAGGAGCAAAGTGCAGGGCGTATTCACTACTGGAAGGTCCAAACCCCTGGTCCAGAAGAGGGGAGCAGGCAGGTGGTGGCTCGCACGGGAGGGGATGGCCACCGTGGAGGGATGGGGGCCGAGCTCTCCACTTCCGAGGACATCTTTGCAGGTGTGGGAGCTGGGTGGGTGCGAGGGGTCGTCCCGGGATCTTCTTGCGAGTGCTGTATATAAATTTGCAAACAGGGATTTCCATGTAACTTCATTTTACCTGTCCTTTACTCAATGCCTGGTGTTGGTGACTGAAAAAGCCCACACTGTGCAAAATACCAGCTTGTGTGAGGCTCACGGCTGATCAGGGGACACGGGTGCCGCACAAGAAGAGCGTGCATCCCGTGGCTGCTGCAGCTGCAGTAGGAGTCATCCCTGTTATGGTTATGGTGAGAAAAGTTCCCATCCCTTGGAGCAAAATTATCTTTTTAACCAGCTCCCACTCTTGGAGCCACTTTTCTGTCCGGGTATCAGTAGTTTTCTCATGCTCCTCAAGTGTAAATTGTTTGGTGCAGAAACAGAGGCCATCTGCTTCTGGTTATCTGTCTCTGGGTTTATGGCGGCCCATGCCTTGATCTCTCTAACGTTGGCGTGGGGAATAGAGGGGAAGAGGGAGCTGGACGAAGACAGGGGGTTCTCATTGTTGTGGGTTTTTTTTTCGCCTTGGAGTGACAGTCGAGCAAATCCAGGGTTATCGCAGGTGTGGCCAGCCTGATGCTTGCCTGGCCTCGCTAGTCTGGTGTAGTCATGTTCTCTGGAGGCCTGTGTCCTGCCCCAGGGAGCATCGTGGAGCTTTGACCTTCAGAAACCCACGCTTACTCTGTATTTAAGCAGCTGAGCTGCGGTCCTACAATTTGCTCCGATTGACCAGAACCTCCCGTGAGTAGTCCCTTGCTGGGACTGACAGCAGCAAGCTCTGTGGTTGACTCCTGGGCAGTTACTCACACGTCGCTTCCTGACCTCCCCAAATCTTTCAGCCTGTGAAAAGAGAAAGGCGCAGACGTTCGGTACCCGTGTTCGTGTGGTCGGTGCCTTGTCAAGCTGCCCGCTTTCCCCAGCTTGGTGTAGCCCGTGCTGTGCCGCTGGTGTGTTTGTCAGCCACAGTAACAGCGTGAGGTGCTCCAGACCCAGGTGGGCATTTTAGACACCAGTTTGACAGGGAAAGGGCGTTTTTCAAGAGGTGGTAAATCAGTCCGTTGGAGTGATGTGGTCTGGCAGTGCTGGTGAGGAGGGTTCTGCAGAGCTTGCTGGCGAGTGGATAAGTCACTGGGGTGTTTGTCTCCCTCCTTCCCCCTGGGGCGTAGGGCTTCGGGCAGGAGGCCGATGGGACGTGGCTGTTGACATGCCATGGTGAAGATGGTTCGCTGTGATGAGAAATGAAATCTGACCTGAATGTTAAGAGAGCTTAAAGCCTGGGAAGCACTTGATGTTTCCTGAGTCAGCTCTGACCGTCCCTATGGAGTAAGCAGTTGGGTTCAGGTTTTCTGGACACCGAGTAAGGTAACGAGGTTTTTCTGCGGATGTTTGTGTAGCTTCAACTCAGGCAGTTCATCTGACAAGCCTGAAATGGGCCAGAGGAATTTATAAAGCACAGACAGAAGTGCTGTGGGGCGGGAAGGGGGGGGACACTTGCGTTTAAATGGGGATTCTTGTTTGATAAAACTGGCACAATTTCTCGCCGTGCATTTGCTGAGCTGATTCCTGTTCAGCATGCAGGCGTTAGTCTGTTTTGAGACCATGCTAAATTATCGTCAGGTAAAGCCCAATATAATTAATTACAAATGAGAAATGCTGACAAATATTTGTCGAGGAGCTGTTTAATGAGCTTCAGATTCTGTGTCAGATGATTCCATCCACCTAGTGTAAATAATTTTTAAGCAATTGTTCCACCGAGTTTGTGTGATTTAGGCAGATGTTAGCTACGGCAGTTCTGCATACTGGACAGATAAAATAATGTCAGACTAGATGGAGTGAAGCTTAACAGCTGATGTGGGCTTTAAAATAGAGACACTACTGTTACACAAACAAGATGTGGAAGTAACAGGGAGGTTTTGAAGATAGCCTGGTCTCAGTTGTGTGTCTGTGGGCACTGACAGTGTAGCTCTGTGTATGCATCTGAATGCAGGAATTTGCTTTAATAACTGTTGTGTGCTTGCTAGGCACAGCCCACTGAAAATAGAAATAGCTTGGCTGGGTGACAGCAGAAGCTTGGAGCTGGACACCCGAATGACTGGCTTGTGGTGTGGTTTCCCTCCCCAAATCGTTCTCTTCTTACCCAGCCTTTGAGCTGGCCTGATTAGCCTGTTTACTTAAATTCGCTGAGATTTCAAGCGAGTTTGTTCTGCCTTGTCTCTATCCCTTCATATTTCAAAGGGAATTTGATCTTCGTGCCTTACCGCAGGAGCATCATCACATCAGGTGTTTGTTCAGTGCTGTCAGCAAAGCTTGGTAGCCCTTCTGGTGTTTATTGACTGCTTAGGTGCTTGTCCCAGTCTCTGTTTGCACATGCAAGTCTGCAGATTTAGAGCAGCAGAGAAAAGAAGCGGGTAACTAAATGAAGAGATCTGCGGACGGTGAGTGGCGTTGGGTTTCGTGTGACGCTGGGATATCACACGAAGTGATGCGCTTATTATTTTCCCTGTCTATTTAGAGGAAACAGAAAATTGACCTGAGATCAAATTTTGAGATAACCTTGACCGAGCAACTGAATCTCTTGATGGCAGCCCTCAGTGACCAGAACTGAACAAACCAGCAACCCAAAGGGAAAGCAGGACTGAAACCAGCAGGATGCGTATTCCTCTAAAGGAATCTCCTGCGTAATTTTTGAAACCTGTGTTGCTATAGTGTGGGCACCTGAATACTTTCAAAATACTTTAAAATTTTAAAAGCCTGATAACTTTTCTGGGAGGCTGGATATCCGCAACCCCCCCCCGACTTCTTGTTGCTGTTGAAGAGCTGAGACTGTCTCGTTGGGCAGGTGATGACTGAGAATTGTGGCTGTTGCTTTTAAACTCCTGAAGGTAACACTATAATGAAGGTGGGGATTTCTGCTGTTCCCACAGGTGGTAATAGGAGGCACGGCAGCCTTGAGTTAAAGAAGGAAGAGTTTAAACTATAAGGACAGGTTCTTTAAATAAATGTGATTCAAGTAGTCTCCACTGGCCCTGCTCTTGAAGATGAACGTTAATGGGAATTATGCCACATATGAATAGGACGAAAGATGCCCTTGTCCATTTTTATCTTGGCATCTTTTTTTTTTTCCGTTATTTGGGTGAGAAAGTAAGCCCTTTCTCATTAAATGTCTGGGGCCTCCGCTGGGATGAGGGAGTGTAAAGAGACAGATTTATAAAATAAGGGTAAAGGATCAGGAACTTGGAAGGAAAATGATCACTAGGGAGAGTCAAAAAAAAATCAGCAGGAAGACATCAAGGAGCTGAGTAATTGAAAGATTGAGTTACAACACTGAGATCAATAGCGAAATATCAGGGACTGGATGGGAACACTGAGAACTAGAGGGGGATGTTGTTACCGAAAGTGGAAGTTTCAGGTAAGATCCATTGCTCTGTATGTAAGCGCTCCTCCCAGTACGGAGGGGGAATGCTCAGCAAAATCTATCCCCACTTAAAAAGCCATTAAAGCCGGTAACTCTTCAGCTGGGAGAAAGGCAGAAAGATTCTTCACTCAGTGAGATGGGCCCCTGTTTCCCCCCAGTCTCTGCTACTAATTTTTAAATTTTATTTTAAGGACTGTTTCTCTCCGTTTGACTGGAAGACCTTACCACATCACACCGGAGGTCTGACCTGCAGCCTTGTAGTTATCTGCAGCTAGATTAGAAGTCTAATCTTTGTTCTGAGCAACAATAAGTTGAGTTAGATAGGTTTTAAAAATAGCCTAAGCTCAAGCTTAGTGAAGTCTCAAATGCAATTAATAAAAAGGTAATGGAGTTAGGAAGGTGCGGGCTGAGATGTGGCAATGTTTAACTCTCTGTCTTGCTTTACTCGGGCTGCAGCGCTTTGCTGAGGCAGCATTGCCTGGGTTCTGCGAGGCGAAACTGCTTCCAGCGTTTCCCCGTGTTCCTGTACATCATCCCTATGATTTATCTGCTCAGTATCTGTGTTCTCGTTGGGGTTTGGCTCGATATGCGCCACAAATTACCAGCTGTATGCATTTTTTTGTACAGTCAGTTTGCTGTCGCGTTGACTCGGTGCCAAGCCGTGGTGAAGACCACTTCAGAACATCATAGTCCTCTAAACTCCTTTGTTGTAAAATGGATATGAAAATCCACTTTGAGTTACGAGAAATGGCTAATGCAGGTAGGGATTTGTTTTGCTGCGACAGCAGAACGTGCAGTGGCGATTTGTCAGATCCCGAGCTCTACTATTTGCCTTCAAATTGTGTGTTACCTTAATATCTGGAGATTTTTCTCCTTGTATCTTGGCAACACTACTGCTGAAGTTTGCGTGCTCGTGGTGGAGAGAGAAGGTTTTAACCAAAAAGGTAAATCTTTAGTCTGGGAAATACTATAAGGAGGAGTTTTAGTTCTGTCTTCCTTTGTGCAGGAATGGTGGAATAAAAGTCAGCAAAAGCAGCAGATTATTCCCCAGCACTGCACGTATTTTTCTGTTTGAGTTTTTGCCTATCGGGTTTAATTAGATTGCATTGCATGACATAGCTTCACGTGCATCTGCTTGGCATTTGGTGTGCGTCTTGGTCCTACTGGTTTTAAAATCTCCCGAGATGACCATGTGGGAGGTGTGCAGAGGTGTGCTGGTATCTGATTCACCCGAGTTCCTGGCTCTCTGAACTTTAGGCTGTGTGACGCTGGCTGATGCACATATTACTGGTGTGGTTAATAGCCCAGGTCCAAATGGGAGTAGTTACTCCACAGCCACGCAGGAGATCAGTTTGATGTTCTCTCCAGAAATGGTCGCCCATTAATCTGTCTCACATGTGTTTGCCAGCTTCCCAAAGTGGAAGTTTCTTCTCCTCCAGGATCAGTGCTTTTATGAATTGCCTCTTTTTGTACTTTTATTTGGTAGCAAAGGGGACTTACTGGTTTGGGAATGAAACCATCACCAAACCATCTTCCCCATCCGCAAGCCCGGGCGTGTCGTTTGTTGGATCAGCTCATGAAAACAAGCAGATATCTTCAGCCTTTGAGGTGTGTGCTGTGCTGGGCATCATTTGAATGAAAGCATCTGGACGGGTTTTGTGGGTGCTGCAGGAGGACAGCGCGTACCTCAGTCGGGGAGGTGGGCAGAGGTAGGCACCGCCAGGTTCTAGGTTCGATGTGCTTCTGGGTGCCTGGGGTTCTGGAGAGATAGTCTTTGTGTTGCAGAGTAGTTGTAATGGAGTTGTATCAGACTTTGCAACATGGTTTACACTCCCATGGACTCAAACAGTGCTCAAATCCAGAACCAAATTCATGAAAGTTTGTGAGAAGCCTTGCTCCATGATGACCGAGAGGGACAGTTTTTTGGAGAAGAGTATGTAACGGTGATGGTAGTGTCTGGTGCAGATAGCCCCTTACCTGTTGCTGAAACCTGCGAGCCACTGTCACCATTCTCCCTACATGCAGGCATGGGTTACCATGTCGCAGGTGACCCACCCTTGGGTGCAGGGTGACCCAGCCTCCAGGTTGCTCTGGCATGTCCTACAGCTCCGGTTACCTCACCGGCCCGTATAGTAAAGGCATTTTCATTTCTGTGCCCGTGAAGTGGAAATGATGAGACAGAAGTGGTTGCCACCAGCTTCTCCTAGACCACACGCAGGTGGCCCTTAGGCGTGGGAGAGCGATGCCCCTGGGTACGAAACATGAGTGGCGTGTCTTCTTCCTCCTGGCAAGTTTTGACAGCCCATATTCTGCTGTTCGCACACCGTTTCCTATTCTGAAGCTTAGATGAGTTACAAACATGGTGATAATTGCTCAAGGCGTTGATTTTTAGTTATTTTCGCTCTGGAAATCCTAAGTGACCAGAGACCTTTCAGTCTGACAGTCTGCCTCAGTTTTCTTAAGAGACTTCTTACACGTATGGTGGGAATGGAGGAGAGGTGGCCAAATGACCCGGCTCGTTGGTATAAGGGTGTCCATCTGGGCAGCTCTTGTCCACCTCGCTCCTGACCAATTTTGCCACCTTCATCTTGGCTTCTGCACATCCGCGTGCTTAGCACTGTGTGTCTCTGGAGCGTGATGGGAGTGTCCTTCAAGGGTCCTCCAGAAACCAGCATCTGGTCCCCGGCCTCCAGAAGGCCCAGGGGATGGAGCTGGGAGGTGCCGCTGTTGCCAGAGCTGGGTAACATGCGCTCACCAGCTTGCTCCACAGCTGGCCAGATGTGTTGAACGGCCGGGTGTGATGCGACTTCCATCGGAGCGGGCACTGGTAGAGGGCTGGAGGCAGCAAAAGTAGTTTTGACCTCCGAGGAGTGTGTGTGGCAAGAAGGCGAGCAAAGAAGTGCTGCTGTTGGGGATGATTTATGTCGTAACTGCGTTGGTGTTGTGGGTTTTAATGCGCGTCAAGGGCACTTCGACCTTTGAATGGAATCTTTTGGTGTGAAATTGTGTCTTTTCTCCTCTCTTTTCTTCTCTTAAAAGAAAATTCAAAATAAATACTGAAAATCAAAACCGTCTGTTTTTAGGGGACCAAATTGCCTCTCTATTTTATATGATTTGGATATTACGGAACGATTAAAAATCCCAGTAATTTTTACTGGCTGGCTCTTGTGCTTGTAGGCAGTGACTCTTCCAGCATTAGTCATTTTAACTATGGAAAAAAATAATAAAAATGTAATTAATGTGGCTCAACAGCTGAGTCTGCTGGACTTTAAAATAAAAAAAAGTAAATTTTAATGAGTTCTGGGATCAGAAAGATACATCTGGTGGATGGATTTGCCAAGTTCTCAACCTCAGAATGTGTGTTGAAAAACTCAGTGAATTATGTAGCTACAAAAGTGGATCTTTGCATGTTTATAAGACCTCAGTGCAATCTCCTTATATTTGCGTAATGACAAACAGACATTCTCACAGAGGCGCAGCCCAGAAGGACACACATGTGCCGAAACGGCTCTGTAAGCCGAGAGTGTTTGTATCTGAATGCTGCTACTCGGGAAGGAATTTCAGAGGATCCATTAAATAGCGGAAAAAAGAAAATCTTGGTGTTGGATGAAAGAAAAGAGAAGGAAGGGAAAGGGGAGGGGGGGAGAGAGGAGAGGGAGCACTGAAACTTTAAATGCACATGATGTGTGGGCTAAGATATTGTGCCTCCGCTGCTGAACCAGAAAATTGATAACAACTGTTTGTCATGTGTATGTATTTATAGCCATTCACATAATGAAGAAGTTTCATGAGGTTGTAATAACGTATCAAGATGGATGTAATTAAAACAGAAGCAAATTGACACCTCGAGATTAAAGGCAAACTCTAAACTAATACACCTGTACGCTGTCACTTGTGTCTCAGTTGTCTGGGGCAGGCTGCCAGATATGCAAATGGAAAGGCACTGGCAAATTTCCTCGCGTGTGTGGTTACGAAAAACCCAACGATTTCATCTTTTACCTGGCCCTGTTCAGGTTGGTAGCGACGGTAGAATCTGTTAATTTGGTGTCACTGATGCTCCATGATGGGAGCGGGCTAAAGGATACGGAGGGGTGGGGAAGGAGCAAGAGGAAACAGAGCGCAGGTGGCTGCCGGAGAAGAACGTCCTGTACGGTGGGACCTTCCCTGGGAAGGGAGGTGTCAACAGGGCCATTTCAGGTCTGTCCTAACTCTTGAGACTCTAGAGGACTGAAGAGGCCTTGACATTGACTTTCTGTAGCATTTGAGCTTGGTGAAATGCTTTTGAAAGCCACGCTGCAGCAGCAGATTGTGGTTCTGTCGCGCTGCAGGTGATTGGGGTTGCCAGTAAGGAAACTTCTAAAATTTATACGTTTCAGATAGACTGCACAGTTCAAGTCTGATGTAAATCATTACTGAGTCTGTGAAATGGCTATAAAGTATCTTAGCAATTTTATGTAATAGTATTTTTCAACTTGTTTCTATTTACAGAAGCCTAACATTTTTTCCAGTGGGGCTGTGGACACCTGTATAGTGAATTTAAGCCTGCAGTCAATAGGTTTGCTCTCTGAATTAACTTTCGTGGGGTTCTTGGAAATAGTCTGCAAACCACTGGTATAAAATGGGCTATTGGTATGGAGCGGGAAGGGAATTATTTGCCTTGTTAGTTCCAGGCATGTGAATGGAAATACCAGGCTTGCTTTGGAGTAACGTGCGCCCCGGATAACCCGCGTTCCTTTAAAAGCCCCAGAGATGGAAACAGGTCCTCGCGTGGCTTGCGTCTAACCCCCGCGGCTGGTGGTCAGGGGTTTCTGTTGAACAGCTGATGCCGGTACCTCCAGCTCCTCCTCCCCGAGTACGGAAGATCGTACCTTTTGTGGCTTTGGTGGCATTTCCTCTGGGAGCGGCTGTCCCGGAGACCCGCATCCCTCGCTGCTTCCAGTAACCTCCTCCGATGGCCGCAGACGCTTGGGTTGGTGACACTGGTTTATAAATAGCTTGATGTGACTCCAGGTCTGGAGAGCTCAGCAAAGCCCAAACTTCTGGAATTCAGCTTCGCGTTCAGGCTTGAAGCTCCGTGCCGCGGTCGGGGAGGATCCCGAAGGCGCTCCAGCCATCGGCCCCGCTCCTGGCTGCGGTGCTGGGCGGGGGGCTGCAGCTCTGCGGGGGGTGGCCCCACGGCGCAGCGCGGCGCAGCGAGCCCGCTGCATGAGAGCTCCAACAGGCACGTTTCGTTATACGTTTTCTGAACGGAACAGACTGCTGGTTTAATACATCTGGACATAAAGGATCAAGCGTACGAGGTACGTGGCTTCAAAGGGGTTTCAAATGGTAGGGTTTTTGTCTTCAGTGCTTTGACAACTTTTATTCCACCTTTAATCTTTCATGAGCAGAAGCTTCAAAAGATAATTAGTAAAACATGCTTTTATCTGCATTTATCTCAAAACATGATTAATTTTTTAACTGCAATTATAGCAATCATTTCAAGTTTTCTCTATATTAATGAGTAAAGGATTTTTTTAGAGAGAGCAAGCCTAAATATGGCTATATTGGCGGAGTTGAAAGGTACGTGTTTATGAGTGGGCTTTTTGTTTTCATTGCTAGGGATTGAATTTCCAGTTCCAGGAAGTAATATTTCACATGGATTAAAGTCTTTGAAATGCTCTTGCCTGGCTTCGCTGGATCGTTTTGAGGAGCTGACAGTGATCAGAACTGGATCATGCACTTTGCCAGACCCGGCTACTGAAGACCCGGTTACACGTTCCCCTGGTGCCGGTGCGTTTTTGCTCCGCGCCGTGCGTGTGTGGCTGGCGGGACATCCTCTGCGTGCCGCTCTTGGCACTGGAACTCAAGATGTACGATGCAGCCGGTTTGTTGTTAATGAATTGGCAATGAACTTGTAAATTTTCACCTTTACCATTTCTGTCTTTGTTATAGGCAGCTTAAGGCATTTTTTATTACTATTTCACTGCAGCGAGAAAGGTGTTCGTGTCTGTTCCTGTCTTTATTGCTGGTACTGGTGGATGTAGGGCTGTCCAGCTGGTGTCCTGCAGCCTGGGTCCCGCCTGTATGTCCAGTGTGTGGCCCTGCACAATTCTGAGCACCTCCGGTCTGTCTAGTTCTTTGTCCTCTGTGGCTGACCCCAGAGCCCCTAGAAAATCATGCCGCCGGCACAGAGATATCCCAAAACAGGTATACAGCCCAGAGCCTCCAAAAGCACTGGGCCACTGCGGGGGATTACTGCGAAGAAACAGAATTAAACCCACTTTTCACGAGAGTCCAGCGTTTGCGTAATTTTGCCCCGTGAAGGCTGCTCCTCAGCCCTGGCCGCAAGAACACGATTTTTCTGGGTTGGTTTTGGTTCCCTTCAGTTCGGCCCTAGTCCTGGGTCTCAGAGGTGGTTTGGTGTGAGCCTGCACGGCTCTGGTTCGTGTCTGATTTTAGCTTCTGAATTGGGATTGCAGTTACCCTGCCCTGCGGCCGCTGGGGAGATGGGTGGGACGACGACGGCAATGATGGGTTGGGGAGCTGCGTAGGAGAACGTCTGAGTGTATGGTGAGATTTCTGATCAAACCAGGTCTCCGAGGCCCTCGCATGGGTAGCTGTGCTGTGAATAGCCTCTTCAGGTCTGCCGTGGCTGCGGTCTTTGTTTGGTGCTCTGACAAAAAATTGCTCTGGTATCCTTGTTGGCGTGGTTTTACATCTGTTCTCCACATTTTGGATTTGTTCTGGCTGCACTCTTATTTTGTTTTGCAAAACCTACCTGGGATTGGGACAGAGATATATGTTTGCTAAGGCAGATTTGGAAATTGCATTGTTGAAATGCAGCCCATATGGGCCATTGTAAAATGGTTACTGCAGCATATAATTGCCTTCGCAATGATGTGCTTTGTCATTTTGCTTCCATCTTCAAAGAGGCTCTCCTGTAGACTGCTGACAGCAATGGTGGTATTAGAAAACGTATAGATTTGCAAAGGCATTAAACTGTCTTTAGTTCAAGGATTAGGTTACAGTGTTAGAGTATGGGTCACCACATTTTCGTGTGGATAGGCTGCACTTGACTGTGTCGTTTATGTTGTAGGTTAGGGAAGGGTTTGTTTGTTTATTGAAGATATCTGACATGATATCCTTTTGAACACATGGGGGAGGAGGCATCTCGCACGCTGCTGTACACTGTATGAGCTGCACCTCTGTCCCAGGGCCACGGTCCCACCTCGCCCTGCTTCGCTTGCAGGGCTCGGTCAGGACTTGCCAGCCACGCTGACAAGAGTTTCAAGAAGTCTTGGAGGGAAGTGCCAATTACAACATGGAAAAATACACAGAATGTATAAACCACAAACTTGGCTTTGAAGTTTTAAGGTTTTTTTCAGTCCTCCGTGCTGGGCTGCTACTCTGAATATTTTGGGTATTTGTTGTATGTTCACATACAAAGGATGCGTTTAGACAGAACAACTCCACACGTTTCAGAGTTCAGAGCAATCTGTTCAGCTTTTACCTTTTTGCTACCCTCACAGTTTGAAGTGTGGGTTTCCTGGGGCAGGTTTGAGGTGTGCAGTGCCGCTCTCGGCAAAGGCCAGCGCAGCGCGTGCGTGGTGGGATGCAGATGCCGTGGGAGGAGGCAGGCAGCCTCTCCCCAGGCTGGAGTGTGATGCTCATCCCCTTTGCACCATCCAAAGGGGAAAACTGGCGAGTGAGAGGGATAATACATGGGAGGAACATCCTTCTTTCTCAGTTTTGTTATTTTTTTCATCTTACTTTTTGCAGCCTGCTCAGTTTAGCACTCTGCCCGGCTGGGTCAGAGAGGCAGGCTGGGGGGGCCTTCCGTGGCCCACGGCCGCTTCACCTTCTGCCACACGCGCTTGCTGTTGCATTTGGGTTTGTGCAGGTCCCTGCCCAAACAACTCTTCTGATATCTCTCGTCCTTCAAACGTGCTCTTTAATTGAGATGCTGAGCCGGTCCTTGGGAGATGGGCGTTTGTTTCTGTGTGAGCACACTCGTCTTCGTAACCTTGGAGCAGTCGCTCCCCTCCCAGTTCAGCGCGGCTGTGCGAGCACCTCTTTGTGGTTGTGCTGAGTGTGGATGGATTTGGGCTTGGATCCATGCGTAGGCTCATGGGAGACGCTGCGTCTGGGCTTGTAGGTTTGGATTACTTGACTGAGGAAGGCAGGCCGAGGGGGACAATGCTGGTTTGTGAGACGCTATTTGGTGTGAAGTCCAGAATGTGCTTTGAGGTCCCCTTGTGCTAGAGCGTTAGTGTTGCTGTAGCTGAGCTTACCTGTCTGCAAAATGAGTTAATAATACTTTGCCTCTTTGGAGATTGCCTGGGTACTTAATTAGCATCTGCAGGATGCTCAAATAGTAAGTGTGTAACATATCTACATCACTTAACTGTAGGACATCAAAACACCAATGCTTCTATACATTTAGCAGGTACCTGGCTAAAACATATATTTAAATAATGGAAGGCACTTGTATAATTGTCAACCACCTTTTAAAGTAAAGCTATAGTTTTGCCTTAAAATTGTTGACAGCAATCACTTCGTTAAGGATATATGATGTGAAGGGTAACCCAGTGAAATTCTGATGAGTGCTTTATATGTCTTTATCCTGTTATGATTATTAATGATGTAAAAGTTAGTGTTGCTTGGTTATGGCTTGTTTCAGTTTTAAATCGCTTGTGACATTATCTGTCCCAGCTGTGGTGGATATCAAGGCTGGTTTATGGTAATATATTTCCTTAAATCCATTACAGAATAGAGAAGAAACTGTCATTCTAGCTATGAGAAATGTTAAGGGATGTATTACTAACTCTGGCAGCTGTAATGGTGATAAACAAATCAGGTCTGTCATTAATGCCAGGGTCTGCAGGTGTAATGTCATGGAACTGGTGGCTTGCTGTTACTAACTAGCCTTTAAAAAAAAAAAAATGCAGGGGGATTTTAATCCTTGTGTAATGAATTTGAGAGCAAAGCTGCTTTGTGCTAGGTTTGTGTAAGATGAGCCTGGGGTTCATGTGTATGGCGTGTTTTTGCAGCAAACAGTGCTGAAATTAGAAGGACAGAAACTTAGTCCAGTGAGAAGCTGCCGTTAATATCCCAGGTTTTGCAGTAGGCGCTTGGCAGGGATATATTTGAGGACAGTACTTACACAGATGTTTAAATCAGTCCCTCTTTAAGACAGCGCTTGAATATGTTGTTAGAAATCACAGCATGGTGCACTTGAAATGAGTATATGCGTAAGTGCAGTCAGGAGCAGGATGTTACTAAGTAGATACGTAAATATATCCTTAATGCAAGGCTTCATGACAGTGACTTTTGAAAAATTAGTTTATTTTGAGGGCAAGCTTGGGAGAGTAGCTTGAGCGTTTTTGTTGTGGCCATGGGGCCTTTGGGCAGTGGAGCCTGGTGTTGGCCCAGCTCCTGCGTGGGAGCGGTGGGATGGAGACGGGCTGGTGGGATGGAGACGGGGCGGCGGGATGGACACGGGGCACCGGGCAGCCCAGCCCCGCTGCGGCCTGGCGTGAGCCCGCGTCTGTCGAGAACTCTCGTGTTCACTGTGCCCTGTGCCCGACGCCTGAACGCGGGTGTGCGCGGTGAGGGCGTGGGGTGCGGCGGGATGCGAGCGCAGATTCGGGGTAACGTACAGTGTCGGTGCAAACTCTGACAAGCTGACACCTCCGCTGCGCGGGGCTCAGTGCTGCTGCTTCAGAAAAGAAATGAACTTTGCAGCTTTGCTCGCGGTGTGTCCCGTTAGTGACGAGTCAGCAAGATTCCCCTGGCGAGTCGCGCTGCTTTGGGTAATGACTTTGGGAAGCTACCGGGGGTGCGTCCTCCTCCCCCCCAGCGCAGGCACCTTCCCACCCCGCCGCGCGTTTTTACCTTCTCCAGTCCCAGCTAAACAGGTGGCAGGATTCAAATCACCACTCTCTGTATGGAGTTCACTCTCCACAATAGCTCACCAGAGGCCTGTTTTGTTACAGAACATTGATTAAATAAATATTCCTATGCATACAAAAGAGGAGAAATCTGTTACAGCACTCTGCAGTTATTTTTCCATTAATGGCAAGGAGCTCTCTCTAATTTTCCTGCCCCTTTCAATCTGTTTCCCTGTCTCCCTCCCTTCCCATCACTACTAATGCCTTCAAGTGCATGAGTAACATACAAACAGCTTACGTTCCCTCCACTTCAGATCTGTGAACGCCTTAGCTCCAACTCAGCATGCATTAGGAAATCCTGCTAGCCAGTGCGGCATAATTGACTGCTTCATGCATGTGTTTTTGATTAAATTGATATTTCATGTTCAATATTAGTATTCCTTGTGCTAACTGACTTTCATTAATTTATATAGCAGCAGTTAAAAATACGATGTTGCAATAGCAGCATCTTGCCTATATCGACAATTGGGGCACAATATTTGACTTCTGAAGAAGGTCTTGTGTTCTTCTGTGACCCCAATCTTCTAAAACCTCCGAGGCAAACGTCGCTGCTCTGTGACCTGTGCTGATGGAGGTGCGTAGATGTTTTGGAAGAAAAGCAGCTCTTGCTCATAGACCCCGACAGTCAAAGGCAGCTCCCCCACAACTGCGGGGCTGAGTTGGTATAAAATGGTGGCAACTGGAAATAAATGTACGATAAATGATTCCTTCAGGGGAGGGGGAAAAAAAAAGCTTTACTGGTTTTAAGTTCAGCAGATATTTGTCTCAAGAAAGAACTTTTTGTTGAACAAATGTCTGGGTGCAGTAAATGTGGAGTATGAGGAAAGGCCATGGCATTACTTTGGCTCTGTGCTGATGCGACTGAGATCAAAATCCACTCTGAAGAAAGTAACTTGATTTTAGCTTTATTTATTTTTTTTTCCCAGACAATCATATCTCTATTTTGGACAAAGCAGAAGCCAGCATTTCTATATTGTCATTTTACTTAAACAAATGTAGAGCTGTTAAATCACAGCGCTGTTACTCTAGAGAAGTAAATTGTGCCATGTATTTGTTAAATCTTTAAAGACCGTAACTGAAACCTCCTTCCGTTATATGAGTTTGTCCTTAAATTCTTACCACTGTTGGCTAGATTTGGGAGCAGGGTCAGTAGTACCCATTTGGATACAGCTGGTCTTCTGGCAGCTCGTGCAAGGAGAGCCCTCGCCCTCTTCGCTGAGCTAGGTGTGATCGCCGTGGTTGACACGAAGCCGTGCCAGCACGCTCTGCTGTCCCACTGCTTCGTGTTGCTGCGGGTGAGAGCGGACGGGCTGTGGAAGGCTGTAGCAGAGGCCCAGTGTCTGTCTGCTCTTGCTCACTGCAGGTGGTTCGCGGGAAGTGACGCTAACCTGAGCTGAATTCCAGGTTTACATTGCAACAACATGCCAGCTGTTCCCTGTATTCTTCCGTGATAGTGCGATGTAATTATGTTTTTTTTATCATTTAAGATGTAATTTTACATTGGTGTGCTCTCCCAATAACCCTCTGACACCGAAAATGTCTAGCTATTCCATTTTTCCTGTAACATATAGAAGCAAGGGAGAAAATCTCAAATCTTAGGGCCACATGGCCGTATTGGAAGATAGCTGAGGAGCGATGTGCAGAGAGGAGCGGCCCCGTCTCAGACAGAGTCTGAAAGCCGCTGGGACGTGTGTAGTGATTAATGGCATCGTTGCTTTTTAGCTTCATCAAAAGGTTTCAGTGTAAGAGTTTCTAAGGAATGCTGATAGTCACAGGAACCTATCAAAGGGTACAGAAAATATCAAATGAGCAAGCAGGAATGGGACTTAATTACTGAGCAGTGATTACTCTGATATAACCAATTATTGGATCATTAAATGTTTATTACCTTTTTTATGCTCCTTTCCCCCGTAAGTGCAGTTTTGTCCTCATAGTATTAAAAAAGGGTGGCTCTAATGCATAAAAAGTCTTTTCCAAACCTGGAAGGTATTAAAAGAGCATCTCCCCCGAACCCCTGACACGCTGGCCTGCCCGCTCCGCTTTCCCTTGCTCTGCGGATTTGGGGTCAAGTGCTGCGAACCCTATTTAAAGGGCAGATGATCTCACTGCTGGGAAGGGGCTGGGGGGGATTGTGGCAGGGGGAGCTCCGGCAGGCGCAGCCGGCAGGGTGACCGCTCTCCGGTCGGCAGCGTGGGCTTGGGTCCATGCCTGCTGCTCCTGCTGGAAGTGGTCGGTGGCTTTTGTGTCCATCACCCAGAGGCTCTTCCAGGGGCTCGCTGGTTCCCTCGGGATGGAGTGGCATGGCTTTCATTTTCCTTGGGCTCAGAGCATCTCTGCCCCTCTGTTCCCTAAACCTCCCTGAAGAAAGAAGAGTTTCCGTGGCAAGGCAGAAATGATGCCCTTTGGAAGCAAGACGTAAGCCCTGCGTGGCTCTTCCACTGGACATCTGCGAAGTGAAAAATACCGTCTTTTCAGACTGACTGCAGTTATTTGGGATGACATTTGAGGGTTTAAAATGTTAAAGCAATTTTTAAAAATATAGCTATTTGTGACTTTCGTCAATGATCCTTAAATGTTGAGTTGTTTGAGCTTTATATCTCGGGAGAAGTAAGGGTCAGGGTAAAAAAAAAAACAAACCAAAAAGCTCTTTCCCTGTCATCAGAGTGTTTCCCAGCGGCGACACGTGCTGGTGTGTGTGCGCAGGGGGGCTGGGAGGGGTCTGCGGCTTCCGTGGGATGTGGTGGGTGTTGGGGGCGGGTGAGGAGACCCTGGCCTTCGTTGCAGTCCTGCTGTGTCGCAGGCGGTCGGGGTGGTGGTGCAGGTGTGTGGCCGTTACCGCGTCTGCTTCGCGGCACCGATTCATCTGTTTCGGGAGGGTTTGGTGTGCCCCGTCCTCCAGACTGCCTTGGTTGTGTCTGGAGTACGGTATGCTTGGATGGTAGAGGAAGGTCTCTTGAAGCAAATTTTTCCATGCCCTTATTTGTGAGTTTAGCTTAATCGTTGTTTTTATGAACTTTGAGGGGATTAGTATTTTTTTATTAATACCTCCCTTTGCCAAGTTGGAAGCTTCATTTTTGAGCTAAACCTTCGGTCAGTCTCTTTTTTTCTGTTCATCTTTTTTTTTTTTTTTTTCCTTTTTTTTTTTCTGACATAACTCAACCAGCAAAAAATCTGCTTCTGGACCTTCCCTCACAAATGTGATTTTCAGTTTTCATCTCTTGACACCTAAATCTCCATGAAAGGTGATGGGGAAGGTTATAGGGAGCGCATGGCAGAGGTTGAAACCAGGATGCTGTTTGCAGCTTTGTGTTATTTGTGTGGTGGAAAAGGAGGAAACCCTGTTAAACCACCCTCCCTGCGCTCTTGGGATTTTAAATTATTGTCTTTACTGCACTGGTGTGTTAATCTGTTGTGTGGCTGTTGAGACTTCACCCTGTTTGGAAGGACTCTTCCTCCTGATGGGTTTTTCTCTATATTCCTTCAAAGGAGAACTTCATTCTGGGTTCCTTTCTTTATTTTATTTTATTTTTTTTTTTTAAATATAGAGCATATTTACTTTGCAGAGCAAATATTATGCAGGTCACGGCTTCCTCCTGTGCACGCAGACCGTTCTGCCCCGCAGTGCGAGCCTACGGAGTCAGGGCTTGTCAGAGATGCTTAGGGATGTGTCGCTGGCAGGAGCCCGGGCTCCCACTCAGGTGTCTGCGCTAAATGCCATCGCTCTGACTCTCCAGCAGTGAATCACAGCTGAAAAAAGCCCCTTTAATCTGCCACCATCACGGTTTTGGGGATGCAGGCTGGGTCTGAGGGGGGCTTGGTGTCCTGGCTGCTGTGGCCACGAGGGCGAGAGGCACAGCCAGGGTACCCGGCGCTGCTGCTCGTAGGCAGCTATGCCATTATCCCTTTTCAACAGCGTCGGCGTAAAACAGTAATAATAATAATGAAATGTCCCTCAGGATTTCCTCTTAATAACTGAACATACAGCTGCAGTTGTAAACTGTCTTGGTAATGTCACAGCCTCCCTGAGAAACGCGAAGGGCGGAGGATCTCTGACGGCAGGCGAGGATCCCAGGAACAAGGCGAAGACACGGCGTCCTGTGTTTCAGATGCTGGACGAAAATGTATGGTGGTCGTGAGGCCGTGGGAGATGAGCCAGTCTCCCGGACGGCTACAAATGTGAGATTGCAAGGAAAGGTCAGCCAGGAACAAGGTCAAAACAAGCCCGATAAGCACAGCAAACGGCGAAGCTGCGAGGCGCAGAGAAAGGTTAATGCGAAAGGGCTGCTGGCGTTAGTACAGCGTGTGGTCAGCTTGCTGCGGAGCAGGGTCTGAACCGGGAGATAATGACGAGGGTTTACTCTAATTCTATTATAATGTATAATTAACTAGCATAATTGATAGCAATTTTCCCGGTGTGTCTGTGTGTGGATGAAGTCTCACTTTCAGCTGTTGTGTGATGCACCGTGAGCCGATGGAGAGCGTCCGGCCGCTCCCCGGGGCTCGAGCTCGCCGCTTTGCTCGGCCCGCGGGTGCGGAGGGGGAGCTGTGTTTTCAAGAGTCGGTGTTTTCTCTGCCTCTGAAATTAGACATAATATCTAGGTGGTGCCCTGGAAAAGGCAGCCCTGCTGCTGATAAAACCGTCGGTTTTTCTGGGAGCCACGGCTGAAGTTAGTGTTTGAAGGGAGAGCGAGGGACGGGTCAACCCCGGTTCCTTCTGGGTTGTTTGCACCTTTCATTCTCGGTGTCGCTGTGAAAACAGAGAGCTTGAACTGAATTTTTCCTTTGTGATCATCTTCTGTGCAGGATGAAGTTTACGCTTTGTTACTCTACAGAGACGTAAGCACACTCGTGTTTCAAACGCGCTGGGGATTTTATTTTTTGTGGTGCACAAGGAAGAAAAACCATTGCTGGTTCCTCTGGCCTCCCTCTGCAGGGCAGAGACACGTGAGCCGATCCTCCCCTGCCCCAAACCAACCCGAACCAGGCTGTGGTGTGCTGCCAGCATGGGGACGCAGGGGGGTTTGTTGGCTTTTGGACAGGTGGGGAGGTTCTTGCTGTGGCATTGACACTGGATGCTGGAAAGTAACCTGCCCACCAAATGTAAAATTAGGGAGCCTGGTTGGACCTCATGTTAGATCCTTGATGCTATGTGAAAACATCAAGGTAGGAAATTTAGGGTTGATTTTCTTTTTTTTAAATCTGGCGCTGATGGTGGAGAGGTCTACCCAAGGTCTTGAGTTGTAAAGTAATAGAAGCAGGCTGACAAGTAGAAGTGTTGAATGATTTATCTTAACAACTGTTTTGCTTGTCCACTCTCTGATTTTGCAGGGTAGAATTGAGGGAGGACATGAGTATTTACTTATTTTTTTCTTTCGGTATCTGGCAATATGCATTTTTCTAGTGTAAATGCAAATAACTGACTTCTCCGTTCTTAATCCCTTGGGATGGCAAACCTAAAGGCCATATTCTTGCTTGAGAGGAAGGGATTTAGCCTTCCGGCTACATTAAATGTTAGCTGGAAACATGTGGCTAAAGGCTCCCGAATACTGAGCTGAGACTCCCTTGAGGTTCTGGTTTATTTGGAAATTTAATTTGTAATTTTTTTTTCCACTTCAAAGGTTACACAACACTTTAAGCCTCAGATTTTAGGTCACTCTGCCTTTTACAGCCAGATACACCTCATCAGTGAGAAGGCTCCCCAAGGACCGCAAAAGATTCAGGCTTAGTGTTATCCAGGAAAAATGTGGATAATAGGTGTGTTATAAAGCAGTGGGTAATGTAACCTCTGTCTGTTAGCCTGACAAGTGCAATGTGAACAGTGTTATGCTATGGTTGCGTGCACTTAAAGTCCTTTTTTTACAAAATAATGCTAATTGCCCTGGGCTGAATGATGCCAGGGTCTTACAAATGCCTGTCAGTACTCGTGGAGGGAGCCAAGGAAAGTCAGGTGGAGAAATCGGTGAGATTGGCTCTCATGCAGAGTTTCAGCATCTGAGCACTGCTAAATCTAGCGAAGGATTAATACCAAAATAATCCGGCTTGTCCAGGAAACCCATGACAGCATGAGGGTTTGAGATCAGTGTGATATGCTTTAGAAAGAGTGCAATAATAAATTCACAAGTCACCAGAGATAGAAACCAATTGCTATTCATCCTACGTCGCACCTGAGCTTTCCTACGGTTTCTTTCCTGCTCCAGTGATAGGAGGGATCCCATTCCACTTGAAGTCCGGCATCATTTCAGTGCTAGCTTTCACCAGAACCCATAAAAATGCTCCAAATCCAGCAAAAATCCCCCTATTGCTCAAAATCAATTTCTCTAAAGGTCTGCAGAGTCTTGTCCCAGGCTCTAGGTGGTCTGTGCTGGTCTCCAGTGCTGTTAGCATTCTTGCTGCAGAAGTTATGTCGAAATGGGAATGAAAATAGGGTAGCAATTGGGAGGACAGCAGCGTTGTGGTTTGCTTTTGTTTTTTAACAACACTGGTGACTGCTTAATATCCAGATCTCACTAATCTGTTGCCATTAAATGTCCACGTTGGAAAATCTCACCTGTGCTTTTGCTGCTTTTTTCCCTGTGTGTGTTATCAGATATTGCTGGTGTTCTGCATTGTGTTGGGTGTCTCGAGCTGTGACACCCGAGCCGTGTAACAACGGCGTGTGGCTCAGCGTGGAGCTGCTACGGCTTCTGCTCGTGACCTTGTTTTGCCCTGTGTCCAGGGCTGCTAGAGCTGATCCTGACACCCTCTCCCAGCCTGCCGTATCTCTCTCCAGCCTCACTGCCGGAGTGAGCAGCGCTGGAGTTTTCTGAGCATTTTGCAAGATGCCAGGGAGTTGAAGAACACAAGGGGACAGGACTTCTTTCTTCAATGCCTGTTTCCTTGATTGATACTTGAGTGGTCTGGGTGTGAGTTGGTCCATGCCCCCAGTAAGACTGTGCGCGTCAATCTTTCAGGTAAACCTGTGTCTCCTTTTGTTGGCTTCAGTGGTGCCATTTTTACTATGCTGACAGTGACCATGGCCATGGTGTGCTCTGCTCGCCCACCGTCCGTGAGGCCACCTTGTCTGTAGCTGCCAACGCCCCGTGGATCTGCAGGAATACCCCGGAGCAGGCTGGGTCCCCCGTGCTCCCCCAGCCTGGCGCAGAGGATGCCGTGGGCAGGTGCCTGGGGAACCGAACGGGACCTCCGGCGTTGCCTGCTGCCGCGTCTCCGTGGTGGGGGCACCGGGCTGGCCCCACGCTTGGCGGCAAGGGCATCTGCAGTGCTTGAGGAGCCGGTCAGCTTCAGCTCCCGCTCCAGCAGTGGACAGCTTGCTTTCCCAAAAAGCACTTTGTCTTTAAGCCGTGTATTTTCCGTCGCACTGAGTCATTAGACATTCTTGCTTGTGTTTTGTTGTTTTTACCCTCTGTGGGAGCGGAGGGAATTTATTCAGCGTTTCAGTCGGGTAACGGAGGGGGCTGAGGAGGTGCTTGACTGTCTGACTCGGCAGGCAGCGGCATGGATGTTGCTGCCTGTGACATCTCTCTAGTGAAGTGGGATGTCAAGATCTGAGATCCTTTTCCACTTAGTGTACAAGAGCATTAGAACAAAAGGAAACAAAAAGCAGCCCTGCACCACAAAAGAAACCAAATGAAAACCCCTCTGGCTAAAGGTGCATTTTTAATGTTATGAGCAATTTCAGACAGAAATTGCACGAAACGCTTTACCTGAGTGTTAATGGATCTGCTGGGGTCAGAAGAATTATGCTGGTTTACACCAGCCTTGCCTGTGATTTTTTTTTTTTTTTTTTTTTCTTTCCTATTCCAACTGTGTTCACAACAGATGGTGATTATTATGTTTGCTCAGATCAATGAATATTTAAAAAAAAGGCAAGACAAAAAATACAAAAAATGCCCTTCAACTCAATAGAGTCACCCGGGGTTCAGTCGTAGCCCCTGGGTTTTTCCTTTGGACAACGTGAAGTTATAGTAACTTAAATGGAATTTTTATGAGCAATTGTTTTGCTGTGAAACAAGATCTCCTGTGGCATTGACCCGGGCAGATATCTGCCCGTCAGACATGCCAGCCGGCTCCTCTGGCAACCCCTGCTCCATGGGGCACGCTGCTGAGGCGGCGAGATGCTTGCCTGGCTGGCAGGTGCCCGCGGGGGTGTACCGGTTCCTCACCGTGTTCCCTGGGAAGGACCCTTGTTTACCGAGCAAATGTTTTAGTAGCCTATGAGATTTAGAAGCACATAAAAGTAAATAATTTGAGGCAGAATCCAGAATAATCTGTTGGACTGAATAGAAGTACCAGGAATGAGCAACTGGGGGTTGAGACCTGTGGGTGGAGGAGACGGGCACGGGTGGTGGTGGGAACAGGAGATCTGCGTTTCCCCCCACGCGCAGGTGTAAGTGCTGTGCTCCTTTCCTCCCGAGTTGTTCCGTCCTGGATTTTATTGTGTTTGCTTTATTTTCTGGTTTTGCCTGGGCAAAGTCTCCCGTGCAAGGACACGGCGCTTGGGTGGGAGGGAGGACACGCGGGTGCTCGGTGCTCTCTCCAGAGCTGCCCTCCGTGGTTTTGGCCCCGATGGTGCAGAGCCCTGCCAGAGTTGGGGGGTTCCCCTCCCGAGCAGTACCCTGCCTTACTCCTGTCCAGGCTAAAGCATAGTCCTGAGTGGTATTTGAGAGACGGGTGGGTGATTTGGGGGCCAGCCGCGCTCCCGTGGCAGGGCTTGAGCTGCCTGTGCCGCTGTGGTCAGACCCCTTTACCCTTCCCTCGAGACACGCTGGTGGCTGCGGGGGTGAGGAGCTGCTCTGCGTTGCCTGTGAGCAGTGCCGAGGGCTCCAGCCTGCCGGCCCTGCAGGAAGGGGAGGCTGTAGGGTGCTTAAAACTGAAGGGAGTTGAGGAATAATAGTAATAAACGTCACAAATGGCCTTTCTGTGGGCTGGAGGAAAACGTAAAATAATGTCTGGGCTCTCCTCTGCTGAGATTTTGCAGGGGTTCCCCCAGCTCGAAATCCCAGGTTCCCCAAACCAGGAGGAACTGTGGAAAGCAGTGGTGCCCTTGGCCGGAGGAGATGCTTGGGGAGGGGACGGGTGCTGCAAATCACCGGGGCGAGCACGGCTGCGTGAGTGGGTGCTGGCTGCACGGCAGGGAGGGGCGGCGGGATTTTACGAGTTGGCAGGATAGCACCAGAGCCGGTATGTCCGCGTCTCAGCTCGACGCTGTCCCCTTTCACCCCCAGACACTCCCGTGCGGGAATGGGAGCTCTTCCCTTGCTGTGCGGGTGTTACTGTGCATAGTTTGCTTGCAGCCAGCTCAGGTAGAACCTCTCCCTCAGACTTTGTGGGGCTGCTTTTTTTTTCCTGGATGTTTTTGTTCAAGACTGATTGCGGCGGTCTGTTCAAACAGCAGAACGATTTGCGGCTGTCTTTGGAGGAGGGTGAAGGCTGTCTCCTGCTATGGGAAGCCTGATTTGTCCCCTCCGGGCAGTAAAGATGAATATTCCTTGAATTCTGGGACGGAGGAGCAGAAAGGAAACAAGAGACTGAATTGTTGGGAGAAAGGGGGAATGGGGAGCGGGATGAGCCCAGACGTTCCTGACATGCAGTTCGGGGTTTTTTTCTGCTCTGTAACGTAGTTATCTGATTTGTAGAAAATTGTAATTTTGTCCTAACACATACAAGACAGGCCCGGTGCAAATGACTGCTCGGAACAGAAGGCAGAGAGTCCCTGTTCTGTTGGCAGTTTAACTGATATTTTTTACAGTACGTGTATGATTGCATGCTGTTGTGGACTGTCTGGAGATGGCAGATTGTAACATCCCTGTAGGCGTGCAGAGCTGGGGACTGCTAGCTCCAGGTGACTCTCGGCTTGGAGTTTCCCGGCAGTGGGACCTCGATGCTCTGTTGCCAGCGTTTGCCTTGGGTCCAGCCCGAGCCAGCTGCAGGTACCGGTGCTCTCCTGGCACCCAGACCCATACGGACCCAGTCGCTGTGTGCGTACTGGGGTGTACAGCAGTGGGTGCGGAGTCTGTTGGTGGATGCAGTCTATGCTCTCCTCGTTTTCATGTGCTGGTGGGAGGGTCCCTTGCCTTGATTAGCGAAACCTCCTCCTTGGCTTTAGAGCCATTGTCACATTAATCTTAGAGCTGTGGGAATCGCCGAGCGCTGGGAGGGGTGTAGGAGAGGAACAGAAACAGCTGTATGTCTACCAGCCCCTGCTTTTTCGTTTGAAAATTCAAGTTCAGGTACTTAAACCATGTAACAACTAGCTGTAGTTAGTTCCCTGCATTCTCACCGGGTGTTGAATGTGTTGAATACTCACAACAACATGTTTGTTATGGGGACTAGCTTTTTATCTTTGCATTTTTGGAAATTGCTAGAGCTGAGGTTAAAACAAGCTGTTCTCCTGTGGGAGCTGTTGTGTTGTACTAAAATAGAATCTCACACCTTCAGGGGTATATGGTATTTCACAATACGTCCCTCCATTGTGTGTTAAATGATTAAGCACTATAATGAAATATGTCCAGATTGTTCTTATTTATTTTATGCCCTGTAATGTTTTTCTGTTTGCATCAAGTATTATGGTCTACTAAAAAAAACCCAGAATGGGCAGGTCAGAGTGTGAGAGACAATGGGATTGTGGGGATGGGATTTTCTACTGGAAGGAGCACGGCTGAGAAGGATGTTGTTGAAAGATAAACGTTGTACAAAGACAGTCGTTATTTCAGAAGCCTTCCTTTTGCTTTCCAGGGAGAATGGTCACAGGAGCTTTGCACAGGCTGGAGTACTCATGGGTTAAGATCTGTAAGAGACTTGTGCTTATAGATGCCTGAGTTCAGGTGTAGTCATTTCACAAGTGAAAACCAGTCAGTGCTGTGGACTGGGTCACTAGCGAGTAATGGTCTGTGTCGCAGCGGGATCGTGCTGTTCCCTTTAATGGGTGATCTTTGTTCAGGAGGGGCCCCGGGCACGTTCGAGAGCAGGAGCAGATTTTGCAAGGTGACGACGTGGAGCTAAGGAGCGCTGATTTGAGAAGCAACTGCGCTGTCTATGGCTTGAGAAGTTGCTAGTCGTCGTGACTGATTTTCCTGAAAGCTGAAGTGCATTCGGCAGTTAAAATGACATTATTTCAGGTCTTTGGCATTTGTAAAAGATGCTCATGTGTGTCTCTCTCGCATCTCCTTTTCTCCTGTGCTTCCTCCCCCCTTCTCTAATCTGCATAACTATCATAAATTGCCTACAATGGGCTCTTCTTTAAGATAAACTCGTTATTCTCTAAGATAAACTCATTTACAAAGTCTACTCATCACTTTTGTAGTCCCCTCTTGAGGATGTCAAAAGCTGACTGTTATTCTGACACTTTAGCTGAGTAGTATTACTCCTGCTAGCTCTGGGGTTTGCAGCCTGAACCAGACACTTTGGCAGTGCCCGTGGTCACCAAGTTTCTGGAGGTCCCTTGGGCGTCTGCATTGTGTTATCTTGAGTAACAAATCATCGTGATACCTCTTTGTGCTTCGGTGTGCTTCAACTCTAATGTCTTAACCCCGGTTGGGCAAGGCTCAAGAGCTGTGCGGGGTGGATCCCAGCCCTGTTGGGATGTTTGCCTCCAGTCCTGTCCTGCTCTGTCCCACCAACGTGTAGAGGTTGGGCTGTCAGTGGGAGCACTCCCGGGCTGTGAGCAAGTGGAGGAAGGGGAGCGCCCTCCACACGCTTCCCCTGCTCCCTGAGGACAATCCTGGTGAGGAAACACCAGTCCAGGGCTCAAGAGCATTCACAGCATGAAGGGGTATTAGGACTTGTAGAGCAGAAATAGAGAAGCAAGTGTCATCATATCACTGTACACATCCATGGATTAAATCTTTTGTCCCCCTTCTCTAAAGGGTGTAATAAACCTGGAAGAGGTACAGAGATGGGCTGTGAAGTCGATGATCAGAGAGAGAGAGAACATACCTTCACCATAAAGAATGGGTGAACACAGTAGGGCACTTCACTGTGGAAAAGGGATGATTAAAGCAGGAATGTGGTAAACATTGATACAGTCATGAGTAAGGTAGATGGAGAGTGACTGTTCAAGCTTTTCTTCGTGTAGGACCTAGCGGTGTCAGATGAAGTGAGGAGGCTCAAAACAGGGAGAAGGAGAGATTTCTTCCCGTGAGCAGACAGTGAGCTGTGGAAATCATCACCACTGGGTGGGTGTGAGAACCTGATGTGGGTTTGGAAATCTGCTGGAAGCTTTTGTGGAAGAGACCCAGATCAAGGCTGCTAAAGAGCGTGACTCAGGAGGTCCCTAGTCACAACTTGTGCAGGTGGCTGGTTATTCTGGGTAGACTCATTATGCACTGAGCTTGTTTTGATCTTCCTTAGACCTTCTGTACAGGCTGTTGGCAGAGCAGCCAGTGAGGTGGAGGTGGATGCTCCGGCTCGGTCAGTGTGCTGCCTTACTTTTTTCTGGGGAGAAGGCAGAGAGGTAGCTGGAAACATCTGGCGGGTGGGTCTGAGCCCTCGTGCTTGTCCTGAACCACGCCATCTGAAAGGACAGGACAGCTTTCCGAGGAGGTTGTGGTTTGGGGAGAAGGAAGCTGTTCAGAAAGTTGACTTAAATTGATTTTTATTTTTTTTAAATTTTTCATTGATAGGTTGGAAACTTCTGTAGGACATGGGGAATTTCTAAGGAGCTCTTGCCTCCTGTTCTCTGCAAGTAAATAATGTTTTTCTTTGCTCCCCCACGCCAAATTTGTTTTTAAGTTACTGAAAGAAGAGGCTTTGTGCTGGTGTTGCTGAAAACAGGGAGATTCCTCTCACCATTATCCATCTCTTCAGATTCTCTCTTGTTCTTTCAACTCATTCAAATGATACTTCTTTTCTGTAATCTGGAAGCCTCTCTGCAGCCTGATTCTCTTCTTGCACTGGTCAAAATTGCAAGAAACCGTATTAAAATCAAAGCATTTAAATGAGGTGAGATGCAGGGAGAAGCGAGAGCCTTTGCTGGAAGAATCATACGCCGTTGTTTCATTGCTCTGGGGCCCTGGAGGAACTCGGTTCATCTAGCGGTGGGCTCAATAAAGATGCAAATTTTATACCTTCATCTGCTGTTAACATCAAAAAAGGATATGGCATTTGTAGGAGGACAGTGACTGGGTTACAGCGTGAGCTCGTTTGTCTTTGTTCCTGCTATTCCAGTCCTCACGGGCACAACTGCGGGTAACCCCTGCTCTGTCTGTCCGGTGTCGGAGGGTGCCGGTGGTTTTCCCCGCCCCTCCCAGGAAAGGAGGTGGCTTTGGTGCGTGGAATCTGCAGAACGACTGTAAGTTGCCTACAGTGGGCTTTGGTACTTCCATAAAAAGAAAACACCCTTCTCCCTTCTTCATTTAATAATACATAAATAAATAAATAAGCCCTAGACAAAACCCAGTGTATTACAAGCTGCCTTCTACCTGCAGTTTCCCAATTACCTAATTATAACGCAAATTTGCACACACACGCGCACAGGCTTTTTTAAAGCAGACTGTTGCTATTCCCTTTCTGTACAAGGTTTTTAGTCACTGTACATCTTGTGTCTTTAAATAATGTATTAGGAACATTTTCGAGTCTGTAAGTGCTTTTTTAATGAGAGTGTGAAGATTTTAATGGGACTAGATTGCTTTTCATGACATTTCAGAGTGACTTAATTGTAACAATGTTGAGAGGCTGTATTTTAAAGTTTGCTAAGTATGTCTGGTGCGGATTGTAGTCAAATGCTTTAAAGACAGAATGGATGATGAGATCAGATACAGCTTCTCTTTTTTTTTAATGCCAGCTTTGTTAAAGAGCAGAGTTTGCAAAGCTGACGCGGAAGTCTGAGCTCGGGAGAAAATGAAGATTTTTAAGGTCTACACTAGCAGTGGGTCAGTAATTTTCAAAGGTTATTTCCTCTAGCGCTGCGCTAGTGCTTGGTGCTTCTGTAGTCAGTGATGGGGCTGTGCAGGGTTTGTAGGATACTTTTTTTTTTTTTTTAAAAGCAGCGGCTGGATTTGATACAGGAGTTGCATCCAGCTTGTGGTTAATTTAGGCAACTTTGCCTAAGTGTCGCAGACTGCGTTGGGATGGCTTTGGATTTGTGGCCAAATGGCAGGTTAAAGGAATCGGTGTTAGTCTCCATCAAAATGTGGGCTCTGCCCGGAGCTTCTCCCCCTTCCAGGTCCCTCCCGTCCAAGCCGGAGCAGCGCCCTGGCATAGGGAAACGTTAAACAGGAGAGAGCCCAGAGGAACTGAAGCATAACCTATAGCAGCTTGTACTGCTTTCGTTATACAAACACCCTTTGCACGGGAAAGGAGAAAGGAAAAAAACCAGCACTATAAAAACACAAAGGCAAAAAAGGCCATTAGACTGCGGCAGTGTGAAAGAGAATGAAATTATTTGCATTTCTTCAGTCTTTTCTTCCCAGAGACTTCATAGCATTCGCTGAGCGTAACCACAGTAGCTGCGAGAGCTCTGCCGTGGGCCGGGGCAGCCCGGGGGCTGCGAGGGACAGGCTGGAGGTGGCTGCGGCAGGGCCAGGCTCACGCTGGCGGGACGTCACGCCGTGGGCTTCGCTGGGCAGTGGGGCCTCTGGGTTCTGGCAGGGCTTCTAGAAGTGACGAAACGTTTTGTTTAAGAAAAATAAAACTCTGATTTAATTGGAGTTAGCACCAGCCTATGTCCAAAGTAACTTCCTGAACGCAGATTTCATCCTCGTTTAAAAACGAATGCAGTGTTTAAGAATTTTGAGGGAATTTGAGAGCTATACTTGGCTTTTCCCATGAATGCAACAGGGAAAAGAGTTGGAGTGAGCTGGTTGATTAGCATGTGAAGTTATTAGCATGTGCCAGTGGTAGATTTCACTTGACTTGCTCCGTGGTTGTCAGTGTCTCCTGTGCCTTGGCGTGGCCTCGGGGAATGCCGGGTATTTGGCAGCGTGCTCCTGACCGGAGACTGGTGATGGTTGTGCCTGAATATAAAGCTGTTGATATCAGTGAAGCTCTGCTGCGTTACAGAGCTGAGCATCTGCCTGCTTGCATACAGCTTGACTTTGTTTTGGTGTCTCCTGAAGTGCTGGTTCCGTAACCTCCACTAGCTGTTCGCAACCACAAATTGCTATGTATGAGCCAGCCCCTAAAACAAAAATACACCACGTGCTGTGCCTGCCATGTGTTTTGATGTTACACAAGCCTGATGGGATGAGTGGTGATGTCTGTTCTGCAGCACGGGCAAGCCGAGAGGGCCAGACTGCTGACAGTGGGATTTCTGTAGGGGCAGGGTTGAAGGCTTTTGGAGGAACATCATGTTTCTGAGTTATCGGTGACGTACGCTGGGCCTTTTAGCCTTGATTCTGAAAAATAATTGTTTCTACTGGAAAATAATGGGAAAAATACTCATTTAAGAGGTTAGTTGCATGCGAAGGTGCTGGGGGAAGGAGGAATGCTCTCCTCACAGCCCGGTAAGTCAGGGTCAGCTGATGTGGTTCACATTCCCTGGTGTGCCCACACCTCGCAAATTTTGGTCTGCTGGGAGGGCTGAATTACAGGGTTGGACAAATCCTGCCCAGAGGCTGCTACAGGCTTTCATCTTTGCTCCTTTCCTCTGATGTGTGTCCCTGGGGACGAGACGCCTAAACTAGTTCTTGGAAATAAACATGAAGGAGGGCTGAATAGATTTGCAGCGTTGCTGAGCCAGCCCCATTCAGATTAAAGTCAGCTGGCGCTGGAGCTGCTCCTTGTGTGCTTAAAATGACCTGGGTGGACTTCATGATCTTGGAGGTCTTTTCCAACTGGTGATTCTATGATTCGGGACATGGCTGGAGGTCTAACAGCCAAGGTGACCAGCAAGCGGGTGCACCTCAAGGGGTGGTCAGGACTTCTTCAATGTAACGTCTTGATTCCTAAAGATCTCGGTTTGCCCTGGACGTGTGAGGGCAGAGGTGGCCAATCAGCAGATTCCTGCAAAAGCCACACCTGGATGCTCCAGATGTTGCTCCAGCTCCTCTCACTTGCAGGTGCTTTCTTTGCTCGGTGGAAGCTGAGTGAGCGCAGTTGACAGTCTGTTGGTGCGTGTGGGTTTTGGGGGGGTGTTAGACACCTTCTCTACTTCTCTGTTGGCCAAGCATTCTCGCCAGCCTGTGAGGTGGCCTTTGGTTTCATCTCTAGGCTGGGATTTAAAGAACGTATATTGAGGATCTCTGTTTAACCTGTGGAGAAGGGAAATGTTTTTGTTAGTGGCTAGAAGCCCCCGAGCAGATGGTTACTCCTGCACTCGTTCCTCCCTCATAGCGGTCTCGCTCACTTCCAGAGCGTAAGCGCTCATCAGTGCGATTTATAGCATCGTCTTTGCTTATCAAAGGCGATGTCTGTAGAGAGGCCCCCCTCCACCTCCCTTCCCAGCCAGGCTCTGCCGTTACACGCTGGCCTGCGGCTGCCTCTGCTTACGTGTGTTTGCACTGCAAGAGGGCTGGGATGAGAATGTTTTTCTTTGTTTTTGATCCTTAGCACTACTGATCTGCTCAGCACCTCTCACCCAGGGGCACCGAGGGCTCGTCCTAAGAAAGAATGGCAAGTAATGACAGGGTGAAACGGTTGGAAAGGTAAAATAAAGGAAAGTGGGGACACTGAGTTGTCCCTTCAGCAGCATTTAGGGGAATGTTCCATACCATGCAGGATTAGACTATAACCAGCTGTAAACCCAGGCTTTAATAATCAGTGGCTCTTATAATAGAAGATTAGCCTCAAATGTGTCTGCCTGTTTGGACACGATGGAACTTGGATGAAAGTTGTGTATTGAGATGTGCTATGAAAATGACAGAAACATCCACTGACAGAATACACCTAGGCAGTCTTGATTAGATTAAATCAAATGGTTACAGGCATCTGGAGCCTTTAGCATGTATGGGGCATCCAGGCGGCCGTGAAAGCTTCCTCAAATCCTATTAGATAGGTTAATCTCGTTGGAGAATACATTCCAGGTCTACATAAACTGCATTGGTATAATACTTTTCTGTGATTGCTTAATCCTTTAAGGTGAACTGTCACAGACTAGCTCTGTGGGGTGCATTGTAATGTGGTGCCCCAGAAAAGTTCCGTACAACAAAGCAATTAACAAAAAAACCCAAAAGAAACAACCCGCAAAAAAAGGAACTACAGAAACCCCAGAAGCCCCAGTTCAAAACTTTCCCTCTCCCAGGGAAACAGTCACGTTTTTGGTGAAAACCATTTCCCTTTCCATATGCAGAACGCAAACCTGGGCCTTCTTGTCCTGCAATTCATAGGATGCCCCTTGAGATACTGTAGCCTTTCAGCTCTCGCTGCTTTGACCACTGGAGTCAGTCGTGGGTGCCTGAAGGCTAAAGCTGCTGCCCCTTGGTGCTGTGGCCCTTCGCCATGTGGAGGAGCGAGATGGAGCAGCCAGCGTCTCTGAACAGGTGCAGGGTTAAGCTGTGACCTGCGGAGCCTCAGAGGGGCTTGTGCTGCCGGTGGGACTGTCCGTGTGTCCGTCTGGGCTGGTGGAGCGCGGGGCTGCTGTTCTGCCCCTACTTGGTGCCTGTTGTGTTTTTTTTTTTTTTTTATGTAGCTGGCCCAAACTTGAAAATAACTAGGAAGTTGGCGGGGTAAAGTGGAGCTGAAAATTAGAGATGATAGCTGCGTTGCAGATGAGTAAAAATCAAAGGTATTTTTCCTCGCTGTATCATGCTGTGTTTCATTCGTGCCACTTGGGAAGAATGGCTCCATTCATTCCCGTGGATCCTCCACACGCCCTTCCCATCTGACTCCTCGCACCTCTGGAGTGGTGGCCAAACAGATGTGAGATCCTCTCGCTTGTGACCAGGGATGCTCTGGGGAATGGGGGCGTGGAGAAGGGCTGAAGTTACCCCCATGACAGAGGCTCAGGTTGGGCTGGGAGCTCGGAAGCCTCCCTGCACTGCTCAGGGATCAGCGCGTGCAGCCTGCCCCGGGACAGGGCGACCTGGCACGGGTTCTTCCCGGGACCATGTGCCCCCAGGGTGCAAAGCTGGAGCCCGCTTTGAACTTTGACTCCTAGCACCATCCAGTCCCTGTAATGTGGCTCTGGGTGCTCTGCTCTGCAGCAGGAAGGGGATAGGTGATTTCACTGGCTGCTGCTCCCTCACCCCAGACGGGTGCTGCTGTGGGAGTGGGCCCAGCAAGGGCAGCGAAGCTGCTGGCATCTGATTTGCTTCATCTCCACCTCCCCGTTCTTGTTCCTGGCTGTATCCCCTGGCTCTTTAACACAGCAGCCCGCTCTGGCGTGACGGGCGAGGTGGCTGCCGTCCCAGCCTCTGCTCCCTCCCTGGCCGTCCCCGCTGTGCCTGCCGGGTCTGTTTTCCTCGCAGTAATGCACTGATCCGCACGTTCCCACACCGGCTGGGGCTTCGAGCTGAAGGACGTGGCCCCGCGGCAGCGCTGTTCTGACAGACGTACCCCAGTTACCTGCGGACCATCACCAGCGCTCGCGGCCGGTCCAGCCCGCGGAGGTAACGAGCCGGTTCCCATGCCCTGCTGTGGGAAAGGGGCCGCGTCCCGGCGTTGTCAGGGGTTAGAGCCTCCGCTGTGGTCAGCTGTTCTGCGCTGCACGGACCCCTCCTGGGACTGTTAAGGAAACGCGGAGTGTTCCGGGGACACCTTACTGCGGCCCTGCGATACTTCAAGGGGGCTTGTCAGAAAGATGGAGACGAACTTTTTTGTAGGGCCTGCAGCGATAGGACGAGGGGTGATGGTTTTAAACTAAAAGAGGGTAGATTCAGACTAGACACAAGGATGAATTTTTTTAGTTGGGCTGGTGAAGCACTGGCTTGGGTTGCCCCAATAGGTGGTGGATGCCCCATCCCTGGAAACATTCCAGGCCAGGCTGGACGGGGCTCTGAGCAACCTGATCGAGCTGAAGATGTCCCTGCTCAGTGCAGGGGGTTGGACTGGATGGCCTTTAAAGGTCCCTCCCCACCCAAACTGTTCTGTGATTCTGTATTCTGCCTCCTGCCACTCAGTTCCTGCAATAAGGAGCCCAAGCCAGGAAAAAGGAGACTTTTTCTCGGCTGCCGTGATGTGCCTTATGGCAGAGTGCGTGCGAAGGCGTGGCGGGGGGACGTGGTGCTGTCTGCCCTTCCCTGCACCCGACGCCTGGTGCAAGCAGCAGTGTGCTAAGCGTACGCTCATGTGTTGTGAGTGCAGCTGCAACCTGGCTGGCTGCAGTTAAATAACCATTAGATTTGCTTGTTGACCATTTGGCACTTAACAGTCTCATAATTCGTAACTGTAAACCAGTAGAGACAATGAAGCAAATCCCTAATTTTTATAATACTGCCCTGCTTTATGACTATCTGCAAAATCATAACCTCCTGCTTGTGCAGCAAAGCGAACACTTAAGTATTTTGACAGACATTTTATGTAAAAAAGAGCCAAGCTTGTCTATTAATTTGAAGTTGCTTGCATTGTCCTTTTTTTTTTTATTGAATACATCCATGACTGGTGTTATCTACTTTTGATTAATTTGTTGTTACGTTTGCTTTCTCTTTTTCCGTATGGTGCTGTGAGGTGGAGGAGCGGGGCCCTGGGGAGCGAGAGCGTTGCCTCCGCGGCAGCAAGGCTCCTCCGGGAGCGGTGGCAATTCCCGTGCGGATGGGCAGGTGGCTGTTGTGCTTTCCCGTCTCCCGCTGATTTTGGGGGAAGGTGTGTAGCCACAGCAGGAGCTTGCCAGCTACCGGGGTTTGAGAAGTGGGTGTGATGATACCAAGCCAAAGGAAAACATGCCAGTTACTTTGCAAGGAGACATGGGATTGCTTTAAAGGAGTGTGTTTTGGGTCAGTATCTCCAGGGCTAGAGAAAAAAAAACCAAACCCACCCTGTTCTTGTGAAAATAAAAGAAATTACCGTATGATTTACCTGGGGACTGTGCATGGGAAGTGCAGCGGTATTGTCATCTCTGCAGAGCGCAAGCGGGTGCCTCGCTGGGCCGGGAGCATCCCTGTGTGTGTGATGCTGGGAGCAGGGCTGCCGTCCTCGCACGCTCTCCTGGGATCCTGCAGCGTTCTCCCTCTGCTCACTCTGGCACGAATGTGGGGGGTTTGCCCAAGGCTCGGTCCCAGCGGGAGGTGTCCAGAACGTGTCGTGATCCGCCTGCTCCTGGCTCCCGAGGAACTAGACCTGGGCAACACGAGGAGATGCTCCCGCGTTTAGTTAGTATTACCCTCAGTTAATTTGCTTGCCTGCTGAAGCACTTTACTTTCTTGATCACTGTTCATTTCAGATGGGTCTTAAAACCCCTTTGGGAGCAGTAGCACGTGTGTACTCATTGATTTGAAGTGTGAAGTCTTACTTGCTTCATTGGAGTAGCTGGGACTGCAAGTGCTCCACAGAGGTGGGGTTCATCAGTCCTACCTTGGGTGTGCAAAGAGTGGGAGTGTGGGTTGGAGCTGGTCGCCCAGGGCTCTCCCCGTAGCTGGGGTAAGAAATGGGCACCTCTGGAGGGCTTTGGCTCAGTTTCCAGCTGCGTCTCTCCATGAAGTCTGGAGCCTCCGTTAATTCCATTTCCTCCTGAATGAAGCCAAATGCAAACAGAAAAGCAGATCTCTAATTAATATTGGAGCAGGTTCTCTCTCATGCAGTTGTCATTTCTTCCCTCACCACTCCCTTGAAATAATTTATTTTCTCTGCTTAAAACATTCCTGTATTGTTATTGCTCTCACAGTGGTGTGCACTGCACTTGCTAAATCAAATTTATAATGCTGGAATTAATTTAGTAGGTTTCTTCCATTTTCTCTCCACGTACACTTAAAAAAGAGAAGTTCTTTAAATTAGCCTAATGTAACTGGATTTGTTTTCACTTTATTAGCTTTGGAGGGGGTTCTCTTGGGGACCTCGGTGTCATTATATTATCTGAGGAGCAGATCTGCTTCAGTCTGATGGGAATTTGTAACAAGAGCAATGTTTTCCCATTTCAGAGTGAGTAAATACTGTGCTGAAATCCAGGGGGCTGATGCTCTGCTTCGCTACCAGCAAACACGAGGAACATCTGGCAGAGTGGAAAGCGGGCAGAAAATGCAGATTGCTGCTGTTGCTGCAGATCTGCAGAAGCCCTTGCACTCAGGTGTGTTTTTGTGAGTGATTTTTATCTGTCCAGGAGGTTTTAACTCTCGGCCAACTCTGAAGCAATCCTGGTTTCGATGTGTAGTTTAAGCTGCATGTCTGACCTTCGCCCCGTACCACTTTCTGGTGGTGTGGGAGCTCCGGTGCCTGTGGCATCGCGGTGTAGGGTGCCCGGGAATAGACACCCTCTGGCCCCCGAAGCTTTCGGCTGCAGCCCTGGCACCCGCAGCAAGCTCCGCAGCGCCGGGGTCAGGCAGGGACTGCTTCGAAGGTGTCGGGAGCGGGCTGACGGATGCCGTGCCGGGACTGTTAAGCTCGACGTGCAGCAGGTGAGATGGATGGATAGCGGAGTGTCCTTTCCTTCAGGGACAGGCTCTGCTCGTTGCTTATGCTGTGCAAGGAAAACATCCAAATGGGAGCCTTGTCACGCAACTAATTTTCAATATTTGATTATCCAGAACCTTTTTGGTGCAGATAAATATTTCTGACCCTGGTCGGCACATTATTGCTTTGACCTTTCACCCCTGGCAAACCTCTGCCTGAATCCTCCCAGGCTGGCTGGCTTGAGAACTATTATCAGTGACAAGTAAAAGACTGCAGAGAAATAAACAGCGGAGACCTCTGAGCTTGCCCTTGTAAACCACGGTCAGGCATCGCCCGAAAAGCGCCCGGAATACAGACAGATCAATGCTCTGCACAGTCCTCTGCAGACACACTCGCTCGCAAAGGGCTTTCACAAGCTATAATGCATGTTTTGACAATGTCTTAGCACTGCGTTTTTTTAATGTACTGCCTTTGTTTGTTAAGGTGCCTTTCAAGCCAAGTCAGTGCTGGTTTTCCATAAAGGTTCTCCGGTGCTTCCATCATGTACGCTGAAAGTGGTGTGCACAGAAGCATTTCTGTCAATAGCATATTTTAATGTATTATTCAGCTCCTGTTGTTTGTGTTCGCCAAGGAAGTTTACATGCAATCTGCCGGATTAGGTTCTTAAAAGCTTGGATGCTGAGTTTCAGTTTTCATCTAGCTCTCCCCCTTGCGCAGGAATGAGCTGTCAGGAGTGGTGGTATTTTTTTCTTCAGTGCTGTGCAAGACCTGGATGTCCAAATCTGAATGTGACAGGCAGAAAAAGCGAGAATGTGCGTTTTTTTTGGGGTTTTTTGTTCTTTTTCAGTTTAAAAAGAATTTGTAAGGAGTTTTTGTTTAGCAGTGTTGGTGTCAAAACGAAGTACTCCACGGTTCTGCACTGGGGTAGCTGAAATTTGAAGAAGCTCCTGGTTTTTATCAGTCATCACTTAGGAATCGAGATGAGCCGTGAGGGCTTTCGTGTGGGATCTGCTGTTTCGCTGACGGAATGCCACGGAAGGCCATGGCACTGGGGCCGGAGGGTCGCGGTTTGGATGAACACCCAGAACTAATCCGCTTCCAGGATTCGCTGGGTGAAAGCTCATCCGGAGGGAAGCGTTCGGCTTAAACCTTTTCCCGCCATCTATGCTGGTGATCGCGTTGTCCTGAACGACCCCACTTTCCTCTTACATGGCTGTGATATGAACTGCTGCAATAAACTTGTCCGTGGTGATGCCACGTTGCCTTTGGGGAGTTCCTGATCCCGTTGCCATGAAGGTCCTGGCGAAACATCACGCTCGCTTTGCCTGTTTCTCACTGCTGTGTAATGAAATCCCAAGAGAAGAGTAAAATTAAATTTAACTTTGCAGAGTTAATCTCTAAAAGGTATTTCTACTTCTGTGGTGGTACACTGCTTTTCTAGTTATTGGGGTTAAAATCCTGGCCATACATTTGCTGATATCATTTTGACCACGTCAACCTTTTTTATTTTACTTTTTCGTCACTTGTAAAGTATCAGGGATTGATGTAATGGTTTTCTGGTGAAGGGGGATGTGCAATAAACAGGAGCGGGTGGGGAACTTGGGTTCAGTTTGTTTTCTGGCAAGGGGACTTGGTCCCATGCAGTCATGTGAAGGACAGTTGAATCTGGGCTAAGTCCTCGCTCCGGAGGCTGCTCATGGCGAATCACCTCTGAAGATCTCCAGCCAAAGTATAACAAAGACAGCATGTGGTGGTGGGAGGGGAATTTAGCCCCAGAAATCTGATCCCTTGCTCTCTCTGCACTGCTCTGTAAAACAAATAGCCCTTCCCTGTTTCCCTCAGAGGTGGTGAGGAAAGATGCATTAAAGATTGACATGCTTAGAGAGGGTCTTATAATAGGTAAAATACCCAGAATCAGAAATCTGCTCTGAGGGCTTAATATTGACATGTTGGAAGTCTGACTGATAGATCCTGGAGCCCAGAAGGAGAGTTTTGTGCTTCCTTTCAGCCCGTCTCTGCGTTAGCTCGTGTGTTAATAGAGATGCTCGTGCACGTGGGCTTGGCCAGAGTCCAGACGCAAGACAGAGCCCGGTGCAAGGGGGACTTCAGAGACAGCGTTTCCTTCCCTTTGTTTTAGAATTCTTCAAAATCCTGGTTTGGGGCATCAATCTTGAGCCAGGCTGAGCAAGCGTACGTTTTCTTCTCTACCTTTCCCTCCGTTTGACTCTTTTTACCTGCTTTGCTTATGTCTCTGATGTGCTTTCCAAGAGCTGCCATTAGTCGTGTTCGGAAGAGTCACAGGCCTGTTGCGTGTGATACATGACATTGCCATCGGTTTTCTGTTTATTTAAAAATCTGCTGCACAACATATGGTTTTTCCCCCCCGTGTACCTTTCCGAGCTAAAAGCACAAGGCTATTCATTATTTTCAATAAATAAGCAGTCATTTTGCTAATCCATTTTACAAAGTGTGATCACCCACAGGTGGAGTGCCTCTTTATTACTGTTATTTGATGCCTTCTCGTGGATCGTTTTTGCAGAGCTGTGTCTCTCCATCGCGTTGTCCAGCTGCCGTAGGGGATGCAGGAGGTCGGTGGCTCGTTGGATGCTCTTGGCATGGGCAGCAGTGCTTCCCAGCGCGTTTGGGATGCTCTCCTAGGCACAGGTCTCTGTGGTGATGTCCTACAAAATGGGCAAGTTTCTCTCCACCTTCCTCTGCCTCCTGTGATGGCAGAATCCTGCTTCTTGCCTGACCCATCAGGTTGGTCCATCAGCAGTCAGATCCCTGAGTTCAGGTTTCTTAAAAACATGTTGGAGCAGCAGTTGCACAAGACAGGGAGGAGACAATAACATGGAGGCTCTGCTTAAATACTTGCCTAGACCAGCTTATGGCAGGTACCTCTGTCCTGGCGTTGGGCTCGCATTAGGAGGGCTTGATTCGGTGCCACTGATCTTAATGACGTCAAGACAGATCCATCATTTACACTGGAGTAAATTAGTAGTGTTTCTGCTTCCGCCTTTGGAACTACACCAGGCGTAAGTGAGATAAAGATCGAGGCTCTTGCTGTGGTGTAACTCCTAGTGGGAAACCAGAGGATGAATTTTTAAAAATGCTTGTTCCTAGCTGAAGTTTGCACTTGGTGAATTACGCCCTTAATTTCAAAGAAGAGCAGAATAAAACCACTGACATGAAAATCCTATCTGTACGTTTGAAAAAGCAAATATATGTATGTGTATACACACACTATTGCTTTAAAAATAATAAACTGATAAAAAGCAGTTACTCATGCTGCAGGTAACACTCACTTGGCAGCATCTGGATTTTGTTTGCCTCACATTGTAAAAAGCCCCCGGCCATGATGTCTTCCGCTCAGTGCGAGCTTGCAGCAGGGCCTCCACCAGCCTGCTTGTGTCGGGCTGCTCGGGAGAGCCTTTGGCTGTGGGCAGTGTCGAGAGAGAGACCAAACCCAGAGGAGGATGTGAAATGTGTCGAAAGCTACTGCTTCACAGAATCATAGGTTGGAAAAGACCCCTAAGATTATGAAGTCCAACTGTCAACCCAACACCACCATGCCTACTAAATCATATCCTGAAGTGCCACATCTACACGATTTTTGAAGCCCTCCAGGGATGGGGACTCCACCACCTCCCTGGTCAGCCTGTTCCAATGTCTGACCACTCTTTCAGTAAAGACACTTTTCCTAATATCCAATCTAAAACTCCCCTGACGCAACTTGAGGCCGTTGCCTCTCGTCCTATTGCTAGTTAGTTGGGAGAAGAGACCAACCCCCGCCTCACTACACCCTCCTTTCAGGTAGGTGTAGAAGTGATAATGTCCCCCCTCAGCCTCCTCTTCTCCAGACTGAACAGCCTCAGTTCCCTCAGCCGCTCTTCATCAGACTTGTTCTCCAGACCCCTCCCCAGCCTCGCTGCCCTGCGGAAGCTTTGGGAGAGGAACAGGAAGGTTGCAGATGATATTTGAATGAAGCATGAATGAGGTAGGGTCAGATGGGGGGAATGCAAGGACGTGAAAGCAAGTCAGATCCAAGCTGGCGTCATGGACTGCTGGCAAGAGTTGTCTTCTGGGGCAAGACAACCTACGGAGCTGCTCTCAGGAGCCGAGAGCTGATTTCAGGCTGGCAGTATTCTTGGTTGCATCCTGCAGAGGTAAAAGGGGAACGCGTTTCTGCATTTGTTTTAAATTAGTTTGTCTTTTTTGAGTCTGGGAGCCCTGGGCCTGTTCTGTTGCTGGGAGCTGGCGTTACCGAGTGTGTGTGTGCTGAGCATACGTGAGAGGGGACTTGAATTGCTTGGAGAGAAGTTTGTGAGCTCTAGGTACCGGTGAAGAGATGAGGAGAGACAGACGTTTTGGGTCTATTTGAGGTAATTTTATGTGAAGGAGTGAAATGCATGGAGTTAGGCTAGGAGGGAGGACGTGGTATGTGAGGCACTGAGCTGGTGCCTCCTTTCACGGTAAAGAGCGGCCTATAAAAGCAAGAGCAGAAAGGGGAACAGATGGTATGGTTTTGGTTGGGGGGAGGTAGTTATTCGTTCTTTAAGTTTGTTTTTAAGAGGCAACTGAGGAAGGCAAGACCTATAAGGGAGACAAAACTGAGAAGAAACAACCTAGCCAACAAAACATTGCAGTCATTGCAGCATTTCCATTGTTTTATTCAGCAACAAACCCGAAAGGTTGGATTGCGAGATGTGTTTCCCTTCTCCTACCCAACCCTTGCGCCATTCCTGCCTTTCCTGAGATCACATCTCTTTGCAGAGGTGAAGCTTCTCCTTCCCTCGCTGCCGATGGAGCTGGCTCACCACGCTGCCGTGTACCTGGCCCAAGGCAGTGGGCGCGGGAGGTGTGAGATGGGGTTTTAGATATCTACAGCGTGTTGCGCGTACACCATTGTCACTGGCTTGTAAGGACAACAACCTGTAGTTGTTCTGCGTTCCCACTGAAGTCCGTAACGCAGGTAGCTGAGTGCTCACCGTCATCTGTTCAGGGACCTTCCAACAGAGGGAGTCAGCCGCAGGCGAGGAATGTTACACGCCACGCACAATAAACTGGCAAACAGCAGAGGTGGTGTAAACGCGTGCAAGTGGCTGCGCGTAAAAGCCCGGTCTGCCCCGTTCGGATGCTGCGTTTGCGTGCCTTACCCGTGCCGCCACGGAGACGCCTTTCCCTCGCGGGCCTTTTGCTGGCGTGGGTGGGATGCTGGTACCGCCGGGCAGGGGTGCGCCGATGCTCGGGTCGCCTCGGAGGTAGGCTTGCGCTTCGCAGCCTTGGGTTGCACGTTCGCTTGGAGTCGCAGGCGCTGGAGCAGCAGCACGTGGAGACTGTGGCCGTTATTGCTGGAGACGCTGCTGCCGAAAACACCCAGCCAACCCGACGCGACGGAGGACGCGTGTGGGCTTGGGCAGGGAGGATTTACTGGGGACCATCGTGATTTCTGCAGTTATTTTTCCAGGGTAGTAGTGCTCTCCTGCGTTTGTCACAGCTCTCCCTATAGCTCTGATCTTTTTGCCTGTAGTTAAAGACCTTTCTATTCTCTGTTTAACAACAGGAGGTTTTAAGTTTAAATGGCGCAGTAGTGTATGTAATTTATATATACAAAAAAAGACAAATTACTGCTTCTGGAGACACAAAATGCAAGTATTGCTTTGCTGGCTGAATGAACTTTTGTGCCGTGTCAGGCGTGGAAGGTATTGTAGGAGATACGATTTTAGTATATAGCAGTACTAAATATTTTATCTTGTTGGCAAGAGGTGTTGTTGCAGAAGGTTTAAACTTCAAAGCAAGCTTTGCTAAAATGCCTTTAAAATAATAATAAAAAAAAATAAAAGGTGGTGAGGGAGATGTAAGAGTGACTCGATTCCTGCTGGAATGATTTCACAGAAGGATTGTTATCCACTGAGACACAAGGCTGCTATTTGACCTCCTGCTGACTTCCCTAAACAGTGTTTGCAGGATGTTTAAATACTTTAAAAAAAAAAAAAAGGGGGGGGGGGGAGGGGGGAGGGAAGAGAAGCTGCTCTGCCAGAGTGTCTCAGTGCAGAAGAGCCACATCTGTGTTTTTCTACATGACACACAGAGAAGGTATTTAGCACTTAGAGCTTGTTGGCGAGCTCTCGGTTCCAGGGACGTAGAGTCACCCCGGGCTCTCTAATTTGATTTTTGGCGCTGGATCCTGCTTTCTGCTCAGACTTCGCACAGAATTGGTGCATCGGCCTGGTGTTAGCATCAGCAACGCGGCATCCTGGGGGACAGCTTCGTCTCCTGGGGCTTTTGTGGTACCTGTTTGGGCATCGTCCCGAGCAGGAGTCCCAGCTCTGCCGCCTGCTATGGCCTGAGCACGTGCTCCAGCAGCACACGCGCGTGATTTGTAAGCTATTTTGGGATCCTTCTGGCAGAAAAATGCAATCTCATCGTTGAAAACACTGCTGCAGGATAAACTGTGACTAAGATCTGAGCCGGCAAACACCGCGGAGGTCTCCCAAGTGCGGGGATCTGCAGTGGAGTGTGGGCAAAGGGGGGTTCAGCCACTCCTCGTCGTGCTGCCCTGGGTGGTGTCAGGGGTTTAGCCAGGCTGAAGAATTCATGGGCTTCGAGCCCTGGTTGAGGAGCGGCTCCGTGCTGTCCTGCCCCAGGTACTGCAGGTGCACTGGCCTGTTAGAGGACTTCGTTTCAAATGTGGATTTCCAATTTTCACTCAGTAATAGTGAGCAAGTTCATTTTAAGGCACCTGTTCATCTGCCTGAAGCTGTTCCCATCTGTTCCACCCCCTCCTTGTCTTTGGCTTGCACTCCCAACACTCCTGATTCCTCCTGCGCTGCCTGGGTGAGCTGGCATTTCTGGTGTGCGGCTGCAGATCCGATGAGGTCTGAGGTTCTGATGAGGAATAATCCTACGCACCGGTAGAGGCTGAGGCTGACCTGCTGGAGAGCAGCTCTGTGGAGAGGGACCTGGGAGTGCTGGTGGGTGACAAGGTGACCATGAGCCGGCAGCGTGCCCTGGCTGCCAAGAAGGCCAATGGGATTCTGGGGTGCATTAGGAGGAGTGTGGCCAGCAGGTCAAGGGAGTTCTCCTCCCCCTCTACACTGCCCTGGTGAGGCCTCATCTGGAGTACTGTGTCCAGTTCTGGGCTCCCCAGTTCAAGAAAGGTGAGGAGCTACTGGAGAGTGTCCAGCGGAGGGCGACGAGGATGGTGAGGGGACTGGAGCATCTCTCCTATGAGGAGAGGCTGAGGGAACTGGGCTTGTTCAGCCTGAAGAAGAGAAGGCTGCGAGGGCACCTTAGAAATGCCTACAAATATCTGCAGGGTGGGTGTCAGGAGGACGGGGCCAGACTCTTTCCAGTGGTGCCCAGTGCCAGGACAAGGGGCAATGGGCACAAACTGAAGCAGAGGAAGTTCCGTCTGAACAGGAGGAAGAACTTCTTCCCTCTGAGGGTGACGGAGCCCTGGCCCAGGCTGCCCAGGGAGGTTGTGGAGTCTCCTTCTCTGGAGATATTCCAGACCCGCCTGGACAAGGTCCTGTGCAGCCTGCTCTGGGTGACCCTGCTTCGGCAGGACGGTTGGGCTGGGTGACTGACAGAGGTCCCTGCCAACCCCTACCGTTCTGTGGTTCTGTGAGATTGCATCTTGTAACAGAGAGATGTCCAGGTCCTGTTGCCTTCAGGTCATCCATGCCTAAACGCTGCAGGACAGGACAGGTCGAGTGTGGACAAGCGTGGAGCGCAGGCTGTCACCTCCGTGCAGGTGTGCACCCAGATTTCCCTCCTGCGGTGGGCAGAGCACCTTTCCTGCGGGAAGCTGTAGGAGATACCTTATTAGGGCAGGAGCCAGCTTGCCACAGCAGGACGAATGACTTAAAAATTCTAGATCAAGGTGAGCCCATGGGTGGCTCATAAACCAATTACCAGGTTAAGCAGATAATGCCAATGCTTGGTGCCTGGATTTATCGGCACTTTTGCACTTCTGAAGTACTGAGAGAAAGTAAGTTTCTCCTTTTGTCACCTTGTGAGGGTCCGACGAGTGTTGTGGTGATCTGTGGGTGGTCGATGTTGCTCTCCTCTTTTGCTCTCCTCGTCTTTCCTGCACTTTTCAGGACGTGCGCACACACGATACCCTTCCTCCTGTTTATTGTGATGTGATTGAATGTGGGATACCAGTCCCCTGGGAGCAGAGGTAGTTTTGAAGCTCTCGTAGGCTCCCTGATGTCACTGTTTGGGACATTTCAGCAGCAGAAGTGGGCAGTGACCTTGGGCAGGGAAGGAGGAAGCTGTGTGCAGTTGTACCTGGTGCAGCTGTACCTGCTGCTGGGTCACACTGGTTTTGGAAGAGGACGTGTCTAGGGCGGATCCAGACCCCAGTGGCGTGAATGGAGAGACCCTCGTGGCCTGCCAAGGGGCAGTCAGAACCTTCTGGAAGGACTGCAGAGAGGATGCTGGTGGTGGTGTCGTGCTGGGAACTGGAGCCTCCACAGAGGCCACTTGCCATGGCGACAGATCACATCGTGTATGATCTCGTTGCGACATGCGTTGTGTTATGTGAATTCTACCCAGAGAAGAGGCCATTTCTCATTTTTCAGACAAACCAGACTCTCCTCTGGGCAGTTTGAGCTGCAGACAAATGACTTGGAGCTGTGTGGGTGGCTTTTAAATGGCAAGGTGGAGTGGTTGCACCTGATGGTGATGGTCCTGAGTGTTATTTGAAATAACATAGCTGTGTAACTCAAACAAAAGTGCTAAATAGGTAAAGATTTTTGGCTTACATTAAATATTCAATAAAGAACTCGAGCTCTGCTTGCTTTGGCAAACAAATACATCCCCAAATGGATCAAACAAGTTGTAATGCAGAACAAATTGAAGTAGTAGAGGATTTGTCTCAGACGCTTAAAATCTCATTTTATCCTCTGCCTTTATATTACCATCTATTCAAGGAAAAAAATCTTGTCAAATACTGATGGTAAAAAAAACAAAAGCTGAGCAAGTGTTGTTCCTTCCTCCAGTGCTGTCGTGCTGCTTAGTACAGTCTGGTGTCTCTGTCCTATGCTCTTTTCCAACCTTAGAACAACCCAAAAGATAGCTGTGTAATGTACTGTACGGAATTCCTGTCTTTTTTCCCCAAAACGTTTGCAAAAATAGTTTTAAATTGAGCAGGGTACAAAGTTCTTCTAATTTCTGGCATGGAGAATTCATTTTCAATTTCTCTATCAAAGCAAAATGACAAATACAAAATGCAAGTGAAACCAGATGGACTAACTGTATTAGGAGCGCTGCGCGCATATTTTGTGTCACTTATTAGCATTCATTAAGTGAAACAGGGGGAGAAATAAGCTTTGCCTACATGTATTAAACCAATAACGCTGGCAAGGATCCAAGCCTGCTCTCGTGGATTAATTGTTTTATAACTGCTTTAATTAAAATTGTTCAGTATATGATTAACCTAAAAGTTTTAATTTCCACAAAATTGTTGAACAAATGAGACATTAATATTTTACATTAACCGTGGAGAGTGTGCTTCGGTTCTCTGAGCAGCGGGCTTGGCGTAAACCGGCAGCGAGCGGCGTTGTGGTGGGAGGCGGGTGCCCCCCGTTTGGGTGAAGCGTGCTCAGTCGGGCGGTCTGGCGCAGGCGGCTGCGCGTGTGTCACCCCGTTGTGATGCGGGCTGAGCGCATAGTGCGGCTTGGGCTGGCGTTCCGCAGGGCGTTCCGCAGGGTGTTCTGCAAGGTGTTCCGCAGGGAGGTGGGCAGTGCAGGAGCGACAGCTTGGCCCCGTCGGCTCCTCTCCGGCCTCGGCTGGTACTGAGTTTTGGACAAGGAGCTTTACAAGCCCGGATCTGCACCTCTGAGAGCTGCCCCTTGATTGGGGGTGGACAGAGCGAAGAAGTGGTGGCTGCGGAGATGGACAGAGCGAAGAAGTGGTGGCTGCGGAGATGGACAGAGCGAAGAAGCGGTGGCCGTGGAGATGGACAGAGCGAAGAAGCGGTGGCCGTGGAGAAGGACAGAGCGAAGAAGCGGTGGCCGTGGAGAAGGACAGAGCGAAGAAGTGGTGGCTGTGGAGATGGACAGAGCGAAGAAGTGGTGGCCGTGGAGATGGACAGAGCGAAGAAGTGGTGGCCGTGGAGATGGACAGAGCAAAAAGCGGTGGCTGTGGAGATGGACAGAGCGAAGAAGTGGTGGCCGTGGAGATGGACAGAGCAAAAAGCGGTGGCTGTGGAGATGGACAGAGGGAAGAAGTGTTGGCCGTGGAGATGGACAGAGCAAAAAGCGGTGGCTGTGGAGATGGACAGAGCGAAGAAGTGGTGGCCGTGGAGATGGACAGAGCGAAGAAGTGGTGGCCGTGGAGATGGACAGAGCGAAGAAGTGGTGGCTGTGGAGATGGACAGAGCGAAGAAGCGGTGGCCGTGGAGATGGACAGAGCGAAAAGCGGTGGCCGTGGAGATGGACAGAGCGAAGAAGTGGTGGCCGTGGAGATGGACAGAGCGAAAAGCGGTGGCTGTGGAGATGGACAGAGCGAAGAAGTGGTGGCCGTGGAGATGGACAGAGCGAAAAGCGGTGGCTGTGGAGATGGACAGAGCGAAGAAGTGGTGGCCGTGGAGATGGACAGAGCGAAAAGCGGTGGCTGTGGAGATGGACAGAGTGATGAAGTGGTGGCTGTGGAGATGGACAGAGCGAAAAGCGGTGGCTGTGGAGATGGACAGAGCGATGAAGTGGTGGCCGTGGAGATGGACAGAGCGAAAAGCGGTGGCTGTGGAGATGGACAGAGCGAAGAAGTGGTGGCCGTGGAGATGGACAGAGCGAAAAGCGGTGGCCGTGGAGATGGACAGAGCGAAGAAGTGGTGGCCGTGGAGATGGACAGAGCGAAGAAGTGGTGGCTGTGGAGATGGACAGAGCGAAGAAGTGGTGGCTGTGGAGATGGACAGGCTCTGAATGTCCAATAAAGTATTTTGCTTTCTGATTCTCGTTGAGCCTCTGTGCTTTCCTGAGTTGTTTGGGTTTCGGCTGCTGCCGGCAACAAAAGCGCCACGCGGCCGCCCCTCCCCGCACCGCGGTGCGGAGGAGAATGGAAAGAAAACAGGCAGAAAACCGGTGGGTCGGGATAAGGGCAGTTTAACAGAACAGCAAACAGAGGGAACAGCAACAACAATGATACAGGTAAGGGGAATACACAGAACAGACTGCACGACCCCACAGACCCGCTCTGCCGGACAGGACCGGCGCCGCACGCTCCCCAGCCGTGAGTGAGTCCCTGCCGCGCCTCCCCCCCACCGGAACCCAGCGTGACGTCACATGGTATGGAATACCGGGCTCTGTTTGGCCAGGTGGGGTCAGCCCCCATCCCCCGGCTGTGCCCCTTCCTGGAGTCCGGTGAAAATTAACCCTGTCCTGGCCAAACCCAGGACATTATCCACCGCTTATTCCATACCATCTACGTCATGCCCAAGTCCCCCATTGTCCAGTTGATCACCACCACTTCTCCTGTCTCCAGATATCATTCCCTTAGTCTATGGATCATCACTCTAAAGTGTCCATTGAGTTCATTTAATCCATGACTTCAGGCTCCATCTGTCGTAATGGTCTTCCGTGGCAGGAGAGGCGATGCGTGGTGATGGGCGGTCACTTGCTGCATCCAGAGCTCACAGCTGATGTATCTGGTGCAGCCCGTGCCCACAGTCTGCAGATGTTGATCCTGATGAAATTGCTGGATGCCAGTTGTTGAAAACCAGGTCCAGTTCCATCATCACTGTGCTCTGCTAGGTTTTCATTAAAAAAGTCCATCCTTCTTTAATCTGGACCATTCTTACTATGCTACTACTGGTACAAAATATAACAATTATAACAGTGATAACAGACAGTGACAGGGTTATTTAACAATTAACTTTATACAATTTATTTATGGACTGTTCTCACCCAAAATCAAATCCCCATGAGGTACACATCGGACTTCCCCATCCTTCCGCATTACCCACCAGGTACACCCAGGTCCTTGAGCAAAAGCAATCCCGCGGATGTGCTTGCCTTTGCCCGAGGCAGGACTGACCCAAACTGTCTTCCCTAACATGTTCCGCATGTGCACTACAGGGACTTTATCCCCTTCTACGGGGCGCTAAGGTTTTGACTGGGCAGGACCAGCCCGGTTGGTGGATCCCCTGGTGTTAACCAACCAGGTGGCCTTTGCTAAATGGGTATCCCAATTTTTGAAAGTCCCACCCCTCCATTGCCCTCAAAGTGGTTTTTAGCAGCCCATTGTACCGCTCGATCTTTCCAGAGGCTGGTGCATGGTAGGGGATGTGATACACCCACTCGACACCGTGTTCTTTGGCCCTGGTGTCTATAAGGCTGTTGTGAAAGTGAGTCCCGTTGTCCGACTCAATTCTTTCGGGGGTGCCATGTTGCCACAGGACTTGTTTTTCAAGGCCCAGGATGGTATTCCGGGCGGTGGCATGGGGCACAGGGTAGGTTTCCAGCCATCCGGTGGTGGCCTCCACCATTGTGAGCACATAGCGCTTGCCTTGGCGGGTTTGTGGCAGTGTGATGTAGTCAATCTGCAAGCCTCCCCATATTTATATTTTAGCCATCGTCCTCCATACCACTGAGGCTTTACCCGCTTGGCTTGCTTGATTGCAGCGCATGTCTCACATTCATGGATAACCTGTGCGGTGGTGTCCATGGTCAAGTCCACCCCTCGGTCACGAGCCCATCGGTATGTCGCGTCTCTTCCTTGGTGGCCCAAGGTGTCATGGGCCCACCGAGCTATAAACAGTTCACCCGTATGTTGCCAGTCCAGATCCACCTGAGCCACTTCAATCTTAGCAGCCTGGCCTACCTGGTGGTTGTTTTGATGTTCCTCAGTGGCCTGACTCTTAGGGATGTGGGCGTCCACGTGACGGACTTTTACAGCCAACTGCTCCAGGTGGGCAGCAATATCTTGCCACAATGAGGCAGCCCAGATAGGTTTGCCTCTGCGCTGCCAGTTGTTCTTCTTCCATTGCTGCAGCCACCCCCACAAGGCATTGGCCACCATCCAAGAGTCGGTGTAAAGATAGAGCACTGGCCACTTCTCTCGACTGGCAATGTCTAAAGCCAGCTGGATGGCTTTCACCTCTGCAAACTGGCTTGACTCACCATCTCCCTCGGCCGTTTCCGTGACTTGTCGTGTAGGGCTCCATACAGCAGCCTTCCACCTCCGCTGCTTCCCCACAATGTGACAGGACCCATCCGTGAAAAGGGCATACTGTTTCTCATCTTCTGGCAGCTGGTTATACAGTGGGGCCTCTTCAGCACGTGTCACCTTCTCCTCTGGCGATGCTCCAAAATCTTTGCCTTCTGGCCAGTCCATGATTACCTCCAGAATTCCTGGGCGACTGGGGTTTCCCATTCGGGTGCGCTGGGTGATCAGCGCGACCCACTTACTCCATGTAGCATTGGTAGCATGATGTGTAGAGGGGACTCTCTCTTTGAACATCCAGCCCAGGACGGGCAATCGTGGTGCTAGGAGGAGCTGTGCTTCAGTGCCGACCACTTCTGAAGCAGCTCGAACGCCTTCATATGCTGCCAGAATCTCTTTTTCGGTGGGAGTATAGCGGGCCTCGGATCGTTTGTATCCCCGGCTCCAAAACCCCAGGGGTCGACCTTGAGTCTCCCCTGGTGCTTTCTGCCAGAGACTCCAGGTTGGGCCATTCTCCCCGGCTGCGGTGTAGAGCACATTTTTAACATCTTGCCCTGACTGGACTGGACCAAGGGCTACGGCATGAACTATCTCCCGTTTAATCTGTTCAAATGCCTGTCGTTTCTCAGGGCCCCATTCAAAATCATTCTTCTTCTGGGTCACGTGGAACAGAGGACTTACAATCTGGCTGTAATTTGGGATGCGCATCCTCCAAAAACCCACAACACCTAAGAAGGCCTGTGCTTCCTTTTTGCTGGTTGGTGGAGACATAGCTGCTATTTTGTTGATGACGTCCATTGGGATTTGACGGCGCCCATCCTGCCATTTTATCCCCAAAAACTGGATCTCTTGCGCAGGTCCCTTGACTTTACTTCGCTTAATGGCGAAACCGGCTTTCAGAAGGATCTGAACTATTTTCTCCCCTTTCTCAAAAACTTCCTCCGCAGTGTCACCCCATACAATGATGTCATTGATGTACTGCAGATGTTCTGGAGCTTCACCCTTTTCCAGTGCAGTCTGGATTAGTCCATGGCAAATGGTGGGACCACAGTCCCACCCCTGGGGCAGTCGATTCCAGGTGTACTGGATGCCCCTCCAGGTGAAAGCAAACTGTGGCCTGCACTCTGCTGCCAAAGGGATGGAGAAGAATGCATTAGCGATGTCAGTTGTAGCATACCACTTGGCTGCCTTTGACTCCAGCTGATATTGAAGTTCTAGCATGTCTGGCACGGCAGCACTCAGCGGTGGTGTGACTTCATTCAGGCCACGGTAGTCTATTGTCAGTCTCCACTCTCCAGTAGATTTTCTCACTGGCCATATGGGACTATTAAAGGGTGAGCGAGTTTTGCTGATCACTCCTTGACTCTCCAGCTGGCGGATCAGCTGATGAATGGGGAGAAGGGAGTCTCGGCTGGTACGATACTGTCGCCGGTGCACTGTTGTGGTCGCGATTGGCACCTGTTGTTCTTCAACCCTCAGCAACCCCACAACGGAAGGATCCTCCGAGAGACCAGGCAAAATGGACAGCTGTTTAATTTCTTCTGTCTCCAAAGCAGCTATGCCAAAAGCCCACCGATACCCCTTTGGGTCCTTCAAATACTCTCTCCTAAGATAGTCTATCCCAAGGACGCAGGGAGCCTCGGGGCCAGTTACAGTGGGGTGCTTCTGCCACTCCTGCCCAGTGAGGCTCACTTCAGCCTCCAGTACACTCAGGTCTTGGGACCCCCCTGTCACTCCAGCAGTGCAAATGGACTCTGACCCTTTGAACTCTGATGGCATTAAAGTACACTGTGCACCAGTGTCCACTAGAGCTTTATACTCTTGTGGATCTGACGTGCCAGGCCACCGAATCCACACCGTCCAATAAACGCGGTTGTCCCTTTCGTCCACCTGGCTGGAGGCAGGGCCCCTCTAATCCTGGTCAGAGAATGTACTGCTCACCTGCTGTAAAAATGACTTGGAGGTCCCCTCCAGAGAATCGGAATCAAAATCAAACTGTCTACCTGGTCTGGAGCGCTGGCTGCTGGAAACTGGAGCGGCATTTTTCCTAACAGAATCCCCTTTGGTGATTGTTCTACCTCGCAACTCACGCACTCATGCCTCTAGACTTGAGGTAGGTTTTCCATCCCACTTCCTCCTGTCCTCTCCGTGGTCACGCAGGTAGAACCACAGGGTGCCCCGTGGTGTGTAGCCTCTGTATTCCCTCTCCTGAGCAGAGAAACGCTTGCCCCTGATAGCTGAGACACTGGCCCATACAGGTGGGGAGTAGGACCTACTCTCTTTCATTTGCCGGACCTCCCGGGCCAGTTTCTCCACAGCTGAGACAAGGGAGGAAGAGAGACTTTGCTCATATTGCCGGAGTCGGGCAGCCACCTCATCCACTGTTGGTGCCTCTTTACCTTTCCAGTTTACAACTGCCAGTGAGTTGGCATGTGAGGAGGGTGCGCTCCGCACAAACTTCCTCCACATGGATTGTGAGCACTGGAGTTCATCTGGGTCTGTGGGTACCTGCTCGTCGTCTGCGTGACAGTAAACCAGCTCCCGCACAGCTAATTCCCTCAAGTACTGAATCCCCCTTTCCATATTGGTCCCCTTGCCAGGATAGCATACAAAATCGTCGCTGAAGGGGTACCTCTCCCTCACGCCTGACAGAAGTCTCCTCCAGAGGCTGAGGACTTGTTCCTTTTTCGCAATGGCCTTGTCAATGCCCCCATCCCTGGCCAGGGATCCCAGCTGCTTGGCTTCCTTGCCCTCTACTTCCAAGCTGCTGGCCCTGTTACCCCAGCACCGCAGCAGCCAGGTGGCAATGTGCTCTCCTGGGTGGCGGCTGAAATCTTTCCGCATGTCTGGCAGCTCGCCCAGGGACAGGGACCGGGTGATGATCTCTGTCTCTATCTCCCGCGATGCCCCTGGCTCATCGTCATCCCTCCCGGAGCGATCTGCTCTCTTTGCGTCTTTCTTTAGTTTTACGGGGGCGACTGCTACCTGCACAGGTTGGTCACTGGGCTCAGCCGCGCTGCCTGCGGCTGGAGCTGGGGCTGAAGCAGCTGCCGTGCCCGCCGGGGAAACCGAGGCAGGCCCTGCAGCTGTGGCAGCGGCGGTGCTGGTCGGGGGGGCTGTGACTGCCTGCTGGGCTGGAGGGGCTGCAGGGCCGGCTGGGGGGGCAGCGCCAGTGCCTGCCGCTTCGTTTCCCCCCCCTTCCCCTTTAGGGCAGTGAATCAGGTTGAACAGGGCTCGGTAGGCGTGGGCCAGACCCCAGCACATTGCGGTGATCTGTGTCTCTCTGGAGTTCCCAGGGTGGCAGCACACTTTTTGCAGATATTTTACTAGTTTGTCCGGATTCTGTACTTGTTGGGGGGTGAGTTTCAAAGACACTGGGGGTGCCCACTGCTCTAGACACCTGCCCATGCTGTCCCACACACCCAGCCACTCAGAGCTATCCAGCCCCGGCGCAGGTCTCTGCACGATGTTCTTAACTACTTGCTTAACCCTAAACAAGACTCAAAACCCATTCAGGAGGCAGAACAAAAGGAGAGTGCTGGCCTGAGCATCCCACGGGTACTCGAAATTCTCAAAAGCCGTTAGGACCAGCCTGAGGGAAAGAGGAGGGGCAAAAGAGTGGGGGAAGGTGTCCCCTTCGGTTTTCCCCACAGATTGGGTTTGATTATTAACAAAATCTAAGACATAGGATCCGAGGTATGGAAATGACCGCAGTGCCGCATGCAAATACAAGACTAATTTCATGCACAGTGATGTTATCATAAGTCGATATCGTACAGTACAGCAAAATGATCGTCCTGATCCTTTTTCCAGTGATGATGAACAGCATGGCAGTAAACACATACTGCCCGGCTGTGCCCCTTCCTGGAGTCTGGTGAAAATTAACCCTGTCCTGGCCAAACCCAGGACAGCAGGGTACAAAGTTCTTCTAATTACTGGCATGGAGAATTCATTTTCAATTTCTCTATCAAAGCAAAATGACAAATACAAAATGCAAGTGAAACCAGATGGACTAACTATATTAGGAGCGCTGCGTGCATATTTTGTGTCACTTATTAGCATTCATTAAGTGAAACAAGGGGAGAAATAAGCTTTGCCTACATGTATTAAACCAATAACGCTGGCAAGGATCCAAGCCTGCTCTCGTGGATTAATTGTTTTATAACTGCTTTAATTAAAATTGTTCAGTATATGATTAACCTAAAAGTTTTAATTTCCACAAAATTGTTGAACAAATGAGACATTAATATTTTACATTAACCGTGGAGAGTGTGCTTCGGTTCTCTGAGCAGCGGGCTTGGCGTAAACCGGCAGCGAGCGGCGTTGTGGTGGGAGGCGGGTGCCCCCCGTTTGGGTGAAGCGTGCTCAGTCGGGCGGTCTGGCGCAGGCGGCTGCGCGTGTGTCACCCCGTTGTGATGCGGGCTGAGCGCATAGTGCGGCTTGGGCTGGCGTTCCGCAGGGTGTTCCGCAGGGCGTTCCGCAGGGCGTTCTGCAGGGTGTTCCGCAAGGTGTTCCGCAGGGCGTTCTGCAGGGCGTTCTGCAGGGTGTTCCGCAGGGCGTTCCTCAGGGCGTTCCGCAGGGTGTTCCACAGGGTGTTCTGCAGGGTGTTCCGCAGGGAGGTGGGCAGTGCAGGAGCGACAGCTTGGCCCCGTCGGCTCCTCTCCGGCCTCGGCTGGTACTGAGTTTTGGACAAGGAGCTTTACAAGCCCGGATCTGCACCTCTGAGAGCTGCCCCTTGATAGGGGGTGGACAGAGCGAAGAAGTGGTGGCTGCGGAGATGGACAGAGCAAAGAAGTGGCGGCTGCGGAGATGGACAGAGCGAAGAAGCGGTGGCCGTGGAGATGGACAGAGCAAAGAAGTGGTGACTGTGGAGATGGACAGAGCGAAGAAGTGGTGGCCGTGAAGATGGACAGAGCGAAGAAGTGGTGGCCGTGGAGATGGACAGAGCGAAGAAGTGGTGGCCATGGAGATGGACAGAGCGAAAAGCGGTGGCTGTGGAGATGGACAGAGCGAAGAAGTGGTGGCCGTGGAGATGGACAGAGCGAAGAAGTGGTGGCTGTGGAGATGGACAGAGCGAAGAAGTGGTGGCTGTGGAGATGGACAGAGGGAAGAAGTGTTGGCCGTGGAGATGGACAGAGCGAAAAGCGGTGGCTGTGGAGATGGACAGAGCGAAGAAGTGGTGGCCGTGGAGATGGACAGAGCGAAAAGCGGTGGCTGTGGAGATGGACAGAGCGAAGAAGTGGTGGCTGCGGAGATGGACAGAGCGAAGAAGTGGTGGCTGTGGAGATGGACAGAGCGAAGAAGTGGTGGCTGCGGAGATGGACAGAGCGAAGAAGCGGTGGCTGTGGAGATGGACAGAGCGAAGAAGCGGTGGCTGTGGAGATGGACAGAGCGAAGAAGTGGTGGCCGTGGAGATGGACAGAGCGAAAAGCGGTGGCTGTGGAGATGGACAGAGCGAAGAAGCGGTGGCTGTGGAGATGGACAGAGCGAAGAAGTGGTGGCCGTGGAGATGGACAAAGCGAAAAGTGGTGGCTGTGGAGATGGACAGAGCGAAGAAGTGGTGGCTGCGGAGATGGACAGAGCGAAGAAGTGGCGGCTGCGGAGATGGACAGAGCGAAGAAGCGGTGGCCGTGGAGATGGACAGAGCAAAGAAGTGGTGACTGTGGAGATGGACAGAGCGAAGAAGTGGTGGCCGTGAAGATGGACAGAGCGAAGAAGTGGTGGCCGTGGAGATGGACAGAGCGAAGAAGTGGTGGCCATGGAGATGGACAGAGCGAAAAGCGGTGGCTGTGGAGATGGACAGAGCGAAGAAGTGGTGGCCGTGGAGATGGACAGAGCGAAGAAGTGGTGGCTGTGGAGATGGACAGAGCGAAGAAGTGGTGGCTGTGGAGATGGACAGAGGGAAGAAGTGTTGGCCGTGGAGATGGACAGAGCGAAAAGCGGTGGCTGTGGAGATGGACAGAGCGAAGAAGTGGTGGCCGTGGAGATGGACAGAGCGAAAAGCGGTGGCTGTGGAGATGGACAGAGCGAAGAAGTGGTGGCTGCGGAGATGGACAGAGCGAAGAAGTGGTGGCTGTGGAGATGGACAGAGCGAAGAAGTGGTGGCTGCGGAGATGGACAGAGCGAAGAAGCGGTGGCTGTGGAGATGGACAGAGCGAAGAAGCGGTGGCTGTGGAGATGGACAGAGCGAAGAAGTGGTGGCCGTGGAGATGGACAGAGCGAAAAGCGGTGGCTGTGGAGATGGACAGAGCGAAGAAGCGGTGGCTGTGGAGATGGAGAGAGCGAAGAAGTGGTGGCCGTGGAGATGGACAAAGCGAAAAGTGGTGGCTGTGGAGATGGACAGAGCGAAGAAGTGGTGGCTGCGGAGATGGACAGAGCGAAGAAGTGGTGGCTGTGGAGATGGACAGAGCGAAGAAGTGGTGGCCGTGGAGATGGACAGAGCGAAAAGCGGTGGCTGTGGAGATGGACAGAGCGAAGAAGCGGTGGCTGTGGAGATGGACAGAGCGAAGAAGCGGTGGCTGTGGAGATGGACAGAGCGAAAAGTGGTGGCTGTGGAGATGGACAGAGCGAAGAAGTGGTGGCCGTGGAGAATGACTGAGTGAAGAAGTGGTGGCTCTGGAGATGGACAGAGCGAAGAAGTGGTGGCTGTGGAGATGGAAGGCTCTGAATGTCCAATAAAGTGTTTTGCTTTCTGATTCTCATTGAGCCTCTGTGCTTTCCTGAGTTGTTGGGCTTACTGGGTCAGAGAGCGCAAGGAAATCTTGCTAGTGTTGGAAATAGATTTATAAATGCTACTTATGTCTAAATTAGGTGGAATTGGGACAGAATCGTTGGTGTTGATTTGTGTCTCAGTTTTAGGATATTTGGATAAGCTTACAACACTGAGGAATTAAAAAATGGAGGGATTTTCAAGAAAACCTGTGAGGGTTATCTGACTCAAATCGAGATGCATTTTGATTCTTGTAGGCTTCCTAGAAAAACAAGTGGAGGGTGTGTACATACACAAACGTGTGTGGTATGTGCTACTCGATGTAAATACAGCAATTTTCCTTTCTGTCACAGCTGATGAGAGATTTTGTGTAGATGAATCACGTAATAAAAGTATAAGAAGACAATGGCCAAAGTTTTCCACTTCAGTGCCCGGAGGTGTCTGTTGTTTCCTGGGCATTGCTGGAAATCTGGCCATGGCTCTCGCTCGCTGAGGCCGGAGATTAGTGCCTCGGGGCCTTGGATCAATCTGTAGAAGTCGATCTGAGAAACTAGCTCTTAGGTATTTGCATGCGAAAACGTTGCAGTAATCGACCTTTCCGGGTGCACGTGGTGGGGTGGCGGACGTTTGCCAGCGCTGCAGGAGCCCAGCTCTACTTTTGTGCCCTCTCTTGGGGGGAGATGAGGATGCAAAACAAATCCTGGTGAGGTGTCCTAGCTCCGAAATCCTCATGCAGGGCTGCTGAGGAGCACTGCTCTCTGGAGCGAGCTCTCCTCCTTTTCTAGGCTCTGGGAAATGCTCAGCTGCAGCCTCAGGCTGGGTGTGCTGCACCAGCAGAGCCGACCTTGGGCTTCTCTGCATTGTAAAGATGAAAATCGGTTGCCTGCAGCCCAGTCTTGTCACCCAAAGAGCCAAAGCAAAAATGTGTAGGTGTAGTAAGTGCTAAGTTCTGGCAGGGCGAGCACTGAATACACCGGTACGTCTGTGAGGGCTGAAGCCGGGTGTGAAGCCAGCCTGGTAGATCCTGGACACACAACTGGATGGGAAGTGCTGCATTAACCATGAGGTGGGTGGCCTGAAGGTATTGTTGAAGGCTGTCCCCTCGAGGAGCAACACGTGCGTGTTGGGCTCCCGCACTGTGTTAGCTGTGAGTGCAAACCAGTGTTGCTTGACTGTTCGGAGAGGAGGAAGAGAGTGCCGATTCCTTCTGCCAGAGCCCATCTCTCTGGGGACGTCCACTGGCATTCCTTCAGTCACTAATTTGTATGCTAGTTAGGGTTGAAGGGATTTACTCTGCTCTCAAGGCTAAAAGGCATCGAGAAATTTCTGTTGCAAAACGTTGCCCAGCTCGTAGAGCTGCCCCGAGGCGACTCGCTTTATCTACGGGGTGCCGGGGAGGCTTTAAAGTTGTAGCACGGTAAATGCAAGCATTTTTATGCCTTTGCTCTGAATAACAGAGTTCTATACCTTCATGCTCCTCTGATGTTATGCCTGGCAATGGGAAAAGGGTGAGGCAGGGTGGATGAAAGCTGCCGTTGTGATTTCTGGGAAGTGGTCAGAGTGGCCGTCCCTGCCTGTGGAGATCGGTGAAACGCAGCCGCGTTGCTGACCTTCCGGTGCGGAATCGGTCCCAGCAGCTGCCAGGGGAGACGAAGATTTGCTGAATCCTCAAGGTGATGAACAGCCAATAACAGGAGTATCTGAGCATTGTCTTTTGTACAGCAAGAGATGTTTAACTGCGTCTGTAGAGATTTTCAACCCGCCTTCCGTGTACGATGGAAAGGCCTGAGCTATTTTCCTGTTATGCTCTTTCCCTTGTGTTGATCTACGGCCGAAGTAACTGCAGGCTGTTGTGAGGAAGATGCCAAACCAGTGCATCTCAGCAAGTTGTTGTTCGTTTTTGTGTTGGTTTTTTGTGTTTTTTTTTTTTTTTTTTTTAAAAAAAAGCATCTTTTCATATTTGAGACCACCACTTCTCATTAATGCGCAACGTAACCTCTGCTGATCCCAGCTGAAATAAAAGTGTGTCTGTGCTGAGAGAGCTGAAGCGAGCTGCAGGCTGTTGTAACGCCGGCTGTGCTTCGTGGTGTCCGGCGGGGGTTCAGCACGACGTAGGCTTCCTGGCTGTAGGTGAGCATCATCGTGCAGGGGGATGAAACCAGCCGCTCTGCAAAGCTTCCTTCAGTGGGAAATGCCTGATCGTGTCTTACGGGCACGTCCCACGTCTGCCCTGTGCGTGAGGGTACTGGAAAATGGAGCAAGGGCAGAGCCCTGCGTGAGTTTGATGCTAAACACTGGAGATACTTCTGCCGCCTGTGATTTAGCGTCTCCGCTGGCAGCCGTGTCCGGCAGAGCGTGCTCACCAGGAGGAGGAGACCGGCTTGCCAGCCGCACAGCTCTTGCCGCACTCAGGCTTCCTTTGGGAAACGCGTCCAAGCAGACAGCTCCTGTTAGTTCTCCGGGTCCTACAGAAAGGTTGGGTGAACGAAGGAGCATTAGTGTTCTTTTATAGTACTAATTATTTGGACCTAATTGAATGAATGCACTGATGAATCATCTAAGCAAGGAAAGTTCCAAAAGATAAAGACTTTCCAGGTTTCTTCTCTTCTGCTGACCATGAGTTTAACTTTGCATGTTTACACAGTTTCTGTCTTCTCCCGGATTTAACGGGGAGGCCAGGCTGTATGACAAGCATGCCAATTTATGGAGATTTCTCCTTTCTAATGGCCATGGTCTGTATTTTGTTTTCAGTGTAGTACAGCCAGCTAATTCACAGGTAGCCATCACTTCAAGATTGTCAACATTATCCCCTGACAAAATATAATGTGTGGTTAATGCTATTTCCTGCAATCAATATGGTAATGGTAATTAACTATCTGAATTATGAAATACTTATGTTGTTTATTTTTGAAATCACACAAACTTCCTGCAATTAGAAACATAAAGCTAAATTATTTAGTACCAGATCAGATCTTGAGTCCAAGTCATCTGCACACTAAACAGTCTTGTTTCTATCAAGATAGCAGTACTTGAGTTGATAATAGTTGTGTTTTATCTGAGTTTTTGTGAATAGTTGAAGTTCTCCAGTGATTTTTCAGGTACTCTTCCCACTTTCAGAGTTTAGAAGCATAGTGAGCCAGCTCTTCCAGTTGCTGAGTTGGGATCCAGGCCAGTCCATAGAACTGCTCTTTTGGCATTTTCTGCGGCAAACCAGAACTTTCCTACCTCTGTATCCAGAAGGCTGTGTCTTCTCTTGTGGGCTGGGAGCTGACATCTGCCCTTGCAGCCGCCTCCTCCTCCTCCTCCTCCTCTGCTGCTGTAGCCACAGATGCGCAGGCACCTGGAGGGCTCAGCAGAGGGCTGGGGCCAGAAATTCAGCATGTGGAAACTAGACCTCATCCGTGTGCATACCTCCTTGTGACCAGATGATCGTATCTCTTGAGCTTCTGCTCTGCAGAGACTGGTAGCAGGAGCCTGCCGCGTCCTGAGCACCGAACTGCCCGTGCATCCGCCCCATGGAGCCGCAGGCGTGCCTGTTCCCCGTGTGTGCCTGTACTGGGAACGCACAGAAGATGCTCCAGTTGGCTCAATATTATGCCTCCTGTGAACAGCGTGTTTGCTGACCTTAGTCGGCATTTGGTTCCCTGCCTGGAGATGATCAGAGGAAGGGAGCGGGTGAGGACTCCTGGCTGTCTGTACCCAAATGGGTCGCACGTCCATTCAGAGCCCTCTCTCCAGGGATGCAGAGTATGCTGTATTTTCCACCCCGGTAGCATTTTTGGTTCTTTAGTTCTTCTCTTTATTCAGCCCAAGCTCTGTTATTCAGTTCATTTTGTTCCTGACAGGTTTTCATTTCCTTTATAAATATATAGCATTTTCCTTGGCCTCTTGGCTGTGAAAAGGATTTAATACATTGTTTTCTCCACACTTGCTTTTTTTGTTACTATCAAAGGCTATTCTTTACTTTCGTCGTCCCTTGAATAATCACTGGAGACGGTAAGGGAGTCTTTCTGCATAGCTGCATGTTTGCAATACATGGTAATAAACATTAAGCTCCTTATGCATCGTAGCAACTTGTGTTTTTATTTAAGTTTTAGCAATTGGAGATGGCTTTTGACTTGTAGACAGAACACTGTGCGCTGAATTTTCCAAAGATCTGCCTGCCGAATCTGTATATACTTGTACATACAGTCATTTATGCATGTGGCTCCTCGCTTTGCAATGCAAATGTGCGATCTGCAAGTACAATACGGGCTCTTCTGCACACGAGGAGAGTGAGGCAGGGTCTGAGCGCAGGCTCCGAATTCTGGTCCCTGTTCTTGCACTGGTTTCTGTGACCAGAGGCGAAAGTTGCTTAACATACTCCATACCTCAGCTCTGCAAAATGCGGGTGACAATGCCATTAATGTCACGCAGAGCTAGAGAGAGAGGCTGGGACCACTGCTGACGCTCTGAATAGTACCTTTCCTTAGGGGGATGTGGCACCATTCCTTACCAGTGAGGTATCCTGTAAGCCAGTGTGGGAGAGACGCAGACGTTCGTGCTGGACCAGTTCATTTCCAAAAGGATGCTGACTTGGGTTCGGCCCCAAATAGAAGCCTTGTGGTAACCAGCAAGGCACCAAAAGCCGGCAGAAGTTCCATCACTTTTGAAAACCGTAATGGAAATACTGAACGCTGAACAAATACACGGCCTGGCGCGGTGTTCGCAGCCCGGTGCTGCAGCGCAGGGAGCCGCGGGGGCTGCCTGGCCGACAGCGTCGGCTTCCCAGGACACTTGACTGTCCAGGCCAAGGGACCTGTGGAAAAGAAAATGAGTGGAGAGAGAAGCAATAGGGAAATGTAACTCAGCCTGTAAGTGTGCATATTTTAAGGTTAACTTAGTAGAAAAGGAAGGGATTCTGTTTGCATGCGCTGTGATTTATGTTTTAAGGTGAACTACATCTCTCTCATACTAGAAGACAAATATGCTGTATCCGCAGCTGGCGTTATCTATTAGTTTTCTCTCTCTAGCTCCTGTAGAAGGGGCATCTGTGTGCCCTAGCTGGGAGCTGTCTTTCCTGAGGGATTTGTGGCACGGACTCGTGTGTCCCTGAAGTCCTGTGGTCCGTACTACATTCCCATTTTCCTGCAACATGCAGGGGTTTTTTCATGTCACCTTCCTTGGAGTGTTCCTCTTGTTATTGTCTCTGCTGGTTGAAACAGTCCACAGCATCTGTTCTTAATTCTATAAATGTATTAAATTCCATTCCTGGATCTGTTTGAAGCACAGGGATCAAATACATACACACCCCATGCGCACCCCTATGCAACAAAGCATCTTTTTGTCATTAAAATGTATTATGCCTAAATATATGCTTGGGGAAAAAAAAAATCCATATCACATTTAAATGGTGAACTGGAGAGCAGAGAGATGTGCGTCACCCATCCCAATCGCTAGAAAGGTTTGTGTGGGTGCAGTCGGGTGCTGTCGGCGGGGGAAGTGGTGTTGGGCTGTGGGCAGGCAGCCGAGCGCGTGGGGTCGAGATCCCCGTCCTCCCTGCGTGGCCGTGCCCCGGGTCGGCAGGGCACCTCTGGGGGTCATTACTGAATGCCGCTGGTGTTACGGCAGCGCGGTGTCGTCAGGAGGGTGTGAGAGCTCTCCTTGCCTGGTGGAGTGCCAGGGCTCTGGGCAGAGCTTAGAGCTGGATCAGAATAGCTTAACAGAGAGCAACCACTCTGTCTTCAAGCACTTGAGGGTGTGGGCGAAGAGGAGGAGAGAAGGTGATGACTAAGAAGCTAGACAGTGTAGAAGAGAGCTTGGCTTACCTGATGGGGGGGCGAGGTGGAAATGGTTTTTGCAGTCTGTCTACCGCTCCAGCAGAGGCTGGATCACTCGAGGGATCTGGACCTGGACAGCAGCGTAGCAGATGCCTGAGCACGACTGTGACTTGCGGGTAAATGGCTTGGGATGATGGTCTCTGCTGCAAGGCTAACGGGATGCTGCAGCCAGGGACCTTCCCTGGGTCTCTTGCGTCCAAGGAGACCTGGCAAATAGCAGGCTGCCCTTTCAAAGCATCTTGAGATAGTTGACTGTTTCTCTGACTGGATTTATGCTGGAGAGCAGACACCAGTGCGGCAGATTTTTGATTCCTTTGTGATGCCAGGTACGTTGCTCACACAGTGACTTCAGCTGGCTTCAGACCAGCCCCTCTCCAAATGCAGGGAAGGGTACATATGGAAGGAGAATGAGTCGCAGCCTTACTGAAATGTGGCCTGCATGAATTGCCTTCCCTCTCTGCTTCTGTTCAGACAGGACTTCTGACACGGAGACCACCTGTGAAAGGAAGGGAAGCATGTGTGCTAGCCTGGGAGGCTGGCTTGCTGTCTGAGCTGCCTTCACACTTGGGCTGTTTTAAAGGAGCAACTCAATCCGTGTTGGGCTTACTGGAAGACTTGGCTGAGAAAATAGAAGTTAGGTGTCTACGATGAAAGCACTGAGCTTTGCTTGTGTTCCTGACATTGTATTTCAGACCCAGCATCCAGCTGGGGTTGGGACTCTGGAGCGGGAGGAACGTAATTCTGATACGCAGATGGGTCTCAGTCCCTGCTCTTTGAAGCTTGTCTGAGGTTCCTGTGTAGCATCCCATCTCCGTACTGTCTGAGCATCAGCAGATGTTTTACCTGTTACCTTTTATATACCTGATGAGGTTTTTCATCTGGTGATCTCAATTAATTAAGCCTTGTAGTACTGCTTTGAGTTATATGAAAGCTGGCTGGATACCCTTGCTACTCTTGCTCCCATCTGATGTTAAACTTGCTGAAGCAGTAGGTAACAGACTCAAACCAGATTAAAGCTTTATTATTCACATAGATGTTAATCATGAGCAGGGATTCTTTGCACACTGCAAAACTCCACGTATCTTGCTGGGCTTTGAAGGAAGAGCTAGGCTGAAATTAAAGGGGATGAGTTATTACTATGTCCTCCTTCAGGGAGTGGGTTAACTGGATTTTTGAAGAGCTGGAATGAGCACTGGAGAGGTTCATGGAAAACTTGTCTTGGTTTTCAACACTCTGCCCCTGTGCAAGAAGTTTGGGTGAGGGTAAGTCTTATGTAAAGGCAGATCTTGGGTCAGAAGCAGATCTTGCTAAACTGGTTAGAAAAAATCGTTTGCTTCAGAAAATGAAATATTTGGACTTGTATACCCCAGTCTGCGGTGTGTGAGGGGCTCTGAGTTTGCCTGTGTAGCACCCTCGTGCATCTGATTGTCTTGAGGTACACGAGTAGTACGACTGGTTTCTTTAGGATTATTGCTCGGGAAGAAAGAATTCTTGGAGCATGCATCAGCTTCAAGAATGGAGCCCTTGCAGACAGATTTGCTATAATAGGATGCATTGGAGGGAACATAAACACAAGAAAATAATGACAGGAAATACCTCGGATCAGCAATCTTTTACTCTCACTGAGAAAAAATACTCAAAGACACGTCGTTGGTGTCATAGCTTTCCTCTGAGAAATCTGCCCGGTAATAAAAGTTTTAGAAGTTCCCCAAACCTGAGGCGAAACGCCACTTCATTCTGGATTCTTTTCTACCCCCTGCAAATGTGTGGAGTTACAGCAGTGATTACTTTGCAGAACTACTACTGAAAGTGCTGGAGAGAACAGGCCAGCCACCAGAGAAAGTCGGAACCCAAGCGTATTTCTTATCAGTGGCTTCTGTTTATATGTATTTCCTCCCTCCTTTAGTGCTTACGAGCTGTTATAGGACTTCTGCGGTGAAATGTGGGCAATTGGATTCAATTTTTTGTTTGACTTGTCCAGCAATGGATAGAAATGCTGGAGTGGTTCTCTCCTCCCATATGGCCAATCTGAAGCCCCAGTTTGCCTGTTACTGGGCTGTAGGAAGGTGGGTTTGGCTCTTCTTCACATCTGCACACATAGTTCCTTCTCGGAGGCAACCTGTATTTGCATTTGTATTTCTTGCAGCTCCTCCTGTGCCATCAGTAACTTGCAAGTGGTTTCCAGCACAGCTGGTTCTTCTGCTGCATGGATTCAGGCCCTTGCAGAAGGTCCACGGGAGCAACCTGAGGTGTCACTGCCACTGCTCCGTTTTCAGTGTCACTGCTCTCTTTTTGCTAAGTTCCTGCCATTGGGTAAAATCTTGTCCTGGGAGATTGCCCATGTGTAGGCAGAGTCAGAATTTCCTGTTCTGTCTCCTAAGGAAATCCCTTCCTTGCTCTCTGAGCAGCTTTTGTGGGGCTTCATTCCCATGAGACCCTCCTGTCCCGCAGCCTTCAATGCGTTGTAATGTCCTCAGCGTTATATATGAGCATTCGCAACATGAAGGAACCAGTGGCCTGCTCAAAGTCTTGCGGTGTGGCAAGTTTTTGAACCAAGGCTTCCCAAGTGCCGGCTGTGATGCTGCCCGCTGGGTTTGTGACCATTGCTCCGTCCCACTGCTGTCATGTCTGGCCCGTCCAGCAAGTTGGTGCAAATTTCTCAAGTGTGTTAAAATCAGGTTAAGAACAACAGTCCGAGGTTTGGCCATCCACTTTGATCTGAACCTGGATAACTGCATTCAGGACAGATCCCCTAAACCTCCAGGAAACTGTCTGTAGGCTCTTTTTAACTTCCCCAAAGCTTGCCTCTGTCCTCAAGACCCTTTCTTCACAGGACAGGTTACTGTTTCACACAAGGATGCTGGGGTATGGCATATGTTAGGATTTATGGAGCGTTCTGCTTTCCAGAAGAACTTCCCTGTCTGGGGCTAATTTTGCTTTGCAACATGCGGAGATGCAGCACTGGCAGAGCTTTGGTAAAAGCCAGTCCTGCTAAGGTCCTGGTTATCTTGGATGTCCTTTGTTGTTGTGTTGTAGGTTTAGAGTTTGTTTAATTAGTTGCTGGAAGGAGGAAAACTTCTCGTTCTCAGAGCAGCAGGGACAGATCTCACAATCTCAGTGGTCAAGAATGAAGTCGGCTGCCAACAATACTCCAGCCTCTTTGAAATCTGATTACATGTTGCAAGCCTAGCCCTGTGAAATATAATAAAAGCCAGCAGGAGACTACAGCAAGGCTGAAATATCATGCTGCCACCTGCTCTTACCAGTTCATACCGCCTTTTGAAGAGCTATTGGTTTGGCAAGAGGTTGACCAGCAGCCTGATACGGCAAGGCCAAAGCAAGGAGAGGTCCTGGAGACAGTTACACCTTTCAAACGGCAGTCCTTGGAGTACAGGAAATATCTAACCTGGATTAAAAGTGATCAGAACAGAGAATCAGTGTGAAAGGGTGGAAAGCATGTGTGTTTGCAGTTTAAAATTTAGACTCTGTGTGTGGATGTGTTGTCTTCTCCTGCGAGCCATGTGGCTGGCAAGCAAGCAGCGCAGAGGGCTGCGGATTCAAACTGAACACCGGGAGGGGTGATATCCAGGTGTATTACACAGTCAGAGGATTTGCTTGTGGGTCCAGAATTCCTTGATCCAAGCTGAGGCAGAAGAGGAGCCGGTGTTGGAGTGGTCTGGGAGGACCACGCTCCCAGGATGCCGGTGGCCCAGGCTGCAGCAGGAGGTAGGGGGTGAATTGCAGCCAAGTAGCTGCAGTCGAGAGCGAAGGAAGTTGTTCTGCAGGTCCCTTTTCATTGTTCTGCTGTCTCTCTTATGGCCTCTTTCCTTCAGGGTGATTTTCGTGTGTCGCTTGCAGCCTCGGTGCCTTGCGCTTTAGAAGTTTTCTCTCCTCCCATGCCTGGGAGTTTGCCCTGCTTTCCCCATCCCGTGATCCCTGCCCGCCTGTTCGACAGCAGCATCGTGTTTGCCTCCCAATATGCTTCGCGGATCTGTTGCAACTCCAATTTACACAGATGAGGTTTGGCATCGCAGAAACATGTATCATCTATTTCCTTATGGTAGCTGTAGAGAACAGAAAGGGTGTTTCCCCGTCTCCCTTCCCTGCCGTCGCTGGAGCTGCAGCGTTGGAGGGTCTCCCCCTGCGAGCGGCTGCGGGGTCGGATGGTGATGGATTGGCTCTGCCTTCTGTTTGCACCAGCACTGCCTTTCATGCCCTGTTGCTATTTGTGTTTTTTGATGAATGATTAATTAGAAAAATAATCATTTGTAAATTGTGAGTGAACCAGACGTTTGGCCTTGCCTGTAGGGAAATCGAGTCTCCGAGCTCTGCTGCAGTGTGCCGCCTGCTCACAAATGCAGGAGTATTCCCAGGCTAGTGATGAATTTACATGAAGTTCCCTTTCAGCATTTTAATGACTGTTACAGCTGAGTAACTAATGAAAGATATTAACAAACAGAAGAAGTAAATATTTAATTTTTCTATAGCATTTTTTCAGCTTGTGGCAGCCAGTGTTTTTAAATGTATGCACAGGAGAATTTCTGCCCCGATCTCTTCATCTCTGCACTGAGTACGAAGCTTGCTGTGTGTGTTGGACATGATGAACGCCTCTGCAGAGACATTTTGCCGTGAAACGTGCTGTTCTTCTGCCCTGTCGTGCGTTCGCTGGCTGTGAGTTAGCCCAGCCGAAAAGCCGTCTCCCCGCACCGGGGGCTGCTGCGGCCCCTGGGCCCCTGAGGAGCGGGTGCCCACAACAGGGTCATTTGGTAAACCACAGTGATTAGCGACTCCATCAAGAAAAACTGCTGAGCGCAGCAGGGAGCGGTCACTTCGAGTGTCTGAACTCTGATAATTTACCTTCTTCCACCCTTTAATATTTTGCCTCCTTCCATTGCCTGAAAAAGCCTGCTGGGTAAGATGTTCTGCGGGGTCTTCTTATCTCCCAGCAGATTCTCTTGCCTGTTTTTCTTTCATATTCCTATGTGGTACATCAGGATGTGATGATCTGGTGTTACTGGGATTTGGGGTCGAGCTGGAGAACACTCTCCAACCTAAAAGGTGGACAGTTGTCCTGCCCATGTTTTATACCTGGGTGTGCAGAGAACTGGGGGCAGAAGTTGCCTAGAGGGAAGGTTTGCTGCGAGAAACGGTGGGGAGGATTTGTCAGAGGCCTGAGGGGTGTTTGTTATGAAGTGAGCGTGGAGCTGGCTGTGTGGTGACACCCGTGGTTTGGTTTGGTGGATGGTGAACCGAAGCCGTGCACCACAGGCCCGCGCTGGAGGGTGGCCGGTGTGACAGTCACCCCCGGTCTTGGGTGCCGCGCCAGGCACGGGGACAAGGTGTCTTCATCCCCACCTCGCTGCCAGGCTCGTGCCTGCCGTGCCATCCAGGCAAGTAGCAGCAGACCCAGCGAGAAGTCCCATCCCGCTCCTGAATTAAACTCGGTGCGGTTACGAAGAGCCGGGGGAGTTTTTTGTGGGTACAGTCTATGAACGAATGAGCCAGCTGAGATCTTCATCTCTTGGGCATTATGTGCTACTCTCAGCCTGCCGGAACTTCATCGAGCACTTACGTAGGGGATTTGGCCGACATCGTACACCCACTATGTCATTGCGGTTCTCGGTGCAGGGCCCCCCGTGGTGTAAATCTCTCAGGGTTGTCTCTGGCTTTGTCCTTGTTTTCGACGGAGCCCATCCAGGCTCCGCACGACTGGGATCCGGCCGCCTCGGCTCTTCCCTGCTCTCCTTTAGTCTCCCCAGCCTGCCATCTTTTACAGCCAAGAAAAACTTATGCTAAGTGATCAAAAGCATTCATCTGGGTGGAGAGATATATATGTATATATATACAGCAAGAGTGTGTGGGTTTTTTTTTTTTTTAAAGAGCTCATCAGAGGAGATCATAAAGCCAGAGTGAAATACAGTGAAATTTCCCATTAGAGACAGCGTTTCTTAAACTGTTTCCTGTGGGACCCCCTTTCTACCTACATCTAGACCTAATTGCCTCTCTGCTTCTGTCTGTGAGCTTTGAAATATATGAGAAAACGTGAGAACGGGGCCTTCCACGGGCAGGAGACAGGATGGGAACTGTCAGGATCCAGCCCACCACTTGTGAGAGGTGAGAAAGAGATGCAGTATTTCATGCCTGCCTGTGCAGATGTGCATGGGCGCCCGTGCTCAGCGCCGGGGCTGCATTCTTGCCTCTGCTGCTTCCCTGTGCAAACACCCCATCCAGGCACGCGTCTCCCTTCCCGTTGCGAGGGCTCGTGCAGCCCTTCCTCCCTGCATCCCTCCGGAAGGCTGTGGCACCTCTGCTGTGTTAATAAAATAGGAGCTGAGCCCTTCTCCTCTGCTTTCCTCTCTACCTCCACCTCCTCTTTACGTGTCCTGCTGGCTGTTCCTCTACTTCTCCTGCGCTTAACTGACCTCTTCTCTGCCACTCTCTGTCCTTGCTGAGCTGGGAGGTGCCGATCCCCGTTTGCCGTGGAGCGTGCGTGGGCTCCTGCTCCCTCCAGCCAGCGCCGAGCTGACCCTAAACGCCCGGAGGCTGGTAGGCTGCAGGGACGGGGTCCGCAGGCTGCGTGGTCAGGATCCACTGCCCTTGGTTGCTGTTAGGGGTGTGAAGTGGCTCAGCTGTGTGTGACTTGCCAGCTCCTTTCCTGGAGTGCAAGTCCAGTGTAGAAATGTTCCCAGTTATCAGCTTTGAATGGTGCAGGGTCTGGGGTGGAGGCAGCCTCAGAGAAAAGTGTGAGCTGGTTTTTCTCTGCTGTCTTCAGGTCAGTGTTGCTGCTGAGATGTTCCCTGGGGTCTGGGCTGGACGTGTCCTGGTGCGGAGCTGGACTTTCGCAGAAGGACTGTCCTGTGTGATGTTGGACCAGCTCCTTTTGGGACTGGGCTTTGTGCTTAACGAAAGCAGGTTACGTGTAGAATTTAACTGGCTTCTGCCTTGCTGATACTTGTCCTGTTGCAAACGGGACCTTTGCTGTCACCCTACATAGCTAGGTTCTGTGTAAATAAGTCCTGCTTAAAAAAAGCAAAAAGCAAAAACCTTTTCTTCTCATAGAGAGCAGGCACCTGGCAAGGTTGTTCCCCTTCCTAAGCAACCTTAGGAGGGTTGTTTCTTCCTTTTTCAAATGGTGAAGGGGATTAGGTCGTAGAATGGAGTATTCAACTGTCAAGTGATTTACGGCAAAGATGCAGTTGAATTATGGGAGCTGTTAAAATGCCTGTTAAAGTACTAACTGTTTTTAAAAACTCATATTATTTGGCTGATAGAATGTAAAGGTCTACTGGAGCTATTACTTTGCTCTCTATAAATAAACATTTGGGGAAGTGTTATTTATGTACGCTCTCGCTATTGTGGGCTGCAGCGACCAAAAACCATTGCCACCGAATGGTTGGACATCAGCCTGTGCAGGCAGGTGGTGGTTTTGTTCCTGGTGGATGGTCAGACCAGAAGTCCTCACTCTGTGGAAGTTCAGCCTCCTCTTGGCAGCGCTGGGGTGATGGGAGGATGAGCCGTGGTGTTGAGCCATGCTGGTGTCTGAAGGTGGTGGTTTTCTTTGAGGATTTCAGTGCCTTGACTCACTGGCTTTGTCGAAGGTTTTGGCAAAAAGCAGCAGGTCTGTTGTCCCAGACAGTGTGGCTGCTGGTTTCCTCAGCACTGATGTTTCTCACGTCACAGACTTGAAATACAGATGTACATGCATAAAAGCATGCAGGCCTAAATAAACACTTTTGGTGTTTATACTTACTTTAAAGAGAACAGGGTGAGTTTGTGGCCTGTGAACCTTGGTAGTTTTTGATGTGGAAGATGATAATTATGGCTTAGTTTTGCACCTGCTTTTAAACTTGTTTGTGCAGAAGGAACAGCGGGGAGTCAGTAAGCTTACCACGGAGGGTTAGGACTGAGTGTTGGACCTCTGCTCTTCCCCAATGCTCTGCACCCCAGCATGGTCACCGTGACCTCCTGGCTACCCCGCATTGTAACTACTGGAAACAATAAAAGTCTGTTCCTGAGAAGTAAATGTGGGAGACTTTGGCCAAGGTCATATGAGGTCTTCTAGTACACAGCATTTCTGGGTCAGCTGTAGCCATCTGGTCAGGATGCCCTCATGTGATGTGTCTGGATTCAGATGCTGCTGGATTTGGTGAACAGCAGATGTACCACCCTGGCACATCTTCCTTGCACTGACAGCTTGTGGCCGATACGGAGGAAAAAGTTCACATCCGCTTCTCATCCAATTAATGAAAAATTAATTCTTCTGGCCTTCTGTACCATTGTGTAGCTACAAAGGGTTGCAGTGTTGCGCTGTGTAAATTTGTGGTGGTGTACAGTAAATATTGTGCCTTGACGGTGGAGGTCTGACTTTTCTGTTGAGTTATGTACCGTAATGTTGGAAAACCATCGGTTGAATGCTGATCTTAAATACATGGGTGCACTTTACTGTGAGCCTGAAGAAAATTGGCCACTAAACTTGCAGGTTTGTGTGCACAGTCAGTCACTGTTCGAGGCATCTGGCGATGCCCCGAAAGGTATGAAATTAATTTTCAGGTACAATAAACAATGTTTCAGCCCTGACTGGCTTGACGGAAGCTTCATCTTCCAGCACTGGATATTGAAATGGGTTGCAGGGTTGCATTTAAGAAGGAATTTGTTCTGCCTGTCTCTTCAGTGCAAAGAAAGCTCACGAAGTTGTGCCCAAGAAGTGGTGATACAGCAGAGTGCTGCTTCACCTCTGAGCTGTGCCTCAAATCCTACAGCTGCAGCCGGAGCTTTGGAGCCATCGTCGACTATCTTACAAATTCCTCCTCATCAAACAGAGAGATTTTCTTACTTTTTTGTTGGTCTTTGTGCAAGCTGGACATAACCCTGTCTAAACACGTTTGTCACTGACACTTTTGGATAGGGGAGTTCTGTGCTGCTTTCTCCAGTGCACGCGAGGGGCTGGGCAGGACCCTGTTCCTGGACGAGGGATGCTGGCTGGTAAGAAGCAAAAGGGGGCTCAGGAGGGGCGTGTGACTGCTCGTTCAGTGCTTTAATTTCAGTGATTGGGAAGTACTCAGAACAAGGAGGCCTCTGAAGAGGCTCCAGCAGAGAAGTGTCTGTTTTGGGACGCATGGTCTGTGGGAAGCTGCAGTGCAAGTCCAGTGGCAAGACCACTAAAGATTCGCTGGCAGGAGGTTCTGGACCCTGAGGGACAGGGTCATCGAGACTATACCAGCCGCAGCTCATGTGGTGTCGGCTTCTCTACTGTTAACGTATTTGCACACTTGCCCTCCTGTTAGGTCAGGTCTGTGTTACCCTGGCAGAGTGTTTCTGAAGTCTAGAAGCATGGTAGGAGCAAGCCCACTGGATCTACAGCACGGGGCAGGTTTTGGTGTGAATCACTTGATGCCAGTAGCTCTGTAGGTCCCATTCAAGCCAGGCTCTAGAAAAGAAAGCCAGCGTCACAGCCATCCTCACCTTTCTTGCATTCAGAGGCTGGGAAATGGTTAGTAATGTATTACACCAATTTAGCTCTCCTTTTTACTCTCCTGTTTATAATTGTCAAAGCTTTGAGCCTTCTGAAATAATAAGGTTAAGTGGCCCTCTCTGACCTTAGGTGAATAGGAAAAAATATAGCTGTGTGAGACTCGGGCCATTACACCTCAACGGTGAAGAATCAGAGTCGTTTGAAAAGCCTGCTAAATTATCCTACTTAATGCTGGACACTCACAAGGTGACTTACAGTGCTGGAAAAACATAAACATCCATAACTGTGACTCTGCTGAAATCCAGCAGTGGGGTTGCCACGTGCCTGTGTCCGAGTTGGGTGACAGGAGAGAGGTCAGGCGATCTCCCATGGGCATCACCTTGTTGGGGATCCTGGGCACTCGCTCCACAGTCGGACCCAAGCTGGGTGCCACTGTTACCCCGACTCCTGCGCAGGTCCTAGGCAGCTGAGCTGTGGTCACTCCTCTGGTTGGAGAGCTTGTTTTTAGAGCAGGAGCCTGGCCAGGCTGCAGCATGCCTTGCTGCATGGCAAGCGCCCGTTGCCTCTCCAGGCAGCGGGGTCCTCTGCCTCGGGGCTCCCTGGCTTTGGGGATGGCAGGAATGGGAGGCTTTCTATAGCTGTGCCCCTTGGGCAAACAAGTTGCTGGTTCTTTGCTCAACAGTCTAATGAGTGAAAAGTTAATTTTCATGGAGGGGTTGCCTTTTAGATGCCGCCTGTCTTACCTGATCAAGCAGGAGATGGATAAAGCGTAACGGGAAGATGTGAAGTTTGAGTAAGGACTTGGTAGCCAGCATGTTCTTCTGATGGAAGGATAGCGAGCCTGTTGCTAATTTAGCGTCTGATCCAAAGAAACATGGAAATGGTGCTGAGAAGTCATCCTTTCAGCTCCGTTTAGATCTGGTCTTAAAAGGCAGAGCGAGTTTTGGCTTGGAGAGCCATCTGTCTGCTCCAGGTAGGGGCTCAGGAGAAGAAACGTCCTTTTGTCCTTGAGTCCAGAGCCTTGGAGAAGAGCAAGCTGTCCCCACTGCCGGGCACAAGCAGCTGTCTGTGCACCTCAGTGTAGCACCATTGACGCCGAAGCTGATTTACAGTGGGTGAGAGACTGGTTCCAGGTATTTCCAACAGGATGCCTTTTCTGGACATTGTCCTGTTATCTGAATGATCCACAATTACAGAAATTCCTGCGCGCAGACGTCTTTGCTAGAACATTTGGGGAAAGCAGGTTCAGAGCTGGACTGAAATAGACTTGTTGGAGCGGTGCTCTGTTGTAACCGCTCCCCCACGCTAAAGAAAAGCTTCTTCGGCAAGCGCAAGAAGTAAATTGGCATCGTTACTCAGAAGCCAGATGGAGCAGAAATCCAGATTAAATTGAACAAAGTCAAATTCAAAGAAATTTAGAGCGAAAGCACAATGTGAGTTAAAGGCAACTCCGCGTTGCCCTTAAACTGAACAATCCTCGCTCCCCCTGCTCCCCCTGCGCGCCGATCACCCCGGTGGGAGTTTCGGTGTTGGGTTCGTTACAGTGGTGTAAACGAACTCCTACAGAACGGAAGATTCAACTCCCAAAGCCAATCAGCAACATAGGGATCTAATTTCCCCTCTGCTGTCTAAATAAAATGCTGCTGCAGATGGAAGGCTCCCCAGAAGCTGCTTCTGGACCACTTCCACCTTTTTGTGAAAGCTCCACTCGGACATGGTACAGCGTGCGGTAACATAACCCCTTGAGTGCTGTGATCCCAGGGGGGAAAAAAAAAAGAGGGGGAGAACCTGGGAACAAGCTTTGGGATTCAGGGTTGAGAATAATCATAGAAGAGCAAAGGATTAATATTTCAGGGCACAATCTGCTTTGCAGAATCCAAGGGGGCTTGGGGGAGGGAGCAGATGGAGGGAGCCGGGTACGTGTTTCCCAGGGAGGTGGCATTGTGTCTGTTGCTTTGTTAGCTGGAGTTCTAAATATTGAAACAAAAGCACAGAGAAGAAAGAAGCTGAAATTTAACTTTGATGATTTGCGCTTGCTTCTCCATTTGGGATTAAGCTGGAGCTGTCACCCTCCGGTCCGCGCAGGCGTTTTGGTCGTGTGTGTGTTGTGTTCTGTGCACGGCTCTGCACAGGGGCGCAGACGCTGCCGGGGTCAGCGCGGGTCCGTCCTCGGAGCTGGTCCCGGCGCAGGTCATGGCACGGAACCCAGCCTGGCGTTAGCAGGCACCCGCGGTCAGTACAGCTCTGCAGGCGACACGGCAGCCCCCTGCACGGGAGCGCACGCCGTTTCTGAACTCCGCAGAGCTCCTCGTTTGTGCCCTAGAAGATACGCAGGCAGCTGGCCGCGTCCCTCGGGGAGCAGCTTACTCCTGAAGCGCTGACTTGCCGTGCTCAGTCTGCAGGTGACGGTGGGACACAGGACTCGTGAGGGCAGCCCTGATCCTCCAGTTCCATTATGGCTTGCAGATTTTCAGACTTTCTGCCCTGAGCAGAGCTTCATCTGGATTTTCAAGTCCTGTTCTCTGTGTCCAATGAAAACAATGAAATTATGCGTTAAACTGGCTCCTCAGGTGGTCGTGATGTTCTGTCTTGGTCCATAGGTACCAATGGCTGTCTAGGAGGAAATATTATTTGCTCTTAGGACGGGCATAACGTTGATGGGAGCTGCTAGGAGAGATTGGGAAATGGATGCAGAGCAGGGCCTGGTTCAAAGTTACGCCAGACCAGTGGAATAGTGCCTGGTAGATCTCAAGGATGCTGCATCGGGTCTGACTTGGAGTGTGCAGGGTGGTTTGAGTTGTAACTGGACATTTAAATTTCTGAATGTGAATTTCCCCTCTTTAGCAACCATGTTGTTTAAACTGGGGTCACCCTGTTTTTTAGAAGGGGTCTTAAAAAATGTGAATTAACTTGCTACTGTGACAAAGAAACCCCAAATCTGCTACGGACAACTGTGCAAGAGGAGGACTTCAGGGTTTTTGAAATGTCTTTTGACAACGTACAAGTGAGACAAATGTCTGTGGCTGCAGTGCTGTCCTTGGAGCCTGACCTGGTCTCTGTCTGTGATAACTCCCACCAGGGTCCTCCATAGAGGAGTCCAGCTGCGAGGCAGTGATGGCTGCGTTCTTCAGTGGTGAAATTATACATAAACATACATGCTCTGAAGTTCAGCCCTGGGACCGTTCACTGTAAACATCGCATTGTCCCACAATTTACATTAATGAGAATGATTTACATTTATATAGCTCCTTTCATCCCAAAGGATCTCCGAGTGCCTCACAGGCTAAATACCCATGGCCTCATCGGAGCAATGTCAGCTGGCTGTGGTGTGAGCCAGCCAGACAGGAAAATCGTGCATGAACATTGCCTTGTTGTCTTGGGCCAGAGGCGTTTTGGGGAAGTTGGTCAAATATTTCATCCTATGCAGACCTGGCTGGACCTCGTAACCGAGATCCGGTCTGAAGGACCAGACATGGGAGAACTTAGTGATCTTCTGCTTTGTCTGCTCTGCAGGAGGGACTGAGATGACCTTACGGTGGTTTCCCAGTGTCTCACAGAGGGTCGGGTGCCCAAGGAAGTTTGTTCCTAACCAGTGGAGTACTTCTGCTGCCCAGAAGCAGAGTTTCTGTTCGTGATCCGTGGCTCTAAGGTGCAGCACTTGCCCAGGACATCTCCGGACCCTTAGCAGAGGGACACAAGCGCTGTGCACAGGGAAGAGATGAGGGTGGGACTTGTCCTTTAAGGCAGCACCACGTGCGGGGAGAGCTCGGGTCCGTGGCGTTTGCCCCCCACGAGCTCCCTCGCTCTGAGCATCTCTTGGGCTCCTTGTTCCCCGCTACGCGCTGCTGCTTGCTGTGCTGAACACCGCTGTGAACACGGGCTTCCTCCTCCAGGCTGTTTCCAAAAGAGAGTTTTAAATATTCATTTGCTTATTTTTAAGTGTATATTTTAAATACTACCAACATTTCCAGGGAGCATTTGTAAACGAGGACTCTATTAAAGTTATTTTAGTGCATTAATTCATGAGGCAGCTTCAAAAATTCATGAAGTATAATAGGACTTTCTGCCAGCAGGGATTGGGGCATCTTTGCTGCACCTCCGGAGCGGAGCAGACATTTTGTTGTTAGGCAGTAACTCTTAAATGGAGTCTCCTGATCTCGGCTGCACTGATTAAGATACTAAGACAAGGCTGCAGAAGTGCTTTATATGTCTTTAAGATGTCCTCGTTTCACCAGCCTTAGCTGTGATCTTACTTCAGTAGGGATTAAGTGAGCTACAAAAATATACCTGGGTGGCAGAAGGAGCAGCGGTCCCTCCGGCTCGGCTGTCCCAGCGGTCCGTAGGGCTCTTCGGCTCGTGGCGCGGGACTCGTGCGGCCGCGCGCCCGCTCCTGGGCACAAGCCCTCTTAGTGGTGAGATTTGGAATGTGGAGAGACTCCGCTGAAATCGGCCCAGCCGCGGTGGGCTGACGCTGGGGTGACCGAGGGGTGAGGTCAGCTGCGTTGGGGGATTATTTCTGTCAGGCTAAAAGCAGCTGTGATTTAAATGGAACGGATTGTGCCGGGCAGGCCAACCTGCACTGGTGCGTGCTCCAGTATAGCTAGAGACCAGCCAGTGGAGTTTGGTTTGAGGAGAATCTCTGCAGTCACTGAAGCGATGTCAGTATAAGGTGCATGCAAAAAAGAGGAGAGTGGGGTCTCTTGCCTCCAAGATTGGTAAAACCAAACCAGAACAAGTCGTTTTTGCTCTGAAATGAGCCATATCCACACATGGAATTGTGTATAAACAGCTCTTCAGCGTAAATTCGTGTGTAGACAATCTTCCTTCCTTCTTATCCTGTAATAGGATCTTCCTCTAAATATGAAGCTGCACGTTTGGATGTCTGAAGTAGGGAAGAGCAAAGTGTTTCAGATTATATCAAGGGCCAGACTGACCCTCTTCCTGATCCCTAAGGAGGGAGCGAGGTGCGTTTGGGCTGGCTCCTGCCCCCAGCTTTCTGCGTCACTTTTGATGCCGAGCGTGCTGCGGGCGTGCTGCCGCTCCTGGCCGCGCCACGCGTGTCGGGCTGGGCGAGCGGGCCCTGTTCGTTGTGTTTTGCACAAAGGTTGCTTTGCTGTGCACTTGGCACAAAGCTTGAAACGGGAAGGGGAAAGAAAAAGCTCTCCAGACTCTCTTGGGGTTATTTTTTTCCAGGTAGCTCCTGACCTTGAATGATATTCGGTGTTTTTCCATCGATACCAGTGGGGCTCAGGCTTGTGTAAGGGTTAGGGGTACTCCCCCCTGCTCCCACTAAATCTTTTGGTTATTGTCCATTAATAAATAATCAGATATTTCTAAAAGGGAGGATGGCTTTGATTCTTTCAAAGCCAGTGGGATCTGCACAGCTTTACATTTGTAGACAGCTATAAATGATAATGGAAAGCATGTTAAAATCCTGTCTCCGTAGCATGGCTCTAATTGCTGTTGATTTGCTGCTTGATTTCGTGGAAGACACTCGGCCAGAGCTCTCAAATGTGTCCGCTAATGAGTACCCAGTCTCCACTAAAGTGCGGGCCCGGCACACGCTGTGCTGTTTGTGCTGTCGCACTGTCAATAAACCTCCCATTAGGGATGGTCCCTGCCCTCTGCACTGATGGTCTCTGATAGTCCGAGTCCATGCAGCAAAAGTGGTGTGGTTATCCCCGTGTAGAAGCGCGAAGGAGGATGCAGCTTCAGTAAGACCTTACCGTAAGGTGGTAACAGAGCTGAGAAATTACTTTCTAACCTCCTAAGTCTGTCTTTATTCTAAGACTATTCTGTCTCTGTAAGGTCTGACTTGCTGAGCATCCTTTTCACAGAATCCCAGCATGGTCGGGGTTGGCAGGGACCTCTGTGGGTCACCCAGCCCAACCCCCTGCCCAAGCAGGGTCACCCAGAGCAGGCTGCACAGGACCTTATCCAGGCGGGTCTGGAATATCTCCAGAGAAGGAGACTCCACAGCCTCCCTGGGCAGCCTGGGCCAGGGCTCCGTCACCCTCAGAGGGAAGAAGTTCTTCCTCATCTTCAGCTGGACCTTCCTCTGCTTCAGTTTGTGCCCGTTGCCCCTTGTCCTGTCGCTGGGCACCACTGGAAAGAGTCTGGCCCCGTCCTCCTGACACCCACCCTTCAGATATTTGTAGGCATTTCTAAGGTGCCCTCGCAGCCTTCTCTTCTCCAGGCTGAACAAGCCCAGCTCCCTCAGTCTCTCCTCGTAGGAGAGACGCTCCAGTCCCTTCATCATCCTCGTAGCCCTCCGCTTTTGCATTACCTATGCATAACCCCGGAGACGGATGGCCCTGATGTCTGCAGTGGCACGTCTCTGGCTCTGGGAGGGTTATGCCGTTAGGACTGTGGCCAGGGCTGCCCAAGTGAGATTTTCAGTGGCACCAGGCACAGCAGAAGGCTCTTGGTTGCCCAGCTTAGAAGCTGTGCTTTCTAAAAGGATTTTGCGCAGCAGAGAGGAGTTAGGAGTGTCTGCATTGTGTAGGAAAGTGGGGTCTCACCTACAAAATGGATGGGTTTGGGTCAGAGGGCGTGTTGGAGAAACGTGGGAATTGGCTTTCTTGGAGTGTGGTTTCTGGGTTTGTTGAAACCTCTGCAGTTGGAGGAGCAGAAGAGCTACTGAATTATTTGGTCCATTGAGCTGATGTGCTGTGAAGACTCGCTTGTATTTGTAACATGCTGCAAGTTCATCAAAGGTACACAGCCCAGTGCAGGATTCGGGAGGGAACGTTGCACAACTTCGGTTCCACCTCTCCGCAAGGGATGCAGAGGAAAGGAGGAAACTGTGATACTCCTTGTACATCAACAGAAGAAGTCTGTTACTTTTTGGAGGGGCCTTGTGGCAAACTCTAGAGCTGAGATGCCTCCTGGTTTCTCCATCCGTAACATCACCCAGACATGGAGCCATTTGTCCTGGCGACTTGTTGGTGAGAATCCACCAAACTTCGCGGGTCCGGAGGAAGGCGCGTGCAGTAGGGCGCGTTCCGCAGTGAGTTAGTAGTGTAGGTGGTTACAGGCTGCAGTGGATGGTTTGGTTACTTTGTGTGTGTCAGTAGATCTATTTCTACAGAAACTACGCTGCAGTATTTTAGATCAGTTCTTTCTGTTTTGGGGGGTCTTTTCAGTTTATTTCTTTAACCGGGGCTGGAGTGCTACCTATGAGAAGTAGAGAAGTGTAACCAACAGTTTTATTATCCTCCCAGCGCTGGCCTCTTCTGTCTTTACAAATGCTCCGAAGCCACAACTCTGTGTAAGAAAAATGGATTTGTCACTGAATTTTCATGCTTCATCCTCGCAGAAATGTAAATGTTGTCCTGGGCTTTAGTACTGTGCTTTCAAGCCTGGATTTAATGCCCATCATTATACTTTTAGAGCAGGTTACACAGAAAAATAGAGACACGGAGCAGATCCAAAAGCCAGCGGTCTTGCTTTCACTCCCATTTTGTTCTGGTGAGCACGCTGAATATTTATTAAGAAAATCCCACAATCCTACTTTTAAAGAAGGGGAAAAAAATTGGCCTCTGTATTTTAGAAAGGAACAGCTGTAAACTGCAGCTGTGGAGCTTAAATGCATTGCTGGCAGCCCAGCGTTGGGGGCAGAGGGAGCTGCGCGCATGGAGGGGAGCACGCGAGCCGCGCAGCACCCCGCGCCTGCCCTGCGGTGACGGGGTTCGGCGCTCCTCGGTGGAAGGAGCATCAGCTTATCAGGGAAAGAAAAGCCTTGCTGGTGGTACCTGTTCCCGCTGAATAGCGGGGAATGGCTCGCTGGTGCCGGTGGGTTCAGCTTGGGTGTTGTGTGACTTGCAGGGAGTCTTTGCCCCGTGAGAAACGCGCTGGTGTTTGTTCTCACCCTGCTGTATTTGGGTGCTTTGGAGAAGGGCGTTGGTGATGGGAGTTGCTGTGCACCTTGCAGTTCCTTCTGTATTCTTCTGCTGCTGTGGTGGGAGTCTCCAGATGGCTCCTTCTGCAGTTTCCCAGGCTATTTTGGTTTCTGTGTTAGCACAATTCTTTTTTTTTTAAAAGGAGATTGCACTCATTTTGGGATGTATTTTGAGTTTCAAATGGTGGATGCAGCAGAAGAGTTAATTTGTTGTTTGGATTGAAACAGATTTGACCCTGAAATCAAAGCATTGCTGCTTTGGGCTGATGTTTCTGAAAGAGAGTTTCCTAGAAACTCCTTTTGAACACCTTTTTTGGGGGAATTGGCCTTATGTGAAAAGGATGGATGCCCTGAAAAAAAACCCGATTTGACATCTGAGTGGTGATTTCCCACTCAGCGAGATGCCAGCTTACGAGTCTCCACAAAACCGACTGCTCAATACCGACTGCTGCCTCGCAGCACTGAGCTTCGGGAGAGGGGGAGCAGAGGGGCCGAGGACCGTGCTGCTCTCGGCTGACTCCTCTTGGTAGTTCAGCCCTGGGCAGCAGAGCCAGCTCAAGGCCTCTGTGGTTGGGTCCTGTTTTCTTTTCATCTTAGCCAAAGTGAGCAAAAAATCAAGTGGAACAGCAAGTAAATGCAACGTATTCATTGCATTGCGGTCTGTTCAGTCTCTCCTAAATTGGAGATACAATGTCCTTTCTTTTTGCTTTGCCTTGCTCCCGGCAAATGCGGGGAATTTTAGAAATTGGTGTTTCTGGCACATTTGCAAGCTATCTTTCAAAATGAACACCTTTCTCAAGAGGTGAGGGCAACCTGAGGCCCTATGTGCATGAAGTGTCGTTAGCCAAATGGCATCAGAGACAAAGGTGATTAATATACGCACTTGGAACTTTGTAGTGAAACTTCGTGTCATGATCTTGAAGCAAAAGATGTACAGCCTTCAGAGAGGCAGCTGAAACCCAGCCACAAGCCTTTGTGCACTAAGCTGTGGGTTTCTGGGGTTATTTTCAAGACCCAAATCAGTATAAACTGAGGCGCTGGCTGCCTGAGCCGAAGGAGGAATGACACGGGCACTAAATTATCTCTGTCTCTGGCGAGCCTGGCTCGTCCTGGTCAGGTCATTGAGTTCGTTGGGAAGATAACATGAGAGAAATTCACACTGCATAGGAGCTGTCTGGCTGAAAAGGGTTCGAGAAGCCGTAATACCCACCTCATAGGAGCTATGGAATAGGTGCATGTCGTAGCTTTTGTATTGGTACTACTCAGAAAGGCGGGGGAAGATGGTGTGGCTGCCACTGCTGCCTTGCAGGGCACTGTTTGCCTGGGCCGGCTTACCCCAGGTCTCGCTCCCGGCCGGCGGTCCCCTGGGTCTTGCTCCCTGGCCGGTGGTCCCCCGGTCTCACAGTGAGAGGGCAGCACCATGTGGGAGCTGTATAGGTCTTCCCAGCCGTGCGTCGTACCGTGGGGCTGCTGCCTGTTGCCCCGTTTCAGCTGCCCACATAGGTTTACCCACGCGTTTCGGTCCTTTTTTCTCCTCCCACTGTTTCTGTCTGTCCCCACACGGAGTTGGCTGCTGTCTGGGAAGCAGCAGTCGAACACTGTGGGTCTCTTCTCGGGCTGTCGCTCTCCTCCGGCACCACGCGGTCCAGCCCAGGGCTGGTGAGGGCACCCCGCGCTGCTTTCCCCACCCCTCGCTGCTGCGGAGTTAGCAGGACCCGTGAATGAACAAGGGGTGCTTTGGGGCTGGTTTTGTCTCCTGGATACGTTGACAGCATTGTCCCCTTGTTCCAGGTAGAAGCGGTGGTGGGAAGGGTGGTGGCACCCCTGTGAATGCTTTAGGTCTAAGAACTATGTTTCCTTTGAAGATTGTTCAGCTTTAGACCTTTGGATGGAAGCGGTGGGAGGCAATGGTACAGAATGGCAAAGGCATTTTGCTCTGACATGCGTCTGTGTAGCCAAAAAGGAGGAAAGAATCTAGGAAAGCTGGGTGAAGGCCTTCAGGTTAAAAAAAATAACCCCAAACTGTTTAGTAATTTGACTTGGTGGGGCGAGCAACACTTAAAATAGAAAACACTTATCTTTGTTTCCTTCTAAAACGTGTCCTGTATCCTTGGGAGGCTTCGTATCAGCCTTTGGATCAGTGCCCTGTGTGTTCAAAACCCTTTTGCTTTCAGCAAAGGGCTATAATTTGCAGCTTGTACGAGGTGCTTTTCACTCCGTGATGCAGGATTGCGCTCCTTGCTCAGTCTCTGCTGTGCTCGGGGCCTCTCCCGGTGCACAGACCCAGTGAGCTCCTGCAGGAACCCCTTGGACGCGGCCACGCCGTCGGTTGGGGGATGGAGGGAGAGGGCCAGGGCCCGGCTCGGCGTCGCTGCCGAAGGTCCCCTCCAGCCCGGTGCTCCCTGCGCTGCTGTGAACCCCGCACGGCGCACGCGCTGCTTGGAGCCGTCGTGGGAGCGGTGCTGTGATGCGGCGTCCGATCAGGAGCGAGCCCTTCCCGTCAGCTCCCTCTCCGCCAGCATATTCTCTCTTGCTGCCTCTTTTTCTAGGAGAAAGCTTTTCCTACAAGTGGTGCTTGTGTAACTTGGCAAGGGTTGTGTGATGGGCTGGCCGCATTGTTCGTTGAATTGCTGTCTGGCTGGAGAGCCAAGGGCTGCGATCTTCTGTGCGTTACTATTCTTGGGATTCAGCCTCTCAGAAATGGTAGAAACATTTCCCAACAGTTCGGGGCCTGGCAAGAGACGGAGGGATCTCTTGGGCTTCAGTAAGCTTCATGTTTTCATAGGCTTTGACGTGCATTTTGAGCAAATCCTTTTATTTATTCCAATAGTTCTGTCAAACAGTCCTCCTCCTGTGTATTAACTACGGCTTCGCTGCCCTAAAATAACCCAGCAGGGTTAGGAGCATTTGCCACAGGAATCTTGTAAATGGCTTACACATAATTATGTTTTTATTCCAAGGCAATGGAGATATAACTCTTCAAAATGGATAAAATTCTTGAAATGAACATCTGGACATACAAATTAAATTGCTCTTAGTGTAAGGACAGTGCAGCGCTTTATTCTCCCTGGCAGGCTGCAGCACACTTGCAGACTCGACACTAATCCACAGGATCAGAGTCATCTTGTAAACTTAATGTCTCTAAATGTTTTCACATATTTTTATTGCAAATCTATCCTTTCAGGACATGAGAGATCACACTGAGCCCTGGTAAGGCGTACACAACCTCTCTGCATTGACTGGGAGTTTGATATGCTTAGGTGGAGATAGCATCAGGTCTCCAGAGCAAAGCATTCTTCTGACAACAAACCCTCACCTGCCCTGCACAAGCCGTGCCCCTCACCATCAATGAAATTATAGATTGGTTTATTGATTATTTTTCCTTTTTTTCCCCCACTTACTATCAAACTCTCATGGAAATTCAAGACATTTCATGTCTTTCTATTGAGAAGAGCAACAACTTGGTCAGACTATGTAACTCCCTTAATTCCCAAAAGTAATTTCCAAATTGCTCGTCGGTGCTTTGCCTGTCTGTTGCTTGCAGTTGGAGAGCCCGCGGAGGTGTGCGCAGCTTGTCGTGGGTTAAATCTTCCTTAGTTCACGGGAGTGCGTCCTTTCGAAAGGCTCTACTTGGACCTTCTCTAGGCCATTCCTTGTCTTGTGAAAGGAATTAAAATACCCAGTATCATCATTCAGCGCTTCTACTCACTTGTGTCAGAACTTTTTGAAGAGCATTTAAAGAAAGCGAAGTCAACATAGTAACTACGAATATTACAGGGAGGCAGAATGTCTTTTCATATTTATGTTGCATTTATTTAGGTGTGCCAGTATGTCCAAATGAAGATAGCAAAGTGTCTAAACAAACTTCCCGACGGAGAGTGACGCAGGCTGCGTGGTGCATGCGGGATACAGGGCGACCGGGAATGGCGCAGCTGGCATGGTGGGGCTAGCAGCAAATCCTAGATCTGCCCTGTAGCTCTGCTCCCAAGCAGGATGTACACGCACCGACCGTCTGCGTTCCCCTCCCGTGGGTGCCGGTGCCTGTCCGTGCTGTCAGAGCGCAGATCCCCCTGCGCCGAAGGGTGCGGTGACAGGGGTGCCGTCGGTCAAGCTGTGACAGTTGACGTGAATGTTGGTCCTTCTTGCGTGTCTTTGAACAGCATGGGATTTGGTGCAGTTCTTCTGGTTCTTCTAGACAGGCTGGGTGAGCTCAAACCTGCAGATCAAATAATTCTTAATATAGATGCAGAAAGCTGATGGCTTTGGGCACGTTTTATTTAAAGGGAAGAAGACCAGGGCACCAGTAAATACAAAACCTATCACTCCAGCAAGCCGGTAACGTCAGCACTTCAGTCGAGTTTCCAGGGAGAGATTTATGACTGGTGAGATGATGCTTGTATAAACCTTGTTTGGCTGTGATTTTCGAAGCCTGCAGCATGGAGGAATTGCTGGAGTGGATGACTGTGCGTGCTGAATGCCGAAGAACTTGTCGGAAGGCGAGGCTGGAGAGAGGGGAGGGGGGCCTGTATAGCAGGCTCTGCCAAGGGATTTGAGGTTGCATCGGCTCTAGAAAACCCACTGGGTGGTGAATGCCCCACAGCTAAACGTGATAAAGATCTGCATTAGACAAAGGGGACGGGTATGGTGTCTGTCAGAATCATGGTGATGCCTTGCCCATGTTAAACACTGTCATAAAAGCAAGGAATAAAACCCATAAATCCTGTTGATAGGTTCGATAGTTATGTTTTATATAAATGGACATGTAAAAATAAAAAAAGGATTTGTTCTTCCACGCTCTGCTTTTCACTGCGGCTGCTGTCCGGCCTCCATCAGGATAAATGATTGCGATGAAGACAGCCTTCCCTAAAAGGTGTGAGAGAGTGCTTAGGTGAGCACAGAGACTGCTCCATCCTGCAAGGAATAATCCCTCGACTGTTTTTGCTGTGCAGTGTGTTCTTAGATTAGCTTTTTGCAGAAGAGCACAAGAAGGCTGGTTGCCTCTTCAACCCCAAAGGGACTGGTCTTGAATTCCATACCCTCTGTTATATTTCAGTGACTTAGGTACAGTGAAGTGCATGTGCGCACTCTCAGAAGCAAAAAGGTGTCTTGCTTTAAAAACGCTGTCTGCTGGATCCGCTGATATTTTCAGCGCCTGGGCGGAAACATGGCCGTTTTAAATAAAAATTGGGCTTAATGTGCTTTTAAATTGGAGGCAAGTGCACTAGCTATGCAATTAACTGCAAATACGGAGTTCGAGAAAGGGCAATGCAAGTACTTCCAAAATAATCAGAAGTGTTTTTGAAACGGATGGCTAATGGAGAACAGGCACTGCGGTGTGAGCTGCCTGCGCTCCCGAACAAAGCATCCTTTGCCCAGGCTCTGCATAAGCTGCTTTTCGGCGTGTACATTGGAGCGGGAGTCTGGCCGGCTGTCTCGTCATGTGTCTTGTCCTGTAGAGCCACTTGATTGGATTTCAGCTGCTTCCCCTTGTGCGATCATCAGGGCAGTGCTTAAAAGCAGCTCTTGTATGAAAACAAACGCCGCAGATTATGCAGCCTTCGTCTCTTGGTGGAAGAGAGGAGGGGAGCGATGGGGAAAGGAGGAAGCCTCCATTCCTGACCTTTAACTCAGCAGTAAACATAAATCTCCTCTAATGCTCCGCATTGTCTGAAAGTAAGTCACGGAAAGGTTATGCTCTTACAAGGAGAATGTTTGTTACCACCGAAGTTGTGTCCAAAATTAAAAATAAAGACCCGAAAATGTCGCCATCAGTTTGCTTTTAGACAATGTAGCTACCCACTCAGAAAATTGCTTGCTGGAAGTGGCTCTTTTTCGCCACGTAGGTGATGTTAAGTCGTTCGTTCCCTTTCTCTTTTCAGGGTCACTTGTGTTTAAGCTCCGGGAAGCCTGTTCTATTTCGCTGCTCTTCGAGGCATGCTGTGCATGTCCTGCATCGCAATTCCTCGCAGAGCCCTCCTTCCCTTGAGATGGGTTGCGCTGAAGGTTGCTCTGTTTGGCTCCACGTTAGAGTGGAGAGGTTTTGAACAAGACCAGGCTCTCTACGGAGTTCAGGCTACCTTGTTCAGATTCAGAGATCTTACAAAGTTCAGGGAACTGTAACATCATTTTAGCTGAAATGGCATAATCTGTTCTGGTTTGGTTTGCTTTTCTTTCTCCCCCCCATTCTTTAGATTTCTCCTCAGTTGGGGTCAAAACCTTTCAGTGGGAGTTGAGGACCTGAACATTTGTGGAAGGACCAGCAGGCTCCTCTGAATCTGTTGGCCCTGCTGGCACCTAGGCCCTTTGTCTTGAGAGATTGGATGACTTCTGTAAGGCTGTGCCGGGAGCGAGTGGTAGAACCAGAAATGGCTATCGCTTGTGGTCTCATGACGCTTCCTACGCTGGTGTCTGCCTTTTGTTCCCATCTGAACTGCGGCCAGACATTAACTGTATGGCTGATGTGGAGCCAGGGTGGGCGTGTGTTTGGAGTCTCTCTCTGTCCTTCTGGTACAGTGAAATTCGTGTGATTTTCCAAAGGTGATGAGGTTGACTTTGCTGGTTTGAGTCCGTCTTGAAGAAGAAAGATTGTGTTGGTGTATCTGATGTGGCTCTGCTGGGATGGTTTCAGTCCTGACGTTGCTCTGATTTGTCCTTCAACTTGTAAAGCTTCACAGAACATCTCCATTCCCATGACACCTCCCCTGCCCAGTGTCCAAGGGAAGTTCACAAACGCTGAGATAGCACCTGGGGTGCAGATGTTAAGGAGTGCTGAGTACAGCAGCAGTAGTGGTACCTCATTGGTGTTGGTGGTGCTGTGTGGGACGTGCTTTCAGTATGGAACTAATCATCGTTACCAGTGTCAGTCAGGAGTAAGCTGCAATATAGTCTGGAGATCCATCAAGAGAGTGAAACACTCGGTCGGGCTGGCTATGATTGATGCCAAACAGCATGACAGTTCTGCTCCTTTGTAGCAGTGCTGGGGTTATTGGAGAGGAAAATCATGTCCTTTCATAGGGAAGCAGCCATGATGCTGGTTGGATGGAATCCAATTAAAGGAAACTGCCACATAAATTGATGATCATGAAGTGATAGAGTTGGAGGAGCCAGGGAAGAGTTCGAGCTAGAGCTGCAGGAAGGAAAAGAAGTAATTTTGGCATGCTCATACAGGCAAGTCGAGTAGAAATGCATTTGTGTTCAACAGGTACCTGAATGGTAATGGGTGGGGGTGGTGGCTGGGCAGAAAAGGCTTTAGTCTGATGGCGTGAGGTCCACAAAGGATGAAGCAAGGAGGTTCAGGAATCAATCTCCATCGGGAGGGTGCATCAGTACCAGTCATTCAGCATGGGCCCTCCTCGAACAGAATTCCTGGGGGGAGAAAGCAGCGTAAATTAGAAAGAGAAGTGATGATTGCAGCAAAACAAATAGGTGATGGATTGAGAAGCTGCTGTAGAGGAAGGAGGAGCTAGCTAGATGAGATATGACTATGAAATGTAAATGAAGCTTGGAGGTGATTAAGTGGACTTTTCTACAGTCGTTTCCTATGCTAGATGTGGAAGGCTGTGCTGATCAGGGAGGAGGAGGAGAAGCAGCCCAACACAAGTTAGCAATGTTTCCCGGTCGATCGTGTGGGCAGAAAATGGGGGCAGCCCGTTAGGTGGGAGGCTTAATTGAATCGGCTTCTTCAAGCACAGACCTTGGCCATGGGACCGTTATGTCATGCGACGGGAATCTGCGTTCCCACCAGCCCCCTGCAATGAAATTAGTAATTCCTTGTGGCATGGCATGGCAAAATGATTTTGTAAGGCGTAGCGTGGAGGTGGGGAAAGAGGAAATGAGTGAGGTGTTTTTAATTCTGGGTAATTTGTTTGGTGTGTGGCTGTGAATTAGACACATAAGGAGTCAAAGTTAATGGATGAAGAATGTATTAAAGAAGACAGGGAAATGTTACCAAGACAAGAACAAAATTGTTCTCACCAGGCAACATACTTATGCAGAAGAGAGGACTGTCATCCGTTTTTATTGCAAAATAGAGGTTAGCCTTTTTTTCTTTATTTTCCTTCCTTAAGCAGTACCGGAGTTTTGCCACGTAAGTGTTAAGATTGTGAGGTGTTTTCACAATAAACACATTTTTATTGAAAATTGAGTTTTTGCAAAGAAGAAGAATTGAGATGGTAATGTAATGAAGACTTCTTGCATGAGAACCCGTGTCGCTTTTGCATTTCTTGCAAGGTTGGGATCAAAATTGCAGATCTGCTTGCAGACTGGGGGCTTGCTTGGGCGACATGAATCTTACCTTTATAGCCTGCCACAAATTGTCCCTTGGCAAATAAGCGCTTGGAAATTTGCTTAGAGTATCACACGGAAGATTATATTTTTAAGCTTGGGGCAGGGAGTCAGATTGTAGACATCTTTAGCGTGCTGCTGAAGCCGTGTTGCTCCTTGCACGCTGGAAGTATCCGGAATTCCCAAGAACATTCCCTCTGAATGACGAGGGTTAGGTCTTGGCTCTTGCAGGCTGTTGGTAGTTCTACTTCTCTGGGGCATGATCCAGATCCCAAAGAGAGCTCCTGGTAATCCTTTCTGTGTGTGAAGGAAACGCCAAAGATACATTAGAGCTGTGGCCCTGCTTCAAACCCTGCTGTATCCAGAAGTGATTTCTGTGGGGTGTCCAGCGTGCACAGAGAACTCCAGAAAAATCCTGTTGTGTGGCAGAGTGAGCTGGAGACCTGGAGCAGTGTTAGTCTCCCTTTTGGTTTTCATTATTTCAAGGAAATGCTTGTTCCAGAGAGCGAAGGCTTTAATCATTTGGCTTGTGAGGGAGTTGTCTCTTTAATCTCTTGCACTTTGGTTTTGACTTCCTTCAGAAAGTCTTTGCAGTACTGGTGTCATCCGTCGGTGCCTGTACGCTCAGATCAGCCCTTTCGTAGGGAAATGAAAGCAGCGTTCCCTCATTTCATAAAAAAAAAAAAAGAAAAGAAATAAGGCAGAAAAAAATACCGCACCACCAGGTTTTGAAGGTACTAAGCCTGGCTTGCATTCCTGAGATGAAAAGGGAACTGAAAATTGTGTTTTCTAAAGGATTTTTCTGTCCCTGCTGGATACGGATCTATCAGCCAAATATTGGGCTGGAGGCACAGGGTTGCCTGCCGCCAGGCTCGCGCTGAGGCTGGATCCTGCCGCTTGTCAATTCGATGCCGGTGCGTTCATTTCCACGGGGCGCTTAGACCCCCAAGTACCAAACGTTTGGCGCAAGCGAGGGCTCCGGTCGCCTGTCGGAGTGGTCCAGGTTTTTGGGAAACCTCAAGTGTCTGATCGAGCGCCAAAGCGGGTGCCCGGAAAGCCGGGCTGTGCGTGGCCCTCGCGAGCGGCCTCAGGTCACGGGGGTCTGGCGGCTCAGCCGCTCGCCTCGAAAAGGGGCTGGGGCTGGGGCTGGGGCTGGGGCTGGGGCTGGAGCAGCGGTAGCTCTGCCTGCTGTGCCGGTGCGGTGCTGCACAAGGCAGTAATTTGTGTCCGCGCTGGAAGTGTGAAATACAAATTAAAATCCAAGTTAGTTTTAAAACTGAAAAACAGCTTCTGTTTTCAGCAAGATGTTTTGTGCATCAGTAAATTCCTTTTCGTCCAAATGTCTCTGTTCTCCCCTTTGAAAATACCCGTGAAACATGCCTCGTGATTAACGAGATGGTAGCAGGTTTTAGGGGGAGGGAAAAAGTGTGTTAATTCTTTTTAAGGCAATTTAAAAAAATATTTCAAATGTCTTCCCAATTTGGTGGTTGGGAGTTTACCTTCTGAAATTGCATAAAAGGCAAATGCTGTTCTGTGATGATACTAAATTGTGTAATGTGTAAGGTCACAAGGCTGAAGGAAACACGCTTTCCTAGGGGAGACAGAAGTGTTTATCTAGTCAACCGAGTCATTTTCCGAGAGAAACAGGTTTTTTAACAACTGTAGAAAATTAATTTTCAGTAGAGGATTGCGTACCTTTAATCTCAGCTTCCCTGTTCAGCGTTAGGAAAATCTTCACGGGATAACGACTGGTATCTGTCTGCTTCAAGACGTTCAAATTTCGGCTGAACACCAGGTTTCTGAGTGTTTTTCTGAGCGCTGCCAGCATGGAAAATCCATCAGTGATTTAGATTTAGCGGGGAGCAGTCGGAGGAGTAGCTTGCTTGAAAGTAGCATGCTTTCACGTGTTGACATTCTTGTTCGGTTGGCAGTGTGTGTGTTACCTGTGATCAAGGAGCCTGGAAGGGCGTTAGAAAGGCGCGGTGTGAACTCAGCTTCATTTCGTTCCAGGTTTCTGGGAAGCTGGTGTAGATAAGCTGATTCGTTTGTGTTTTAAAGTAGAAGACAGTCCTACCACTTTGGGTTTTTTAGACAAATACGTTTGTTGTTACAGTTTTTTTGTTTGAAAACAACAACAAAGAAATCTGAATAATGTTGTGGGTTTTTTTCTGAAACGGCTTAAAGCTGGTTGAGAAGAGCTGACGCTCCCAAGACCGGGGTGGGTGGCGAGGCTGTGCCGTGCTTGCAGGTCCCTGCTACTGTTAGTGATGGTTCTTCTACTTCGCAAACTTGCCGATCTGCAGCAGTATCCAGCTCTGAGTTCCATAATGATGGTTCACCAGAGGACATCGAAACAGTGGAAGATATTTGTATGACACCCCCGAAGCCAGCAGAGGTTAGCTGGAGCCTGCCGTTAGCCCAGGGTGGCAAATGAAGCGTAGCATAGGCTCGATGGAGGTGGAGTTGAAAAGCCACTAGATAATGCATTTGTTTGAGGAATCTTCTAGTTTGGGTCGGTTGTGAACTGAGTTGGAAAAATGCACACTGGGAAGGAGTCCTTGGATCCTGCGCCGGGACCGACCCGCGCAGGGGATGCTTTTGCCTCGGGCTGCAGAATTAAACCCCTTTCCTTTGCTGAGCTGCGTGACACAGTGCCCATTCAGCTTGCTGATTAAATGCAACCATCCCCAATGAAAATGGGATTTGATGTTCTCTTAAGCAAAATTCATGTATAAAGAAAGGAATTATTAAGCCAGAAATTAAATTCCACTTAGCTGGCATTTTCCAGGCATGCCTCAAGCTGTTCTGTTGGTTAAGGTACGCTGCCGCGCGCGCTGCCGGCTTTTGCGTGAGCCTCTTGCGAAGTCGTGTCCCGGTCTGGCTTTTGATTTCTCACGAGCTGAACTGCCGTCCTTTGACAAATCCATGCAGCCAAAACAAATGGAGGATGATTCATTCACCAAACATTCCCAAGTGAGGCACTGGACTGCAGCTCTGCTCTGGTTTTACACTGGTTTAACTGACCTGAGGTGGAAGAAGTTGCTCCTCAGGACGTGGTGGGTAGCAGTCGGGTCTCACTTTGGGGTGAAATTTGCTCCCATCTTGCTCTGCTTTGGGTTTCAGGTGGGAAATGTCACTGCAAAGTGAAGAAATTGCCTGGGAGAGGCTCTTGGCATTAAGGTTTTCTGCCAAGTTGACCTTGGTACGTCCCAAAACAGCGGAGCACATATACTGAGCAGAGCCCAGAGCTCGCAGACCTGCCTGGCTCGGGCGAGGGGCCGGGTACCCTCCCGGCGGCTGTCGGGTTTCAGCCATCATTGTGGAAAATGATGGATCTGTGGGAAATGGCAGAGGTTGCTGCCAAGCTTGTCCTGTTCCGATGCACTAGTGAAGGACAGTGCTGAACTTTGCAGTGCAGGGTGTGCTCCCCTCCGCTCGGCTTGACTTTGCGTTCTGCGGCACACGGGCTGCACGCTCACCATGGGAAGTGTGGACGTTTGCCATCGCTGTCCAGAGGGGAGAGAAACTTGGAAACAGGAGGTTGAATGCTCTGTACGTTAGTGGAATTTTATTTAAAGCCAGCGAGAAGGAACTTAATTCTGCATAGACTTTGGGTCTGCTTATGGAAGAGGGATGTGGAGCAGTGAGAGAGGTTGGTTGTGCAGATAGACCCGTAGCCACGAACCAGCTCATTTGTACAGAGGGATCTTGGGGCAGATTCTTTTATCTGCCGGTGCTTCCGAGGCTCTGATGCATTTCTATGGTGTCATTCATGTTGGTGGGCTACAGGATAATACTGATGTTTATTTACTGCCTTCTCCCAGAGAAGGTGAGTTTTTAAAAATGAAGTTAATCTTATTCAGGCTCCCCTTACCCAGTGTTTCGGTAGTGCTGAGGATTTCCACGGCAATAGCTGTGAGGCGTGCAGGTGGGAATGCCGACCTTGTTAATATTTGGAGTCGTAAAATTCTGGCTGTTGGACAAGCTCGTAATTACTCCGAATCTCTCTTAGTCTTGCTACAAGTCGCATAGGTCATACTAAAGACAGTTGCTTTTGCGTTAATCTCTGTCTAAGCTGTCTTTTTTTTTTAACTGTAGAAAAAGACTGGAAAATGAATTTTCCATTTGTAGCTTTAAAGGAAGGGCATTACTGTACCTGGGGTTTGTTTCGCCATTGCCCCCTCGCTTGATGCTGCAGGCGGGTGTCAGTGGATTCTCTCTGCAGCGCAACAGGGCAGGGCTGTGCTGCTGTTAGGGTGGAAAATACTTTAAAACTCACATGTGGACGTTGCCCTGCATTGGTGTCGTAAGAGATAACATCGAGTGGGAATAAACAAAACCAATAGGAATTAAATTTTCATTCTTCTTTAAGTTGCATTCTTCCCGAAATAAGCGGTAGCAAGGTGTTTGTTGCAGGTGTTGGAATAGCAGTTACTGCGTTCGTTCATCAGCAAGTTCATCTCTCGGCTGCTGCTGGCAGGAGTCGGTATCTCAAAAATACATGCTCAGGGTCTGCGAAACGCTGCGCTGCTGAAAACGGCAAAATGATATTCTCGCTTTCTCCTTGCTGATGAGCTGATCGATAAAGCAGGCATTTCCATAACGCGGTGTTTACTTCCTCTACAGCTGAAATATAATATTTACAGTTGTAAATATTCTTCACAGCTGGTAGCTGGTTTCTGCATCCTGCTTTTATGATAAGTTGACAGTACAGTGCTATCGTCAGGCTCGATCCTACATGGTTTTTGGCTGCCTCAGAAAAAAAAAGAAGGCAACTGCTTTGAAGTCTTGTGTAGTGTTTATGCATGAGACGTGTGTTTCTTTTGGGTTGGATTCCGAACGTAGCCTGCCCGCTGCACGCACCGGGGGCGAGTGCTCTGGGTTTACAGGGCACTGTCCGCGGGCTGGCGAGAGCAGCCGCAATCAGACGTCCCGCCGCTCCAGTTCATCAGCCTGGACAGGTATTTCTTTAACCTCATGCACTCGAGCCGTTTAGCAGGAGCTCGAACCAAGTGAAAAATGGGAAATAACCCGGAGCTTGCGTGGGAATGAAATTGCTGGAATTTGCAGGAGGATGGCAAGAGGCGCGTGTCGGCTGCCCTGAGCTCCAGGGAGGGCTGGGGGCCTTTAACTTCTTCTGCAGTTCCCAGTCAGGGTGGCCAAATATTTTTCTCGTTTCTACGTATTTTTAGTTAGTCGTAGTTAAATCCTTTATAGTGCAAGAATTATCTGAGACACATTCATACATACATATATACATAAAATTGAGATGTTCCCAGCCCTGTCAACTCACTGGCCTTATTAGCATTTTTATATCGTCTTTCCAATTAGTAAATTCCCCCTCCCCCCATTTTTTTTTTTGTTGATGTACAGCTTGCAAGTAAAAGAGAGCGCTGCCTTGGATTAGACTTACATCGCGTCATACTCTTTGATGAAAGCACTGATTAGCGGGAGTCGCTTGGTGTCGTTCCCCCCGCGCCTTCCCCCCCGAGCTGTCAGCTTTCATCAGGAGCGGGAAATGGAGGTTTGTAAAGTAGAACTGGTATTAGTGGGATTCAAGATACAAGAAGGTTTGGATTTTTACTTTCAGAGATGCGTTAGAGGAGGAGGGAAGTGTGTGGGCAAGTGTGCTTTTTGTTTTTTAGCATATTTATCCCCTGCATTTTCAGTTACGGCGTTGTGCGATGACTTACCGCAAGTTCTCCTGCCTCTGTGAAAAACAAGTACTTTGTGATAATGGGTTTGTGGTGGTGTTGTTGACTGCTACATCGGGTCCTCTGTTAGCAAACCAGTTAAACGGTGAGTCACGCCGGGGAGTAGGAGTGATTGCAGCATGCGAAAAACAGCGTAGGAAATTTTGGATTAATGTAAGCAGAGAAGCTATCAATAGAATTGCTGACCGCCGGTTGTTCTCTGGAGTAGAACGCTCTGGCTTCGAGGAGGGCAAAATAGATTTATAATAGTATTAGCAGTGAAATCTTAGTTTTTTCTATAGACTTTTCCCTTTGGCCTTTACAGAGGAGACGACTTCACCATTGCTTTTTGTAGATGAGGGGACAAACAGACGCGAGAGGCAGCTCCACGTGCCGGTGGCAGAGCTGGAGACTGTCGCTGCCGAGTCCCTGCCCACCCGTGTGCATCGCCCGGACGGGGGTCTGCGTCCCCTCGGCAGGGCGAGAGACTTCCCAGTCTGTGATGCTGGGTGCTGGGAGCGGGGCTGCGCTGCTGGAGCTGCCCGCAGCAGGCGAGGGCACGCTGCCCTGCCGCGGCACGCCGGCGTGCGAGCCCCTTCCCCGGACAAGGGAGGGTGGGCATCACCCTGCCCGAGCCCCCGTGGGCGTCTTCTGGTGCATTCTGCCATCAGACAACAAGAATGTCAGTTAAAACCAGAAATAGTCGTTCTGAACTTATTTATTAGGACCATTTGCGAAAGTTCAAGGCTTTGACTAAATTGGTTTTACTGGGTCTGTTAGCTAATAGAGAAAAGTGAGGGTATGTAATGAACATGGTCTTTTTAATGGTAATATAAATGTTTGCTAATTACCATATGGGATGAAGGTCATGTTAATTACAAAACAGTTCTCGCAATGCTACCAAGCAACCAGCCTTTTAATTTTTTTTATGGGATTAATTAGAGATAATATGCATTCAGGACTGACAGCTTTTCTTCATCGTGTTTTCAAGGAAGCTGTGCGTGGCTCTACTGGAAAATAACTGACTGCTGTGTGCCCCGCGCGTCTCTGCGGGGTGGTGGGATCGGCGTCTTGGCTGCACTTTGGCCAGAAGTGACAGTCAAAATAACCAGCTCAAGGAACACCAGCCGCAGAGCAGAGCTGGCCTTCTTAAGCATGAATTTAAAATATAGATGAGAGCTTCTGCCAAGAGGCTTCTTAAGAGCATCGGGTCTGTTCTCGTTGCAGACGGTGGGTTAACTCGTGTTGCTGGCGGTGTAAACACCGTCTGCCCAGAGCGGGCAGGGAGCAATCTCTGTGCTGGGGACTCAAATTCCGTTAAAAATGGGCAAGCTGTGCGCTCCCAAAGCCGTCCTGCTCCTGTGCATGCTCCATAGGTACTCCGTACGTGGAAATGTGCATGCGAATGCCCAGCGTGTAGTGTGGTCAGCCCGCAGGAGCGGGGTTACGGGCCGTGCGATGGTGTGGCTCGGGGCCTGGCTGATGGCCGTGGCTGTTTCTGCCGGTGCAGGGAGGTACGGGATGGCCAATTCCAGCGCGGAGCTGGCTGGCACCAGTTTGTACCTGCTGATGGTTTACCCGGTGGTGTTTGAAGTTGCTCCGGGGCATCCCTGGCACCGTGCTGGTGAAGTGGTACGCGACATGTCACCCTGCTTTCGAAGGCAGGCAAGCGCTTGTGGTGGTGCAGGAATCTCCTACAAAGCTCGGGAGAGTGGGAAGTGGTTTCTGCTTGCCGTGAGTGCGTGCCGCGTGTGGTAATCGCTGTCCTTCATCCTGCACGAGGCGGACCCTCGGGGCGCAGAGCCGGGACTCGGGGGGTCTACAGGACGAGCAGCTATGAATTCAACCATGGAACCAAACCTGCAAACTGCGGCTTCCAATAAAACCTCATGCGCTGTGACCCTCCGAGCTGCAGCTGGTCGTGCTCGACTGAGCCGGCCTCGGCGTGCGGGCAGACTCCAGCCCGCCGCTGACCTCAGGCAAGTAGAAAGTGGGAGCAGTGATACAAGGACTGAAGACTGGTGATGAGTTTTGGTGTTTGGCATCTTCTTGCACGCGTGTGCCTGTTACATTTGCTTGCACCGGTGTGTGTCAGTGCCACGATCTGGGTGAATTGAACCGATCTTCTGAAAATTACAGCTTCTGGCCAAGGCGTTCTTTGATTGCCTGCAAAATGATCACTAATGATTCTGATTTATATTAATCAGCGTGGGAATAAAAGGACAGGAAATTTGAAAGTAATAGCTTCTGCTCTGCGTACCCTTCTTCGGTGGCTGCGCGCACAAGCGTGGCGTTTGCCCCGCTACATGGCTGTGTCGGTTGGGTGCGTCGTGTCATGGCTGAGCAGCTTCTTTGCCCTCCTCCTGCCCACGCTCTGGAAGATCACGCCGAAGGTAAAAGTCAAGAGGAAAAATAAACCCTTGCCTGTGTTCTACCCTATGCCAGGATTTCGGTTTCAGTCCAAAACTCTTTGCTGTTCAGTTTGAGATGTTTAACATGTCACTCAAGTTGAACGTTGTGATGACAGCGATCAGATTCACTTGAGTACTTTTGTGCTGGCACGATGCTCTCATTCGGATACGTGTCAGCAGAGGGGATTTAAAAATACATATATGCTGCTCTAAACCAAGCTCAGAAGGATTGCGTGCACAGAAAGATGGTCACTATTTTAAAACAGTTACCATTCAAACAGGGTGGAAAGCAAGGAGGAATACTGATGTCTCTGTTTCACTGATGTGTGTCTGAAGCACTGAAGGGTTTTAGAGTCGGATGCTCCAAGGTATTTAGGAATGTAAGCCTAGCTTAGGTGTCCAAGTCCTTACCTGCAGAAGTCGTTTTGGAGACTCTGGAGAGCATGGTGAAGGTCACAGGGTAAGGAGTAGTAACAAGTCAGTGCTAGAAGCTGAACCCAGAGCGCCTTAATCCTAAGTGCCTTAATTCTATGATAATTTTCATAGCTGTACTTTAGCTTCACTAATGTGTGGGTGCAGCCTTTATTTTTGGAGCCCCTGGTCATTTTTCCCAAGGTGTATATAATGAATTTAAGCTTGCTGGCCATACACTTGATTTCCTTTGTTACCCTTCAGAGATCTAGAAATTGTCCATAGATTTCAAGGGTCCAGCCCCTTGAAAATCAGCATTAGCACAAACGCTGCCCTGTTTAGTTTCTCAGTGGGCCAGAGGGATGTGTGAGGCTTAATGTGTAAGTGTGGTGGAGGGATTTCATTCAAGTAAAAAGAAGAGAGAAACCATGTAAAGATTTTTGTGAATATTTTTAAAGAAGACTTTAACTTTGATGTGGGATCTGTCTAAAGGGGTTGTCTTTAAGACACTCTTTGGATCTCATCTTAGAGGTGTTGTTTTCTTGATGAGAAAATTACTCTCGTATTGATTCTTTTGTTAATATTTTGTGTAGTTGTTGATAAGCCTGAAGATGACCTTCAAAGGGATCTGCACTGGGTGCTGTAGCCCGAGCAGCTGGGTCATCAAACAGCTCTGCCGGTAACGAGTCCTGGTAACATACTCTTCTTTGGTGTGACATCTTAAGGACTTGGGGGAAAAATATACACGCAGACATTGTACCAGCTCTGTGTTGGAGTGGGACCGAGTGTCTCAGGCCGATGCTCAAGGCGGGAGGAGACCAAGGGCTGTTTCTGATGCGTTCCGGATTTGTCTAAACAGAGCTGTTGCCGTACAAGCTAGGGAGTGATATTAGGTCACGATTTCTCCTCCGGTAGCTCTCAGGTTGGACTCTTACCTCTTACTCATTGCCTTTTTGCATCTTAGATTCACCTGCTTTCTGATCAGGCTGCTCTGTTCGAGGACGCGTTCTGCACAAAGGGCCGCATGCAGTGGTGGTTGGTCCTTGTCTCCAGGTGGACAATCTCTTGGCTCGTCAGACTCCCCAGAGGCTACTTTTGAGCCTGATGCTCAGTAGCTGTCATCTGCAAAGTGATGGATCCTTGTGTGGCCTTCATGGCATCCCTCCACCAAGTGCCCGTGCTGTTAGCTCGCCTGGCTCAGCGCTGTGATTTAGACTCTGGGAGCCTTCGTGTCCACCAGAGATGTTGTGGCTACGTGGAAGCTCAGGGCTGTTGTCTCAAAACGATGACGGTGACGATGGGACCTGCTGCTGTCTGCTCGCTCTGGACTGGTGCAGGGGGTAAGGTCCTTTGTGCTGAGCTTCCTGGTGCATCTCAGGAGCTCTCTGGAGAGCAGATAGGCCAAGTGCTGAGGAATTCAACTGTGAGGGTGAGACAATTCATCCCAATTTCAGGAATTTTGTTTTTCATCTTTCTGCTAGCTTGAATAGACACCTTTGATGTCACTCCAGCGATCTGTAGGCTATGTGCTTTGCTGGCCTGGGGACTAGAAAACAGTTTAGCTTGAAAAATTTAAGTCCTCTGAGGTATAACTGGGTAAGGAATGAGAGGGTTGTTAAACCCTTGTTTTCTTTGTGGCAAAGACGAATTAGTGAAAGTCTGGAGCGTGCAATTGAGCTAACAAAGTTTTAAAAAGCCAGCAAGAAAGTAGAAGGCTGGTAGCAGAAGGACACGCGTGTGACAGCTGAGCAGCGAGCAGCGAGCAGAGGATGCAGTGACGGGGGCGCGGAGTGAAGCCGGCAGAGGTGCCGGCGAGGGGACTCTGGCAGCGGGGAACAGGCTGGTGAGAACAAAGCGCTGTCTGTCTCGGAAGCGGTTGCTCGTCCCGTTTGATCACGGCGAGGAGGGACGCGCAGCGAGCGGCGTGCAGACGGGAAGGGGCGAGCGAGGGGGTGAGGGGCTGCAGCCTGGGCAGGGGGGGAAATCGCTGGGTGCCCCAGGGCCACATCCAGCAGCAGTGTTCTGGAGGAAGGGGCCATATCTCCTTGAGATCGGGGCAGAAACCCGTTGGGTTTCTGACTGCTTTAAGGCAGGAGTTGGGTCCTGTTGGCGCGGCGGTTGGTCAGGGTTCAGCCACGCCTGTGAGATCCCAAGTGATAATTTAAAGGGCTGAATACGATGTGTGTAATCTGCTTGGCCCCTGCCCTTGCCTTGGTTGCCTTCCAGCCCTGTGGGTGGCCGGGAGGAGATGGCAGCTCTCCAGTGACGCTGCGCAGCGGGTTTTGACCTCGGGAAGGACAGAGCAGGAATTGTAACGGGCCCTGTGAACTGCCTTGCGGGGTCCGAGGGGGGAGGCTTTTGTGCGATGTCCAGTTCAGGGACTTCTTCAGCGATGACAGGGCCTTGTCCTGCTTTTTCATGTCCTCGTGCCGTTGCTCCAGCACTTCTCGCTAACGGCCCCAAATTACTCATCGTGAGCACGCGGCTCCGACAGGGACACGTGCTGCTCGGCAGAGCCCCGCTTGCAAGCGAGGTGTTTAATAAGGAGATGGCAGCAATGCACACTGAGAAGACAGCCCTGCCTGTCCATCTTCCCGTGTGAGGGGCAGAGGCTGGAAATTGGAAGAAACTTTTACCAGTGGTTTCATGTTCGCTTGCTGTAGAGCTTTATTAGCATTGATTTGTAATTTTTTTAATATTATTATTTTTTAGACTGCTTGCGTAGGCCGGCCCTGGCCGCACAGTGTTGGATTAGGTGGCACGGTGCTCGGTTTGTGTAGCCGCCCTGCTGTCCGTGTGTGCAGTTCGTGTCCTTGCTCCGCAACAACGGCATCAAGGCCTTTAATCAGCTTGGTCGCGCTGAAGTGTACAAATTCTCCTCTCATTACATCTTCCTGCTCTCGAGTTTACAGCCACGAACTTCTTGGATAGACTAATATTCCTTGGCCACCCTAGCGTGCAAATTTTAAATTTAATATCTTGCTGCAGGTCTGTTCATTTTTATGCAAATTCCAGTGTAAGAGTATATTTTGTAGTTGTAAATTAGAAATTAAAGTAAGTTACGCAGGGGAGGGATATGCAGAGAATGGCACTCTTGCATTTATATTTTTTTAAATGAGGTAATCCTCATCATTTTAGTAATATGGAGATGCGCGTCCTCTAAGAAGGAGGAAACTTGAATAGCAAACAGGATTTAAAATGTCATTTAGCTCTGTAGCTGTTAACGAAGTGATTGCTACACTGCTGTCTTCCTCAGTCTCCTGACGTCTCTGAATGCGTTTGGAGACAAATAATTGGTTAATTTTTCTGGTGTGGGGGGGGAAAAAAGAACAAAATGCAGATTTTGCTCACTTTTGTTTTCCTGTAGCCGCTTTGGCTGCGTGGCCGGCAGCAGTCGGCAGACGTGCGAGGAGAGCTGCTCGCTGGAGGAGGGAGCGGGGCGAGGGGCGATGCAGCGGGGCTCAGCTGTAGCCCAGGGCTGGAAGCGGAGGTTCCCAGGGGGACAGCACCTCCTGACACAGCTCTCTCCCCCTAATTTCTATTGAGCGAATCTGTAACCTCTGGGACCTACCGCGATAGCTGGATCCGGCTGGTGTTCCGACTGTCCGGACCTTCACGGGCGTCTTCGCGTGCCCTGTGCCAGCTGTGCATGGCTGCCTCCAGCTGTGCGCAGCAGCCTCGCTGTCTGGCGAGCAGCGGCTCCAGTGCCACGTCGAGAAATGCACCAAAATCCGGAACAGCACAGGGGAGGAGAATGCGGAGGTGGAGTGAAAGCACTTAGCATCTAGGGTGCCCTTCACATTGGTTCTAGAAGCAGCCAGAGCGTTACTGGAAAAATTCGCCGTGTCCCTATATTCACACGGCACAGGCTGGATTGAAGGATTTGTCTCCGAGACTGACCCTTAGCAGCACAAAAATGTCCGTGAAATAGATAAGAGAAGGACTCTATAAAATAATCCTTTTGTAAATAACGTAAGACTTTCTGAACACTATCAATATTTAGATTTGCTTTTTAGAAATCAATACCACTTCTAAAGCACCTGAGGGAGTGATGGGCTTTGGTGCTACAATATCTACACCCAGTGTATTTTAAAAAACAAAAATCAAAAGTGCTTCACAATAATATTAGTTGCATATGGGTAAAATTTTGTAAAGCAATTAGGATTCTGTCTCACTCATGGACTTTCAGCAGTGCTGAAGCTGTCGTGCTTCAAAGCAGCTTTTGCAAATGGAGTTTCAAGGGTTGAGCCCTGTGTGTGCTTTTGAAATTATCCCTCGACTCTGAAATACTTGTATTTTTCTAGAGTGCCTGTTGACAGCATATCTGTTTCTTTCCCTGAATGTCTCAGCAGGAAATAATGTGATGGAGCCCTTGGAGCCTGGGCGTGGGACCGTGCCCGGTCCCAGACGGGTCAGGCACGGCCTGGGCTTGCTCCCCGGCCGCGGCCGGGCGAGGTGGCCGCACGCTTGCAGAAATGCCTTCGTATCCATCCCTAGGTGGAAAGCGCTGAAAAAAACACTGGTATTATGAGCTGTTCGGTTCATTGCCTTGCAGATCTGCGATGGCTGACATCTGTTTGCTTTTCTTTGTGGTTTTGGAAAAGAAGAGAGGATCTGGATCCAAAATAGCTATAAGATGGCTTGACATGGAGTAGCATGAATAGGCTTGTTTCGTCTCCTCCTGCCATGAATCACTTTCCATGTTAACTTCAGACTTGGAGTCGATGTGTATTTGGCCTCGCGGAGCTGCACACCGCTTTGCGTCGTCCTGTTGTTTCGAGAATAAGTACTCCACCTTTATTTGCTTCCTATCAGAAACCAGGATCCCACGGGGAGGCTTGGAGAGATGGGTCAGTGAAGAGCTTGAGCTGCCAGGGCAAAGTCGAGCCGGTTCAAAGGCTCTGCCCAAGCTGGGGAGATGCAGGAGCTCTCCCAGCCCTCCAGTCAGAAGTTTAGAAGGACTAATTATCCCTATTGTGCAGTTTCTTCATCCACCACCTCAAGTTTTGCTTTCTGTCATGCCTCTGCAGTCAGCCCATGGAGTTGCCTGCTCTCCACATGGCCGGCGAGGTTTTTGATGCTGCGGGGGGGGACAGTCCAGCCTCCCACCCTTAAATACGCATTCAAAGCCTGTCAAGGTCTCCCGTCCACTGCGGTTGCTTGCAGAACCAACAATTAGAGCTCCCCCCTCCTTTTTTGGATAAAGTACCGGTCAACTTGCAGTAAAGGTCCTTCCCTACTCTTTGCCAGATGTCATGGATTACTGCCTCTGGATGGCTTTCCCATGAAAAGCATAAATAAATATATGTCTTCAAGCTCCTGGCATGAAGTCAAGACACCCCCCCGTCCTGTTTACTTGAGCTTTTTTTTTCCCTTTTTCTCAGACAGATTAATGTCTTGTCCTTAATGGCCTGTCAAACATCAAACCCACCCATCCTTCTCTGTGTGTGTGTGTCTACGGAGGAGGATGTGGCCGCTGAGGACGGCCGTGGGGTGGGAAGCTGAGCACCTGCCCGTGGGAAGCCGCATCTCTGGGCTTGTCTGCTAACCCTTGCTGCTGCCCTGTGCGTTGGTCTCGGGACCAGATGGAAGCGGGAGAGAGCCGTCTGCACGTAAAGGCTGTGTTGGATTGCAGTGCCTGACGGGCGGTGCGCGGGATTAGTTTCTGTACGAGGTGGCAGAGTGCCGCGTGCCTGGAGATCGGGGCCTGAAGGTGTAACGTAGCAAAGGGAGAAATGAAAAATGTGTGGATCTTTTCAGTGCACACGAGAAAGCTGCTCCTTACTCTGCATTTCTGCGTGGTTGTGACCACGCTGAGCTTACACTGGGCTGCAGGGGGTTTCTCACAGTTGGCTGGGGGATAACTGGATGTAGCACCCAGTATCGGCTCGTTGACTTTTACAGTATTTCTAGCCCTGTAGTGTGAAATGCAGGAGCTGGACCCCCATGTAAAGCTGTGATACCTCTTTAAAAATCATCAAAATGGGAAGGAAGGAAGGAGAGGGCTTTAAGTCTGTCACTGGGTCATATTTTCATCCTTCTCTGATATTTAGAAATTCTTTTTATTGGAAGCTGAGAATCCCAAACCACGTGATTCCTGGAAGGGCAGCTTAAAATAGAGTAGGCAGAGTAAAGAAAAAAGTTGTTGTGGAAACTTTTGCAGTGAAATCAGAGGCATTACCAGCACTGCACTAAATGAATATGCTGATTAAAGCTGGGAGGAGCCGTTGCCATTTCCTTACATTTCCCTGGGAACGTGGCGTCTCCTCCGCGCACAGGCTCCTGCAGCCAGATGGAGTTTGCTGTCGTTGTGGCACCTTCACGTAGGGAATATCGGGCTGCGCTTCCAGGGCAAGCTGCAAACCTGGGAGCTTGGCTGGCATCACCAGTCACCCGACGAGAGACCAATAAATCAGAGCAGTGGGACACGGAGAGAAAGAAGAAAGGGATGTATCGGTTTGCTTTATGCCAGCGCTCCTCCAAACGATATCCGTGGCCACCGTGTTGTTCTCAGCCGCCATCCTTGCGGTGCTGCTGCACTGGCTCTGCTCCCCTCCCAATCCTTTTGTGATTTCTGGATGATTAAGATGGAGTCAGGCAGAAAGCAGAGTTGGCACGGCCAGGCTGTTACCCTATTAGAAGGTCCAGATGTACCGAATCAGGGTTCCTTGTGGCTTCTGATGAGGAAGAAACAAAACAGGGCTGTAGTTAGGTTTAAAGGATTTGGTAAGCGCGCATGTGTCGTGGGTCTAACTGCCTTTGATGGGTACCAGATGGCAAGCAGAAAGGGGAGGACGGAGCCGGGGGGAGGGCACGGCGAGGAGGCACAGCGAGGCAGAAGGCTGGAGAGGTCCTTTGTGAGCCTCTGTAGGGAAATGTCGCGTGTGAAAGGTGCTTATATACACGTGTATGTTAATGCCTATGTTTACATAGGTAAGTAGATATATACGAAAGCATTTTTCTATGCATTGGGTCGTTGAGATACAAGCCTGTTGCTTACCATGCGCCTCTGCTGTTTGAAAAGATTAATCATATTGTGAGAGCATCTCACTGCTCTCTATGGGTTTGCAGCCTGTCTTCTGTTCCAGAGGACGGTGAGACTGTGGCTTCAGCCCAGAGAGCCAGGGGGTTTGGCCAGGAGTGCTGGCCTAGCCTGGGTAACAAATCCCCCCTGCCTCCACCGGAGTTGTATCCAGTGTTGAATCTCAGCCTCAGAAGAGAAGAAGGTGTCGCATAGACCCGGGTGGCAGGGATGCCGTAGTGCTCGCTGCTGGGTGCTGGCTGTGGAAGAAGCAAACATTGGGTCAGTTCTTACTACTTCAAATGGTAATTGGTTTCTGATTCACTGAATCCTTGGGCTGATGAGATTTTCTCTTAAAAAAATGACATTTGTATGTAATGAGTTGGGAAGGAGAAGACAGCCCAAGGATTTGTTTGCGTGCAGTGATTTAAACACTGTGATTTTTCTCAGTCACTCAGCTAGCATCCTAAGAAAGCCAAGCAGACTGGAAGCAGGTGAAAGGATTATGTGTGGCGAAAGTGCTGGAAGAGGAGACCATCATTGACGTGTCACCATTTTCCCATTTGCAAATTGTAGGGTGCTGCATCTGTAGCTGGGAACTTCTGCCGCTTAGCTAATTTGGAAAATTGTGAGATATTAGGATTGAAAATACAGGCTAAACACCTCATTAGTGTAAACCAGCGTAGCTGTTTGGCTACCAGGGAGACTTGGAGATTTATACCACCTTCAGGCCTGACACGGTGTGTTTTCCACTATTGTGTTATAATTCAGTACAGCTTGTAAAATAATGTCGACTAACTGTTGGCAGGGAAACGGAGTAGATAAATCTTTTATGAGTGAGTCCAGTCTCCCTGGGCTGTGCTCAGCCCCTTGGGGAGCTGGGGGTGGCTCTGGCCGTGCTCTGGTGTCTGCCGAGGAGGAAGAGGCAGGAGCGTCGCGGCTGGTGCGTATGGCTGGGTCTTGGAAGGTCTCCATCTACCACGGCAGCAATTGCTTAACCTGGCGTTGTCCCGTATGTGTGGGACAGACACATCCCACGTGTACCTCTTGCGGTGAGAAACTGGGTGCTACCAAAGTCCAGAGCAGTTTCCTTTTTCCGTTGTTCCCAGTATCAGGGAAGGTATTACATGCAGACCTGGGCCTTTTTGATTAAAAACAAACCAAAACATTTTTTCTAAATGGAAATGTTTAGAAGAATGTGTCAATAACAACATAATTTCCATGGAGAAACATTTTGGAAATAAAAATGTGTGGAGCTAGAAAATGCCAGAATTGAACTGGGGAATTTTGATGGGTAGCTTTAGGTGTGCACCTGCTTCTCTGATAGGGCTTTTTTTTCATTTCATAGTACACGGAGTTATCATATTATTGAGCTAGCATAATATGATGTGATTTGGTATTTAGCTAATGCATTTATTTACATTTATAAAATGTGTGTATTTAGATACACATAATTATTTTTGAATCATTAAGGGCAGCTGCTGTTTAGTATAGTCTGAAACCCCCGCTCTACTATGTCAAAGCATTTCATTACCAGATAATAAAATTTGATATTTTTGATATATCTGAAGTTGAGCTGAAGTGTGATTTGAGTCACTGAGTGGTGGAGGTTGGGAGAGGCTGCTGGAGGTCCTTTGGTCCAGCCCCCTCCCTGAAGAAGGCCAACCCCAAGGTTAGATCAGGTCGCTCAGGGTCGTGCCCTGCAGAGTTCAGAACACATCCAAGGGAGCCAGTTCCTCGGTCTCCCGGTGCTGGATCACTGTCGTGGTGAAAATTGTTTTCTGACACTGCAGTGTCTTGGGCTGCAACCTGCTTGTCCTTTTGGTCCGCTCCTCTAGAGCCTGGCTCCATCTGTCCTACAACCTCCTGTCAGGAGGCTGAAGACGGCAAGAAGGTCCCCCCTCAGCCGCCTCTTGAGCAAACCCATCTCCCTCTGATTCTCCTCCTCCATCATCTGCTCCAGCCCCAGGGTTGCAGCTGAGCACTGGAATTTCCGTCTACCATTGATTTGTCTGAATTGGGTGCCAGTGATAATGAAGATGCATTGGCACAAGCTTCAGGCTGGGTGGCTGCTTGGGTACACGTCAACGTGTGCCCTCGCTGGGCTTTCGGCTGCGTTGCCACGGCCTCTGCTACCTTCTGCTGCCGGAGCTCAGTGATTAAAGCCGCTTCAGGTGTGTTAACTCACCTTGTTGTCATGTTCCCGGAGTGTAGTACAGACGTGGCCTTTGCGCCAGCACGGGGAACGCTCTCCCCACAACACAAATCACAGATATTTTCATCGAGACAAAAAGATAAAATGTTTCAATTAGTAATAAACAACAGCTGTGGTGGAGAAATTAAAAAATAATAGAGTTGCTCAACTCGTATGTTGCGGTGCATCATGCAGATATTGTCTGGGAAAAAGGAAAACATTCCTAACAAAATTCGAAGAATTTCGTGACATTTGCTGAAACTGAAACCAAGCCCTTGCACCGGAGCTCCTTTGCACCGGAGAAGGATGGCAAGGGAAGTGACTAGCAGCAGCTCCTCACGCCGTACAGCCGGCACCGCTGCGCGCTTTGTAGCGTCTCCCACGTGCGGGTTTGCGCTGCTTTACCACCAGACTTGAGTTCAGCTCGGCGGCCGTCCCCAGCCACCAGCCCCGTGCTGGGCCCGTGCGTGCTCAGGGCGCAGCCCGTTGTCACTCGTGGCCTCGGGTTTGGCGTCACCTCAGCTCCCTGCCCCGCGGTGTGCGCGGGGGCTGGCGCCGTGCCGTGATCTCGCTGCGGAGCGTGCGAAGAGGGGAGGAAACCCCCTGCCGTGGGCTCGCCGCGGCGTGGCCGCGCGGTCCCCGGGACGGAGGGCTGACGTGCCCTCGTGCTGTCCCTGTGCCGGCAGATGCGCGGAGGTGAGCAGATACAACATGGGCAGCTGAACCCAGGGAACAAAGGAGGCTGATGTGCGTGAGCCTTGGGAATACTTGGCTCATCCTGCCATCAGCAGGCTAAATATTTGTAATTTCTGTCATAAAAAATTCACCAGCTGCAGAAGTCAATAGAGGGGAAGTAGTAAACATGACATGACATTGCTTTTGTAGCATTGCTCAGAACAAGAAATCTCCTCTTCCAGACAAAAGCCCGGCGTTGCTGCCTGGATGGGCTTGAATACTGCTGGGGTCTTGTCAGAAAAACGTCTGCCCCAATTCAGTCATTTGGAAGAGGATCCCAGGTCTCTTCAGAGTAATGAGGCCTGAATGTAGTCTTGAGCCGAGTGATTTAAAGTGCAAGGGATGTTTCCTTACCCTGCCTGTTTATAGGGCAATGCATTTTTAATATGGAATGATCCAAAAGTCAGTTCAGGAAGGATATACAATCAAAGGGAGGAAATAGGTCATAATTTCTCCCAAGGGACTGCCCTCAATCATCTCGAACTCCCCATCCAGTCCATTTCCCTGAATATTAGATGGTGCCAAAAAGGGGGCTTTTTTATTTTTCCCTCCCGTTGCTTTGGCACCGCAGCAGCAGCATATGCCGAGCATCTCGGCTGGGGTCTTTGGGGCGAGAAAGGTAAAACTCTGCCCCATGGTGACAACAGATGGGCTGGTTTATCTTTGCTTGTGGGAACGCGACACATGCCATCACTGGAAAGGAGGAGCACTAGCCACCCCCTGTGTTACTGGAAACTTCTCTGGCTCCGTCGGCTGAGGTCCCAAAGCCCTTACAGCTTCAATGAGGAATGAAATTATCTCTCTTATTTATATCCACTAATAATTGCTTCTTCTAATTGCCCTAGTTTGTGGGTTTCTTCCCAGCAGGTTAGGCTGAAATTTCAATTTCACTTTGATTTGCATAATCACTTGAGCCTCTTTCCCTCACTTTCTCCTTTCACTTGACACCATGGACTGAGTTTCCTCCCCTGGGAACCAGATGCAGTCCTTCGGGTGTGTGTCGTGGGAGCAGGGGGTTCAACGCAGTCTCCTGGTCACACCTGTCTTTCAGTGTCACCTCTGAAGATATATTTAATTTGTCCAACCTGCATGGTGTTCCTTGGTAGCCGGTGAAGGCCAGGCTGAAGCTGCCTGTTACCAGGCATCGCGTTGTGGGTGAGGTGGGGAGGTAAGGGTGCGTGTTGCTCTTCTTTCTGTGTTTTCTCTTTCTTTTCTAAAATGGTGGTATGGCAGGCTTTGCTGCAGGTCCTGCTCGGGACGCAGCCACGTGCCTGCCGTGACGTCTGCGAGGGGTCTGCATGCACTGCTGGCTCGGGCTGTGCTTGACTCCACGGGCCGACTGCGGGGATTAAATCAACGCAGAAGGAGGACTCAGGCCTTTTAAGAAACAATTTGGCATTGCGGATGGCAGGGTACCTTCTTCTGAAGCAGGTTGCCAGGGCCGGAGAAGGAAAAGTCTTAGACAGGTCTGTGGGGCAGCCCCCCAGCTGCACCCCCTGTGCTGCCCCTCCGGCACTGACTGCCCCAGGTTCGACAGCGAAACGAGAGCATCCCCATCGCTCCTTGTCCGTCTGTCTAGGATTAGTCCTTAATGTGTCTGTCGCTCACCGTTTAATGGCACACAAAAGGGCAACCAAGGCACGTCCCCATGTCCTGATGTCCACCAGTCTCCCCAGACGCTCCCTCCTCCTGCCAGCGGGCATCTCGGCACAGCCGGGGTGGTTCGATGCCCCAAGGTCAGGTGAAGCCGGGCTCGGAGAGAGAGGCTCGAGCTGGTCCCTGGGCTCGGTGGACACGCTGGTGTTTCGGCACGGTCCAGCCTCCCCCGCTGACGGCTCGTGAGCTGCCTGTGGGCGCAGGCTGGGTTTGCAGCGGCTGTTGGGGCCGGAAGACGTGAAGCTGCCTTGAAGACAGAAGCCCTCCCTGCTTATAGACCCCATGTTGTCGTCTAACAGATTTCTTTGGGTAAAGAGCCTATTTTTCTCACTACCGTCACAATCTTTCAAGGTGTGAAGAGCCCTTAGTCAAGCTGGAGGGAGAGGGAAGGGTTTCTGGTGAAGGGACTCGGTTGATCTGGGGTTTATTTTCAAACCACATCACGAATTTTCTTTTGACTGTGTCTCTCAGTTCACAGAGCGTGGTCTGCAAAAATTTTTGGAAGGAGCTAGTGTTTTCCCTAATTACAGCAAATGGGTGCCGTTCATCAAAGCCATTGGAATTCTTTGGGGGGGTTGCAGAGTTGCAGAGTGAGGGGTGATGAGTGGTGTTTGCATCGCCCGTTAACCCGAACAGCTTCCGAACGGGCTGTTGTCCTCCGCGGATATTGTGTCTTCTGCTGAGCCGAGGGCGAAGGAGCTCGCTAGGCTGTGAGTAACCACCGCCTGCTCTGCGCTGCCGGTAATGTGCTTGGCGGGAGGTGGGAATGGGGAACCGGGGTCAACAGTAACGTTTTGTTACTAACTCAGTATCCGAGCACGCAAATATCCATTTTTAATGGCTGTGGGTTTATTACTGGTGGCTTTTTTTTTAGTGCTTCCTCTAACCCTGTAGCTCTTAGATGTGGTTCTGCATTCTAGTAATAAGAAAGCAAAAAGACTCTTTGAAAAGTAGACTCTGGAGGGAAGAGGCAACATAAGTATTTTGCCTTTCAATTTCTGTTATGTTTTATTTACCTAAGTAAATGAAGAAAGATACCTGTATGTGTCTGTTAGTGTGTACAAAATGTATGGAGCGCTTCTACCAGGTGAATGTGACAGTGTCCCTGTCTTACAAGACCACATTACAAACTTTCAAATGTTGTAAGCCTGTGGAAATTAAAATACCCAGGCCCTGCAGCACACAGACCACTTCACCTTGTCTAAAGTGCCTTTGAAAGACTAAATAAAAAAAAATAACCAACCATGCATATAAAGCTTAGACATTTAGATAAATACTGACTTCTTTCTGTCTGATGGGAGTCCTTCCACTCAGCCGTAGGACCTCTCGGTGCCGGTATCAGCAAGCAGCGATAGGAGTCTGGCAGCACGGAGAGGCTGAACACGATACGCTGTGAATAAACTGCTCTGTAGTAGCAGATGCACCAACAGTAAATGTCGTCGCTTTGCGTAGAGCTTTAAGGTTCTGCTAATAGCCCAAATGCAGAGATCTCGGCTTTTAGCCCCTGCCCTGCTGCACACTGAACACCAGCTGGTTAGGAATTGAGCCCTGTAATTTAGAGCAAGAGGAACTCATATGCTGAGGCTGTACATTTAATGCTTTGCTGAGTCCCGGAGTTTGTCTGCGATCTTTTGACTTTAGGCTTGAGCTCCAATGTACCTGTCAGTAAAAAGCACTCAGCCTAGGTGTTTCTTAAAAAATCCTGCTGTGCTTGTCGAGGCTCTCCGGCAGGTCTCGAGGCTGATGTTCAGCCTCTGCGGCACTTGGATGCGCAGGAGGACTTTTTCTGGTGGAGGAGCATTTGGCCCAGGGATAGTTGAGCTGGAATCCCTCGAGTGAGCGGCAGCCTGATGCTGCTGTCTGCTTGGTGGGCTTTGAAAGGCAGGGAACTGAGCGAGCTCTGGTGAGAACAGCCTTGGTGGCCCAAACCAGCGGGGGACAGCTGATGTGGGAAGAACCCTGGAGGGTCCCTCCTGGGCAGGGCATGGAGCTGGCTGAGCTTAGCTGGAAAGGCTTGCTTGGGTGAAGGGAGGGGGACGCGTCTGGTAATTCTGAATCTGCGCTGGTCTTCCAGATGCATTTGGAGAGGAAAGTACTCTGTCCTCCTGCCCGTGCCATGGCCCTTAGTGATGCCGTGGTGGATGCACTTATGGAGGGAAAATAACTGGCCTCTTTGGCCAGCTTGGGCAGTGCAAGTGATCTTTAAAAGCTGTTGACGACTGAGCAGGAAGGAATCCGCACTGTCACTGCACAATCCACGCACTGCCATAACTCCCCGTAGAGAGAAGGCTGAATTCCCCCTCCAGGGCATGCAGGCGCCTGCTAAAGCTCACGTTTACATACCCAAATTTTTGCCAGTATTAGGTTTGACAGCCCTTTTCCACCCCTGGCAGTAATTAGAGCTCTGATGAATGTTTGCCAGTGGCATTGTCATGGGCAGCTGACCATTGCCTATTGCACTTTGGGTACGGTGAGGAATATGGTAAGAGAACAAATAAAAATAATCAGTTAAGCTGCAGGAATTGACTCGTAGCCAAGCTGGTGCTGCTGTTGGAGCCTGATGATATTTTGTCCTAGGTGACAACTGGATGTGGGCGACCTCATTTGCTTAAACGTCAGATTTGATTCTTTCCTGCACAAAGGCAAATTTTTTTTTTTTTTTTGAGAAAGCAGAGTCTTGGTGCTCATCGGGAAGGCCAGGATGCGTCTGGCACTGCCCGCGGGAGGGAGCGGTGATGGGGGGGTAAAGGCAGCACGCTGGGTGTCTGGATGGGTGGCATCCTGCTTGCATAGCAAACCAAGGAAATGGTGCTGAGTTTCAGGTACCATTTTGAACAATTTAAAAGATTAAAATGCTGCTTGGGAAAAACTACAACTCTGTGTCCTGCCTACCTCTGCTATGTGCTCTCTGACTTGGTAGCAAACGTACCCTAAGAGCTGCTCTGATGTCCCTTGATGTTGCTAGTGTAATAACAAGGAATTAAATACCGTCGTGTTCATTTCAGATTCCATTTGAAATACAAATAGGTAAACCCTTGTTCATCAAATGCAAAAGAGCCAGTGGAACAAGGAAGTTCAGTGAACGTTTTTTGTTTTAAATCTTCTGAGAAATACTACAAAGGGCACTGAGTAAAACAGGGCGAGGTAACGAGAGCGGGGTTCTCGCTGCCTTTTGATTGAGGAGCACGCAGGCGTGTTTAATGCTGGGCTTGCCCCTGGGACGGGAACCGCTGCGTCTTGAGCTCGGGCAAATGAAGGGAGGGCACTGCTGAGTTTGGCCGGCTCTGCTGGTCGCCCGCTGAGTCACCTCGGGCAACTTGGTTTAATCTTTCTGGCCTTGTGAAGCGGGGTTGCTGTGGGTCTGCCACGTGGACTGCCGGGGAGAGGAAGGGCTGCTGCGCGCTGTGGGACAGGCGTTTGATACCTCTGACAGCACAGGGCCACGCTTGCTTGGCACCTGTAGTTATTGATAATATTATTGATCTGTTTGTCTAACAGCTGACCCCGAACCTGTCAATGTGAAATGGAACCATCCTATTGACTTTGTGGGACTTCAGAGCAGACCCCGCGTCCTCACCCCTGTCGGCCCCTGCTTATGGGTGCAAACGTCCTCGGCCACATAACCTGCCCGCGCCGGCAAGCTCCGCTCTCTTTGGAGGCCGGGCAGCTGTCTCCTGCGATGCTGGGGGGTGGAAGACGGTTGGTTTTGTGCAGTGGGGTGCTGAGGGGCCCTGGGGTGCAGTGGGAGCATGGTGGCTCTGGGTGGCTGTCATGGGATGTGTCGGGAGAGGGTGACAATTTTCAGCCATGGGAATTCCTGCTTAGAGACAGGGACAGGAGAGGAGTTATGATTTAGCACAAATTTGCTATAAACAGGGTTACACCTGCAGCTGGGGAAAGTTGTAGAAATATTTGGTGTGCGCTTCGCTTTGCAGACTGGCGCGTAGGTAGCGGTTTTGTTCCCGAGGAGACTGTTCCCTGCATGTGACGTGCCACCGAGCAGATTCCACTTTAGCAGTCAGGAAAATTGTGTTCTCATCAGAGGAGCTGCCTCCTCCTGCTTTGTTAAGGGGGAAGAAAATGTTTGCCTGGGAGAGAGAAATACGTATTTGTTTGAGGCGAATGTGCTTGTTGGCAGTGGAGGCGAGGAGGGTGGAGATGTGCTGGCTTTGAAGCAGCCCTCCTGTTCCCGTGCTTCGCAGCGATCCTCGCAAGACCAGCCACAACTGCGCTCAGACACGCGAGCGTCGAGAGCTCAGCGTCTTGCGGAGCGCAGACCACGTCGTCGTCACTCAGCAAGTAGTTGATAACCGTGACAGAGTCGCAGCATCTTGCGTTTCTTCAAAGTTATGCGCGACGGTAGCTGGGGGAGCCCGTGGGTTGCTGTTTTGCTCGGCATCCAGGCGCTCTGGTGGGGTGTTGCAGCGTGCAGGGCAGAGCTGAGCCCAAAATGTGGCTCTGTGACACTGCTTGGTGATGTGGGGGGGAGAATCTAAGGGGCGATTGAGTGAAACAGCAAAACACCTGGGGAGAGTTGCTGATCGCAGTTTGGGATTTGGCTTTGATTGAGCAGCGCACGAGAATAAAGCTGTCAGGGTAAAGCCTCAGGGCTGACGTTTTTAGAAGTATCGCTTTCTTTTGGGCTGTCTGGGTTGGGCACTGGTGGTTGAACTCCAATCTCACACAGTCGGCGCTCAAAACTTTCCAGGAATTGAGGCTTTTTAAAGGCAATTCAAATTGAGCTCCTTCCTCCCCACACGATTTTGGAAAATCGTGACAGAGGCTACACAATTAAAATAGAATTCAGTTATCTGAGACCTGGTTCTGTTTGTTCGTGGTTATGGTGGTGTTCCCGGAAAGAGTCTCGTGGCGTTCCCTGACACGCTGCGTTCGCGCAGAGACCAAGCTGTGTGAAAGCCTGGGCGTCTGCGGGAGCAAGCCAGCAGCTCCTAGTTAGCTTTCTGCACGTGATCCTTCTGCTTGAGCTTTTGCTGGACTCACAGATTTTTGCTGGAGTAGGTTGTTAGAGGAAGGGCTGTTTGGGTTGCAGCGTGTGGGAAAATGAATTTGTGTGTTCAGTGAGCATTTGAAAACCAGACATCAGGGCAATGGATGTGCTGGTTATTGGAATTAGGCAGGAAAATGTGCAGCCCCCAAATCTGTCTGATGAATTTCCTGATTATTCTACCCCAGCAAGTATCCTACATCCCAGACCTATAACAGTAAATTAAATTACTGCTTTTAAAAATTGATGTGTTATTGATAATTGGCCCTAACCTGTCTGCTTTGGCCTTTCAGGTACATTGAGATATTGCATCAAAATTATGAGTTCATTTGGTGATCAGGGGCAAGGGTATATTTGGTTCTGTGAAACTACTAGCCAGCCTAAACAAAGCAGATCGCAGTAGGTAAGCTTTAAGAAGCCACTGATGATATTTTAAGCCCAAGTTAACTGCAAGTGCTTCTTGCGATCTGTCAGTCAATCCAAAGAGAGCCTCCTGATGGATAGACCATGTGTTGGCTTGTCTGACACTTCTCGAAGGCACTGACAGTGACATGGATCAAACAGGACTGTCTCTCAGCTGCTTTGTCTTCAGCTTCCTAGTGCCAGTTCATTTAACTTAAATTATAACATATTGTGTGATGGGCGCGATTTGGAGCATTGGGTTCAAAAGGCTGGCGAGGTTTGTATCCAGACACCGATTGCTGACTGCCAGGCGACCGGGTCCGTTGTGCTAACAGCTCGGAGTCTGTTTCCGCACCTTGAATTTTGATGAAATAGGGATCTAAATGCAGGCCTGATTTAGCTTTCTCATGGTGACCTTAGTAAGCATCATGTCAATAGAAGAAATCAGTTTCATTTAAAACAAAGTCAGCCTGCTGGGGAGTGTTAACTTAGGGATGGGAAAATTATTGTCACCCCATCACACTGCTCTCGGGATTTACACTGCACGTGGTACGGGTTCATTTGTAAAATGATCATGCTCTAATTAAAGTCCTTGGAGAGCTGGAATTGGTTTGGTGCAGTTAGAATAGACCCCTAAATTAGCATTTAACAATGACATCCAGGAGTGGGTCAGAGGATTTTTCATGCTGGTTGTCCCTTATTTCTAGGACCAATATATTTGGAACGCTGTTGTTTCGAGGGATACCATAGCGTTGCTTCACTCAGCGGTCTACCTGACACGCGCTTCGGGCCATTGTGTGGTGCTGGGAAAGGGGACGATGCCTTCCAGCCCCGTATTTGATTGTGCATTTTGAACACTGAAAGGTGGGCTGGGTGAACTCTGAGAAGAACTCAGGGTCTCCTTCCCTTTCCCCCTGACTTGTGTGGATAGTGGCATTCACAGGCTGACTGAATTACGATTCAAGTTCAGATAATTCGCACTGTGTAATGCCTTCATTATATTTTTTGGTGGCTGAGTGATGTTGGAGAACCATCAGAATGGTTTTTAACAGCTCCTTGGAAGCCGGAGCTGGACTTTCCAGGTGCATACACACTGTGTGCTGCTGGTACGTAGGTAAGGAGAAAGTACCTGATCTTCAGTGACAATGGATGTCACACCACATCCCCTGATTTGCCTAAACACCCAACATTGCAATTACGTAGAGCAGCATACACACAGATGACAAAACAATTAAACAGCAGTGAAATATAAAGGGAAAAAATGAACAAGTAACCAAATTCATTTGACACAGAGATCAAAACATATCGACGGCGTCTCGCAACTCTGATAATTCCATTGAGCTATGCAGAGCTTAGCACTGATGCTCACACGCAACCTCTGATTAACATTAAGTGGGGCTGTCATTTTGACATAGCTGGATAAACCAATATTGAGATATCTATTAAATATATCAGACTCGAACAGGGAGCACAAATCTTATTATATTATTTCAGCTGCAATTAGGTGGGAGATAAAATCATAAACAGAGAAGTTGAGTGAATTTTCTTCTGACGGCGCGGAGACACCTGGGTGTTCGTTGTTTTGGGGAGAGGCTGGAGGGGTGCCGAGGACCCGCTGCTGCCCAGGGCGTGTTGGGCTGAGAGGCGACTTCTGCAGTATGCGCAGAACAGCTTTATAAGTTCAACGATATTAGCTGCAATCCTCCTTGAGCTAATGACAGTTGTAATGACTGTCCTTGCATTTAACTGGAAATAGTAGTTCAGTGGTTTTACAACCCAGAGTCTGCCTAATTGGCTCTTTGAACAGATAAACATTGCTATTTAGAAGGTTTGCTTTAGGATGTTATGCATTCTGTTCCTATTAATAATGGAGGTCATGCCATTAAAAACTTTCGCATGCTAGAAGTGCAATTTTAAAAATAATTCGCTTGGGGAAACAAAAATAAAAGCACCTTTTCCATTTTCAAGAATATTGATGTTGCAAAGCCGGGCCCTCCAGAGCGAGCGGAGGGAAGCTGAGGTTTCCTCTGCAACTCGAGCTGTGTGCACGCAGGACACGAGCTTGGTTTTGTTATGTGGCCTCATCCTGTGGTTTCCCCGCCAAGTTTGTGACTTGCTCCAAGGATCTCACTGCTGCAACCTGAACCAGCGGCCAGATGGGCAGTTTTAGTGGCTTTGAATACCCCTGCTTGTATTTTGTAGGTTGGGGACCAGAAAGTCATTCTTTTGGTCCTTGTTATTTAAGGTGGGATTTATCTTACCTACGTTTAGCAGGCTGACATCCCTGTGTGTGGTGATTTCTCCCAGCTGATGATGAGGGAGAGCCGGACCCTTTCCGAAGACCCCTCTCTCCACTGGCAATGGAAGCTGGCTTACGTGGCCAAACTTGGGTGAGACGAGTTCCACCAGTACTGTCCAGTCCCTGTCCTGATTTCATTTCGTTCTGCTGGTTGTCATACTTGGATGACTTGCCATCACTGCGCTGCTGTGTATGGGCAGCTGTCTTTTGTAAGCCTTTTACAGGTACAAACCCAGGGAAGAAGGCACTAAGTGAGCTTCCCGGGTTTACGCAGGGAGTTTGCGACAGGCAGAGAGCGCGTCTTTGCTGAGTGGCGACGTTAATGCCGTGACCAAGAAAATATTTCTCGTCTTCTACCAAAGCCTTTCCTTTCTCCTCTTGTGTCGTGAACGCTCTGTGGTGAATGAGCGATGAGCACCGGGGTGCTCCCAGCACACGACGCAGCATCCCCAGTCAGGAGCTCTTCAGTCGTCGCTGCAATTGAAGGAGCTGTCGAGCTCCCTGGAAGCCAGCGGGCGTGTTGCCATTAGCTTCAGCGAAGCTAGGATTTTATCTTCGTCATACAGCCCTGCCTCATTCTCTGTCCAATGTTTGAACTAACCGAGGCATAAATTTACTTCCGATGCTGGTTGGTAAGAAGTGAAAAATGAATTTCTGCCAAACTGGGATATATTCTTCAGCTATATTTAATAGGGTCTGTATTCCATCCCAAGAGGTCAAGACCTCTTTCTAACAAAGTTTATGATAATAGATTTCGCTTCTATTAGTGTATTGGCCTTAGTATTTGCAGGGAAAGGAATAGAGGTGCTTTAAGAAATAGAAATGATTGATGTCAGGTATAGAATGCTTTACTCTTTCTCGTGTACTTTACTGTTGGAGGAATGAACAAATAGTCTGTGAATAAATAAGGGAATATTTATATTCTCTCTTGGTCTCTACTGCCCGGCGTCTTTCCTTCTGGAATGGCAGAGTGTGCTGAATAATTCATGCAAGCAGTCATTAATCCTGCCTTCTCCTTCTCCCTTGCTCAGGGGGACACCTAGTTCAGATACTATAAAACTGTGGCCATAGAGTGTGTGTTGAAGCTCCCCAAGCTAAAGTCAAGGAGCTTGTCTGCAGTCTAAAATGTCACTAATGAGAACAGACTTGTTAATATGCAAAGTACTGTCGGCACCCGTGCATTTTGGTAGGGGCATGTGCAGCTAAGAGAGAGCAGAGAGCTTGTCTGGGGGCTTTGTCCCAGGGGACTGGTCCTGGCAGGTTGAGAGGAGGACAAGAAACGCGAAGAAGAGGACACTGGTTTCTCTGACACACAAGCTGTTAGCAGTCTGTGCAGACAGGATCTCGGCCTGGTGCTGGATAAATACTTGTGGGATAAACAGAATATGTAGTAATAAATCATGAAGTGTATTCCCAGATGGACGGAGGTTGTTTGAACTCCACCTTCTTTTCCGGTGTCAGGAACCAGTGTAGCAGGAGGAGTTGTGTGGGGAACTGGATGCTTTTGGAACGCGACTTCATTTGAGTAGCGCTGTGTGTCTGACCTGGCAGCCTGAGAGCAGCCGCCCGCTCTTGCTGTGCCACGAAACGTGCTCAGCCGAGCTCGGAATCGCGGGACGGACGTCTGGAGGTGGTGGGGACAATTCTGCTGGTGACATGGCGCGCTCTGGCTCTGCCCGTCGGTCTGTCCTCCGCGGGTGGTGGTGGTGTGGCTCCGTGTAAGGCGTGCACGCTATAAGCATTCTGCAAACTCAGATTCAGAAAGGAGTAGAGAAGTACTCAGTCAGGAAGGCAGTCCTGAGCCGATAGCGTTATGGATTGTGTGTCTCCGACTTCTGAGTATGTGCATATAATATTACTTGCTGAAATGCACCAACAGAAATGTAAACACCAGTGATCATTAATTTTATTGTACGTTTTTTTCCCTTTTATGGAAGCTTGGAAGTGCTGTAAATTTGGATTTGAACCATCAGTGACTGGAGTTCAAAATGTAGGCTTGACTCTCCAAAAGATTTATGCGTGTACTTAATGGTTCTCTCAAAAGAGTTCCCAACTGGAGCCTTCCTGTCAGAGAGGCTTTGCGTGAGAGGGCTGCGGTGAGATCTGAAGCCTGTGTCAGGGTACACGTTAAGTGCATGTATGAGGGCTCCTAACAGCCATTAACGTAGAGTGAAGAACTGCACTGAGCATTAAGGAGAAACCTCTCTGGCTGGGTGAATTGCACGTACCGTGGAGACTGCCAGACGTGCAGCAAGACCCAATCTTTGGCTTTTCTTGTTTCCAGATTAACGAAACATAGCTAGTAGGATTGGCCAGCGTCGTAAAAACCCACTAACAAGAAATCTGTCACATTGGAAAGGGTTACCGAGCAACTTTGCGAGAGCCGTGGCAGGGGTCTGCAGGGCGGAGAGTCCCTGTGCGAGGAGCGGGATGGCTGCGAGCGCCGGCTGAGCTGCGAGGTGCGTCAGCAGGACACGCAGAACACAGCCATGTCCCTTCCTGGTGGGGATCCTACGCAGCCTCACAACTTCTCATCAGCCTACTCCTTTTGACAACAATGAATGTATGTATTGCTTTCAAATATTATTAGGCTCAGAAGAACCGTAATGCTTTAAACAGTGAACCGTGTCCATGCGGGTGGAAAGCAGAGGTGTGGAGGTGTGCTTTTTCAAGGCCTGTTCAGCTGGGAGAGCTGCTTGGAAGGATGGAGGTGTTGCAGGGAGGGTGAGGAATAGCTCAGGGGGAGAAAAAGAAGTCTGAGCCCATAAATGGGAAATGGTGTTCTTGTGCTCAGGATGAGCAGCAGGGCATTTTGCATGTTACTGCAGTCGGGGATGACGTTTCCAGCTACTTTATGTGTTTGCTCTTTTGGAGGGTAGATGAAATAGCGAGTGTTTAGTTAGAATCCGGCCCATTCTTCCCAAAGCCAGTGACTACTCCCCAACTGATGGAAGTGCTGAAGAGCAGCTGTACCTCCTGCTGCAGGAAGGAAGCGAGGAGATGTATCAGCAAGCAAACAGAAACGACCCTGGAGATTTGCTTACGCTAGCAGACAGAAGTGAAGCTATCAATTTTGGATCCTTCAAGGTACAAACTTTGCCCTCCTCCTAGCAGCTTAGACTCCACCAACACTTTTCAGGCTTCATCCCATGGATGCTGTCTCTGAACCGGCTGTTGGATGGGACTGCGTGAGGAGACTGTGAAGGTGCTGGCTAGAAGGATGAGTTTATTGCCCCAGGCTGCCAAAGGCTCCGTGAACAAGTGTTTTGAAAGAGAGAACACCTGGGTCATCAAGGCTCTTCTGGGATCCTGTTGTGTAGGGCTGTGGTGGTTTGATTTCTCTCCTTGAAAGCACCGAGACCCTGGGCGCTGGCACTGTGCAGGAGATGAGTCTCCATAGCCACGTGCTTCGCCTGTGCTTGTGGCCGGCTCTGAAGCCGGAGCATTTCCAATGAAATTCCCACGCCTCTGGTGCACACGGAGAGCATTTGCTGCGGCCTCCCACTCCATCCTTCGGGTAGAGAATTGTCAGGCATCGTGATGACACAAGCCATGCAGGCACCGTGCTTACTCAGACTCAGAGCAGCCTTTTTATTTATATAGCCACTGCCTCCTCCAACGGGTCTAAAAATAAAAAGCTTGCTCTGAGTAAGCAGATCGCCTGCCTTCCCTGCGAGATTGCTGTGATGTAACTTCTTATTTTTCTCCTGCGGGGAGCAGGGATTCAGCCAGAGAAATGACTTGCCGTGGAGCACGGCGTCTCGGGGAGGAGTGAAGCTGAGCTGATTGCTGGCTGCAGCGGGGCTGACAGTGGCGACAAGCACCACCTTCCACGCCGATGCGCTCGCGGCGAGGCCCCGTGGCACGGGGAGGGTTCACACTCATTGATGGCGATGGGTAGCAGCTCAAATCGCGCCCCAAAGCTGACAGAGAAAAGAACATTTCAGCAGAGCGATGTCAGTAAGAGAGAAGCAGTGCGGAGGCTCAGAGCAAGGCAGCCTGACAAGTGCTAAAAGGGCCTGCAATCTGTGTAGTGTCGTAATTAAAGTGGCTGCCATTAACTGGTGATGCAAATTAGGAAGTAATACCAGACACATCAAGCCTTTCGCTCCAGTGCCCTCAAATGCTTAGGAAAACCAGGTGGCTTAGAAGAGCCCCTAACCACTTTGTGCTTTGCATTGCAGAAGTGAGACTGAGGCGACCAAGTTACATCAAGCTCCGGGGAGCTGCTGTGTCAGGGGCTGCAGAAGCACGGACCGAAAGGATCCTCCTCTGCCTGGCCGGGGGAATTCACCCGCCAAACCACCCCCACCACCCTCCAGACAAAAAAACAGCGGTGGAAGCTGAAACATAGAGAAACCAAGCCTCATGTCCAGAGCGACAAAGGCAAAATCAGTGCAACGAGTACTGGGCACCTGCCTAGCTCTGTGTCCCCTTGGTCACAAAGTTTAGCAAATCTGCTTTGGTTTGTATCATTAATAAGCAAAGTTCCTCCCAGGGTAATTCCATTGGAAGAGAGCTCTTGTTAGTGCCATCTTGAAGGTTTTCAGAAATTCAGGGTGTTTGGGTGATGTTGTATAGATTGCCACTTCATTTTCTTGAAGACCTTTGTGCGTTGGCTCTGCAGTCAGACAGCACAGACTCCCGTCTCCAAGCATGTTCTGCGTGGGCAGAGTCACAGACATGAGTCCTCACCTTGCAACTCTCGTCTCCCAGAGATCACAGCATCATTTTTCTTGGCAGTTCATTTTCTAGATCCTTCTCTCCCAAAACAGCAAAAGGAAATGCAAGACTAGCCCGGTGGGTGACATTTGTTCCCGCTCCTTTCTCTGACCCTGGTGAGCACCAAGCTGTGCAGTACAGACACCACCATGTGTGTCTGCCACTATAAACCAAAGCTAAGCATTCCTCCTGAGCACAGAAAGTCCTCAGATGATTTGGAGTGCTGATGAGTTTATTATCTCATGATGTTCAGCCGGGTTCTTACAGCTAGAAGTACCATTCTTTGTCATTCACTGAAAATAGTGGTTGTCAAACTGCTTGCCCTGGTATGACCCTGTGGCAAGAAGTTCCATGAGGTAATGTACTTACACTGAAAATTGTATTACTTTCGTGACTCCGCCGGCTCCTCTGCTCTTACGGAGAAAGGAAGTCTTCTGGGGTCATTTTCTGATGCTTTTAGCAACTGAAGAGATATAATTGATAAGAAAACACCCAGGCTGTAAGGCAGCAGACCTGCCAGGGCGTAAGTGGAGATGGCTGTGTGGTTGTGAAAGCACAAAATCTGTGGGTGATGGAAAGCGAGGCGTAGAAGAGAGTGCAGGACAACCTGAGTCTGTTTTCATTGGGAGAGTGCTGTATTCTAGGAAGTGACTCCTCTCTGCTAGCAAGGGGGGAGTCTAGACTGGAAGTGGAAGCGGACCACTGTGCGCTGAGGTGAGCGGCTGGGGTGGATCCCGTCTCTCCCCATTTTCTGCCCAGGTAGAGCAGAGAGGGCTTGTCCACCGCCGAGGGAGCTGCTGTCAAGACAGGAGAAGTGTGGATTTGCTCGTACCTGGTGCCACGTCAACTCCCTTTACGGCCCTCTACCACCAGGCCTGCTGCTGGCGCTGGAAGAAGCCTGGCAAATCAAGGCATGGAATGGTGCTCTATGGAAGGGACCTACGTATCGGAAGATCGGTAAAGAAAATGGATTGTTAGAGACCTTCTAATAGTACGGAAATCTTTGTGGTTGGCCGTGACCTAGGCAGACCTTTGTGTAATGATGAGAACAGACATTAGTCTGTTAGATTATAGATTTTACAATCAACTTTATTAATTTTAATTGATTGTAAAATAATGGAGGATACATTTAAGGAGTCTCTGCTTAATTTACTGTAATTATAATATGCTTAATTATTATAAATTTGATGGGGCAATGAAAGTATTAAAATAAATAGAACAGTAGAGGTGCTCATTAAAATTGCATCTGACCTCTACGCATTGAAACTTGTGGAGTGAAGGCAGTAAAATTGGCTGCGATGTGGTAGCAGTGGGAGCTATTAATTCCCAGCTCACAGGTCTTGGCAAGCATGATGCAAATAAAGTCAGACTTAACTATCTATCTCACGCGGAAGGCCGGAGAGGACTTTGCTGAAAGAACAGTAGCCTGCAAGCGGGTGATAATTTCAGTTGTGCAGCTGCTGCAAGCACGGGGCTTCAGACACTGATATTTTGGGCACGTGCACTTCATAGCAATTTGTAAAGAAAGATGCTCTTGTAGGGGTGTCGCGCCCTGCTTTGGCGCGTGTGCTTGATTCGGAGCCTGGTTTAGACATTTGGATGCTTATCCAGACCCTGAGCAGTTGCCTGGAAATCTTTCAAGAGCTGATGTTTGAGGACTATTTCAGATCCTCATCGCCAGACCTGGAAAGCATTTTGCAGTCTGGAAGCAAGCAATGATTTGGGGCCAAATTTGCAATTACGTTGTTGTTCCCCTTTGGGTGGGGTAGAAGTTCAGTTTGCGTCTGTGTTTTGAAAATTATCTTGGTGGGGTGTTCCCCTCTCCCCGTGTATCCTTAGGTGCTATGAGCACGCAGAGGGGAGGGAGGACCGTGAAGCTCTGGACGGAGTTAAATGTACTGCTCATCTCTTTGCTGTCTCTTCCGGACACTGGTTTCTGTTTCTCCGAAGACCCCTAGGAAATGCTAAAGCAAGTATGGGTATGTTAGCGCTCTGAAGATGTGAATTTTGTTTTTTGAAGTGGACAGTGTTCCCCAAAAAATCAGTGGGCTATTTTTTTAAAGCCAGTCTTCATATTCCTGAAAAATCAAACTGCATGTGTTGAAAATGAGGACATTACAATGTGTAAATAATGTTGCATATTATAGACAGTTTGTTTCCCTTGAGATATACAAAATAGCAAACACTCCTGTTCTGGAGTGGTTTTTTTCTCACTACTCAATCCAGTCCTTGTGTTTTCTGCCGGAGTGGCAGGGCGGCGATGTCTCAAGGGGGGACATCTGCATCCTTCATCCCACCGCAGCAGGGTGGCTGGCGTTTCCTTAGCACTGTCCGGTTCTTCTGTCGGGGCAAGGGCTGCCAGAAGCCGGCGTCGACCTTGGGGTGTATCTGTGCCCTTAGCAAGTGCCTAGAAGGGCCCTTTGTTTTCGGTGGCTCCCGGTGTGTCCCGCAGCGCGTGCCGGCTCGGAGGCTGGGGAAGGCGGCTGTCGACCCGCCGTCTCCGGTGGGTGCAGCGTCCCCTGCCCACTGCAGGCCTCCGGAGCGCGGTAGGCAAACTGGCCACGGCCAGGGAAACACGCAGAATTGCTGCTCCCTGCCGTACCGAGGCTCCGCTTCACGAACACGTCGTCCTCGGCGGAGCGTTCGATTTTACACAGGTGAGCAGTTCTTCAAGTGAGCCTGGCACTTAGCTGCCTCCTCTGCTGTGAATGTAGCTGTGGAGGAATGGTAACTTCCACATTAACTGTGGAGGAGGCGTTTTATCCTGTCGCAACGGCACGCTGTTTTGCATTGATTTGGCGAGAGGGCATTCACACTTTCCAGGAGTGAGGAATGGGTCTCAATAGGATATTCCCATCTCTGAATGCAAAATTCCTATTTCTGCCTGCTATAGCTCATATATTCAGACTCCTTTTTGCATGGCACTTAAAAAGACCCACATATTTCACCAGCCAGCGAGATAACACTGCAGCTTGTTTGGTATTTTGTAATCAGTTATTAGGACAGGCCTTTGCTGAAATAAAATATGAGGGCAAAGGAAAGTAACATGCCTGTGGCATTAGAATGCTGTTAGCAAGCTTGAGGCATATCAGAGAGATTGGTCCTGAGAGTAACATTTGCTGCCTTTCTGCTTTTGAAGTTTTTTTTTTTTTTCATTTGCCTGTTTCTGAGGTCTGGGATTTATCCTGAATTTAAGAACTGAAGGGTTTTGATCATTTGAATAGGTATCACCGTTCAGCGGGGAATACATGTGCCAGCTGAGATGTCTCTTAAAGCCAATTTGTACTACCAGTTGTATGAGATGATTTCTCGAGACTGTAATATATTTCAGCTTCAGATTCTCCACCTGTAGCACAGCGTTCATCTCCTGGTCCTTCCAACCTGAACTGCGTTACTCTCCCTTCCCAGCCCCCCACCCAGTGCCCCAGATGCATGCGCATGCTCGTTGGTGTGAATACAGGCTGAACCACAGAGAAAATGACTTTGCCAGATTAAGAATCTGACTTTGACTTACTAAGGCAGAATACTCTTAGAGCCACTGTCATTTCTAAATCCAAACCTCATCGTTTTGTGCTGAGGACATGCAGTTTGCCTTCAGGTAACCAGACCCACCCCTGCTATTGAATCTCCAGTATTTAAGCAGGTAGCACCTCCTGGAGCTTCCCCATGAGTAACTGGTGGCCCAGTTCTGATGCCTGCAGTGTGTTGAAGAGCAGAAGAATGGAGTACAATTAGTAACCGTTGTGCACAAATCAGAATTATTTAGAGGTAATGTGTATAAAGAAGATTTTTCCACTGTAGTAGTGCTTATTCATGAGGCCTTCTCTGATGATAACACTTACGCAGTTTGGTAGGATGGCTGTGAACTCAAAATCTGGGAAGAGATGCCCAAGACTTGGGATTCAAGCTACTGGTATCCTGAGTTTCACAAAGTAGACATTCATCTGCCGGAAACTTCGTTGTTTCCTATTGTGCTTCTAGAAGGGCTGTCTTTTGTCCTCAGAAATTTTAGCTGAAAGTTGGGAAGGGGATGGTTTCAGGCATGCAGCCTGAAAGATAATGATACTCTGGTCCTGGAGAAGTTGGTGGGAGTGGAGGGGAATATTACTGGCGGGCCAGAGACCTTGCCTGCCTCTTTTGTCAAAGAAGGCATTTGGCAAATTTTATCCTCCCAGGTATTATCTTGCTAGAGAGATGCACTCTTAGCTCTCCATACAATAATAAAATGGCAGTCACTGTTGTCTCCACAGCTTGTATAGACAGACCCAATTTCTCTATGAGCCGGGGAGCTGCACGGCCCCCATTGCCAGGCCGGCCAGGCAGCCTTGGTCAGTCCCTGGTCATCTGCAGCTGCACTGCTTGGTGGTGGAGCAGGCTGGGCTGGGTTTGTCTGTTTGAACTGCAAGTACAATGTCTGCTAGAAAATACAGAATGAAATCAATCTACAGTCTTGCAGATAGATACGCACAGAATGCGTGGCATATTCAGACAGATTTGACTGATCCTTGTGGACCCAGTTTTACCCCATTTCTCATGGGTCTGTCCGTAAAGAAGAACCATGAAGGGAAAGGAATGGTAGGAATGAGACATTTGAAGAATGCCTTCAAAGATCCCATTAAACCATCCTGCTGGAAACTGTAGCCTGGTGCGCTGGGTCTGGTTCAGATTTTCCGTGTATTTGAAGTCTTACGTTGAAGAATGAAGCCTCTGTTTCAAAGAAATGGGTCTCTAAGTGGAAAAAGAAAAAGCCCAGCTGTTAGTAAGGCACTTCACGTTATTTTGCTTTTTGTTGGTTTTTGTGTTGTTTTAAACCCTTCCGGTAAGTGTAGCTGATACTGCTGGTTGTTGAGCTGTTTAGAGAAATGTGTCATGTCTGCATGGGAGCTCACCTCGTGGGTGGCGAGGCCGGGGGAACCTGACCCTCAGCTGGGTGCCTGGGTGTGCCGTGGGCACGCTGCCGTGTCCGTAGCTAGCACTGAAAGCCTAGTAGCGCAAACAGAAGTACTGATCTGAAGTATTCGCCGGCATCAGAAGCAATAAAGAAAAGGAGCGAGGGTCCAAAACGTCGGGGGGAATGTTCAGTGTTTCCAAAGTATTGGTTTGAATGGGTTGAACTTTGCCTGCTGGAGGATACGTCCGTATTTTGGTTTGTGTTTACAGTTTAGCGTGTGGCTCAAAATCCATGCAGTTACAAACCAAATCCTCCAAGTCCCTGTGTTCTTGTTGGTACCCGGTGACCATTTTAATGATGTGATACCTTTGCTCCCTCTCAGTGCAAGGCCACGGCTGAGCACGCAGTGGTGCAGGAGGCACGGGTGTCTTTTGGGGGTCTTGATGTATTTACTCTTCTGCCCAGGGAGGGGCCACAGCAGCCCTCGTTATCAGGCTGTCAGAAGAATTAAGAATCAAGTAGTTGCATGAGCAGCAGGATGATTGAAGGCCGGTGTCCGATGGACTTTTATCTCGTAATTGATTTCCTCTGTGGGTTTGTGCTGTCTAATGAGGTGTGAGCTAACACGCCAGCCTTCCCCGCGGTGGGAGGTGAGAGAAGCCAGGCGCCTCTTCGCAGCGCGGCTGCAGTCTCCCCACTGAACTTAGGGGGACTTGGTATTGGTGAGACCTCTGCCCTGCTGTCAAATTCGCTTGAAATTAGTGAATTTCAGAAGTTATTAGAAGGGGGGCAGATAGGCAAACACACACAGGCAGGGTGAACTTCTGCACTTTAAAAATTAAGCTTTAACAAAAAAAAAGGAACTCAGAAATTCTTTGGTCTTAAAAGCTTCCTTCATCTGTATTAATCCTAGGATGGGGGAGTGGGCAGGGAGGGGTTGGAGAAGGCAGGGAAGGAAAAACTGGTGATTATCATGATTATAATTCCATGCTAAAATATTCTGTCTTCCCTGAAGTGCTGACAAGTGTGTTGGTAACTGCAAAGGTTCCCAAGGATTTAAGCAAATAAACAAAAAATGGAGTCCGAGAGCCTTGCTTGGGAGTGATTCAGTTTCTAGCACTGTCTGAAACTAGTGGAAGCTTCCCCATGCTCATTGCTCGGCTTCCCTAGGGCCAGCTGATGCCTGCCTGCTCTCCCTTTATAATTGTTTGCTGGGAATACTGAAAGCAGGTTGGGCTCTCTAGCCTGGAAGGAAACTATTGGAATGGGAAGAGCAATAGAAAATATCTATTACCACTTGAGAGCCTGCAAAACGATTTTACTCCTTTAACCTTTGAGTAAAACATGGCCATTTAAGCAGACCTTGAGAAACCTAAATGCTCTATTAAGCCAGTTCAGATTTGAAAGAGAATTCCTAAACGTTTGGAGACTGTGCAGAAGTGTCCTTTCATCCGTTAAGCAGTATGTATCCTCAGGCATCCACACAGTTAATAGTGTTAGCCCCAGTGGAAAGCCTCTTGAGGCGTTGCTGGCTGCACTAGAGAATGTGGATCATTTAAACATTAACAGCCTTGGTTATTAATTATTGTGGAAAATGTGGGGGTGGAGAATGCTGAGCTGGAAATGTTGTCCCACGACGTATTTTTCCCTTGATGCATTATTGAATCCATTTCTGCCGTAAGCTGAGCGAAGCGCTTTTAGAGCAGCGTGAGAGGGAGCAGAAGTTGTTTTGCCTGCTGCTTGGCTTACAGGTTTTCTCCTGACAATGATGATGGAATTTATTTTCTGTGGAGTATACAGATGATAGGGTGTAACTTCATTTAATTTAGTGGGAGCTCTGTTTTTAGCCAGTAGGAAAGTATCTTGTAAAAATGGTGCCTGGAACACATCCTGTGAGATGGTCCTGCGGGATGGCCTGGAAGCTCTTGGGGCTGGAGCTGTGCTTGTGGTGGAGGCTGGCTCAGCCCCTTCTCTGTGGGCTTTTTGTCTAGCTCACTGAGCCAACTTTGTCACGTCATTTCGCCTCCCTGCGGCTCGCTGAATTGGGTGTGATAATACTGATGTTACATTTGATCACGGTGCTTTCTAAAGTTGGGGTATTTGGGCACTGAGATCCCCGCTGTGGTCAGTGAGAGCTGTTTTCTGCTCAGGTGTGCGGAGGAGTTTGGAGCCCTGTACGCTCAGCCGGTGCCTGGCTCCTAGGACAGCATGGCCAGAAGCATCACACCAACAAGCAGTGGGGGACCAAGCATTTTGGAAAATCAAACCTGTGTGTAAGTGCTAGAAAGAGCAACCTGAGCTGTCTGGAAAACCCGGCCTCTGCCTTGGGTGTTGAAGCCTTGTGCATACGCCCACACATCAGTGCTCGCAAGCCTTCAAAGCATTGACGTTGTCAAGCAGGGTTGCGTTGAGCACCTTTGGTTCTTGAATTTGGCTCGGTCTTCAGCAAAGTCTGTTTGCGAAGCAGGGCTGGGTTGTGTGGATGTCCAGGGTGACTCACCCGCTCAGTGGTAAATAAGCTCTGCCTCTGCTTAGCTTGCATCCAGCTAATACAGCTGTAGTTACTGAATTGTGTTTCCTGGACACTTGGAAGTAATTAGCTCAACATAAAACTAACATGCCTTGCCAAATTTAGGCTTAAATTTGTTTCTATGGTTGGGTGCAGTAATCTTCTATTAGATTTAAGGGTTTTTAAACAATATTTCACTAGTGCCTGGCTTGATTAACTTGTAATGTTGTAAGGCTTATTTGTCGAGGGGGTATAGAGATACTAAATGAATTTGGAGTTAAATAGGTGCTGGCTAAATTCCCGCTTTACTCAAGCCCCAGTGATCCCAGTGATACGGAGTCTGGGCATGGAATACTGTTGCTGGCTTATTGAAGCTGAGTGGAGGTAGAAGCAATGAGAATATGAGAGACTGGGTTTTAGGGGATTTGGTGCTCTTTCAGCAAAAAGTAGACTTACGTGACTAGTATAAAGAACTATTTTCCACCCTTGCTTTCTTCCTAGTTAATGGCAGTACTCAGCTGAGGTTAGAAAGAGGGATTTGCAACGAGCTGTTTCCCCACTTAGCTGGGAGAGATGATGAGGATTCAGGAGGCAAGCTAGTAACTTCAGGTAGGAAGGACCAGCGGAGATGCCGGGGGATGAGCAAAGTACTAAGCAAGTCCTGGCAGAAGCCAGCTGTAAGAGGAGAGCTTCGGAGACTTCAGTGCCGTAACACATAGACACGTGGACTTGCCCATGTGTTACAGCTTCCGCATGTTTAGATGGAGAGCCTTAACGTGTAGCTCGTGCCTGGACACTGACACTGTGGGCTGGTGTGGGAGCTCTGTGAATTTAGCTTGCACGACTTCTTCCTGGTTTGTGAATCGTAATTAATGATAATGAGCCCTGAAGACAAAAACGAGAGAGCGCATGGATGTGGGTGTCTGCGCCGCCAAGCCCTGGCGTGCAGCTGTGCAGCTGGACTGGAGAGCAGCCGGGTCTGGTCGCTGCCCAAGGGATCGGTGCTGTCATGCTGGATCTGCAGGACAAGCCAGGCACTAACAGCAATTTAATATTGTTGTCAACAGCAGGATTAGGCGCAGTATCACTGGATTTGTGTAGGAAGAATTCCTGGGGAAAGCAGATACGATTTTTTCGGAAGAGCTCCGTGTCGTATATGGTGGGGTGCGAGGCTGCCTTGTTTTTTTGTTTCGAAGGGTTTTCAAGGTTGCTTTCCAGTTTTAGATGTTCAGCAAGGGTGGAATTAGATACTGTTATGCCAGATTTTTGTGATTGGAGGGTCGCTTTCTCTTGGTCTCTTATGTAGTTTCCTGTGCACTGTTTGGTGAAGTGTCTCTAGGAGGTTGCCTGCATGTCTTAAATGCTGTAACAGGAATGGGCTCATGAGCCAATTTCATTGACTCAGTTGCCTGGGCCAAGCTTTCACGGTGACCGCACTGTCAATGTTGGGAATGGCAAGTGGAGGGGTTGTAGATGTTCTTATCGATACTCTGTTCTGTACAGCAGACAACACCTCTTTCTATTCATCAATCTATACAATTTTTCCTGTGATAAAGATTGACACCCGGCTTTACAAATGTGTACGTTGCATGTGTGGCCACATTTGGAAATAAATTCCTCGTGTTTGTGTGTGTGTGCACAAATGTACTTACAAGCCGTGCATCTGTCCACATATAAGTAGCTAGAGCTGCTGGGCATATTGCCCTGTATTTTTTTTTTTTTTTTTTACATGAAAGGACAAATTATAGAAGTGTGTATTATATTAATACATCTGCTAAGGGATATGAAAAATCTAATGGTGATGCTTTGTGTAGAATGGCAATCTGCTGTAAACATCCGAACTCCAAATATCTCTGCTTGCAAAGGAACCTTTCATCAACTGGACCCCACCTCATATGGATTCACAAAGATCATAAACCCTCTGTCACCACTACTGGGTTGTCACAGCATCCCCAAAACAGCGATCTCTGCTGTGTTCCTGTCACCATCAAGAGTGGGACTTGAATTATTCAGAAAATCTGAGTACGTTGCTACTTCATTTATGTATTTATTTGCACTGAACATTTTTTGTTTTGGATACGCGGCAAAGTAAGAGTCTTCCCCTGACCTTGCAGGGCTTTGGAGATAGATGAAGGTGCATGTTCTCTGAGGCAGCTGGGGATTTATGGTGTTCAGAGAGACTGGCTCCAGTGTGGGTTGTTGGCAGCATTGCTGATAATCACAATGTGATAGCAACTGGGCTGTTTTATTTAAGATGCGTTTAAATCTTATTTTCTTGAGCTGTAAGGTTATGTCTTTGCAGGCTATCAGAGTTCAGAAGGGAGAGAGGAAAAAAGTCCCACCACAGAAGCCTTTGCTTCAAAAGGTTGCAAGCCTAAATCATTTTGGTTTGTTTTTGATCACCTGACGTTTTTCTAGATCTTGGGAAAAATGGGCAAGTTGTTCACAGAGTGTACCCACTGCTGGTCTAAAGCCCAGCTGTGTGGAACAGAGCACTGTTGCCTTGCAGTCTGTTGGAGCAACACCTTGCTAATTCCCTGGATTAGCAGACCTCTCGTGTGTGCTCACATTTTGAGAGTCAGCAAATCTGGTGAACAAATGTCTCACAAAAGCCAGGAAAACGTGTCACAAACCACATTGCGTCTTTTCAATATTCATTTTAATTGCTGACAGTCATATTCTGTAGAGGATACAGTAGCATATCTCTTGTATACGCAGTGGGAGTGCGGTAGTACATGTCCTAGAGCATTTGTGTCTGAACCACAGCAGAGAGTTAGCAACGGTAGCAGAATGTTCTGCTGATGTATTGTTGATCAAAAAATGTGTAGTAATGGCATCCCTAATACAGCTGCATCAAAGATTTCCTCGGTTATTGAATGTGCAGTGATCCGTTCTCAGTCAGCATCTCTCTAAGGCCTTGCAGCCAAACAGCAGATACACGAGGTCAAACAAAGAGGTGCCCTGAGCTGAAATGTGTAAAGTCATCTAGGGCTGCTCGCAGGGCGGGACTCATGCGGGTTAATTGTTTCACCTACACAGACATACTCAATTAGAGCTTATCTATGCAGAATCTAATGATTTTCAGCTGGCTTGTAGAGGTTTCTGCTATACAGCTTGTTGTAGTTTATTTACCTGAATATATGGGACTAACCTGGGCTGATGGGAGCTCACTTGTTGTGGTGTAGATGTATCCATGTGGGCAGGTTTCACTGATTTTTAATTAAATCATCTTTTAAACTAGCTGAATCTGTTTCAGACCTGTGAGCCAGAGTCCATACTGTTTGTGGGAGCAGGGCAGTGCAGACGTGCTGGGCAAGAGGAAGGCGTGGGTTATGTGAGTTTTTAAAAGAAAATACAGCAATGGTGCATTTCTTGTATGTGTATTTTTTTGGAGGAATTTGTAGATGCACACTACATGCATAAGATACATGTAGCAGAAGGTTGTTAATAGATATCTTTAACACAAAATGTCTAGATCTATTGCTGCTTGCTTTGTTTTTTCTTTGTGTTTTTTCTTCTAGCCTGGCTTTTTGCTGATGGAATGGTATATCGCAGATTTAGGATTCAGGGAGTAGCTGGAGGGATTTTTTTTTCTCCTTTTTGAGTGCAGAGACCTCTTATTGGTCTGGATTTTGGCGTATGTGGAATCAACATCAGTGTTCGAACTCACAGGATCGGCGCAGGCTCTTGGTCTGGTCCTTGTGGCTTTCTTGGGTTATAGAGAAATATGGATCAATAAGCAAAGACATAATATCTGGTGTCAGAAAGTATTGTATTTCATTGTCTACCTCTAAAGAAAAGGCTGCATGGAATTATATACAAATAAAACTATGTGTTTTTTAATTGCATGGATAGCTTTATTACACTTCTAGAGAGTGTATCTATTGTCATCTCAAAATATATAACTGAATTGCAGGAAACAGTCCGTGTATATAGCTTAATTTTAAATTCTGTGTAAACTATATTAGCATAAAATCTGTTAGGGACCATAAAAGCAGATACGAGTTTTAGCACCCTTTCAGTTTCACAGGGCTATTTTGCTGCTTTTCCCCACCCTGCCAAGCATAAACACGTCCTGTCTCTGTCTCGTGATCACGAGGCCTGAGGTACCCTCATAAAACGGATTTTAAAGCCTATTAATTATCCAGCATGAAATCGGTCCCTGGCTGCGTGTCCCCTTTGCCAGATGATCCCCCACCCTGGAGAGGCCTCTGGCTGCCCGGGGGTGAGGGCCTCTCCATGGCCTCTGGGGCCAGGTGCGGGGATCCTGCTAACGAGGGCAGCTGGGCTGGGGCCTGCTAATGAAGGTGCTGCTGGGCCGGGCCTGTAGGTGGGCGGCGCCCGGTGCCTCCCTGTCAGGGCAGAGCTGCCGCTGCCCCGGGACGAGGCCTCCTCAGCGCGGGGTGGCCGGGAACATGGCGGCACCCAGGTATGTCAGACGGCGTCGGGGCGAGGTGCAGGGTGCTTCCCCGGGGAGGGCTGTGTACCCCAGGGGTGTTGGGGGACCCTGGCCTTGGGACCCCTGTGCTGAGCCTGGACTGGAGGAGTCCCATGAGGCGCCTGTTGGTATTCATAGGTGCCTGCTCTTAATATCTGGCTCTTAATCCTCTTTAGCGTAAAATTTGTGTTTGTACAAGGGAAAAGGGAAGTTCCTGTGGGGGAAGGGTTGACTCCGAGAGGGAGGTGGGGCTGTGAGGTTATAAGGACATAATGAATCACACCTGCTGCCCTGATTATGTAAAACAAAGTAGAGCTGCTGTGTGGCATTTGGGGTTTGGGAAGGTGCCTGGATGCATCCCAGGAGCTGGCACGTGAGTAGCAAGTGTTGATGTAATAACGTTGTGCTTGCTTCGGATTCAGTCCCATATTCTCCCTGGTGCTGGGCAGAGTGTGAATCAGGGGCTCGCTTCAGTGTCTGATTTGTTGTGTTTTCCACACTTACGTTGTGTGAAGATTGTGAGTTTTTACTAAAGCTTGGCACTGGAGAGCTGCTGGACTTTCCCTTGCCAGGTCTTTGTGGCCTCTCCAGGAGTTCCAGCTTGTACAAATCGGGGTCTCGTTGGTGGCCGGGCGTGCAAGTTACATCCGCAAGCGCTTTCTTGGCACTGTAGTGCGAGGCTGTGGCTTGAGAAGTGACTTGCTGGGAAGGGGCAGAGGTAGTAGCAGAGCTGTTTAATTCATTTTAATGAGACTTACGGCACGCTTCTCCAGGTGCTCTCGTGTCAGGTCTTTGGAAATGTCGTGCCTTTGTGACAGGAGCGCGCTGCGCTAAAGAGGATCCACAGAGATAACAATAGGATGTCAAAATGAAGTGAAACAAGGGCAGGGCAATTTTATGGAGATGACATGACAGGAGGAAAGTATGAGGGGGGGGGAAAAAAAGGATTTAAACTGTCAGTACAGATTTACTGAAGACTTTCCAATGTCAACTAGAAGAGATGTCAGCACAACTGACTTGGCAATGTCAAGGTGATGGCAGAATGAAGTCCGATCAGCTTGGGAAGCATCTCGTACTCTGGCTGCGGAGACGAGCTACTGTCAGTAAAGATGATGTCAGGATGATAATTATTTTGCACATTGTGGTTTAAGTAGGGCATTGTTTCTGTTGAAGTAATTTGAATTTAGCACAAGGTAGGGGAATACTTTATTTTGAAGATAAAAGCCTCCAAACTGGGGCTGCTTTCTGTGAGAATGCCAGGAATTTCAAACCCAGACAATGAGCCTGCTGCTGCGAAGCAAGGCGCCTGGCTGCCCTGGGGACTGTACACCGGCTGCGGTGGGTATAGTCGAGGCCTCCAGTGATCTGAGCTGTGGCTCCACTTGGCTTCTGCATAATATGGGAGGCACATTTTCATTTCTCTTTTAAAAACTCTCTCTAGTGAGTAAGAGGGAAAATGATGGAGCAGGGGAGAAAGCTGGTACCACATGGGAGTGCAGCCATTAATTTAGGCAGGTGAGATGGAGGTGTCTGAGGATGAACAATTGTAATACACTGTCAGTAATGAAAATAAATGTGTGCGTGTGATGTTGGTGAAATAATCTGTGCTGAAACAGCTAGCTGTGTTGAAAGTCATTGGGTGTTGTAGATAACAGTTTAAAGTGGTAGCAGAGATGGTTCCCACCTCTTAGTTCTGTTTTAGGATGCTTGTAGAGTTGAGTGGAGTCCTGAGGAGTGACAAAAAGAAGTATAATGTGTTACTGAAGTGAAAATTTGGGCTCTTAGCTGTTTTGTAGCTGTAGGGTATGGAAACTGTGCCACACACTAAATAGCAGGCCTGGGGTGCACAGCTTGCCGTCAGCTTGCTCTGCCTGCCTCTGCCCGCTGCCGAGGCGCGCTCGGATGCTGCCACATGCAGTCCCCCACGATGCCATCGTCCAAGTGCTGCTGCGTCTGGCACCCTTTCCAAGGGGGGATTTCCCTGTTAGTTAAACAACTGCACTCGCTCTCTGTGTGTCCTTTATCGCAAAACAAACAAACAGGAGAAAATGCACTGGAAGAGAGAGAGTCTAAGGACTGGCAATCCGATAATAAATTCCCTGTCTTTCCACACACACTCGGTGCCAGCTGTAGACTAATTAAACTCAATAGTTCACAGGTGTTCCTGGGAATGACTAACGCAAGAGCACTTGCCTCTTTAGGGCTCGTTAACATCTTTTTCAGAGCTCTTTAAATTTCATACACCAGCAACACTGAGCTAAACCAGATGAAAGATAGTAGAAAGGGACTCGAGCTACTACAAGAGTGCTCTTGGTGTTAGCACAGGCTGCATCCCCACTCAGTTCAACAGCTTATGCATTTTGATGGGTGAATCTCTTGGAGGCCGGTGTAAGACGGAAATCTGCTGTCTTAGAAACATTCAAATTTCTGTAGCCAAATGAAATTCTTGTGTTTGGAGCTCACTATATGATTTTAGATGCTATCAGGATGCCCATGATCTGTACACTCACAGAGGGACAACAGAAGAGGAAAATCTGTGGCCAAATGAAACAGATTTAGCTATCTCATTAAGGCTTATAATATCTTCCCAGGGAGGAGTAAACAGAAAGCAAGACATCCTCCAGACCCCCCTTGCTTATTCAGTCTGTCTTTGGGCTTTGACTCATCTAATGGTAATTTCTTTAGACTCTGGTATTGGAGAACTGGACTGCCTACCCCTAGTCTGGCTAATATGACACAGTTGTGTCAACAAGTGCTTCCATGGACTTTGCTGCATAGGAAGAGCTCAGATTTTACCAGCTCTCACAGACTCGTGTAGGTTTGTGGCTGGACTAGCTTACCTGTGCGCTCATCTCCGTTCATTTTCATTTTGCCTTTTTTTGTCTGTCTTCCAGAATTAAATTTAGATTTTTTGAGAGCTCTCATAATGGTTAAGAATGGCACAGGAAAGGAGGCTTTCAGTGTTGTTTTACCAGGCTCCTGAAAAAACTCCTCTTGTGGAGTTGGCCCAGGCTCCCTGTAAGTCTTGTGTGCAGCTTTTCTCCTCAGGGAGAAAGCTCCGCAGCCAGAAACAAGGCAGAATTATTGCACTCGGACCAGGCAGCCCAGAGGGAGAAACTACTTTGCCTATATAAGCTAGATAAAAATACTTTTATCCTATCAGCACTAACTTGGTATGCCTGATCTCTCGTACCCTTCACTAGCCTGCCTCTGTCATGTGCTTTCCAGCAGACTGGGATTGTTCACATGTGGCTATACCAGACAGACTGCTGCTTTAGTATAGTTACTAACTGAAAATAGTTCCTAAATTTCATGGCTCTTGTTAGATTCTTTTGTTTCCTCCCAGTGATATTTTCAGTTATACTCTCTTACACTTTTTCCTAGAGAAGAAAACCACAGTGATTTACCTAAATCTTAAATATAATCATAGAAGCATTTAGATTGGAAAAGACCTTTCACTAACCTAACACTGCCCAAGTCCATCACTAAACCACATCCCTAAGTGCCACGTCTACAAGTTTTTAAGTACCTCCAGGGATGGTGACTCCACCACTTCCCTGGGCAGGCTGTTCCAGTGCTGGATAACCCTTTCAATGAAGAAGTTTTTCCTCATATCCAATCTAAACCTTCCCTGGTGCCACCTGAGGCTGTTTCCCCTCATCCTATCAGTTGTTACTTGGGAAAAAAGACCAACACCTGCCTGACTACAACTGCCTTTCAGGTAGTTATAAAGAGCGATAAGGTCTCACCTCAGCGTTCTCTTCTCCAGACTGAACCACCCTGGGTCCCTCAGCCATTCCTCACAGGATTTGTGCTCCAGACCCTTCACCAGCTTCGTTGCTCTTGTTCGGGCAGGCTCCAGCACCTCAAAGTCCTTCTTGTAGTGTGGGGCCTCAAAGTGAACACTGTAGATCTATTACTGACTCATGCTAATGTGATGTAAGATATCCTCAAACCAAAACATATTTCCTACTGCACCAATTTAATGAAATCGTTTTCTAAGTCAATTCTATCACATCAGTACAATTTTACTGTGTGCATAAAATCTTATTTAAACTGCTACAGCTTTTGGTGTAGCTATGAAGGGGAAAGAGTTTTCATTCTCTAAAATATCAGATCTGTAAAAAAAAATTATGTTTTCAAATAAAAAAATGATATTCAGGGGTAGTTCAGTCTAAAAGTATCTTGTTACTAATTCTTCTCTTTCCTGTGGCCCTCTCACTGGTAGGTCTCGTAGTGCTTCAGAGAAGGATATAATTATTAGCTTGTGTTGTGTACTTGGGGAAACTGAGGCATGGCCTGAAACGAGGTTGTAGAGTTCACTGGCCTGGCTGTGGAAAACTGAGAGGAGTCGTCTCCTGATCCAGTGCTCTTTCCATGGAGGTTGTAGTGCCTTCCCTAAAAACTGCTTTGTTTCCAAAAATTCAATATACCCGGGTGAGGTGAGTCGGAGTGAACTTGCTGAGTTAGCGCTGGATGAATGGTTTGGATTTGGCTTGTATAAATCTGATTGATTTAGGAAAAACCTAAAACTCTTTGTGTGCTTGCTTTTAGGTGAATTTGTGTACAGAAGCCACTGTTTCAGAGATCGAGAGAAAAACAGCAGGACAAGTAGATATCCATGTTTCATGATTTAATTTGTTACCAGTTAATGGCATTACTTTGTGAGTAAAAAAACCCAAAAAAGTAAAACCGCAAATGGTGTAGTGTACGAAGCTAAAAATGTTAAGCAAAAGGTGGGCGGAGTGCAAGAACTCTTTCCCTGAGCCGGGTCCTGCACATCCCTGGGTATCACTGCTTGTGACATTGATTTGAGGGTATTTAATGAAGAAAAAGACTTCATAGTTTCTGTGTTGGAGACTTCTCTATGGCTGGCATCCAAAAGCTCATATCCACACCAGTTCTGAGGCTGAATAAATTATGTGACAATCAGTGTAAGAGTAAGCTGAAGCACCAATACAATGGGGAAGTGCTTTACAGAAAACATTGCCCTCGCTGCTTCTTCTTATTCGAGATGAATGAATGGTTAAAAATGACGTAGTGATGTTTAACTAGTGGCATTTAACTAATGAGGGTGAAAAACCTGGCATCTCACTGTGTGCGGGTTATTTTTCAGTTGGCTAATGGTGGAATTCCCATTACTTCAAAACTCAAATTCAGAACTAAAGGAGCAGATCTACTGTTGAGAAGAATACTTGTTAGCAAAGACAAGTTTAGCTGAGTTCACTGGTATTTTTAATCTTGTTTTAAGGTAATTTTGAATTGTCTGTATGAGTGTTTGGATGCGTGTGTGCAGTAGCTCTGACGTACCAAATTAGACTGCTTTTAATATGTGTTTAAAATGTTTGCTACATTAAATTTTGGGGGACAAAATATTTCTAAACACTAGAAATGGGCCAGCATGTCAAAAGAGGTTGAAGATGACAATATAATAAGTTTTCTTCCTGCTCAGCAAAGAAATGGCCTAATGGTATCTTCACTGTCACAGCAAGAGAAAACATACTTTTAAAAGAAGAACACAGGGTGGGTTCTCTACATGTACTTTTATGTGTTTGGGCCACAACATGACTTCTGGGTAAACCTTGCATGCATGCATGCAGTTCCTCTCCCCCTCAATTATTGGGTTAGCTAGATAGTGTATTAATGTTTTGCACTCAGCAAGAAACAGATTGTTTTTACAATGAAGTGTAAGGTTGTTTCTAATGTGTGGTTCTGGCAGTTGAATACACCTCACTGTTCGTTGCCTTGTCTTTTTAACTGCTCTTTTCCAGAATGAAACTATCTAACTTGAGATCCTGTTGGGTTTTGTTTTGCAGTCAGGCGTCTTTTCCCATTGTAGATGGTTAGTGATACATCATAGATCAAGATAGCTTTTCAGTCTCTTTTTGGTAAATTAGAGAATTGGAGGCTCCATCCCAAACTGAGTGTTTCTAATGCCTAAATGCACATGGACTTCTTTAGATACTTGTCTGCCTGGTAAGTCAGCCCCTCTCTTTTTGGTGTGAGACTTGCTTTCATCAGCTTTAACTAAATGTGTTCAGCGGGCTCTGCCAGGTAGTTGTGAAAGATGTGTCTGAGCAGGATTTGGGAAACTTGGAGATTCTGGTATTAATGAAGCAGCTGAAAAGTGTAAATGCCCAGATGCAGACTCCAAACAGCTATATAGAGTATATGCAAGGCTTTCCCCCCTCCTTTTCTATGCAAATTTGATAAACTCATCTGAATTTGTTAGTTTAGGAAGTGATTATTTTCCCTTAAAATGTAATGCATTAAGTACCACATGATTTAGCACAGCTTCTGTGCTCATTATCTATAGAGATAAAAACTGATGTTAAGGTGACTCTTTATTCAGTAGTAGTTTTGAGATTATCTCTTACCCCTTAGGAGTTAATAGGGAGTGAGAGATCTATGTCTGTTTATGTGATAAAATTAATTCCAGCATAAGATGAGAGTAAAGCCCAAATACTTGGAAGTTTAGTCACTTGATTTTATTTCTTCTGAAACTAAGTCTTCCTTTTCTTGCAGATTCAGGGAAATAATACAGTACTGTTTTCTCAAAGGGAAGAGCCAAGCTCTTCTTTGCAGGCAAAATTATTCCTATCTAACTGTTAAGTAAAGCCTAAAGCAAATACCAGCAGTGCTGTACCACATCCAAAGCAATACGCCAATCCGGATGAGTAAAATCTGAATTTCTGTATGGCTTTATGCTTCGAACTTTGTAGCAAATCACGTGTTTAATGTCAAAACCCCACTTTTTGAAGTGCCTGATAATTTTTGGACTTTGCGGATTGGTTGCGCAGTGGAAAGCGGGTGGGTTGGTTGGGCTGGGGGGATCCTGCTTGTGAACCCAAGCCAGCAGACGTGTTGGCAGCGTGCAAGCCTGTTCTCGCTGTGTGCTGGGATGCCATCCCCGGTTCGAGGAGCCTGGCTGTCAGTGCAGCAGCCGCTTCTGACAGGGCAGGGACTGCGGTTCGTGGGTCTGCGTGCAGAAGAGGGCCAGCGTCCCGAAGGCCTCGCTGGGCTGGTGTTGCCAGGGAGTGCGACTGTGTGCCCGCAGAATTGCTGACTTGTTTGGAGCCCGTGGCAGCTTGGCAGTTTGATTTGTGTTGTGACTAATAGGAAAATAAGCAAAAGGAGAGAAGCAGGGAGAAGGCCTTCCTTTTCTTGACTCTGTGTGGGTGTATTTATGTGTGGAAATCAAGTGCCATTTCGTGACAGGTTTTTTTGTTCCTTCATCAAACAGAGGGCAATACACCTGCTTTGGGTTGCTCTCATAAGGGATTCTGTGTGCAACTGTGAGCTCCACAGCCACCCCCTCCACAGCTCTGCACGCTGCTGTGGAGCTCGTGTCCCTTCTGGGAAGCGTATCTGGCAGAAGTCTGCATTGCTTCTTTGAATTTTCTCCTAGACAAGAGAGACCAATCTGTTTCTTGGCTGCAGCACCAAGATTCAAGGGAATCATGGATTACCTTGCATGGCTTTGACTTTTTTTTCTTTTGTTCTTTGTGGTTGTATTTTTTGAGCCGTTGAGAATTGATCCAGATTCTCTTACAACTCAACAGATCATGATGTGAAAGGAGAATAATATTTATTACCATTTAAAACTTTCCTGTGGCTTAATTCAGTAATGTTAATAAGACATATTGACACAATTGGATGGAAGTTGCTGTGGAAGTGGGTCAGGCTAGCACTGAGGTGCAGCAGTCAGGGTACATTAGAAATGACAAGGCAAATATGCCCAGAAGGCTTGTTACTATTATTATTATTAGCTTTATGTCTGTGGATCTGCAGCAAAACTTTGATAAGCAAAAATGCTCAGGCACTTCTTACTAAGGTGAATTGCTGATTCATTCCATTAGCAGAACTTCAGTAGTATCTTCCTGTGAAGAAGAGTTGTCTCTTCCTCTACCCTGATGAGTCACTGCTAAGGTTTTTGCCTTGTCCTGTCTCACTTTTATTTTGGGAATACTGTGCTTCTATTTTGGGAATACTGTTATTTTGGGGATCATTCTGGATGAAAGGCAGGCAAATTACCATCATTAGATAATAATCCTCTGGAGCCCCAAAATATTGTGTATTTTAATGCTGTTGTGTAATCTGGGGGATTATAGATGTTTTATGACCCTGTATAATAGCCTCAAACACCAGAGAATGTTGTGAAGTAAGAAAGGGGAAAATACTTGGCAACACTGCATTTTTAAGCTAAAAATACTTAAAGCACTCTTGCCTGAATTCCCCCGAAGATTAATTAGGATATTTTTTCAAAGATCTTTAAAAATGCTGGACAAGGAACAATGTGATGTTCTGTGCGCAAAGTTAAGTGTTAATGAGGGAAAGCACCATACTGGTTTCCCTTTATCCGTGCTGCTAGCTCCTGGTGATGCTGTGAGTCTGACCTGCGGGTCAGGATGGCAGCTGGGAATAATGCACTTAAATTTGCAAATAGAGAAGGAGTTTGCCTGGCTGTGGCTTGTCATGAATTAGTCATCCCACAGCACCTCTGATTAGCTTAGCCCATTTCAGTGAGCTCTGGTACACTCATTTCTTAATGAATTTGAAGTTGGGATTGTGGCTGACCTCTGTGGGTAGTTGGAATAGTTCTTCCCCACTTTGTTGTACCATATTTCTGTGATGGGCAGGGATGTTGTAAATTACAGAATGGTCGGGGTTGGAAGGGACCTCTGTGGGTCACCCAGCCCAGCCCCCTGCCGAAGCAGGGTCACCCAGAGCAGGCTGCACAGGACTGCGTCCAGGCGGGTCTTGAATATCTGCAGAGAAGGAGTATATCTCCAGGGCACATGCGCCCTGACTCCACTGCAAACAGCACGTTCCTACCTCGCTACTGTGGAAAAAACCTCCTTTAACGAGACTGTGCAAGCGCCCTTACTCAACCCTGCATCTCATGGCAGGAAGGAAAGCTTCAAAACAGGCCAGCAAGACACATCTCAGCAAACCACCCCTTGGAAGGTGGCACTTTCAACACTAAGCAGTGGCAAACACAGCTGAGGTTTGTGACACTGCGAGGATGTAGCTGGCAAGAAGAAACAAGAGACCCTGTGCTCCCCTATTCAGGCCGTAGAGCAGCAGCAGCACAGTTTCTGCGCTGCTGAAACAAGAAGTCAGTCCTCAGAGTTAGCTGACTGGCTGAAAGAGAAATATTCAGCATGTCTTGTAATATGGGCATAGAGAAGGGTGAGGATTTTGTTTTAAATTTGTGCCATTTGTAGTGATAGATGGAGAGGTTGGTCACCGTTCTGACAGGGTGTTACATTGCTCCCCGAGCATCCACAGTCAGCTGAAATACGTTTCAGTGTCTGTATGTGCTGTGGAGAGTACAGCTCTCCTTGCATGCAGGGAAAGAAGCACCTCTGTTTCTGCTGAAATTCCTTATTTCGAAGGTAGGTTACAAGGCAGAAGTTGGAAGCTATCAGTTAAAATTACATTTCCATAGTGACCTTCATGCCAAGCCTCTCAAAGCACTTAAGAAAATACTGGAAGCTGTACAGCATGAAATAGCATTGGCACATCGCTCAAGAAAAACAAACCTCCTGCCTAGATTTGAAAACTGAAAATTTACCAGACTGATTACTGAGCCTTCAGTCCCAGGAAAGGAGTTAAAAAGAGGACCAAGTTAGACCAGGGTGATTTGGGGTGTTCTTCAGTGGTGGGGATGACATTTCCACGAGTGCTGATAATTTCTGTGGTAGTTTCCTCTCTGTTTTGCCAACACACCATCATCTTCTCATAAATACCTAGGTCATAGGATTGCATTTCTCTTTTCTGCAACAGCAGCCCAGTGAACCTGCTTCACTTCCACCCACCCCTCCCCCTCAGCTTCTGCTAATGTGATTCTGATCTTGGAGACTGCAGGTCCAAGCCGAGTTCTCACTTGCTGCGCAGTGTCTTGCCTTGTTTGAGTATGTGGCGCTCTGCTTCCCCAGACTGTAAACAGAGAAAATGCCTCTTTCTTTTGTAAAGCAATCTGAGAGTCCTGGAAGCACCGTACTGTATGTGTATATTTACAGAAAGAGAGAACTGCCTTGCAGATGTTTCCACTGAAACTCCCTGTGCAGTCATGGTATGGTGGATCAAACTAATGAGACTTCGTGTGGGCCGAGTAGGTGAGATGAACTTTTCATGAGAAACCATTTCAGCCTGAGTGGACATTGCTGAAGGCAGTGTGGATTTCTGATTACATGTGAATACGGAGAGAAAAGTCACAACTGATAGGAGTTGCTCATAATAATCCCAGTACAGAAATCAAAAGTCTGGTGAAAAAGTTAAACCAGTAAAGATTTCCTGGTTTTACAGCTAAAATTTATTACAGTCTCATCTAACATGCTTTAGCCCATTCTGTTTTCTGGAAGGGAGTGGAGAGCAGTCAGGTTTGGGGATTTCATCTTTGATGTTGTGGGGACTCCAGAAGCAGCAAGCTAACTGGGAGAGAGCTGCTTCTCTTGGTGAAGGGCTGCAGTGGATGAGGTTGCCTCAAAGAATTGATTTCTCCCTTTCAGTTTGCAAACATGTACATTTTTCCCTGTGGAGGTGGCGAGTCTGGTGAAAATCCGCTGGCAAGAAGTTGTTCTCAGCTGCCTTTGTAAGAATAGTTGTCTGAGCATCTGCAGTGACATTTGGGGAAGGGGAGGTTCTTGCTTGCTTTGGATTCTGGGTGTCTGTTTTCATTCCTGTTGGAGAGCAAGGGAGACAATGAGTACGTTGGGCTGTAGGTTGTTGGTAACAAAGGAAAGCCATCTCTAGAAGGGGAAATGGGAGAGATTAAAGGAAGAGCAAAAAACTAGGTATTGGTTGCTGTTAAATATGAATGTGCCAGAGAGCAGATACATAGTGAGAGAGATGACACAAGGTGATAAAACCAGTCACCTGCCACAAAGCCTCAGTGATCCTGGAATGAAGAAAGTGAAGTTACTCTGTCAATGGAAGTGGTCAACTTCTTTCCTCAGCTGGAAAGACAGTTCAGCCATCGCTCTGTGCAGCACCAGAGCAGCCCCTCGGCAAAAGGGTTGTATCACATGTGGTGCCCTGTGCCTTCGAACAAGCTGATCCTTCCCAAAATAGCCATTTGACCTTCATCTTCTTAAAGCCCTACCATGAACCTCTGGGTGGCTGTGGAGCCACTTTCTGTATGATGAAACACTGAATAATTAAATCATAACAGTTTGGCTAAGTCTGATAGGAGTAGGGATTGATAAGTCTCTTTTCTTTTTGTATTCTTTTAGCAGGGCAAAATGAAATTACAAAACTTCTGTGAAAGGATTTTGTGGAAGCCAAAAGTGTAAGTCTAAAGAAGCGGTACAAAGGGATTAGAACTTTAGGAAGATCAGTGTCTATTAAACATGATGATCTGGATGCAGCTTCCAGCTCTTGAGGTCCATAAATTGCTAGTGTCTCGACCCTGAGGGGGAGGACCAGGGAAAGGGTCACCTTAAACTCCATGCCAGTTCTTTACCTCGGTAACTATTAGGTGTTGGAGAATGGCATAAGGGGAAAGCTGGGCTGTTGGTTAACCAAGTTGGAAAATTCTGATGTTTCAGCAGATTTCATCTCACCTTGAATTAGTCCTGTGCATCTTCATGAATCCCCCATCTCCCCACCAACATGCAGCCAGAATTTATGCATGCTTGTGGCTTCACGCAACCCCCAGCCCCAAACACTGGCCACAAAAATCGGGTGTTGGTGTGGAAAGGGAGGGGCTGAGCCGTATCAGTGGTGGTGCTGGTGGGCGGGCACTTTCCATGGACAGTGTATAATGCCATGGGAGAGGAGGGTTTGGTCAGTTGAGGAAGAAACATCATGTGTGTTCTTCTGTCCCTCCTAAAGTTGGGTTGAAGTCCTGGGCCACTGGAAGGGCAGTGGCATGCCAGGAAAGTGTCAGCAAGGCTCATTTTGGCATTTATATATGAGGAATAAGCACAATCCTCCTACTATTCCAATGAGCTGCTTTTGCCAAGAAAAATCATTTGTAACTCTTTCTTCCTGCTGTAGTGCTTCTCCAGCAGGCCTGGCTTATATTGCTTTAACCACTTGAGTGCCAACGTGCGCCGCAAGGCAGAGCGGTGCCTTGTGCAAGTCTTGGCAAGTACTCCCACGTGTAAACCAGCTCTAAAGTAGACTGAAACGTTGTCTGGCAGTTAGCTTTTCTTTTTCATCAAGTCTGTTCCTTAGGGCTGCTGCTGCTTTTTTATGTTTTTCTTCCATTCCTGAGGCTGTAGCAGAGGAGGTGGAGGAGGCCTGGGAGGAAGCATGTTTTCTGAGAGCTGCTTACCTTAGTATGTGGAAGGAGAGGGAAAGCAGAGCAGGGAAATGGCTAGGTGGTTTGAACCTTGCTCTGTCGCGTTGTCTATCATGATGCTGAATCAACAGCACAGCAAGGCTGCCAGTGTGATGTGCTTTTAAAGAGTTGCTCACCTGCAAGTTCAAAAGCCGTTCTTCCTCTGTTCTCTCAATAAAGCCTCAAAGAATAGGAGATGCCTGTGCTTTTTATTATGTACACTTCAGCTCTTGCGATGTTGCATATACGTGCTTTTACCTTTGATCATCTTTTGGAGAAGTTTGCAAGACAGGTTTAGTTGTGTGAGAAATGGATGCGCTCTTTGGAATGAGCGATTTCTTTCCCTCCCTCTAGTTGCTGGCTGAATTTTATCACCATTCTGTGTCCTCTGAGCAGAAAGGCTGTTTCCTTTGCCTGTGTGTTAGCTTTACAAGAGAACATTGCCTTTGCCCTTTTGTAGACACCGGGCAGCTGCTTTGCTGTGTCCTTGATGAGAGATGTAGCTAATTCCTATTTCTCTACATATAAAGTTGAAAAGGACAATAGCTCATTTTGTCTGCCCAGTGTAGTTTTTTCCAAAGGGAAAGGAGAAGCAAATTATTTTGTTTAAAAAAAAAAAAAATTAAATAATGTAGTAGTCTAACCTTTATCCTAATTGCCCCAGGCTGTTAATGAAGCAGTGCAAAATTAGTCCTGTGAGTCTTCATTAATCAAATATAGGAGCTGACAGTGTAGTATTAAGATGCTGTGCTACTTCTGCTCCCCATGCAGTGTTGACATTTGCTTATATTCAGAGTAGAAAGCAATGATATTTTTTTGGTAGCTCATTAAAATAATTAGCTATGTTTGGCTTTTTTAAAAAATTTCTTTTCTTAAAAAAAGCCTTTTTAATGAGGAAAGATGAAAACAGACAGGAGGGATAAAGTCAAAAGAATCAAATTAAGATAGAAAAACTGACTGCTGGAGGCTTCCTTTGAACATAAGATTTATGTATGTTAATGGCAGCTGTTGGCAGGAACCTCTGTACAGACACCTTGTTTGTTATTTGTAGAACTTAGAGCAGAAGCTAATAACTTCAAGGATCTTTGTTTTGTTTTTTGCATTATTTTCCAAAGGTGCTCTAAGACTTATCTCCTCTCTCCCTCAAAACTCAGCGCTTGCGTCAGTGATGTGCTAGTGCACATAGGCACTATTCCACTGCCTGCTCCTCTGGGTGGGTAAGTTGTGCTGCCATGCTCTGGCTGTAAAGCAGATCTCCCCTCTGCAGGCTGCTAGCACAGAGTCTGTGCTCTGCTGACGTTCTGCCTTGGCTCTCAGGGCAGGATTTAAGAGGCACGTTGGTCTTCTGATATGTCCTGGGTTCGGGAAGCAACCCCCAATGCTCAGCCCTGACTAGAAGTACTTGGGGTGTTTGGAAAGGGCCAAATCCTGGAGCTCTGGACCAGAATCGCATCCACATCTGCACTCACTAGAGGGAGAGGTAGGAATCTGCTGTTATGGTCCCATCTCCACTTCAAAAGCATTTCTGTCAAGCAGTATTTTCTGGTCCGTCTGCTGCCTAAGTAGAAACTGCTGTCTGCTGTAAAAATGTTGCTGGGAAAAATGGCAATAGACTATGATTTTGTGCTGAAGATGCTGGTGTAGCAGCTTTGAGTTTCTGTAGGGTAATTATTGAAGCCGCAGTTGGCTGACCACAGCCGAGGATGAACCAGGATAATGATCCTTTCTGTGGAACTGAAGGCAACCGGCGGCCCCGTTGTGCTTGGCTCTGTATAAACATGCAGGAGACGGCTCCTCTCTGGAGAGTTTAACTGGCAACGCTATTAATATGCCCTTTCAGTTGTTGAGATGATCGCTCTCATTTCAGAGTTCAGGGCTTAGTGGCAGGGCAGTATAGAGATTATTATGGTGCTATCGCCTGCGTGGCTCTGTGTACATGCACACACATGCATATTTGCAGATGAAAAATGATGGTGGTCCAGTGGGGATATGGCTCTTGTCTGGGAATCAGGGAGCCTGCGCTCAGTTCCTGTGTTTGCCATATGGTATTAGTAGGCCACCGCTCCTTTTTCTTCCATTTTTCTCTCCCTGTGCCACATCTTGCGCAGGCAGAGAGTAGAGATGAGGATATCCTTTTTCAGTAAAAAAGACTTTGGCTGTCAATTGATGGATGGTATTAAAATGAGCACTGTGATTCCCACTGTTTGGAAATGACTGAGAGTTTAGCTATTTAGTCAGAAAGGAAGTTTAATTTCCACCCCCCTGGGAAATGCCTCTTCTATTCCATCCCCTCATTTTTATCTGTATGCTTGTTTTTAGATAAATCATATTTTGTTCCTGATCTGTTTTCTAGTGCGTTCCAGCACCTTTCTCATTGCCAGGTTAACAGCTCTTCTCTCCCAGTAAAGTCTTTCTATTCCCCCTTTCCAGAGAGCTCCATAAAATTTATTTCCCCTTATGTGTCTTCTGCAAAGCATTAAAGCAGGGTAACCCATCGCTTAGACAGCAGGAGCTATGAAGGTGAGGGGGAGCAATTCTTAGCAGGAAAAATGGTCTGTCTCCTACACTGAAATACTTCTTGGGAGCCTCAGCAACTCAAAATAGCTGCCTACAGAGGACTCCCAAGTCCTGTTGTATCCTCAGATTGTTTCACCCCCCAGCTCTATGCAGCCTCCAGTTTAAACTGTCTCCTTGCCCAACCAGTGTCATGCTCCTCCCTTTCAGTCCTGCTGGAATCCAGTACTGCAAATGCAAATGACTGTGATGGAGGGTAGCCTATGATTATTTGTGAAATTTAAAAAAAGAAAAAAAAAAAGTCTGAAGATTAACCATATGCAGTGGTACTTTTGTTTCAAAACCCCTGCAGTAGGCAGACGAAGTATGTGCTTGGTGGGATTTCCCCCAGGGTGCGGTGCTTGAGAGCCGAACGCAGGAGAAAACTCCCCAGGAAAACCCAGAGGTCTGTGTGTGTTCATCTCCCACATGCCACGCTTGAAAGCTTTTCCTTGTAGAGTGTGTGATTTACATAAGGAGCAGTCATCATTCTTCGCCACTGATCGTTCCTTATGTATATGCAAAACCTCACTGATGAGGAGTGCGGGATTATATTTCCGTTAATTACAATGTTCTTTCTGATCCTCTGGCCAGTCAGAGGAGGTTTGGTGAGGGTTAGATCGCTGCCAGGCGAGAGGCTCTGCCTTGAATTTCTAAGTGCAGGAATAAGCTGTCGGCAGCGACGTGCTGCTGCGGTGTGGTTCGGGGCTTGGGCTGATGGACAGATTGCACACAGCCCTCTGACGGGGGAAGGCTGCAGCGAGCCGTAATGGCGTGCAGCTCGTTGGCTTTGGCTTTGGTTGACCCAACACTGCGTGAGATTAAAGTTAGGCAGCAAATATATGCACGTTTACAATGGCATGGGCTCCTGGGTGTTGCGCACAAAGACGCAGAGAGGTAGATACGGATGGGGGAAGTGTGATTTAAAGCGCTGAAGACAAAGCCTGCAGCCGTAGGCCTGGCTTCTAATCCCATCGCTCATACTGAGTTGTTAGAAAATCCTTCCGCAGCGCTTAATCTCTGAGCTCTAATTCTGTGTCTGTAGGGTGGGAGTGCAGATGCTTTATCCATACTTCTGTGAAGTGCTTAAAGATGAATAGAAACCAGTTCAAGGTATTATGGTTGTTAATGTAAATACTTGTTATACCGCTGTATCTCCAACATGTTTATTCCATGGAATATATTTATCCATAAAATTCTGCCATATTTATATACAGCTCCAAGCACCCTGGAAGCACCTAGGTGTTGACAGAACAGCTGCAATCTTTTAATATGTTCAATAAATACAAATGGATATAAACAGTATCCATCTGTCAGGCTCAGTTAGATGGTTTAAACATAAAGCTATCTTGTTCCTGTAATTGTATTTAGATCTAAGCTGATAGAGGTTTGATTTTTTTCTTTGCATAGTGATAAGCTACAAATTCCTTTGAATTGCTTTGACTCTTGATTTATTGCAGTAAATTAAATAATAATCCATTCTGTCCTGTTTCACTCCTCCTCTAAGAAAAGCAAGATGAAAAAATAGCTGCTAAGGCAACGAAGCATACTGCTTACAGTAATGCACCTTTCCCGTGCTTGTAAGCACCTGGGCCTGTGACCTCTGTGTTTACAAGATATTTATTGCTGCTTGCACTTTCCAGTACTACAGAGTTATCACTTCAGTGCCTTGTAAAATTTGATTGTGTTTAATAAATGTATTCAGCATTGCTGTGCTTGGTGGAGAGCAAGTCTGACAGTTTACTCTTGTTCTCTTCCTCATGCGCACAAATGCACACACCTTTGTAGCTAGCATATTTTCTTACCTGTGTATATTAGTGCCTATGTCATGTTGGAGGCAATTTTGGATGCATCTCAGATCATTTTTCTAATTAAATAAGCGCTTGTGGTTGTAACGTGAGCACATCTCTGAATACTGAGTAAGTGTGAGTCACTGCAGTGATTTTTTTCCAACTTCTGTGTGATGTTTGCTTCATAAAACTTAGCTTGTGGCGTGGAGGCATCTTATTACCTTCCCCATCCTGACCTGTCGCGCTGATGTTAGCCAGATGTGCTCAGCTCCCTCCTTTGCCACAGACTTCCTCTGTGAGCTCAGGGAATTCATTTGGTCTCGCTGTACTGGTTCTACATCTGTAAAACAGTTACCATAACCCTTACCTACTCCATGGAGCTTTTGTGAAGCTTAGGTTGTAAACAAACACATGTGGAACTGTATCTTGTGGTAGAGAGAAGTTTGAAGATCTGTGATGTTCTTTACCTGCTCCTTCTCACCACCCAGTACCTGAGCACGGGGTGGCAGTGAAGCAGACGTTGCTTTTCTTGTGACAGACAGAGGTGGCTTTCTCTTTTTGTGTCTGAGTGTCTCTGCTTTAGGAAATGACTGACAACATAGAGAACTCCTCTTTGTGCAGCTGAGAGGATTTAGGCACCATCTCCTTGGCGTGGCCTCTCGAGGGTCTGTTCCCTGCCAAAGCAAAGTCTTCTCCACTATGCAGTTGTCGCTGAAGCTGTATGGGAAAAGGGCTTTACTAACAGCTGCACTGAGCTGCAGGGAGGTGTGCAGTGATGCTTCTATTCCCTTAGTTTTTAGCTTTATTTTGTGGGGAATATCTTCCACAGTGTCCAAAATCGGGGGCTGAGCTCTCAGGAGTTTTGCTGCTGATGGAAGCCTCATGGTGTGGCTGGAGCAGTTTTGGGCACTCTGTAAACTACTGCACTGCAGTGTGTGGGTTAATGTATCCTCTTGGCTTCCAAGGAAGCTGCAAATGACTGTAACATCTCATTAGGGACTGAATATTTTTCATTCTACATGTATAAAGAGGAGAAGGGCTTTTCTGATTGTCAGAATTGAGAACAAATAATAAGAAATTTATGAAAAGTTTGGTTAAATGCATGGGAAGAGGTTTTTGTCTCTTCTTTTATATTTTTTTTTCTTTAAATGTTCCTCTCGTAAATGTCAAAAGCTTCATCACACTGCATCTTGCTCTTGATTAATTATTACTAAAGCAAACAATTGAGTCTATCCAGGCCAGTGTATGCTCATAGTGCAATTTATTGGCTGTCCAGCTCAGGATATGTTCAGCAACTGGTGCGTAATCACAGAGGTCACTCAATACTGGTGAGCTTCATTGTATCAAAGGCATGAATTGGCCCCTGAGATCTGTGAGCCACATCTATCAGCAGAGCAACTTCACGTTATTTTTCTGCCCAACAAGGTTAATTGCTCTTGCATTTTATGGAATTTGCATGAGTTCTTAGAAGTCAGGTAGTACTGGTTGTAAGCAAGTAATAGTTCAGAGCAGTGTCACTAAATAATAAATACTAATATCGGTACAATGTACTATGTTGTCATTAGTGGTGTTTTTTCCCCCTTGCCAGATGCAGATTTCATCGTTGGGCCAATTCACGTGTCTGCTTTGAAAAATCTTTCTCCCACAAAGCACGGGAGTAGCGAAGACTAGGAAGCAACTTCTGTGTGATGGTGCAGTGCCACCTGCATTGAAGCCTGTCTTTTGTGGACAGCTTTGGTTCTAAGTCGTTGCTTCAAACCATCTCCAATGATTTTGATATAGATCTGAAAAATGTAATTGAAGACCGCTGCTAAAATTTACACATGTCCCCAGGTCACATTATCTTCATGGAGTCTGGCCCTTAATAATCAAAATTCCATGGACTTTCCGACACACTTGAACTCAAAATTTCTGAATCGCATTTCAAAACAGATGGTAGGCCCTCTGAAATACTCTTTCCTAGTGACTGGCCATCTTTTGCTGGCTTTCTCTGAGACATTTTATACTTTTAGAACCTAAAAATTTAATCTTTTTCTTTGAGAGCAAGTGTTTGCTGTTGCTTTTCAAGGAATTATTGTTACTGGCAGCATCACTTTAGAATAGGGAACCTGTCACAAGGATAGAGAGAATGTAGAAGTTTAATTGACAAGTATCAGTTTGGACAAAGTGCCAAAAACAGAGATGGAAGGAAACAGCTTAGTTTTATAAAATGAAAGCTTTTAGGCCAGGATATAAAACTCAGCGCCCCTGAAATTTCCTCAGTCTGTAGCAGATCTCTTCCTGATGACAGTGGGAGGTTTGGCTGGAGATCATGATCTTTGTGTAGTAACTATGTTCTTATTATTTATTCAGAGCCATATTGTCACATTCCAATGGAAAATTTCCTGCTTGTTTGACCAGCACCAGTTCTGGCCTTTTTTTCCTCTTCCACTTACTGCATCTCTGGCTCTGTTTGCATTTTGCTTTGGTTTTTGTGCTAGAACTCCTGTCCTCTGCTGCTTCCTTGTGTCTGTCTTACCCTGAGGACATCCCTCCAAAACCCATGCTCATTTTGTCTGTAAAATGAAATAATTCCAACTGGTCCTCCAGGATCCAGCCTGGAGGACAGCTTTGTGTCTGCCTTAGAGGCAGATACCTTTTGAAGCAGCACCAAAATCTGAACAGCCAGGTACCTCTTACTGGCTCCGCAGATGCTCTGGTGTTCACAGCTGTGTGTCCCCACTGCAGTCTCCCTGGGGTAGGATGGGTGGTTGGAGCCTCCTCTCTTAAGCGTGCACCTCATCTTAGGTTGTTCGCAAGGTTTTCAACTCTTTGTGGTTCACATACTACATTTCATTACGAAAAAGGGTCTGGTTTCTTCAAAGGCATGAGGGGAAAAGGAGTAGTAGAGGGAGCCCAGGGAGATGGAGCCAGATGTTAATGTGAAGATGTGGAGGCTAGAGACAAAACATAAAGCTGTCATGCTCTGGACTGTGCTGATTAATCTTGCACTTAAAGCAAACATTTCTGAGTAAATGAGAAACTGCACTCTTTTGTGCAAGACAGTCTGTTGTAGCAATTAGCTAAGTAGTCAGCAGTGAGCCCTGCCTAACCCCTTACCTGAACTGTGCCGGAAGATATTAGTGCTCGTGCACAGAAATGTAGTGTAAGCAGCAGTGATGGATAGCTGACAGCCTCCGTCTGCAGGGCTGTGTTGTGTTTCCACAGCAAAAGCTGGGAAGGGATGGGAAGTGTGGAGAAGATGCAGATACGCTGCTGTTGTTTGTATGCAGCTATTCAGAGTCTTTTCCTGCGCTTGAGACCGAAACCTGTTTCGGTGGCACTGACCTTATTGAATAAACATTGATTCAAGAGAAAAATGTCCCACTTACATTTTTCCGTTTGACAACTGACAGAAATGCACAGACATGCTGTGAGCTCCTTTGAGGAGGCGGAGTGAGAATTTTGTGATTGTTTTTCACTTCCAGTCGGAACTCCACTATTAAGCATCTACTTCCAGTGCGCTCTTCCCCCGCCGCCTTTCCCTTGCCCAAGCCTACCGCCCTACTTTCATTTTGTCTTTTCCCTGTCAGAGAATATTTGTTTTTAGGACCTTTAAGACTGGCAGCACTGGAAAATTAAGTCGTCATTTTGTCTGCAAACCTGCCACCATGTCCAGGGGCACAGGGCAAGCTCCCTGCCGGTGACTTCAGCCGCTGTCTCGGAGGATCTTCCTGCTGTAGGTGTGAGAGGTAATTCACATTCAGTGCCCGTCTCTCCCCGTTCTCTTGAGCTGCCAATTATACAGCATTGTGTCAAGTTAGATCTGGGGGTATGTATATAAGGACCACAATTAGCTGGCGCTGGGCTCGGCAACGCTGCGGGTACTGACAGTCAAACCTGCCAGTGAGACGAAGTGGGGAAGGACAAAACAATCTGGATGCAATTAGAGTCCTTCCCGCCTTCTCCCACAACCCCTTTCAAACATGGAAATGTGCATGCGGCCTCAAAGCTGAAAAAGTTTGGGATCCGTCCCCTGTCCTCTCCCTACCTCCCACTCCTTTCTGTACGTCTGCACTTGTGCTCTCCAGCGGGGAAGAAGAAATATTCAATCCCATGGGGAATTGTTCCTGCAATGTCTCTAGCTCAGAGCATAGCCAGAGGTGGTGGATCTCCCAAGGGAAATTTCTTCTCGTGAGGTTTATGGCTCAGCTTTGCTGATTTCAGGGAGGCTGCTTCCGTTCAGAAAAGCAGATGGAAGTCGAGAAAGCTGTTGGAAATGCACCTCCTGGAAAGTTTTTCAGGCACCCCCACTGATTAAAATAGAGCTTACTTCTTTTTCCTGCTTCCCTCATAAAAGATAAGTTGGGTGGAGCTCGTCTGTCTAGAGGACAGGAAGGCAGAGTAGTGGAGTTCTAGATTCTCTTTCTGTCTATCTTTTGATCCTCCTGCATAAGTTGAAAGTGTTACAAATTATTAAAAGCTTCATGCGGTGTGAATGGTTTCAGAGAAGACTGAACCCGCAGAACTAAGTTCCAGTTGTACGGTTTTCTCACAAGCTCAATTCTGCAATATTAAATACCATCATACTTATCAATATGGTCAAAAGACCAAGGTGAGTGTGGAAGTGGGTGGACTTCTGCACATTTTCGAAGCTTTGTTTTAAACCTGCTCTTTATCAGGCTTTTAGGAGATGTGGAGGTGAAACTGGGGGATATAACACTGACTGAAACAGGCTTTCCATGATGCAGGGTTTGTCTACACACAGTAAGCTTCCCTGCTTTGTAAGTGGCCTAAAAATAGCTAATACCTGGCATGGTGGTATAGTTTATTTAATCCCTCTGATTAAGAAAATGTTATCCTTTCCCTTTATTCTTGCTGATAGACTACAATCACTTGTCACTCCTTTTTTAGCATATCCCACACATTAAATGAATGCTTCAACTTAGTGAGTAATAACAAGAACAACTTTGCACTTAAATGGGGTCTGTGGCTTCCAAACTGCTGAAGAAACTCACCGCTAGCTCTGCCACTGTGTATTTAACAGTAATTGTACATACTTGGAAACCTAAAGACTGATACTAGTTAAAGCCTGTAGTGATAAATCATGCTTTTGATGAAGAATCCACTCTAATTTAGTCAGTCACTATTTTTTTCTAGTAGATAAAATTGATATTGAGCTGGGAAACGCATTTGATGAGGAGTGCAGTCTTTCATCCTAGTCTCCAAGCATTCCTGCCTCTCCTCCCCCAAGGTATCACTGGTTCTGTCTCAGTAGCAAGTACAAACCCCCAGCAACATTACGAACTCGTAGGAGGAAGCTCTTTCATGAATCAGTTTTCTTGCTTGGGTATAGGTTGCAGCTAGTTTGAAATAATCAGCCATTTTTATAATCTGCTTTGAATGTTGCATTGCTACATCCTACAGCCCTGTAGAACGAGGCGATGTCTTGCGACTCTGCCTGTGCTGCCAATGTTTCCTCTAAGCAGCAGGGAGAAAAGAGTCTCTTTGTTCCAAAGCAGCATCAAAAGAGCTGTCGTGTGCGTAATGCCCTGTCTTGCAGCCTGCAGTCTCTGAATGTGAGATTCACTTTATCATAATACAGTAAATCATCTGAGAAACACGCACTTGGGGATGAACAGGGTTATGTTTTTGTTAGTATCTGATTGCCTTTTTCAGCGATCGATTCTCAGGCGTAGCTCCCAGTAAAGCCATGGCTCCTTGCGAACGCTGTAGTTTCTGGGGCTGTTGCATGGTGGATGGGAAGAAGCTGTGTTGGTTGGTTTGTGTCTCAAGTTCAGAATCAGCCTGACCATCGTATGTCATGGGAGTATTAAAACTGTCAACCTCTATTGACAGAAACAGAGATACAGAACTGAGTTACGTGGGCAGTTCTCACTTAGGAGGGCATCAAGACATTGAGTTCAAGTCTGTAGTACTTGCTGGAAGGTTCCTGGGCACATTTTTTAAACGCTGTACTACCATTTCCCATCTGTAGATCAGAAATAGAAGTATCTCCATATCATCGGTTCCTGTAGGGTGGAGGAGGAATTGGAGACGTTCAGCAAGGTGTGAAATAGGGATGACCAACCTTTCTGGCTCCATAGATCGCATGTCAAAAACCTTTGTATGGCTGGAGTGACCAGACACATACCGTGCAGCGTGGAGAGTCTTGGGAGCAGCCCTTGAGGAGGAGATGCCCCTGGTTCCTCAGTCAGGGCTAGGGCAGGCCAGGGCTGCCCAAAAGCTGCTGAGCTGGCCTGCGTTGTCAGCCTCAGCAGCTCCTGCTGGCCCATGTCCCCTGCAGCCGATTAGGACAATCTCGCAGCTCCCCGTGCCAGCGCTGACGCCTGGCTGGCCCGGCTCAGGCATGGGAGTTTGCCCATTACCTGCTGTTCCCATCACAGGCTGGCCGTGGGTGCTTCTGGTCTTGTGCAACGAGGCTGCCGATGCATTTCGTAAGGACTGGCTGGTTTTACAGGCGAGAACAGTCCAAGGCATCTCTTTTATACTGAAGCACGTCCTACTTAGATGACAGCAAGCCTCTAGAATACAGTGGTTTCTAGTACTTTTACTCCTCTGTTTGGGTGTTTTTTTGTGGTTTTTTTCCCTTATTTATTAGCCATGGCTGCTTTTTAGTATTTTGGAAAGACAAGGTGAATGGCAAAGACCTTTGCTGCAGCTGAAGAGGCTAAAACAAAATTATCCTAATCAGGAGATCTGGAGTTGTGCTAGTTAGCTGAAAATTTTCATGTTTTCTCTGAGGTCTTCTCTTTTTAAACAGCATTCTTCATTGAGACTCAGGAGTTAGCTTAACCATCATCCTCGTTTCTCCCAATTAGAGATTGGGGAGAGAGGTCTACAGTAAACTGGTGTTTGTAATTGTGCAGTGAGCAATTACCCCTTGGGACATTCAGAGTAAAGTGGGAAGAAGGGCACAGTGGAGAGAGGCATGCTGCTAAAAATGTCACTTTAATTGGGCTGCCTGACACAGAAGGACTTTGACATTCAAGAGGTTAGACCATCTGTTGTATAGCAGGCCTTGCTTTACAGATGTTTAATTTTTTTTTTTTTAAGAGTATACTGAAGAAGCATTACTGATTCCCATGCCATGAAGCTGTTAGACGTGGAAAGCCTAGTGAAAACACTTGAGCTGAGGCTCTTGAAAGCGGAAAAGTGGTCTCAAGCAGTTTAACTGCTATTTAGAGTGTGCAGTTTGCTATGGCACGTTCTTTTCCACCTACCCCCAACCCAGCTGGGTTTCTCCGGGGGATTATCTTAACGCTATGTAGGCAGACACATGCATGCCTAAGCTAAAGATTTTGTTTATAACACATTCTGAATGCCTATGTTTTGTGCGTATATGCATCCATGTAAGTGTAAATGTTCGTGAAATATCGATATAAATACAGAGCGTACAGTATTGGCAGAGCGTTGCAGAACAGATTAGAATATATAGGAGTAGGGCTCTGTAAGTCAAAGCACCCACGAACTGAGCTCTTTGCTGTACCTGGAGAAGTCCCGTGAATTACAGGAGGAGCTGTTTTCCTTCTTTGAAACTGCTGAAAAATACGTACTCCATCACACATTTTCTCATCAGAAATCTGTCTTGTTTTCCAAAATTATGCAAGTAAGGCAGAAACACATTCATACTTTGATTTTGTATACTTTGTTATGGTTGTGTAACCGCTAGCACACTTTATGTGCATTAATATTTTTTAAATGAATAGGAGTTACAGTGAAGCAACGTGCATGCACACTTAATTAAATTTTTTTTTTTAATGTAGGAAGGCTGGAATAGTAGCAGATATCGCAGAGAGTAGACACTCGGCATTCATTGTTCTGTTCCTGAGGTTTTCAACAAACTGGGGGCATTGGCTGAACGAGGGGCAGTAAGGCATTGTAGAGAAGAACAACTTTCTAGAGGAAAAGGAGTTTAACCAGCCAAATCACTGGAGTCTCCAGAGTTCAAGTGAATTGCTCTGTGTTCGGTGCAAGAAGCTCTTTAGTGTAACTTTAAAGCAGAGCAGCACATTTGGTCTCCTCCATAACCTCCCCTTTCCCTTACTGCAGTTACCCTGTGTGACTCTTCTGCGATGATGGTTATTTGCGTCTCTAGGATTTACAGCAGCAGAACCCCAATCTGTGATGGGATTTCTTGGAGCTATTGCAATATGTTTCATAATGGAGAGAGTTATTTGTGGTGGCCAGAGTTTTGATAGCTGAAGGGTCCTTATGGTTGTGGTTAGAAGACTAAACTTTTGTATGGTGTTGTGGGACTCCCTGGCTTAGAAAAGTCATCTTTTGCATCTGGCATTTAAAGGTGAAATACTCCCATCTCTCTCCATTGTGTTATTCTCCTCCATGCTGTCAACAGGATACTTTCTTGCAATGTTCTTTGTTGCTGCTTTTAAAAAATTTTCAAGGAAGAGAAGAGCAATCATATATAATAATGCAATTACAATCAGGGGAAGATGTTTATCCTGTAAGATTCCAACTGCTGGAAAAGCCTAGGGCATTCTGGGAAATGAGATGCAAATCTCCAGGATTACCTCTTCCTAAAAATACCAGAATCTGACAACAACAACAATCATCACTGCTCTGAGCAGTGTATTAAATAACTAGTCCGTTATTGCCAGTCAAGAAGCTTTGGCTTCTTCAGCCAAAGGACTGGTCCAAACTAAACACCAACGCTGCGGCACAGCATGATACTGGTGAAGGGGGAGTGATGTGTGAGCGGGTTACAGGCCCCCCCGCCCTACTCTGCTCTTTGTGCTGCAAAAACGTGGTTTAAAAGTGTTTGGTAGCCACAGCTGAAGTCTTCACAGGTAAAAGCTCCAAGAAGGAAAGAAACCACCGTTTTTCTCTGTAATCCAGGAACCCTTGGTTTGGTCTTCATAAATAAAGACACATCTTGGTGGTGCTTTGTGACTAAATCCATTTGCAGAATCTTAACTCTTAAACTAAGTTGGCTATGAAAAGTATTATTCGTTGAATGAAAATCTTGAAGATGCTTCATTTGTGCTATAGCAGCAGCAGTGCATGCACTTAGCTACTTCCTTAAAAAAACAAAAACTGGAGATTGCACTGCTTAACTCATCTTGTATAACGCTGGGTGCCCCCTGTTTCTTTGTTTGGTGGTTACCAAGCAGCATTAAACCTAATGTCAGTTCTAAGATGATGTCAGCCTTATTCTTTTAAGATCAAATATCAAACGTAAGCATTTCAAGATGTAAATCTGAATTTAATTTTGGTAAAGTGTGACTTGTGAAAACCTTGATGTTGGCCCTCCAGACTTAAGGCTTCATTGGATCTGAACTAAATTACAGACCTATGTAGCACAGCACATGAACCTGGACCAAACAGTGCCTTTCGGTCAAATAGACGAAACATGTATGATGGTGAGCTGAACTGAACTTGTATCTATCCAAACTGAATTTACACATTTGAATCCACTTGCACTGTAAACAAAGGATTCAAACACACGTTCTCCTCTAAGAGCTAGTTAACGAGGACAGGAACACCCTACTTTCAATTTTACATTCCGGGATTCAAGTAGATAAAGATTTGGAATTTGAAGATATATTTCAAATAAAAGCAGTAACTTAGAGGTGTTCTAATGGTATTCTTGTACTCATTTGCTAAGATTTTTGGGAGACTACCTCAGAAGATCGAGGTGCTTTGTTTAACAGACCCCTTTTTTCGGGCGGTGGTGCAAGAAATATTTTAAAATACATTATTCAAGTCTATTCCTATGAGAAGCTGCACTTTGCAAGTTTGCTGTACTCCTTTATCACAGAGGGAGAACACAAGATTTCTCTCTCTCATGTGTCATTCATTGGCTTTGTTCACTTTCATTTGCTTCGTCGCACGTTGTCTGGGGAAGGCAGCTTACCATTTACTGCTCAGGTACAGATTTGTGTCAAAACCTGGGTTTTCATTCCTCTGGGGAGCCTGGGATTTCAGCAGCGAAAATGTTCGGCGTTGTGTAGACATGTGACTGTCTCGTCACTCACCTGATGAATCGTGGATGCTCAGCTTTACCGTGCTCAACGAGCTGCTGTCTCCTGGGCTTGCTGAGACGATAGCGGTTAGAGAGCCCGAGCACAGAAAGCCACTTACGACACACTGTTGCTCTAGTAACATGCTCTCTTGGGCGTCTTTGTGTAATCAGATGCTCTTGTTTCCTTATTGTCAAAAATCCAGAAAGTCAAGCTGGCTGATGGAAGGTCTCTGGCTGCCAAAAGGTAATACTGAGGGATTATTTCATAGATTGCTTCTACCGGTTGAGGGACCCCCGTGAGATCAGTGTCCTATTTTGGGAGACAATGTACGTGTGCCTTAAAGAAGTGAGAGTCTGTATGAATGATGGGCAGGAGAAGCAGCAGAAAGGGTAAATATTAGCATCTATGAAATTCCACAAAACATATTGCTGTAGTATGCAGACGGCGTGTAAACTCAGTTATGTGTATGTATTTGTGTATGTGACGGTTTTCTGGGTATGAGACTATTGAACACTGACAGAGCAAGATGGGCTGCAGTGGGAAGAGAGGAGGAACAATAACAGAAAGTGAAGTGATAAGAGAATAAGACAAGAAGAGACAAAAAGCCATAAGAAGAGAAGATGTCTCTGTGTGTCTGGAAGGGGCTGTGGCTGTGGCTTGGCTAGTGCCTCCTGGCAGGGGTAAAAAATCCTCACATCCTGGTGAGATTTTTCCTCTTGACTCCAGAAATCCCTCCTGTCCCCTCCGTCTGAACTGTTCCAGGGAAGAAAGGGAAACTTCATTTTGGGGCTGCCTCAGCCAGGCATTTTGATATGCAAATCCAGCTGTATGCCATCTCTCGTTCATTATTTCAGAGAATTTTTAGCACTGAGGCATCAAGCTGTCAGAGGCATTTGTGAGTTTTCCATCAGTTAGGTAGCTTGTGTGCCAGAGGGACTCCACATACCTGCAAACAAGGCCACCGGTTTGCACTTTAGCCTCTGCTGTTGAAGCCTGCCTCTGAGCTGTGACTGTGGGCAGAATTTGGCCCTTTAATTGACAAGCAAAGATCAACCCCTGCCTTCAGGCACCTTCTCCTGGTATAAGGGGAAGAAAACCCCTGAACTTGATGTTTAACATTAAATAAAACATACTGCAATAAAACATACTGTAATGTGCAGTCGCTCAGACTTGCTGCGCTGCGGGATGGATGGCAAAGTAGAGATAAAAGAGACTGAGCTGGAAGGGAGCAGAGGGGAGCCGAGCGTTTCCCTGCCACGCTCCCACAGAGCCTGGTGCCGCAGGCGGCTGGAAGCTCTGGCAGGGCAAGGAGACCGAAGCTGCCTGTTCCAGGAGCCCTTTCCCAGCCCTGGGGATATCCGAATCTGAGCAGAGTGTAAATATTTCCCCTGGACCGTGTTGCTTGTAGACTTGTCACGAGTTGCTTTTCAACTGTACCAGGATTAAGGAGTGAGGACAGAAAGGGCAGAAAAAAGCTTGCATAAATATTTTTTGACACTTGGTTTAAACATGCAGAAGAAGTCAATCTTGTCAGTATTCCCACAGAGATATTTGTTCGGCTGAGGCTTAGTGAAGAACTTTGCTTGCTGCATGGTGCTGACTTTAATCTCCAGAAGTTTGTGTACTAAAAGAGGAGATTTTGAGGTAAATACCAGGTGATCATTCTGTCTTGCGCAGAATGGATCTGGGCTGAGACTAATCTTAATTTTTATCACTAGCGTGATCAAAGAGGGGGGGAAACAACCCCCAGCTGTTCTCTGGCCAGTCAAGCGGACTGTGCGCTTGCTTGTTCCTGGTGTCAGGGGTCGGTATCTGCGCTGCCAAGTTCAGAGTCATCAAATGGCTTTCGTCAGGGGAGCCAGGAGTGCAGAGCTGCTGAACTGGAGTTACTGGGTAGGTGAACTGGACTATTGGATGGGTTTGAACTGGGTGGGGGTAGACAATTTAAATCCTGATGACTGTGATATGCTGTAGTAAGCACAGGGCAGCTGTGCTTTTCAATGTTGTTGCTAGGCTGCTTTTGGAACTGTGTAGAAATGATCCTGAGTTTTATGTTACTAAAAGAAAGAGCAGCGGGAAGGAATCCTACCAATTGAGTTGTGTTTTATTAGCTGCTAGCAGTGGACATACGATCCATGCTACATAGCTAAGCTGCTCCAGTTCCATCCAGGAGAGGTTACATGTGCTTGCATGGTTATTAAGCTGAGATTAATTTATTCTGTGGCTTTGGCAGGCTCTGGTGAACTGAATTGGTTATAGGGAATTATGGGGGAGAGTATCAGATGCCAAGCTTACTTTGGTCTGACAAGGCAAAAGGATTTGGAGTTGTTTAAAACCCTTCTCAGTTGGTTTGGTATTTGGGATCTTATTCCAGTCTGTCTGTAAGTGGGAGCACGACTTAGTCCTCTGTGTGTCTGTAGGCAGTGGAAGGGTTTCTTCATTCATACGAGGACAGGGAGCTGCAGGCATCCACTGGCTTTGAGCTGGCTTTGCCATCCTCGTCAGAAGGGTGTTGGAGCTGGCTGTGCAGATAGCCAGCTTCGAGGTCACAGGAATATGCAAAAAGGGGTGTTGTTGATGCATTGACCTTTGAATAATTATCGTGATTTGTTGGTGTGTGACTTACTAGTCACGGAAATGCTGTTGTTTAAACTGAGCTGATGGATATCATAAAGGAAGGGCAGTTCAGCTCTCCTTTGTCAGAGCAAGGGCACAAGCCCAGCTTTCAGGGCAAAACTCATTACAGTGGCTCAGTTACGAGCTGAAAAAAGGGAGCAGTCTAATTAGGTATTGACAGAGAAAAGTACTGGGGCTGTTCTGCAGTCTGGAATGTGTATGTGTCGCAAAAAAATACACTTAAATGCAAGCTACAGAATTTGGGTGTAGAGCTGAGCTTTTCCCTAGGTTGGGGTTATTATTGCCTTGAGTTTTCTCTCTGACTCATTTGAACCAAAAAATTGTGCAAATGCTCGTGACTTCCACACTTTTGCTGCTGGTTTGTTATGTAAAGGGCTTACCCTGCTCTGGAACAAGCTAATTTTTATTGTTCTTGATTGAAACAGCTTGGAGTTCTCAGATGTGTGGGATACAATGGCACTGTCATGTTTGGTGCCTGCCTGGAGTCTCTCCCTGATATTCTTTGTTATAGTTGCACAAATACTTTCCCATTAAAGGAACTAATTTTTGCCTGATCAGCATAAAGAGCCAGGAATAAATGAAATCCAGCCTCTTCCATTAAATAGCATTGTGGGTTACCGTGGAGAGAAAAAAGCCTGTCCCTTATTCCACTAGGGAAAAAGAGCAGCTGCTTTTCCAGTTTGGCAGAGTGATTCTATGGATACGTCCCTAAACCTGAAAATAAGCAGCAGAGCCCAAATCTTTCTAGATGATCCATTTATTTATCGGTGTTGATCCTTCTGTTGAGTTCTTGCACAGTCATGAGTATCCCTGTCTTGAAATTTTGGGCAGATACTTCAGCCTGCTGCAATCCCACTGCAGCTCGTAGGTGGCCTGGGCGAGGGAAGCAGTGGTTAGAGCTCCCATCTGCAAGCTGCGTACAAGTGGTCCACGGCAGAGCGAAGATCCTGTGGCACTTCTCTGTGCCCTGCTTAGCTCTTTAAATGCTAATCCTTCCCTGGAAGTGCAAGAGCTTGATTCTGCTTTTATTTCCCTGAGTATAATTTGGAAGCAACTCTACTAGTGGTAGATGGTATCAAACAGGTGTCACGGGGAAGAATTTAGCTCTAAGCTAATAGAGAATTTGTCCTCCTGCATGTTCTTGGACTCCACTTGTGAAAGCTGCAGAGTAGTTTGGGATAATATCCACTTCCATTATTTAGCTGCATAAAATACCTTGAAGGCAAATAGTGCATCTATAAATTAAGCTTCTGAAGTGTCGGTCAGGTTACTCAGGGGGTTTTTGACAGTGAGATTATTGACGGTGTAAAGTGATAGTTCTGCTCTTGAAAAGCTCATTCTCCTAACACAAATCACAGCACTGCCAGGATTTATTGAACTGTCTGATGGAGAGGTACCGTACAAGCTACTATTAGTCCATTTCCTCAGCTTTGCCATCAGGAGGCTTTAAATAATTGTATTTGAAAGAAATGTCAGAGTGACAGAACTGGGTGCAGAAGGCCATAGATACTCGCTCTCCTCTCCACCCTGCCCCTGTTCTTTCTCTCTTGCTCTCTCTTTTTATTATTTGATAATTTCAGAGGGAGAGGGCTTCCCCAGCTGCATAATCAGAAGGTTTCAAGACATTGTATCTGCTGCTTTAGGCAAAATCTCGCTTCAGTTATGCTGAAGAAATGGGAAGCTTACCAGCTTCATGCAGTCCTGCAGATTTGTTTAGACAGGCAAGGATGGGGCTGCCACAGAGGGTTGAAGCAGTAACTACAAATAGAGCAAAACGTATAATGGTGACACTGGGAAGCTTGGCAGCCTCCAGGGAACAGAGGTGCAACTCTCTGGAAGGCTGCGTGTCTGGGTGTTGGGAAGGCAGAGGCTGCTCACCAGTCCCATGTTAAACTGGCTTGTTGTGAAGTCTTCATATGGGCAGACAGGCAGGTGGCACGCATGGAAAGCTGAAGCAGGAGGTGCCGTGCTCTTGAAAACAAAGGACGGTAAGTTCATGGAATCATGATGTGTTTTCAGTTGGAGCCAGCCTCTGGAGAGCATCTAGTCCCGTGAGCAGGGCTAGCTCAGCAGGTCGCTCACAGCCTTGTCTGGCCGACAGCAGAGAATCTCCAGGGACAGAGATTCCCAGGTGTCTGGGCGGAGGGTCTCTGCCCTGCTGCATCTGAGAGGAGATCATAGGTGTCCTTGTTCTCAGGGGCTTTGTGATGCTCCAGACGTGGTACCCTCGATGTGCTCGTGTGGCAGTGCGCTGTGCTGACACTGCGTACCAGGACTTTCTGACTGCGTGGGCCGAGCTGGTGGTTGCCATTCAGCGTATGACTGGGGAGAAGACAAACGCGTCGCTGTGGCCCCTGCTGGCAGGTGCCTTGGGCCTGTGTCTGACAGTGGTTCTGACTGAGCTACCTTGCTTCTGCTGGATTTTTGTTGTGTGAAGGAGAAGTTGAAGCTAATGGTGCTGGGTAAACATAATGGTAGCCTTTAGTGTGACCTAAGTGACAGCAGGGTCAGAATGGATTTATCATCAGTCTTTCTTTGTCCTTCATGATGTTGGCATCGTACTGACCTGTCCCATTAACAGACCGACAGCGCTGAAGTGGCCACAGCAGTGAAGATCCTGCCCCACTGCAGGGTTGATGTGTTAAATGCATTTAAATACAAAGGCAATAATTGATCCTCAAGGACGTGAAACTGGGCTTTTAAGATAATTTTTATGGCATTTTGCTGTCTACTCTATACTGTCCCTTAGCAAATTTTGACACACAAACTGTTTTAGGATTCCTGGGCTTCCCTATAGCCTGTTTTTGTCAGCTTGTCGTATATCCCAGCTGTGCTTTTCCTTGGAAACAAAGGAGGGTGGCCACCAAATAGTTATTTTCCTACTGAGACTCTGGAGGTGTTTGTGAGCCCTTTAATGATTTCAAGGTAAGCGTGGTTCACGATGTGCTGTAGGTAGGGAGGAACAACCCCATGCATCAGTACAGGCTTGGGGTGGACCTGCTGGAGAGCAGCTCTGCGGAGAGGGACCTGGGTGTCCTGGTGGACGACAGGTTAACCATGAGCCAGCAGTGTGCCCTGGCTGCCAAGAAGGCCAATGGCATTCTGGGGTGCATTAGGAGGAGTGTGGCCAGCAGGTCGAGGGAGGTTCTCCTTCCCCTCTACACTGCCCTGGTGAGGCCTCATCTGGAGTACTGTGTCCAGTTCTGGGCTCCCCACTTCAAGAAAGATGAAGAGCTACTGGAGAGAGTCCAGCGGAGGGCTACAAGGATGGTGAGGGGACTGGAGCATCTCTCCTACAAGGAGAGGCTGAGGGAGCTGGGCTTGTTCAGCCTGGAGAAGAGAAGGCTGAGAGGGGACCTAATATATACTTAACAAATATGTGCAGGGTGGGTGTCAGGAGGATGGGGCCAAGCTCTTTTCAGTGGTGCCCAGTGACAGGACAAGGGGCAATGGGCATAAACTGAAGCAGAGGAAGTTCCAGCTGAACATGAGGAAGAACTTCTTCCCTCTGAGGGTGATGGAGCCCTGGCTCAGGCTGCCCAGGGAGGCTGTGGAGTCTCCTTCTCTGGAGATATTCAAGACCCACCTGGATGCGGTCCTCTACAGCCTGCTCTGGGTGACCCTGCTTTGGCAGGGTGGTTGGACTAGATGACCCACAGAGGTCCCTTCCAACCCCTACCATTCTGTGATTCTGTGGAAGAACCTGGTTTCCTGAAGCTAAGAGCATGGCCTGTTGTCCTGCATGTTTGGAGAAACCACTGAGTCCTCGCGCCGAGTGCTTTGGCCTGGTGAATTTGTATGGAGGCTACTGAGGTCAGGAGGAAATACCTCCTAGAGTATTTGTATCGCTGTTGCGTATCAGCTCTCTTTTGTCACAGCAAGAATGATGGCTTTCAGTGTTTGCACATGAATGGGTTTAGGGGAGAAGCAGCTCTAATTTATTATGAGCAGTCAGGAAAGAGAAGAGAGGGGCATCTTTTTTTGCTGGTGAAGTAATTTTAAGAGTGAAATAGACGCACAACCCTAATAAAACAGGCTTGTAGCTTTTATAAGAGATAAAACTTGTAGAGTTCTGCTGATTTTTACAATAAAAATCTGTAAAAAATGAGAATCATTATCTCGTTTCTACTGATTCTTTTATGAAGGTCAGATGCATCTGTGTGCTCCTCTACATAGGCTGGTTCGCAAGTCCTACGATGTGAAGAATTTATTTCTGTGATTCTGCCAGATTCTTGAAGAAAGCTGCCCTTGTAAATAGCAAATGGAAAAGAAAACCGAGGTGTAATGTACCTCAGTACTTTCCAGGGTGTAGTGAAGAAATGCCTCCTTTTCTTTTTATTTTCATTTTCCTTTTTGTGTTTTTTGATTTTTTTCTTAATAAAATTGGCCCTTCAGAGGAGGTGGTTTCTCGGAGGAGTGATTGGCTCCAGAGTGCTCAGGCCTAGTTTCTCCAGTAGAAACTGGGAGAATCTATGTTTGTTCTCCTCTCCAGGCCCCTTGGTTAGATGCAGCTTTGAACAAGAGATCTCTGGTCCCAAATGGGGAAATACCATTCTGTTTCAGTCGCTTCAGTCCTGCTCCCTCATACCCTGTCTTGGTCTGAATTGCAAACTGATTTCAGTTCCAAAACGTATCTGATAAAGATTTTTGACTCCGAAGTGTTTCTCCCATAGCTTCCTTATTATCTCCACAAGCCCTGAACAATAATGAGCCTGTGAACACACGGTTTGTAAGCCTATTACAAGCTTCCCAGTATTATAATACGATTAGTCAGCACTGACTCATTTGTTTCATAAAGGCAAACGGAGGGGATTCAGGGATTTGTTTATTTGGATGTACCAATTTGTTGCACAGTCTAACTTGCTTGTTACAGAAATCACAGTTACTGCTCATCAGCTGGCTTCCCTTTTGCTGGGAGGCTGCATGCTACATTTGCAAAATCCTCGCTTTCCACCAGCGTTATCCAGCTTGCCTTTGCAAAGGAAATAATGTTAAATGGAGCTTTTTATTTAATACAAACCTTTTCCATATAACTCCAGAGAGTTAAATGTGGCACAGAAAGTAAACTCTGAACTGCTCTCCGTAGGATGTCTGTGTAGCTTCCATCTTGAGGTAATTATATCAAAATACATGCCACTGCTCCCACGGCCTGGTGATCCAGCTCTGGTGCTTAGTGTCTGAATTAACGTTTGGGATTGTTGCTGCTTTCTTTGTAACAGAGACGAGAACCCAGATGGTTTGGGTTATTGGTAATGGATTCCAGTGCTCTGAAATCATTCACTCAAATCCAGCTCCAGTCTGTAGTAACCCAAAGTAATTATTATTTGATTGCTCGCTGGTGACGTAAAGTGAGTTGGTCATCTCAGCCTGAGTGGACAGATGTCCAAGTTAAACAGCACCAGCTTAACAACTGCCAGCAACTCTTTGAAATTCTGTGAAGGATATTGCTGAAGACACTAGATAAATTCGGCTGGGAGTTTTCTTCTCTTGCTGGTCGTTTGAATGGAGAAAGAAATCTAGAATGGAAAGCCAGTAGAGCCTCTGCAGACTCTGACCTGAAAAAGGTTTCTCTGGGATTGTGGCTGCTGAGTGCAAAGTGGGAGGAAAAGGCTTGTTCTTTGTCACTGAATCTCTTCTGGCCTGTTTCTTTGTACTGGTGCTGAGTGCCTCTGAGGCAGTGTGTTGGTGTGGTAATGTGGTGTGCTCGTGGATGGGCACAAGTAATTACTCATGAAGAAGTTATTTTCTGTCTGCCTTCTAACTCTGAGCTTTCTTGTGTTTGCGTTCTTGGAAGTTATGTTTCTCTACTAATCCTAGAAGTCTTTAAAAAGGGGAGATTAAAAAAAACCCCACATGATGAAGTTGTTTGTATTGTTTTTGTTTCCTCTTTTTTACTTTTGATAACACAGAGAAATATTGTGGGGAGTGAGGCAGCAAAGAGATTGTAGCCGTGCAGAGGGCCAGCAAAAGGCCTTTAGACCATCTAAAATCTTATTTGCATTCTTCAAGCGAAATAATACGTAGATGGGTCATTAATGTTCAGGTAACTTCCACAGCGCTCTTCTGGAGTGATTTTCACCCTTAATTTCCTTCAGAGTTGAGAAATTTTCCTATCTCTTTCTAGTTCTTGATCGGCTAAGCAGATCAAGTAAAGATACTGTTATGTTTGGCTTCAGTGCGTAAGGAAGATGATGTGAGCTTGCGAGATATGAATGTGAGATTCCATTGCCTGCAGATCTATTCATCACACGTGAATATTGCCATCACCTGACAAAAGCAATGTGAAATAAATGGGTATGTGGCACAGCCTTTCATCACATGGCTGGGAGATACAAAATCTCTTGACCTTTTTCGCAGTCTTTTGAGGCAGTCAGGAGATGTGGTTTACTTGACCTAAAGGTTCCTCTTTTCCTGCTACTGGAAGAGAAATCCTATTGTCAGCTGAACTTTTCGCTGCAGCCGAAGGTCTCCCATTACTGTCTTTTATCTCTGAGGCTTGGCTCTTGGCCATACAATTGCACTCAGTTTACTTGCTTTGACTCTCGCTTGTCCTCTTTGAATTGTGAGACGTTTAGCAGCAGCCTTGCCAAAGCCGCTTCTCCATTGCTTGTGCTATAGTCGAGACTGTAAAATGGCCAAAGAGCATTTGCCAGGGCAGTTCTGTCCTGGGGCCTGTTGTGCCCACGTTGTGGGTGCCCAGGTCAGTGGACGCCTGTGTCTCCTGACCTGGGGACAGCCCGAAGTGTCCTCTCTCTTATATGAGCTTGGCAGTCCCTGCACGTGGCCTTCACATGGAGGCAGCAGCTGGTGAGAATGTTAATGGCAGTTGAATACATTCATTGGTGTTTCCTTACGTAGCTGGTAATATCTGTTGAGTATAGTACTTGAGTGTTTGTATTAGTGACGCTGTAGACCTTTAGGCCATTTCTCCATGAACTGTAGAATATAAAAAGCTGTGAAGAAAGACTGCTTCAGAAGTCATCATTCATTAATGTATTTCTCCTTCTCAGAAAGAATTTTATGTTCCAAAGGGAACAAACTTCCAATGAACTGGCTTGACTTGATTAGCTGATATACTATTCTGAATTAACACTGGTGTTATGCTCCATTTAAAACTTCCAGCTGTAATAATGCTAATTGGTGATGTTAGTACTATTATTTAGGCTTAGTGTTGCTACATGTGTTAGTGTAAACTTCAGCAATCAGGTGGTCATTCGGAAAAATCTCAGCAGTTAGTGGCATTGGAGTCAACTAGCCTGTGAGAAGGGAGGTAAAATTCAAGTATTTTTTTCCCTGGCCAGTGATCTCTGCTACTGAAATGGGATCTCAGTTCCTTGACCTGAAAACAGCAGTAACAACAGGAGAAATAAATGCTGTAAACAGCTCTATAATGAAACCTCTCAGACAGCCTGTCAGCATGTGCTGATCTTTTGCCTTCACTTGCTGCTATGACAAATTAGCTTGACCTTTCCTTGCTAGCTTCTCAAAAAAAAAAAAAAAAGCTCTAGAATTTGAAAAGAACCTAAGGGAATTAGGTACACAGTGCTTATTGAAATTTAGCTGGAGTTGGGCATTTAACTCTCACAGCTGCCTTTCAGAATCCGATCCTCTATAAATTACACCCGGCTCTGGAGGTGGTGAGAGTACCTGGGCTGATGGCATAGAGCTGTAATTTAGCTAAATGATAAGAGCAATATACTTGAAAAGTCAGGATCGATGCTTTCCCTGAGTTAGATGAGAGAGGCACCAGCAAGAGAATTAACAGCACAAGCTGGTAAGTAAAGTTTGAGGAATTGCTGATCTCTGTTTTATGGCTCTCTCCAGAAAGCCTTCGCCACAGGGCAGCACTCAGCAGTGATTGAGAACCCTTCTAGGGTCTCCTCCATCACGCGCCGTATGTCTTATCTGGCGGTTGCATGTTCCCAAGGTCTCCGTCCATCCTGGTTTTAGATTTTTCAGCTGTTGTGTATCTTTCCATAGTTTACTAGATGATTTCTGTCCCCCTCCCCAACACTCCTGTGGTAGCTTTGCAGTGTTACCTATGACAGGACTCAAAGTGAAAATACCCAGAACAACAACAGGGCCTTGAGGATGTCATGTTGGATACCAACAGTATTAACCACCTACGTTTTTAGAGGGCATCCTACCATGGTCTTGAAAAGCGGGTGTTATTATGCATTGATGAAACATTTCTCCTGATGCCGCTGTAATTAGTACTGTAGAGCATCCCTGGGGTCCAACCTGGCTGTCATTTAAATCAGCGGGACCAGAACTGATCCCCTTTAAACAGCACTGCGTTTGTGCTGCAGCACCATGATGTATTTTGTTGTTTTGCCTTCTGTGAACGACAAAGGAGGAGCGAGGAAGATAAATAATGTTGTGGAGAGGGGAGGGGGTATCTGTCTTTGAACAATGATGAAGATAAAGATGGATAAGCAGGGCAATTTGTGAGTTTTATTCTCCATCCCGTTTAATGGGTTGCAGTTATATAGAGAAATGGAGGTCTCGGTTAATCTTTATACCGTCTCTTTGTTTAGGAATACAGTTACTTCAAATTAAATTAGCCTTTTGCATCTTGCTGGAAATGATACAGTTTTCTTTGGTGTCTTTGTTTACTTTTCATTGATCTAGAGAAACAGAATTTGTCCCTCTTCTTTTTTTTTCCACTGGGATGTTAAAAATGAAGGGATCACCTTTCTGCTTTCAGCTGCCATGGCCTAAAAGGCGTAGGAATGGGGAATAAATTCACCATGGTTTGAAGAAATCCTCTTCAAAAAAATGATAGGGAACATGACAGAGTTAGAGAGACCTCTCCCTCAGAAGAAGAGTAATATATATTTTATTCTCTTATTAATATTTCATTGGCAAGAAGGTCAAAATCTACATTTAAATGGAAATATTTAAAAAGCAGAAGCATAATATTTGACTATCTGGAGCTTTTATGGGTTAGAGAAAACCAGAGGTTTGAACACATTGGTTCAAAAATTTGTAGGGTGGGCTGGGAATTCCTTGCGAAATTTATACAGCAAAGGAATCCTCCATTTGCCTTCATCGACACCTCTGATAAAGGATTTATGTTCTTAATACAGAGCTCCCTTTTAATTTAAAAATCCTTTTAAGTACGTCGTGTCAGCTAGAAAAGAGTCTTTAGATAAGATAGTCTGTCACTGCTTAGAATATGATCTTGGTAGATAGAGCGATCCATGGCTTGTGACGAGGCTGTGTTACTACTTCCCAGGCTGGGGAGGTGAGGCTGCTGCCAGTGCTGTCGGCAGAGCTGGGGTGTGGGGAAGCCTGCCCTGAAAGCGCTGGGCACGGGGACGCGGGCATCGCCAGCACTGCCTCCTGATCTGCCTGCGGCCGTGGCCTCGTCGGGTACCCAATACAGACCCCATCCGGGTGTATGGGAGAATCTGTGTGATCTGGAGAGAGAAACCCATCTGCACGGAGAGGCTCCTGTAGGTCAGTTCAGTCAGGATTTGCAGTGGCATGAGCTGTTCCTGCCTTCCACCCCATTTCTAATGTTCTCGCGTTCCCATCCTAGTAGCTTTGGGTTCAACGTCAGGCGCCTGGGGCTGAGATTCTCAGACCATGGCAGCTGTGCCACTAACCTTAGGTATGCTAACTCAAAACAGCAGGAGAAAAGGGAATAAAGAGCCCAGTAGACTGTGCTTCCCTTATAAGATGGGGAAACAGTCAAATTTGTCGTCATCTGCCCAGCAGAGAATTGCTCATGCCTGCGCCCTGCACTCATCGGCGAGCAGAGGGCCAGGCTGGACGGCATCGCCGTGCCCAGCCATGCGTGGAGCCTGGAGCTGCTGCTGGTCCTGCGGGCGCCTTTCTGCGACCGGCACGTCGTTCCCGGTCTGTCACGGGCACGCCTGAGCAAAAGGCTTGGGAATCCCTGGCTTCAGGGACACATGGGGTAGCCGGGGAGGGAGAGCTCTGCACAGCCGGCCGGCTGCCGGGACAGTGATGATCCCCACCTGCATTTGGCACAGCCTGTTCGCGGGCGCCATGCCTTCGGCTTCAGCAGCAGCGGTAGGAGTGGAGCGCTCTGCAGAGGAGGGATAACATTGACTTGTGACTGGTGCAGCGATGTTTGGTCGAGTCCCGCTGCTGGGCAGAGGGTTGGTTTGGTTTTTTTTGTTGTTTTCGGAGGTTTTTTTATGGGTTTGTTTTGTATTGTTTTTTTAAATCAGCATTTTATTGACTAGCAGCAGAGCGCTGAGCATTTGTGCAGGTTGGGAAGGCTTGCTTGCCTTGCCACCACGGGTTTCCAGCCCACCTGTGCCTCGCAGGCGCGGGGCTGATTGTTGGAAGTGATGCAGAGGAGCTCAGTGCTGGAGCCTGGTGCAGCGGAGAGATACTCTGCTGCTGCTTGACAGACTTGTAACCAGATTCCAGTTTGTGCTGCATTGCCCCTTCGTGTAACCCTATTAAAGAGCTGTAAATAGTAATATAAATGATGTTACAGTCATTTGTTTTGATGTATCTGAGCCTTTAATAAATCAGCTGCAGCTTGGTTAATAGGAATATGAGACTGTGGTGTTTGTTGCCAGCAGCTGCTAGTAAATTACAATGCAGTCATCTGTTTTACAAGGGAATTAAATGTTTGTTGTCTTGCTCCCTCTCCCTTTTTTTTGAGCATCAGAACTGTGCGCAGGCCCCTGTTCTTTGCTAGGTGTCCTCTCTGCTCTTTTTACACGTGGCTGGGGTGGCAGGGGAAAGCATCCTCAAGGAGATTCGGGTCATTGCAGTGTGTCCACTCCATATTTTGGCGTTGCTGTGTGTGTATCCTCCAGACCAATGGTTGTTGCATTTGATTTTGCTTGGGTAACAATTTCTCATGTGGGTTGTCAACACCATTTGATCCTGGGACCTCTAACACAGAGCTTGAAGATCTGAGCTGAAGAAGTGCTTTTCACCGGTGGGCAGTTGTAATGGGCAGGTTTTGTGTTCTGACCAGCCACGCGCTGCACCAGCCTCATACACTTGCCTGGCCCAAGGCTTTTTGAGGCTTTAGGACTGTCTGGAATGGACTGAGGGCTGATTATGTGTTTGGTGTTACAGATGTGTCAGTCAGAAGGAATTACTCGTTTCAATTACCTTTATAGGTTGTCATCGGGACTGGGTGTGTATAGCCACAGTACGTTGAGATAATGTGTACATGTGTAATGGTTTTAGCAAGATCTCTGCTAGTAACTGGCTGAGTTGAAGAAAGTATGAGACCCCGGAGAAGCCTCTTGTTGTGGCTTTGAGGCTTTTCGTAAGCATGTGTCCACCAAAAGGCTATCGTACAGTCACAGCCACCCTCTACGCTACATCCCTCTGTGCTGTCCTCTTGTGAAGGGGTTGCATGGAACATTTCAAATTTCAAAATCAATCTCACCTTTCAGTGCTGTGCTTAACACTAGATAAACATGTAAGTGCAGCCTGGGATTTGAAAGTTATCTCAATTGGTCAAAACAGCTCCTAGAATTCTATTATAGACTTGCGATTTCTTTATTTGGTGGAGAAGGGTTTGACTGTGCTCTTTATATCATTACAGTTTCCATACTGTAATGTGGGGATCGTTTCTTCTGTCTCTCACTGTAGCTGTGTAGTAATTCACAGAACCACACAGTTCATGTATCATGATACAATTCATGATACAATTTGTGTATCCAGACCCAAAATGACATCAGGTTTGCCAAATACTGCAATTACAATGCAACATAGATGCTGAGTTCTCTGTGGTTTCTGATTTTTTTTCCTGGCTTTCAGTGCACCCATGCTTCCCAGCATGACAACACGTAGTGCTCGGCAGGAAGCAGCTACATCTTTCTGGAGGTGTTTGCATTCACGAAAATGATCCTCTGGCAAAGAAGGGCAATCTCACCTAGACTTTGTTTTGGGCTTGGGATTCAAGCAAGTGTTCCCAGTGTCCACACACAGCTGGAGGAAAGGCTTCAGAGCACAGTTTTGGTTTAACTGGAGCAGCTGGGGTGTCCTTTCTCAGTGTAAAGGCTCTAGGAAGGAGCTGTACTGGACACGTTTCTGCAGGGGAACACTACCTTTGCTCTCGCAATCTGGGCACTGGGAAGCATGTGCAATCCAAGGATAACATCACAAATCTATGGAGCCTTATCTTTATTAGTATTTTAAAGGACAAATAATTGCACTGCTTGACGTAGGTACTGTTCCTTGGAGACTGATTAGTAGTACTTCTGTTTGTGTTGTGGTCTGTCGTAGAAAAACCTCTTTGGTTTCTGAGAGTGATTTCCATGCAAGGTTGCACTTCATAATACATTTGAGATCTGATTTGGAGAAATAAACCTAGTTATGTGAGTGTGACTAGCTTTTGTCAACTCCCAAACATAGCTTTTGTGGAAGGTGATATTGCCTGACACAGGAATGCCCTGAATGTTTGAACCAGTTACCACCTAAATCCACGCTGTGGTGGTTGTCTTTTTTTTTCTTTTTTACTTGTTGTTATAAGAATAAATGTATTCCTGTTACTCAAAAATCAAAGTCAAGCTCATACCAGTAACACACTTAAGCACACGTTCATGTCGTATTGAAGACTGTGAATTTTATGAATGTGTTTGTGCCTCTTGTTGATATCTTTTGAAAGCAAAATTCCAGCTTGAAAAAATTCTTTATTCATAAATAGCAATTGAATTTGAAAGGGGCAAAGATTTCTGGTGTAGCTTTCTGACAGAGGCCATCTTGGTTTCCCTGCTGAAGTCGATGGCTGAAATCCCGCACACGTCAGTGGTACAGAACGAATCTCATAGCAGAGCTTTGTTTTGTTTTCACCGATCAGCTTGGCTCTGCATCATTAAACCTAAAACTGCTTTGCTGAAATCACTGGGGCTCGCTCTTGTGATGGGACTTGCAGTTTGCACGTTCTGGTGAGCTGATACGATTTTCACTGTTTGCTCCGCTATATTGTAAAAAGAATATTGTTCTACCGGAGAATGTCGGAGGCAGGTTGCAGTACATTTTAAGTCAAAAACCTAGAGAAATTTTGTGGAAGGTTTTTGTCCAATATGCAGTCTCAGTTAAATGTCATTGATAATGTAAAGCACATCCCATTTCCTTCTGTAAAAGATATTATCTCGGCAAGGTATCCAGGGGAGCGGGCTGCTCTCCCCGTGCATGCTCCCCACGTGGTTTGGCTGACTTGCTGATGTTCTCCAGGCACACTTTGCGAGCTCTGCCCCAAATTTATAAGGGTGAATTACAATGACTGTATTTCATGCTTCCATGGACTGGTGTTTTCTGTTTAAGAGCCAAACGAGTGTGGGCTGTGGTTTCTGAGGGGAAAAGCCCATACTACGGTTTCTAGAGTAAATCAGCTCATTGGGACCAACACCCCAAGTGCTGTGCGCTGCGTGTCGGGCTGCCTCTGCCCTGTGTGCTGGGGGGTGCTCCCTCCCGGGCTGCTGCGTTCTGGTACCTGCTGGGAAGAACCTGTGAAGCTGCAGTGCGAGCCCTGCCTGCGTGTGCGGTGATGAAGGCAGTGGTAGAGCGGAGGCTGAATATTGGCTTCATTCTGCTACCTTAGCAGGTGGTTTCTGTTTTTGCATTATTCTGTACTTAGGCTGGAGTGCCTGCCCACTTGAGCTGTGAACAAAAGGCAGCCTCTGCTGGCTCTTGTCCCCCGCCTGTAAAGAGCTGCTGCTGAGCCAGCCTTGGGAAGCTCTTCTAAACTGGTGTCACGGTGAAGCTTCTCCTCTCGTTTAAAGTGCCGAGGTGGTTGTTTGCCTTTTCCTGCTGTTGTATTGAGTGAAGTAGGGACACTGTGTATGTGCCAAAAGGATTTTTTGCGTGCTGGATTGAACGCCCAGCAGCATAAGCTTGTTTAAATGAAGGCACGTGCAGTGGCAGTCCATGATCCTATGGTAGGGCATCACCTGCTTGCTCCGTCCCACAATTTGAGTGTATTTTTTGAAGACTTAGCTTTTTCTCCATGTCCTGGAAAGGGCGGTCACAAGTACAGTGCAAAGAGAATAAATGAACCAAAACCAGAGAAGGAAGCAATATGAGGGTCTGTACTGATAATAATAAAGACAATTCATAAGTAAATATGACATCTCTCAACAGAGATACGAAAGTTCTCGTCTGTGGCTCCTGGGTGTTTGTAGGGGATCTGTAAAGCATCTGGGCGAGGGGTACAAAGAGGAGGTAGAAGCAATTGCCACATGGGACAACACGCCTGCTTTGTGCCATCTCAGGGACTCACTGTGGTAACCTAGTGAGACTGTGCTCAGGAGAGGGAGTTTAGGGAAGGCATCCAGTGTAATGCCATGTTTTTGTGTCTTGACTTTGCTATGCCCGTGTCGTGCTTGGATTTCTCAGTGTAGCTGCTACCCATGGCTGCTGACTTGTGCTTTTCTGGCTCCATCCACTGATGGTCTTGACTGGCTTTGAGGCCTGGCAGGGAAGTGCCAGCTCTGACAGCACTGGCTTGTCACTGGAGACCATAAGATTTGAGGAATATCAAACTGCAAAGGTTCTTCGAGGTAAATGCACCTTTGGGCTTTGATAGTTCTGTCACAGTGTCCAAGTTTGGGGGACCCGTTTCTCAATGTACAGTGCCTGGCAGCAATGCAAGGTGCTCAAGAACTGCCACGGGAAACGCTTGAATAACTGACATGCGTTACTGGGTGTGTTAAGGCACTCCTCCAGCCCCAGGAGCTGCAGCACTGGGGTCTGCCTCTGTCAGCTGGAGGTTAGCTACAGATAGTATCTCTGAGTGATCCGAGTGAAAACTCGGTGTCTGTGCTTGAGAGAGTAGTGTCTCCGTAAACAGGGATGCTCTCTGACAGCTGCAGCAAACTCCGGGATAACTGACTGATGATCAGCGCTTTGCAGATTAATGATGTCAGGTAAATGGGATTGGAATTACATTCTTGGAGTAGTTTAGGTTGCAGCACTTTCAATTTACATTAATTTCAGGCCAAGGTAACTTTTCTCTATCCTGTTGCCGAAGGGCAGAGAATCAGAAGCCAGTGTCTGGTACCCCAGTTCTTTGTATGGCTGTGCATCCTCTGTTTGAGACAGATTGCTGGAAATAGTTTTTCCATGAGCTTGAATAAATCAGATTTAATGTATGAAGACTTGAAATGCATTTTCTAGGCTGTAGAAATATATATTTTGTAACAGATGCCACACAAATGCCTCGTGTCCTGTAAAAATATATAGACATTTTGAATGTGATGGGAATTGCAATTTATGAGAGCATCAAGATTCTTCAAGCCAAAAAGCTACAGACAGTTGTAAGAAAGATTGTCTTGTCTGTCAGTGCAAATGCTATTATACAACTGAATCATAACTGGCTGCACTTGACTAGCTGTATCTGAACTTCTGTCAGCTGTTACAGACAACTCTATTCTCTTGGTAGGGTTTTTTCCTTCCTCCCGGGAACGTGGCTGAACTTGTTCTCATACTGAGATCTCTGCTATGGCTGGAGCATTTCGTTTAGCTACTTAAGACGTTTCTGTCTGCTGCATTATGACTCGGTGGAAAACTTGTCCTGCATAATCTCAGATCTGACTGATAGAAAGCAGCCGGGCTGGGTGGTGGTGCTTGCTGTTCCTCAGCTTTGCGCACAGATGGATCAATTCTATTGAAATAGCTGAATCCTGGCCCAAAACTTCAGCTAAAACCAACCTTGACTTGCTGAGTTTCCAGGAAAGGTGGTTAATGCTCTAAATTTCACATAGCTTCGAGGTCAGTTTCCACCAAATGCTGAAACACAGAAAGGATTTCTTCTAGTGTCGAAGGTTTGGTGGTTGTTTTTTATTGAAACTGCAAGCTGGAACTAAGCAACTGTTCAGTCTGGTGTGGGACATTTTCTGGCAAGGTTCCCAGCCCTGTTAAGAGTGACATGAGTTTGGCATTTTGACTTAAATTTAAACTTCTCATCAGCTTTCAAGAAGCCTAAAAACAGAATTTGACAATAGCTGTCCCTGTAACCCATCCATACAACTTCAAATAAGGTGACATGGGTATTCCTTGGGCTTCTCATCCTTGAAAAATAAGGTAATTTTCCTTGGTGTTTATTAGCATGACAGTAAGCCTGAATGTCACTAAGAAAAGTTAGGAGAGATTTCATGGAGCACCACATGAGCTGAGTAGCTTAGCTGAAGGTGTAGAAACTGGCCCCCTATCCAGGGCCAGCTAACACAGTCAATATAGCTGACAGAGCATTGAGATCAAAATTGTATTTTAAACATCATACCAGCCAACTTGACTCCTCAAGGTTCTTCCTTGTAATCTTACTTTTTATTGCAAAGTAGCCCATCAAAGCTAGCTACAAGTAGCTGCAGTGGAGTATATCGGTGCATTTAAATGCAGGATAGCCATCTGAACTCCAATAATTACATTGTAGTGGTCTGGCTGAACTATTTAAATATCCTAAATCTTTCTGTCAATGTAAAAATGCCATCTTTCTGTCATCAAAAAATCTGCCCTTTCCCCCCCTCTTCTTTTAAGCCAGTGGTTGCGGTAAAGCCTGCTACTGAAGTGCTGAGGTTAGAGGGCTCAGCTGTCTGACAAGCTGGTGGTTAAACGCTGGGGATAACATGATTTCAGAAACATTTTTTGGAAATTTAGTACATGAACAGTGTAGTTTAAATAAAAATGGTTGTCAGCCAGAAGCAAAGCCTGGCTTGGAAAAGGAATAAATAATAACAAAGTGTCAAAAGAGTAAAAAAACCCAAACAAACCCATCCAAACAAAAGTTCCTGTAAATAGCTTTAAAAAGTTCATTGACAAATACTTGATGTGTGTCTTGTGCTGTGTCAACATTAGTTGAAACTCCTGGCATGTTTACCTTTGGTCATACTGGTTTTTTTCCCTTAAGTAGGTTATTTATTTTTAATGAAACACAACTAACGAGACCAAGTAATTTCTGTCTGTATTCCCCCTCACCCCCAGCTCCTAGGAGCAAAGGCTCATTCACTAATTGTGATCTGAAGTGGCAAAGAAAAGGAAGGCTGTAAAACGCATTTTCAGCTCCCAGGAAATCCTGCAAGCATCTGAGTGCAAGTGTTCTTGGTGTAACAGCACAGCAGTAAAATTACATTGACCTCGTCAGCTGTCACAGCTCTCATTTAGCAGCCACTACTCCACTTAGCGTGGCACCGTGCTGCAGCCATCATTATACTTTGAACTCCTGGCCTGCCTTGTAGAGGAGCGGAGCACCCATAGCTGCTTTTGATGTTGATGGGAAGTGTGGGTGCTCAGCGGACTATGAAAATTGTGCTGTTACCGTTCAGAGCACCTTTAGCAGAGGACTTCAGAGTGCTGAGATTAACACCCACGTCAGAGGTCAGACCCGGAGTTGGCGGAGGAGCCCAGGCTAATACTAACTCTCTGCCCATCGCTTTAATCAATAAATTGGAATTCAGGACTGCTGTGAGTAATGCGTTTGGGAGTTGGCAGGGACTTAAAGGAAGATGAAAAATGGTTATGGACCAGAAAACCTGGGAGTTGAGGTTCCATTCTGGGCTCTTTTCCCAGTAACCATGTGATGCTGGATATGCCACTTGTTCTCTATATGCCTTCGTTTGTCTTCTGTGAAATAGGCTTAAGTCTTTTTGCCTTTTTTTTTTTTTTTTTTCTCCTCTCCACCTTTCTGGTGGCAAGCTGTGAAAGCTCCGGGTAATAGAGTTGTCACTGTACCACACAATTAAATGGCAGTTTTATCCATGGATTTTGAAACCGCCTGCAATTAGGGCACTCCCACTCCTGTTTTAGCAAAACAGAAGAGTGCTAATTCACATGTTGCTTTAAAACAAATAATTAAAAAAAAAAGCAATAAAACATGGCATACATGTTTAGCCCTTAGCATAGGCTGATTTGATCTGTCAGGCAGTGTTTTGGATTAGTGGCAACAGAAATGCTGTTGTCACAAGGCTTGTTTTAGCTTGATCTTGAACTGAAATAAAAAAACTCTTCATTTTTCAATGTTCTGTTTAAAAGACATATTTTAATTCTGTAGCCATTAAGCATCTAACCACAAAATATTTTATTTGGAGTCAATAAGAATTGTTACGTGGTAAATATTCTACTTTTGTTAGGAAGACATTCGTCAGAGGGGATTTTTATACTCTTATTTTCATTCCCTGTAACAAAGTTTATTAAGCAGATACAAGTCGTTTGGTAACAACAGTGGGAATGGTTCTGGTTTTACTCAAATTTTATTAGACTCTTTTTGAGCAATAATTCAGCAATAATCCCACAGTAGCAAATAGTTAGGGCTGTATAGGCTGTGTATAGGTTACAGTATAGGCTGTGGTCTCCTGTGGGCTTATTATAGAGAGGGAGGTATTTCTGTACTTGGCATTACCACCTAGTTTAGCACTTTTTCATTCCCAGAACACTAGAGAGTTTGTTTCTGTTTTAAAGGTATCGTTGCATTTAAATTTGGGGAATTGAATGGTTTTGAAAAGATACTGGCTTGAATATGAGGGTGGTTGTTAGCTGACTGTTGGCTGCTGCCAGTGTTTAGTCTCTGTGCGTGTGGTTACCCGTTTCCCAATGCACAGAGGTGATAAATGCAAATATCAACATGTGATATTTTCCATTTGCTCTGCCAAGTTGTAAACAAAGCTCTCAGTTGGATATGATCCCTTTTCAATAATAAAATATTTAAGAGCTACACAGAGCTTTTCATTTTCCAGGTGAAGTCAAGCTAGATCATGCCTGTTAGCATAGCCCCGGTATGGGACGCACAGACGCTGTCCCAGAAGACTTTCTTCGGAGGCGTTCCCCCGTGATAAGCAGAGCTCCACTTCCTACAGCCAGATACAGAACTGAAACGAAGAGGAAATGATTTTGTGCTTCTGCAAAGGTTTTTTCTGAGATATCAAAATGTGACTATTCTGCCTTCAGACAAAAGAAAGAGTATTCCCAACAAAATCTTGAAATAAAAATTTTGAAGTCATGCCCCATCCCAAAATAACTATTGCAGTGTGTAGAAGCCCTGCACTCCAAACTGTGTTATAACTCCGGACACCAGCTCTTTGAATGAGCGCTGGAAAACCCAGGGTCGGTTGAGCTTTCTGCCCGGCTTGAACCTCATTCTCCTAAATCTTGGATGACACTCAGTTTTTGTGTTCGTTGGCTTGAGGGGTGCTTAGAGGAGGCATTTAAGTATTTGTCTTTTTCTGGACATTTCTCTACTTAAATTCTCTCAGAATTTTCACTTGGGAAGTGGTTACCTCTAGCCTTGTTGCCTACTGTGACCCTTCCTGGGGAACAGGGATGCATCTTGTGCTCAGCTGGAAGAGATTAAAATAAAGTAATGGATTTTTCTTGGAGACAGGCAGCCTGAGGTGGCTATGTGTCTTCATGCAAAATCACGCTAGAAACTAGGCACGGCTTGTTTCCGTCCTGTCCCTGGTAGTTGAAGCAGTCCTGAGCGTTCTGGTGAGCTTGACTTGACCTGGCTCCGTACCGAGGGGCACCCACCAGCAGGATTTTCTGATAGGGAGCGCAGTTTTTCATGGGAAAGCCTGCGTAGCTGCGTTAGAGCAGTACTAAGCCCAATTTAGGCAGCCTTACTGCTGTGCCCGTGAAATGGTGTTGCCTGCTGTTTCTGTCTCGGAGGTGGGGTATCTGAAAATACTTTATTATTGCAACTTTATCTGGGCTCATCTAAACAGAGAAATTAGTAGGAATAAAAAAAAAACCTTTGAAGTTGAAGCAGAGTATTTCTTATTAATTTTGTCATGTTTTTCTGGGAGTAAGAAAAGCTTATTCCATAATAGCTTGGTTCTGTTTCTGAAGTGGCTTTAGTTAGCTCAGTATAAAGAACTTTTATTTTGGAGTAAAATAATCTCCTCGGGGAACTAGTTGGGAACAGCAATTCAGGAATAAGTGCCTGGGTAGACAGCCTCTCTCCCCTTGAGTTATTTACTTTTCTTTAAGCCCCAATCTGCACGATCACATCTGCATGCCTATTTAAAACATCATTTCCTTTGCACAGAAGCACTACTATGGCTAAAATTTAATTCTGATATTTAACTGAATGAAATTGCTTGCAGATGACTGAAAGAGAAACAAACCACATCCTTGTGTGCTGCTGCACTTTAGAGGGTTTGGGAAATAGTATACTAATGCAAAGAATGTGACCCCCTTCTGAAAAATCTGAATAGTTTGATTTTACTCATTCAAATTATACCAGTGCATTTTTGTTCAAAAATCATGTCTTGTTATTGTTATCTTACAAATAGCAGCCAGCAGAAATTGCAGAGAGCAAAATTTATCCAAAAGTAGTGCTGTCTTTTGTTTAGATTCATACTGAACCTACCGCAGCGTCTGCTCTGACACTGTTTCAAGGACAGAGAAAAATTGTTACCAAATATTTCAGCAATAATTGCAACAAAAATTAAGAATTTTTTTTGTACTTTATGCTGCTTTAGGTGAATGGAAACACCTTACATCTAAGAAGTTGGACTCAAGTAGGAGCTGCAGAATAAGCTATGCTGGTCCATACCGAACAGCACATAAACCATATGACCAACATGAAAGAGAACAGTTTCCTTTCAGATGGGTGCAGGAGGGAGAGAAGGCATGGAGGGAAGTCGTTCCAAGTCACTTGGCAAGCTTCTGGTGACAAGAATGCTTTAATTCATGAAACACACTCGGTGTTTACATCTTCACTGATACCTGGTGTTGATTTAGAAATTGTCTGCCTGTAGTTCAGGTCATGTGAACTGCCTTTCCCCTATCTACCACACTATACAGTTTGTATACTCAGAGCTATGTTGTTAACATTTCTATTTTTAAAAGGCAGCAGCTCTATGAACCATTGGACCATTTGTGTCTCTGTGCTTAATATTGCTGCTGATAGTGAAGGAGGTGCAGAGATGTTGGAAGAAACGGGGTGTGTGGGCTATTTGTCACTGCGTGGCTTCCTCTGCTCTGCTCACGCAGGCCTCGCAGGGGTGAAGTTGTCTCTGAAGCTTAGCAGGGCTCGCAGCATCAGCAGGAGCTGGCACCTCTTCGCAGTACGCGTAGTTGGCAGGTACGTGCCAGAGGTGCTTATCTGTGTGGCTGTAGCTGGAAAGGCGTAGGACATAGATTAGCAGTTTTCTCGTTTGGAGAACTGCGGTTGTCCTTCCCAACACCCCCGTGACAGAATCTGGTGGTGTTTTCTGTAGAGCAAGGTGAAGGAAGCCAGAACAGGCAGGTGAAATGGTTCTGCCAATGCTCTGTTTTAACCCTGTTGTAGTCCATCTTCACCCACTTTGGAGCCAGACAAAGCAGAGGCTGCTATCAAGTTTTGTCATTTGCTACTCTGGGAGCATGGCCAGTACCATCTACTACTAAAATCAAAGACCTCTCAAGGAAAAAATTATTTCTAGTGATATTCCATAAGTAGTAGTTTTGTTTTCTGATCCAATCAGCCTGGGACCAAACTGAGTAGGGTTTCCCACTGAAGGTGCTCCTGAAAGGGCTGATGGGTTTGGTTGACTTCTGCTCACTGTGTCTCATCTTTGAGTAGAAGTTGGCGTTTTGGTGGTAACCTGCCCTACATTCTTATTATAGCATTTGCAAGCTTTCTGTAATCTTTAAAGTTGATCTCTCCTTTGCCCTTAATGTTTTTATGTGGTTTTACCCTTCTTTTTCATTCTATTTATGGTTTGGAGCTTTTTATTGCATGGGATGTCTGAGCTTTCTGAGCTGTTTCAGTGATTCTTGTTCCAGCCTCCCCTGCTTGATTCTGTTCCGCTCTTGCTCTTTTGTTTTTCTCTATTCCCTTGGTGGATTTTTCTTCTCTGCAGCTTATTTTCTTTCCTCATCCTTTATTCCTTGTTTTGCTTTTTCTTTCTCGGAGTGTTCCTCTCATCCAGATTCTGTCCCTGGTTCCCTCTTGTCCCGTTGCTTCTCTGTCCCCTCTGCTAGTCTCTAGACACAGAAAGAAAGTGCAATAGTTGGCATCCTTGTAGTTTGTTCTAATTTTATGGTCCTTTAATAGCGAGCTGGGTGGGGGAGCTACTGGAGAAAGGGAGAAGGTAGGTAGAGAATTGGGCTGAGGCGTGTCCTCCCGCTCTCTGAAGGCAGCTTTCTCATCCTGAATGCTGTGTGCAAAGCCAGATCTTAAGTCCTGTTGATGACAGAAGACTCCCACGTTGGTGTGTCTGAAGTGAGCCTGGAAGAGGCGTGCTGCTGGGGACGTCTGTCCTGGGCAGGAATTTTTCTTGGTGCTTGCTTTTCCAGCCTGTTTCCATTCTGACAACCTCAAAAATAAAGCTTATGGTACAGCACAGAACTCCCATGAGGTTTTAGAGCTTGTATCCATGCTCGATTCACCAGGCTGCTGGGTCCTCGCTGTTATTGCTAATTCTTAGATTCAGGGCAGATGTTTCAGAGGGGCACTCAAAGAAAAGCTTCCACAGCTTTAAGAAACAATCATGTATATGAAGTAACATTCTGCTGTAGAGGAGGTAATTAATTAGGCAAAAGAAAACAGTCTTTAGTACTTTGCTTTCATAATTAACAATGGTAAATCTGTCATTGGTAATCTACTACTGTATGCTGGGAACAGAAAATTCTGATTGTGCTACATCAACCTGTGAGCTTTTTATCTGTTTGCAGGTGCTTTTTTTTTTTTCCAATAATCCTTTATCAGCTTGCACTAAGGTGAAGCGCTCGAGCTTGGAGGCCTTTCTCAAGATGCTTACTTAACCTTTAAAAAACCACTGACATTTACGGGAGGTGCCTCTTTCAAACCAACAGGCTGCTTTTACACTGTGCTGCTGTGCGTGATGAGCAGCGTCTCTGAACGCAACCAGCACGGCATTAACAAAGCCTCGCAGGGTGCGAGTCCCCCAGTGTCATTGTTCTGTGAACCATTTTGAAGGAGAAAGATCTAAATGCAGATGATGTTTGTAGTAAATCCTCAGCACTTAATTCCCAGACTGGCCAACGAGCTTGGCGTGCTGGCACTGCACGGATCGATCTCCAGAGGTCTCTGTTTTGGCCGACTGGAAAGGTGCGGTGTTGTGGTTCCTTGCCTGGAAAGTTATTTTTTGAGTTTAAGATGCAAGTTTGTGCTTCTGATGCTGAGGTTATCTGTTGATGGTCAAAATGGGGGTCACCTAAACTTCAGAAAGTCACAAGGGTTATGTATAAATGTTACTAGTACTTACATCAGCTGAAGTAGTCTGTGATCTCTGGGATCAGACAAGATGTAGGGTTTATTAAGATGTATGAAGCTGGATGTGCAGCTTCTAATGATGCAGCAAGTTGCATAGAATTTCTGTGGTACATAGTAAATTAAAAAGTGTTAAAAAGAAAAGGTTGTTAGTAGTATACACACAGTTCCATATTGCAATGTAATCACTCCTAATGAGGCCCCTTTGCTTTTCAAACATGCACTGGGTCATGATGTGACTCTCCGGTACCTTATCGAGTGACTCGTATGAAAAGTTCATTTCAGTGCCTTTATCTGTTTTTCACTGGTGGGCTTCGTGGTATGAATGAATGAGAGATTTATGGCTTATGTGTTAAATATGATATATATATATATATATGTATTTTTTAAATAGCACATTTTCAATGCTGTCTTTTATGCACAGCTGCTCTAAAGACTAAATAGACCAGAGTGACTTAATGGAGAAAGAGGGGAAAGACAGAGCTGTAAATAAGGTTTTGTATGTGGCTATTCTGAAATTACAGCCGAGGTTTAAATTCTTGATTGTTGAGATACTTATCAGATGGCATACCAAAATGCGGTGCTTTGTCTTGGAGGGATTCTTTAAAGCTATCTTTTCTACATCTCTAGTTGGCATAGACTTAAAATTTAATAATAGTGATGGTGTTTTAAAGGACTTCACATTTCACAGAGTTAAATGCAGGGAAGAAAGAAAATCTGGTTAACTCTGTCAGACATATAGCAAACTGATGTTAGAAGCTGGGCACCTTCTGATAGATTGGGTCAGAAAGTGAGTCTTTAAGGATGGGACAGCAAGGCGGTGAAATATTTTGCCATACCTGCAAATAGTTTGATGAGTAGGAATTGGCAAGTGGTAGAGCTTAAAAATGCCTTGAAAGCATAGTAGGAGGCGTGTTAAGTGGGTACTTCCCTTTTATTAAGTCTGTGTGGCAAAAGGGATGATAAAGTTTTGTACCACTGCGAAAAGCGAATCCTTTTCTGCTGGGCTGACACATCAACCCGCAGTAAGGGAGCACGTTAGTCACAGCAATTTCATGGCTGGTAAAATCTAAAAGCAGAGACTTCCACTGAGCAAATATGTGTGCTTCCATTTGGGATTCAGTAAGGAGGAAAGCAATTAATGACCCACTTCTGGGAAAAGGAAGGCAAAAAAACCCGTTAGCAATATTCCAAGGTGTTTGCTCCCTTCGCCCTGCAGCACTGCCTGGCCGGGAGCATGGTGGGCTGCTGCTGTGGAAGAGGGGCTCCTTCGTGCCCATCAAATGGACAGTCAGCTTGGAACCTCATCGCCACCTGACGTTTCTCTAGTGACAAGTAGCTGCTCGTATTTCTGCTGGAAAGGTGCTAGCGAAAAAGAGTTAACTTTTTCTGTATGCTGGTGTTCATGCTGGACTTTTGGCCGATTTACTTTACCTGTTTTACTGTCCTTGCAAATGAACAAAAGGAAGGAGAAGCCCCTCTACTTTGATGGGCTAACCCCTTAGGCTCAATTATTCTAATTATTTTCTTTTTTTTAAAATGAGTCGGCTAGAGTATCAGTGTCAGTGTTCATTAAAGCCTACAGTTGTATTCAATGAGAAGTCACATAACTAATTAATCCATCTCATTCTGTTTTTTTTGACCTTTTACTGGGATTCGTGGCCTTTGCCTGGCTACTGGCTTTTGCAGGTAGTTTAAATGCTGATTTTTTTTCACTAGTGTTCATCCACCACAGAGTGGTGATAGCCTAAGAGCAGCAGTGCTGGATCAGGACTCCATAGTGGCAGGTGGAGTACGAGTGCACAACAGAGGGAGAGTTCTTGCGTGTAGAAATGTGTAGTTTTTCTCTTCTAGGTTACTGGTGAAGCATAGAGAGAAGCTGTGAATTAAAGTTTTGTCAAGTTAGGAGACAATTCCACAAGCACTCTGCATATTGTTACAGTCAATTACGTTATGTATGTTCTGCTGGGGAGTTCAGTCAAAAAGAAATCCTCTGTTGACTCTTAGTCGTATGTCTTGGCCTTGTGTTTGCAAAGAGTATACTGCGCCTTTGCAAATAGTCCTTAGCTTTAGATGAGGCTTCCTCTTTTAGAATATTTTCTTGTTTAAACTGGATGGGAGGAATGAAACATGAGCCGCTGCTGATGACCGCGTTGCACTCCACGCTCAGAGACACAAAATGCGGTACCTGCCAATCTGGCAGAGTGACGCTCTGCTCCGGTTTGCTTCCATGATTATTGGCTCTGACAATTAAAAACTTGCAAATGTCTGCTTGCTGCAGTGTTCATGGGTGTGTGAAGGTGAGCAGCAGCTGAGAGTCAATAAGACGTTTCTCTTTCCATGAACTGCTATGGATTACCTAGCAAAACTACTTAAAGTAACTTTAATTCCTCTTTTGGAAAGCAGCTGGCAGTGATGGCTGTTGGAGGGAGAGCAGCAGGCCAGATGGACTTCTTGTCGTCTTCGCTACAGCAATCTCTGTGCTCGGTGCTTTTTGGAAACCACTTAGCATTCCCTTCTTTCTTTGTCCTGTTCTGCGCTGTGCTAGATTTTCACAAGCCCTTTGGCCGTTTGTGCTTTGTTCTCAAGGGCCACCATTTCTAGTTCAGTTCTTGCGTGCCAATCAGTTCCATCTCTGCATTGATTTGTGCCGTTTCCCCGTTCCCTTCGACAGGCTCCTTTACGTCTCCCTGGCTTCCCAGACCCTGCGCTGCCCCAGGGCTGCTTTAGGCTGATCTCTCCATTTGCTCTAGGGTGTTTAAGGCTTCTCCTAAAGCTCTTGTGTGCCAGTCCTGATGCTTAAGGCTTCCTAGAGCTTTGCAGTTCCTTCCTTTCACCTCTCCTGACCATTTTCAGCCTCCCAATGTGACTTACACTTCCCTCTCTGTCCATCAGATGCTTTTATTCATAGTTTTTGTTTCTCCAGTCATTTTTTTTTCTGTTTGTGCTCATCTTCCATTGCCTATGAATCTGTTGGCTGTCCTTGCTTTTACTTTCGCTGTTCCCTCAGAGAGGACTTTAATGTTCAGATTTGACACCCAGCTCATGCCCCTTTTTTTTCCGTTTTCCACCTCTTCCCACAGCTCATGACCAAAACCCCCTTATCTCCCACTGTGCTTGTAAAGGAGGGAAACCACCTTTGCCATCTTGCTCCTGCTGCCTGTGCCTTCTCTGCTGGGTTCAGAGAGCACTCTGCGCTGCCTCTTGAGGTGATCACAGCAGCTTTTAGTCATCTCTTTGCAGAGAGCTGCATTTCTGTGGAAGATTGTTTCATGTTAACTTTTTTTCCTTACTCATCTTTACCATTAACTGAGTTTTGATACTGCCAGGTTCCCTAAACTAAGGATACTCTTCATGCTTAATGTCATTGAAACCAAAATGTAATTGCATTCCTTTGCAATCTATTCCAAGTTAATCCTCCAAAAGGAGTGTTTTGCTCATCATCTGTATCAGTGGTTTCAGTATAGACTGTGAAACCCGCAATCTTTAATTTTCTGCATGGGAGCAGAAGGGAGAGGGAAGAAAAGGACTGTGCAGTTTGTCTGCTTTGTAACCGATATGCACTGCATTCATGTGCATTAACAAATCGGTGTGTAGTGTCAAGGAATGAAGGAAAACAGAGACCTATACCAGGAATAAGCTTTCTTTTGAACTGCCTCAGAAATCCTTTCAGTTACTCGTGCTAAGTTCCCTTCTGACCATTGCTGCACAGCAGGCTGTAGGCTGACTTGTCCCAGCCAGCACGGGTCCGGTTGAAACTGCGGCATGGAGATTATGGAAGGAAAGCTGGCCTGATTTCATGTTAAAGTCTACTGATACACTCCAGCTACTGTGACACCACTTTTGTCTCAATGAAGAGAGATATTAGAAAATGAACAGCCAGCTAGTGTTATACTGGGAAGTGGACACAGTTTATGGGCAGGCGGAATAGGATTGTTTTTCCTGTCGTCCTATTTTGAGGTCACTAAAGACCATTGAGAGGAATTAAAAAAAAAAAAGTAATAAATTGAGAAAGTAAATGAGAAGTCTCCTGCAGACCAGCCATCCTCAGTGTCTCCTAGAAGCTGCAATAGCCTGTCACTGTTGTCTGGGTCCTGAAGCGTATCTTGGACGTGCTGGGTGGTAGGAGGAGGCCCACGCATGCAGCACCCGCATGCTGAGGCTGGCTCTCTGCTCGCCGTCTATTCCAGTGCTGTTTTACATTTCCCTTCTTGACTTTGCTGCTGCTTATTGCTTTCTGTTTAACGAGAGCCTCACCTCCTGGCTCTTGCAGTGGCACTGTGAGCCTGTAACTGGAGAAGCAGTGGAAAATCGTTGCTTTAAACAATCTGCTGTAGTAGGGCACATCCCCATGCCCCAGGGTCTGCCGCGCGGCCGCTCAGAGCATGGGCTGTGCAGCGGGGTGGCTGTCAGACAGAGATAGTGTGAGGGTGGAAGCCACATGTTCTCGCTTTCCTTTCTTAGCCTTAGGTCATGTTTTGATCTTGTCTTTGCTTCAAGAGCATAGGTTCAGACCATAGTGAGTGGTGTAACGGCAGCAGTTCCAGCCGGTCTCACCTGACTTCTCTCCCTGTCCCCAAAAAGATGTCTGTCACCGAACCTGGTTAAAACATTTCAGCGCAGTTGTGCTGCCTTGTAAAGACTATTCACAACTAAAGGGAAAGGCAAGAAGTGTCACTTGAAACAAAAGACCCACTTAAAGCATTGCGAAATGAAATGTACCAGCAGGTTTTCCTAAATCTTTAACAAAAGGTTATTTAAAAAGAGCTGCTGTTGCCAGGGGACTGTGTAGGCTGGTGTCTCTGTTATGGTAAGCCTTTAGCTGCATTTGTCTGCTTAATAGCTGTTGATGACAAGGTCATGTTCACACCTTTGAATTTCTGGGCCTTGGTGGCCACTAGAGACCAAGCCCACACCTTCTGTCATCCGTATTGCTCCTGAAAACCAGCTTCCCTCTGTGCACAGAGAGCTGATAAGGGCTGAAAGCAAACTAAGCTCACGGATGTGTACATCCAGGCTGTCCCTCCTCTCCTCTTTCTGGTGTCTCTCCTCTACTTGTTGGCCATTGTAAGCACTGTATATGTATGTCTCAGCACTTCCTACATAATCAGAACTGCTGGCAATAGCTGAGTGATTTTTCAGGTAGGTTCTTGTTCAGTCATCCAGTGTATTCGGATCTAGTAATTGGGATGTGTAGTCTTGGATTTTTCAAGAAAAGGTAGTTCTCGTATGGCTGAACAACTCAGATGTTCTGTGTGGTTTTGGTAGTGATAGTTTGTTTGCCTTCCTCCTTTACTGCTTGTTTGTGATGATCCAGGGTTGCAGGCCAGAGTTAATCTATCCAGATATGAGGATGATTAAGCTGCAATCTAGCTAGAAGACATTCAGGCATTACTATTAGTTATTACTACATACTGAGATCTTCAGGGTTTTTATTTTTCCTCTGCACTGGTCTTAAACACATAGTTCTGCTTTGGAACAAGATTGCCTTAATATCTCTGTAGGATGAAAACAAATACAGGAATACAAGCAAATGCAATGTAAAATTGCCCTGGACGGTCGTTGTTCCCTGGTTTCGTACGCTGTATCTGTACTGTACTTTCCTTGGCAAAGGGCTGAAATTGTGTCCTGTCCATCCGGGTCTCAAATACGGACCCGTGTGCAGAGAGACCCGGCGGGACCGTACAGCTGGTGTGGGCATCTGCCAGGGTGGATAAATTCAGGAGGAGTGCAAAAATCCAAGAGGCTTCTTTGTTTGTTTAGGGTTTTTTTTGCTCTCAGTGTGCAGTTTGTGTAAGAACAAGGACAGAGTGCAGCACGTTTGTATTTGCCCCTAGGCCACAGAAAGCCGTGCTTTGATCTTGCGTGCATATGATTGAAAGGGTTGGAACTGAGGGCTCTCCCCTCAGTCCAGCCTGGGTTATATAAACAACTTTGTTTATAGTTGATTTGCTGTCTCATATGGTAAACTAATTCTTTGAAATGTATAGTGCAATCCCGTATATGGGAGAGGAGATGGATTTTTTGCTGACAGTGTAAGATCTTCTTAATCTTTGTCACTCACAGATGTTAATAGCCACTTAGAAGCATGCTGAATTTAGAGAAATCAAGCGGCTTGTCATAGCAGCGGCTGTTAGCCTTAGAGGATGCTTTCGGTGTGTCTTGTAAGGTGTCTGGAATGAATTTAGTGGGTTTTAGGTTCCTGAAAATGTTGTATTTGTCTTGGTGGGTTCCAGGTCATAGTAGCCAGCAGCTGAGTTGGGAGTCTCTGTTCTCTTGGAGTGATGGATCCCAGGGATGAAGCTCTGTGGTGTTATCCCATTCTTTATAGAATGGCACAGGTGACAGGTAAAAATCTGGTAAAACTGTTTCTTTCTTTCGGGAACGTGCCAGTGGTGAGCTGACCTCAGTGGTGCTGTGGTGATGAATGTGACATAATATTACCATACGTAGAACACAGCTCGATAAAGAATATGAAAGATCAGGCAGGACAGGAAGAGAAGAGGCCTGTGCAGGGTGAAAGCAGGCTGTTACTAATAATCTGGTCTCAGCTCTACGGAGTCGGAGCAGCGCAGATTTTTGTGGCAGCACAGATGAAATGATGGGACTGACACACAGCTTTACTGTAGACGTGTGCATGCAGCGGGTGCCTTGCTTTCGCAGGGCACGTTCTGTACTGAGGCTTGCATTCATGTGTTTTCCACCTGGAGTACGGAGCAGTAAGACTTGTGATGACCTTTAATTCCAGGCAGTTGCAGCATATAGGCATTTTCTGTTTCTTCCGTGCAGGGAAAACTAAGTTTCCAGCTCATGAAAAGTTCTGCTCCCTATGCATTGCCCTGCCTGTTTTCTTGTCTAACCCTGGGAAAAATCCCAGCTCAGCCATAGGTGATCCAACGTGTACCAGGCGCAAAACCCCAGAAGATAAATCAGCGTTACCTTAATGAGAATTTGTATTGAGGGAATGTGCCCTTCAGGTAGGGAAAAATCTCAGCAGGTTCTCGCTGGGGATCAGTGCAGATTGCTTGATGGCAGTTCAGACTGTTCCTGGGTATAATTAGGGTTTGTTTGATGTCAGGAGCTGCTTCATCAATTAACTCTCCACCTTCCTGCCAAGCTAAATTTGTGGCAAGGGAGCTGGCCCTTACCTGGAAGGGAGATCATCGTTCTGTTGACACTCCAGGTATCTTCAGACTGTTCACAGTGGGCTTGTTGGGATGCAGTGTTTGGGGTGCAGAACAGTTCTGCAGCAATTGTAATAGACAAGTTTATTAGGATTGGCTTTAACTGTCAGAGTTAGATTCTCTCCATGTAGAGAAACCCACAGTGTGTTCATTTGAAGCTGAGCATTAGTCTAGAAGTGTGTGTGTGTGTGTGTTTCCCTGCCCCGGGGAGGGGAAAGTAAAGCTTAGTGTCGATCAGGAGGGACGCTCTGTACAAAACTTGGGGCTGTCTTGAAAGATGGAGGTTGCAGTCTTTATTGGTCTTTAAATTATCTTTGGCCTTCATTGTTCAGTGCTGTTTTTCCTTATTTTCCTGCTGTCTATCAGATGTCAGCAAGTGCGTGTGAAATGCAGCGAGTGATCTTTGGACTGTATTGAAGCCCTGCGGGGGAGCGGAGCGGGGAGGAGAGCACTGCGCCTGCAAAGGCAGACAAATGTTTTCAGAGCGGAGTGGAAGGCTTAGGAGCTCTCTCATCCTGGAAAATCTCCAAGGCTGATCGCATTTGTGGGCTTTTTCTTTCCTTAATGGGAGTTGAAGCTGAGACATTGGTAGAAGTGTGTTGGTGCTTGGGAGGCTAAACAAGGAGAAACATAAATAAAAACTCAATAATCCCTCACTGGAGGGAACTTTGGAACTTATCTGATTGGTTGCAGCATGGAACACACATGAGAAAAACACATAAATCCAGAAAAGAGTGTGGGGTTTTGTTTGCTTTTTTGTTAAATCCAGTTTGAATATTTTTAAACATTTAATGTACAGATAAAATGAGCAACTATCACTTGAAATGAAGGAAGAACTGATATGCCTGAAAGGAAAATGTCAATGCCACAAAAATATCATAGTGCTGTAGATTAAAGAGAGGCAATTCATAACTTCAGATGACAACACAGAGCTGTTACACATAGAGACTCTGTAAAATACGGGGCTGTTATCAGAGTTTGATAAACTGGCCTGAACGCTGTATAGCAAAACTGAATTTTTCGTATTTTCCTGCAAATGCAAAACTAAGCTTGGGCTTGTATTTCTGCAAATGTGGTCATCAGAGGCGAGTACTTTTTTCCATCTGAATAAAACCTGTTTCCCCAAAGCCGGAATGTCCATTCCTTCATTAGCCTTTCCGGCTGGTTTCCATACAGGCTGTAGAGAGTGGCAGCAGGTGAGCTTCTGATTTGCCGCTGATAGAAATTGTCCCGTGTCCTGTGTTGCACACGTACAGAGGCATACAGGAACAAACTGCAACCACAGAACAGAGCACCTGATAAAGAGAAGAAAAGGAAACGTGTTTAGTACAGCAAGCCTTATCCTCTTCATTGAGCTGCCTGTCATTGACACTTGTGTTGTTCAGTCTTTATTATTTGGCGTATCAAGGAGTCTCCTTCTCTGGAGATATTCAAGACCCGCCTGGACACGGTCCTGTGCAGCCTGCTATAGGTGACCCTGCTTCGGCAGGAGGGTTGGACTGGGTGACCCACAGAGGTCCTTGCCAACCCCAACCATTCTGTGATTCTGTGACTTGAGAAAGTACCAAAGATGCTTTGAAAGTTAGTGTTAGGTACTAGGGAGATTTATTCTTTCCGTTACTCAGGAGACACCTTGCTTTTGGCAAGAAAAGAAAATGGAAGTGGAGGGAATGCCTTTCTCTGTTTTTCCAGGGCTTAGAGGCCTCTTCCAACCACATTTTACCAACCCTTAGTCCTTGTTATCTGGCCGTGTGTGAAAACCAGGCAGGCTTTCAGCTGCCCGAGTCTCACAGAGGGCACATGTGCCCAGAAGCTTCCCTCTCCTTTGGCTGGTATCGATGCGTGTAGTAAAAGCTGTTGCTTCTCCCCGAGATCTTTCCTTTCTTGTCTTTTCAGCTTGTCATGGCTAAAAACATTCCTACTGAAATAGCAAATGCATGCTGTGGTTTTACATGTAGTTGCATTTAGAAAGGGGAAAAAAAAAAGACAATGACTTTGCGCTTGTTTTCTCAGTGAGCCGAGCAGTCGTTCATTGTGTTTCATACTTCCGCTTAGCCCCACGCAGTGGCAAACCCAGCCCACTTCTGCTGTGGTGCCGTGGTTGGGACCTGCACTGTTTGCCGTGGGGTCCTGAGTGTGAAAACGAGACAGATGCCAGCTCCCGTGGCCACAGCCCGGGTGGGGTGCAGCAAAGGGATGCCACAGGAGACAGCAGACGGTGTTCTGGTTGGCTTTGTAATTTCAAATCTCTCTAGTAATGCATTTTGCCACTTCCCATACCAATTGTAATCTGCTTTTGTTTAATTCTCTTTGTAGCTCATGTTAAGGTCCAGACTTTATTTAAAATCTGTTATTTTTGCATGTCATGTTTTTCTCAAGTGGTTTGTTTTGTCTAAATACTGTGATTAAATAGAAATTATTAGTCTGTGAGATAATTTGTTTCTCAAGAAAAGGAAAGAAGTTTACAACAGCAAATTCTGGTTTTCATTGTTTATTTCAGCAGATAAACAGGAAAGCGATTTTCAAAGCAAATATACGGTAGGTCCATTTTGGATACTTGACAAAGTACCCTAGCTCACTGATGCGAGAATTCTTTTTTCCCCCATGCTAAGCCTAGATTCTGTTCAGGTTTGGGGTATTGATTCAGGCTTGCTGCAGACATGAGCTTTCTTTCAGTGCCCCCACACCTGCCGCCTCCTTTTTGGACAGCTTTCTGCAGCACTGCTGGTTATTTTCTCAGGGGTGCCTACGCTGCTCCCGATTTCATTTCTTTAGGGGATACTTAGAGAGAAGAGCTGCCGAATCAATATATCCATTAGTTGCTAACTCAAAAGGATAACTAGTTAACATAAGGCACATCATCCAATGCAGCTAGCTTTATGGTCTAAAAGAGGTGTGACCACGGTGTGGGAACTGTGGTAACTCATTCCTCCGTAGTAAAGATGAGTATTTTCCCCTCTCCGTGGATGGATCTCAGGACGTGGTCTTGGTGGTGTGTGTTCTCCGTGCTGAAGGGGCAAGCGGGTGTCTCTGTGGTAGCGCTGGTGGTGACAGGTGACGGTAGCTGGCCGAACGTGTGAAGTCTCCGATGGGTGAGGACAAGCGCTGCTCGGATATTCTACGCGATACCTGCAGAACCTGAGCACCTTTTCATGTGTGACGTACTGTGTTTACTCAAACAGCAGAAGAATGTTAAATGCTGCGAGACTGCACTGCTCTGGCTGTGTGAGTAGGGAGAATATGAGAGGGAGATTTGTAGGTAGTTTGAAATCTTGGCAGAAGCTACCTGGCCTCAAGAGTGCTTGTGGAATGACAGCTTCTCAACCAAGCTGCAGCCCTTACCACGTCCCGTCTGGAACGTTTCGGTTGGGTTTTAAAAACCTTCTGCTTTTGTGCCCTTCTCCTGTTGCACCGTGTCCCTTTAAAGGCTCCTCTTGGGGTGCTGGTGGGTGGGTTTCCCGTTAACAAAAATAATGCAATCTGGGAAGCCTTTTTAAAGGGAGAGATTTATGAGGTCTGTGTGTTCATCCCGTTTCTGCAGACAGCTCTTCTAATGATAAAGGTGCATACATCTCAGTGTGATATAAACAACTTGATGGGTGGCTTGCAGTTTATGGGGAGAAAATATTGGAAGCTTTTTATTGCTCTGTGAAGCTTCCCGGGAGGCTGCGAGCAGGTGGCCTGGTGCAGGCGCGCAGGTACGTCATCGTTACGGGCAGTCGGGCTCTTTGCAGGTGCTGACTGAGGCCAGCGCTTCTCTGCTGAAAATAATCAGCTGGTGAAGGCAAACGGGATGGAGCTCAAGGCTGCCGGAGCAATTCTCTCTCCTTTACAGTTTAAGAGTAAGGAAAGATAGAGTATATTAATATAACAACTGGCAGCCAGTCTATGTAGTAAAGTAATTCTTTAATCCTTGTTTAGAAAAAAAAAATATGCAGATTGAATGATTGTAGAGTCAGTTGTAGATGCAGGTGTTAATTGTGGAGTAGTAGGAGAAGATGAGGATCATAGATATTTATTACAGTGAATATGTACAAGTTATCAAAAGGATATTCATCTTTCCACCTAGGCAAACCACGTGTGCATTGCTCCTGTCTGTATTTTTGCACCTGCATTTGTACTGTGGGCACAAGCACTAATTTTAGCTTTTCAGGTGCAGAAATTCCACTTAAAAAATGAAGCCAAGTTTCAGTTGTCATAAAGATGTCAACCAGAGCAATGAAATGTCTTCCTAATTTAAGAACACTAGAAGGCTAAATGAATTAAATATTGAAATACACAGAAATTCTTTTGTTGAAGTTGATGTGTTAAAAATTATTACTAACATAAAATTGTCACGAATCATCTTCTTCTAATGGGTGGCATAGAGGATTGATTGCCTGTGTGACTTGTGCTCTAGTTGAGAAAGTTTATAAACAGTGGGGGACTTTCTGCTGACTTCAGGTCTTGAGAAGCATCATTCCCTTGTGGCAGCAGCTCCTGTCACCCCACAGCAACACCCCGTGCTTTTTATTTGCTCGGAAGTGACTGCACGCTTGTGATGAGAGGCTGTGGCGTTGCCTGCTTTGTGTTTTCAGGGCGGTGTTCAGAAGGGTTACCCGTAAGGGCAGGTTCTGGTTCAGCACTGGCTCAGCCAATCTGTTTTAGAGCCGATGGATGTCTTCTAATGGATCTCATGCTGCTGGCTGGGTCTGAAAGCATTGAAGATTTACACAGGTCACCTTGAGACTGTTTGTCTGAAGCTGGGAAAATAGTTCCTCAGGGATGTTTTTCTGGAAGCTTAGCACTGTGTGAGCGTTGATGGTGGACTGATCCTACGCTGAAGGATATTTAGGCTCTGAACAGTGGATTTTTGTATATATGAAGTCTGAAATTCCAGACAGACTGGATGAACCATGTGCAGCATCGCTGCATGAATAGGTAATAACCAGCCTGATGGGATGAGTGTGTTATGGAAAACCAGAGCGAGGGAGAATGTTTTTTCACTCCGTGGTGAAGGAGGAAGGAGAACAGTTTGCAGGGTTTGAGTCCTGCTGCTCTCCCTGCCTTTATACGGGACCCCGGGAAGTTACTTTGTTTAGCACAGAGCTGAAGGGATAGCTGTTGCTAACTCCATAGGCTATATCAGATTTAAGTTATTGAAGAACACCTTGATACCCTTAGGCAGAGGATTTTATGATTTCAATCCCACTGAAACAAGGTGCCGAGTTTTGGGAACCTGATCGCTGTAGGTTCCCTCTATGATTGATGGAGAGGAGATGGACACCTCCACAGCCTCAGTCAGCTCCCTCGCTGAGAAATGACCCTCTAGAACTGGTCCTGCCTCCCTGTTGACTACAGAAGGAGCAGGACATGAGCATCCAGCTCAGTTCAGGGGGGTGAATCAAGGTCTATAAAATGAAAAAAATGCATCATTATTATTAAAGCTTTTTATGTCTTAGGTGTGTCGTCTTCTATTGCATGGAGTAGTTAGATGAACCTGTGTTAGATGAAATAGACTTCCCAATTCTAAGCGTGCAAACTTCATACATTTCTATTTGCTATATTTTCTACCTGGTGTATTCTTATTGCTCTGATATCTTGTGCTGCAGTGCAGAGGGGATTTTTCATTTGGGGATGATGATGATGTTTTTTCAGTTTTTTTATTTGTGGTTTTTTCCCTTTGGCTTTTTTCTCCTTTGCATTTTTTATCACATTTGGGACCTGTAATATAAGTAAATTAGAAGTGCTTTTTAATCAGTTTTTTCTTTAGATAGGCTCCCTTTGTAGTGCATAAGGATGGGAAAAACAGGGGAAAACAAGGGAAAAACACTTCATTATCAATAGTTTGCATATCTTAGTGGCGTACTATGTATTGAAAATCAAGCAGAAAAATCATAGTTCACCATATAATTAAAAATTGCACCATACTGCAGTTCAAAAGCAGAGACCAGCTAAGGTTGCATGGGTAACCTTAATATCAAGTCTGGCATTGCCTTTTTTTCCTGCCCCCCTCCCCCGCCTTGATTTGGCTTCTGCTGTATGATTATATATTTTAACTACATACTGAGAAATATTAAGGCAATACTTAAGCATGTCAGTGGTGATTTGGGGTTCTGTTTTAAGAGATGCTAACACATGCAGGAGAGGTGAGAGTTCATTGTTCAGGAAAGAACTTGCTGTACCTGTGGCAACTCAGTGGGTTGAAAGGGTGAGCAAGCAGCAATCCATTGCAAACTAGGTCACATTCACTCAACTCTTATGACCTGAAGTCATAAGTCCTGTTTTCTCCTTTTTCTTTTTTTCAGGTTGGCCTGGAAGAGGCTGACAAAAGAGGAGGAGTTGTAGCTGTTTGGTTTTTGTCTGCAGGCAATTTCCAGATTGTTTTTGCTGTGTCACAATGGACATATCTTATTTAAAATCCAAGATGTGCTTCCCCCTCACCCCCCAACGCCACAGCAGTCTTACTAACAGGACGCTGGTGTTCCTTCTGACAGGGTGAAGCTTGTGCTTGAATGTTAGTCATGTCACTCATGCCATGGTCTCTGCCAAGTGGTACATTTTTAACCAGGAGAAGCTTTTATTATATATTAGCTATGATACAGACTTTTCCTGAATGGGTTTCTGGTACTGCGTCATATGAACACTGTGTGATTTGGTGATCGTAATTGGCATTATGTTTCAGCTCTGAACTGACTGCATGTAGAACACGTGCATTTGGGATCCACATCCTTAGTTTAACACATGCTAAAATATTTACTTTTACCTGCTGTTTCAGACTACTTATGAATGAACAAGAACAAAAAATTTTTGATGTCCTGCCACTAGTTCCTGCATCTTTTTAGCTGAGAAAATTACTATTCAGGAAAGTTGTATCACTGGGCATTAGGAGGACTGGATCATTAATATTTAACTGTGTTAGAAGTAGAAAGCACTGTAACAATAATAATAATTTGCACTTGCACAGCACATTTCTCCTGAGGATCTCAAAGCACTTTACAAACCATTTAATTAAGCCTCACTAAATCCCTCTGAGGTTTATTATTAGTCCCATTTTACAGATGGTTAAGCAAGGGCATAAAGAAGTTAAATGGTTTGCTTAAATGAGTTAGTGGCAACAATAAGCTTGTACTTGAGGAGTCCCGACCACATCTCTCCTCTCTAACAGAGAAGGTATCAAGTGACCACAGCATCTTGCCAGCAGCAACCAGAAAAGCGTAGCAGCTGAAAGCTGAGAGAAGGTGATGTGAGATCCTTCACTGTAAATACTCGCTGGAAATGGCGTGATGCGGTAAACTGATTTTCTTATTGCCTGGTGTCCTGGCTGTAAAGGAGGTACCCAGCACACACTCACATACTTGGCTGAGGGCATCAAGATGTAGGAGCAAGTGGAGGTGACTCTTGGCTCCCCACTTGGCCAAAGGTCCTGCGTTTCACCCTGTCGTTCACCAGGGTCATCTGCACTGCTCTGTTTCCACCCTGTGAGGAACTGATACTTTTTTTTTTATTGGTGCTGCAGCTTTGGACGTCCAGGAACTGATTTCATCAAGTAAGCAAAGAAGTTTTTTGCCACCGGACTTATAATTATTCATGTCATTAGCAGCTGCTTGTCCTCAGATGCCTAGCATGAAAGGTTGGTTTATCAAGACGTAAAGCAGAAGCGTACAGGCAAGGGGGACTTGTGCTCGCTGCTTAGCTGAGAGCCACTTAGGAGGGTGTTCGTGTACAAATGCATTAGATTATGGTTAAGCAGCTTATGGACATAAAAACACATTAGAACTTTACAGCATGCTATAAATTACAGTTTTGCGGCATTCGCAGCCACAATGTTAGGTAATTACATTCATTAATCTACTACTAAGAGCACATAAAGTTGTCTCCCAAATGGTACTGTGTGTGCTTGTGCTCAGCTGGGAATGTGCTGAGCAGGGCCTCCCCTCCCCCATGGCTTCCTCCACCACAGTTCTGCCTTCCCAATTTTAGGATGTTTTCAGCAGACCAGACTTTCAACCGTACTGGTCTGAACATTTAGGGTCCACAGAGGAAGAATTTCTGATAATCTGTCTCATACGGCTTTAAGCTTTTTCTGATAAGCTGTAAGCAGTGTATGGACTTAGCGCAATCATTTAGTTAGGAAGAAGTTATTGCTTGTTGTCCCTTAGGTGATCCATTTGTGCCCTGCCACCTGGTATTTGGTAGTCCCTGTAGCTGTAGCCTCAGCAGCTAATATTCTGTTGGCACTTGCTTGGCCTTAGGTTGAGCATCTCACGCTTCATTTTCTTCTGTGCAGGAATATTTCCTTTAATTAGAGCAGATTTCCAGCTGGCGTAAATTAGAATAGCTGCATTTGGGTGTCTCCGAGTTGAATGTCTGTCCCACTGACCATTTCCTTTCTTCATCCTGCGTTGTGGGTAAAGGCTTTCAAACAATTTGAGGCACAACCTTGTGCTGTACAAGCAGAGTCTTGTACTGATTCCTTCCTGTTTCAATTTTTTTGTTTTGAAAGACCCTTCACGGCCATTTTTTTTCTTCTCCAACAGATCAAGTTTTATGTTCAATACCTTCTACCCTAGGACAACAAGCTCTCTAATCTCTGTCTTTCAGCCACATTTTTACTGTGACTTTCCATGAATTTTTAGCTATGGAAATAGGAGAGCAGAGAGTTGTGTACTAACCAGCGTGTTCTCTGTTCTTAACTTTTTGGAGTGTGCATTAGGACACAGAGCCCACGAAATCTCCCAGAAAACTTCTTCCAGTTTCAGTGACTGCTGAGCAGGGCACCCATGTGAAAAGTACAGCTCAGTGAAAAGGCTAAAAGCAACAGAAACAGAACAGTTGACTGGCTTATTACCCCCAATTTTTAAGAAATCAAGCTTCTAACATAGATTCATCATCTCATACCTTGTAAAAACTTGAACTCCAAAAATTGAAGAAAAAGTCCTCTAAAAAACGTTACACCCTGTGATGAAGGTAGGAGTCCATTCAACTCAGCTTCAGCAAGTCAGAAAGCAAAATCTGTTCTCTTTTGTTTGTAGAACTCAAGTGAATCTGATTATAAAAACTTAAGCTTTGACAAGTCAATAGGAGTAGCAGACTTGTAGGAATGACCTACTACTTATGTGTCAGGTTGTTAACTGGATTTTCAGCTGCTGATCTGCTTTCACATCGGGATCATCTTCACATCTTTTCGCTGTGAAAAAGAGCTGTGAAGCTACCTGTGCTGCTGGAGTAGGAGCAGTCGTTAGGCCAGACAGATGCTTAATCACACCACAGTCTTCAGTGGAAGGCACTCATCTATTTGCTGAATAGATGTAGTTTCAATGACACTTGAGCACTCCAGTTTCTAGGGAATTTCTTTGTCATTACTGACAAATTTATTATCCTGACCATTAAATTAATAAAATATAGAGCACACAGCAACAGATTTTTGAGGGAAATTTTTTTTTTTTTGCTTGGTGCCACAGAAACCCCTCCAGCTCCGTGTCCCAAGTTGTCATCTACCTCTTGCCCTGAATCTCCATGCCTAGTGACCAGAGGAGGTGGAAGAAAGAAGGTCCAACCTCTCTGAACTGTGGGACTGGAGAGGAGGAGCACATTTGACAGGGATGAGCCTTCCCTTGGAAATAACTTGCTTTCACGCACCTTGCCCAGCTGTAGCTTATGCTGTCCATAGCAGGCTGCTTCCACCCGGGGCAGAAACACAAACTGCTTTGGCCCATCGTGCAGACTCGAGCTGCCTCTCCGCCGCTGGTGTGCTTTGGTATCGGCACCAACGTGCTGCCTGTTCGCATAAGCAGGAGCTGCAGGAACGGCCTTTGTTTGAGAGAACGGCGGTTGCAGGGAAACAGCTGCCTGGGCAGTCACATTCTGAAGTTTGAGGCTGTGTTTGCCTGTTACCTGCTTGGCTCCAGCCTGCCTTTAGGTAGTACATTGAGATATGCCACTGCATTCATGTGGGCTTTGCTTCCCTTTTTCCATGTGTAAGCATGAAGAAAGCAGCAATCCTTCTTTCTAAGGGCAGCGTGTCTCCCAGCAGCCCGGCTGGTGGCTCTGCCGCTGGGCAGCGGCGAGGCGAGCCAGTAAGCCAGGCCAGCGGCCTGCTCGAAGGGAGACAAACTGGGGTCCTGCAGGAGAGCGTCAGGACAGGAGGATGTTGTTAGGGCTGGATGTTTAACGTCACGTGCAGCTGCTAACCTGGGCCTTGCCCTCCTGACAAAGCAGCTGCCATTTTGGGTTAGCGTCAGAGTCGTGGCGCCGAGGGATCGTCAGTGCTCATGTATTGCTAATGCCATCTGTGTCGCCTGCGGAGCATCCCACCGAGCACACAGAGCAAGCGATAAACACGGCCTTTCTCCTAGTGCCGAAGTACCGTGGCGAGTCTCTGCTTCCCTTGCTCACGCACGTAGTCTCAGAGCTCACATAACGCCGAGTGCTTTACTACTCTGCTCAGGCGTTCAGGACTTAATTGTGTGATGGTATTGATGTAAAATTTAACAGCCACTGTGTGTATTGACTATAGCTTCGTTGGTTGCTGCTAGAACATGCTGTGCTATTGCCCTGCTATTCATTTAGCTGTTTTGGTCCATTTATTAGATATTACAGAGATTTTCCTTTTCTGGACAGAACTGGTAGTGATTTCTGCAGTGGAAACCTATTGAGAATGCCTCTAATCTAGTTTCTGAGGATTTGTTTATTGGGGCAGCACATGCTGGGCTAATTTCAGGGTACGTGTTCCATGGTATCGTTTCTATCCACAAGTGAAATTTTAATGAGGGGATGTAGTACTCAGACAGCAGCTTCACACCCCCCCCCCCTTTTTATTTTCCACCCAAAAAGCAGCAGAAGCAAAATTGACTCAGTCAGTATTTATTGGCAAATTAGTGTTCCTAAAGACTTCCTTTTGCTTGTTCTTTTCTAGAGCTTGGAGAAATAAGATTTCGCATAATGCATCTGGGATTGGATTACTGGATTGAATTTTGCAAAGTACGCTGGGGAGAGCTGAGCCTGTTTAGAAAGCAGCTAAGCCCCTCCAAGTCAGTAAAAATTCAATTCGCGATAGTCGATGAGGGATTTTTTGGTGCTTTTTGTTTTGGGTGGTTTATTTGCTGTTGGGTGGTCACATTTCCTTTGAGGTGTTTTATCAAGGTTTATTAAGCTTTTGATGAAGGGGATGGTGGGTACAGCTTTTCTCTGAAAAACAGGAAGGAAAAAAGCGTCCTGGAAGCTGCTGTCCCTGGGCCTGCTTGCTGGTTGAACACAAACGTTAATTCTTATAGGAGCTCTTCAGCTGAGTTCATATGTTGTGACTGTTTCAGAAAGCCGCAGAAACATGGAGATGTTCAAAATTTATCAAAGTTGAGGTTGTGATTGCTTATTACTTTGCATCTGGCCTTCTGTGTACTTATGAGCTCCTTTCCCCCCCTTCTCTCCTGCTGTGAGCTGAGGTTTTGGTCCTCAAAACCAGGCTAACCACATTATTATAGTGCAGATGGCAATAATCTGTGTGTGATTCTGATAACAGATCTCAGGATGCAGCAGGGTTTGGGAAATTCCAGCTCTGTTGCAGAGATGGATCGCATCCCAGAAGAATACTGTCTGAATTTAGGTGGTGTTTCTCTCTAAAATTGGCCTGAATTTTTTTTTCTGGGCTTCCTTTTCTGTTTCTTAGGCCAGTGATACTGTGTCTCCTGGGAGTTTTTTTTCATGCTTGGAATGGCATTTTTTTGGAAGCGAACGTCAGAGAAGTTTGCACAGTGCTATGCCAGCCTGACCAAGGGGAGGACCGCGTGTCTGAACCTGGGGAGGTCGCTGGGCTAAGCTAGAGGCGAAGGAGAAGCGGGAAGGCTGACACATTTCTTGGGGTGTGGAAAAAGTTGTAGCAAGGTTATTAACAATGGAAGAAAGGAGGAAAAAATAATTCTGTCTGAGGTAGAGACTGCCATGGGACGAAACCATAAAATATTTGCTGGAGCCCCTGTGTAGTACCTTTTAGGGTCCTACACATGCTGTCATCCTCCTGAGAAGGAGGTTGCAGAAGCGTGGTACAGGAGTGGGCTGTATCCTCCTCGCCCTTAAACAGGAGATGGGCAAAGAAGCAGAACGCTTTTACTCTTCTAAGAGGAAGAAATAATGGTGTTCTAGGTGAGGTTTAGTGCTCTCCGCAAATCTTTGGAGCTTATGTTTTTACATTACAGTAATTTTCTTGAGTCAGATATCCCTGCTGCCTGTTAAGTAAACACAGAAAGCATAGATTATCAGTTAAGAGTATCGACAGCATTTCAGGTGCTATCAGAGAACATTTAATTCAGTTTAATTTTGTGATAAATCTCATGTTTAATCCTCTGGTTGCTCTGTAATCATGTCTCTATTGATCTTTTCTGAATGACTGCATGCAGTTTAATAAACTTTGCCATTAACCTAAGCTTTCTGAAGGGGGAGATTGATTCCAGTATCAAGTCCGATAGAACCAGTAAGCACCTGAACATCATTAAATCTGTCCATTATAAAACATTTGCATTAAGAACAAAGTGAAAGTGTGGAGGTGAATTTGCAGCTTATTAGAGAAAGACTTTGCAATCGGAAAGTCTCAGTATGTCAGTCAAAATCAGGCGCAGTTTTCAGCCTGGTTGATTCAAGCTGACACCTCCTTTCATTTCTGATTTCTCAAATCCGTCTTTCATCCTATTGAGCGACCTCCTTCCCTCTTTTCCCAGCCATAATTATATCCTTCAATTTATTCCATCTTTTTCACTCCAGGCATTTGTTTAGTCCAGGTTTTTGAGGTCATTTTTGCCTTATAATAAAACTACAGAGTTTGAGTGTCTTGTTAAAGCGTTGGTTTTGGGTTTATTTTCTGTCCTGAACTTTTTTTTGAGAAGTGCCTTAGGTACATGGATGTCAAATTCGGTAGGGAATTGAGGACAGGTTATAGAATTGAAAAAACGGTATGGCCATCCTAAATTCCTTCTTCAAAGCCCTGTTCCTGCCATTCCTCCCAGAGGCCATCTCACGTACTCCAAACGCCGGAGGGCATTTGGGACTTTGGCCCATATTTGTATGGGTATGTGGGGGCATTGCTTGCACAGGGGCTTAACTGAAGGCAGCTGAGCTGTGTTGGAATGAAGCACCTGAACTCCTTGTGACCGAGCGTGTGCTGGTGGCCTTGGGAGCATCTGTGCGTCTCCATGATGTTGGGGATGCGAATGATCCCTCCGAACACAGTGGGTCTGGCTCTTGGGAAGTGTGAGGGAAGAGGGACTGGTGCAGGCTGACAAGATACCATCTCTTGTGCGATTTTGCTGTTTGGTGTGTTGTAAAGCAGCGCTGCTCTTCCAGAACAGCTGGTAGGGGATATTCAAGGGCTACGGGGAGCTTAGGAAACAGCCTGCAGTCTCTTCTTCCCTTTCCCCCACTCCTCGTTCCCATGCAGGCATCAGAAGTTCTCAACTTGCCGGAGAACAAAGGGTCTTTATTGATTTCAAAGGCTGCAACTTGTGTGGTTGGCAGGGGAGTGCTCCTCGGGAAGCAGAGGCACCTGCTCGGGACGGGGGAGGAGGATGTGAGGAGCTGGGGGTGGGGGAGACGGGGGGAGACTGGTCCCCCTAGAGCAGGTCAGAGAGCGAGAGCTGTCTGGAATTAGGATGAAGAACAGGGAAGGGGAAATGCTGTGACTGCTCTGTGTTAGGAAGGGGAACAGGGCATGCAAGGAGCCTGTAGGCGTGGGAGGGGAAAACGTGAGAGAGCAAGAACCAAATACCTACCTACACATGCAGCTGAGCAGTACCAGGGACACTGTGCTGAATGAAGGGCAGAGAAAATGCGATGTGGGTGCTTTCCTATTCCAGTATGGATGATGGAGTGGAGGCGAGGGGCATGGCTTACCTATCCTACATGCCAGTTGGAAGAGAACAGGTTGATACACAAAGAAGCTGCTTGGCAGGAGGCTTGGAAGAAGCCCCTGGGTATGGAGACGTGGAGGGGCAAGAGGACGGGAGGAGGGAGCAGCGGGCCCGTGGGGTGTACCCCAGCAGCACGCTGGCTATGGCTGGTTGGCCTGAGGAAGCTGAAGGGCTGCAGAGGTTTGGAAGAGGAGAGACTGACTTTGCTACTGTTTCCAAAATAAATTAATGAATAGCGCAAACCTGGAGATATTTTATGGCATGTAGCAGTTGGACACTGTTATGTTTCTTACCCAGAAGATGGCTGTCTTGATCTAGGTCTGCCCGGAGGGAGATGTGCCAACTGCTCCATGAACCCACATCACCTCTTGCAATGTCTTGTTTGCTTTTTCTAAGCGTGTGTGCAGCCCTCTGTTCCTGTGGTGCCTGATCCATTTACCTCTAAGTATTTAGCATTAGGACGCACAGATGAAACAGGATGTGGGTTGACTTTCATTTTACAGATGAGCACTGCTGCACGGAAGGGCTAAAGGCCCAAATTCGGAGCCATTTATTTCCTTTGGAAAACCAGTCAATGGGAATTAAATAGTTTGAGGCCTCTGAATACCCGCTTTGTGGACTGGAGCTGAGCGTACTGCTGCAGGTCACAGGGGGAGCCACAGGAAGATCAGGAATTTCAACATAGGTCTCTAAGCACCCACGTTAATGACTTGCCATCTCAGTCCAGCCGGCTCTAATCCTGTGCCTGGCAGGGTACAAGCCTGTGATAAGATCAGACAGGAGAGATTTGGATACCAGCATCAACAAGCAGCTTAGAAAACAAATCTTCAATAGGAAAGGTTTCCTTCCAAGCGCAGACTGATTCCTGCTTACGGTTCTAATTCTCTTCAACATATTCCGTCGCTCTCGAGAGATGCATTGCAGAGCTTTATCTGCTTTCTGCTCGAGGCAAGTTTTTACAGGGAGACAGCAGTCTGGATTCTTTCTACAGAAGAAATGGTTACAAGTTCAGTCGAGACAGCCGGGTAGACGATAAAGTGTGGTTTGAATCTTAGTGTTGCTCAAGCGGTATGATTCACAGTTTTCGTAACTCCTTGCAAGTTTGCTGGAGGCATTAGCAAAGCTCTTGACTTGAGATGTTCTGTTTTGGAACCAGATCCCCTGACTGTGCATCCCTACCAAGTTAAATTTGTAGCTTCTAGGTGGCTATAAACAAGAAATATTACAGAAATTGCTTTTCCGGCCACTGAATAGCCCTGAATACTAGATGACGCTTCAGTTTTAGAAGAGCTGTCCATGAAGTAGCTTAAAAAAGTTGAACGTTTGCAGAAGACATCATATTTTCAGCCATGGCACAACTGTAAAGGCCATTTTTTTTTTTTTCTTTTTTCCTGGTGTGTGAGGTAGCTTTACAGCGTCTCTGCCCTGTAGTAGAACTGAAGAAAGTATTAATCTCTGTCTTTGTCTTTTTATTTACTCATGCTCTCTTCTGTGCCCGTTTAACTGGAGACTCCATAATCTAAATACAGGATGGAAGGGAAGAACTGTGGTTCTGCTCTGAGGAACTGCTGGATGTACCTAATGGTTTTTTGGGTGTCGACTTTGGAGCATCCACTGGCATAAAGCTGGAACAAATGCCTTGTTGCAAGGAGGCGATGTGTTAGCAGAAGTGGAGAAATACAGGTGTGAAACGTGTGGCAGGTACCCAGTGGGTTTGATTCTCTGCATTTGGTATGGTGGCTTATAGCTTTGTAAAGTCACAACAGAACAGTTCTGGTATTTATTTCATCTGTGTATGTGAACGAGGACTCTTGAGATAGGAGCAACTTACATCTGCTTCGTAAGTGGTGTGAAGGACAAGGCAATGATAAATCTGGTCTGTTACGCTAAGCTGTGCTTCTGAACTGCAGAGAGGGGGATTTGCCAATGATCAGCACTGTACAAGAGTGTAATCCCTCTGGTTTTTTGATCATTAAATTTATCTGCACTGTATCTGTTTCCTAGGGGAAGAATAAGCCAGCAAATGGAAAGGTTACTTATTGCTCTATTTCTTAAACTTTTGTTCTTTTCTATTTTTCTCAGCCTGAATGCTAGAAGGAGGAGGTTTCTTTTGCAATGGGAAGTTGAACTGTTGTTTCTTTTTTTTTTCTCTAATTGCACAAAGATTCTGATCCTTTTCCTAATGAGGAATATTGCCATGCTCGCCTGAAGTGATGCAGTCCTCTGGTGGTATCTGAGCACTCTTTCTTTTTTTCTCTCTCTTTATTTTCTAATCACTGTCCTTTCATTTTGAAATCTGCCTTCACCAGTCTTTTGTGTGAGGCTGTATGCCGTGTGCCAAGAGCAGCGGTGGAGTTAAGTGGTTCCCAGAGAAGGAGAAAGAAAATCAGGAGGAATATGAGACAGTAGGAGCTTGGAAGACAGAAAAGATAGTCTGTTAAATAGTTCGATTTCTTGACCCACAAGATGGAAAAGAGTTGTTTCAAAATAGATTTTTATTTTGAAAAGCTCAGTAATTATAAACCATTATTATGTGGAGGGTTTTGGTTTGCGTAAAAAAAAATCTGCAGGTTGGAGCATTTACCATCTAGCATAAGCCTTGGGTAGTCCTAATTGTGTCCTTTTCCTTGCTTATTTCTGCATCATCTGTCCAAAGAGCTGGGTTGGTCCTGCTTGCTTGCATGTGCAGAGGGATGCCCCGGTTTCCCTGCCTGCCCCTAAGGCTTCAGTGATCATAAAGAAATAAATGGCGTGGATGTTTCCATCTCTCCCTACATAGCGTGGTTTCCTTGTTGTTTTTGCCTGCGTTGTCTCGAGGTGGTTTCTGTGTCTTCACTCTTGGAGAGCAGGTTTTCTGGTCTAGTCTCGAGGCTAATGTGCCAACAGAGCTAACCTCTGCTGTGGTGTCCTGGCTCAGTTCCTTGCTGTGGCCATGGTGTTTTAGTGAGCATCGTGAGACCTTTAGAATACATTGGACTTCCCTGGTGCTGTACCCTCTTTCTGCAAGACAAGGAATACAGAGGTGCTTCTGATCTGATTTGCAAACCATAATGCATTTTTTATGAATGCTGAGTGCTGTGCTAATGAATGGTGCCAGTGTGAGAGCCTGGAGGCTGAAGTCATCTGTTTAGCCCTACTGCAGGAGTAACAGGGATGGGAGCCATCTAAGCCCACATCCATTCATTCTGCCCCTACCAATAAGGGGGGGATACCCTGTAAATGTAAGATTTATTGGCCCGCTAACTCCTTGGCTTCAGACCATGGCCTGCCAATGAAAGTGCCGTTTGAATTATTCAGCAAACACCCTACGTACCTGGAGAGCGGAGGAGCCCGCAGTCAGCTCCCTGCCAAAGACTCCACTGGAGGGAAATAGGATTTTATTGCAGAAGTCTCCTGGTAAAGCTGGCAGGACATTGGGCAAAAATAAAGGACAGGGAATACACAAGGTTAAAAGGGGACATATTCTTTACTTGAGAAAAGTAATGTTTAAGAAGGCAACATAATGTGGTCCTAAGATGGCATCCGTGTTTTGGTCAGTGTATGCAGATTTTGTGCAAGTACAGATAAGCCATGCCAATTTTTTATTTTTATGACAAAGTTTGAAATTTAAAAAATAATTTCCATTCCAAATCGGAACAAAAAGTGCAAATTAGAAAACTGTGCGAGGGAACAGAATTTCCAAAAATTTCACTGTAGAACTGAAGAGTTGCTCAATTATTGAGACCAACCGAAAATATTTATATTACTCAGTGTGGTACTTGATAACTGTTTGGTCCAATTCTCTCCACCATGAAAATCCAGTTTGCCAAGGAGAAAAGTTTTCAGCCCTGCTGTGACACAAAGCTGACCCTTGAACTGGGGTGCAGGCAGCTGGGTGAAACTTGCACCGTAAATTACTGTAAATGTGCAACTCTGTAATTACTGTAAATGTTGTAGCGCAGGGAACAAACCAAATTCACCTTTGTTTTAGGACCTGGCTTAATGCTCCTCTCTGCCTCATCTGTTACCGCAACTGAGCAGCGCGAGAGCGGGGAAGCTCTTTGTTGGCATGAAGATTTACAGCCAGCCTCCCTAGGGACTCTTTTGCTCTCCACACCCCTTTTTATTTCTTTTCATTCCTCAAACAAAGAAAATAAACGCTTTGTGAGAATGCGGCCATGCTGCTTGCAGGGTAGATCAAGCACCTTTATTTAAGGCCCAGCACTGTGAAATCAGCCCAGGGCCAGTGGGAACAGATTTCCCTTGGCTGCGAGGGCTGCGTACTGTGCGAGCGGTCTCGGGGCTGTAAGCTGTGTAGGGCTTGTCTGGGATGGAGTGGTGTGATCCCAGCAACATGCCCGTTGCATTGGAAGCGCTCAGAGTCGTGACCCGAATCCTGCCGGAGCTTGCGGGCAGGCACAGCACCTCAGACCTGCTTGGGGTGCTTTTCCAAGGAAAGCAGGTTCTAGGTGTACAGAAGACGCCTTCTTATCAAAGATGATTTGAAAAGTTTGAAAGACTGTCCGTGACGGAGTTGGAGAAAGCGCGCTTGGAATGATTCCAGATGCCGGCAGAGGACACGGATTCCCAACTGGGAGCAGCCTGTTCTTGCTGGGATTTCAGGCTGTGTGTGCTCAGAACAGGCAGGGTCACAGGTGTCGTGAAGACAGATGATTTAGTCAAATCTGCAATGAAGAGGAAACCTAGGATTTTGCTAGCAACTTGTGTAAGACCTAGAAAAATCTCTAGAAAAAAACATGATGGGATGGGACCTCTAGGCGGGCAGAAGCTGGGTGGAGTGAGAGCTTCGGAATCTCTTTGTTTTGGTCGGAGTACGCAGGTTTCTGGCTAAGTCAGCCTGAGCAGAATCAGCCGTGTGTGCTTTGCCTTCCTGCAAAGTGGGCAGCCTCAAGAAAAACAGTTCGGTGGCTCTGTGACTGAAGCTGGCATTGCCCAGCGCGCTCTCAACACTAACTCCCAGAGTAGGTTTTTTCCTAACTCCAGTAATTTGGATGACCGTTTCCCTCAAGTGTCACGGGGTAAGGTGTAGTGTTTTAGATGACAAAAATGACGGGGAGGAGGGGAGAATGAGGCTGAGAATAACATGGCATGTTTGGAAAAGAGGAAATAAATGAGCGGCAATCGGTTGCTGTGATGCTCCTCTTTGGGTGTGACACCCGTTTTTGCCAGCTTTGATTTCGTAGGGTCTCTTCGGCTCAGCGGCTGGCCCTGTAACCTTAGACTTCAGCTGAACGTTTCTCTTGTGTAGCATCTGTAGGCTTACTGAATACCATGAAAAAAGGTGCCCGAGACTGTCCATTTAGCTTTTCCACGACATCACTACAGCTGCTTTGTGGAACTGGCTGCCTTTGTTTAAACCTTGAGGAGTTGCATTTTGCTGTTGTCAAAGTTGGTGTGTAGGAGTAAGTTTTAATCTTTTGTACTTGAATATTTGAATATAATTTCTTTTTAAACATGCTTTTTATCATGTCAAAGTAAAAATTTGAGTGTATGCTCATATCCAGCAATCTCAAAACAGATAAGAACAAATTTAAGGATTTTTCTAAAATCCCATTGAATACGGTAAGGCTTAGACACACGTGTACGTGTAACTAAAGGTGAGGAAGTTATTCAGGTAAGGCACAGAAGCAGTATTATGTAGCCTGTGTGAATAATCACAAAGGAGCGGTGCAGATCTCTTTTGGAGTATGAAGTGTCATAAATTGTTGAGGAATAGAGTACCTGCATCCAAGCACACAGTATGCTGAAGAAAGGCATGGTCTGCTGATTGAACTTACGAACAGGGAAGGACATTTATTTTGCTGAGTAAAATACTTCTTTTGGATTACTTGCTTACATGTAGTGTGTTAGTAGAAGTCAGTCACAGTTTACTTGTGCTAAAGAGTGACTGCTATCCCACTGCAGCAATGAACAGTGTAAAATCTAAGAAGAAAAGAGTTGACAGCCATACATTCTTTAAATAATGCCAGGTAGAACATAATTTAAAGTGTGTAACCATGGCTGAGTTGAGGAGTAGCGTGGGTACAGGATCCCTTGTTTTAATTTGCCTGATGTGTGTATGTAGCTGACAACAATGTATTGAAGTTCCTCCAAGGTTTTTGTTGTTAGTTTTCAAACTTTTCAGTTTTTAGCCCTTGTGTTTTTATGAATTGTGATGTTGCTGTTCATGATCATAGAATCATAGAATGGTTTGGGTTTCAAGGGACCTTAAAGATCATCCGGTTCCAACCCCCCATGAGCAGGGACATCTTCCACCAGACCAGCTTGCTCAGAGCTCCATCCAACCTGGCCTTGAACACCTCCAGGGAGGGGGCAGCCCCAGCTTCTCTGGGCAACCTGGGCCAGGGCCTCACCACCCTCATGGTGAAGAATTTCTTCCTAATATCTAATCTAAATCTGCCCTCTTTTAGTTTACAGCCGTTCCCCCTTGTCCTATCACTACACACCCTTGTGAAAAGTCCCTCTCCATCCTTCCTGTCGGCCCCTCCAGGCACTGGCAGCTGCTCTAAGGTCACCCCAGAGCCTCTTCTTCTCCAGGCTGAACAGCCCCAACTCCCTTAGCCTGTCCTCGTAGGAGAGGTGCTCCAGCCCTAGGATCATCTCCACGGCCTCCTCTGGACCTGCTCCAACACATCCATGTCCTTCTTATGTTGGGGACTCCAGAGCTGGATGCAGAACTCCAGGTGGGGTCTCATGAGAGCGGAGTAAAGGGGCAGAATCCCCTCCCTCGCCCTGCTGGCCACGCTGCTCTTGATGCTGCCCAGGATGCAGTTGGCTTTCTGGCCTGCAAGCGCACATTGCTGGCTCTTGCTGAGCTTCTCATCCACCAGTACCCCCAAGTCCTTCTCCTTAGGGCTGCTCTTGAGCCACTCTCCGCCCAGCGTGCCTGCTTTATTTCTTGAAGATCCTGAAGTCATTTACTCAAACAGGTTTGACTTACTCCGAAATCAGAGAGCCTTCTCTTGTCGATCCCCATTCCCACGTGTTACTGAGGCTGGGAGGTGCACAATGAGGGAGAGGATTGCTGGAGGGTTTTGTTTTCTCTTGCTGAGATGAGTTGAATGTAATGAGAATCCAGCTTTCCTCTGCTTCCATCTTGCATTTAGTATGTGGCATTGAGGGAGGCCATTGCACTGCATCTTTTAGAAACAGTCATTACCTGTGTCCGTATAATCTGTGGTGCTTGCCAGTGCCTGATTTGCAGGAGTGCTCAGCACTCCCAGTAGCTGCTGAAATCAGGGAAGGCTGTGCTTCGTTAGACAAAGTGCTCTGCAGAGCGAAGTTCTCTGACAGATGGAATCTTAGGTGCTTCCTAAGGAGTCCTTAAAATTAGCGGATGTTTTTGACCTGAACATGTTGGGACTGTTGTTGCCACCTATAAAATGGGGGTAGTGAAATACCTTCATCTGGCTGTGTGGCTGTAAAATAGGTCATTAGTATTTGTTGAGCGTCTGATACTACAGTGAGAAACTGTATAGAAAAGCCCTTGAGGAAATTAATAATTGTGCACTCAGAGGAGGGTGTGAATGGAGCGTAAGTAAACAAGTTCTAGGTCCACACGGTAGACAAAGAGGAGAAAACAAAATCCTGAGTTGGCTGCTCATTAGCTGAATACCTTCCATTCTGCACAGGGAAATAAGAGCATGCGATCATGTAATTAAAGATTGTATCAGGACGCGTATGCACAAGAGGGCTGAATTAAGGTGGTGGCTGCAGCCTGCATTCTGGCCTTTCATAACTTCCAAGTCCTTGACTTCATAACCTCAGTGGTATTGCTTTAATGTAGTTTATTGTGTGTAATTTAAATCAGCAGCACCTGCAAAGGAACTGTCTGTTTATCAATGATATTGTTAACAAATGATTTTGGGATAAAAAAAATCAAAGCAATCTTTTTGCTACAGAGGCGCTTTTATAAAATGTATCCCAGGCAGACAGCAACTTGCTTTTCTTTTGTTTTGCCTTCATCTGTTATCACCTCGTAGCGTCCTGCAGCCTGGTACAGCATTTCATCTTCAGTCTCTTGCACAACACTGAACCACGTTGTTTTCAGATTCCAGAGAGATGCAGGAGGCAATGAATTGTAATTTTATGACAACAAAGCAAACAAAACACGATTAAACCTTTCTGCAAAGGTCTTGTGACTTGAAGAAGTGCTGGGATTAGTGGATGGGCTGCTGCACCCACTACAGGCGACATAACGGCTCTCCTCACCAGTCCCTTGTGTCCTAAAATACCATAATTTCTGCATTTTGAGAATTCTTCTGTCATTTGCATTGCACTTTACACCTGCCTTCCTTTCTCCCTGATATTGTTTTAAGAGTGTTTGCAGTTTTTTTTCCCCCTACATAAAGGCTTTTGAGGAACTAATTGTGCATTCAGAAGAATACACAGTGCGTTTAACTGTCTTACCTGGAGGGAAATGAGTGACTATTATAAACATCTCCTTTTATTTTCTGATTTTGAAAGATTGAAGGGACTAGTCAGTGCATAGCTTTCAGACCTTCACATCTTCTTGTTACTGTCAGAACTAAAATAATGAATTATGAAACACAAGAGAGAGGTATTGAAGTCTTGGGGCATTTTCATCCATCAGCTATCAAAATTCTTCCCAAATGTAACAGAAATCACAGTAGGAGTTGATGAAGACTGTCAAGATGCGATGGCAAATTCGGTACCCTCAGACTGGCCTCGCTTCCTGATTCGGAGGGGGGTTTGGTTCAGTTTGTGCGTGTTGCTCTGCCGGATTCCCAGCTAACGATACCCACTGCGTGCTGCTAACGAAGCTGCAGTGTTTCTCTCAGTACTCTCTAGGCATCTTAATTTCCTGCCAGCTAAACTTTGGTAACACTTTCTCGCAGCAGATAGGGAGGGGGTGGTTTTGTCAGTGTGTCTGTTGGTGCGTGTTGTCGTGGGAAGCCCTTTGGCTGCTGCTTGTCTCTCCTCACCTGATGTCCCTGGCAAAGGGAGCTCTGCTGCAGCTGACAGCCAGGGCCGAGGCGCTGAGGCTGTCTCGCAGTTGTGTCCGTAACTTGGAAGGAATTTCAAATCAACTTTGTAGCTAGTGAAAATGTTGGTGGGTTTTTTTTCCCCCTCATTAATTGGCTTCTTCCTTCTGCAGTGGTGTTCCTGTTCAACTGTGAATTGCTTGTACCTGGAAAATAGATGAAAGGCTCCAGAAGAACCTTTCCTGCAATTCTATGAAAAGGGTGCTCGGATGCCTGCATAGTTGACAGGGGCAAACTGGTAGATTCAAGCTTGCTTTTCTAACTATTTTTGTTTTAAGTGGAGCATTACATTGAGTTTTCATGACTGTTCAATAACTTTGGGTTTTTAAAAATGTCTTATTTCTTGATACTTAATTGTTGGAGTGAAGCATAAATTGTTGGGCTCTGATACAAAGCTGTTGTGGACTTTAGCAAGAACCTGAGGAGCAAATAATTGGAATATAGTTGTAGACTGATGCAGTGTTATTTGGTTTTACTAGCCCTGCACTGTAATCTATTTTGGTTTTTAATAATCAGTTTTTAAAAATTGCACTTTACTGGGGTCATGTCCAGTCTGAATTCAGAAAGTAAGTTCTTGCAACACTGGAATCATGACGATAATCCAGAAGGACGATTTGGAAAGATCAAGGCTTGCAGTCCCTGAGCAGCGCCTGAAATGGTCACCCAGCGAAGTGCCTGCGATGCGTTTGCTGCACAGGGCGTTTGCAGCGTTGCTTTTCATCAGGTGTTCCCACAGAAGGATCCTGTCCTAAGGGGTGCCCCAGCGCTCCTGTTTGCCGGTAGTTTTTGAGTCGGTGGCTGGAGGACGAGGGCAGGAGAAAGGGCAGCAGCGCTGGGCTGGCTCTCGGGGTGAAACTCGGGGGTGAAGTGTGCACCCCGCAAAGCAGTGTGCAGCACTGCTCGGCTGCCACTGAGGGTCTGATTTATAATTAGTGAGCTGTCATTTGCATAGCCAGGAGATGGACTCTCCTGAAATAAATCAGGCGTAGCTCCCTGAAAGCTTAATACTTGATGAGGATGCAGCGTGTCCTTCAAGCCTCCAACCTCGAGAAATTATCTGATGTTCCCACGGAGGCTGCTTCTCCTCCCCTCGCCAGATGCAGGGCTTGGGTTGAAATTGTTGCTGTTAATTGGAGCCGAGGTGATTGCAGTGCCACCCCACGAGGCTCCAGCAGCCCTCCTGCTCGCTGGGGTGGTGGCAGGAGTCTGTTCAGCAGGGGCGGCTCTTCTCCACTATGGCACGTACAGTGGTATCAGGTTGATTAATGTGCCCAATAGAAATAAAACAAATGGAAATTTTTTTAGATTATCCAGTACACTCATAAATATTAATGCACTTTTGTATTGAATTGCATGTAATTACATATTTATATGTTTAAGTCACCCTCGTGATATACTTAAGGCACTTTACTGATGAAAGATATCTCTGAATGAGATGGTTTTAAACCATGCCTAATATGTTTGTAGGATTTATTTAGTAATGCGTGGGCTTGTATGCTGGCAGGAGAGGAGAAAAACCTCCATTAAAGTCTGAAGGTGTTGTTTACAGGGCCTGCTACTTAGTTTGAATCGACTCCATGGGTAGCTGCTGAAAAATACGTCTCAACATGAAATATTACTACATCTCCTTATCTATGTAGATAAGGTCTGTGCAGTCCTGTCACCTTAGAGTAATTACAGCTTATTACTCTAATCATGATGATGCCTGAAGTCTGTAATTAAGATTGTGCTAGCTAATGTACTAGCACGCGGCGTGGTACAGCTATTGTCCTGTCTAAACAACAGAAAGATAAAAATTGGATGAGGGAGAAAGGGCAGGCAGTGGGGAAGTGATTTATGCAGGGCCACGGTTCCCAGCCGAGCGCCGCCTCCGCTGGACCCCGCGGCTGCCGAGCGGGCAGAATCCGCGTGCGTCCTGTGCAGCCTGGCGTGCGCTGCCGTACCGACGGAGCGGCCGGAACGACCCCGGGTGGGTTTGCATCCGCAAACGGGAGGATCGATGCCCCGGGGGATCTCTAGTCGCGCTGGTGTTAGTGCATCCTACCTGCCTGTGTCTAAGCTTTTGTCCTTTTAACGTGTCCTGTTGCAGTCCAGTCTGCAGACGAAGAATTTAATATATAATTCTATACATATATATAGTTTAAGGCCAATTCGTGTATCTGTTGAAAGCAGTGAGAAGTTCTACCGTGCAGTTCAATCACACAGGGTTTTGACCCATGACACTCTAATTTTCTCTGCAGCGATGTCAGCTGGTGAAAAGCAGGCAACTGTTCTGGAGGAACAGGGTGTCTAAATGCCAGTTTTGATGTCTACATTTCATAGTAAGCCCACCCACCGAACTGGATTTAAGGCGCGCTTTCACAATTTGCAGAGTTGCAAGCTGTGTACATACTGACCTCCCTTCCCTCTCTTTGGGCTCAAGCAGAAGAGGCACCTTGTTTTTGGAGATGGCTGCAGGTTGTTTCTTCTGTCTTGGAAGAAGCGTTTTGATAGAGCCCGCAGAGGGCTTTGTGAAGCTGCTGTCACTCAGCTTTGCTGTCGGTGTATATGCAGGGTCTTTTGTCCCGATTCTGACATGAGCCAAACTTTTTGCTTTAGGTGCATCTTGACAATTCATGGAACTTTAGGCACTTGGCTGGAACGTGGGCTCCGTATGGAGGAGGTTATCCCGGATATGCCCATAGTGATCTGCAAAATTTGACCCATCTTACACCCTCTTTAAAGCTAATGGGAGCTAGTAATTTCTTGATGGCAGTGCTAGCCCCGTTAGACATTTTATAAGTTTCTGGAAGCCTGCCACTATTTCATTTAGATCCCTAGCTGGGGGAAAAAAAAAAAAAAAAAATCCCACAAAAGCTATTTAGCCATTAGGAGAATGTTGGGTTTTTTTCCCAGAAATTTTCCCTTTCTTCACTCCTTCAACCTTTCACATTTAGAGTGAATCCTCTTAATTGCATCTCTATGTGCAAATACGAGCTCTGGGTTTTAGCGGAAGTCCTGTGCTGGTGTAATCTGCCATTCATAACCCACTGCATTTTTTGATACTGATCTGAAAAAATAAAGACGTATGCTTATCATTAGCAGCATGATGATAGTTATCTTAAGGCACAAATCCATTCTATGATAAAATATCTCATTGTTTCGGTTGTGTGCGTTGAAGTTGTGATCCTGGTGCTTTTCTGCTGCGCTGAAGTCGCTCTGTGGGAGTCGCAGCGTTGCTCTGTTTTCCAGTTCATTTCCCGAAGTGTAGCCGAGTAGGGCTGAGTGTGCAAGTCGCTGTGCGAGGTGCTCTGCGCTTGGTATCCAGCAGGTCAACGTGTGTTTGTAGTTGTTATTTTATGAAGCTATTGATGTGAAATCGTACCTGTGATATACGACCTGTGAGAATTTGCCTTTGTGCGTTTGTGGCATATATCTACATCTAAAACTTTCCTGGGAAAGGGGACCGGAGGCGTGCTCAGAAAAGTGATTCTTCGTCCTTTATTTTTCCTGGCCCTTGCTCTGTAGGGGCTCTCAGCTTGCGTGCAGTGCTTTTCCCAAGCAGGTCTCAGTGTGTTACAATGATCAGTGCTACTGCTGACTTTTTTTAATAGCCGGAGGAACCAGAGAAGAGAGACATGACGTTCTTACAACACTGGTCCTGCTTTGTACCTAAAGATTTTTTTTCATGAGCTTGGATAAAGCTTCTAACTTTGCTGATACGAGTAACACTGTGTGAAAAAAAGCTTAGGATATTTCCCATGGTGTCTTAGGTGAAGAAAAGGTAGAAATCATCTCTTATAGCTTCTGTTCTGTACTCCCTTCTTTAACGCTTGTAAAATTGTTCTTTTTACCAAATATCAAATTTGAACATTGACTGTCTTCAGTTTAATTAATGTTCTCATTGGTTTTAGTTATGAATTCTCTGAAGCTCCTGTGTTTTAGATAGACATTTAGGGAGCATTTGTTAATTAAAGCCAAACTGATTTTTGCCTTCGGGCATGGGTTTTTTTGCATTAAAAGGTGGCATAATTTGAATTATATTCTCCTGAATCTGAATCTTTTTTGTGACACAGAGACTAACAGCCCAATTTCTCTCCTGCTGCTGTTTATAATATTAAGTGACAAATAAACAAGATTGTGAAGGCCTACAAGATCATACGTTACTTGATGGTAGGGCACAGAGAGCTTTTGGTCAAAGCAGCCAGGCATTTGAGTTAGAGTATGCTTCAAGCATTACACTATGCAAGTCATACGTCCCTTACGCAGTAGTGCAGTATTTCCATGTATGGAGTTCTCGGAGTAGATGTGACTTAGCACACTGTATTTATTAGATGTACAATATGCGTTGTAATTTACACTTTTCCGATAGCTTCTGATTCCTTTTTCCTAAGGACCCTCCAGCCTCCTCTCCCTCTGCCTTCAATTTTGTGTTATTGGAGCGGGTTTTTTCAAGTCATGTTATTTGAAACAAAAATATGATTTCTGTGTGTTGCTGGCTATCAGTAGGAAAATACAGTAGCTGTAGGCTAAGTGACAAAACTCGTTTATGTTACAAGACTTGAGTGCTTTTTATAGACAGATATTGATTCTGGGTTTTAAGGAAGGGTTAGTAACAAAGTTTTCAAATACAAGGTTCTTTCCCCCCCCACCCCCTGAGATTTGGAAATCTTCTGCTTAGGTCAGGCTTGAGCGACAAGTCTACTGAAGTCAATTGAGATTCATTGGCTTTAACTGGATTTAGGTCAGCTCTTGCCTTGTCTTGTCAAATACAAGAAAGAATAAAAATAAATGCGAAAAGCCAAGCCTTGTTTAAATCAAAGATGATTGTTAATTTAAACATCATAAACATATGCTGTCTTCTAAATGCATGCTTACTGGATACATGAGATGTGTTTGGGAATGAGGAGGTTGATGGTATGAAATCTAAAGGAGTAAGTGTCTGCTTCTGTGCGTTTGCTTCATCTTACAGATTTCACTTTGCGCTTGCCTGTCTTTTGATTAAGTGGACACCAGTGAAGACTGCTTTCTCTTCTTCTGGTGACTGTAGCATTGCCTCAAGAATGCTTTGCTGGTCACCTAGGATTGCCACTTAAAGAGGTCGACCAAATCGGAGCCGTATCTTAACCGCTGTGGTTTTTTTTTCTCTTCCTTCCCCCACTCCCTCCCTCTGCAGAAGGATGTAGCTCTGAAACCTCAGGAACGCGTGGAGAAGCGACAGAATCCGCTTGCCAAGAAGAAACGGGAAGCACTTACCAATGGGCTGGCGTATATTCCAAAAAAGAACAGACTTCACCACCACCAGTACAACTCTGACCGAGAAAATGATCGTAATCTTTGTCAGCACCTTGGGAAAAGGAAGAAAATACCGAAGGGCCTCAGACAGGTGGGAGACAAGTTATCTGTTGCGGGGAGGGAGGGCTTTGACTGTTGGCACATGGTATGTAGAAGTGGATTTCTCATTTTGTGGGATCGCTTATTTTAACCTCTTTGTAGTTGTTTTATTCTTGGGCTCTCAGGTGCAGCTTGGTACCATGTCCTGGTACTAGAAGAGATTAATTGAGTGGGAAAGCAAGCAGTCTGCTGGTGCTACAGCTGGGTTCATTAATAAATGTGCAAAGGTTGGAAGAGCTTTCCATTGACTGGCTGTGAGACTGTCAGGGCAAGCAAACGTGGTCTCTGTTACGTTGTTAGGCCAACTTTGTGCTATAAATATGCCTTCGTGTCTTTTGACTTTGTACAGAGGCGTAAGACCCCCATGGATGTCAAGGGCAAGGTGAGGTAATTGTGAGAGGGGCAGCTGTTTATCAAGACAAAGCTCTAAGACTGATTACAATGTGAGGAGCTCATTTGTAGGACGTTGGTGGCACTGGTGTGTGCTCTTTTGGGTAACTAATCACCTACCCGTAAGCGAGAACTTCCCGCCTTCCTGACACTGGTGTTCCCTTACCGCGGCAGCTGTGGCATACGCGTGACAAAAGGGAGCAGATAGCATCCAGCGTTGCAAAGCTTGAGGCTGGAAATCTTGGACTCTCACTCACGACTGTGCAGTGTTGTGTTCCTTGTCTTTAAAAAAGAAGAAAGTGTGACAAGTGTGGTTTCTCTGGTGAGCAGGATGCAGAAAAAAGAGCCACCTTGTGCTTTCTCTCACTAAGTATCCCTTGTGTGTTACATATAAAAGACAAAGGCAGAGCTGGGCGTTTGCAGTATAGCATGCGCCTGTATGGTCATTGGGCTCATTGCGAAACCGGTCTAAAGTAGCAGTGCAGAGGTCAGCTTTGACCTAAAGCTGAGTGGTATTAATGACTCTCTAACCTAAATGTGTATGTCTAATGGAGATGGGTGATACTCCTTGAGTGAGTCTTCATCCTTGGTTGGTGCAAACGAAACATTGTTCTGCAAAGAAACTGTGAGCAAATAGTGAGAATTCACTGCGGCTCATGTTGTGCGCTCAGGGGAATGGAAGGAACATTGAAGATGACAAGTACATTGACTTGTATTCAATTTTGATATTGAGAGTTACAGAAGCTGGTAAAAATATGTTTTCATTATTATTTTTAAGCCTATATTGTATATAGAAATAAAATAAGAGACTATAAGTGCGTCAGCAAAGCAAACAAATTGTAAAATGCCTGTTCTACACTACCACAACTATTAAAGGTATTTCTCCTAATTTAATTTTACTTTGTATTTCCAAGGGAGGTGGGGAATCTCTTCAGAATAGCTGATGAAATGGCTATGTTGCAAGCAGATATTGAAGGTTGCTGTGTTTCCTTGACGGTTTTCTGTGTTCACCTATGCGGTCTTCACTCTGTTCCTTTTTCGTATGTCAAATGGTAAATGTACGTGCTTTGTGCAGTAGGAACTGGCCTGCGTAAAAGCTGACTTTTTGCACTATTTAATTCCCCTGGCATAGCCTGCTGTCGGGTGAAGCCTTTCTGCCCACTGCTTAAGCAATGAAGGAATCTGCCTCGCTGCTGGTGGAGGTTATTTGTGAGGTTATGTTTTTAAGAATAAATATAGACTGGCTTGGAAGGTATTGAGTTGACAAATGTCATAGAAAATGGTTTTCCTTTTAGCTGATAAATCTGAGTACTCTGCTTAATTCCTGAGGGATAAGGCTGAGAGGAAAGAAAATATCTTGCTCAATATAAATTTAATACATTTGGTAGGTGTATAGCTCCTTAGATAAGAACATTTTAGTCTCATGAACAGTTTAGGTGCTGACAAATCCAAGTGGCTTTGGCACTTAGATGTGGAAAAAAGATGTCATGGAAAAGACTATAAAGCTTATTTGAAAAGACATGCCCACAACTTTTATATATAGTATTTCTGATAAGCATTTTCTGTCTTCTTTCATGACAAATGGTGAAGACCCTGAAAAAAGGAGACAAACGATAAGTTCTGAGGATGGCTTTCTCTGATCTTGTAATACTCTTCCTCCTAGAGTGACTCTTTGCTGCATACCTTGGGTTTGTCTCCCCACCCAGCTCCATCCCACTGAATTCCGGGGCTCTCGATGGGAAGCAAAGTTGCTTGTCAGCCGTCTCGGATGCGAACGAGCCGAGAACTGGGCCCTCTGTGTTTTGTGCTTGACAAAGTAGGAGGTTCCAAAGCCAATTAAAGTTTAGTGTGCTTCTGGATATACATGGTGGCCTTGCTATGTTAGGGCTATGTATTTTACGTATAAACAATGTCTCTTGTCCCTGTTGTCCCTGGAGGAACCCTAAATTGTCCCGTGTGAATATTACAGTTGGATGGCAGGATACAATCTCAATGCTGTCCCTTGCATTCCCGTGCTGGCGTGAGACCTTGGGTGCAGGCCTGTCCCTGTTGGGAAATGGTTTCTACATGGAGATTTTGTTCGTTGTTTTACCGGTAGTTAACAGTCCTGTTTGCGCCTTTCTGTGAAATCTGTTATCTGCTGGAAGTAACTCTTACGTGCAGGATTTACGGTATGAAGCTCCCTTGTCAAACAGATTTAGTCGAAGTCAGCCATTGGAAGGACTGCTAATTAGTTTTCAGAGAAAATCCTTGCAGTATTCATGCAGGTATTTATCTAGCTATGCTGAAATGCCTACAGGTTTATTGAAATCCAGAAAATGTGAAACTGTAGGTTAATTAAGGCTCATATTTTACTAGCAAGAAGACTTTTGAACTCTGCTTTGTGAGCTTTTATAAATGTACTTATTAAATGCCTCAAGGAAATTTTAGTTGGTGTTAAGCAAACATAAGACTCATCAGAATATTTCTCCAGTGTTTTAAATTTAATTTCCTTTACGTTAATTGGTGGTGGCGTGTTTTTATGTGTTTTCTGTAAAAATCATTTGGAAATCTTAAAGTGAACATTTTTAAACCAGTAAAAGGGTGCAAAAATTTTTAAATAGTTTTTAATGAGGTTTTATTACTTGAGGTTTGAACAGAATGGGGCATACTAGGAAACAATGAGCTTTGTATAAGGAGTGCTGAGAGTATTTTACAGGGAGAAGGAGCATTCCTCTTTATTCAGTAGGTGCATGCTGTGGAAAGAGCAGAAGACGCCGACATTTCCTGCACTGTTCTCTTCATCTGCTGGGAGGTTCACACGCCTGCTTGAAGAACGGGATCGCCTTTGGCACACGCTTCTACACCAGCAGTCTCTGTGCTGGGCAAGTGGTGTCTTAGGTGGCTTATGTAGATGTGAGAGGCGGCTGCTGCTGGGCTCTGCCTCAACCGGCTGATTCTAAAGACACTTCCAGAGTATCAAATCCCAATCCCAGATATTGTGTGAGTGCAAGGAAGGAGACAGACTGGTTACAAGTACGGGGCAGGTGGTGAATAAAGGGAAGAAAACTCATGATGGAGAGATGAATTAGGAGATAAATTTTAATGAGATAAAGGAAAAATGGGAAGAACGGCAGAAAAAGATACACTGCTGACGCTGGCAGTCATCAGCTATAGGCATTATAAACTGTTAGCTTTAACCTCGTAGTCCATTACATGAATCAATTAAAGAGGAGGGAGGGAAGGACTGAAACTTTTCCTTCTCAGAATTAAGTCCACAGTCCCGTTGGCAGTCTTGCCCTGAATCTATACATTTTAAATTTGAGGCTACTTGATGGCTGATCTGGATGGCCACTGTGGTCCCCTGTCATCGTTGCTTGTGAACATCACATTGTTAATTGTGTTGCAGATTGACTTAGAGCACCCTTGTCCTTTGGTGCAGAGGAGCCTGTGTGCTTCAGTGCAGCAAACCTCTGGTGCGGAGGGTGCCGTAACCGTTGTGCGGTCTGCATTGAGTCACGCTTGCGGTCAGGAAGGGCTTTTGCACGCTCTCAGACACGCCTATACATGGCAGGTAACGAGAGTGGAGTGGGAGGTGGGTGTTGGCTGTATGGTTTGTGGTGACATTGGTCGGGGAGCTGAGCAGATGGGTTTGATTGTCACCGGTGGTGTGATTCCAGTGAGAGCTGACTCTGGTGACAAGCGATTTACAATGTGCTATTTACAGTTTGGGTTTGCAGTCTCTCAATGACATCTGAGTGCTCTTTAGCAACTGCTTTCATTACTGCTTTTCTAAGAGCTGTTAATTGAAAATGAAATTGTGGGTGGGCTTTGGGAATGCAGTAGCAGCTACAAGTATTACACGCAACTGTGGAGAATCATTTAATTTCTTTGACTTGTAGCTCTGTGCAGCAGCAAGGGAAAAAGGTGTATGCATTTCTGTAGTGCGAGGTTAGACACCTTGGAAATACTGCACACACCCACAGAGAGTGATGAAGGCTTGCATCTCCTTTTACATAGCTGCTGCGATACGGGGTTACTTTACTGGCAGCCAGTGGATTTCAGTGACTGTGAAACCACAGAAGATCGGGAAGGAACCCGGGCCATGAAAATAGCTCACGCACGACAGAGGGGTTTGCGAGCCGTGCCGGCTGCGTTGGGGCTGGTTTCGCACCGTTGGAGGACTGGCTCTGGATGACTGCAGTCAGAGGAAACATTGCTGCCAACTCATAGAGCGTGGGACGGACTTGTGTGCCGCAGGGGTAGGGCCAGCTAGGCGCCGGGTCAGCCCTGGCACTGCCAGCCATTAGTGGACGTTCAGAGAATGTTTCTTTCCTTTCTGATTGTAAAGAGAGAGGTGGGGATTTTTTTTTTTATTACAAAATATTAGCACAACCACTTTGAAATGACTCAGTTTGCTGTTTGGTTTGCAGCCTACACAGCATGGTTTGATATGGGCAAGTGTTGTCAAAAGGCTGAAGTAACCCAAAGCAAGTGTCACGAGCAGCGGGACTTTGCAGGGGGCACTGGTTTAATGAAACTGTCTGCTGTCTGTTGGTATTGTGGGCATTGTTTATTTGGATTTATTTGTTGGTCCACCTTCTTAACAGTATTTAATTGGAAAAATAAAATCTGGAATGGCAAAAAAAAATCAGATTATAGCATTAGAATTAAAGAAAGGACTGTAGACAAGTAACTGCTTTGGGGTTTGTTTTAGTTTGGGCTGGATAAATGCCAGGTGCCCACCAAAAGCACTCTGTCACTCCCCTCCTCAGCTGGAGAGGAAATATGATGAAAGGCTCGAGGGTTGAGACAAGGACAGGGAGAGATCACTCACCGATTACTGTCATGGACAAAACAGGCTGAGCTTGGGGAGAAAAGGGAGTTTAATTCATCACCAATCAAATCAGAGTAGGATAGTGAGAAATAAATCCAGGTCTTAGAACACCTTCCCCCCACCTCTCCCTTCTTCCCGGGCTCAGCTTCACTCCTGTTCCTCTCCCTGCTCCCCCCGAGCGGTGCAGGGGGACGGGGAATGGGGGTTACGGTCAGTTCATCACATGTTGGCTCTGCTGCTCCTTGCTCCTCAGAGGGAGGACTCCTCACACTCTGCCCCTGCTCCAGCGTGAAGGTTCTTCTCATGGCAGACGGTTCTCCACAGACTTCTCCAACGTGGGTCCCTCCCACAGGCTGCAGCTCTTCATGAACTGCCCCAGCGTGGGTCCTGCCCACGGGGTGCTGTCCTGCAGGAACAGGCTGCTCCAGCGTTGAGTCCCCATGGGGTCACAAGCCCTGCCAGCAACCCTGCTCCAACGTGGGCTCCTCTCTCCGCAGGTCCTGGCAGGAGCCTGCTCCAGTGTGGGCTCCTCATGGGGTCACAGCTTCCTTCAGGCATCCCCCTGCTCCAGCGTGGGGTCCCTTCCACAGGCTACAGGTGGAGGTCGTCTTCTCACCTGTGGACCTCTGTGGACTTCAGGGGAACAACCTGCCTCACCATGGTCTTCATTGTGAGTTGCAGGAGAAGGCTCTGTGCTCCGGCGTCTCGAGCACCTCCTCCCCCCTCCTTCACTGACCTTGGTGTCTGCAGAGTTGTTTCTCTCACATTGTCTCATTCCTCTCTCCAACTGCTGTCTCACCCAGAGGTTTTTTTTTTGTTCTCCTTCTTAACTCTGTTATCTCATAGGTGCTACTGCTGTCGCTGACTGGCTTGGCCTTGGGCAGCTGCGGGTCCGTCTCAGAGCCGGCTGGCACTGGCTTTATCAGACATGGGGGAAGCTTCTCGCAGCTTCTCACAGAGGCCACCCCTACAGCCCCTCCGCTACCAAAACCTTGCCACGCAAACCCATAACAGGGTTCCATGCACAGCATGAGTGGATGTATGATGTGTGGGAGAAGATGCTCACGTGATAAAGGGAGATAGGTAGATCTGGGATTTGAGGAGCCTTTGTAGGATGGAAAAGGAGGGGCACACCTATGGGAAAGGGGTGAACCAGGCTGGGCAGCGTGGTTTCCCAGAGGGGTCAGTGTTACACAAGGGTGTGTGTACGGGGGGATATGCCCAAAGAGGGGGCCCGTTGTGCGAGTCAGCATTGTCTGTGTCTGCATTATCTAGTCTACCAAAGTGCTGTTAGAACGTTGAGTGCTTCATTTCATCCTTGAAAGGCAACTGCACTGTATTTTGTGCACATGCACAGTGTCTGGATTCTGTACGTGTGAGAAGACGCGTGTCTGAAAGCTGGGCTGCTATTCAGTTGCCTCTCTTGTTTCCCTCTCAGAAACTGCCGTTGGTGACAAACAGTGCTTGAATTACAAGCGTTTTGTGATTCTCGACTGCTGTTTGCTTCTGATCAGAGGCCACAGAAATCTCCAGCTGCACTTAACCCGCAGTCACCGTCTCCAGTGCGTCATCTGTGAAGGCACCCAGCTGCTCGAAAGCATCCAAACAACTTCTGGGCCCTGATAGTATGTAATTGATCTCAATGGGCACAGAAAAGATTGTTGTTCTCTATAGAAAGGGCTGAGAAATGATGTGTTGCTTCGCGTGCCTGTTGTTCTGCACTGCACATCCCCCCCAGGTTTAATGAAGTTCCTGAATAGGCCCTTTGGATTCCTTGAAAACGCACACAAAACCAGGCTGGTAATGTGAAATCCGGAGCCATTCGCAGGCCGGGCGCGATGGCAGGATGCAGCTCGCCCTCTCCGAGCGAGGCGAGGAGCCGTGCTGGTGGCACGCCGAGACAGACACCTGCATTCATTGATCAGCCGCTTGTAGAAGCTGCCACTTGGCTGAAGATTTGCCTGCAGTGACGTGTCACAGGCGTTTCCCCCCCTTATAATCACCAGTTTCACCTGCAATTTTTCAATAAGCTATTGAATTATACCTCTCTAAATGATACACTGCAAATCCAGCGGGTCCTAATTGCTAATGATGGTTCTGAAAGACTTTCATTTGACTGTAATTAGGTTTGCAAGCAATCAGCTGTCCTTATCAGGATTGAAAACACATATAATGTAAAACACGGGCTGGTGGGAATGTAGCGTTTTCTTCAAAGGAGGAGGGAAGAGGAAGATGTTTTATTAGCAGGAGCTGTGGCATATTTTAACACCTTGAAAACATCATGTGTGAAATTAATTCTGTTCAGTATTATACCATCTGGCAGTGTTATTGTTCTGTATATATTGCCATGTAAAGTGCACTTTTTTCGTCTGGGTATGAGCCTGTGTTTGAAATAGCAATCATGAGTCAAATGGATTACTAAGGGTGTTATCCCTGCTAGATGGGTTAAAAATACAGACTGGGAAATCCCATGGCTGCAAAATGGCTTCCTCATGGAGAGCTTTGCTTGCAGGGCTGATGAAACTGGGAGAAAAGCGCCTTGTTTTCGCCATGCCCCACTCCTGTGCACGCATATGTGTGCTCAGAGGTAAGAGAAACTCTATTCATGTATTGTTTATTGAAGCTGAAGTAGAAAATGCCTGTATTTTAGACTCAGTACTGTGATAATTGTTTAATAATATACTACTATTTTGATCCTGTCTGTCTGCTCTTCCATGAAACTCCCGGGTCAGAGCCTCCTGTGAGAGCTACTGGGCGTTGGTGGCTTGTCTCTTCAGGCTCCGGTGTGGGCACAGAGGGTCCCAGTTCCTAGATCCAGAACAATATAAGCGTAAAACCTGGTTATCGTCTGGTATTTGCCCGCTCTGGCTAAAATATCGGCTGTTTGGCAGGGTGGTCTGCATCTTAACCAGGGCTCAACCGTGGGCATTAATATCCCAATATGGTGACCGGTGTAGTTATCGTGACAGTTTTACTTATAGATGGTAGAGCTTGTACAGCCAAGGAAGAGCGTGGAAGAACTTGGGTCCTATCTGGAAACAGGAATAAATGGTGGGATGTTAATGTCTCCCATGTTGATGGTGTGCACTGGTTGCACCTGGGACGTGGCGAAGGAAGGGTTTCTCTGCCTGTTGTGTTGCAGGTGATCAGGCTTGTGAGAAAATGAGCAATGTTGGCATGTTTTTATTTCTAATGCAAATTTTGCCACTGCTTTGTGATCTGCCCTGCTGCATCTCACCTCGTCTTTTGGCTCCAGTTTATGCAGCTGTGAAACGGAGTTGCCAGAGAGATGTCAGCACCCTATCACCAGCCCAGGGAATGCTGTTGGGAGAAAGTGCCCCTGTGTGCTCCACTCACCCCATCCAGTGTGACAAACTCCCAGCAAATTCCAGACTGGAAGAAGGTGGCTTTTGGGTTAACCTAATAATGTTAATCAATTAGGTATCTGGAGAATAATAGTACGCATGGAGCAGTTATTGTCTCCCAGGATTATCTTGTTTCTTTTAATGTTGGCAACCTACTTGAATTGAAAACTTAAATGGTTATTAAAGGTGCCATACTGGGAAGTGAAGCATATTTTAAATGTGCGATGCCATCAATCGCTGTCTTAAAAGTTCCTAAGCGTGTTACCGATAAGGAATTAAGCAAAAAATTAATTTTGACTGAGGCTGCTTGGAGATAAATTAAGCTCTAGCTTAAGTGATATAAGACAGTATAATAAAGTGACCATTTTGAATTGAAAAAGAAATCTTCCAGCTCTTTTTAAAATATTTTTTTGTATTCTACAAATAACTGAAATCTAAGCCAGGACTTCTAACCTATAGGTTTGCCTCTGTATTAACTGGAAGCACAGCAGTTCAACCTGAATTTTTTAATGAGAAAATTGAAGTGTTGAAGCTACGTTGCTTTCCCCGCCCTGAAACTCTCCGTTCGCAAAGGGAGGAGGAGTAGGAGCGATGTATCTAAAGGTGGCTGTAGCATCCGACAGCGAGCTTGTGGGTGTGCGGCATCGTTCCGGCGCAGGGCCCGTCAGCGGGCGCCGTGGGGAGCGGGGTCTCTGCGCCAGGGCTGCTCCCGCTGTGACACCGCCCGGGCGGGCGCCGGGAGGCTGCAGGACCCCGGTGCGGTGTGGGGAGAGCTCTGGGAGCAGGAGAGCAGCCGCGGGAGCCTGTCGGGTGACGCTTACACTCTTAGGTAGGCTTCTGTCACCTTAGGTCCTGCGTCTGAGTGCTGTAAATCGACGGGTTTGGGGGCGCTGACCCAGGCCGTGTGCTTGAAAAATGCCTGGGGACACTTTTAAAAAGTGTCGCTGAACAACACCCTGAGGAACCATTTCCTTCCCGAGGCTCCCTGGTTTGGCCTTTCCAAGGGAAAGACAGCGGGGAGGGGAAGAGGCCATTCCTTGAATTAAGTAAGTAGGATATTTTCCTATTTTGTTGTAAACTGAAGGCAGTACGCCTGCTTTGTAGCTGACTCATTACAGCCACTCTGAAGAGGAGGGAGGCTGTAATTTCCTTAGGTCTGAACAGCTGCTTTTTGGCTGAGATCTATTAGAAGCAGAAAGTAAATGGCAGCGTGCGTGGCAGTGTTACCGCAGCCTGGTTAGCTACAGCCGTGTGAAATGCGGGTTCTGAGCTCGCGCGGTCGCTGCCGTGGCTTCCCGTGCTGTGGGGTGGCTCTGGCCGGCCCCAGCGGCTGCAGGCTCCCGCCACCGTGGCGTGGCGACGCTGAAAGAAACACCCGTGTGCGTGGCTGAACTTTCTGCTCTTTGTTTCATTTCAGCGAAAATGATCTATGTATAAAGCTCAGGAAAACTACTGATAGTCTTCCTGAACCCGGAGGAGTTTATTCTTTGTGTGGTTTCAGAAGTTGGAATGTTGCATTTCTATAAATTTTAGACATTTAAAATTTTGTTTGTGCCAAAAGCTACTGAAGTGGAACAGACTCTTAAAAAGTCCCAATTTCCTATGTTTAACCCTGTTTCATAGTATAGGAACAATATGCACTAGGAAAGCCTCCTTTGTTATTAGCAATATTATGACAAAGCTTTATTTTTTTTTATACTGAGCATGCTGTGCCCCTGAATAATTCAAAGGGCTGTTTTTAATTGGTTTCTCTGCCAGTTAAAGACGACAGTATGGCCATTACTACATAAGACCATAACTCCTAAACCAGACAATTCAAACACGTCCTGACTTTTCCCTGGAACAATTTTCTCTGCTCAATATGAAAATACAGTGAGGTTATATGAGTGAAAATGAGCTACCCTTAAGTAAAAGTTACTGTTGCTAAAAGAAAAAGTATTTTAATAGAAGATCAACCGCAAAAGTTACTGTGGTTTTGCATTTCCAGTGCTGTTGGAGGTTGCCTCTAGTTTCAGCAATATCATACAGGCTAGGACAAAACGCATACTCCTGATGCTTCTGACTTTCCATTTTTCTAAGTCAGTGTAGGATCAGTTTCAGACTTATGCTTTTGTATTGGATCAGCTATTGGAAAGATGATTCAAATGTGTCGCTCTAAGGTGAATGGACTGTGTTGGAGAAGTCCAAAGCTTATAGTGAAGTCTGCCCTTACTCAGGAAAGTGCTTGAGCATCTTCTTGGCCATAGCTGCTTTCCTAGCATCTGTTTTCTTACCCTGCTGATCTCTTTGGGCTGTCGTAGTGACCTGCTTTCAAGAAAATGGATTTCTCCACTTTGTCCAATTAAAGAAGAATTGCTATTACCGTTTAATCACCGTTCCTCCTAGTAAGGAAGACACCGGAAGAATGTTCTCTCTGTATTCAACAAAATGAAGATATAGAACTAGGATGATAGCCTTTCTAGATCTGTCCCGTATGTCAGCATCTGTGAGGCATAAGATCTATTTAAGGTAAAGGAAAATTTTGGCAGAAGATGACATGGGTGTAAACTGGCGTAAGCTTTCAACCCCAAGCCTAGTGAGATCCTGCAAGAAATTGGGGGAGGAGGAAGCAGGAAAATAACTGGTTTGCAGACACAAGTTGATTTAAATTATATAAAAAGAAAAAGCTAGATGCTGTTAAAGTCTCTGACAGCAGAGAGCTGAGTCGCTGACGTCAAAGTTCCCGTGTTTTGCATGCCCGTTTGCCTTCCCAGTTAGTAGAGTTACAAATAGACATAGGACCCCGCATGCGTAAGAAAGACGAATCAGGTTCCCTCTCACACAGCTCTTTTCTGCCTGAGCAGAGAAACAAGAGAGAGAAACCCCCAAGTTTGCTCATAAAATGCAGTCAGACCTCAGCCCTGCTCACCCTGCTAACCCTCCCCCAGTCTCCCAAGGCTAAGGAAGTCCTGAAATTAATAAAAATAATAAAGCTGAGAATGGGTGTAGAACTGGAAGCTGATGTTTATTACCTTTAAGAGATTTCAGGTTGGCTTTGTCTAAATATTTTAATAAAAATATTTTAATCATGAAGCAGGTGGATTTTATCCTAGCCATATGAATCAGCAAGCATTTGGTACGTGAAAATTTTCCATGCTGCTTTTGTTTTTGGTGACTATGCTCACCATTTCGTTCTGAACAGGTTTCACTCTAATCTAGCTGAACTAAAAAAATCTTGTACTTTTATAAATAAAAATAAAAATCAAGAGCCCAAAGTAGGCAGAGGGTTAATAAAAATGGAAATTCTGTTAAAATTGCTAATCAATCTATGTAATGCTTTATAGTCTCCCCTCCCCCTGACACATGTTCTTCTCTTGTAAAGCACCTTATTGCTTCCTGCTTGTTTACCGCCTTTTAGCAAGTCAAGCAGCTTTCAAATTGCTTTGATGTTAATTATAGAACTTGTTCAATAGGGCTTGCTAGGTGAACAAAAATAGCTTCATATGTTTAAGAAAATAAATAACTATACAGACAAGTACTCTGTGCGTTAGTTCTGAAGAAGGAGGTGACAAGGTGCTGATGACTTAGTGTTGTGTTGTCAAATAAAGGCTTTATTTGGGTGGCATGATGCTGCTCGTGGTTCGCAAGATTGGATATTAGTTATGTTCACTTCTCTTGATGATATGAGCACTGAGCCTCGTGGTTGTAAAAGGAGTCGAGTTTCAATTCCTCTTGTGCCAAAGCAAAAGAATTGAGAAGCGGGGATTTTGCCGTACCCCCAAGGGCTGTTACTCTAAACCAGCCCTCCGGGTCGCGGGCCGTCCCGCGTGTTCTGTTAGTTCTGCGTGGGGCTCTGGCCCCACCAGAGCTGCACTTGCTCTGTTCAGTTCAAGGGTGGTTGTGTTAACGTTTTAGCTGTAGCTCCGTTTGGGAATTTACAAAAAATGCTCTTACAATTTGGAAAAAACTCTAGCCATCTGAATAATCTGCCACTTCCTCAAATCCAAATCGATCGGTCGGTATCAAGAGGTAAAACCCCTGACAGAGAGCACTAGGTAGCAGTGACAGGGTGGGAACCGAGGAGCAGGACCGCTGCCCTCCGGCCGTGGCTGCCTGCTCCGTGGTCTCCGGCAAGTCACAGCCTCCTTTCCTGGGGTTCAGCTTGTATGCTAATTGTGTTTAATCATAAAGAACTTGTCTACCAATCCCTAATCAAGGCTTAAAGGTTTAATCAGAGAATCTGTGCAGTGTTTGGAGATCTTCAGATGAAAGGTTTGGTACTGGTGTGATAAATGAATATTAACAATTTCTAATACAAAGTGCCGAGGCCATCATAGCTGGCTGTGGAGTTTATCAGACACCGGCGCTGTGCTGAGTGACCAGCGAGTACCTACCAGGAGGCAATGTAAAACCTTCAGCTTACGAGTGGCATTGCACTTACAAATTAGTAACAATACGCAGAGGGGGAGGGTGGAAGGTGTATCATTGCAAAATGCTTTTGAAAGATTTGAAGTAAAATTTGTGGTCTGATGTTTGCTATGAGAATTGCAGTGTTTTTGGTGACAGAAAGATATTATTTTCAGTATTAAGGCTTCTGCTTCCAATGTTTTAAATGAACCTGTGCTTTAGTATGCAATAAATACTGAAAACAACACCCTCAGACTTTCTTCCTCATAATAATGATACATTTAGGTATAATTATTGCTGGTATGCTATTACTGTTCTCCAGTAGGTACCAGTGGGTGTGTTGTTTCCAGAAGCAGTAAGTGGCCTGGCGTCTTGCGTGCTATTTCAGAGTGATCATAAAGCGTTTCCTGGAGCAGAGCTGTACGAGATTGCAACATCGCGTTGGGGGAGAGGGACCTTACCTATCAATTGCAATGCAAGGCTTGTAATTTTAAATCTTTCTAATTTAAATCATGAAAATCTGTTTTTCATGAATAATTCAGAGATCTGATTTAGTAGAATTATTTCCAGCCCATGTATATTAAACAGCCAACCTGCTACGCCAGTTCTGTTTAAGACACACTTGATGGGGGTTTACTCTCTCCTGCAGAAATGATCATCTTTGTCTGTTAGAAAATAAAGCTGCCGTGGTATTTTGTCCTTTGTATTGCAGGAGGGTTTTTCTTTAAACCTCGTAGGCTAAAATTCAAGCTGAGGAAAAATAAACCCCTTACTACAGTAGCTCCTAGAATTCAATTTGGAGAGAGTAAACCTTGTACTATATCCATTAGGAAAATGGCAGTATTCTTCCATTTCCTGATGTTATTCAATTACTTACCCCGCTTCCTGCTTTTAGCGTAAACTGTATATTTTAGCTTATGACCTTTGACAGCAAATTGAATCAGAAGTGGAGATGCAATGAAAGTTTTTTGGTTTGTTGTTGTTTTTTGTTTTTTTCAAGACTTTAAAAACATTCATGCATAGGAAATTTTGGGGTTGGTTTTGCTTTGGTATTGTTTTTTTTTTTAATAAGCCTTACCATGGATTTTGTAATACAGTGCATTTTCCTTGGAAAAAGGAAATGTAAGTTATTGCCGTTTCTGCTTTGCCATGCAGAACAGCACAGACTGCATAGCTGCTCTTGTTAGTGCATGCCTGCTGAAATTAGCATTGCATATTTTAGTTAATACCAATAAAAGTGGAGTTTGTTTAATTTAGAATCAAACCCTTGTTTAGATTGGATTAGCACTTTAAGAAAAATATTGAACTTGTAAAATGACGCTGTTGACACGAAGTGGTTACAAGTCCAAAGCCATCCTGAGCTTTGTTTCCACACTTGTTATGTCCTTTCTCTTCTTGCCCACTCCCCACTCACAGGTTTTTATTGTTTTTAAATGATTTTATACAGTTTAAAGCCTTATGATGGAGTGAAAAAATGTCTTTTTCTTTGTGAAGTCATCAGAACAGTATAAACAGAGTCTTTTCCAGGCGAGACAATCTTTTCATAACATGTTACAAACATACAGTGCCTCTGAGTCTGAGCTTGCGTCTTTAGAGCCGAGGAACACTGATGAACAGTGCTGAAGGTGTATTCGCATCACATCCTAAGGAGCCTCTTGTGTATCAATAATTTCAACGTGCTTGAGTGTATCAGGAAACCTGCAGAAAGTAATTCACCCTCAGCCCTTTTGTCTTGCTGCACTTTTACTCTCTTGGAAATACGGGCTTCATTTTCCAAAGCTGCTCAGCACCATAATTAACCAAGTCCCAATGCCGAACTGAGTTTAAGTACTTAAGAGTCAAAATTAATAAAAATTGGTGGAATTTAGCATCTAGGTTGCCTCTGTGGCTGTTGACATTTAGTCAAAATCTGTTTCTCCTTTACTAATTTTACACTGCTCTTCAGGCAGGGGATGTCAGCCCAGCCCTGCCGACTGCGCTGGAGGTGCAGTTGCCTGACTGGTGAGGGATCTGCGACATCAGCTGGACACAGTTTCTCATTTATGTAAGACTTTAAATTTTCAACATCTCCAGGTCTGCAGCCCCTTAAAATAGAGGGGGAGGCGCACAGAAGCGTTTGGACTAGCAGTGCCACAAATACCCTCTTGCAACAAGAGAGGCAAATCTTCACGTATGTTGTTGTCATCTTTAGCTCCTCCTAGATGGTCGCTCATTGGCAAGCTTCCGATCATACTGCTTCCCTGACACTTGTGAGTAGTGTCGACACAGGGAAAAAAACCCAAACATATTCCTCTGAAGCTTTCCCACAGTTACCCAAACCTACCTTGAAACTCTGCAGAAACCATTGGTAAGAGCATTGGTGCTGCCCAGAGCAGCAGCCCAGCCGCACCCAGTTCCTGCTCCTGATCAAACTTCTCACACCGGGTGTTCCCTGAGCTTTTCTGTTAACAGTTGAATGAGACTTTAATAGTTCTTAGCTTTATCTGACCAGAACGCATTTATCATAGTTCCCTCAAATTTATCATCTTTACGAAGCCTGTGTTTTTACAGAATAATCACAGAATCACAGAATGGTAGGGGTTGGAAGGGACCTCTGTGGGTCATCTAGTCCGACCCTCCTGCCGAAGCAGGGTCACCTACAGTAGGTTGTAGAGGACAACCTACTGTATAATGACATTTTGAGGGGAGGAAGAGCCCATTGGTGTGTTCAGAACTTGCACTTGGATTGAAGTTGAGCAGAACTTGAATTTGGTAATTAAAAATGGGGAGATGTCTTGAATGCGTTTCTTCCAATGTAAAGAGGACATCCCCTTTCCTTCCCTCAGTTACGAAGGCAGCCTGCTCTTCACCCCGTCTTGTGTGGTATCTGCTTGCCCTGGCAGTGCAATCTCTTTTTCTACAATGAGTTTCAAAAGTTTTAGGCCCGTACTCAATGCTAAGTTGTATCGTGATCCATCTTGGGTTTGTGCTAGGAGAGCCCCTGGCTTTTCTGAGTACGTATTTGTCTAACCTGGTACAAGAGCTTTGTTGCTTTGGGTTGTGTTGTTCTGCAGGCTGTTCCAAGATAACATTTAATTCTTTCCTTTTCTGGCTGCAGCAATGCCAAGTATTTGTTGAACATCTGTCAGTGTGTTCAGATTATTAACCTAACTTCTGCTCATTTATGTTAATAAAAACATTTGAGCTCCATAGCAAGCATGTGTAACAGTTCCTCACACTACTAGTCCCACTGAAGTCCAGCTGAGAGGGTTGACACAATCTTACTCCAGCTGGCAAAGCGTTGGCAATTCCTCCTTCAAAAGCACTGCTGCACTTTCTGTGCTGCCCAGATCTGGAAGGTGGCACAGCTCATAAATGGCTGTGTTTAATCTTCACACTCTGAAGCTCATCATATTTTGGGACAGACTAGAAAATATGAGAAATGGACACCAGAACAGTTTTCAGGTTTGGCATCTGTAATCGGAAGGTTGTGGTCTGCCGTACCGGTGCAGCATGGTGCCTGCTGGCCGTTGGGTTACGCTGCCGACAGAAGTGTGTTGGGGAGCACAGAGTAACACAAAGGTGGTGAGATCAGGACCCACGAGTGCTCTTCTCGGATCCACATCCCTGGAGGTTTCTGCATCTCCCCATGGCAGCCTGATCTCTCCTGAGCTGAGTCAGCCTTGCTTGGACGAGGTCACCCCCGAGGGCCCCTCCAACTGTACTGTTGTGTGTCCCACTGAGCAAAAGTAGTTTTTTGGGGGGAACAGAAACTGCTGTTTATTACAGTTATTTGGCATCTACTATTGGGCTGCTAGTGTAATGTGTCTAACAACTGACCCTGAAGCCAGCTTGGGAAGCGGTCCCTGTGTTTGGGTCCCCAAAGGCCTTCGCTTTAGTGTCAGCACACAGTTTTTGCAAGTTGAATTAAAGGACAGATCTCCTTTTTGGACTACATGTAGTCTGCTGGGCAGCAAAATGCACTTGGAGCCATTCTCCCAAGTCCTGTAATCTTTTACTACAGATACTATTAATAAAAGTATTAATTACACTGCTCTGGAATTAGGATTTCGTAATGAAACCTCAAACGGAAAACTCAAGCCAGGTTGGCCAAATGTCATGAAACACTCAAACTTGAGCTGTGAGTAAAATAAAAGTCTGAGTTGCTTTAAGGTTTACAGTTAAAAGAATGTAAAACTTTTCAGCTTGTCCAAGTTTTGACAGAAAACCTTGCAGTACTTGGCAGGCCTGGCTGGGTTTCCGTAAGTGTGAAATGCAAGAGAAAACTGGTGACTGGGAGCCAGGCACGACGAAATGAGAAGGTCCTCCGGAAAAAAAGAGAAATGGCGACGCAGTGATGTTTCTCACAGCTCTCCCTCCGATCCCAGCCCGGTTCCATGGGGTGCGCTGGCTGGAGCGTCCCTGGGCACGGCACGGGAGCGCTTGGGAGAAGGTGCGACTGGCAGGAGCGCTCGCTCCGGTGAGGCAGCGGGCAGACACGGCTCTGCTGACTGCGGGGGAGCTGGGGTGTTCTCTGCCAGCTGAGGGCTGTGGCCATGGAGTTACTGGTTAGTGGTAGAGTGAGATGGAAGTCGGATAAACCCGTCAAGGCTTTCTCGCCGCCTTGTAGTGCGTACAGCAGTACCAACCTACAGGCTGTAATTAAAAGCTGTTTTGAATACATTTCACATGTTTGACTTGGATGGGAGGGGAAAGGCAATCTTCTCTCTGTCCTTCCTTTCACCCTTGAACTGGGACTTCTACAGCTGGTTAGGCGAAATGAAGAGCGCTTTTTCAGTTTCTATCCGGAAAGGCTTTTTAAGAAAAAGGAGTGGTGGTTAAAGCATTCGGGAAGATTTTGAGGACAGCGGATAGACTTGTGTTTGCATGTGTGGGGAGCACGGGGAGTCAGCCGTTTGATGTTTCTGTTCATGCGGTACACTCCAGAATTCTGACTATTTACAATATTTTTAATCTATTTGAATTACTTCAATGCTTAGAGTATTCAGTTTTAGGGACATTGACTTTCCTCCTTTTTTTGTGTGTCCCGCTTGAAGTTTTGTGCTAACAGGGATGGGTTGGAGTCAGAAGGGGTGAATAGTAGCCCATGGGTTTTTATCCAGAGGCCTTTTACTTATGACTGGAAGAGTTTAATTTTTGATTTTTACACAGGACTTTGTAACTCTGGAAATTGCTGCCAGCTCTTTCACGTCAACGTGAAGCTCGTCGTTTCCCAGGGTTGCAGTGGACTTTGGGAGCAGGGGGAGGACCCGTTTCCTCTGGTGACTGCGCTGGGGCCGTTGGCTGCTCTGACACTGACTCCCGGGGTGTGGTGAGCGGCAGCCGCGTGCCACTACCACCGGGTCGTCACCACTGTAACATCTCGTAGTGACTTTTGTACTCAAAACCACTTTGTAAGGCAGGGGAAGCACTCCTCTCGCACCCCAGCTGCAGCAATAGCAACACTTGCACCCTGGAGATGGGCTTTGCTGAAGATCTAGGAATATGGACGTTGCCCATTTTTCTGTGATTTTTGCCCAGATTAACTAAATCTTTGAGTGTTGTAATTTTTAGATCTCTGGTCTCAGTCGGGTGAATTGATTTGCCATCTGTGACTTTAAAAAGCTGCTTCAACCGAAGAAGTCTAGTCTGGGACCGTAATGCCGAGGCCCTGGCTCAGAGCACGCCGCTGTCGCCTCTGCCAGTGGCTCGGAGAACTTGGGGGGAGCGGTTTCCTCCCCTGCCTGTCCTTCTGCCAGGTCTCGGCGCATGCGGGGTGCGGAGGGGCTGTGGAGGGGACACCCCCGCCCGCGCTGCCCCGGCGGGTCTCGAACCGGCGGAGCGCCTGGACCCCGACGCCCCCCGCCGGAGGCCGGCTCGGCGCCAGGGGCTGGCAGGGCGCTGTTGCTTTGCCCCCGGCGCGCGCGGCGCACCCCCTGTCGGCGGGCGGGCTCGGGGCCGCTGCGCGCGTCGTCCTCTCACCCCGCGCGCGCCTCCTCGGCAGCGCTGGGGCGCCCTCTGCGGGCATAGGCGGCCAAGTGCGTGCGGGCCTGCCCGCCCCCGGCTCCTCCCTGTCTGGGGGTTTTCCTTTCTTTTTTTTCCTCTTTTTTCTTTTCTTTCTTTCTTTTTTCCTCGTTTTCTTTTTTTTTCTTCCTTCCCTTTGGCACAGCGTGCGTATTTAGGGAAGGTTTTGCTTGGCTTTTTCCCCCCACTGTCGCTGCAGGACGCTGCAAGCAGCAGATTCCGGTGTCGATCAGACAGGCGTTGGCTGGCCTCCCCTGGCTGCCTCCCGCTCCCTGGCAGGTACGGGGTCAGTGGACAGGGAACTGGGGTTCCAGCGTGTCCCAGGTTTATTCTTCTGTCTCGCCAGAGCAGGACAGAGGCAGCACCTCGGGCTCTCGCCCTGGCGTCTGTCGACGTTGCCTGGGCAGAGCAGCTCGGTGACCCCGCGCTTTGGGGTTGGTGAGGGGGTGGAAACAGTCTGACCCTCACAGGGGTCTGGTGACGGGACTGCAAGGAAAGGTGTAAATGTTTATAAACAGGCAAGAGGCTGAAGGTGGGGCTTGCTAAGCATCAGACGCGCTTTACATTGCCGTTTGAGAGTAGAAAATCCGCAAGAGAAAAGCAGAGGAGCTGTGGGGCTGCCTCTGCCCCTCTTCTCCAGCTGCTCAGGCGGAGTGGGGTTGGAACTGGCTCAGCGCGAGTGATGAGCAGTAGGACTCTGGTTAACACTAAACGTTTTAAAATTTTTGAGGTAGTGATAGAAGCCTTTTTTAGAGAACCAGAAACAACATTTCTAAAGGTATCACTTGCTCCCTTTTTCCTTTGGGCGGTAGCTCACGTGGCCGATAATGGGAATGTCAGTGTCAATACTGCTAATTGCTTTCCTGTTCCTGGCAGAGGAGAAGAATGGGGAAAAGGTTTTATGTGGGAGGATCCACAGGGTCTGGTGTGGTACCCTGAGGGGTCGCTGCCAGGAAATGACAAAAATCGAGGAGCGGGGAGGTCCTGGGAAGCTGGCAGAGCCCAGCAAGCTGCTGGGGTCCCCCTGCTCCTGCTCTGAAGCTGGTGAGAGCTTTGGCTGTTAAAACCTATTAGCAGAAGAGCAAGTGGATTTGCAGAAGGAACGTGGGCACAGTAAGCATCTTCACAGTCATCGGTGGGTGTTCCTGGAAGTGGCTAAAGCTTACAGACGCAACACTAGCTCCCTGTTGCCACCACCTCAAATACCAGCTTTCGGAGCTGATGGACTGAAATGTGGAGCTGCCATTTTGTTGGGTCCTATGCTGTGAAATGTTACAGTTTTTGATGGCTTTGCAACACCATATAGCAAATTATTAGTAGGAGAACTGACAAACTGTATTTTGCCTGTGATCAGCCTTACTAATGTATTATTCAGTATTATTATATCAATTATTCAATGATTATTTTTAACGGTCTAAGAGTTGTAGAAATATTTCCATGTGGTTGGATGAGAGTGGTAGGTATCACTAATTATAGTATCTTCATAAGTATGAACAAAAAGTTGAAGGTTAAAAATGATGTGTCTTTTCTAGTGGAATAACTAGTTCTGTGGAGCATCATAAGAGATGGATATTAATGATTTTATCTTTTTTTGCAAGCATTTAGACAAATGTCATAAAGTTGGTAAAGGGCACATCTCTTCAGTAAACCCGCTATAACTATGGCAACTAAAGAATAGCTGTCTCACATCTTTCTCCCCCGTTTCTGCTTTGCTGATGAGGAGCAGAGTCCTGACACCATCATGCATGGCCTGGCTTTCTGTAGACTTTGGCCTTCTGATGGGATTCTCTGGCGTCTTAACAAGGAATAAGCTCATGCTGCAGTCTGTCTTACCATGGAAACTCTTTGTGGTCTTCTCTTCTATCTTGATGCTTCCTTTCAAGATTCGGTAGGCAGCTAGTATCCGAGATCACTACTGATCGGTCAGCTGTGGTTGCAATTAATTTTATAATACAAAGTCAACACAACTTATATTAAATTTGATAGGGTAGGTGAGCTGAAAACCCAGAGACTGGCAGTTAATTTGTTAGGCTGAGCTTTTCCTTTGAGCCTGTTGAAATGGAGGTCTTCCAGGTAGATTAGTAGGCTTAAATTGGTGCATTCGAGTGTGTGTTCCTGCCCCGAGGACAGGACAACAAAGGGTTGCTTCTGCTTCTGGAAGTGCTGTGGTGTCCATGCAGTGCATCGATCGCCTGCTGGCTGGACTTCAGCTGGGCTGAACCCACATCCAGCCAGGTTTGCATTGCATCTTGGCTCTCCATTGAAGCGTTGTGGTCACTCTAGTTCTGTTCTGGGGTAAGAAAAGGAGAATTCCGGTGGCTTTCAGCTGCCTGTGTTGTCCTGACCCCGTTGGGTTCCCGGTGTGTTAGAGGGCCTTGGGGCTGCCCTGTCTTACTCTTGGTCACATCCCCAGGAGCAAGACGGGCGGCAGAGCACTCTGCCCTGGGCAGGGATGACGTAAAGCTCTTACACTTGCTCTCTGGTAGCTTTCCTGGGCAAGAAATATTAAGACAATAGTTTCCATCCATTTTTAAGGTGCGTGAGTGCAGTAAAGGGCTCTTTGTATAACTGAAAATTGTGGTGTGTTACAGCACTGAGCAGGCAGGCGAGTCGTGCTCCGGGGACGCCTGTGTTTTATTGATAAAGATTGAAGTGCAAATGGTGCTTTCGTGTCCCTCTTGCTTTAAGGCAGTATCATCAGCTATCGTCATATTGAAATATCTTGTTATTTTACCACTTTGAACTCAAGGGTGTGCACAAGACAAAAGACTCAAAAGGGAAACTCAGACAGTAATGTGTTTACGGGAAAAGCAGATTTTAAAGCTTTGAAGGGGCTGTAATGCTCTTCTACCTTGAGATGCTAATGCTGAAACTTGAAACATGGCACAGTCATTAGCAATTAAATGCGTCTGCATGCTCCTCTTGCATCTTGTAAGGGTCTTGCAAATCAAAAGGAAGATGTACACACATCTAATAAAATAACGATTTTGAAAGCAGAGTTCCAAAGCCCTGTTTGCAATTCACAGACAGCATCTTCCCGACTGACATATTTCTATAAGATTTTAGAATAAAATTAATTGCCCTAGGCTTTGGACTTGTTAAGGACTGACTTTTGTTCTTTACCTGTGTGTTGTTGGTACTTTGCCTTGTTATGCCTCTACTGCAGTGGCTTTTGTGCTGTCATATTCCAAGATTTTAACTTACTTGACTTTATTTTCTATCTTTGAGTTGCTTATACCTTTCTTTCGGTGGCAAAAATTGTGTGTAAATAGATAGATATCCAGGTAACGTCTTCAAGTTAATTACATCTTAAGTAGAATATACAAGATTACATAGGTAAATACGTATATCTAATGAAGAAAGCATTTTAGTGATAAAGTAGAAATACTTCTGAATCTTGTCTTTAGAAGCCAATAGCTGAGCAGAAGTGCACTGGAAATATGTTTATGGTGAATGTGTTTATTCCAGTCATGAGTTTACTATTTTTGACACCTGTTTTATGTTTATTTTGCTAAAACAAAATAATGTGTGTGCATGTATATATGCACATATGTATGTTTATTATGCACATGATGTGTTTGTTACAGAAAATGTAATGTAAACATACAAAAGTTCACATTACTTTAAATACTGAGCTTAACTGTCAACCACAAAACATATTTGCAAACTCTTTCAACATGTGTAACATATACAGTCCTAATTAGAAACATTACAATAGCAGAGATACCCATATGTTAGTGGTAATTATGTTGAAAGAGTTTGTCTTCTGGCTCAGAGTTAAGTTTGGAACATGCAACGTGAACTGTCATACATTAGGATTTTGTAGCATGCTTTTAAAACATATATACGAACAATTTGCCGTGTCCATATTGTGTTAAATTAATTAAAGATGAAGGTTTTTAATGCAGTGGTCATTTGATGGGAGGCGAGGTGATGTCTTGCAAAAGGCAGTGTTGCATGATTGTATGTGCATTGGGCCTTTTATATAGAATATCTTCAGGAATTCTGGAGGAAACGTATGTGGGCATGTCGTGCTACAAGGCACATGTGGGAAGCTTCAGTCCGTGGCAAGCTCCGGTCGTTCTAGACCATGAGCTGTAGTGTGTATCCCTCTGGCACACGTATAAATGGATAGTTATGGAAAGCATAATTTCCAACAGAATAATTAGCAATAAATTTATGGTTGGGTCAGGGCTCTCCATTGAAATAATGTTTTGAAATAATGACTTATTTCTTTAGCACAGTTGTGAGCAGCTTGTGCTGTGCTTTATCGGTTTAAATATGCTTACAATAGGATGCGAGCCTAGCAGAAAATGTGTATATTTAGTTTTCCATTATATATGGGCAAATAATCATAACTATGAAGATAAAGGCAGTGGCTACAGCAGTAGATAATGTGTTTTTGTGATAAATACAACTAGGCTTACAATTTGTTCTGCCTTATATCTCAAACATGTCCTGTGGTTTCCATATCCTTCAAATCAGTGTGAAACAGAACCAAGTTGTGCTCTAAAAAGTGACAAGCAATTTGTAACACCAAAGTGATGTTTTAGGTGAAATAATGTGGAACATATTTGTATGCTATGAATAAACAGTATTTTTTTAGTAGCGTGAAAAGATGTAGCATGTTAAGTGTGGGACTTGCTGGTATTAATCTGGAAGCGTTCAATTCATAGATTCAGCATCTGAAAAAAGACAGTAATAGTGTTTTCCTGCTGGCAAACACTAAAATGTTACTTTGGTGTGTCAGTGGTAGCATGTGGAAAGATCTCAGTTTTGGTTCATTAGGGTTTATTTCTGGAAAAATTTATGTAGTGGCATTTCACAACAGACTACAATGGAAATATGGAGGATCTAGAGGAAACTCCATCTCGTTTTGTTTTTTAGGAACCAACAATTTTGTGTGAATATACAAATCATCAGCAAAAGAAATGGCTGTTGTGAATGAACTTGCTGTCACAGGCATTTTATTACAGATTCGTATTTATGAACAGTACTAAGCTGTAACTTCTCATTTTAATAAAGGTCCTTTATTCCTACTCACTGTAGAGATTAGAGTGTAAAGTTTGGAGAAAGTCTGTAGTGGTTGGTTATGAAGCCCATTTCTCGTAACTCCTGGACTCGTGCTCAAGGGCAGTGCTAGTGATACTGTGAATTTATGAAGTTGAAATCTCAGATGACCTTTGCTCTTGGCATCTTTATTTCTGCTTTGGTCTCTGAAGGTTAGTCACCTGCTGTGATATGAGAAGGAAAAGAATACAGGGATAAGAAGAATAGTGTTTTAATCCTTGCTGTGTTGCTGTGGGAGTGACTTCTAGCTCAATATCTGTTTCCGTTATTGACCCCATTTTGGGGAGAAATTGAATGTGTGCATTTTATTGATTGTGCGAATACTCATCCACTTTGGGAAGAGCATCCCTGCGAAGTGTTGTGGGTTAGTCCTCGGAGAAACAGAGAGTTACTTGCTTTCAAATCAGTGGGACGAGGGCAGTTTGTACCTGACAGTGTTCTTCCAAACCAGGCGTGTAAAAACACTTCTGATGGAAAGTGGTGTGGGTTTGGGTTTTTTTGTATCAGCCACATCCTTCATCAGTACCTGGTGCTTTATGATGATACAAGGAAGGATTCCCCGTGTGTATGACGGTGTCTTTGAGCAATCGTTGGCAATTTCATGTGGCAGAGGTTCGAGCACAGGTATGTGTAGGGAAAAATCTTGTTGAGTAACACAGCAGCTCTGATGCAGTTTAACTTTTTTCACTTAACGTGTTGTGGGTTCTAAAATTTCATTTCCGTAGCATGGCTCCCTGCGTACACCTGCAGAGTAGCTGCTGGCCAGCCTCTGTGCCCGGCGGCGTGGTTCGGTTAGCCGCGTTTTAGGAAACGTGAAGAGCGTGGCCGGTCCCTCCGTAGCAACAGGCGTGAGTCAGGGAGCTGCTGCTGTGGTTTAGGACCAGGCTCCTGCCACCTCCTACTTTGGTAGAGCGTTTTTATGAGCAGAAATCTGTTTCTTTTCAGGGCATGCTTCTCATACGTGATGTGGTCTGAGAGCTTTTTTCATCCTACCAACTGTTCCATAGTTTGAAGAGGGCATTGCTCAAACTGTCCACTGATGAGGGTAACAGATGCCAGCAAATGTTGGTCCATTTGGAGTGACTACTGATTTTTTTCCCTTCTTACGAAGAAATGCCCTGTTTGTGCGTTTTGGTCTCCCCGCCACCCCGGCTGCTCTCCCAACAGGTGTCAGTGTAAGGCAGGGATGGTAAAGCAAACTGGGAGACAAAATGGCATGAAGCAAGCCCTCAACTCAGCGGCCTGAATGTGTCTCACAGGCAGAAATTAGGAAGTGCCAAGGAAGATTGTCCATAGGTGAAGATACTGCTTTGCATGTACTTACCTGTGTGAATCCCAGCATACCTACTCCTCTCTTCCCAGCTGTTCCCCAGAGTCCCTTGAAGAACAGCCTACTGTAGGTGACCCTGCTTCGGCAGGAGGGTTGGACTAGATGACCCACAGAGGTCCCTTCCAACCCGTACCATTCTGTGATTCTGAGAATGTGTTTCTGCAGAGTATCAGCAGTGCTGCTGGGGCCTGGGACCTGGTCTGGCTCCGGGAGGAGGTTCGTTGTTTTGGGACAGTGGTGGGGCGCCCGCGCTGCGCTGGGGAAGCAGCAGAGAGCGAGGGCTGACTCCTGCCTTGCAGCCCCCTCGGCTGTGCAAGCAATTAAAGACGTTAAAAACAGACAGCAGCGATTCTAGCCCTGCCCATGGGGGGATGAGAGCATGCCTTGTTTGTGTGCCGGCCAGATGCTGGTGCGTTGGATCACATCTCCACACAGATCCTTGTCCCCGTGTCTGTGTGAGTCCTACCAAATGCTTTTTTGGATGTGTCTCAGCAACTCCCCGCAGCAGCCATCCATCACTCACCGGCCCCGCTGCGGTGCTGCGCTGATGGTAAGCGCTGGGGGGTTTAGTTCTGGACACTTGGAGTGCTGGAGGCCTGGGATTCTCTTTTGCCCTTTGATTTTCACACCTAGTGTTTTGCGATGATCTCTGCTGTAGCGCAGCTTTACGGAAGATGCTGGCAGTTGAAGTTTCTGCCTCGTTAATATGTACTGTAAGAGTGTCTGATGTACTTCAGACAACGCAGTCATTTTGTTTGGCCTGGTGACGATGTCAAGCAAATACCATTTTCCTGTTCCTCTTGTTTTCTTTGCTTGTTTTCCCAGTACAAAACATCCCTCTGTGAGCCTGGAAAAGAAGAAGAGATGTATTTTTCCCCAGATGAAAGGTTTTTGTCCTAGAACCATCAGCTACCCGGGAACCACAAATCAGAGCTGTCTCTGCTGGGCTCCGGGTCCTTATGTTCATAGTGCTACAGTCCCTTCCTCCGCTCTCTGGCTGGAGCAGCACCAGCTGCGTGCTTTTGCCAAATACTCTTACAACCCTGGATCACGGGCTTGTTTAGCAACACCCTTGCAGGCTTGGAGAGAGGATGGGGCGATGCCATGAGGCAAACAGCCCTCTGCTCCTCCCTCCTTCGCGTGAGAGAGGAGAAACGCGTGCAGCAATGCTCCCAGGCACAATGTATACGGTACGTTTGCAGCCAAGTTTCTGTAGTGTTTGTGGCGGAGATTTGCGAGCTCCGCAGAGCAGAAGCAATGCCTTGTGTGTATACGGTACGTCGCAGGGAGGGGATCTGCCGCGCAGTGAAACCTCGGCAGTGCAGATAGTCACAGGTCCTTCCGACGGGCTTGGAGTGCGAAACCCCGGTCGTGTTGAAGCAGGTGGACGTTTCGTTGTGACTTCACGAGGCAAAAACTCCCGCAGGAGCTGGGTCAGGGTGGTGTGTGTCCCTCGGGTACCCTGGCAATGCAGATGTTTGAAATGCAACCGAAAGCGTGACTGTGGTGGGGGGCTGGATGGAGTGAAGCAGCACCCAAAGCTGCCGAGGACAGCAAGTTTCTCTGAACACAAGCGTGAAGGGATTCCTCTCACTTCTTGGGCCCTCTCGTACTTTCCACTGTTTCTCGCTGGGCCACGTCCCAGGCTCTCGGGCGTGTTTTCGTTCGGCAGCCCCTTGCCCGGCGTGGCTGCGGTAGCTGCTCCGCGGCGGGGCCGTGCGGGTGGCTCTGCTCGGGCAGAGGGTGCGGGCGCTTCCTGCTGCGCCAGGATGCCAAAGCACCCTGCTCCCACCGGAGCAGCCGCCTCCGGCTCTTACCGGAGGGGACACAGAGAAGCTGTTCAGGCATTTTGTTTTTTGCAAGTCGCTTGTTTCTATTTACAACCTCTACCCCTGTTTTAATTAGGGTAGTTACCCTTGACCAGGTAAGCATAATGGCCTGCTGCCTCTCTAATGGTTTTTTCTCTGTGATTTCCTTGCTTGGCTTTGGGATGGCACGGGGAGAGCTGGGAGGGGAACAGCAACAGGTTGGAGCTGGGAGGAGAGAGGAAACTGCTGCATTCAAAGCAGAAGGTCCTCGGAGGTTATGGAGTCCTGCTCAGGACTGCCAGGGCTTTCAGATCTTTAAGGAAGCTAATTTATTGCCTTTTTCCTGGCACCCTTAATTTTTTTCTTTTTTTTCTTCACAGAAACAGTCGCTGTTCATCCAAGATGCTCTTTGCATTTGGGAATATGCAGGGACTGTCTGGGTGTGGTTGCCCAGTTGGGTAGTTTCCACTCACTGTATAATAATCAGCAAAGTTTCTCTGAGGGCCTGGTGGGAGCTGGTGATGAGACCCTTTGAAAGAGGCTCCAGGAGGAGCAGTCCTCTGTCTGAAGAAGTTTCCAGTTTGGGATGGGGTGTGTGTGAAGTGGAGAGCCCAGAAAACAAAGGCAGGAAAATCAATAGCCACATTTATAAAACAGGAGTCGGGAACTTTATGGTAAGATAGTGTTCTGGGGTTTTTTAATTCAGATTTTCATAGTTTTGTTAAGGGATCAAATGGCTGAAATACAGAATACATATTTTCTGTTTAGCTTGCAGAGTTTCTCCTGCAGTGCATGTTCTCTTATTTTACTGGTGTGTGATCAAGACTTGTCTCCTCGTTTGGCTGGTCAGTCACAAGCAGATCTCCTGTCTTGCACGGGTGCTGATAAATAATCACGAAGTGCAGGGGTTTTATGCTGTGTGTTGGAGGAGCACTTTGCAGAGTGCTGTTCCGCTCAGCGGCTGCTGCTGCTCGCTGCCACTGTAACACGAGCAAAAGATTTTAGTAATTTGGCACTTGGGTTATGAATTCTGGTGGGAATGCAGCGCTTACGCTTGCTCTCTGGATGAAGCAGCATGTGTGGAGTGCGCAGGGCAGGGGTCACGCCGGCTGCGGTCTTGCGATCGGTGCTCGGGGTGATCTGGGGAAGCCACTTCATCTTACAGCGCTGCTGTAAGCAATAATGAGATTTCCTTCCCGTGGAAAGTGTCCTAAGAACTACTCCGGAGGAGCGGGAGGTGTGAGTAGCTATAATGCATATTTTAGCCTGGTCTGGTGCTGGCGCAGCCCTGCGCCGCGCTCAGAAGCTCCCTTCAGCCTTGGCGTTTGGGGATTTGTTTCCTCGCTGGTTTAAAGTGGTTAGCAGGTACAGGGAACGTTGTGGGGTGTGTATATGTACTGTGGAGGGACTCTGCTGTCGTGGAAGCGTGGATGGCAGGTCTCCCCTGGCCATCCCTGCTCAGCAAGCCGAGCGCTGAGCACGTTCAGGCACTCGTTCAGCCCCACGTGTGTGGGGCTCTGCTGCTGGAGGGGAGATACCCCCAAAACAGACCTTTAGAAACCAGGAGGGAAAGAAGCACAGAAGACCAGCTCTGGTTGTAACCGCAGAGGGAACTGTGAGCAGCAGTGTTCAATTTATAGTATTATCATTATTTTCATTTTTAAACCCCATTAAAGCTCTAACAGTTTTCCTGGAAACAGCCTTTAAAGTTCTCCTTTGATGATTTTTTTACCTCCAAAGATGCTCTTTCCCTCAAACACGTGGTGCTAGCCATAGTGAGAAATTTGGAACAGATGAAAATATCTGTGTATTGTCTTTTTTTTTTTTACAGTAATTGTGTGTGTAATCTGTGCTGTGGACGTTTCCAGAAGTTGTGTTGCCGCATTGCAGAGTTTGAGAGCTCTGCTGAGATGAAATGTTTACAAAGAAATATTTTTAATCTTTGCAAGTGGTGGATTATTTTGGTTAGGTGGTAGTATTACTGGTGATAACTGTGTGGGGAGGACTTAAGAATTACATCTTCTGAACTTTAGATTTCAGAGATGACAAATCTGGGTTCTGCCTTATTCATAGATTTGGCAAATCGAATTTATCTAAAGAGCATGAACTCTTATTTTTTGAAATTTTCCTGCACTGAATACCTTCAAAATAAAGAAAAATTCTCTTCATATACCTTCATTAGCATGCAGTGTGCCATGACAGATTTATGAAAGATGTCTCACTGCTGGAATACCCCGGTGCTTTACACCATTTGGTAAATAGCATGATGATGTGCGGGGCACTCAGGTCTCGTTCTTGGTCCCATTCATCATCTCGCCGTGTGACTCCAAACAGGCTGTTTCACTCCTTTGTCTCAGTTTACCTGTGCATAAAATGCTGGTAGCATCTCCTACTGCTATTGTGAAATGTAATTAAGTTAATGCTTGAAATAGTGTGTAAGTACAAGCTACAGCTGTTATTTGCTATGGTTTGAAAGCACGTAAGGAAAAAAAATCCTCCTTGGTCCGCTTCTGTTTGGGGTTTATTTTTGGTTTCTGCCTTTTTCTGTTCTTTTTTTATCTCCTCCTATAGCTGTTGCAAGAAAGTCAGGAGAATGTGACATTCAGTGGGTGACACCAGAGCCGGTGGAGGCAGGGAGGGGCTGAAGCCTTCAAGTGTAACCAGTGATGCTGGAGATCGTTAACACTGCTATTTATAACTGTAAAAACTAGGTTTCGAGGGGAAACATCTAGGCTTAGGGTGGCTAATTATACAGCTGTTAACTAATCTAGCAGTGATCCTAATTCCACCAAACCTTCGCTTTGACATTTCATGGCATTGTGTGAAGCAAGCTCAGATAGCGCAGAGCCTGGCAGGTGGAGACGGGCCCAGCTGCCCGGCTCTGCGGCTCCCGTCTTCCTCTGCAAATGCAGAACGGGTGGCGAGGGACAGCAAACACCTCCCGCTGCAAAACGTGTCTATCATCAGTATGGCCTCTTCAGAAAGGATGAGGGCACCTGGACTGGAGGGTTTAAGGAGATCTCCAGTTACTGCGAAAGTCAAAATGACAGAGCGGGGGTTACTGGGGGACATGACAGCTGCCGAATCCTCAGAATGACTCGATACACATACAATGTTTGCATTATTAATCTAATGTCTTTGCACTTCGGTGGTGTTTTCTGTAGAAGTATTGTCTCAAGGATCTATCTGCGTAATTTCAGTGGTAAGATCAGAGTCTTTTTTTTCCATTTAAAAGCATAAAAATAGAAAGAAGATCTCACTGAAAAAACCTGATCCAGTAGAAGGATCAAATGGGTTCATCAGAAGCATGTGATACGCTTCCCTATCATCTCCCCTGCGCCTTTGTTTGAGTCCCTTCTACATTTTTGAAGATTGAAATCACTGAAGTGTGACCTATTTTCTTGTTTAGATTGTCTGTTTGCATTTCCCGGTGTTCGCAGGTAAGAGATGCTTGAAGGGAAGATGAAGGGTTGTCCCTCAGGTGCCACTGCCTCCTTGCTCTGCCGAGAGGCCAACGAGGGCTTAGAGGCCCAAAGTGCATTGAATTATTGTCAGAGAGCCGATTCTGTACGTATTGCCCTTATTATAGCATTTACAGCTTCAAGGGGAACGCAAAGCAGCAAGGGCTCCAGCAGGCAGGTTTCCGTTCGGGACCGGGAACAGTTGGCTTTCTGCACTTGCTGGTTTTACTGTTGTTAGTTTTCACGTGTTAATGATTACCTTTAGCCTCTTTTTTTCTCCAGTATTATTTGGTCCTCACTAAGGACAAGAGGAGGTGGCCCAATGGGAGGGAAAAATTGTTCGGGCCAGGGTATGGCATGTGTGTGAAAAGCTTTTCATGTTTGCTTGCTTGAGTGCAGGAGTCTGGAGCAAATTGCCTTGCTGACAGCCTTCTGAAATATCTTGTATTTTGGACACACAGATTTTTATTGCTAGTATTTTTTTATTTTTTTTAAAGAAATTTAGTTCTGTGAAGCACTTGTGATCTCCCCGTCTTGGATGGTTTTGCTGTTTTGCTACGTTGGTTTCCATTCACTCTGCAGGGATTCTTTGTCTTCAGTCCATCTGCTGACTGCAGCTGATAGGAGCGACAGTCTGGCCGTGTCAGAGTGGAGAATGCTGCCTCTCGTTTCCTTGATTCCTGGTGTGTAGGGTTAGAGGGGAAGGTCAGAGGACGTGGAAGGAAGAGGAGACACCTCACACTCGTGTTCTGTAGGATCACAGGGAAAAGAGATGGTGTATGCCTTTATTTCACAGAATCACAGAATAGTAGGGGTTGGAAGGGACCTCTGTGGGTCATCTAGTCCAACCCCCTGCCGAAGCAGGGTCACCTACAGCAGGCTGCACAGGATCTTGTCCAGGCGGGTCTTGAATATCTCCAGAGAAGGAGACTCCACAACCTCCCTGGGCAGCCTGGGCCAGGGCTCCGTCACCCTCAGAGGGAAGAAGTTCTTCCTCATGTTCAGACGGAACTTCCTGTGCCTCAGTTTGTGCCCATTGCCCCTTGTCCTGTCACTGGGCACCACTGAAAAGAGCTTGTCCCCATCCTCCTGACCCCCACCCTTCAGATATTTGTAGGCATTTATAAGGTCCCCTCGCAGCCTTCTCTTCTTCAGGCTGAACAAGCCCAGTTCCCTCAACCTCTCCTCGGAGTGAAGATGCTCCAGTCCCCTCACCATCCTTGTAGCCCTCCGCTGGACTCTCTCCAGTAGCTCTTCATCTTTCTTGAACTGGGGAGCATTTCCTTTTCCTACTCTTGCCAAAACACATGTGATACCCTCTTTGCTGGAGTTGGTTTTTTGCAAGCCATTACATGCTGTGTGCAGTTGCTTGGGTTTTTAGGTACCTTGCTTTGCTCCTTTCTGTATGTGTTCATAGGAGATAGAAACAATGTATTTGACTAGTTTATACTTCCCCCCCCCTCCCCCCCCGCAAGGTTTCCTTGATCCCCTTACGTACTTCTCCACATACAGACTTGTGTTTCTGTAAGTACACAGTGAGACATAATTCCACTTGCCAAACTCTGGATCTTGACTGTTTTCACGCGTTCCCTCTCGGAGCCTTCCTCATGTCATTGCAACCTCGTGACTATGCTCCTATTGCCTGATTGTTGGAGCCCAAATCCACAATCATTTCAAGGCAGCCATCAAAGTTTTCTGGGGAATATGTTACACTTTTCCCAGAGGAAAAGTACTCACAAGCAAATTGGAACGGCGCAGACTTTGCGCAATGCAGAGCTGCAGCAGGTGAATCCCCATGCCCAGTCCTGGTCCGTCGGGAGCCGTGGCTCACGCTGCTGGAGGGGGGGTGGATGTTCGCTTACTTTCCTAACGCAAACAGGAGTCTGAGAGATGTCCCTCGTATTCTTTCTGTAGGGCGTGCTGAGCTAATGAAACTGATACATCTGGCCGCCTCCTGCTGTTCTAGACCATATATCTTATTTAGGAGCTCCAACTGCCTATACTGGATAGAGTGGTCTTGTGTCTTCATCCGCTCCCTGTGCAGGATGGCAGGGCGTGCAAGGACCAGAAATCAGGCTCTGAGCAACCCTGGGCCCTAAAGGCTCTTAATCCCTTTTTGCTGTAAATGGAAACCAAAATCTTGATTCACCAACTACTTGTAGAGACCATTTAGACACTGTGAAAACAGCAAGGGAAGATCTGTTAATTTGAAAGCCTGTGTGCATATTCCAGTTTTGCATTCTGCAGCTGTGTCCTGGGATGGCAGGGGCAGTAACCCATGCCGGGTTAGTAGGAATCTCCCGATGCCTCAAACAGGGCTTTGCTTTGCTGTAGAGTTGCTGTCTGAGCATTTCTTAGCACAGTGAAGGCACTAGCAGTCAAAGCAGTCAGACAATTGAACAAAAATGAGTAAAAGCAGGGTTGTAAAGCTGGAAAAACTTAGGCTTGACCGTGACAAACGAGTTGTTTGAATCTCAGTGTGTTTTCTGCTAGAATAGCTTTCCCCAGCCTGAGGTCTCTAAGATGACAAAGGGCCTCCACAAAACAACTGGTTAAAAAACAAAATACAAACACCCCCCTCCCTCTGCGCTCAGATGCGTTCCTGAAGAAGCATTGCTATTTGCATTTGCTTGCTGCCGGTGCCTAATTAAAATATACAAAAATTCTAAGACTAAGGTTGCTGTTTCATAAAACAATATGGTTCTATTTAAAGAAGGGATAGGTGCTCCAATAGCAGCCTTTTCTTCCTATCTGGAGGTGAAAAATAGAATATAATATGGATTAGGATTCCCCCGCTGCCAGAACAGCTTGGTCCTTCAGTGGAAAAAGGGTGGAGAAGCATTGACCTAGATCATTTCTCCGATCTGGCTAAAAGCCAGCAGTGCATAATTGTATAAAAATGAGAGATAAAAGGAGGAAATAATAATTAGAAGGGGCTTTTGTTTTTTTTAATTTACCTTTAAAGTTAGTGTCCAGTAATTCACCTTGCTTCTTTTTTTATTCAACTGTAGCTCTGCAGTCCTGCTGAATAGCCAGTAAGAGGACTCATTGCTTCTTAATTTGAAGGGAGCTGTAATTCAGTAATTTTCATACAGGACTTCACCACAGATGACTAGTAGAATTCATTTGACTTCTTGGCTGGTTTCATACAATGTGTGCTGTGGATCAAGTGTGTAGACGTGCCCCAAATATGTTCTCTTTAACAAAGAGCCTGATTATCGAAACCACTTGATGAATTTGTGCGAAGCTGTGTGTCGTGCAGCCCGAGCTTACACATGCTGCAGTTTCTTGTCTTTTCCTTGGAAAATGTGACAGGCGAGTGGCAATACTGTTGAATGCTGCTTTTCTTAGCAGCAGCTTATGCGGGGATGTTACCCCGTCACCTTGGGTCATCTCTCCCATGTGCTTTGCAACAGCGTGGAAGCCAGTGAATAAAGACATTCAGGGGGGAACAAGAGTCATTTGTAAGAGGAGATTTGCCTGCCCGCTTTTCAAGGCTGGGTGGCTGAGGAAGACTTCAATGCCAGTAGCAATGTTGAAACACATCAGTCCTTTTTCTGAATTCCTTTTTTCTGGGTGTTCTGTTATGGAAAAAGAATAAGATGGCAAAGCTTGCTGTTGCACTGACTGTCCTGGGTAGCAGTAGGAACTACTAAGGGATTTTTAATTTCCATCAGAAAACGGTGCACTAGAATAAAACCTGTAACTGTGAAGCTGTAGCTTTGCTACAGTAAAAAAGTAGTTTGGTCTGGAGTTTTTGAAGGTGTGGAGGAGTACAGCCTGAAGGACTGCAGCTTTCAAGGCTTCTGCACTTGCAGAAATGGCACATATGAGAAGCAAAGCTCCAAGGAGCTTTTAAAAATTGTGGTTATTTGTAGGGTTTAGCTTATCCAAAAACCTGATTCTGATATCTCCCAAAGCCATTCACAAATCAAGCTAGATGTTGTTGAATGTCAGCAAGGGGGAGAATTTAGGAAGTTCTGGAGATTAGTAGCAAGTCCAGCAGCGTGGCTCGCCAAGGGTGGGAAAATATCATGTTTCCATTTCTTACTTTCCCTGGGAGATTGGGGTCCTAGCACTGAGCATTTGGGGGTCATGCACTCTGAGGATGGTGTAGCTGTTTGCTTAGGAGCTTATTACTTGTGTGCTGTAGTCTGTGACTTGTCCAAACGGCATTGAGGGGATTTGAGGAGGTGGCACGGAGGAGGGTGCTCTTTGGGAGCCCAAAGCCAGGAGAAGAGGATGCTGTCTGCCCCGCTCTGTCTGCAAGGACGTGTTGGCGGGGAGGACGACCTGTGTGTTGGAGTCCCGGGTAAATTAATTTCACTCTGCAGGGGCTTGCAAACCAGTTTTCCAAGAAATGTGACCTAGACATCCCCTTAGACAGGAGCAATCTCAGTCTTCTCTGTCGATGCTGTTTAAACTTCAGTGATTAAACACAAAGTGGAGTGTGGGAGTGGGGGGTGGCTCTGCCCGGCTGTCACGCAGCAGGTTGTGTGTCAGCAGGGTGGCGGGGGGAGAATCCTGCCTCCAGCCCCTGTTACCTGGCAACACGGACTGCGATGTTGGGATCAATAGAAAGTTACTTGAACCTACAAGCACGCGGTTGTCCTCAGCATAGCTCTGACTTGTAATACAGAGCTCGATTGCACTGTAACAGCTGCCGGGGAGAATACACTCAGAGCCCTTGGCGGGGTGCTGCGGGCACCCAGGGTCATGGCTGTGCGTGCAGCCCGTGACGTCTGGAGGGGACCCCCGGGGTGGGATGGAGCCTTGTGAGCTACAGCTGAGAGCCAAGACAGTGCTTCATAGCAGTGCGGGGCGCCGGGCAGCAGCTTGCCGACTCCGGGCCAGGCAGCTGGGTGTGCGCCTGTCCGTACCTCCCCTCCAAATTCGGCAGCAAACAGCACAGAGTCCCCCTGCTGAGCAGTGCCCGTGGTGTTTGGGGTTGGCTTTCCCAAACACATGCCTCTGGAGTCATGGTTTAATTATCTTTCCGTTCTACAACAGGGACCTCCTGGCAGTTTGGTGTCGGGCTGTGGCCTGTACCTCAGCGGCACATTCTACTTTGGCATAGTGACGCATCCTGATCTAAGAATTCATATATTATTCAGTACCCTGAGGTTTAGGGATTAGCCAGGTTATGCAAAAAAATTTTTTTCTTTTACAGGCTCATTTGCATGTTAACTTTCTTGTGCATTACTGATTTGGTTCTGGTGAGCTTCATCATCCTGTTACTAGGAGGGATAAGTTATGAGACACTGAAGAATTATTGAAAACGCCTGCAGACGCAGGAAGTTAATACTGCTCTGGTTTGTGTTTGGACAGCTGTCATGTAATTTAAAAAGACTAGGCACTCGAGAAACTCTAGAAGCTTTCCCTTCAAGAAAACTCTAAATGAGTTTTCTTTTAAACTGTGTTTTAAAGCCTGAACGGTACCTTTGGATTCGAATGGCAAAATCCTCTATCACAATGGGAATTGTGGAGCTCCTATGGGACCTGCACCCAGAAGGGTGCTTTTAGCGGATCTTTCTCTGGAATAGAAATCCACTGGAGAAATTCCATTATTTTATAAATAAGTAGGAATAGGAGCAATTGACAGTGTGTAGAGGAAATGCGTTTCCTTTCCAGGCAAACTGTGACTTTATCTAGAAATTTTCTTCTGTCATCTTCAATTAATGTGAAAAGGCTTTGCTGCTTATAGGTATTGGTTACATTCTGTGCACAGCAAATTTTGCATTTTAAGGGATTCGTTTATTCAACTGTCACGTAATTCCTTTACATCATGTTTATGTAAAAAGGACATGCTATTTTTAAAAACTTAATGTAGGTATCAGTATGCTGAGAGATGAAATTGTGCTTGGAGAGAAAGATGTACCAGGAAATTCACAGTGTAAACAGGGTGTTTTGGTGTGGTGTGTAATGGGAATATCATGAGCAAAAGCACTGCTCTAGCAGTCCAGGGAATTTGTCCAGCCGGTGCCTCTCCGACCCTCCAGCCCCTTTAAACGTGTGGTTTTGCACATACAAAGCTGTAGGCACCCTATGGGAGTTGCAAGATCCTGGTGCTACAAGAGTCCTCCTGAGGGTTTTTTTGGTGGTTGGTTGTTTGTTTGTTTGTTTTAAAAAAAAAAAAAGAAATCTTAACAATTTTGGATTCTCTTTGTTCATGGATTTTTAACTCTTCCTATGCTCTCAGACCGTGTTTTAAACTTTGCTGCCGGCAGAGCTGAAACATGCTTTCTGTTGTTGAAATGAGAACAAGCATTCTTCTGCGCTTGCAGAATCCAGGAGCCTTCCTTGAAGAAAACCACTTAATGTTTTTGGGTTTTGAACAAAGAGCAGGCATGATCATCTCGGGAACCGTCCGCATATAGTGCTTGCGCGTGAGCTGCTTACCCAGAGAGACACCGTTTGGTTGTCCGTGCCTGTGCTGCGGGATGCCATCCCAGATGGGCTGTCTGGTTTGTTTGGTAGTAGATCTCTAAAGTATATTTTGATAAGGGAGTACAGGACATCACAGGTGGTATGTACGTAGATGTGTTTGGTCTGTGAAGAAATACCTTCCAAATGCAGTTGCATGTGTGTGTATGTAAGAACAAAGAAGCTCAGAAAATGTGTTTCATGATTTGGTATATCCCGTTCTTTCCCTCCTCCCTCCCCTGCAGTTGTATAAGTACTTTTGATGGCAGCTGCTGGATTAGACCCAGAAGCTTAAAAGATTAAAGAAACCACTAAAAGCAGCCAGGAGGAAGTGAAGGATCCGTTTGTCTGAAGGCTTGTGTTTTCATACTGGTGGTTGAGAAGAAAATTGCAAACAGGCCGTGCCCTGCAGCCGAGGGCTCGCAGACATCTGGGCGTTGCGGAGACACGGCCTCGGGTCCAGCCCCGCTCAGCCCGTGCCTCGGGACCCGCTGCGGCACGGCCAGGGCGCGATGGGTGACGGCGAGCACCCCTCTCCGCCTCCTTCCTTGCTGCTGTAGCCCACAAGCCCGTTCAGTGCTCTGCAGCGTAGATGGGGAACGCACTGGCTGTCCGTGGCTTCTTTCTGAGCGGGAGGAATCTCTGAAACTGAGACACAGTGGGCAGCTGAGCAAGCAGCAGGTTTTGCATTTTCACCCTGTGTTAGTCAGTGCTGCCTGCGCTGTCTGCTGAGCTCTGCAGTGAACACTGTTTGTAACGAATGCATTTCTTGTCCAGGTGGTCCCAGTCTGACAGGTAGAGCTGCGCAGGACGCGACAGCTTTCACCAGTCAGGCTGAAGGCTGATTCTTTGCCCCTATTTCCTTTTTTCCCTCCATCCACCCTGCTTAGCCCCAAACCTAAAAGCAGCTGTTTCAAGAAGTGATTTTTTTTTTTTTTTAAACATGTTCCTTTGCAATGTAAAACATCTGCTGCTTTCTGGCTGATCCCTGAACACTGCTGATGGTGTGTATAATCAAACGGGGGGGGTTGAAGAATGTAAGGCAGTCTTGCCGTTTGCTATTCCAAAAAAGCAAGTCTGTGCTGAAAAAAGTATCTGTTGTGGGTGCAAGACAAGACCGCGGACACACGAACTGCATTGCTAGGGTAGGAAGAGCACTGCTGAGCATGTTAGGATTATTAACATTAATCTAATCTTTCCGTTTGTCAAACAGATTTTTGAGTACATGGAGACAAGCTTACCCAGTCCTTAAGACAGCGCTCCCAGATCAGCTTGTAGTTTGTTCTGTAATACCATGTGGATTTGCTGGGATTTTCAAGTAAATACATTATGTATATGGCTTACAGATTGCTTAGGCTGTCTGCATCAGTAATTAAAATGAGGGAGGGGACTATTCTGCAGAGTTTCCCCCTTTCTTTTCCGCATCCTTTCTACACGTCTGTGTTTATCTTTCCTCTCTTAGCATCAGGAGGATAAACCTGTAGCAAGGGAGACTGTGTCAAAGGCAGAGCGGCCCATTTTTCCAGCAGAGACGGGAGCTCGTTGCACACCGCTGCGGTGCCAGCTCTCAGCATCAGCCTGACCTCTGCCATTCTCTTTGCAGACACTTTGAGTCAGACTTGTCAGGAGCTGCCAGCCTGTTCCCTTTGCTGGTAAAACAAGCACGCCTTTTCTGTGGAGACAGGATGAAAAGCATCGCTTTGGAGTCTTGTGGCAAACATGATGCTGTGCTGTTTAGTTGCCTGAAGTAAAGGGAAAAGGTTTGGTTTGATTTGGTATTGCTGTGGTGGGTGTAACATTGCCTCGATTGGATGGTTTTTGGGCTTGGTTGTTGTGGGGTTTTTTGATGGTACTTTGTTTGATCTAGAGCTTCAATACAAGTTAATACTTAAATTTCAAGTATATCTCAAGAATAACTAATTTCTGGTTTATACCTTCATCCTAACCTGTCTTGGAAAAGTATAGGGTGTATTGGAGTTGACATCTCAAAATAGAGTGCCATCCAGATGCAGAGAGACTCTTTCAGTGTGACTTTCTGATGTGGTGTTTTTAGTGTCCTGGATGTGTTGAACTGAAGTGGGAAGTAACGTTCAGTTAATTGTAAGACTGTAGCTTTCCTGTCTCTGAAATCTCTGCGCATCCAGTCACTCACACCTCTACCCTGAAGTTCAAAATTGTATCCAGTCCTTGCTGGACAGTCCTGGTCGCAGTCAGCTTCTGTGGTGGGTACAGCGTGCAGTAAGACTGCATGGAGCCCAAGACTTGAATGCTGCTATGAAAAGTGCACTTAAGCTGGGACGAGAGCGACTGCTTTCTGCGCTGACGTTACCACGCAAGAACCAGCAAGAGTTACTTGCCTGTGTTTACTTCCCAGCTCGATTTAAACTTTGCACCGCATCCAAAGAAACAGAGAAACTGCCGAGGAGGGTTGGTCCGATGAAATGGCTGGATGTCCTCGCTCAGCTTAGCACGTGAGCGCAGCGTCCCGGCTCTGGGCTGAGCCGAGTGCCCAGCCTGTGTGTGAGGGACAACACATAGCACGTGCTGTCGTCGTGCGTTGTGGGGCTGCTCAAGCTTTCACTATGGAGACTTTCATACCGTAGCTGGGAGCACAGGAGTCTGAGCAACTCCCAAATGTGCACACACCGTGCTAGTACGGAATAAGTGATGCCAGTTTCAATTTTGTCACAACAGATGAAAAATCACAAGGTATGCTGTGCTTGGTGTAAAGATGGTTTGGTATTGCATGCACCAATACCTTCCGTGTGTTGGGAACCCGGGTGGAAGATGTTACAGAGCTGGAGCAAACTAAAACTTGTCCAACGTTGTTTGTTTTTTTTCCTCACATCCAGCGGGTTATCAAGGATGCAGTTCAGCATCAATAGCCGGTGCAGTCTTTGACTGCTTTTTGAGACCGTTGGTTAGGATGATTTCTGGGCTGGAAACTGTGGAATTGGCCTGAGATCACCAAGTCGTAGGCTGTAAAAGAGCCATTAAATAATGGCGGCTATCTTACCTTGTTACTGACCTGGACCGCGCGCTGCCCAGCAGCCTGGAGAGGAGCTGCTGGCACACGGCGTTGCTGACTGCAGTTAAGCGTCGTGCACGGCGCGTGATCTCAGGTATTGTTGTGTTGCACTGTCTGTGCCACTTTCTTTCCACTTTCAGTTTAATTGTTCTAAGGCTCTTCATAGTGCACTCTGCCTATGTAATTTTAGCTCTGATTGTGGAATTGCCGATGGAGAGCTGATGCCATCAACAGCTTCGTTTGCTCACGTTACAGTTTAGGACCTGAGGAGCCAAGTATCTGGGTTGGCATTGCTGGATCTGTGTTGCTCTCCCTTGTCGTGCAGAGGGGCGGTTTTGTGCGTTTCTGATGTGTGAAGACAGCAGTTAGGTGCTCTGTGGAAATCCCCAGTGCTCTAAGAAAGGTTTAAGCCTTGATTAACTTCTTCAAATATACCTGAACTTACAGTGGACACTATAAAAGCAATCCAACAAGTGCTGTATGCTAACAAAACTGCTTATTTGCAGGAATTTTGCAGTCTGAGTATAAGAAATGCCACGAGTTCTTCCTAGAAGTGCTGGTACTACAGCTCCTCAATGCACAGAGCTGTTCCTTTTTCTGTTTGTTTTGTGGGGTTTTTGTGAATGCCCCATGTTGTAGTTTTTCATAGCTCTTCTCAACTGCTTAAAGCTGAGAAGCTTTTGGGCAGGTGTTCATAAGCACTGAGAACGTATAATGCATGATGTGCTACTTTAAGCTTTCTAAGGTCTAGAGTAATTTTAGCAGCAGTACAGTTAACTCTGGAGAAGGCAAGGACTGCATCGCTCTCCACGTACAGTGCCTAGCATCATGCAGTCCTGCTCATGGAATGTAAACTCCGGGTGCTGATGTAATACAGATGTTAATCAGAATTTACAGTAGTTGAACTGAGCCTGGAATTTTGCCGAAGGGACTGAAATGGAGCATTAATCAGATGCCGCAATTACAGCGCCACACTTTCTGCATTAAACTAAACTAATGTAGAAGATGCATGACACCCCGAACATCTCGATATAAAGTAAGCCCTGCCATGAGAACATGGTAACAGTAGTCATTGGCCTTTACCTTTGGCTGGCCGAGTGAGGGAAAGAGTTACAGAGATGACAGTCTGCTCTCGGAAAGAGGATTTAGAGAAACAAAAAGAAAGGAGAAAAAAAAGAAGCTGGCTCTTCTTAATAAACTAGTGTAATTACAGATCACTTTAAGTAGAGGCATATGATACGTATGTTTGTGACAATTTTCCGGAGGGATGGTTTGGCTAGTGCTAAATAACCAGGCTCATTTTCCCATAATGCAAATGTTATTCACAAACTATTACCATAATTGATGCACCGAGCTGCTGTAGAGTAAATAATGTGTTGTGTGTGGGAAGCAAACTAGAAGTCAATGAATATTAAAGAACAAAATCTCATTTTTAAAGGGAAACCTCAAGAATTACAATCACTTTGAAAATCAAATGGCAATGCAAGTTCAAACTGACGGGCGGTTTTTGAGTTATGTAGACACACACAAGCATAAACACGCGCACTTACGGGCTGCGGTCTCCAGCCTGGTTCAGCTGGGGTCTTCTTTCTGCCGGGTGAGTACAGAGCATCCTCAGATGTGATCAAAGCAGCGTGGTGTGTGGGAACCGTCGGGTAATATCCAGTGTCCTGGGAACTTCCCAGAGAAGGGGGTTGTCAACACACTAGACCTCTTGGCAGCTGAAAGAAAGAAGGACCGTTCGGGGTGTTTTCTGTTGGGTGAAGGGGAGCTGGCACTGGTAACCCCATGTTTGGGGAGGTATTGGTTGTTGCTTTGTCTCCGCCTTCGTGAACTGTGCTGGGGCACTCATTCTGTGTAACACAAGAAGAGTTTTGTATCATGCAAAAACCGTGGCGGGGTGAGGTTAGGTTTCTAGGTTGTTACGCCTGCGGTGGCAGCGGGACTGACTGCTGGGACGCTGCTGCGGTGGAGACCGGTGACCTGCCGGTGTGCTGCGTTGGTGGGCACGGCTGCGTTGGTGGGCACGGCTGCGTTGGTGGGCACGGCTGCGTTGGCCTCGCGGCGTACGGGAGGACAAGGCCATACGGTTACTCCGTTGTTAGTCCTGGGTCACTGTCCCTGTGCACAGCCTTATGCCTCGGTAAGTGGCGAGTGGGTTACAGCACTTACTGCTGAGGTGTAAATGACCCTGTATCCACTGCTGAATGCAGGAGCTGTTGGCACCCCAAGCTTATCTGTGCCGGGATGGATTTTTAGAGTAGAACGTTTTGCTGAACAGGACTTGATTTAACTGTGGGCATTACTGTCCTGCCGTCTAATCCCTTTTTATGTTCAAAGGGAACCTGTGTTAATACGTAAATGTATATATGTACATTGCATGGGAAGCTTGTATTTCTTTTTTCATGTATTGCTTTACTTTTTTTCCCCTTGGATATATTACTCTCTCATCCCTGTTCCATGTGCAAATGAGAGAGATGTATACAGACAACTCTATAATGTATTGCAGAGATGTATTCCTGTAGGATGAAATGGTGGAGTGGCACAGAAATCACTGCTTTCTGCATTTGAGAATTGTGTCATTTCAGACACATTTGAGTATTGGTGTGTTCTCAAAAGTGAACTGTTATCCAGGTCATAAAACCCTGGTCAAATACCGCTGTAGTTCTAGAAACCAGAAAGCCGGGGAACAAAATGCAGAAGCATTGTGTAGGATTACAGAAGCATCATTTGATCTTCTAATTTCATAAGCCATTTTGTCCAGATGGCAATTACTGTTAATTTTTAAAATTACAGATTATAGCACTGCGGCTTCTTTTTCGGAGAGATTAAAAAGACATTTTAAACAACCTTTGCCTCCTATTGCTGAAGATACTGGCACGTGACTGCCTGGCACAGTTACATATGGATCATGTGATATCAGTGAATTTCCTTCTTGTAGCCTGATATAAGTCAGTGTGGCAGAAGTAGCATATTGTGAGCCTAGCTCTGGTGCGCCAGGCTTCTGGGCTCTCCTCCTTCTGTCTCAGTCTGTCCCTTGCAGACTGTAAAGCAGTAGCAAGTGTCTGTTTCTTGTCCTCTGTGGACTGTATCGAGGTGTCTTTGAACCTTTCAGGCTTCTGTGCTTGTGCCTCCTAGCCGTAATTTCTCCTAGGAAGCTGAGCACATGCCTGAGCTGGGTTATCACTCACCATAGCTCATTACAAATTGGCACTTTGCTGGGGGAGATACAGTACTTCAAACTGCTTGTCTCAATCTGTACCCTTTCTCTTTGAATCAGGCAGTGTTACTTACTAGGTTTTATCCTACTCCCTGGAAAAAGCAGCTGTAAGACCTGGTAGGTCTGACAACAGTGAAGGAAAATGTTGCTTGCATGTCTAAGTCATTGCAAAAAGTCTTTCCACAAAGCAGGGCTGCTGGAGGGCTGTAGGGTGGCGTTGGTCACCTGGACCCCTTCGTCCTGCATCTCCTCTGTCTGAAATGGTGCCAGTCTCAGGAACTTCGATACAGTGGACACGAACATGGGCTGCAGCTCATTCTGTACCTGCTCTAAGTGGATATTAAAGTGTGAGAGCCATTGGATACTGCCAGCCCACACTGGGTTCAAACCAGTGACCTGGAGAGTTTCTTCTGAAAACATGCACAGAAGTACAAATTGACAGCAGCATGTTTATGATGAGATTTTCTGCAGCACTCAAGATGAAAGAGCAGATGGTGTTGACGGGAGAGCAGGGTTATAAGGTACAAGATGGGATTGTTATCACATTAATAACAAGACAGCAAATCCCACAGTGCTTTCTATTAGCCTGAAAGATGATAGTTCCCTGACGGCCTGCATGTGAGTCAGAAATGTCCGGTAGCGCTGGCCCCAGGGCGCCTCGTTAGTTCGTGTTGGTTCTAAGATGCAGCCTTCGATGCGTTTGGATTTAGTCATTCTGACCCCTCTCCTTGCTGTCCGTATCCTGGGCAGCCTTTTAAAGGTGTAAAGGAGTTTGAAGATGGAGCTGGTGTAATTCTGGGTCACTTCTGAAACAGAAATACTGCTACGGAACACGAGTGCTTTGGTGTGAATCTGGTGTTTGCAGGTTTAAACCTTGGGCAGTGCTGGGCATGTTGGCAGGCAAGCAAACAGAGCTTCAGCACTTGTACTTCATTTAAAGTAATCCATATTATTCTGCAGTTCTCTCAATCTGGGAAGAAGCTTTCTGTTTTAGTCGGCTTGCAGATCCTGCAGGCTTTGCTCTCAGCTTCAGATGATCTTCCAGGGATCACTGCTTTGGCTGGTACATTAGGAGCCATTCTGAACTGTGAAAAACATTTCAAAATCCTTTTTATTTATACTCCTTCCAAATTGCCTCTCTCTTTTTTTTTTTTTTTTTTTTTTTTTTTCCCCACAGGCTAATTATAAAAATTGCTGTAAATGTTTTCTGGAGAGGGGACCTTCCTATTTATCACAACTTTGTTTGTGCTTGTTGTTATGTCCTGTTTCTTTCAACATTCCCACACTCCACTGGGCTCGTTGGGAAGTGTGAAAGCTATTATGGTAATAGGGAGTGAGATGATTTTCTGCTCTCACAGTGCCAAGGAGATAGGAATGGATGTAATTCATCTTGGGTGTAGTCCCTGCTGCAAATACCTCATCTTGCTTTAGCCTCCCTGCGCACACAGGTACACGCTCAGAGGTTCATTTTACCCGGGATAAGGGTCAGAGCTCTGCAGCTTGCTCCGGGATCAGCGCAGCCTGGCTCCTCCATGCGCCCTTGCAGGTGGGTTCTTCGGGACGTTTCTGCTGCTACTCGTGCCTGGCTTGCTCCTTCCCTCCCTCCCACGTAGCACCAAGAAAATGTTACTCTGACTGGACAACAAACGCGGAGTCAAGAGAAGGAGGAGGAGGAGGTATACCCTGCTTTAGGCAACTTGCAAATCAAATCGGTGCTGCTCGCTGTTTGGTTTGCTTGCATTGGTGTATGATTAGCTTTGTCATGGGGGATAACTGAAATGAGCACGCATCGATATCTAAATATACATTAAGGTGGATTAAAAGGCTTAGAACCAATGGTGTGTTAAAAAGGAGGTTATTTTAATTCCTTTATATGCTGTCTTGCATTCGAAATGGTATATTAGAGTATGACAAAACATGCTGAATAAATGAAAAGGTGTTTATTCTGGGAGAAGTGCAAATATCCTATCAAAATATGGTTCCTGTTAGGGGATTATAGAAGTCAAGTCTGGATTTTGGCTGCACAAACTCAGAATCTGAATAGTTATTATTATTATTATTAATATTATTATTATTTCGTGTTATCGATGGACGTTTGAGAGAGAAGATGTGGGAGAACAGTTCTGGGGCTTGGGGCTGCAGCCCGCCGAGGGATGAATTCCTGTCCAAGGTGGTGTTTGTCTGGCAGCGTGTCCCTAACAAGTGAAGATGAATTGGCAAAACAGAAGCAGAGCTGTTGTGTGGTGCACCGTATAGGCAATAACTCTATAAAATATGGAACTCGAATACATTCCAGACAAAGCACTGACATTGCAGGTTTTGAAATAAATGGTGTATTTTGCTCAACTGCAAGACGAATGCAGTGTTGAAAATTAAGCTGTTGTGTACTTTGCATGCACGTGTGAACCTAGACAGCTATTAGTATTACTTGAAATAACCAGGTTCTGCTGGTGCTGGCGTTTGTGGATGCTAATGCTGGGGATTTCAACGGCGCAACAAAAACCGAGCAATCCTGTGGCGTGATCGGCTCTTCCCTGCCTGGCTGGGGGACGTGATGCCTGGAAATTCTGCACCTCCGTTCCCCGCGCTGAACTTGTCCTTTGATTACAAAAGGACAGCTCTTGAGGGATGTCGTTGTGCATTTTCCTGAGATAAAATAATAGCTCTGTGTTTTGTGACCCTGGAACTGTAGGTCCTGCCAGATGCTAATGAACCAGTGGAAAACATCCAGGGCCTGGTAATTGCTTTGAGCCACAGCTGTTTGTGCTTGGTACACAGTGTCGGAGCTTGCTGCTTCGGTGCCTGCGCCCTGTGATGTTGCCCCCGGGTCCCCTCGGGGACTCCTGGGTCAATGCAGCAAGCAAACTTCCTATAATTGGGTACAAGAGAGCGTGCTGTCCGTGTGGACTCGGGCGGCGTGAGGGCGAGTTACGCTCTCAGCACCACCTTGGTGGCTCACATGTGGTGTCTGCCATCAGTCCTGGCACAGCTAGCAGGCAGCGTGTCCCAGTGCAGGGGCTGGAGTAACAGTGGAGTAACTGCAGAGCCCCTGCAGGGAGGAGGGAAGCGATGCTCTTGCACTGACCTGATCTCATTCAAACGTACAGCCAGATCTGTCCTATTTATTCATTTGCTGCTTCAAAAACCAGCTTTTTCACTGCAGAAAAGTAGAAGCGCTAATAAAAATCATTGTTTTAATTTTATTTGAATGTGTGTTCCCAGTAGGAGACCTTCTCATCCACTGTCATCTTTGTGACCTGATTTTTGATGTTTCCATAGACCTGAAAAAGGCTGGGGTGTTTTACCACCCTTTTAGCATTGGTGAATTCTCATGCAGAAACGCAGAATTAAACGGAGCGTGGGATACTTTTCTGTGGCATCAGTGGAAAGTCATTCCTGACAGCTACGGCTGTGGATGGCAGTGGCTGGAATCAGCTCAGCTGGCTTGGGTGGCGAGGGGGGTGAGAAGGGGTTTGCTTGCCCCGATGCCCCAGCGGGGATGGGCTGGGGTCTGCCTGCTCGGCTGGCAGCCTCACCTCCAGCTGCCGCGGCTGGGCACAGGCTGGGGCGTCTTCCCGTGCGCAGCGCCGCGTAGGAGAGCTAGAGCCGTACGATCAGTGACATGAGGTGACTGTTGTTGGTCAGCATTGGTATCTGGATCCCTTGTGTAAGTCTTCATTTCTGAAAAGTTCTAAAAACCTCTGTCGGCAAGTGAATGAGTAGCCAGGCTCTCAGAGTTCCAGCGTCCATACGATGCGCTGGCACCACTGTCAGTACTGACAGTGCTTTTTAGGTGAGCAGCATCGACAGAGTAGGTTTCAGGATCTCATCCACTGTCTGTCTCTGTGTGTGCGTATCGTAGGAGGTGGTATGTCAGCGGTGCATGTGTTTATTCCATCTCACTCTTGCCTCTGAAAAAGGTGCCTGGACCTAGAAGAGATACAGGGAATGATGCAAAGATCTGTGGAGACATGCACAGCATCCCTGCAAGGAGGGATTAAATAGTCTGGGAGTTTCCAGTCCCCAAAAGGTGTGATACAAAGGAGACAAGAAAAATCTGTAAAATCATAACTGATCTGAAGATGATAAGCAAATTGCTTGCTTTTTTGCAGGATAGGATACTGTGAGACTCCCACTTAAGTAACCAGGCAGCTGGTTAAAAACAAAAAAATGAGGCAACTTGCTCCTACTGCGTAAAGTGAAATTCTGAACCTCGTTCAGCACCTTAGGGGAGCACAAAGAGGTTCAGCCGCCTGCGTGACGAGTTCAGGTCTGTCTGTGTTGTTAGATGTGCTACTGAGGGCACGTCGTTGGGTTTGAGATTGCTTACATTGTGTCTTTGTGCTTCTTGAAGTGTTTGGACGTAGGGTGCTGGGCCAGTACAGCACTTTCTGTATACAGCGGAAATACAGAAGGCTGATTATATTCATCCTGTAGTTTGCAACTTGATCTTCACTGCTCTGTGGCATGCTTGGAGCTGGGAGGTTTGCAGCGAGCTGCAGCCAAATCAGTGTGTCTCACTGGACCAGAGACAGGGACGCGGGCACTGCTTCTGAACGGGCAGAAGAACAACCAGCCGGAGAGCTGTCCTCCTGGGACTTTTTATGCTGTAGTTTCGCAGTGATAGTGGTGGTTGTTTTGTTGTTTTGAGTTTGGTTTTTTTTTTTTAAGGATCTTTACAGATACTCTTTTAAAACACTAGCCTGAGAGCATTAACAAGTGGGTATGTATAGGGGGGGCTAAGAAAGGGGGGGAGCAGGAGAGCGCCTGACTCCTGCTTGCTTGCTCTGGTTGCATGGTAGCATTACTGCAGCTGCAGAATTGGAAAGGAGATATTTGCTTTATGCCTAAGAGGCTTTATTGTTTCTAAACTATATATAGTTCTGTAATCTTTCTTTAGATGGGGGAGGGCATTGTGGGACAGCCTCCAAAGCACGGCCACCCTGCTTGGTGGGAGAGCGAGGGGTTAACGCCGTGGTGTAGGGTTCTCTGAATGGGCAAGCTCATTGTCAGAATAATGTTTAGCCAGGTGTTAATCTGTGTCTGGAGGGAAGTGCTGGAATTCATTATTCATCCCACTGGGGGAGGTCATGGTCCTGGGAGGCTGCCAGTGCTGGAGCCAGCCTCCTGGCTTTACTGACATGTGCCATTTGTGATGAATGCAGCTGAAGTCCATTTGAGGAATTCTCTTGTCAGGCAGCCAAGCTGACAGCGAAACGCGGAGCTGAGGCATTCAGCGAGCTCTGTTGCAGCAAGCGCGATCGCGCTCAGCGTCGGGAGGGCAGGAGGGGACAAACTGGAGCCGTGGAAGGAAAGCATCGTTTTTTATTTCTGCCTTTTTTTTTTTTTTTTTGTCTTCGTTCTCCCACCCTTCGCTTCCCCTAAATACCGTGCTCCCCTTGGAAAATCACCAGGTCTGACGGGAAAGAGTGCCGGTACGCTGCTTTTCGTCAGCAGGATAGGTTTGGGTTGCTTTTTTGTTTTTTTAACGAGGACAGGAGGTGAGACCATGATCAAGTCAAGTTGGTTCTACGTCAAGTTCAAGTATGCGGAGAAGGTAAGTCGGTAGGTTTTCTCCTGCAGCCTTTCCCAAGGGATTGCTGCATGGTTGCTGGCAGCCCCCTGCGCTTTACAGGCAGCTCTGGCCACCAGCGGAGCAGACGCCGCGGAGAAGTTTCGCTGGTGAATTTGTTTTTCCATGGCTTGATAGATAATGCTGTGCCGAAAGCTGGTGCAGCGCAGGGTATGGGCTTGAGATGTGACAGCCGCAACTTCGGTGTGGTGCAAGTGGAAGAGAAAAGAACAGCTCGGATCTAATCCTACGGTGCTGTATCGGTTCAAAAAAAAAAATAAAGGCAGCAGTAGAGATGTTTGTTTTTCTCGGGAGGACGAATTCTTGTTCTGCAGAGCCTGTTATGAGATGTGACTGGCTTCTGTGGGGAAGTTGGTGCTTTTCTTCTCCTTTAGTAACAAAGTAAATATTTAATTATCTGTAATTATTATTGGAGAAAAGATGTTTTATTGATCAAAAAGTAGTGAGAAGCGTTCTAAGGCTGCTTGCTGGGGGTGTTGCTGTGGAAGCTGCTGCGTTGCCTATTGCACACAACACGGTGCTTTCTGTCGGGTTTTCCTTTTGCACTCGCCTTCCGCTTCCCCTCGCCTGCGCCTGGGTACCCAGCGGGCTGGCGATGGGGAGGGGTGGACCAAGGTTTCAGTGGGGACCCGCCTGACAGTGATGCATTTTCACTGAAGGTCTCCCTGGAGACTCTCGTGCCCCGGGTCAAAGGCTGATCGTGTTGCCAATAATGCCGAGACCCAGTCAGAGTATTTGGTGTAGCATGCCTGTTTTCTTTAATCCAGCAAAATGGGGAAGGGAGCAAGACAACTTTTTTAATACCAAGTCGTCTCACCATCTGCTCCGCAACCATCCTCGAGCAGTTAGCAGCTTGTTCTTAAAACGGGGGGAAAACCCATGCGTGTGCTTGTAGCCTCAGATTTGCTATTCTGGCACATAGTCCCACACTGATTTATTTCATGTCTTTGTGCCTCAAGTTATACTGTGCGCAGTGAAAGCATATATATTTCATTTAACAAGAAGCATATATATTTCATTTAGCAAGATTGTCCTATCATTTATCCCAGGCTACAAATAGCATGTTTAACAAAGTCAGAGACTTAACTATTCCATTTTCATTTGTTTTGGGCAGTCTTACAAAGGCTATTTGACTGCAAAATCAACTTGGTTAGGCAGCTATATTTTATCTCCTTGACGTTTCTCTGCAATAATTCTATTTTATTTAAAGTCATATCAGACCTGTAAACATCTATATCAGAATAAATAGACTCTGCATATTTAGTCTGTGAAACTCTGTCTGGAAATAAATATCTAATGAAATCAGTAGTTACCTGCCAATGGGTGAGGTTGGCTATTTAAAGTACCACGGGATTTTTTTTCCTCACCCTTACATTTAGTGATTCAATTCCTTTTCTTTTATTTCCCGCCCCCCCCCCCCCCCCCCTTTATTTTTTTTATTACCCCTCGCAGTTCAGGCAGAAAGCCCTCGAGTCCCCGAACGGAGCCGATAACGTTCCTGCTTTTCTGTCGCCGGGGGATTCGGGGGGTGTGTTGCATAACCTGCCATACCAGTTCTGGCAGAGACAGATATTTTTGAGGTCTACAACCTGGGAAATTTGAACATGGATGGAACCCAGCAAACCCGTTTAACCTTAGAGCTACCTGTGCCTGCTGAGATTTTGTTCTGATTCGTCAGGGAAGCTGCCAAGTCTGTTCATCTGCTGGGGGGGGAACCCCCACCAAACCCCAAACCGTAATGCGCAGGTGCAGGAAGACAAAAACTGAGGTGCATGCTTGCTCTTTTACTGAATTTCTTGTGTCCTAATAGACCGTTAGTCCTTTGTGTGGAAGTGAGGGTTTCCTAATGGAAGGCACTTGAGAAATTTAGGTCTTGGCTACAAGGCAGGAATGTACTCCTTGCTAAACACAGGATTTTGTGTCAAGGTTATCGCTGCGGTTCATGCTTGGCTTATTCTGCCTTAACTTCAAGTCTTATCTGCCTGTAAAAATTGGGCTAGTGTGACTTAGGTGTGAATTGACGCTGAATTTATTAAACTGGTGCAGTTCTCTGGCTGGACGCTGAGGGTACGCGCTCCAAGAAACAAGTGCTTCTGCATTAGTGTAACCACGTCGGTTTAAAAATTAGGTCAAATTCCTTTGCAGCTCTTCCGTGTTGTCAAGGTTTTAGAAACTGGTTTTATGTTAGCAAAGCTGAAGTACCTTTGGAATTCTCAAAGCAGCTTTTTACAGCAGCTTGTCTAAATGGATTGGAGCTCTGACTTGCAGATGCCATTTCTCGTTTCCCGTTGACCGTGGGCTGCTGCAGGAGTGAGCGTTCCCCTCCCAGCTACGCGTGTCAGCAGCGGTGCTTGCGCAGGCACGTGGTGACATGTGTCCGGGAGCTGAGCCAACTGGAACTGGACGGGTTTGATTCCTTTTTTTGGTCTGGCTTCGTTTTCAGTCAGATCGGTGCGTGTCCCAGTTTACCCCGAGTGTACAGCCATAAGGGATGTACCTGAAAATACCTGGCTGAGGGTGAGTAGAAAGGACAGTGATGTCTCTTTGGGCAGCAGCCTGTGAAAACTAAATTAATTAGAGTTTGCTTTCCTCATTTGGAAGTGTTCTATAACCTCTGTTTAAGGGAGGTCATTGTAGGGTAGGGAAAGGCTGGGTCTCTGCCCTCCCGTCAGTGCAATGTCTTGGTTAAATCAGAACTGGAACTGCTTTTCCTGGCTGTGCCGCAATACTGACATTGCACCGCTCCCTCTTAATTCTGTTGTAAAGAAGTTCATTGACATTTTTATTAGCTGGCTGGCTTCGCTCAAGCTGACATCCTTGCCTCTGGCCATCAGAATTTTTTTTTTTTTTTTTGCTCCTTTTATTAGCTTTGGAAGATTTTGCTGTTGGAGGACCCCTCTGTGATAAAGCAGATGTAGCTGTATACATGCCGGAGCGAACTCTGCAGGCAACTTATATGTTGTAAAATATTGCTTCACAGATAGGTTATCAACCTGTTTTATTCTCTTGGCATCAGTACGTTTTACTGCGATAAACTGTTCTATTGATTGTGTTTGAAGGTTGCTCATCCTGTCTGGGTTACCTGCAGGCTCTGCAGATAGGCCCGGGCTGAGGTTTGGTGGTGTAACTTGCCTGAGCTTCGAGGAGATTCAGCCCTCTCGGTTCTTCAGGGAGCTTCCAAACTCACTGCATCCACCCGGCACCTTGAAACGCCTTCGCCGGTCAGTGTGTGCTGTCTGCCTGCTTGTGCACTGGCTGTTTTACGCTGGCAGGAGAAAAATGCAGTGGCCATGCATTTGCGGCTGCACTAGAAGACCTGGGAAATGGTTTTAAACTGTCTGTGGATGTTCACCCTTTATCCTGAAGACATGGTGGAACTGGAAACAGAAGAAATAGATGTTGGATAGACTCATGTACTTTGGCATGTTAGTTTGCTCAAGTCATCCAAACAGTTATTTTTTTTGTGCTAGACAAGTGCTGTAAAACTATTTCACAGCAGCGTATTTTTGTGATTAAAATAATCAGATAATAAACGTGACTAAAGTAGAAATCGACACGATTTCATCTTGAGTCCATTATGAGGCTAACTGCAAACATTCTACTATAGAAACTTGAAGGGAGCCCACTGCAAAATACCCAAAGTTTTAAAGTTTACGCTTTCAGAGATTCAATGTAAGGTCATTTGGATGCGAGCCATTTTTACATAATACCCATATTCAGTCTGAGTGCATTTACACTGTAATTAAAATTCAGCGGCTTCATACAAATAATAGTGCTGACACGAGGAAATCAGTTTGATCTGAGGAGGGGGAATAAAAGACAAGCTCTTGGAAATCTGTGAACTTCTAGAAAGTGTGGGAGATGTGTGGAGAGAGGCAGCGTGAGTGGGCAGCCTGGCTTCACGTGTTGCTGCCTGCATCTGAAGGAGCTTATGGGTGGTGTTGGAGGACTTGAAAGCTTTTGCTTTGTCCTTGAAATCCCTGTCCTTTGTTTGAGGGTCACTGATGGATACTGTTGAACTGGAGTGAAGCTTAATTTTCCTGTTTCCAGCAGTGCCCAAGGGAGAGAAGTGCTGTATTCCTAGCTGGAAGATTAGATTAAAACACCCAGTACCTAGATACAGGCTACATTCATTTCTTCCTCTATCGTAACACTCCCGCTACTCTGAAAGGCAGTTTACGGTTTTGACAGCTAAAATAAAAAGCCTTAAGGACAAGCAGCCACTCTGGATGTTCGAAGGGCTTCATTTCCAGCAGAAAGATTTCAATTACAGTCATTTTCCTCGAGTCAGTACAAAGAGGTAAATGGAACCCCTGTTTCAAATGTTAAACTCACAGACTGCATTATTACCAGTTGTACTTTGAAAGTAAAGGATAAAGCCAATCCAAATCAAAGCCCTGATTCCAAATTACTTTGTAAGAGCGTGTGGAGGTCTGCACCCGGTAATTCAGCCCCTCGGTACTGAGCGGTGCGTAGTGCGGCAGACACGACGGCCGTTAGATTGCGTTGCTCTGCCGGGGGGACCGAGGCAGGAAGCAGCGCTCTCGACAAGCCCCGAGTCGCATCTTGCAAGAGCGCTCTGCAGCTGGAGATTAATGTGTTGGCAGTATTTTTAGAGAATTTACCTTTTTTCCTTTCTTCTCTGACTTTGCTCGTTATTTGTCTTGTCACTTATAACAGTAATATGACAAAGATTTGGCTGTTTATCTCCTGTGTGGCACAACCTCTCCTCCCTCCTGCTCCCCACAACAGGGTTTTTTCACCCCAGGACTGTTTCCTCCCCTTGCTGGGGTAGGGAACACGTTTTCAGAAGTCTGTGGTTTTTTAGACCAGATGTTAAAATGTGCACAATGTTTGTGTAACGCAGGTGCTGGAAACAGCCGGGTAGCCAAGATGATAAATCAGTCTGGCGACCTGAGCTCACTTGAAACATGCATTTTCACTGGGGGTGATGAACTCTCCCAGAAATCTGTACCCAGGGCTCGATCGAGTCAGGGGTGACTGCTTCAGGCGGGGACTTTTTGGGTCAGGCTGATGCCCAGGGCCATCGGAGCAAGGGCAGGGAGTTAAGCAGCTCCCTCCTCCAGCAGCTCCCTGTTCCAGGGACGCCGGTCCTCTGGCACGCAGACCGTCCTTGCCTAGTGCCTGGGGCTGGGTACCCACCTGCCTTTTCCCAAAAGTGTTCTCTGGCACTAATTGTGCTAGTTGTATTTATTTTTGCTACTTCTTTTCCTCATTGCTTTCTACATGGATTTCTGCAGGTGTGAAATCAGATGTTATTCCTTAAACTGATGGAGATGATGAGCAAAGGGTTGTGTCTTTCCCGATTACTCTGCACAGACACCTGGCACAGTATTTTTATCACTTTTAGCTGCTGAAATTTTTCCTGCCTATGAATATTAAAAGTTTGCCTTTTTTCTAAGTTGTGTTGCAACTGTGACTGCCAGCATTTTAAGGAAATGAGGGAGATGTGTCATTTTGTGTGCTTGCATACAGATACTGGGCCTACTCAACAAACTCAGGAAAAGAGATGTAGGAAGTTAGTTATAAATAAGGACTCATAAATGGGCTGTTGTGCTGCAGGAGCCCGTGCTCACTTGGTGGCAGATGCTTACCCCACCTGGCTTGCTGGACAGCCCTGTGATTACCATTACAGCCCTATTAGAGATTTGCCTTGCCTTCATATTTTCACTTTTCATTATTGCATTATGATTTTATCTGGCATTTCTGTTGACACAAAGATGTCAAAGGATGAGAGGTGCTTGCTGGCGGTGGATGCAGCCCGCGCTGCTGCTGCCGCGTTTTGCTCGAGGCTGGCAAGTGGATGTGAGCAACGTTTTTCCCTGATTTATGGCCTTGAAGGCTGGATTTGGCTGGTGCACCAGCAGGAACCATGGGCTCGTGTCTCCGTGGCCGTGTGCGCCCAGCGAAACGCAAGCGGGTCTGAAACCCAGGGGAAGAAATGCCGTGGCTGTGCAGTCACCGGCCCGGAGGGATGGGAGGTCGGCTCCTCGCGGCCCCGCCGTTCAACCCCGTGAGCCGCACGTGTGCTCGCGTCACAGACTGCCCCTTGGTTTTCTGCTGCTCCGGGGTCTGCAGAGCTGAGCGAAGTTCAGCCAGACAAGGAGTAACCTCCTGCAGCGTGAGCTGTGCGCGGGTCCCCCGCTCTGCGCTGGGTCCGTCTCTTTATTTCTGCGCTGTGCTGTTACATTCAGAGCAGCGGATGGGCCACGGCGCTGGCAAGCAGGAGCAGGCTGCGAGCCGCTGAATCGCTGCGTGTGTTGCATTCTCCACCTGGTCCTTACGGTGGTAAGGTTAGCTCAAACTGCTAAGCGTTTGCAGGATGATGCTGAAGATTGTTGGGCTAGGTAATATTTACTTACTTCTTTTGATTTAAACGGATCTTTCTTCAATTCTGGCAGTTGTCAGTAGTTGGACCAGTTCTTGGGAGAGCTCTTACGTGGTTTTGCATAAGGGCATTCCAAGTAAAGTGTTAAATCGTTCTGATTTCTTTCAGTTCTGCAAACTGAAGGTTTACAGCTTGCATTTTGTTCAAAGGGGTTATCGCTAATCCATAACGTTTTGGAGTGGAGAGTCAGAAGGGTCTGTAGGTTCGTTTGGCTTTGCTGGGCACATGGTAGACATTTAAAGGACGACTTCTTCCTTGAATCCAGGGCAGTTGTTGCATCCTGGGTATCAGGACACGCCAAGGGCTGCTCCCACCTGGGGCGATGCCGGAGCCCGGCAGGACTCTCAGCAGCCCGGCACAGCCAAGTCACTGGGCAGTCTGAGCACCACCTGTTTTCCCCTGGGTATTTCTCACAAAGAGTCACTGGAGCAGAGCTGTTTCAGCATCTCGGTGTCACTTTAGGATCCTCCCACCTGTAAGTGGGGATATGTGGGTGTTTGGTTTTTTTTTTTTTCCAACTGGAGCCAGCTTCTGGACAGCTTTGTCTTTAATATGGTTTGGGATCTAGAGTTGAATCTTTCCCATCTGGTTTTTTTGCATGTATTTGTGAGGCTAAGAAGAATTGCATACTAATGGGAAGAGTCAGTGGCAGGTAAAATAGCAAGAAAAAAAAAAAAAAGCCCTGTTATGTTCTTCTGATGTAAATTTTTAATCAAATGTATTTTCTTCTGTTAAGCAGTTTTTACAGCCCACTGCACAAAACATGCAACCAAAAAAACTCTGCACAATGAACTGCATGTAATAGGCTAGCTATGCGTCCATGACATGTTTTTTGGGGTGTAATGCATTGAAATCCATTTTTGTGTGCATGGCAGTGTAGCCTTCAAAAGGTAATTAGAGTTTGCACAGTCTTGCTTTCGTAGTTCCTTTGGCTTTCTTCAGATTGCAGTGCTTTGGAGAGTTTCATTAAAGTGATCTCTTCTGTAACAAGAAGGAAATACAATTTTAAATACATTAGAAAGCTGGAAACTTTGTATCAACATTTCTAAAATGATTGTACAGTGTTTGGTGTCAGTGAACAACGTTCTTCAGCACAGCTGAAGAGCTGGTAGATGATAGACTAGGTTGTAATAACAGTAATTACGTTAGATAACACTTTTCAATCCAAGTAATTAGAGTCAAGTTTTGTAGCAGCCCTGTGGGCCATGGATGTAGCCGTATCCTGCTCATGGGTGAGCAGACGCAGCAGTGTCGTTGCTGTTTGTGTGTCTTCTGCACAAGAACTCCTGCCTGGGTCCCTCGTTCGAAACCCAGGTGCTGCCCTCGCCTGCACGTCTCCCTGCCGGCCAGCTGCCCTCCGGGGAGCCAGGGACATCGGGTTTTCTGTTTCCAAGCTAGCGGCCAAGCGTGCCTGGAGATATTGAGCGGCAGACTTGGAGATGCTGCCAGTCAAAGAGGGATGATGTCGGTGACCTTGGCAGCAGTCTTTGACCTCAGCTTCAGCATCCCTGTTCTGCTTCCCAGGCCACCTCTGTTGCAAGACTCCAGCTCCCATTTGGCATCTGCCCACACACTGCTGGACTGGACCTTGCTGACCCCTGCCTGAGGATGCAGTGTGACCACTAATAATTGTAGCAACACCCTCAGTATTGAAGACACCTGAAAAAGTGATATTCTTCATGGTTTTGGGGGGCGTTGGCCAAGCAGGGCGTGCTTTCGCTGCTGTGCCAAGAGCTGGCAGGCACAGGAGCGTGCTCCAGGCTGGAGCCCTGTGGGCAGGAGCTCTGAGTCTTGTGAATGTGCTGTGCCTGGTGAGGTCTGCCCTGGGGTGGGTCACTGCCACCAGAGGACAGAAGAGAGAGCGTGCACCAGCTACCTTCCCTCGGGCTGAGAGCCGTGGTCAGACCTTCTGCTGTCTGGGAGGGACTCTTTGGGGGCTGGGAAAGAACCAGGCTCAAGCAGGGCTGGGCACGCGGAAATGCAGAGGAATTCTTGCGAGTGGCTCTTTGGGACACAGCTTCTGACTTGTGAGCCTGTGGTGTGTGTGATGCTGTAACCAGGAGCATGTAGGTACTCGGCAGATTAATATTCAGGACACAGTAGATGAGAGAGGCTGGCTGGGGGGATGTCACACGCAATCTGTTCCTCTAGAATTATTTTCTGTTTTGAAGCTAGATTCACCAATTCTGTAGATGGGAAGAAAAAAAATAATTACAAGCTTACTCTGATTTTTTAAATTTTTTATTCCCCCCTCTCCGCCCCCGGACTTAATTTGCCTGAGGGCTAGTTCTGCCCTTTAATTATTTAAGGACTGGGTTTTGTTTACAGTTTGTAATAAAACTGATAAAATATTAACAAGGTGCTTGTGAATCATTTTAAGGAAATTAAAGCTTTGAAAGACTAACAAATGCAAATATTTAAAAATTATAAAGCAGAAAATAAGAACAGACCAGATCAGATAATCAAGTCATTGGATTAGTTTGGGAGAAAAAAATAATCTCGTCTGCAATTGGGCGTGGGAGCAGCATTGCCTGCTCTATCAAATATTTATGTGTGCTTTTAGCAAATTTGAAGATACTGGTTGTACGAAACAGCACTGAGTATGTTAAAATAAGGTTTTATTGCGGTGTGGGGTACCTGCATGAATAGAGCACGGGCTGGAGGGGAGGTGCCTGTGTTGAAGTTCACCTAAGTGCCAAGCCTATGCCAAAGGATGTATGACTAATGGTGCTTTTAAGGACGGTGTTCACTCTCTCTGAAAACAATCCTAATGCCCTATATGAAATGATGGACTCTGAGCTGATTTCCATGCAAGAGTGAAATTGAGGAGGTTCTAACTCCAGGTCTGTACAAGAATGAGATCTTGGGGTTGTAATGGATATTTCCATATCCATATAAAACATCAGCACGAAGCTCAGTAGTAGTAAAAAAGACTGACCACTAAAATATTGGGAAATGTGCTAAGCATGGGACAGGGAACGTTGCAGTGAGGGGGCAGAAATCCCTGATTACCTGTTTCGTGGACACATTGTGCAGCTCTCATCCTCCCCTCTCCAAAGACTTGCAGACACTGTAAAAGCTCAGAGAAGAGCCACAGGGCTGTTCAGAGGTGTGGAACGGCCGCTGTGAGAGGGAGAACTAAAAGAACTAGAACTCTGCATCTGGGTAAACAGGGAAGGGAGATGTGGCAGAGGTCTGTGAAATCAGGTGGGACATAGGGAGGATGGGGATTGTTCATTGCCTTCCGACACGAGGATGTGGAGACGTCAGAGGAATTTGAGAAGAGCCAGGTTGAAGGAGACAAAGGAGATGGTTCTTTGTGAAGGTGTTGACCAGTGCAACTGGTGGTCAAAGGAAATTGTGGATGCTAAAAGTTTACATCGCTTCTGGGAGAGTGGACAAATTAATGGAAAAGAAATCAACTGATTGCTGCTGAGCAGGCAGAAACCGAATCAGGAGCTCAGTGAGCTGGAAGTGACTGGAAGGTGGAAGCAAGGGGGAAAGATGTACGTATATAAATAGAGAGAGACAGGAGTATTATATATACTTAGCCTATTTTTATTCTCTTCCTTTGGACATCCATTTATGGCCACCGTTGGAAAGAGGATGCTGCACAAGCTGAGCCTTTGATCTGCCCCAACACAGTTCTCTGTGCTGGTGGTGATGGGGCAGCACGTTCTGAACCATCCTGGCTTAGACAATGAGTTTTATGCAAAACTGGTGTTTGTCAACACCCGCCAAGCTTAGCAGCTATAGATTTGACTGTGATGGTTGCCTTAAAACAAAGGCATATCTTGTAGTGATTAGAGCTTAGTATTAATAGCTGGATTCCTAATTTTCTGCTGAAAGTGCTCTGGGACTGGGAAGAAGATCTCATTTTCCCTCTTTTGTGTTCTCCACTTTCTCCACCCGTAAAATGGGTGTGAATGCATGCATATTATCAGGATTATTATCTGTGTGGTATTTCGGGGAGAATTACAATGCATTTTTTTGAAGCTATCAGACAAGATCTGGTACCAAGAGGAGGCAAGCAGCATTTCTGTTGCAGGGTCCCCAGAAAAGTTTCAAGATGGGTGAGTTATTGCATTGCAGAGCTCTCTAGCACCCCAGTGAAAAATCAGTACAAACCTTTAAGCCTAAATGATGTTCACAATTAAATGAGGTTGCAAGAAACTTCTGGGGCAGATGAGCAGAGTCTGAGTCTAATTAAATGGAGTCATTTTATTCTATTGGGAAAGAGCTGTGAAAGCTAACACGGTAACAGAGCAGGTTCGAAGGTCTGTGTGTAGATCCTAATCTGCTTAAAAGATGGGGTAGAATGTCACTGACTGTATCATGGACTCGGGTTCAGTAACTAAATCGTTCCTTTCTTGAACATCCAAATATAAACTGCAAAGACAGAGAAATACAGAGGAGGTGAATGAAGATCTGCCAGTGTACAACTGCTACCTGACACTCAGTGATAATGATAGAAATACTCAGTGATAATGATAGAAATACTCTGAAAGCTCTGTAGCTGGTCTCTGTTTCCCTGCTTTTCGGTTGGCATCGTTGCGTGACTTTGGCAGCTCTAACTTACCTTGTTGAAGTTATGCTTCAAGGCAAATATCTGATCTGTAGGTTTCGGCAATGTTTTAAAATGTCTCCTTTTGCTTTCCCATACAGCTGATTTTTCCATTTTGCTCGTTTGCAAATGAATTATAACCAGCTTGAGCTCGCCCACGTGGGTAGGGCCGACCTCCGTGTCGGGAGAGGGCAGTGCATCCCCGTTCTTGGGGAGCGCTGAGGGGGGTGCATGTGGCTTGCATTACTCTGGAGCTTTATACAAGCAGTATTTGTAGCATCCACTCTTCTACATGATACAGATGTTAGAGATGAATAGATAGTGTTTCTATTTCCTTGTTTAGTCTTCTCTAATTTTTCAGTGTTGCGGTCAATCTTTGTCCAGCCTTCTTGAAACTTCGCTTGTGTTTAGTGCATTCTCTCTGATTGTCAACGATCTCCTTTAAAAACCTAGGATCCGTTCCATCTGGTCCCAGGAACTTGCCAGCTTGTGTGGCGAGCAATAGCTGATTTTTTTTCTGTGAGCGCTAGCATAGAGAAGTCAATTCATGGCTAAAAAGATTAAAATCCCTTAATCAAGAAAGCTGGAAAAAATATAACAATTGCAGCTCTGCCAAGGAAGTGCTGCTTGTTGGATTAAAAAATCTTATGACAAGTTGAGAGAGAGAGATTTGAAGTGTAATTCAATTCTGTTGTCAATCCAGGAGAGTTAAAGCTGAAACTGTGTTAGAATACATTAGCGGCACTGCCTGGACACAGAAAATCAGCTGCCTCTCAGAGACAATTTTGTGCTGGTTTCCATTCTGCCTCAATTTGTTATGACCTGGTTTGGATGTCCTAATGTTGATGTGACTGAGGCTCACCATCTGGTGTGTTCAGAAATGGTCTCTGCTTCTGTGTCCACGCATGCCCCTTCCGAAATAAACTGTGTTCTGCAGCAGGAAGGAACTGGGGAGTGGGATGCTGAAATGGAAAGGGGTCAAGCTGGCAAAGTGGGAGAGAGAGGCGTCCTCCATATGGTACGTTGGAGGCGGTACGTATGCCTCGCACTCGGAGGAAGCATCCCCTCTGCTTGTCGGGGATTGGCAGTCATTGGGTGGGGTGCTGTGGTTCTCGGTGATGAGGTCTCTGGGTGGTGGGCGGAGAGACCTGCTTTTACGTTTCTGGGGGTGGCTCCGGTGGTGCTTATCCTGCTTTGGGTGTGCTGTTAGGGTTGTACTCCCAGAGATCGTGTGAAATCCTGTAGGAAGGGCAGCACTTCGCAGCGGAGTGGCACTGTCGGCCCAGCCCTCGCTGCTGGTTCCCTTCGCCTCCTTGTCGGCTGAAGCCCTGCTGTCATACCCACCAGCTTCCCAACCTTTTTTTTTTTTCTTTCTCCCATGTGAAAAGGGGAAGCCAAAGAGAAACTGAAATAATTTGTCTCCTTGGCTGGAGGTATGGGTTGAAATTTTGTTGTTTGGTCTCAGAGGGCTCCTTCAGTGCTCAAATATCACTGTGGCATGTTGGTGAGAGGAGTTGGGACCGCAAAATCTCATTTCTGGTTCAACACAGACAGAAGATTGTAAACCAGGGATGTGAGTCCTTCCACCCTCAGTGGAGGGAGGTTACTGAAAGAGATGCTGCTTTTGTGATCTTGTCTAGTAGTGACCTCTGAGACCCGTAGAAGGTATAAATCTAATTCTAAATAAAGTAGAAAGTATACATCAAAATCTCTAATAAAACTAAAAAACTGTAAGATCTACCAAAAAGTGTTCCAAAAAGTGTCCTGGCATAGCTCCCTGTAGGCTTTATATTGCTTTCTTCTTGATCTTGCAGGTTTGCACAAGACTGGGACATGGGTTAATATAAAAGCTCAGTCCTTTCGAAGTCACATTTTTATTCTGTCCCCATCTCTCCTGGCTCCAGGCAGTGGACTGGTTACATGGATATCTTACAAGATCATGAGAAGTGTTTTAAAACAATTCGTTATGGACATTTGATGGGACTTGACTGCCTTGGGAGGAGGTACTTGGAAGCAGCTTCAGCCAATTGCTGTAGGGCATCAGGTAGTGAGAGGGCTGCGTATGGTCCTGCACCAGAAAGGGGAGGGAAGATGAGAGTTACTGGAAAAGCTCATAGGTTCAAAAACAGGGTAAAGTTTCCCTTCTCATTTTGAGCAACTTATTTTTGATTCTTCCTCCTCTACTTTCAAGCATGTAAATGTAAGGTCTGAATTGGGAATCTCATCTCCTTAGGGTCCCTGGGTCTGGGAGCAGAGAAATGAGCCCGGTCCAGGACCTGAATGGCTTTTGAAGGGTCCCAGCTTTCCTTGATAGTACAGCGGCCCTGGCAATGAGGCCTCTCATCTACTTGTTTCATTTAAATGCTTGTTAATAGATGAAATCTTGCATCTCTGTGCCACAGTTTCTGTCTGCGTCAAAAGGGCATTTTGTTGTTGGCCCATCTCTGAAGGGTGATCAGGTTTTGAATGGTAGAGGCTCTGGGCTGCTCGCAGAGAGGGAGATGGGCACATCCACCTCTGACTCAGGGAGGAAAAGTCTGTTCAAATGTTCTGGGTAATCCTTTTTTGTGAGGATGGGTAAGCACCTACGGGTGTTCCTCGGCCATGAATCCGGCAGCTTTACCCAGAGCAGCACTTGCAGGGCTCCAGGGAAGTCAGAGCCCAACTGCAGCAGCACCTGGCACTGTGTGCGGTGAAACAAGGCCTGCCCTGGAGAGCCTGTCAGCCAGAGGGGCCTGCCAGGACACGGCTGTTCAAAACACGGAACAAATGTGTTTACATTTGTAAACAGCAAGTGGGATCTAAGTGACTTTTTGGAAGTTTGATATCCCGAGCTGCACAGTCGATGGCAGAGGAGGGAACAGGAAAGCTGGCTCTGACAGCAGGTCCCCCATGGAGCACCGGGACGATGCCAGGTGCCTCCCTGCCCTCCCTCTCTGCCCTCGAAACGGGCATGTTAAAGGTAGAAGAGGTGCAAATACACAAGGAAACATATGTGTATACAAGGAAACGTATGTGTATACCTCTTCATATCCTTCATATACCTCTGCATATCTTTTGCAGTCACATCAGTGCTTTCAGTCTCTGCAGTTAAAGTGAAAATAGAGCCCGTGTCTCCATAAACATTTCTATCCAAGTAAGAAGACTGTGGAACAGAGTCAGTGGTCACTGCCCACCTGGGAAGAGTCCCGGCAGAGTTGCAAACTGGTTTTCATCGTGACCATAGTCAAAACATGTGAAATTTGTATGCAAGTGTCCACGTGCATGCATGTTTGTAGTCCTGTAATACTTGGAGGTTTGAACATTACCATACGCAGGTATGCCGGAGAGGTGCTGCCCTGCCAGCGTGTGGAATTGCGGGCAGGGCGAGAGCTCTGTGCGTGGGGCTGATGCTGGCGAGTGTCAGATGAACAGGTTTCCGTACTGGAAAATGGTATGAAATTAAATAGGTATCAGCCTGGTGCTCTGAGCGCTGAATGTCAGTGCTAATAGACGAGAGGCTTCATCCTTCCCAAAGGACCTTTGGAATCGATTGAAAGCTGCGTCCTCCGTCCCCCTTTCCCAGCGGGTAAATGTTACTCTTGTGCTGTGCCGCTTTCCATGCTCGGAGCGAGCTGAGACTACCAGCGCGCCGGGCTGATGGACAGCATTGCTCCCGGGGCTGGCAGGAGAGGAAGTGACCTTAAACACTGGGGTTGTCATTATGTTTTGACTGTAAGAAAATACTCTTTTTTTGCTTTTCTTTTTTAAAACATTGCCCTACCAGCCTGGCTTTCTGTTCATCTGTATGTACTTTTTGAGGTCTTAACCCTTTCCTGCCCTGAGGTGGACTTAGATAAGCTTTGGAATCGGTTCAATGTCATCCGGGTTTTTTTACAAAAAAAAAAAAAATAAAATAGAGAGAGTAAAGCGAAAAAGGTGACCTTGCAAAGTTGCCTGTAGAAAAAGATCGTTCTTACTATGACCCTGAAGTAATTAACTTTATTTTTGGTGTTGCCTTGTATGAGTTGTTCATGCATCTCAGCTGGCTGTGGAAGTGCCTAATGACAGCCTGTGTGCGCTTCCCAGACCGGTGGGCCATTACCTGTGAGCGCCTGCGTCAGCAGTCGAGTTCGCTCCGCCCCATCGAGCGTTCGCGAAGCACTAGCCCACTGCCGCGGGTGAAGGTTGTTGCCCACTATGGTAAAGTCTCTGGTCAGCGAAGGTCCTGCCTCAGTAAGCACAGAAACTCCAGGCTACTAGGCAAGAAACGAAAGAAAATGGTTTGCTCTGTTAGTGTCAGCACAACCAATTTTTACTGCCTGTTTTTTGCTGTACTGGGAATTAAAGGACATTGATGTTACTGCTTCGTGTGGCAGATTGGCATAGATGGATCCATTGCCCCAGTCTCTGGTCATTCCTTTCTTTGGGCAGTTTAGAAATGGGGACTGGCTGAGGGCGGGAGCTGAGATACGTGTTGTCACAAAAATGTGAGTTTGTTCCTGGTGAGCAATGACCGGTCTCACACGCTGAGACACAAGATGCTGTGTATTTGCGAAGTTGTGCAAGTTTGGAGGCAAGGCGAAGGTAGCATACCTGAATCGCGAAAGGCCCCAGTCTTTATTCGATTTCTTCTCAAGAAGTCTGAGCCCATGGGGCAGTCCCATGCCGTGATCGGTCACACCATTTACGTAACGCTTGGTCAGCATTTTCACACTGTGTGTTCAGTGAGTAAACGTCTGGGGGTCTTCCTTCTAGGAGGTGTGATTTTTAGTATTGTAATGCATTACGGTGAAGGATGGCTTACTCTCGGACGTCACTTCTTTGGCAAAACCAGCCAAAACCAACCAGGCGTTAACAAGCATGCTTCTCGGAGCGTGCTCATCTCCTGCAAGGACAGTTCCCTTGCTTTAAAGGCTCTTTTTGTTCATCTTCTTGGCAGCTGGAAGACTGAAGTTTTGAACACATTCCTAAATCTTATCCTAAACAAGCAACAAAGTCCTGCTATTCTGGCTGTACTAAGGCCTTTATGATAACGTACGGACTTCAGGGGTATGGGCAAAGTCATACAACGTATGTGTGTGCAATGTGGCGATGCAGTGCTTTCCTTATTCATACTGAATGTGCCTGAGGGGTTGGTGTGAATCCTCTAGCTCATGTACAGGTATCCAAGAGGAGGTGAACAGAAATGGTTTCTCTGCAATGACCCTTCGGCGGCGTGTGCAATGTGGGCTGGTTCTCCTTCCCCCGTCTGCGTCTGCCTGTCGCAGTTGTACCTCAGCTGTTGGGTCGGTGGACTGGGATTTGCGTAGTGTCTCCTCACCTCCAGAACACCAAACCCAGCCCGCCCTGGCCTGGTTTAACAGCTGGCATTTCCACCAAGCACACAGACCAGCTGTCCTCCAGCAAAATGTTATTAACCATGGGTGAAGCACGCAGGTGGGCATTGCGAGGAATGCCGACTGTGTTCGTGCCTCGTCTCTAAATGATGTTGAAAAGCCCAAAGAGGATGGGGCTGTTTGTCTCCTGTTACTAATGTTGTAAATTCAGCTATTATTTTAAGCAACACTGAAAAACTAAATGCAGATACTGTTGTACAGCTGTGAACCAAAGTGCTTGGCTCTGGCACAGAGGTGCTGTGTAACCTATTTCTGGGTGTAATTACCTTCCCTATTATCATTGTGGCTGTTAGGGTATAGCAGTGATCAGGTTCTGGCACGAGGCAGTGCTTTGTGTCTGAAAACCCTCGGGTCTAATTGGGAGGGAGGATCAGGCTGTGGCAGGTTCATCAGCCGCAGTGTGGGTGCTCCGAGGCTGATGGAAGTGGCAGTATGCATGGCCCGAAACAGCAACATCTGAGATTTGAGCCTCAAATTTCAGTGTAATCAAGTATTTGAGGAGATACGGATGCAGTCTGCAGGCAAAAATTAGCTGTAAGTGGCGTGTGGAACAGGAGATAGTCGGTCAGTGTCTCAAACCCACTGGGTCTGGCGTCTGGTCCATCTGACGGTGGCAGCTGTGGTGCCAGCAGAGGCGGGTCTCGGGAGGCAGATGTGGGATAAGCTCTTCTCCACCTTAAATCTCTTCCTGCTTTAAACCCTGAGAACCAGCTTTAATAGCCTGCTTAATGGGTGCAGTTCATTGAATTCTGCTTGGATTATGGCTTGTTCCACTTGGCTTGATTTGGTTCAGCAAGGAATTGGGAACAAACTTCAGAGCAACTCATTATGAATCAGGAATGAGATCAGAACAGGCTTTGATATGTATTACTCTGAAATGAAAAAAATTAGTCGTGTTTATTCCTGCAGTTGAGTGTATGCACTTCATACGCTTTCAGAGGATCACTTGAATGTCTTAGCTATGGTAGTCAGGCACGGCAATTCTGCAGAGCGTCTCTTAAAAAGGATAGATTTTCTGGTTAGCTCAGCAAGATAAGTGGCATGTCTAAATGTGGAAGTGAAACACCCCTGCAGTTACTCCCTTGCTTACGCTGACCTTCAGGATCATTCCTGCTCCTTCCCCTTGTCTAAATGCATCAACTGTAATTTCTTACATACAACTTGTGTGGCCCAGTGTTGATTTTTCTTTCCTTTTTTTTTTTTTTCTCCTTCCTGAAAGTAAACTGAGGCCACTTCTGCTGGAGCGTAATCTCTCCTGTAGTGCAGTAATTAAATGCTGGTGGTTGGAGGGCTAGGAAAGTACAGGAATGACTTGTTCCAGAAAGAGCATATTTTTGGAAGATATGTTTTGATTAGTTTCTAGGATTTGTTTACAGCACTCTCCAGAAAACTCGCACGTTTTGGGTGGATCAGAGCAGGTAATAACTGTTCTCTTGGGATCAGCACGACGTGCAGTGTGAAACAGACTGCGGAGTGTGTCTTTCGTACTCAGATCGCATGTGTACCCTCCTCCTGCAGCCTCTCCCTCGCCTGCTCCTTCAGACGTTCAAAAATGCCTGATCTGAATCAGCTTAAAGGTTTTCATTTTCCCTTTCCTTTGTTTGAAGTTTAAGCCCTGTGAAAATCCATTAGAAAAGATGCATTGTTGGACAGTCCCCGATAGCATCAGCTGCCAGTTTATCTTCCATGTCCTGCGGTGGCTCCCGTTACTCCCCAGGGGCTGCCGGCTTGGATTGTTCCCATAGTTTGGGTGGCTTTTGACCCACGAGAGTCCTGAGCTGCTCTTGGGGCTTCAATAAGCTCTCTGTTATCAGCCTCGCAAATATTGGTGTACCTATCAGAGCCTGGCACCGAGTCAAGGCTGTGGGCGTCCTTAAGATTCATCATTGATAGCTCACATGCTTTTTCCTCTTTAGCAAAAACAAGCACTTTTTGTTGAAGTTCACTAATGTTTGGCAAAGAAATATAGTAGTAATTATACACCCAGCCTCCTCCTCCCCCTGCACCCCCCAGTCCCAGTTTTACAAAAGCAACTGGCACTGGAACTGAAATAAATGTCATGAATGAATAATAATTTCTTTCATTTACACAGTAATTAAACTTGTTGAATACAGACTTAATGCTTTACTGAACATTGTTTAATCTGAGTGATAGATCCAGACTTTTGTTAAATTCAGGAAGGCAAAAAATGACACATCTACCTGACTGTCAGTGTGCTTTGTTACAAATGCTTTCAGTTGGGGTTTTTGTTTTGGGTTTTTTTTGTTTGGTTTTTTTTCCTAAAATGATGCTGGAAAAGGGGAGGGCCTGCTTTTCAGGCTGTTTGAAGTTAGTTGTGTGGATCTTTACAAGCGTACTTAGTGGCCTGGGTTTCAGAAGTGCGACAGACCTGTAGCTCCTGTGCTTTATGGCTGCTGGGATCAATCAATTTTTCAGAAATGCTGATTAAGCATGGATATAGATGCACCATCTTGGGGATTTTGTGTTCCACGGCATTTATTTCTTTTCTTTCTGTGCAATCTTCAGGTTGTTTAAGTGCAGATCCTCCCCAAGATTCAGCCTCTCCTCCTTTTGAACGGAATGCAGTGCCACGGTTGTGGCAGTAAATATAGTGACACCACCCCCACCCAGCTTGGTGTGCAAAGGATGGGCCGAGCAGTTACAGGGACGGAAAAGTCGGAAGTTTCAGAGAAGAGAAACCGAAAGTAGGTGGCAGAGGCGCAGGTTGCCTGGTGTGCTCTTTGCCTGCAGGAGGGAAGTCAGAGGTTTTTTGAAAGGGATGGGAAAGGACTGAAGTTGCACGTGGTGAGAGGCATCCTAGGTAACTTGAGGAGTGGGAACAGTGGTAGCACCGACGGGAAATGCTTTGGTTACTTGTCAGGCATGGGAGCCATCTGGGGAGGAACCATCAGTCTTCACTCCAGGGAACCACAAAGCTGAGTGAAGGGAACCCCTGTGCCCATGCCACCATCAGCCACACCCCAGGTGTCCTATGTTTTCCCTTTGGTTGGTTTGAGGGTTTGGGACAATTGACCAAGGAGCAGAGATAGAAGTTAGGTGTGTTCAGTCTGGGCCACCATCTCGTATCTTGATGCTTCAACCTCGTTTCAAGTTTTTTGAATTTTATGTTGTGGTATTTTTGGAAATATTGACTTGCGATAGAGCTGTTCCCTTTTTCTGTGAGCGTGTAATCTCCCAAATACTATGAATTTGTACGTCTGTACAGTTTTGCCATCGATGAACTGTTGTGGCGGGTCGCATGTATGCTGAGGGTGGGAGGTTCTGCAGCAGCGGTGGCACTCAAAGTGACTCCCTTGCATCTAAGCACTTGTTGCAAAACACTTTTTGGAATATTTTGGGTTAAAAAGTTGGTTTATTGATTTGACTGGGGCCAGTGCTTAGTCCTCATTCCACTGAGATCATCACTTCTGACTGCTCCTAAACATTCCTTAAACAGATGTAAGCAGCTCACAGCGATCACGTCCTGGTGGACAGTGGAGGAGAGGAGAGGAAATCGTGAGGGACTGCGGGAGGTGCTCGTGCAGATGCCCCAAGAGTTTGAACAGCAGCTTTGTACCTGGGGGCTTCCAAGAAGACTGGTTATCAGAGGTGACGGCAGCAGCATGTTCAGCTGTTGCTCCTGCCAGCTCCCTGCTTTTGCCAAGTCACCATTTCAAGCTTGTGAGCCCTCCAGGTGTAATTAGATGAGTGTGCAACAGACACAATAGGTGCACGTGCCTAATTGAGATTCGTTGACAGGGGCTCCCAGGACTCCCAGCATTTTAGAGAGGAAAAAAGATAGGCGGCTAGGGACGTGGCTGGTAGGTTGTGCGTGTGGGTTTGAGTCATGAGGCAGCTGTTAACCAAAGAATAGCAATTGCGGAAGCCTCTTGGGAGCTTTCCCAGAACACTCTTCTCAAAAGCTAGAAGAAGTATTTTAATTGTCGTATACCCAAGGATTCCGCCCCCCCCCCCCATCATCTTTTCTGTTCTCTGGGGGCTGACATCTACAAATACGTGTTGGTAACTTCATTTTCTTTCTTAGCCAGGGAATGAGAGGCATTCGGGCTGTTTTGTTTGTAGCTGCGCTATCAGCCGGCTGCATGTCTGGAGATGAAGGTGACAGCTTGAGATTTGTGAGCCTAATTGGCATACAAAAAAAAATCCACTGGGAAATGAGTTATTTGCAATTATCTGTAGATTTGGCTTTATTTCATGGAGACAAATATAGTTGCTTGGTGACTTAATTACAACATTTTTTTAAGATTATGAGATTTTAAAAAGGATATCATTATTAACAAGATCTTGAGTCTATATTTGGTGATTCCATAATTATAACTATGGCCATATTTGTTAGCTTAGAAAATAATATGTGGAAGCTTTTAATTAAAATCATGAGATCTGTTCTTGCAGATATGCTTTCAAGTACCACCCTTGGATAATGGGACCCTTTATTGTTAGATACGAACTGAAACAAGCTGTACTGTGCTAGGATAATATCACAATTACGTCTGAGATGGATCAGCATTAAAATATTCTTCAGCTGCTAGTTAAGAGGATGAGGGAATGAACTGAGTGCAGTAGCTAATTGTCCACATCTCAGCTGATCTCTGCTCGCCAAGGTAACTTTCTAACAGATCTACGGGTCGGATCAGAGAGCAAAAGGATAGAAAAAGTCAAATATTCTACATCCGTGTGGTTTCTATTGACGTTAAGGGTGTACAAATGTGTGAGCACAGATCTTAAACTGCTTGTCTCTTAGCCGATGATTCCCGATCGCTGTCATCGACACCAGACTGCAGTTCCTCAGGCGGCTGCGTGCCAGCCGAAGATGAACGTTAGGCAGGGCGTCCCAGCCGTAGCTTTCCCCCGTGCCCCCCCAGCCGTGGGAACAGCGAGCACAAACTAGGCGAGCCCCGAGCTCGGTCTGTGTCACTGGAAGGAGGTTTCCCAGACTGCCCAGGTGAGAGGGTGCAGGTGAGTTCCGTGGCTTGAGAGTACCTGTTGGCATTGCTGAAAACCGGCTTTGATTCAAGCTGGAGATCACTGAGCGTTGCACTGTGACTCCAGTAACGCTCTGGTCACTTCCAGTGACTTTGGTATCCTTTTTAGCGAATGTCACGCACAAAGATTGCATAGTACAGAATGCATGTTTCAAAAATTACCTAGCTTGTGCTATTAGAGGAAAATACTGTTATTACCCTTGCCCTGCTCAGTGTGATAGGCTTATTGAACAGGCCTGAAGTACATTCCTGTGCTGAAAGTGTTAGCAAAGACTCATCAGCCAAGTATCTCCACTGTGGGCACTGTGTTGTTTACCCTTTAACTGATTTAGTTAGCCTGCCAGACCCACTTGGCACCATCATTTTCATAGACAGGGTATTTATTTTACGGGTCACCTGCACTGGAGTTAACTTTTTTCCTCCTGGAATACGGCAGCGTAGAAAAGCACATTCCAGTGCCCCCTGGAAGCAAAGGAGAGACTTCAGTGGACTTAAGTAATACACTGAATCAGACCCTACAGGAGAGAAGAATTAGGCATGCAACATCAAAGAAATACTTCCACATCTGGGAAAGTATTCAGAGAGTCCCCAAAGGTAAGATTAAAAATAAAAAAAAAAAGTCAAGTGTGTTCATTTCTTATTAGTGAAGTTGTTATTGGCAATGAGATATTCTAATTGAATTACTCCTAATTAAAATAATTATGTTTTCTAAGTACTCTGATCTGTAGAGACCATGTAGAGAATCAAAGGTAGAAATAAACAGCACCTAGTAAATTCTCTCTAAGCTGGCTTGCTTGATGATGCTTAAAGTGGTTTTTTTTGTGATTCCACTTGCTCTGCGTAGGCTGGTGCTAATGCAATAAGGATGGCTTTCAGAAACCTGGCTTCTGTCTCAAAAGACCAATCACTACTGTATGAAGGATTAGCTGGAAAAAGCTCCAGGCTCAGATAAGGAAAATAGGGTTGGTTCTCTGTCGCTTCCCCACCCATCCTGCCTGACCTCGGGTGATGTTCTTGAACCTGCTCCACCTGGATTGCCCACCAGCAATTGGGGGTGTCATCTCAATTATCTGTGCGTTGCTGTCTGTTCTGGTTTGGCCTAGATAAATGGTAGGTGCCCACCAAAGCACTCTGTCACTCCCCTCCTCAGCTGGACGGAGGAGAGGAAATATGATGAAAGGCTCAAGGGTCGAGACAAGGACAGGGAGAGATCACTCACCAATTACTGTCACGGACAAAACAGGCTGAGCTTGGGGAGAAAAGGGAGTTTAATTCATCACCAGTCAAATCAGAGTAGGATAGTGAGAAATAAATCCAGATTTAAGAACACCTTCCCCCCACCTCTCCCTTCTTCCCGGGCTCAGCTTCACTCCCGTTCCTCTCCCTGCTCCCCCCGAGCGGTGCAGGGGGACGGGGAATGGGGGTTACGGTCAGTTCATCACATGTTGGCTCTGCTGCTCCTTGCTCCTCAGAGGGAGGACTCCTCACACTCTGCCCTTGCTCCAGCGTGGAATTCCTCCCACATGAGACAGTCCTCCACAGACTTCTCCAACGTGGGTCCCTCTCACAAGCTGCAGCTCTTCAGGAACTGCCCCAGCATGGGTCCTGCCCACGGGGTGCTGTCCTGCAGGAACAGGCTGCTCCAGCGTGGGTCCCCATGGGGTCACAAGCCCTGCCAGCAACCCTGCTCTGACGTGGGCTCCTCTCTCCACAGGTCTGCAGGTCCTGGCAGGAGTCTGCTCCAGCGCGGGCTCCTCATGGGGTCACAGCTTCCTTCAGGCATCCCCCTGCTCCAGCGTGGGGTCCCTTCCACGGGCTACAGGTGGAGATCTGCTCCACTGTGGACCTCCATGGGCTGCAGGGGAACAACCTGCCTCACCATGGTCTTCATCTCGAGTTGCAAGGGAAGGCTCTGTGCTCCGGCATCTCGAGCACCTCCTCCCCCCTCCTTCTTCACTGACCTTGGTGTCTGCAGAGTTGTTTCTCTCACGTCGTCTCACTCCTCTCTCCAACTGCTGTCTCACCCAGAGGTTTTTTTTTTTTGTTCTCCTTCTTAACTCTGTTATCTCATAGGTGCTACCACTGTCGCTGACTGGCTTGGCCTTGGGCAGCTGCGGGTCCGTCTCAGAGCCGGCTGGCACTGGCTTTATCAGACATGGGGGAAGCTTCTCACAGCTTCTCACAGAGGCCACGCCTACAGCCCCCCTGCTACCAAAACCTTGCCACGCAAACCCATAACACTGTCTTAGTCTAGACTCGAATATAAACTTTTTGGCATGCAGTAACAAAAAAAGTCTCAGCAGAGATCTCCGATTTCTGTCAGGGTAGAAAAGAATAATCAGGAAGGCGGCATTATGTTTATGGTGAAGGGTGAAAGGCAAATCCCAGTGTTAGCCGTGGAGTGGCCTTCCAGGGCAACTGTGGGACAGACGCGATTCCTGCTGAGGTCTGGCATGAGACTGTTGCTTTGCTGCGGGAAAGACACCTCTCCCTTGCTCACTTCTGTCTGGTCTAAATAATCCTAGTTTATCTCTCAGCTGCAAACCACTCGGATGACCTAAGGGCTAGTCTGTCTGGGGGAGGCAGAAATCATTAGTCTTGGGCTGTACAGACCCATCCCTGATCTGCAGATCAGTGTCATCTTCAAGCTGAGCTTTCCCTGAACCTTGTGCTGGAAACGTACGCTCCCTGCTCCGTCCTGCTTTGATGTGCACAGGGCCCCATGCTGGGTGCCTCTACCTTTGGGTTACATCCTGTAGCAAGACCGTTGCTTCATGGGGCATTGACTTTTGAACGTGTTTTCTGTGTATCAGTTGTTAATAGCACCCAGTTTGTAGGGTCGTGTTTGACGGAGAGCTCCCAGTATTGTTTGCTCCGTATCAAGCCTTCGGAATAGCCGGGCCACCTCTTGTGAAGCTGTGCTGGCTGGATTTTGTGGAATGGTTTTTGATGGCTGCTTTTCTTTGAATATGCAGCTTGGGTTTGTAGCCTTAGCGATCCGCTTTCCCGAAACAGGGGAGCTCGGGATGTTCAGCCCAGGAGTTGTGTCTGGTGCTTACACAACCCCTTGAAGCCTGAGATGTTTGGAGACCTTGGCTCAAGGGAAGCGTTAGCTTGTTCAGGGAGGCCTGCTACACTTGCAAAACATTTATGGTGAGCCTTAGCATTGCCTTGAATCAATCCGAAGGCCTAATCAGTCTCAGAATAAGCTAATATTTATCATACGCCACCTTTAGAAAAGCCAAACACATTGTAATTTCTTCTGAGGAGGGGAAAGTTTCAAAGGTTTCTCACATCAAATACTGCTGATTTTTCTTTTCCTTTTTATTTATGATCATGATTAAAATTCATTCAACATCCTCTTGCAAGGAAAAAAAATATATACATTTGATGGCTTTGTGCTTTTTTCCCCTCCCTCTGTAAAAATAGAAAAGCTTTCAGATGTTGCATGAACAAAGATATGGAAATGTGAGAAGAGGGCAGCATCTGGAGGTTTTCAAACACGAGAACACGGGCTGTACGTTTCTTTTGCTGTTAGAAGAGTGAAAAGCTGTTTCCTGTCATTTCCTATCTTGTCACTTGTAAGGCTGGCATCTTGCGGCTTCTTGCACCAGCTGTTGTTTTTTTCTCCACAGACAGATGGTGCAACCTCTTTGATAATTTTTTTTTCCGTGTTCTGAAGATTTTGCATGTGTACTACCTTTATGTAATGATCATATAACCCTGTCACTCACTTTATCCTGTTAGCAGTGTCATCCCTGGAAGAGTGAGGAGGAGGTGGCGGTGTAAGGAACTTAATCCTCCTCTTGTGTTCTGACATGCTTTGAAAATATGCTGTGGAGCTAGAGTTACGAGTGTTGCCAAAAGCCTTCTGTATTCTTGTCTGAGGGATTCCAGAATGTCGGCACTGTGATTTTGTAGGATTCCTCTGTTTATGTGAATTTGATGCAACTTTGCAGTTATTTGAGGTTTTTTATCGCCTTCCAAAGTAGTACTGTAGTACAAAAGTACATTTTTACTTTGTATTCCTGGAATTGGAACCTGACCTACTATAAGTAATTTCAATGCAATCACAATTAAATTACATGTGGAAAGGAATGGGAATGACTTCTGTATTTCATAAAACAGCCATACTTGAAACTCACAATTACTTTATTCCCATTGATTTCCACCTGCTTTCCAGGGTTGGAAATCTGCCTCTCTGATGGTTCTGTAATGCTAAAGATTAAAAGCTTACTAGGCTTGCTGAACGTAGCTGGAGGTCTCCAAGGTGAAAATGAGCAGATACCATTACACCCCCTCCCTTCCTCCAGCGGACTGGCAAACCAGTCCCTGCGTTAGTCAACGAGAAGCAAATTGGAGTCGAGCACTTGGTGTGGTTCCGCTTGTACGGCAAACTTTGCGCTCCAGTTCCATCTCGCAGAGTTGAAATGTTAGTGTGGTGCGACACAAAGGTATCGTCAAAGGTGGGAATAATTAGTAAGATTAATTAGCCCTGAACCACTCTGCTACTGAAATGTGAATGTGTGTGCTCTGCCTGGGGATGGAGAGATGGGGTGTCCACACCAATAACTGGTGCATGTGTGTTTAAATCCATTTTCACCAGTCCAGTGAGTCGGAGATTGAAATTCGTACTTGTTGTGGGGCATCACAGAAACTTTGTGGACAAGAGAATAATGCACTAAAATTAAGTTTTAAAATTGGAAATGAAATGGTGGTAGCTGAGTTTCACCGGCATTAATACACATATTTAACATAATGGGGACGACGGCAATGTCCCATGACAGTGGAGTCTGTGATTTGTGGGGTTCAGCCTATTTTATCCATGAGTGTTATTTCTCCTCTGGTGCTTTGAATGTTTCTATACTTCTCTTGGAAAAGGCTGTTAGGACAGTTAATATTTAATTTTTCATTGGCACTGTGCTGCGAATTCATTGGTCCTGTCGCCTCAAGAGTAATAGGTGTAATTGGAGGAAGACAGGTAGTAATGAGCCGTCCTGTTTTATGCCCTTTGTTTGCCTTTGCATTGTGTTTGTCTATGCTGTAGCATAGCTGAAAAGAGCATCCTTTCCCACAGCCAAAAAAAATTTGCTCTAAATTGTTTACCCTAAGTGCCATGTAGAAAGCATGGCTGCTGTCAGAATAGTGACTATAAAAGTGACACCATGGGGCTCACTGTTTATTTTCTCTTTCTCTCTGTCTTGGAGACTTTCTAGAGCACATTTTCTCAGCTAGGCTACCAGTGCTGTAATCTCCAACTGTCAGCAGGAAAACTGGAGCTTTGTGAGCCCCTCAGGGTCAGGTTCGCGATGGCATTGGCAAGCTCACAGCTGCAGCGCTCTGAAACATCCCCTTTGCTTCCCACCTCCGGACCACAACTGTGGTTGGCTTCTTAAGAGACCCACAGGGCTCCCTCCTTATGTTTGGGGGCTTTTGTTCCTGACTTTTTGCGATCCAATCCACCTTTTTTTTTCCCCTGTGTTGGAAATGCGATAGGGGGAGGCGGATTCCAGTCCCAGCTGTTTCAGTAAGGACAGACAGGATGGAAATAGTGAGTTGAGCAAGCTGTATCCAGAGGGCAAATGGAAAAGAAATTTCACCTTGGGCAAACACAGTATATCTGCGGGGGGGACGGGGGTGTCAGAGCCTAACAAGACCTCCCGTTGGGGATTCAATGTCTAGGTTAAGGCCTATACCGTTACCCTAAATCAAACTTCACACTCTCAGAAATATGGATCCGTGCTATAAATTATTCTGCACTAGACTTCAAAGGTTGGGCCCCTCTTGGCCGTAAGCTGTATACAATGCACGTGTGTGTGTGTGCGTGCGTCTGCTGGCGGCAGGGGGGCGAGGAGGCAGCGATGCAGCTCTGAGTAGGGAGGGCACGTGGAGTACGTGCTCCAAGGTTTGGAGCATAGGCGAGCACGTCATTCCACTGGTCTGAGGCAGTGCAGTATGGCTCTAGACAGTTGACAAATGGATGGGGATGTTCAGGAGCGACTGACGACTTCCAATGTCTCCAGTTTTAGTGAATGTCTTACCAAGACGCAGGCTCTTAGCAGTCGCTGTGTTTAAGCTCTGTTTGTTTTTCAGATGTCCATCGGGCGCGCTTTCCACTTTGGAAAGTAGAAGCCAAATCAGACAAGCCACAGGACGTCGTGGCCTTTGCCCTGGTCATTGAGCACAAACTGCTGGTTTCTCCGTGTTCTGCTGCTTCCATTTAATACTTTTTCTGGTCTTTCTTTCCTGTCGCTTTTTTTTGTATGTATTTCCTTTCAACTACTTGCCTTTAACTTTCTCCCCTTCAGCTTAATTCCTTTTGCATCAACTCATTTTGTTGCTGTTTCCAACCCTCCCCACCCCCCCCTTGTCTCCCTTTTTGTTCCACCTTTAGGTCCTACTGTCTCTCATGGTCAGTATTCCTCCCTGTTCATGATGAAATAGTATTTTCTTTTTGCCCCTCCTCTTGCATTTGTTACGTTGGGATAGAATATTCACCTTACAGAAAACTGCTTTTCTGGTATTGCTAGACTTTTCAGGCCTGCAAAGTAAATCAGTGCTAATGGTCTCCATGAGAAGGTGGGAACGCTGAATTTTGAGTGTAATCCTTGTTCATCAATATCCTTGTTATTCCTGTTTTGATCAAAGCCAGGAAATACTGCACCGCTCATGCTGTCTTCGATCCCAAGATTTCCAGCCCAGTTTCTTGCACTGAGTAGTTTGGGAATATTAAAGCTCTGCAGCATTTATTCAAGTCAGTGCTCAGACTTTCTTGTAATGCATATAGCACTAGTTAGTTATGTTATGAATTTAAGAAGAATAAGCTACCCTGGATTTGGCAAATTCGTGCTCAATTCTAAAGAAGCACTTAAAAGGATTATTGAAATTTGTCTTGTAAAACCCCCTGAAGATTTTAGCAGCTTGTGTGGGATTTTGGTTAGCATTCACAGGACTTGGCAGGCTCAGCAGTCGTACAGAAGGTCCTGTAATCCCTCAATAATGGCAAGGTACAGCAAAGGTTTCGGGCGTCGGCGGAGCACCTATCGGCATTTAGTACGCCGTGAAATTTTCATCTGGTTTTCCGCCTGAGTGCCGGTACGGTTCATCTCTCATCTTTTCCTGTAATTTGGGCCACTGAAGCTTCAATCTGTTATCCTGTGAAGTAACCTGATGGTTCTTAGAATTCTGTAGCGCAGGCAGAAATGACTGCTGAACTAGCTTAAAACAAAACCAAACTCAGCCTACGTACACGTGTCCTCGGTAGGCACTACTCATTATGTACCATTTGCCAATATTATGTCAAAAGCATGAAAGGATGTGTATTTATTGGTTAAGAGATGAATACAAATCATGCTTTTGAGAAACCAGCTTTCAGCAGAAAGAAGATTGAATTCCTTGGGGCACCTGAAAGTATGGTATTTAGAGCAATGACTGAATGCGCTCTGGCCAGGGAAGAGCCTGGATACTCTACATTACTCTGTCTCTTTTCTCGCTCTGCCACTCTCAGGATCTTCCATCTTACTCCTGCGGACCTGCAATTACCTGCCCTGCTCCTACATTACATAAACAGAGTTATTTTCTCTGTGAGAGTGGAATAAATGGTTTCCAGGAAGAATATATTGAATAATTTTAGTCTGTTTTTTTTTTCCCCGGTTCTGTTAGCTTGGGTATTTATGAAGAGATTGTGATTTCTTTTTTTTTTTTTCTTGAACTTTCTGGTTTATAAATATTTTTTAGTGTGTGACTTTATCACCAGTATGAAAATTTGACTTGTCATGTTAGGTGTAGAAGCTCCGAGAAGCATCTATCTAATTGTGCAGGCGTTACACAAGCACAGCATAAGAGACAGCCCTTGAGGAAGCTTATTGCTACAGTTTATTTTGGGTAGAAGGGGCTCACATACTGCAGTAATGGAAACCAGAGTAATAGCTAAAGACAGGCAGCCTTTGTGCCAAAAATAAACCTGTGTTGTGATTAGCTGTGTAGGTATGATTTCTCAGCAAAAGCAATTCTGTGAGGGTTTAGGTAATGATTCTGTTAATACTGCATGCAACTTTGAAATTCACTTTTCTTGAACATTTGTAAAACTCCAATGTATGCAGCAAGCAAACACAAAGCAGACAAATGCTGAGCCAAAGCAGACTCATTTCAGTTTCAAACAGACTGCTTGTTGCATGGAACCTTTTTTTTTTAAATTTTTGCATTATTTGCTGTCTCTAATTGCCAGGCTGCAGTGAGGGCAATAGCAGTCTTGCCTCTTCTGCACCTACAGCGAGCACAGTGAAGGAGCAGGGATGCAAAGCAGGCTCATGGCAAAGCTACTTGAGAAACCCCTTTGTCACTGTTATTAATTAAGGGCATTTCTCCTTTACCACCACGAAGAACAAACTGTATCTGCGGAGCTGCATGAGTACGTTCAGTTTTTCATGTTGCTACAGTTTCTGCCTTCTCCTCGCCAAAAACCTAGAAGTAAGTGGGTACATTCCCCTGGACTTGTGACCCAGGCGCTCTCACAGCTGTCGTGAAAAACCCTGCGAGCATTAGCAAGCATTCATCATGATGAGAATTCTTGAGCAGTTTGAAGTCTTTCAAAGGAGAGTGCAGGTTTCCCGCCACGGCATGCACACGAGCCACGTGCCTTGCGCTCGCTGTTGTGCCTCTTACCGAAGAGTACGCCACCACTCGCGATCATATTTAGCGAACAAGTGTAATGACAATTGTGGTCATTTAAAATTACGAAAAGGGCAAGATTTACCCAAAGGGACTTATTTTCTGCCATGATTGAATAAAGAAGGGAGGCAGCTGCTGAGACTGGAAAAGGTCACTCAGTCACATCGGTTGATGAAAGAATCAGAGAAGCTGTCATCTCTGCCGTGGCTTCTCCTGCCAACTGACGGCCGTGCGCGGCCTCAGCAAAACAAAGTTGTCACTGCTGGCATCTGTCACGGCTCCCGGTGCGCGGACGTGCGGTCGGGCTGGCCGGGGGGCAGGCGGCCGCTGCCGCCGTCCTCTTCGGGGATCGGTTGTTTGTTCAGCAAATGGTGTTAGGAGACTCTGGCTTTTCTCTTCCGCAGTTTGGAAGATCAAGTTAAGCTAAATATTTGAAGCTGTACTAGGCTGGTATTGACAAAACACAGCGGCGGAGCGCTTGAGCTGAAAGGGAGAAGTACGTGATAGGGATCAGGATGTGCCGGGGGCGTTGCAGATCAGATTTCTGTGATGTATTTATAATTTAAGATATTTCTAGTGTAAGGTGAAGGAGGTAGCAGTAAAGATGGCTCAGCAGGCGCGTTTTGTGAGGGTTCAGGTTACGCTGGCTGCAGGTATCCTAATGCTACATAAATCGTTGTGGAGAAAATCCATTTTAGGTTTAGGAAGCAATCATTTTCTCCCCTTGGTCTGTTCAGAGAAAAAGCTCATGTGGTTTCTTTTGGCTGCCGTTCCTGTGCTCCTCTGAAGGAATTAAGTCCTTCATAAATTTGGGAAATCGCTATTTGGAAAGAAAAAAATAGAAATGAGCAGGTGTACGTGTTCCAGTGACTTCCAGTCATACGCTACTGACCGAAAAAGAGCTCTTAAGGTTATTGCTTTGTATTGTCTCCTGAGAGGGATTTCTCTCAAGACTGCAGGTCCCTGCAAATCCAGAGAACTGAAGTTCTTTCAGCTTAAAGGTTTGCCCAAGTGGCTTTGAGATCTGTCTTGCAGTCATCCCCAATTTAGGCTTGATTTTTCCTAATCTGTCATGATTTTGATATAATTTGCCTGTTAGTCAATACATACTGATATAGAGAGTCTCATGGTTTGTTTTTAATGGGAATTTACTGTGTATCTCTTCCTTGTCTCTGTGGCTGTCCTAATCCTGCTCGTGCAGACCCAGTTACCTCCCCTGGTCCTGCATTTGCTGCTTATACACCCCTGAGTAATCTCCATGACTTTTTTGCGCCTGACATACCTTTCTTGTAGTTCAGGACTAGGTCTCTTCAGAGGGCTCATATTCAACCGGGGAAAAATGCAACGTTTTGAAAGAAATGCACGTTATGGGAGTTGGTTTCCCTACCATAGCAGGATTACAGTGGGGCAGCTATGCTGAACATGTTTGTGTGTAGGTTACCCTTTAATGTAGATCCCATGTTCAAGAGGTTTGGGAACTGGATATCATTTATGAAAGGGCAGATGACAGCAAGCCAGGGAGGGGCAGTGACACACAGATAGAACTGTCCCATTAGCATTGTCAAAACATTTAACTGCAGTATGATCCCTCAAAACACACATCTTGGCGAAAAATGAATCTAAATTCAAACCCATGCTGACCAGGGAAGAGCAGAGCCCTCTCCGGTATGTAAATTAGATTTGTAGTTGAGTGGAATTGATTCTGCTGAGACTAAATTAATCACAGTTCTTAATCACTGTAACCTTTAAGCATAGCAGTCCTGACCACAGCTGCGGGCAGCACGTTGTTCGCGCAGACTTTTGTCCTTCCAAAGGCACAGAGGAGTAGGAGCATAGCAGGGAGTTAAAGCTGCTTCAGCCTGACCTTGGCTTTCTCCCACGGTTTTAGAGGTGGGGGAGAAATTCGTACCTTGTGGATATAAACCTGTGGTGAGCAGACTGTAATGCTAGTGGTCTCATTTGGTACAGTGCCTGCTCATCTTTGAGTAGAACATTTCATTGTTAAGGGTCATGAAAGGACTGTTGATTCGCCTCAATTCACAGCAGTGGATGAACTCTGCTAGCCTTCTGTTGCGTGTTTAGGACCTCAGGCTGAAGGGTCAATCTTTTCCAAAGCCTTGCGATGTCATCACGTAAACCTCTAGGCAATGTATGTTGGTCTTGTCCTCTATATTAGCAGAGAACGTGGGAATCTGTGGCAGACGTACGTTTGGGCACAGAGGGGATACCGACACATGCATACGTTCCCCACCAAGACAAGTAGTATAGGACGCCGAGATCACAGTGGTAAAATATGCAGCCTGTATATGGTGTTGAAAACCAAGCACCAGAAAAAATTGCTCATGCTTCCTCAAATCAGTCTCCTACAGATCAATTTTGTACACGTGCTAAAAGCTAATGCACTTGCATAATGAAAAAAGCAGGAAATAAACATTTTTAAACACTCTTCCAACCTAAATTTTCAAGAACTTCTAGGGACTTTGAGTGCATTGTCCTTCAGACATTTGCATTGATTTGTAGCACTGATGCTGAGGTCCATCCTCTAATAAGATGTACCAAAAACCCAAGCAGTCCAATCTGATTGGCCTCTCTTGAGAACCAAGACCTCCTCCTGCAGCTTGCAGCTATTGAGAAGATGGGGTGCCAAAAGAAGCCTCTCTGTCAAGCAAGGAGAGGATATATGACAGATGGGTTTACTTTCCACAACTTGGAGAAAGCTTCTTTTATGAATTGCATTTTTCTTCTACTTAGAAGTATTTGGGGATATTTTGCTGTGATGCTCTACAAAAACAATCAATCTGCCATACATGTATAGCTGACCTGAAGAAGACTTTAGGTGAGAGCCCACCTGTGGTCGTAGTTTGTGGATGGATCTGTTGCCTGCTCTCAGCCAGCAGGCAGACCTAGATGTATTCTCAGCTCTTCCACTGATCTCCTGTACCTTTCCTGCTTACTCTTTCTCCCCCAGATTGCTATCCTGTAATGTGAAGATGGTGTTTTTTCCTTCTCCTACCACCCTTTGCCTTTTTTATTTTAATTGTTTACTTTTGGGTAATGTGTGGTACAGAACATGAATAATGTATAAGCGCAGCTTTCAACCCAGCAAGGCCTTAGCCTTGATCTTATACCTTCAGATAGTAACAGCAGCAGTTCTCTTTGTAACCATTAGGTTGAGTTCTGCTTTAAGGCTATGTCCCATCCCTAAGTAAACTTCTAACAAAAAAAGCCAACTTTAAAAACCTGTGCTCAGAAGAATTTGTTATTGCTTTTAAAGCTGATGCTTGCTGTGATTTTTTTTTTTTTTTTAAATATCAAAAATTTTCTCCAACTGAGGCATAAAAATCCTGGCTTGCTGTAATATAAACTTGTTTCACTCATATACTTTCCATTAATCGTGAAGTACCTTTGTGACAAGAAGCTGGGTAAATCGTCTGACTCCTTGAAACATCTTCCTTTGCTATAAACTATTAGAACAACACAACATCGCTGTGGATTTAACTAACTGTCCCCCGCTGTGTTAGAAACAGAGGTAAAGGCTGAGAGATGACAATCTGCCATTGCGCTGCCATGTGAAGTAGCTGTTTAGACATTGAAGATGGGTTAAGTGCTGACAATATGCAGAAAAACAAACAAAACATGAACAGAATAATTTGAAACGGCTTTAAAAATCCCTCATTCTTTACTGCTCTAAATCTCCATATGTTATTTGGTTATTAATATCCATATCATAGCTGTATCCTCACAGGGGGGAACTGAAAACGTACTGTTAATGGTCATTAGAGTAAGGAAAGTCTGAAATATTAAAGGGAAGCGTGGTCTGTGAATGGGGTTTGAACTTAGGAATTTGTACATCTGGGTGGAAAAAGATTAAAAGGATCTGAACGGCAATGAGGACTCGGCTATCTTCTTTCAGAGACAAAGGCGTGTATGTTGTGATTTTTTTTTTTGGCTGTTGAGTGTAGAGAGATTTGAAGTTTTATACTTTTCCACAAAAGAACGTCCCATGATCTCATATCCTGTATTAGACACACTGGAATTGGTCCCCTTTAGTAGAAATGCTTTCTGATGCCACATTTTGCAGCCAGGTCTGTGCAGGAGCACACAGGTGGGTGCCGCACCGGGAGCGGGTTTGCTGTTGCCTTCAGTGCGACCAGTTGCGTAGAATTCACTGCGTGTTCTCAGCCTTGCTCTTTTGTTTCTTGTTAAAGCAAACCTGCCAACCACATTGCTGTGACATCATTTAAAGGGGATCTTCTATGATTTCCAAAATAGAGATGCACCAATTCCGTTTTCTACAGTTTGTGTAGAGCTTGAATTTTATCAGGAAATTCTGGCTTGCAAAATCTTCTGATGAACTGAGGGGAAGGGGAGGCCCAACCGTGGGGCATCCTGGTCTCTTCCTTGCCTATGCAGAGCTGCAGTTAGGCATCTTCTAAAGCAGACGTGAGCCTTGTGAGAGGTGTGGAGGTGGCAGGCCAAAGAATGAAAGGTTTTGCTTTATCCCCAGCTGCTTTCGTACTCGGGCGTTGTTCCTGTCTGCCTCCCAACACACACGGGGTCAGTGTGCTGGACACTTGAAGTTAAGGAGTCACCTAGTGAGGGCAGAAGCTGATTCAGTCCTTGTGGTTTATTCATCTGTGCTTCACGTCTTGGCTGAGGCTGTCCACCAGCATGCCAGTGGGTGTCAGTCGTGACACCCATCCTGGAGTTTGGCGAGTGCCTGCTGACCCGTTCCACAGGGGTTCTCACGCCGTGAGGTGAGGTCTGCTGTGGTCGCTCCTCTGGGGGTATTGCTTTGATCCGTGATTATGCACTGGGCTTCCTCACAGCTGAAGGCAAGTGTCAGAGTAAGGCTTGATACCAGTTAGGTCTTTAAAATAGATTGTTCTGTTTTGCTGGATTTAATTATAGATACATATTTCAAACGCAAATACATGTATATATGGTTAAACTTGTATTTTGTCATTTCCTGCAGCTGAAATTTATTGTGGGTTGAAATATCCAGGTTTATCTGCCTGACCTTTTGCTAATTATTAGATTGAGATAAGTGTGTATGTAAGTGACAAATTGCCTTTAATGACATTTAATCTGCACACTGACATTAATGGCAGGTTTAGCAGCCTGGTTATAGTCTTTGTTGCTGAGAGACGAAAAGAGCAAGGACTTTTATCTTAATTTGACCTTATTCAAAAGGTGTTTGTAGTACTAGTCAATTTCTGATTAACTTAATGACCTGTTTTACATAGAAAGCAGTCAAACATTGATATATGGAAGGGCCTTGAGGTGATAGATTACAGAGGCAGCAGCGCCGTTGCCAGATTCTCACTCTTAAGGTATGGGGGAGCGGGAGATGGGAAGAGGAGCAGCCTCAAGCTCTTCTCGCTGGGACGGGAAGGGTAGGTGCCACATCCAGAACACATTGCTGGTAAAGCATCCCTTGAATGGTGACGGGAGCAAATAGCTGCCATTTGCTGTTGCTTAATGATCTTTTATACAGTCTGAACTTCTGAAACGGAGAGACGCGACGGTACATATGCATCGCAAGAGATTCGTTTGCATGTCGGGAGCGCCTGTTGCAAAGTGTAGTTTTGGTGACTGCAGTGGAAGGTGAGAGCGCACTGTGCTGGGGGTTTGTCGTTGCTATGATGCCGTCAGGTGCCAGGAAGGCTTTTCTTGTTCGAATCCCCAGGAAATAATGAACATAGTGAAAGTGTTGCCATTGGGGATTATGGCGCGGAGCTGAATCCGTCTGGGTATTTCGCTGCACCATATTGAGGTCAGCCATGCCCTATTTCTATGACAACAGAGAGACTGCAGATCCCTGAGGGCAAGCAGAAAAGAAAGCCCAAGGTGGAAAACTGGAGTCCTTCTCTCTCATTGCCCTGTGATATATTTACAGAATGATTTAAGAGGAACTTCAGAAACGAGAGCAGAGGTTATAAACTGCTTTTAGTAAAAGTAAACACCTAAGCAAATCATTCAAGAACCCATTAAATGGCTAGACAGCTCCTATAAATACAGTTCAGAATGCACTTAGGGATGCTCCACCACCTACCAGCACCAGTGGGCTTTCCTGTTAGAGCACTTGGAAGTTGCATTTAATGATAAAAATTGTTCCTCTCATGTCACTGAAAACATGTGAACATGCAGTTCAGAAGATAGCTGGAAGGATAATAATGTACCTTAAGCTTGTAAAGGAACTGATTAATTTATAGTTTAATGTTGTTTTTTTATGCAACAGAAATGCCTTAAAACTAAACCAAACCGGGTGGCAAATTGACACAAATGTTTAGTGAATTGAGATCAACACTTATTACATCAAATTACAATGAAACTGCAAACAGAATGCCTTGGCAGGTTGTTCTAGAGCTTTTCAGCTGTTGCCTGGCTTGGCAGGGAGGTGCTGTAAAGGCATCAATCACTGGGCTGTTACCGAGTCTGTAAAGCACCAGATGAGCTGAGGAGAATTCTTTTGAATCAAAAAAGTTTTAGATGTTTTGGGTTTCAACTGATTTTGCAGTCTGCAGTTTGCCTACTGGGTACGTCAGCTGCTTCCAGCTGGGAGATGCTCCAGTTTGTCCTGATGCTGTTTGAACACTATTAATAAAGTAGTTACTGATTACTGAATAGAAAACAACCAAGAAACCAACCTAACTACTGTGCCCACTCACCATCAGTGGGGAAAGCAGGGTGGCTGCTGCTGCGGCCAAGGGATGGGAGAGCAAAGGTCTGATACTTGTTGCTCTTGTTTCCCTTCCATCTTCCTCAGTGGCAGTTCCGTTCTGGACCCATTTTTTTTTCTATGGATTCTCCACCGTGCGCTCACAACCAGAGTCTGGGCATTTGCTGAACTCCAGCCTTTACCCAGTTATTCCTTTTCCCAGAGTATGTAAGTTCTTTGATAATTCTCTGTTTTCCACTGTATCTGGGTGAAATTGGGTCTACAAGTTTAAAAATATTCTGAGAGGTGGGAAAAGACGAATAGCTATGTGTGGGACTAGGAAACCAAGCAAAAACCAACATATGGTGGAAAACCACCCCCCAAATGGATGAAGAGCCTCATGTGTGTCTTATATGCTAAAAGATATTTTACGTCTATGCCTTTTACAAAAGAAACACATTTTAAGTTGGTGCTTCCCCACCAAATTTCTGTTCTCTATTACCGTAATAGTGAATTTGAATAGACTGTGTCCTGAATTGACAGTTTGTTATCCAAGTACTATTTTCAGAATAGACTGTGTCCTGAATTGACAGTTTGTTATCCAAGTACTATTTTCATTGTGTTGATGCTGAGTTGGGATGTTGGCCCTTTGAGAGCAGCAATGGTGTCTCGTTGCCAGCACCGGTGCAATTGCAGTTGTATTTCTTTGGTGGTTCCCCCATTTCTTCTGGATTGCTGGGTGGTCGGATCGGAGACCAGAATGCCAAAAGAGACCATTTGGGTCATTGTGGCTGAGCTTCTGTGCAGCTCAGGCAGCAGGAGTTGATGTCATTAATTCCTTTTGGAGCATATCTTTAAAATAAATAAATAAATCTGGTCTTTGCTTTAAAATTGCCAGTAATTGAGAATCCACTGCAGTCCTTGGGAAGTTGTTCTAGTGGTTAATTACCCTCACAGTTAAAAATTACCATCCTATTTATAGCCTGATTTTTTTTCTAACTTCTGCTTGCAGCCACTACGCTCTTCTCTGCAAAACAAGAGAGCCCACTGTTTGAGTATCGTTCCGTGTTTTTCTTCATTTCCATTTTTCTTTTCACTTCCATACATGTGGAACACTGCTGCAGTAATACTTTTTTTTTCCCAGAAGTTGGACTACATTTGAAATGTATTTTAATATTTTGGGTGAAAAATGCTGCAATACACAAAATTCAAAAAGATCCATTAATTATCCCTGTTTTCCCAGTGTGAGCTTTTGTACCTCCCAGTGGCGTACACCCAGCAGGGCTTCTCGCATCCTTTTGTCTTCTATTAATATTGATACTATTTTTCTAGGACTGACGCCTGACAGCTCTGTGGGGGAATTAAAACTCCCTCGCTGATAGTTAAGGGTTGAATATCTGCCACTGTGCACCCGGGGGAGTCACAGCCTTATCCCGCAGCGAGATCTGCAGGTATCAGCAAAATTAGCTTCGTTGTCACTCTGTGCTTCCTCCCTCTTCCTTAGAAACAGTCGTGTACAAATTTAGTAGTTGCGTGTTGTACAGCAACAGCCACGATGATGGAGAAAGAAGAAAGCTCTGTTCATCACTAGCCATTGTATGGTCTGCTGACGTACTGGGATGTTCATGGAATCATAGAATCATTAAGGTTGGAAAAGACCTGTAAGATCATCAAGTCCAACCATCAACCCATCACCACCATGCCTACTGTTTTTTGGTGGCTGGCAGTTACAAAGACTGCTATGCTAATTGTTCTAAAACTGAATTTTTGAAAGAGGTCAGAACCAGATTCCATATACCAAATGCTTCAAAACATACGTTTTTGTCATATTTGCTCTGTGTTAGAAAACGCGTTGACTTTAACAAAGGTCTGTGGTGTGCTTTGTCAGATATGGATGGTACATGGATTTCTTTTTCCTTGTGACCTGAAATTATCCAGAAATAGACTGGCAGATGGATTTGAAAGCATCTGCTCCTTCCTTTCTTCTTGCTTCTTAAGACCTCTATGGACTCCCGTATGGACGTGGTGAAGGCAGTGTGTAAGTAAACCCTAAAGGAAACACACCAAACTCTGGGTATCGTGCTGTTTAGCTGAGTTTTGCAAGCAGAATGCTGTGTTGGCACTGCTGCTCTCCTTGAAGACGGTGTCCGGTGCGGCGTGCCAGCACGGGTTCAGCCAGGCTTTGGTTCCTTCCCTCTCTGCAGAGGCACCAAGCGGGCAGGGAGGGTTTTGCTGTGGTGAGCTGGAAAGCTTTCGGGACATCAGATGACAATGTTGACTTTGGAGGGCTTTTGCTTCTCAGCAGGTGTAGCTATTCAGTAAGGGGGGCATCTCAGTTCCTGTTTGACTCCGTGTCCGTGTGAGTGTTGGAACTGGGCAAAGGCTGCAGAGATCCCCCCCCCCCACAAGTTTTCATTGGCTTTTTAAATGAACATGCTTTCTCAGTGTTGGTTCCTGCCACCATTGTCACTTTAGCCTTTTAAAGTACTTTTTCTTGTTGCAGTCTTCCTGAGAAAACTGTCTGTGGACAAGTGGAATTATGATGAATATGACAGAATGTTCAGATTTTAAAGATACACATTGGACTTGTCTTGGCAGTGACAGTTGAAACGCTGTAGTCAGAAAGTGCGAATGTGTGGTCCAGATACGTACCACTGTAGCTGTGAAGGTTTGGGGTTTTGCTCTTTGCTTTTTGGCATTTCATTTGTTTTATTGACAAGAGGAGGACTTGCAGCACCAACTGCCTGGCTCTGAACGGGGGGGACCTTGGCTCCCTCCGCAGCTGTCTGTAGTTACCTCTGCATCCATAGTCCATGCTGCAGGAGTAGAGTAAAAGGGTTGGTGCTGAGCACCTGGTGCCCATGTGGGCTCGGGGCTGGGGAGGTTTCTTTGTGCTGTCTGAGGCTGATCCCCTGTCCCGGGGCCTGTAGTCAAAATCTACTTTTGGTGAGCACTGTCTGATGCGTGCTGAAAATTCCTGCTTTAAGCATTGTTGAGGTGTCCCTGAAAACCACAAAGACCTGCCTGCAGACAATAGACGGAACCAATCTTGTGTGAAATCATTTATGAAGTTCTTGGGTCTTTTTTTTCTCAGTTTGCCTTTATTTTCCCACCCATGAAATAAAAATACCGACCTTCCCTTTCTTTCAGCTTTTCTTATCTGTGCTAATACAAAGCTGTTCGTGGATGCTTTTGTGCCATATGTCTTCACAGTGGCAAGCAGAGGGGGGCTGTCAGTCTCAGCTGGGGGCCTGTATTACTACTCATTCTGTAGTAATACAAATAGTGGATAATATAATAATAATGCAGAAAAGAAAGTAAATACTCTTTATATGGAATAATTGAATATCGCTGTGACATTGAACAATGACTCTTAAAAGGATGGGGGGAAGTCATGCTTTTTTCTTTCCTTAATTACAGTTGAACTAAAATTACTATATTTAGTTATTTCTAAAGCTCCATTGTGTTTTTTCTGTTTCTGAAAGAGCACAATGATTTGGGTATGCAAGCATTTTCCTCTCCAGATGTCCTATTGCTTCTTGAATGTGGTTTTATATCTCCATATCTGCGATAACGGAAGCTTGGATTTCTTCACTGGCAGTGTGCGAGAAGGCCAGCTATGCAGGTCAGTATTAAGGAAATATTTTAAGTGGTCTCTGGAGGCTTAGAACAGCTCTGTCCCGCTTGTGCCAGTACTTTGTCCGTGGATTGCTGTCTTGGCTTCTCTGTGTTTGTGTTTTGTTTGGATTAATGAGTAACCTAGATATTTTCAAGGCCCTGTAACGCAGTTCTTTCTGTAAGAGACCAGTGAAGTTCTTGTCCTCTAGGATTGAATTCCCTGTTAAATAGGCAAATAAATTGTTACATGTCAAAATGAGCACAGCGTACTGGAGTTTGGGTGGTTTAAGCGTTCATATTGTTGGTCCATGCAGGAAATGCAAGGTGTCCTGCGTGGAATCATGCTGCAGCTTCCTCTGCCTTGTCTGAACTGGGAACATCCATTGATTTGCTGGTGTTCAAGCACTGGGTTGAATCCAGGGGCAGTCACAGGGAAGTGCTGTCCTGCCTCAACACCACGTGGTTGCCCTGCTTTGCGTTTCGGACATTATCTCCCTACCTACAGCAAGCAGTCAGGAATGAAAGCGCTGTATTTTTGTGTCAGTGTTTGTTACACACCACGTTCACTGTTTGAGCTGAAGCGGCTGGCTGAGCAGACAGGACTCCCTTCCACTGTTGCCCATTACGCTTCCAAAGACTGAAAGGCATGACTTTGCGGAGTGGTGCACTTCTTGCCCTTTTAAAAATAGATTTTATACAGAAATTTTTGATGATTGTATGGCTTTCCATCAGCTATTTTCTGTTGGACAAAGGCTGGTTTGCGCACCATGGGTTCAAATTCATGCTACTTAATGGAGAGCTGTTGGACTTGCTGGCAAACAAGACGCTCAGGCATCTCTTTCGCTGCTTGTCTACCACCTACCCTCCTTTGCTAAACATCTCCCTACCCAAGGTTCCCTGTCTGCTAGGCGTGTGTGATATTTTCTACTTCAAAGACATGTAACGCAGTGTAATGGTGGCAATATATTTTGAGATCCGTGCTTACCACTTTGTCTCACTAAAGCTAAGGAGTTTAATAAGCTGCAAGACATGTTTTTGTCTTGCCTGCCTCTCTCTTCTGATAGCAAACTGTATTCATATCAAAGGGTAGCTAATGTTAAGGGTTATATACATAAGAGCACCCTTCATGGGAGGCACGCAAAAATGATCACAAAAGTAGTTTGACACAAAGCTGCCTGAAAAGGGGAAACTCCTCTACACATCTTTGCTCTTTTGTGCATTTCAATTTACACTACATCAAATTGGATTAGAGTCTGTTAATTCAATTAATGACTACATTGAAAGTTTGCCTTCGCTCATAGTGAAAACGGGAGGGCAGCTCCTAATAGCCTATGGATTTAATGACTGCAACTTTGAAGAGTGTTAAGCTAAAGTGAAGTTCAGAATGGCTTGTTAACTGGGTTTATTAGCTGTTGACCTTCCCTTTCAGCATAATAGCAGCAGCCAGACTGAAGAAAGCACTAACGTCCTCATTAGCATTTATCTAAAGATAGTCTGCTGCCCATTCCACAGTAAATTAGCTCAATCAGCCATAAAGAGCCTGAGAAACATTTGCTCACATACCTTTAATTCTCTTTCTTGCTCCCCCTCCCCCCCCCTTTTTTTTTTAAGTTAGGGGAGTTCATTTTGTTCACTTTATTGAGAATGAAGCCTCAGGACAGTTGCATTTAAAGAAAGTGTTTCTACATGCTTAGATAATTAGAGACCTTCTCCTGTGAGACAAAGTCATCGGAGTGGAATTACAGCCTTTTCAGGGATGTCCTTGGTTTAGCCTTTACAGAGATCACTGATACCTTGCTTGTTTTCCAATATGGCAATACAAAGCTTTTCTTCAGGATACTGTGTTTGACTCGGGAGTTGTTTCTCAACAAACCGATCTCTCTGTATGTGTGAAAACTCATGTGTCTGAGGTGCAAAGTGCGCTTGCAAGAGCTGATGAGCAGGTTTGACCCTTGCTAGTAACTAGAGTTACAAAAAGCATGAGAATGCTTGGGAATTCAGTATGCTTGGCTTACAGAGACAGCTGTGATTTATGAAATGCCCTGGCTTGACGGAGCTGCAGCCAAAAAACTTTTATCTGCCATCCCATCGATGCTGACCAGCAGTGTGCTCCTGGCGTGGCTTTAAAGAATAGGGTTTGAGAGAAAAAGAGATTGGAAAGTATCAAACCTTGTTTATATCTGTCACTTCCAGTGGTGAAGGGATATACACTTTTAGTGTAGCAGGTTTTATTCAGTGTAAATAATTTATATAAAAATTGATTCTGATCTCTGTATATCAGTAGCTGAAATGACTCTAAGTCCTGTCCTGTGTCCTGCTCACAAATCTGATGCCCGATTCATGAAAAAAATCATTTTTGAAAAAACCTGTAAACCCCATAAAATGAAATTGTTTTCTGGGACCTTTAGTTATTCTGTCTATTCAATCTGGAAAGATGCCAAGAATGACAACCCTACTCCAAAAATATTTTGCTTATTCAGGCTTTGGTTATTCATATTAGGTAAGCTGGACATCTTTTCTGTTTACAGTTAAGTCTGTAACAGGTTTTGCTCTGTCAAATCTTATATTCCCTTTTTAAGTTTATAAACGAATATGAATACAGGTCACTGTGATACTGAAATAAAAATGTTAATAAACATAGCATTTTCCTACTTTTTTGGTATGTTGGACAAAAACATTAGAGGTTAAGGAAAAAAAAATCTTTTAAAAGGAGGCGAGGAAACCAGTGCCAGTTTAAGTGGCACTACTATCTGACTTTATCCAGGTCGATTTACAGCAATTTAGTGATCTTCCCTCAGCATTTTGTAAGAGCTCCTCTCAGATTTTAGCCCTATTATACAACATATCGCATAAATTTATTTTACAAGACTGTTGCTTCCTCAAAGCTTTTAAAACAGGTTGCAAGAAAAAAGCAGAAAAGCAATCTTGGGGCAGAGGAAGGAGGAGGAGAATGGAAGGAGGTGAAGGAGGAGGAAAGTATGAAACTGTCCTCTCGGCACAAGGAGTTAGCTATGGTGTTCTGAGCTTGTAGTTGCCCGAGCATTATAGATGTCCTTAAAGTGAGATCCCTCAGTTGTCCTTTGGCCTTGAGCCTGGGCTGCTCTTTTATTTGAGCCCAGCGGTCCAGCTCTGTTGGAGCAGGAGTTTACCAAACCTCTCAGGCCCCCTCTCCTCCTGTGAAACATTAGTGTGGGCAAAAAGACTCAGAAATTGGGCTTGTTTATGAAATCTACATCAGAATTTTTTTTATAAGGCTGTTTATTAAATTTCTGTTTACTGTAAACAGTTCTCTGCTTCCAGTGCCTCCTGTCTTTAGGTTTTCTAAACCAGTGACTATTCAGGATCTTTCATCTGATGTAGTATTTTTCTTGTGGTTAATAATCAGAAGCCAAAAGTCTGACAGTCTCAACATAAACGGTTTTAAATGTACACTCGGGCTCTAAAATTTAAGAGCTTGCCCTTTGTAAGTACTGGTTCAGGTCTAGCAGAGTGCTTAAGCGTGTGTTTAATCTTAAGCCCCTGGGCAGTACCATTAACTTCAACAGAACTCTCTCTGTATTTAAAGTTAAGCTTGTCCTGAAGGATGGCGCTGAGGTGGAGCAGGAATACTTGGCATCTTGCAGGATAAAGCCAGAAAAACAGCCCAGTTTATTAAGGCAGCTCAGCTTCTTTAGCTGTCGTTGGTTTTAAGAGGATTTCTGAATATAGTGATTTTCTTGGCTTATGAAGAATCCACTGTGGTGGCTGCTGCTCTGTAGGTATTTCAGCTGTGCTTGTGGAGCCTACGTTTTGGTTATATACTTCAGAGAAAGTTACTTTAGGTAAAATGGTGGAGGATTTTTACATAAATATTATGTCTGAGTGCTGGAAGTTTGAAGAATTTTTTTCCCCTAGGGTAGAGTCATGCTTTTTCCTTTTCATTTGTGAACATTAGAGTATGTGATCTGGTGACGAGTTTAAAATTTGTAAGCCAAGAAGGGTGTTTTGTTGTGGTTTTTTTGGCACCTGTTTTACCTATAATACATTTGGGGTTAGGAGTCAGATTCATTAAAAAAGTTGCAATGATGGTGAGGAAACAGATGCACCATTGTTTTATCTTGTGAAGTTACAAAACCACCTAACTCCTGATTCAATAAGGATTAAATCCTACTTCCAATGGGGATAAACACAATGTGCAAAGCTCTGGTTTAGAGCGGCTTTATTGGCAGCAGCGGAGCGTCCCAGGGTGAGGAAGGGTGGCGAGGTGCTGCGGGCAGTGGGCTGCGGGGCACGGACCCCTCGCCCCTGCTCCAGGCCTTCATGTTGGGGTGCGTTTCTGCCCGGCGTTGGGGTGCTGGGTGCGTTTCTGCCCGGGTGAGGAAGGCGCCTGCCAGCACCGCCGTCACGGGGCCTGTGGCTCCACCAAGGCCGCTGCCCGTTCCTACCCTCGTGAGTCGCGTTTACCAGACTCGCTTCGTTGCCGCGGGCGATGTGATGGCTGCCGCACGCCCAGCCGCCCGGCACCGCAGCGTTGCGCTGAGGGACCGTGAGCGGGGAGCCCGCAGCTCGCCCCGGCGCGCGCCGCGTCTCCTCAGGCCGCGTCCCCTCGCGCAGAGCGCGGGAAAAGCTGGTGGGCAGCGCCACCTGCAGGCGCCGCGCGGCGCGCCCTGCGCTGGCGGGGAAACGCGGGACGACGGGGAGAGGTGCGGGGTGCGGCGGGGCTGCGCCCGGGCGAGAGGTCAGTGCTTGGGGGGGGGGGGGGGGGGTGTCCGGTGGGTGCTGCGGCATCCCGGGGCAGCGGGGAGGCCCGCGGGGCTGGCGGCCCGTCCCGGGGCAGCGGGGAGGGGAGCGGTGACGGGGCGCTGGGCCGGGACCTCGCTGCGCGGAGGTGGGGTCCGGGCAGTGCTGAGATCTGTCCTCACCCTCAGACCTGTCCCTCTGCCCTGAGCCAGCCTGCCCCAAATCGCTGAATTCCCTCGGAGCTGGGCTTTACTTCAGACTTTTTTCTCTGTGTGCCAGGGAAACCCTCTGAAGTCTAAACTTTGCGCTCTCAGTCTCTCGTAAGCAAGCGTCCCCTGAGGTATCGCGGTGTGCGCTGGAGCACAGGGCGGGTGAGCACATTCCTGTCAGGAGGTGAAGCTGCACCGCTCGCTCCATCCCCGCCTTGCTCTGGCGAGGCCCGAGGCAGCTGCGGGTGCGGACAGGGCTGCGGGGCCCGGCCGCCACGCTGCAGCTCAGCGCTTCGGACCGCACCGCGACCACGGCTGGGCCGCGGCCGGGCCCCGAGCCCCACGGCCACGCAAACACCAGATGGGCGCAGGGGGAGCAGAGAACCCGCCCGTTAAATGTCGGCCCTTTCTCCCTGGGCAGCCCTGCGAGCCGTACGCTGGCCCGGAGCTCGGTGCCAGCTCCAGCGCTCGCCGCTGCCCCGGCGTCTCTCTCGCAGGGTTTGAGGTTTCTCCGGCTTTTTGCAGCAGATGGCACTCTTTAGTTCTGTTTCAAGCCCTCTCCTTCTGGAATTTTCTCTGGGAGAATCTGTTTTAAACGAGCCTCACCAATTTCCCAGCCCTATTCTCCATGAAGCTTCATGAAAGCTTGTAAAAGACCGTTGGCTTGGGGCAGGAGCCGGCGGTGGCACACATCTTCTGCAAGGCCTTGGTGAGCCCAAGTGATGGACTGGTCACGCTTCTGCACAAATGCAACTGGGTTTTTCCTTCTGCTCCTGTGTCGGCAGCAATGACCCCTGCAGGAAGCCCACCTGGAATCCAGTTCCTCCAGTATGTTTCTGGTTTCTTTTGTCCACTGTGGGGTATGGGCCCATTTCCATGTTCTTGGCTCACCTTTATTTTGTCAATCCTCTCCCACTTTGTGTGTCAGAGCCCCATCACAGTCAGTTACCAGAGATAATTAAAAAGCAATGATGACTGCAAATGTTGCTAGCAGTTTCATAGCCTTTCTATATCATGGAGGGGAGAAAAACAGTGACAACAAGCTAAATGAGCCATCACAAAGGGCTGTGGTGCTGGCTCTATTGTATCTGCGTCAGTCAGGCTTATATTTAGACCAGATTCGCTGCGAAAGAGCCATGATTGCATGGGATGACATGAATCTCGTCACGCAAACCGGCAGGGCCTCTCTGTGCACGTTGCCGTTGGTGTCCTCCCACCCCACTCGCTCCAAGATGCTGTTGACCATAATTGTAGGAGCGATTGCACAAAGGACTCGCTGCTGCAGCCGTCCCGGTGATTGGGCCGGGCGGGATGAGGAGAGCCGTAATACGTGTCAATAAGGTACTTGGCTGAAGTGGCTGCTGAGCGGAGCGACGTGAAAGGGTGGCACGTAGGGCTTGAAAGGCTGGGCTGCCTGGCTGCGAGGCGAAGGGACTGAAGTTGCTCTCCTGTGGGCTTTATTCACTGAGCTGTGTTATTCTGGCCTTTGTACCAAAGCTAGTTTTGTCACAAACCTGAATAAAATGTTTTATGGAAAGCAGGGATCAACCGTGTGGTTGGGGGAAGTTGCGCTCCGTCCTGTATGATGTGCTGATCTGTGGCGTGTCAGGCATTGCTGTGTGTCGTTCTGCCCTGTCTTTTGTTTTGGAGGTCACTACTTCAAGGGAACCAAAATTTTGCATTAAAAATTAGGTGAATCTGTGTTTGCACCCCCAGCGGATATTTTTGAGGGAAGATTAAAGTTTTCCAGCGCTTGCTTTAAGTATCTGCCTACAGGAAGAAGAGTTTGTCTGATTTCATTATTTTGGGTTACTTATTTATGTGTTTGGCTTTTATTATTTTCCTGTCTTACATGGGATGCTTAGTTGGTTTTTACTAATTACAACATGGTTACTCTTCTAGCAGAAACTGCTGTCCATGGAAGTACACTACAAGATGTCTCTCCTCCATAAATCAGTCCCAGGATTTTATTAGACTATTTATCTAATCTTAGTTTATGTGCTATAATTCTTTGCTGTGTTGCCTAATTACCAAAGAGGATGTTTGTTCTTTTTGCTTGTAAATTCTTTAGTGCAGGCTTTTCTTATGACATCTTTGCCCTCCTTCACTTCGCTTTTACTCTTTTTTGGGTAACACTTGGCAGTATTATGAACTCCAGTCAGTAAAAACCTAACTTACATTAGTTACTCACACATCATATGATGTAATTGTCTTGCAAATGGGAAGGAAGAGCTTTTTAGTTAACCTTATTGTAATGATTTTCTGCTTAATGCACATGAAGAAACTTTCAAAGTATCTAATCAAACCCTGGTGCTGTTCTTGCACGGGTGGTGTCCTCCTTTTTGGATACCGGTGAGTGGGCCAACTTTGTTTTGGTAAGATAACTAGTAATAATTAAATAAAACAAAAATCCGATGATTTCATGAGGCTCAAAGCACAAGGTAAGCAGGCAGTGTAGCACAGGTTTTCTATACGAGGTCTTGCGAAAGCAACACATCTGCACATAGCTTCTGAAGTCAACAGGACTTCTTAGGGCTTTTAGCCGAAGCGGGTTCCATCTGTTAGTAAAACCATAGCCATCTGATAAAAATCAGCTGTACTCCTTTTCTGAAATCATTGCATGGCCACATGCAGAGTTTTTTGACATAAATCTATGGAGCCATAACGGAATTGTCTAAATCGGTGGTTGGGGGGAGAATGCAGGCATCTCCCCTTCTGTCTGTGCCCCGTGGGCACGCTGGGTGAGATAGTTTCACATTCTTTTAATTTCTGGCCTGCTACTGAGGCTCCCATGGAGGCAGTGTGCTGGTGTCGCGCCCATGCGGACCCTTGCCCACGTGTCATCCGTCCCTGCAAGATGCCTCTTTCTGCTGAGTTAACATGGCAGCCTGCAGTCAACAGTACTTTTCCACTAGAAGTGATCTGAATTTACTAGCGAACCAAAATGTCTGCTGTATTATATATCCCTTGAGAAGTTAAAAATGGGTGGTTTTTTCCCCTACAAAAGAAATTAATTAGTGTCCTGGTTGTTTTACAGCTGTGGAGTAGCACTGGGTGTTACTGCAGTGCCACTTGGCTAAACCACCTCTCCCCCACACACGACCGCATTATTTGATGTTCATTTTCTTCCTGTGGCTGCCTCTGTCTTTAGTCACTGTTTGCCCCTGATCTGCCTCTCCTTTCTCCTCTCTTACCTTCCTCCATCCTTTCCTCTCCAAACCTCCCATGAATACCTCTTTTTTTGTGTAGGTAGGCACCTCTGCCAGAAGCAGCAAATTCCCATCACAGTGCTTCTCCACAATCTGCGTTATGCGCTACCACTTACTTTTGTTCTCCTTTTAATTTTTTTCCATGACTAATTTGACCAAATGTAATCAATCGTGAATGAAGCAGGGGAGAACAACAGTATGTGTCTGTCTGATATTGTTGTCCTGAGGCCGAGCCAGACCCTGTTGTGCAGAAGTGGCAGTCCTTCAGAGAACCATTGTGGCTTACAGGAGTCTGTAACGTATTTCAGGAGAGCCTGCTTTCTCTCTCTTTTCTCTCCCCCCACCTCTGTAAACATATGAAAGAAACATGAGAGAGCATTAAACCACAGAAGACAAATCATGGTCAGAATAAATATACTGTTTGCTAGCAAACTTAAAAATACGCTTGTGGATTCTAATAGCTGTAGGCAAGAGTTGGATATTTATTGCAACCAAGGCTTACTGTGGTTTATTATGTTTATAAAACAGTTTAATACTACTTTTCTTTTAAAATGAGTTTTTAATTTAGAATAATTTTTTAGGATTTGTTTCCAGAGTACAGATGGCTGAGCGCTGCGGGGGTTGCAGGGTGAGAGGGAGAAATGTGCTTGTGGGTGTGTTTTAAAAGCGCTCCCAGATGGAGTGTATTGAATGAAATTTAAACCATTGCCCTGTGAACTACAAGTGTGATAAATATAATCAGTCAATCCACGAAAGCATGGTGGAGCGGGGAGCAGACCGATAGGCACGCGGTGGGGAGGGAGGTGGGTTGAAGATTGTGGCTGCCAAGGTCATGGCATAGCAGCATCTCCATCGCGGACTTCTTTATGGAGGGGGTGGGCGACTTCTCTTGCGGAGGAGTTACCTGGTTTGCACCAATGTGCTAACGGCATCCCTCACCTTGTCTGTAACCTATTCCAGTCCCTCAAATCCTCCAGGCACAGTATTCGCATAGAAGGGCTGAAAACAGGGAGAATTCATGCCAAAAAGGAGGCCTGGCTGCTGGAAGTACCGAGCTCTTGGAGCATTTTTCATTTTCTCAGTCTTAATTACTTTCTAAGTGTAGGAGTTTACAGATATCACTGTTCTCTTCCAGAGTTTAATGTAGTCCAGTATTTTAAAACCCATAGATTTCCTTAGAAGGATTTGTTTGTACAGCTCCTTTCCGTGTTTGAGACATGTAAGCCACACTGAATAAACTGTGCACAGATTTTTTGGACAATACAACAGAACAGGTGATGGAAATAGAGTGAATTTTAGTTGCTCCAAAGTTCTGAGATCTTCCAGGCTCTGGGAAACAGTTTTCAGCTAAAAATGATCTATGGGCCTTGAACTGGAGTGTGGGAAACTATGTCTGTGTCCTGACTTACAAATGAACCATGCGACGTTCCCCCTCTGTTAAGCTATAGAGGACGGTGTAAGACAGACACTTGGTTTCTCTTCTTTCATTACAAACACGTAGCAGCTCAGCCTCCTTGGCTCCCTTCCTGCCAGCTTCCATCAAAAATAAAGTCATCTCTGCCCTGGCCAGGACAAATGTCTGGCCAGCTCATCTTACGAAAGGATGTGCTTTGAGCAGGGCTTATTAGAAAGGTGACAGTTTGTTTTTTTCTGGCCAGCACAAGTTCAAGGCCATGTCCACACTTGCAAAATTTGGCATGATTTCTTGTTTTCTCCAGCGTTGTCCTTCCACCATGCTTTCATCATGCCTAATGTCTCCATATAAAAACGCCCAGATAGGCTTCCAGACTTCCACACTGCCATTTGGATTAGATATGCTTCAAGCAAGACTTGCTAGTGCTCACTTGCACGGTGTCAGTATGGACACAAATTGCTGGCACGGTCGCTGCAGTCGTACAACTGCTCCTGCCGACGCCATTGGGCTGCCTGCTGCCCGTCCGGCGTCTGCTCTGCTCCCTGCGCTCCCCTGCCTGGCGGGCAGCTTGGCTGGAAGCCGCTTCGCCGAAGGCAGGCACTGCGTGTGCACACACCGCGAAGCTCATTTGTGTGCCTCTCTTTCCAGCGACTGCCTTTTGTTTTGCTGCTAGCACGCGTGTGTTTCGGGGAAGGCGCACTCGGAGCAGTGTGCCAGCTGGCCGGAGACGAGCGTGCAGGCACCGGTGGTGCTCTCGAGAGCTGGTACCCAGTGCCAAGCCAGCTCAGTCATTTAGATCGCTTGATGCGTTTTCAAGAGACCAACAGAGATATGAGACTCACTTTGGGTAACTAATACTTTCAAAAGATGATATGGAAGATGTATGATTTGGTGCAGCAAGGACATACAACAGTACTTGTGGTTCTTCTCAGTGTTGAAATGGGCTTTCTCTGATAAGACGGGTCAAATATTTGAAAATCCGAGCAGATCAGGGTTGAAGATTACAGGACGACACCCTTGGTGTACATGAAGGTAGGACAGAGAAGTATGCGGTCTTCCAAAGTGATGGCTCACTTTCTGAGCTGAGATGGAAGATGTTTCCTGGGAGTCATGATCTGTCTGAAAGGATTCAGTCTGCAGTGGTAGAGCAGTGAGAAGGGAATAGCTGGGTTAAAACATGAGAGTTAGCAAATGAGAGCGCTTCTGCTTCAAGTACATATGTTGCTGTCGATAAATAGAAATGCAGACTCAAAGCCTAGAAAGTAGGTTTCCATGTTGTCATGGAGCTGTCATTCGTATTTGTAAAAGGATGCATATCATATGAGGACAAGGGTGCTCATATGACAGAGAGCATTATCACAGTTGGCATCCTGGTGATTAATATCGTTAATAAGTCTAATTGCATTGTAGGGCTTCAGTTTCTTATGCCAAACGCTATTTTTCAATAGCTCTATCAATTACTGTTGTGTACTAATTCTTGTGTATCTGGTGCCTGATGCAGCTATGTCAGGCAAGAATGAAGTAGGTGTTCTTTAATTACATGCAGGTTTGCTCTGCGGAGAAGGAAACTTGCCCTCCAGGTGAACATAATCCTTGCAGTATTAATGCTTTTAAACCTGTAAAGACCTATAAGCAAACTTTGTAAAGGACTTCTTTTTTTGTGTGTAAAGTGAGCTTAAGATAGTAGCCGTAATTAGAAGAAGCCATTCTTAAAACATAGTAAGGGATGTTAGGTCACACATAAATTAAAAGTAGAATTTATCATGACTCTACTTAACAAATGAAATTGTCTAGTAAGACATGCAATGCAAAAACAACCAACTTGCTATAACTTAACAGTTTCAGCGTGCCTTTGGTTTATTTTGGACTGCAGAGGGTTTATGCACGGAAGCTCTGGATTATTATTAGTGTTATTGGTAATGTCTGTTGCAGCGTTCTGGGGTGGAGCTCAGTTTTGGTGGTGTAAGAAAGCAATCATCTATGCTGTTCTGTTCTTATTTCGTTTAAAAGAATTGTTCATCTAAACTTACTTTTCAAAGAAAGTGTAAATTCTGCTGGCCAGTGGTGAAAATTCAAGCTGTGAGATTTGTAGCTCCATAGACAATCAAACTAAAGCACTGGGTGGCTGCAGAGTTTATCCGTAGAACAAGATCTAGAGGGTTAGCTCTGAACTCTGAACCTGATTCTAAGTTGCTTTATGAGTATCAGTTTTTCCCCGTGTGTAAAATGGAGATGTCTCTTTGGTGAGTGAAGCTTTGATCAAGCAGACACCTGTATGAGTTACATAGTTGATCCCCCGCTCTGCATCAAACCATTCGCTGTGCTCCTGAGACAAAAGATGCAGCTCCACTTCTCCTGCATCAGATGTAGACAGCAGGATCTCTCATCTGCAAACAGGTAGAGTTCTTAGAAAAGCACAGTTACCATATGGAGAGCAAGAAGTCCATGATGCCTCAGTCTGTGCTGCACCTCTTGGGTCAGCCTTTTCTTTTGTCCTTTCATGTCTCGCCTCTTCGGATACAAAACCTGGTCCCTTGTGCTTCCTGACGTCTCGTGCAGCCTGCCTGAATCTGGTGTAATACGCGTTTTTCCTCTTTTACCAAGGTCTCCTGATTTGTCTTCATTTTGTTTTAAACTCTGAAACACTCGTAATGCAATTGTAGAGCTAAATAAACACTGTATTGTGTGTTTGGGGATATTGCTTTCAGGAAAAATGGTCCAGTGCACAAATTGATAGTGGAGTATATTGCACTTAAGAAAGATAGACTGTGCACTTACTGTTTGCTAGAGAGAAGACCGCAAGAATTTTTAGTTCTTTTTTCTTTTTTTTTTCTTAGTTTCTTTAGTCATCTATTTTTAGAATGTGTGTGGTGTGTAAAGTATCAACATCCATGAAGACATTATATTTTAAAAAGCACATGTTGTCATCTCCATCATTTTCAAGCCTGCTTCCTGCAGGAAATCCTTGAGAAGCCTAAAGCAATCCTATCTCCTCCTTCTTCTCTCTCTCTTTTTTTTTTTTTTTAAAAAGGTTACTGGTATGCCTTTTTAGGAAAAAAAAGAAAAAAACCCCAGGTTTCTTGTGATCTCAGTACCAATGAAATTGAATAGTAGGGCTTTTCATTGGTTGCTTTTTATCTTGTCTATAAAGGGGTGTTAGCAACAATAGGGAGAAGACGATGACCAGTTTCCTTTCTACTACCGTTGTTTCTCTTTCCTACCTTTTTTTTTTTTCTTTTTTACCTAGCCGCCTGTCTGTCTTTTGATTATAAGGTCCTTAGAAGCAGTGGCTGTTCTTCCTCAAATGCCTGGAAATGAGACCTCATATTGCGAGTGCTGCCACAAAGAAACAACAGAAACAAAATAAAACCAAAAAAAGAGATCAATTTACATACTGTGTCATACAAGTCTACTGTACTCCCACTTCCAAGTCAAGTGTGACTTCGAAGAAGATATGAAGAGAGGGGACAGGTAATGAGAGGGATTTAAGACACACAGCTATGCAGGTAACAGTTCCCTGGGTGGAGTTGTACCTGGGAAGATAATAGATCCAAGATTTCTAGTTCTTCAAGCATGAGTCTGCACTGCTTGATCAAGGACTGGATGTATCATTTGAAGTAGTGACAGGCTCATAAATCTCCATTTTCTGGTCACTTTAGGCATTCATACTTACCTGGTGTAGCACTTAAGTACTCACATAAACAGCAATGTAAAAGCTGGAAGTCATTGCTGAAAGTGCACCTACCAGAGAAAATACTCAGTTGTGGGTAAAACCGAAAGAATATTACTTGTCCATAGTACGTGGTATTCTAGCAACCTAGCAGTCTGGTTTTTTTCCTCTTTCCTCTTGCACAAATAATTCCTGGCTGTTAGCAGGCATGTAAAAACTTGCTTCTAATGAGTTAGCCCCTAAAAAAAACAGGAGTGCTTGCAGGATTTTGAACTGAGCCTTTTCTTCCGAAAGTTTTTCCTCTCTGAAAAGGTCAGAACTGTGGTCCCAAGAGTCCAAGAATTGTAATTTATCCTACAACCTCCCGAGGTTCTTTGTGGATTTCTAAGGTAGAGGTTTCCTGTGTCCCACAGGGGCTTGTGAGCGCATGTCCCCAGGGGAAGTTAATGAGACCTTTGCTTCCAGGTTACGTCTTCCTTCCTAAGAATGTCACCACTTACATTTCTCCCAAACAGTTCTTCGAAAGGAAGCACTGTAAATTCTCAGATTGCAACACCAAAGAGAGCTGGAAGAACTGAGGAGGTCAAAAGGAGTCAGAAATCCATTTTGCACACAAAAAAAGGGAGTTGTCTCTCCCTGCCTGGCACCCTGGCGGCCCAAGCGCCCAAGGTTAAATAAACCACTGCTTCATGGTGATTTTAAATCCTTCATCCTACATCTGTGGTCTCAAAAAAAAGAAAAAAATAATATATATATATATAGCCTGGCTACTTGCAGGCTGTCTTCTGTGCTGGCGGCTCTGGTGATCAGTTGGTTTTGTCTTTGGTTGGTAGAGGCACATCGACAGAGTGCCCGGATGCATAACTCAAGGAGTTATGTTGTTTGAGCTGCAGTGATCCAAGAATATAATGAGGCAAGGGTTTTAAGGAGAGATAATATCTTGTGCTAGAATAATTCAAAGCTGGTTTTTATTATGGCTCTTTTCACTTGCACTTCTGCCTCATACAAAGAGTTGCCAAGGAAAGCCAGGCACTGTAGCTGAAGAATTGCTGCCTTTCACATCTGCCAGTTTTACCTTGAATGAAAAATAGACCTTGAAGCTTCAGAGCCCGGTATAAATTGAGGGCTTTATTGAAGTGAAATGCATGTGAATGTTCATAATGTGATGTTCTTAACAAAATCTGTTTCTTTTGCATAAGATCCGTTATAACGGGTAAGAGAAAACCGCTTAAGTAGAAGTGCATGTTTTTATTGCTAACTTCTGTAGCTGAACATAGTTTACTAGGAGAACTAGTTCTGCTTTCACATCTTATTCTTCCTCTCATTCATTTTCTGTCAGAATTTGCTAGGTTCACCCTTACTGTGGCTTTATTATCTCGCTGCCAAAATTAAAATCGTACTGATGATAACTGATTTTCTGGTGGTTGTGGTGACAGATCTGTGATGTTTAGAGGTTTGCATTCTTGCCCTCCCTCTGAGTTCCTCCTCCCCTAAGGGGCGTCCGTGCCAAAGAACAAGCTCTTTGCCGACGGCACTCATCGCTGAACCTTCAGATCAACCAGTTAATATTCAAAACATTTTCTCTTTAAATTAAAAACTTACTTTTTCTTAATCTCCCTGTTCCCCACAAAAAGCTCAGGCTCAACCTCTTATGCTCCAGATCTAAACCCAAAGGGCAAGTGATCTTTACTGTAAGAAACTAATCAGATGCAGGAATTTACTTAATAGAGAAATTTTTGAAATAGATCTCTTCAATAATAAAAAGGGAGAGCCTCAAAACACTTCTGTGCTTTTTGAAGTCTTAGCAGAAGGTATCAATAGACATCATCTGTGGTAAGGATTTAGCCTAAATTTGTTAAAATCCATCTACTAGGCCCAAGTCTGTTGACTTCTGGGGGCAGCTGGTCCCCTGTATTATTTATGTCTCTCTGAAAATCTTGGATATAGTCTCAGATTTACAAAACAGCATTTTATTTTGGCAGCTGTCCCATGTTTATGCTGCTCGTGTGTTGCGTATTTGTATAGTGTATAGCTCAGTAGAAACACCGTCTGCTGAATTACCAGGTTAATGAAGTGCAGCGTCACTGCATAAAGGTGTTTCCTTCATGGATGCATTTTAGAAAAGCACCAAGCGTAGTTCAGTGAGGCTGTACGTATTTCCCTTAAAAGGCTTTACAAAGAGATTGCCAGTTGCTGATTGAGCACCATTAGGTAAACTGGGAGGGAGAAATGATAATTTCAATGTTTAAATTTGCTTTCTTACTGTGGTGTTCAGAGGCAAATTGCTTTTGTTTCATCTTATCCTTCTTTCCAGTCCTTCCTCTTGTGCCTGCTTTTCCTCACCTGCCCCACGCCCAACAGCAGTGAAGGAGGATGTGAGATTGTGAGAATACTACAGGGTTAAAAAAAGTCAGTGGGCGTACCAGAGAGCTGAAAACTCAAGTCCTGGTATGTGTGTCCAAAGCTGCCTTTCTTCAGATCTTGCTTTATCTCTAGATGCAAGAGATAAGTCAGAAAAAATGGTGAATTAAACTGTTGATTCAGCCAGCTGAAGTGTGCAGGTACACAGGTGTGCTGAAGACCCACTGCCTGTTGGCATCAATGAACTGTGAGGGCATGAATCGCGTGTGTTGGAGGTGTCTTCTAAGGCAGAGGAGCTCAGATTGCCTCCTCCTCTGGGTAGATCAGGAGGGAAGAACTGGTTTTGGCTAAAGCACAGAGTCAAGGGTCGTCTACGGGCAGTTAATCTCCTTTACTGCGGATGTAGGTATTTAATTCTTGTAAATGCCAGGCTGTAAGGGAATAGACTGGGGGGGAGAGGAGAGCAGATTAAAGTTATAACATGCTTAAAAGGCCCAATGCAGGACTGGCTCTGCTTCAGGGGACTGGGGAGGTGGGGAAAGCAGAATGGAGACAAAACAACATATATTTTGCTTTCTTTTCATTACTCATTTTATGGGCTTTTTTCCTTCTTGACCACTTCCTCCAATGAAAGAGCGTTTTTTCATCAGGAATTTCTCCATGCCTTCTTCGGGGAATAGCAGTATTTTTCTCCATCCCTGTAATCCACTTCCCCCCTCTGCCCATATTTCACACCTCTGAGAAAATCGGAAGGCACTTCATTCCCTGCCCCTCGTCAGTGGGTTAAAAGTGTCGTCGGGGAATATAACTGAAAGCTGCTCTGCGCCAGAAGGACAAAGCCTCTCTGCCGCTCTGGTTTGCTCCTCGGCTCCTGAAGCAGTTAAGTCCCAGGCTTTCATTTCCCAGCCTGGCTGAGTACTGTGCACTGTGTCACCCAGAGATGCCTTAACCTGCTCAGGCAATTAACTGCCCTCCTTCGCAGGGTTTCCATTAGGTCTCTCAGCACTTGAAAGGGCTGTAGTTCACTGCTGGAATGTCAGCATAAGGTTTCAATTTTGGAGTCGTAATGGGAAATACGTCTATAGAGCTTTGCCCAGAAAAGGGTTAATGTGACAGACCCAGACTTCTGATAGAGTAAAGCAGGAAAAACTATTTCCATCATGGTAAATAAAAGTGCATTAAAAAGACATTTAGTCATGGGAATAAAAGCTAAAGAAACACATGCTACATTGGGATGGTTTATATTAGTGTCATTAACTCCTATGTTTTGGAAGAAGTCCCAGATGAAGGATTATGCTGAAAGTAGGAATTAATGGCACTAATGTAAGCCATTCCGTGCAGTGTGCATTTATACCTTTGATTTTAGAGGCATGCAGCGAGCAGTCAGTAACGCAGCGAAGCTGTGCGTTGTACAGACCATGATTAAAAGTTCCTATGAACTAGTCTTGCTTCAGGCCAGGGGAGCTTTATCCTCTAGACTTAAGACAGCTGGAAGGAGGTTGGAGAATCCTTAAGTAACCTTGTATAACCTACCATTAAGGTCTTGAGCTTCTCAGAAACCGGTCACCCTAATGCAGAGAAAAATTCAGTGTAGAGTGCTTTACAGTGGGGTAGCCTGCAGACCATAACAATGACTAAAAAGACCTTTCCCAAAATTCTTATAATGTTTGCAGCCTAAAATGAGCAAGGTCCTTTGCAGCTTCCGGGGAGACCTTTCAAGCAGAGGAACATTAATAACGGTGGTGGAGCACGGCTGAGCTCCTCGGTTAGTGCAAAGGGAGCAGTAGCAGTTGGCTCCTTTCACTGACAGATCTGCTCCTTTGGGGAGTTTTAGGCCAATAAATTTTCTGAGAAGTTCTGAGTTCAAAGCTGCTTTGTTTTCTAGACTGTGAATTCCACCACGGTATTAATGTGTGGAGCATCAATACATGACTCAAGAGTAGATGCTTATTTTCTTCCATTTTTTTTAATCGCTTCACTGGTTGTTTTATCACTGTTTAGGATGGGATGTCTAAAAGTGTGTGAACAATTTAGAAGCATAACTACAAGAAATATCCATCCTAGCAAAAATCCCATCTGTAATATTTGTATTGCCATATTATCCGTTATAAATGCCGTAGTACCATTTAACAAAACGCGATCTCTGGAGCACAGAGGCAGTAGCCCCAAATAGGGATGGTCCTGCCTTTCGTGCACATCCTGTAGATGTGCTCCTGTCCCTGCGACCTAGGCTCTGTGACCTGCCTCATGCTGCAGAGACCGGCCTTGAGAAGTCTGGGGCTCACGCATTCCGACTGTCTCGTGTCGCTCCAACTAACGGACCAGATACTGCGCAGGAGAGGGGTTTGTAGCTTATTTTACGGATGAAACTTTAGTGAGGATGTTTGGAGAGTTACGATTGCCAAGTATTTCTGCCGTTATGAACTTCTGTTGGTTGCTTAAAACATTACTATTTGGGGGGAAAAATGGTCTTGAGGGTTATTTATTTCTTTGTTTAAAAGAGACTTGTGACTAGTGAGTCAGTTGTTCAGGGTGTGTAGAAAAACACATTTTTTTTTTTAATCTAGGTGCAGTGTCCCAGTGCTGTTCTTCTAGAACTCTGAAAAGTTTAATGTAACAGAAGATGTGCTCATGACTTGTGTTATTCTTTTAGAAGTTGAGGGTTTGATTATAGAAGGATATACAAGAAAAGTAGAGCCTTAATTTTTATGAATATGCTAACTTTAACAGCAAATCCGAGACATTTCTGTTTTAAACAACTGTGATGTTTCTTGGTGTGTATCCAGTTCCAGATAAATCCATGTTTTGTTCTTTCCCTTATCCTTTCTGGAAGTTTGAGGTACATGCACATATCAGTGCTCTGTAGGAGTCTCCTCTGGTTTTGGCATTATCATCAAATGCCTATAGAGGCATTAGATACAGATCTTTATAGATTTACATAGTTTATTACAAATCATATGGCCTGGGCGTCATGAGCCTGTAAAATCTCTCCTGCAAGGAATGCAGTGTCGCTGGCGAGGTTAGAGGAGTGCGCCTATTAGTACTAACTCCTCCTTTCCTCTTCCTTTTTTTCATCCTTTTGAGTAAAAGAAAATCGTACAGAATCCTTGCTCAGCATTACAGTTGTACATATTTTATTTTGTTAATCTGTCTGCTTATAATAAGTGTACCCATATGTGACACTGCAAAATTACATGTTTTGATTAACTTCAGTTGGTTTAACTAAACTTTGAAATGGAAACTAACTTTGCTGAAAGCAGAAAGCTTTTTAGTTTCCGGACTAATCCTGGAATTACGCACTGGATTTGCTTCATGGAAATAAGTGTACTTTAAAAATTACCTCTGCTAAGTAGGTTTGCGTTGTTTGAAGAGATGCAGGAACAACAATCGTCTTTAACCCTTTCTGGCTGACAATACCCCTTGTCCGAGGGAGCAGAGGGCGGTACGGTTGGCGGAGCTCGTGCATGCTAGGGTAGGCGAGCACACCACCCACGTTACCGTCTTTTACATCGCTTTCACTCAGAACCAGCCATTCTGTACAAGAGGATTAAAAATAATGATGAGCACGAACTGGCTTCACTAGAATCAGCATTCGGGGAGTGTTGGTGCAGTGATTGCGGTGGGCTGCGTGCTGAGCTATACGTCGTAGGACAGGCGGTGAGGTTGTGCTCAAAGCCCTCCCCAGTTTTGTTGTTTCATGAGGTCGTGCTGACAAATGTCAGACCTCAAGTGCGTGTGCCACATGTACATATGTATTCACGTCAAGTATAATCAGAACATCCATTTGCTGGCCCCAAATTATAGATGCATACCATTTGAGATGACTGTCTCTCCCCAGTGAAACCTGCTGAAACGCCCTGTGGTGAGGCATCTGGGGCTTGAAGGCCTTTCGGAGTCAGTGGGCAGCATACTGCAGGTCGCAGTGACGTGCACTGTGCTGCGGGAGCTGCCACTGTAGCCTAATGCTGGATTCACAGCGGGATACTGTGGGACTTGCAGAAAGGTCTTGCAAGACTTTTTCTTCTTGGAAAGGCTGGGACGTGTGTGGGCAGGGAGCTCCTCCTTGACATGAGCACTAAAACTCTGACAAAGCACGTGAGAGGAGTAATAATCTTACACTGAAAGTACATCAGCTCAGGAGATACAGACTTGACTTTGTCTGTTTTAGGCTCAGTCTGTCCACAGAGACCTTCTCTTCTCTCTGCCTCATTACCCCATTTTTGGAGCACCTATAAATTCTGCTGCTTTTCCTTACCAGGATTTTGTGCTGTTTGATTCCTTTATGCTTGCGATAGCCTCAGATAGTGCAGTAAGGAGTCCATGTAGGTTCGATAAATAAATGATGACTGTGATTTTCTCTTCTGTTTACATATTTACAAAGCTGTGTTCTTTTGTGCATCATATTTAGTGCAGAACTTGTAATGAATTATTTTGCAGCAGCTTTTTCAGTGGATTCAGGAAGGTCAGCATGAGTTGATTTTTTCGCTATATCGTTTATGTCTGTTTTGCTCTGACTTTGAGATAAAATTGGCTTTGCTGAGTGCTGACTAAATGCCAAGAAAAATGTATTCAGTTCTAAGTTCCACTTCACTTTTCCCCCCTAAACATATCATTCTTCACAAGTGAATTTGGAGAAGAGTGGTTTACTTTTGCATGATCTTATACTACAGCCTTAGTACGTCCTCCTGCTCAGATGTCTGTCATCCTAGAGAAAATGGCTTCAAATGCTGCTGTTGTTGTTGTATCAAACCTTTTAATGGTTAAGAGTGACCTGCCAGACTTTCTCAGTGTGAATACCTTCCCCCACCATTAAGCACATGAGGGAGGGAATGTATACGTGTAATTTTAGAATACCTTATGTACATGCTGACATATACCACTGTACCCTCAAGAAGTGCACAGAGATTCAAGTATGAAACGGCTCTGCCTGTACAGCTCTTGCTAGGCATGCTTAGCTTGAGGAATGAAAGATTCTGAACATCTTCAATATTTATGCTTCACAAGGCAGTTATCCTCAGTTATCCTTTTAGCAAGTCCCATTTCTCCGTGTTCTGTCATGGGCTCATTTATACTAGGCTGATTTAGTGCTAACTGGGGAGATTAGATTGCCCTGCTTGATGCTGTCAGCTAAAACTGAGTCAGTGTCTGTATACTGTGGCCCAGTTGCTCAAAGAACCTTACCCTTTTCTGTATTGCTCATTTATTAGATACAAAAGCCTTTCTCACCCGGCTTTTGTGCTGGGGTCAATTAGCCCCTGAAATAGCTCATATAACACAAATAATAATGGCAGCGCTAATCCTTTGGGCAAGCTCTATACAATGGCCACTTCTGGCCCGGAGGACAAAGAGGGCTGTTTATCTTCACTGCACACAGTCTCCAGGACTTTGCCCAGTCATTTGCAGAAGAATTTATTATCACAGAGGTCATAGGTGGTTTGCATTGCAGGAGATTTTCTACCTTGCCACCATATGGGACGTCCTTGTCTTATTCCTATAGGATTGAGCAGTGCTTCAGGTGAATTGGATCACAAATATATTTGTTCAAATAATGCTATCTTAGGTAAACACGGACTTGAAAGACATTTAAAGTGAAGACTAACACAGCACATGTAATGGTCCTTCTTGTGTACGCAGAGAGAATTAGAGCAAGAGTGATGCCTCCTGTAAGCTGCCCTCCAGCCTGAAGCTCCCACAGTAACAGTTGCATCAAAGTGTTTCAGCAACGGAAAATTAGCCTCGAGACACAGAGGTAGAGTCTGGCTGTATGGTTATTGTGTCCAAGCTCCTACACTCAAAATAACTTCATCTTCGTCTTTTTTCACTCATATAAATGATATCTTAAAAGAAGGAAATGAACTGCTAGACCAAATAATAAGGATTTGCTGTATGTCCATAGAAGGGAAAAAAGTTGCTCCTAGCCTATGATCCTGCAGGTTAAAACTCTTTTTGAATTGCTTTTTTAGATTTGAGTATTTAAATCCTTAAGAGGGAGACAGTAATGGAAATTCTGACAAATCTCACACTACTGTTAACCTTCCTGGGCATAAATGATACGCACTTGATAAAGCAAGGTAAGTGTGAGAAAGCAGCTTACCAGACAGGAATGAAGAGGTGTCGACTTCCTTCATCTTATATAATTCGGCTGGCCTTTTAGCACCATAATTAGCCTGCAGAAGTGAATATCATAACCAGATAATCCGTACTGGTCTTCCCTTCGCAGGAAGTTTTGAGCTGTGGCTCTGTTGCAGGTATTGCTAGCATGCATCCAGGATGGGAGAGGGGTGATTTATAGTCCTGGTACATGAAAACAGCACTTCCCACTAAGCAGTTTTCCAGGCTCACGTATCTATTAATTTCACCTATTGTTCATTTGCTGCTCCTTGCAGTTGGTCTTTTTTCCAGAAGAATGGCATGCCTTCCCATTGCGCACCGAGGCATAATCTGCTGTCGTGACTGGGATAGTGAAGGAATATTTCGCTTGCCTTTTTTTTTATTTTATTATTTCTTTATTCATCCTCCCTGTCATGCCCCCGGAAGCCTCATGCTTTCCAGGCAGTTGTTTCTCCTGGCTCTGCGGGGCATTAGCTCGTGAGTTCCTGAGCTTGCTTTAGGATTTCGATAGGACGGGATCATCCAAGCTGCCGTGGCTGCGTGCCAAGCCTGCAGACCCGGCATGGGCTGGGAACTTCTGTAGCCAGAGGCATCAGCAAATCCGTAGGGTCACAAGGAGAGAAGCGTGATGGCTTTTAAAAAGTTCCTTGCCAGTGTTAGTCAGTATTATGCCAATTATAGATCATCCTTGCTGGGAATTTGGATAGGTTATGTGTGGCCTTTCTGTCTCCGCTGTTCCTCTTATCTTCCCAGAGTGCCACATGAAATGGTCCTGGTGACTTTTATTTCCATAGTTGCTCTCCCTGTGCTTTCCCCAACCTAATTTTGCCAGATCTTTTTCTCTTCTTGCTGATGAGAAGAAAAATAAGAGTAACTTTTCGTGCTCATATAAACACTGGTGATGAAAGTGGATGAGAACAGAACATGGCAAGCAAGTTGTAACCATAGTGTGACAACCATTATACCAATTGCTTTAGTTCATTCTCGGTAATAAGATCTGCTAAACTTTCAAGGCACGGCATCGAGGGAACTATCTTTTAAAAGAATAACAAGAAGATGTGTTTTAAAATATCTACTTCAGCCTTGGATAAATCTAAGGGTAGATGACATGTGAGTCTCTTGGGGCACAACTTTCTGAAGCAAGTTGGATGAGCTTTCCCAGTTACTTTTTCATTAAAGAGGAGTCTATAGTGCATGTTCGGAGTACATTAATGACTACATCATCAGTAATAAATTAGGTTGTTAAGAGCTGTATGTGATGCTGTCAGATCATTGTAGCCATACTGCTTTCATTCTCTATTTTTAAAGTAATCTGGAGTCATATCTTGAGAAAGTCAAAAGTCTCTGAGGCCAGAGGGGGGGAAAAAAAGCTGGATGGCTGACAGGGAGAGAATAGCAATAAAATTCTGGAGAGCAGAGATAAAGGTTCACCCTTTTTATTTCTTTCTCACCCTATTTTTATGTATTGTATCTGCATCTAAACTCAAGTATGGTGAGGAATGTGTTCCTGAACAATGGAGAGCATGTGCAGCATGGATTTAGGCAAACTCATAAAGTGCAGTGTAAAATGGGCATTTTAATAACAACAGGAGCAGAAGGACAGGTGTACAGTGAAATGTGGCTCTCCCTTCTGTAACCTGCTGGTAACACTCTCTTACAGCTGACGTGCTCCCCAGGTAGAACTGGGTTGGACATTGGCACGTGCCAAAAGGTGTTGGATTTGTTGTTTTGTTCTCAATCTGACCTTCCTTTCACTGCAGCTACTGAATCCTGCTGTCCCTGTGAGCGCCATGGCCCAGCTCCAGGCTGTGTTTATCTGCTAGTTCACATCTTAATACAGCTCCTGTTCTACAGCCTTTCCTCAGCATTGATATGGGAATGGCCAAGCCTTCATCTAGTCATTTAGAAAATCAGCTGTATTTAGTGATTAAAAAGATTACTTTGGTCTGAAATATATCCTTCCCACATGCTGTTCTCCATTGCTTGTCCTGCTGGTTTATTTGGCTGGTAGTCAAGTGTGTCGGAGAACTAAATCCTACATCAGAATATTGACCTTTTCTTTTTTAGACATCTCATTTCATCCCAAGGGTTAGGGCAGTTTTCCTTCATGAACTGTGCTCCCTCATCTGTTTTTGCATATTCCAAAAGATTTTGTCCCAGAGTTCCCGCCTCCGCATATTAGCATGTGCTGTGAAAAGATCCCAGCTTCTCTTGGGCAGAAGGTGACTTATTTGGTAGCCTTTAAAGGGTTCTGCCATAATCATATATACTGGCTAAGTTTTTCTGTTTCAAGCCATTCAAGATCAAATGCCCCGTGGATATATAAAAAAGTCTGCCAATGTATTATTTCAGCTCTTGATGATGGACCTGGGCAACCACACTTGTGCAAGTGTATTGCGTTCCTTTATTTGGATTTAGAAAAGTTTTTTAATTATTAGAAATAACTGGTAGAATAAATACACGTTTGAAGTAGAATTAGCTGTTTGGTTTGCTTTTTGTAATGGAAGAGGATGAAGGTGTGCAAGAATATGGATCTTGAGCATTATAATCTATTTTTATCCTGACTTGGATCACTGAGAGTAGTGTGTAAACAGTGCACCAATTACTTCCAAACAGCACATCATCGTCCTACCACCTGTTTAAACAGTATTTTACAGCTGACAGTCATCCCCTAGAAGAGACTCTCTTCCAGGACATATTTGATGTTCAAAGTGTGAAATTACGTACCCGTTGGATGTTGTGTCCAGTTGTGCCTCTGGCTCTCCTTTGCGTCTTTCTTTATTCACCAATAAACTGGTGTGTGTTGCTTGCGTGTCTCACAGGAATGTAGCGAAACTCAGTGTTTGAAAAGCTGTTTGGTTAAAGGGATTATTCCCAATAAAAACTAGTTCTAAATATCTGAAAAAACTGGACAACATTCAGATCCCAGATGGACATCAATGGCTTGTGTCCATAATGGTTATTGACAGCAAGAATTGGGGCAGGATTTTCACAAGGGCTGAAGCATGTTTTTTTTCCCTCATCTGCCTTAAATTTGGGTACTGAACTGTAAATCACTGCTTGTTTGTTTTTTTTTTTTTGAAACCTGTCTAAGCTCTTACTTAGCATACAGCTGTATGAACAAATTATTTAGTGATAAGCTAGTATGTGGATTTAGAAAAATAGGAAATTCTCTGTGGTGGTTGGTGGTGTGCCTGGTTTTACAATAGATGCAGGCTAGCTTGCCCTGCTTCCACCCAAAGGTTCCTTGCGTCGTGGCAGGGGTGAGGGTGGGCAATTGCAAGAGGGCAGCTGATTCCCTTAAAATTTACATACTCCTTTCTAATGCCTTACGTTTGGAAAGGAGGACGGGTTTTTTCATGCTCTGAAGAACTTGTCCGGTCAGTATTTCTGACTGGTTCAACAGCTCCCGTGAACTCCAGTCCCATCAATGTTTCCTTCAGGTTTACAGCAAAGCAACCCTTCTTTCTTTTCTGTTAACACCATAATGCAGTTTTATGTAGTTGCTCCCAGTAATTCTTGTAACAGTTCACAAAAAGGAAAAGAAGAAGGGGTAAAAAGGGACTTCGTGGAGAGTGTCTATGGCACACTGGAAGCCAGGAAGCCGCTGGTTGGCTGACTGGTGGCTCGGTGCGGCTGCACGGTCAGCAAGCCTTCCTCATATTGCCTTGTTGCTGCAGGGCCTGATGCTGGCAGATTACAACTCTGTAGCTAGTCATCTTCGATTTATTTGAACCTGTTTCTCCAGTCTGCTGAGCTTTCGCTGGCTAGCATCAATTCAGACACATTGCAATTCCTCAGAACCTCTACCCCATCTTATGGTTCGATCTATGAGAAATTTAGCTAGAGGCGCTTAGACAAAAAAGAAATATTGTGGCTGGGGAAGCATTTAAGTTAGAGGAGGCAGCCAGGGCTGTTTTATTACTTAGGCCTCTGTCACCTGTGATGACCCATGAGAGTGGAGAATATTGATCGCTTGTCACTCACGGCATTCAGTAGATTGCATTGACAAAGCTTGTCAGGCCTCTAATAGCAGGGTTAGTGGCCTTGGCTGCAACCCAGGGGAAAACTGCCGTGCTTATTACTTGGCGGCCTTTAACTCTTACAGAATTGGGAGTGAACGTTGACGAAAGTGAGGGAATCATTTTGTAGTTACAAATGCCCTTTCCTGCTCTGTGCTTTGTTTTGGGTTTAACTTCCTTTACTTCTAGACCCTTTGTCCTCATCAGCCATGCTGCTTTTGCGAAGGCAGGGAAATCGGTTTGAGGTATTTGCCTCTTCCATTGGCATCTCCAGTCCTTGTGCGAACATGGGCTCTCTTGGAGAAGCTGGCTGGTCCCTCAGTCCTGTTGCCATTGCATACTGCAGTGTGTTCTTATAAAGGGGATGGAGAAAGAGATACAGAGCCCAGAGCTGAGCCTGATACCTGCAGCCACTTAATAATAAAGTTATCAGTCACCACAGAGTGAAGGTTAGTGAACCGTAGCAGATGTGTATTTATCCTCAGATCTCTTTCACTGCCACCAGCTCTTGTTACAAAGATAGAACCGTGGTGTGGTGGATGTATCTTGCCTTGACTTTATCTTCCCTATCGTCTTGGTGTAGGACTAGGTCTTGATTATTTAAAAAAAAAAAAAAATATATATATATATACACACACACACTGAGGGAAGGAGAAGGCCCATGGCAGTTGGACTAGATGACTGTTGTAGGTTCCTTCCAACTGATACATTCTGTCTCTTCTATTCTCTGTTCTGTTCTTGAACATGCAGCTTAGCTGCGCACATAGAGGTACTGGACACTGCATAAATGTTCAGATATATCTGTGGCCATGCTTGGTATTTGAAACGTCTTTGTAGTTAAGCCTTAAATTAGAAGGCTGTGTGCAGTTGGGGTACTGTGTACAGTACCTCCCCAGGGAAGTGGTCATGGCACCAAGCCGGTCAGAGTTCAAGGAGCATCTGGGCAAAGCTCTTAGTCATGGTTTTAGGTAGTCCTGCAAGCAGCAGGGAGTTGGACTCATGATCGTGGTGGGTCCCTTCCACCTTGAGATATTCTATAAAAATTGGCCATGCTGGGACCGCAGAGGACTCAGGAAAGCCAGTTTGATTAACTGAAGTGAGGTCCCTGCCATGCTTTGGTGTAAAACGCTCACATCTCCTTGACTGCCTGGGAATGGGACAGCGCGTTCAAATAGTTGCACATATCATGAAATGGCAGAGAACCAAGCTTTATTTACTAAATCTCTCCAAGAAGCAAAGAGCTCATGAAGGGAGTCAGTGCGTGCAAATAATTGCTAAATGTTTGATGTATCCATGCATTCTCCATGTTCTGTCTCCCGTCTCCAAGGGTGGCCGGAGCAGAAGCAGCACAGCCCTGCGGCTGCATCCCTCAGTCTGTTCCCAGCGGCGGCACAAAGCAGAGCTGGGTTCTGCACTCGGGGGTGGTTCTCTGGTCAGCCATGAGTACAAGGGTAAATGTTCTTTGCTCATTGAAAAGTTCCAGTGAGATGACTTTTGTTTCTTTTTTTTTTTCTGAAGTGTGGATTTTTCCAGTTCACATGCTAATGTCTTTTGTTTGAGGTAGCAGAAAAAGGTGGCATTTAAAATGCATAATTCTCACCAATCTTTTCAAGGAAATGTGGTCAATAGTGTGCAAGAAATGTGTTCTATGTAGAAATTGAACAAGAGCACAGCTGATAGCGTTGCATACCATTTTTAATTAAGCTGCAGTAGGTATCCACTGAGAAAGTCCCCAGCTGGAGCTTAGGAGCATAGCTGAACTTTTCCATAAAGAAAGACAAAATCAGGGTTGTGGGGTTTTCTTGTGCCTCCTCTCTAGACTTTTGAACCAAGTGTTATGTTTTGCTTCCAGTAATTTTCTTTGATTCTTACAGAGGGGATATGAAGGAATGGTAAGTAATCTGCATCTCTTTGCGACGTATTGTTCCAGGAGTTGGCAAGAAGTATGAAAAGGTAGTTTGAGCTCATGTGAGATCTACCAATCCAAACTGAATTGGGGTGCATTTAAATGGAAAGGAAGGATCATCTCAAAACCCAGTGTGTATCTCTGAAACTCCTGTGGGAACTGGAACTGCTTTTTTCCCCACAATGCCCAAACTCTCCAACTGCAACAGACTGACAGCGAGTGGGCAAAGGTGATCCGCAGCTCATAAAGCACTTGTCTTCTCCCCCAAAATACCTAATTACACAGCTGCTCATCATTCCTTCCTCCTCCCTAGGAGCAGCACAAGGCACCATGCCATCCCTGGGACTTCTCAGTATCCTGCTTTTAAGACATTAAAAGCAATGATAGTTTGGTTTCAAAGATGCTCTGCTTGGCTTTGTAGAAGCTAATGATGACATTTTTGCATCTGAACAGCAAAAATTAAACCTAGCAGGAGAAATAAACACCGCGGTAATTAGGCGGGTTGCTCAGGCAGGATTAGCAGGTTCAGAAAAGCATAAAAGCATATGCTTAAATGTGAGTGTGGTTATTAAACAAGCGCTGAAAGGTTTCTCAGTGTCGTTACTCAGAAACTGTGTGGATGAAGGATGAAGCTGGACACCAGGCTTCAAGGAGAACTTGCTGCCAAAATATTTCCCTTCTTACTATCACCGGGCATCCATCAGCAGCTTCAACTCTGCCTCAGGATTTAGACTAAGCTTCCTTCTGCATCTGCTGACCAGTTCTCAAATTTTTCCTCTCTTCTGGGAGAATAAAAGCCTTTCAACCTCAGCAAAATGTATATTGTATATGACATGCCTTCCTCTGCCTACCTGAGCGCAGGCTAGCTGGTGGAAAGAAGAAATTAATTGCCTGTGTGTCTTTGTCCCAAATTGAAACCTAGCTCTGGAAAACAGATGCCCAGCATATTAATTCACCATATCACATTGAGCCTTGAGTTTGAGTTCTCTGTGAAAGGTTTTATAATTCATATAACCTGAAATAATTTACACCTAATTAGATTTTGTCAACTGAATAATTCTGTCTCACGCTGCTTCCACAGAATAATTTAAGCAACTTCATTTTATCCTCAAAATAGTTGTAAATGTCACATTAATTGTGTTGACATGAGCAACTTATAGGAGAGGCACTTGGCAGAATTGTTTGTCAGCTGTGTGTGTTACGGGCTTTTCACACCAAGTGCAGTGCAGGGGTGGGCATCTTCTTTCCTGATGTTTTACTTGGACTGTTAGACCAGTGTTTCTTTTGATGATAAGGTGAATAACTTCTATGTCAGAGGTCTGCCAATGTGTTTTGTGCCCTGGATCCATTGCACCAGCAATCCAGGCATTGCTGTCGAAGAATTGATGTGACTGGCGTAGCCTTCGGTTGAGTTTCTCACCAGCGTGAGCGGTCAGATCCTGGTTTGCAGCCTGGCCGTCTGTAGTGTGAGTCCAGACTGAGCCATGGAGCGTACCTGTAGGTTTACAGCAAGGGCCTTGGACAGTCCAGCCCCGTGCTCTGCCTGGCATTGAAGGAGGGATGGAAAATCAGTGGCAAGTTTGTCCATCACTGCTATTTCAGACAATGTGTTTTGGGGATGCTTTTCAAAGTTGATGTTTGTGCAGTGTTTCAGTTAGGGTCGGCATGGTGGTCTTAATGCTAGTAAGATGAAATTACAGAAAGTTTGCATGGGTGTGAAAGTGTGAAGTGCCCAGTGGTGCCACCCACGGGTGGCTTCCTGGAGGCGGCGTTCTCCCATGCCTCCCAGACCTGGCCCAATGCTGGCCCAGAGGAGCTCAGTATGAAGCACTGTCCAGCTGGAGGGTGTGCTAGGGGAGCAGGAGGTGGTCATTCAGGGGGAGCAGGTAATTGGATTTGCTGACATGAGGTATTGATTTCATGTTTTTTCCATGAAAAAGTAAAACAAAATTAAAAAATATAAAATCACATGGACTTAGATGAGCTTGTTACACAGAAGATAAGAATTATCTGCTGTTATATTTATTATACAGTTACTTCTTTTATTAAAATACTTGAAAGCTTGTTGCTTGGTATTGAAGACCAGAGGTTAAGTCCTACACTGGATTGTTATGTGCTAAATAAATGTAGTCTATTTGTCATATTCAAATTAGGGTAGATAATAATGAACATGAAAGTAGAAGACTTTAAGATGTAAGAGAATGTTGTAATAGCTTTTGGAAAGGAATTAAATGTTTCAAAAAAATAAAAAGAAATGTATCTTTTATGATTTTTGTAAAGTGCTATTCAAACTTCCTTTAATATCTGTGGCATTTGAAATTTGAATCCTATTCTTCTTTTTAATGCAAAAGTTAATATATGCTTACAGCTAAATTGTTGATGTAGGATTTGGGCCAGGAGGCGTCACCATGCTGCTACCTTGACCCGTGCTGTTCATGTTGGATTTTTCACTTAGTTTGCTGATACACCAGACTGTTTTACTGATGTGTGCAGTTTGCAGAGTGAGGTGCCATACGATCAGACCAGAAGCATTTACTTATTTTTGAAAAAGAATGGAAATGGTGTCCAGAAGCTTCAAGGACTTGACTGCATTCATTTGGAAACTATTGGTGTGTGCCTGGGGGTACAAATCCAGATCTCATTTTACTGAATAACTAAATACCTGTTGCCATCTTTGGAGCCTGGTGGTTTTTGTCTCTAAGTTTGGAATGTGAGGTATCACCCAGTTGAATTTTAGTCCTTTAATGAAACCCATCGTTAGCCTGGATTCTTGGTGGCGTTGGTCAGTAACACCACGGCGGGTCTCTTCCCAGCCACGTGCCATTGCTGGGACAACGTCCCATCAGTCGCCTTTCCCTCCCAGCTTCCCTGATGTGGTAGGATGGGCAGTGGGAGATGACAGCCCTTCCTCGTGTCTTTGGTCGCACTTGGTGTTTGAAGGGTTGGAGGATCGGGAGGTGAACAACAAAGCAGGGCGGAGGTGCTGTCCATCAGTATATGCAGCCATATCTTCTTCCGTACAATAAGTTGTACATCTGTACACTTATTCCCCCTCTTTGAAAACATAAATGTACTTCTGAGTGCATTAGAAAATAGAGCCTTCATAGCTGTGCCAAAGCAAGAGAAGAAATCTTTAGATAACCTTCCCCTTATTGTTGAGGCTTGTCTGCAGCTCGTCTGAATGCTGTAATTTAACTGAGCCTGCTGAGCTTTAATCAGCTTTAATGATGAGGATTCATACTGGGTAACATTGTGGTAGTTTATTGGTTTTCCACTCTACTTCAACAAATTTCTTTTCTTTGAATAGGTGGCAGATAGACTGTCACGTTAACTGTAATTTTTAGCAACTGGATTTCCAAGCAGCTTCTGTTGTAATAACATTTGATCTGTTTTATACTATTCTTGGCAACTCAGGAAATATGAGTAGATAGCTCTTTTGGGTTACTTTGGGTTAGCGGGGTGCTCACACAGACACCCGGTTTAGGTGGTACATCGACTGTAACAGTCCGGGGACGAGCTCTACTGTCTGGAAGTGGTGTTGTAAACTGTTTCTGGTCTGGGTATTGACTTTCACCTTCTCTCTCTTAGTGAAGCGAATGAGAGGTTGTGTATTTGGTATCTCTTGATATTTATCTCATACTAAATGCTGATACTACAGTGTATTTTTTTTATGGATCCCACCTTGGGTATCGGGAGGCACCATTCTGGTGCTTTGCTGTGTCCTTAGTGCGTAGGTGCTTTGGGCCAGAGGCACTGGGAGATGTAGGGACCAAACATCTGTAGAATTCATGTTGGAATGGATACGTTGCAAATCAATGGTGCTGGGGTGTCTCTGTTTTAGCAAGAAAACCGCAAAATAAAAGGCAGCACATTTGGAGATAACCGGGTCTATTGGACAGTAGCAGGGTGAGGCAGAGAAAGCTCAGGATTTGGTTCAAACCCAGTTTGAGCCAGCAATTTAGCTTTTGTTTGCCTTCATTCAAAGCCAAGTGTATACTTTTCAGTGTGTATATAAATAAACTTTTCAAGCATATGCAAAGATAGGCACTATTCAAGCCAAATTTCTGTATGTTTTACCGTAATAGTTCTAGGTTCCCCGTAATTAACTTGCAGCACTTATGCTATGCTTCCTTTATAGAGATGCTGCAAATTACTGTAACGAATGCGTTAGCTGGAACGCCGACCAGGCATCGGGACAGTTGCTGGTGCAGGCACCTGACTCTTCTGTCTCCCTGGAAAAATAGCAAAATTATATTTCTCTGTGGAGAAGTTTATTTTAGCCAGGAAAACAAACTCTTTCTACCAGGAAAAACCCAACCCTTTGATCATTCTGTCTGATGTTTTAGATTCATCGCCTGTAGAGATTTATGTCCATTAACTTGCCTTTGAAATAAAGGCGCTCTGATAGAAATGCTCCGTTATTGATTTAAAGTCTTCCAGGTGGGGGAAGACTTACTGGGGCCAGATACAAGCTGTTCTAGGGCTGGATTTTTCCTTCCCCTTCTAAAAATTACATTTTATTTTCCTTTTGTGTTTCTTTTGTCTCTCAGCTCCAGCCACAAGTCCCTTAGAGATGCCTGGGACATGACTACCAATATCTTGTGTAATTCGCATTTTGAGAGTCTAATCCCGTTGGCAGCAGTCCTGACCTGTCCTGAGAGATATGCAGATACGATGCTTCGGTGCCATCACAGGAATTATCGTGGCAGTAGATACAGACAGACCACGTTCAGAGCCATCAGGTCTTGCATAATTTGCAGAAGAGCTTAGGAAGATTTAACGTCAGGGCATTTACATTTTGTAAAAAAAAAGAGAGGAAGATGCAAACTGTGACACTTTGAGGTGTTTTTATACGAGACGTTGCTCCTGGTAGATTGAGAGGAACCTGTGTTGTAACTTGGGTTTCTGGTTCAGCGCATTTTAGCTATAAAGCTAATTGTCATAAGGATTTTCAAACGACTCCTTCCTAGCTCATGTCTGGGTGCCAGTAGACTCCATGTTCTGTTTTTGAGCGGATAAAATCCTCCTCCTGGAAGCATTTATTTATCATATTACAGCTTCACATGAGCTGAGCTCAAGCCTGACCCGATGTTAAGTGTCTGTGGTAGATTTCATTACCTCCATATACTGGAAGTCCTGCCAATATACTGGCAGCAAAATCCTAGTGGAAAATAAATGGCAATAAAAAAGAGAAATGATAGCGTGTGTGAGTGGTGAGGAGCAGAGCTTTATTGAGACCGGACAACCCTAGAGATGTCACTTGGCATACAGACACGAGCTTAAGAGAGTGCGAGTGAAAGCTGATACTGGAATAACGACTCTGTGGCACAGACAGGGGAATAATTTAATTAATTGCACCGAAATTTCTTTGATGAATAGTTATGTGGTGATAAGCATGAGGTCGAACAGTAGAATGAGTTTCAGCTTTTTAATGGGCCAGCACAGCTGCAGTTTTGGAAGTGTTCCCATTTTATTATTTATTTTTTTCCCCCCTCTCAAGTTCTCTGGTGCTCGCTCGCTCTCTGTGCGCGGCCGAGCGTGCCCGTGCACACACGTGCTCGCGCGTCCAGCCAGGCTCGGCTCCTCACCCCCTGCACCGCGCTGGCCCGGGGAGGAGAGCAGGCCAAAGCCGCTTGGCTAAAGTAGCCACTTTGAAATCAATGCCAGATCGAAAGGAAATTGTAGGATGGTTTCTTTATGAAGCCTGCATTTTTTTCCGATGATGCTTTTAACAGGGCCTCCACTGCAACAGTTGTATGAAGATTTTAATAAAACTTTTCTGGTCTCCAGAGGAGGAGGCATGTCTTTGTTGTTGGAGAGCTGGAGGGAAGGGAACAATGCAACACAGCTGGAACTCCAGCATTAATCCTATGATTCCTGGGCCATATTTTCAGACAGATCAATTACTTCTGGCTGTAACCAATTTCCAGCCATTTCCTCACTATGCAGGGCTCCGTTTACAGTCACTTGGATGCTGCAGCTTGATATAACCTCCTAACTTTATAGAACTTCAGCTGTAAATATCACCCGTTAGACCTGTGGCCACTGTCAGCTATGGTTTACCATGAGCCATTAACTGAAAAATTAGAGGTAGGGGTTGTGGGTGGTACCGGCTGTCTGGCTGGAAGTTGTATTTGGTACCACTCTGTCCAACCACCTCTGTATGAGAGCTGCAGTTTGCTTCCTGAGAGTTACTGGGTGGGTTGGCTGGGTTTGCTTGGGGGTTGCCTGTGTGAAGGCCTTGGGGAGAAATACTTCCGTGCTCTTGGGGAGAAAATACTCTTGGGAGAAATACTTCCATACTCTGCAGCAGGAAAGGGCGAGCAGGGACAGGCCATGGGGAAGGACCTGGATGCCTCTCCGAGGATACGTCCCTGAAGATTCGCTCAGCGGGAGACCCCTCTGCGGTTATCCCAGGCTTGGGGCTGGTGAATGCTCTGCTAAAACAGGCATGAACTCTTCGAACAGAAGGAAAAGAAAACATGTAAATAGCTGATAAAGCCTGTCAACATCAAAAACTTTTTTTTCAAATGCAGCAGGGCTGCACAGACACCCTTGTTTTTGAATAATGTTCTCTTATTGCCTTTTTTTTTTTTTTTTAGAGTAGTAGCATGTTACTCTCCAACAACAGCTTCCCAACCGAGGTTTGCGTTGTGCTTTGCAAATGTTCATTTATTGAGCCATGGAAGCTGAGACCCAGAGCCCAGCCCATTCACACATTCACAGACATCGCATGGGCCTTCCGTTTGGTAAATAACAACTTGGTCTCTCATTGCAAAATTAGTAAATGTACAGTGACGACTTACGGGTTCCAGTAGGTTGTAGCGTGGCCTCCACAAGGAGTTTTCTCCTAGTGTCTCACTGCTTTTGATGCTTCATGATCATATAATACACTATGAGATACACTGTTATCTTCAGTAGCAGACATTTGCCCCACTCTCCCTTTCCAGCCTAATTCATGTGACTCTTTTAATATCTGATTGCTTACGGAGGGTCACTGGTAGTACTGCACGAGAGGCTTGCGGCTTTGGCCTTTGCCAGCAACTGAAAGTGACGGAGGGGCGAACTGCACAGTTCTGTTAGTTGGTCAGGGTTCTTTTTTCTTTCTTGGAACTTTGCCCATCTTATTATGAGTTCTTTAGAGAAATGAAATGCAGCAGTAGCTTGAAGAAATCATGGACGCTTTCCAGCAGTAAAAGAGCTCTGGAGTCAGTATATAAGCTTTCTCCCCTGGTTGCAGTTAGGAAGCCAGTTGACAGTATAATGGGCTTTTGGAGGGGGCACGATGGTTTGTGTGTTCTGTTTGATGTTGCAAATACTGAGCCCTGGGGGAGATCGGGGAAAAAGGATGTTCTGTTCTTTAGGAAAGGAAAAGATTAACCTGAAATGTGAACTGAAACTTAGGAGCTCTGCAAGACTTAGGTGCACCAGAGACGAGTTTGCTTGCTTTAGTGGAAATATCTTCTGTCTTGTAACAAAGGCAGGCAAGTGTTTTTGCAAGGATTTGGTTAGAAAACTAAGGTGTGTGTGTTTGTATAGAAGTAAGAGCCACAGCTGTGGCTGAAGGTGGGTGAATCTTCAAGGCATGGCCATTCCCTCAAGGTGAGTTTCTGACAGTTTGGATGCTCCTCAGAGGGACTTGTAACCTTGTCAGAGAAGGTCTGGGAATCATGCGCGGTCATGGTTTTTCCAGAGATTTCTGTAAAAAGTGATTCTGGTGCATTTCTTCTTTCTCACTTCTGCTTCCATTTATATCCATTAGGAGATTTCTTTTTTAAAGACAGGGGGAAACAACTACGATCGCTTTTGATAGCTGTAGGGAAAAACAATATAACCCTTTCCTTTGAGCTATGATCTTTTTGTCCATTCTTAGTAAATATTGGTAAAGACAATACATGTGGCTCTTTCTCAGCAGAAGTTGTATTTTCATATCCTTATTTTTTATCTACAAATTCCAAAATATGGCAGGGTCATGCTTTTCCATGTAAGCTGATGCCAATCTGGCAGAGTTTCTTCTTGGTTATACATATAGACCCACTTGCTTTCACAATTTCTTGGCCATTGGAAATGGTGGCATACAACAGGTTTCTCATATTCCAAATTGAGTAAATGTGGTTCAGACAGAGGCACTGTGGAAGATGTCTTTGTCTCCTTCACATCACTCTTAATCTTTTACATTGCTCACAGAACTTATTTTCCTCTACTTACATAGCTCTTATGATTTCTTATCTTTGACAGTAGATAACAGGAATTTGGGTCTGTGGGCTTCTTAGAAGGACATGTGCTGTTCATTTTCTTTGCATATTGTTTCTTTATCTTCTTTGTATGAATCTCCTTGTATCTTGAAGACTCTTATTACTAAGTGATAAAGCAATGGTCAATGTTTGGATTTTGCAGGAGATGCATCTGTAGTAAATATAGATGGGTGGGACACTGGATTTTCTGTGCTAGGGAGAAAAGAGGTATTGTTTGAATTTGATTTATTCAGACACAGTTAATTCAAAAGTTCTGCTTCTTAAACAGAAGTTAGGGGTGGCATTAGTTAGGCTTTCAGTCGTCCAAACGTCTTCAGAGAATGAGAAAGATGTGATCCTTGGGGTTCTCCGCGGTTGTTCCCTCCCATCTCAAGCATTTCTGAACTTGTAGGAGCAGAATCCGAACTTGGTGTATGGTGTGTGCCTGTAATTGTGCATGTGCTTGTCTGTGTGTGTGTTTGTGAGGAAACATGAGATAATTGTCACTTGGTAAGGGGTTTATGGCTTGTTTTCCTGTATTTCATTTCCACTGTACTTACAGTTATTGCTAGATTCAATTGAACAACTTCTTATTTATTGTACAATAATACCTGGACAACAAGTTCATCCACTTTAACAGCCTATTTTTAGTGGACTATAGTAACCATAACACCAGAGAATGAAGGTACATGAGCACAGATGTAATTATACAATGGATCTTAATCTGGGATGATATTGCGAGATATGAATCTATGGCACTTTCGAACAGAAAAATCAATAAATAAAACTTCAAGCACTCTCAGCCCTTCAGATAATGGGCATATTCCAGGATTTAGCACCAACTCTTGCATCTCTCAAAAATATCATCCTGAGCTTTCAAAACTTGCCTATCCTGCTGGAATTTCCCATTTTACAGGAAAACTCTGCTGAGCAAAGGCTGATATTCTCATCTTGTAGTTTTACTCCTTCAAAATAAATGGAGTTTCCAGTTCCACAGACTTGTATTTCGCAGAAAGGTAATGAGGATTTTTTTTTTAGTAAGGTTGAATGTTTTTCTGTTTAGCTGAAGGAGTTTTAGGTTTTCATAACATTGTGTGTTTACAGAAAATACTGATTATCTTCACCTATACTGTATTATTATCCCAGTGCACTTTGTACCAGCCTAAACTTCAGAGCAAGCTTAGGCTTTAATCCAGGTGCAGTATTCAGATCTCTGGAGGACAGAATCTGCAGCAGGTTTATTCCTTCACTTCTCATTTCCCCTCGACCCCAAATATTTCACATCAGCAAACATGACCCCAGTGATTTTTCCCTATAGTTTTGTCGTGTCATTCCCGTAGCAGAACTGAAGGGAAAGACGGTGAGATCATCTTGCTTAAAGACAAGCCTCTCTCTTACAAATCTAGTCTTCCTAAGCTCTGTGTAGTCAATGAGGAGAAAACCAAACTTTCACGGAATTCTTACGGCCGCTTGGGTTTGGTGCCTACTCACTCGCTGGAGTAATTTCTCATTTCTGTGTAGGGGGACTGACATGCTAAATTTGGTGCCCGAGGTTAGGCATTGTGAATACTTTGAAGCCGTAACTAGACACAGCAGCGTTAACTTCAGCGGAAAAAGTACTTGGTGGTTGCTGGACCTGATGGGGCTGTGATTTAAGCGTGCTGAAGTATGTTTGCCGTGAGTAGTACCATTGCTGATTTCAGCATGACTACTCACAGCACCAAATGGTAAGGACATCTTTGTGTTTAGGGTTCTGCTGTGTCAGTATTGTCAGCAGTGCTTCCGAGGGGAGACAGAGCACCTGTTGGAGGCAGCATTTTCCCTTTGAGGAGAGACTGTTTTTCCAGTAAGTGCTGTCTCCTCCCAAGCCCAAATCCCAGAGCCAGGCTGGCTAATGTTGCCTAAAGTGCTTACTATTCTGAGAACTTTTTCAAGAACTGTTAGAAATCAGAGTAGGGAGCACTAGGCACTTCAAAGTATTCGTTAATGAAAGTTTGGCTAAAGCAACATCTTAAAATAGAATGCAGAATCAGCGTGCTATCTCAAAAAAGATTTTTTTATCCCTTAAATCCCTTAGAATTTATTACGTGGGCGTGAGCAAAAAGGTTGGCTCCAATAAAAACCTAGCTTTGTAATGATTAGCAGGGGCCCAGTATAATTTAGGATATTCTTTGCAGTTTATAAATACGCGCTCATAAAAAGCACAGATATAAAGAAGCTGTGACTTTAAGTCATTAGAAGCCCAGTGGTTTGATAAAATAACAGGAAACAGACAATTTATTATGAGCAATCTCGGTAGCTCTGGATTATCTATAAAACTTTTATGGCCCTCCCCAAGTGGCAAGAGGCCATAAAACTTGCCTGAATGAGGGACTTGTTAATTTACTTGTTAAAGCAAATTAAAAATTTATAAGAGCTTTTAGGTAAATGAGATCTTCTCTCATTGCTGCCCTTGCGGGCTCAGGAGTCCTAGGAGGGAAGAAGTGGTTGCGCTCAAACATCACAGCAGAACAATAAAAGCTATTAAATTGGTTCAGTTTATTACTACAGAGCCAGGCAGCTGTTGCCATGGTTTGCTGTGGGATGCCAGAGGTTGACAGCGTGGCATTTCTGTGGCCTTAAAAAGAACGTAATAACTGTGCCTTTCACCCACCCCAATGTCTCTGTCTGCCTTGCTCTTTCCTCCGGTTTTTGTGTGGATCTCTTCAAGTCGGTCTGTAGCCTGTTGCAGAGACATCAGCGTCTCCTTTTATCGTTCCTTGTCTTAGCTGTTGTAAAATAGGTTTATGAACACCAGAAAAACCTGCACAGTTCTAGCTTGCCTAACCAGGACATTTAACAGCAAAAGAAGTTTTATTCGATTCCAGTGCTGCTGCTGTAACTAGACACAGCAGTGAGGAAGAAGGGCCTGGCAAGGAAAACAGAGCTGTTGGGCATCTTTGAGCAATCTCTGAAAGCTGTTAAAACGGATTTGAGAAGTGTTTCTCCAGATCACTTCAACAACAGCTTCTTACCGCAAATGAGTTCCAGCTGGAAGCACCATGAAGAGTTACACTTTGTCCTTGCGACTCCAACTCAGAAAAACCCTATTAAGAAATAAAGTTTCTATTGAAACGTCTCAATATTTAGCAGAAGACCTGCTTCGAGTAAGGTTTTGAGTGAGGAGAGATCTAAATCAAGCTGCAGTGAACCTCTCCTGAACCTTTCTTCTATAAGCAGCTTGTCTCTATGTGTAGTTATTTCTCTTTTGTTCAGGAAATATCTTTTACAGATCTAATGTTATTTATACAGTGAGCTAACAGCACTTCCACGGGGGAAAGAGTGGCGTAAATTCAAAAGGTTTCTGTTGTGAACACTTCAGGTGATCACTTCAGATATTTTCAGGTGTCTTAAGACTGGCACCCAAGAGTAATCCTGCCTGCATAGTCAGTTGTCTAAACACAGACCGCAGCTTTTAATGCTCATTTCATCCTTATGTGTTTCATTTACTACCTGTTTCATCCCAGTATGATTTGTATGATTATATAATTTTGAATGGATATTGCAAGTGCTCTCGTTCAGAATAGGAAATAATCGGTGAGAGAAGTTTGTGGAGTACATGTAGAAAGTCTAAAAGCGTCGTCTTCAAGATAGGCTTGAAAGAACTGGGGCAGTTCAGTTTTACAAAGAGAAGATGGAAGGGAGTTACTGATAACAGTCTTCAAACACAAGAAGGTTGCTGCAAAGAGGAAGAGAAAAATCTGTTCTGTGTATCCATGATAGATGGGACGAGGTTACGCTGCAGATAGGAGATTCAGTTGAGATGTGAAGATAGCTTTTTGAAGGTAAAGACAGTGAAACACCACACCAGTTCACCTGCAGTCCTTGTAGAGGTCCCTGGGTGTCTTTAGCAACAGTTTGGGCTGGGTTGGCTGGTTGGCTGCATGTCGTGGATGATGCAGGTATGGTTGGTCCTTCCTGGGCTCAGAGGGATGGGCTATGGGACCGCTTGAGTCTGCATTCTTTCTCTGATTTTCTGTGATTTTATAATGCTGCGACTCCTCGGCGCTCGGAGACTGCAGTAGGTGAGATGAGTACTCAAATACTTCAGGCATTGCTGCCCCAAAGTCTTTATTTCCCATGTGGTTCCCCAGTGAGAGACAGATGTTTAGCAGGATGCTTTTCCTTCGTGCTGCTAGACCAAACAAAAGCTTACAATCTCCAGGAATTCAAGCATAGCGATAGTAATATTCTGGCACTTCCATCACTCAATAGCCGTATTATAAATATTTCATGGAAAAACTGAATCATAAAAGTATTATTTTTGTAGTGTGCCAAGAGTAGATCCAGGCACTTGGAGCATAAAAAGTATGAAAGTCACATTTTAATATTGTGCTATCCTCACTAAGTACAGTGTTAGTCTGAAACTGCCTGACATATAAAAATAAGGCAGTGCCTCCAAGGTATATTAATGGTGGTTATGCGGCTAATGGTTACATGGCAACCTCCCAGTACATTCATTTTAGTGCATACATTTCTCTGAACCAGTTAGGACTGGCTGGAAAGGTCTCGAAATCCCATATGGCATCCCCAGGGACACCACTTCAGCCACATTTCATTGAACCAGAAGTGGATATAACGTGAGCCAAAAGCTCACTGTCTTGCAGTGGGGTTACGCTCCTGCCTCTGCTAGGCACATCTGAAACTCCCAGCCCTAATCCTTGAAATTCGTAGTGATGACAGCGCTTGGAGTAGAATGATTGATCTTTCGTGTCCTTTCATACCTAACTACTGTTCTGGGTCCAGATTTTGGAAACCTGAATTCCAAATAGGTTTGTGGGTGTTCTCAGCCTTTCTGGATCTGGCCCTTAACCGTAATAACCTATTTCAGCAAGGGAAAAAGTCAAATACTGAGGCAGAGAGACTGCTTTGCTCAGGCTGAGCTGTTGAGACGGGTACAAGCACATGGAGTGGGACACGACAGAGATGTGATGTGTTTTTATTGTAGGTGGTCTGTTATGGAAATATCTATGGAAATACATAGCTATTGTTGGAAGCATGTTGAGCCCAGCATGTTATTTCTGGCATAAATTAGAGAGAGGGAGATGCCTTGGAACAGCTGATGCCCCATTGGTAGGGCATCAGTTGGCAGGTGGAAGACCCAGGTTCATGACCCTGTTTTTCTTGACTGGAAGCGGTAACTGGAATGTGGGTCTCTTATTCTACGTAGTGGCAATACAGACATTTTGGTGCACCACGAAATCCCCACTGAACACAGCAAAATGAATCCGAGAGGCAGGGTCCTGCAGCTGACTCCTTCCCTAAATTACGTTTTGTCAGGGCCTTTTTCAGTGTTTATTAGTTTAGCCTTGCAATTCAACGTTTACATTAATGACATGATTAAAAGCAAAACAGGAACCTGGGCAGAATGTGGTTCCTGTTAAAATCATTCTAAGTTCCTTGCTAACTTAACCCTTTTGAAAGCCAGAGACACTTACTGAGCTGCCTACGTGTTTAACGAACAGCAAGCATGCTATTCAAACCCATCAGGGAGGGTGTTTGAATTTATTCCCGAAGGCATTTATTCACAGGGTTCGTTCATACAGTAGCTAGGTGATGACAACAAATATTGAATAACATCAGCCTTTTGCCATACCCTGGGAGCAGTGGGAATGACTTGCCTTGGCTTAATTTAAATCATAACCTGCCAAATTGGTGAAGACCTGCAGAAAACTCATCAGCAGTTCTGAGCTGCGTACCTGATTAGGGAGCACGTGAATTAGATAGCTTGGTGTCTGTGGTGTAAAGGTTTTTTTATAGCACCTAGTTTTTGCATGGGTGCAGCTTTGATGAATACTACCCTATGTTCTTATCACAAATGAGCAAAGGAAATATAAATTAGAAGCTCATAAATATAGGATTCTCGTTGCCTTTGAAGAACTTAATTTCACTATGGTTTGCATGAGAATGCTTTCATTGCTTTCAAAAAATGAATTTGTTTTTGGCTAGAGTGTAAGTAATGCATAAGCCATAACATTTTAAGTAGGTGTCCTTTATCTAAAGTAGATTAAAAGGGACATGAGATCTGTGAGGGGTTAATTCATATGTTCTAAATGAAAATGGAATTAGAAAACGAATTCTCTTCCAACATCTCTACTCAGCATGCAGATCAAAGCCTTCATAGGAGTAAATTTATGTCTGATAGTGTGGACGGTTTCAATGCACACTGGCGAAATATCATGCTGATTGCTGATTGAAAACAGTTGTTAATTCTCTACTTCACTAAATTCAGAGTGGAAAAACTTTCCTTAATAAAGAACAGATTGAAGAGAACCAAGACCTTACTGTGTGGAAATTAATGGCAGATGCATATACTGGTAGTTAAAATGTTTCATTAGATGTTAATGTCTTGCTGTGTTTTTAATTGTTCAGAAATTAGCCTCTAGAATATTAAAACCATCTGTTTGTTATCATGATGAAACAGAATACTTAAATAGTTATTAATTTTGTGGGCTTTTTTTTTTCCTTGTCTGCAAAACTTTGATCTGTTGAGATTTCGGTGGATGCTGGATGCAAATGTGGAAAACAATTTTAAAACACCTTGGTGCCCCCAATATCGGCATTTGCTGCCTGCCACCCATATTTTGCATGCCTGCTTTATTTCACAAATTATTATTCACCGAGGAGAAACTGACGTTTTTTAGTGCATAGGAGGAGTGTGCTGATGCTTGCTGAGCCTGTATAATGGTTGATTTAAACTGTAATATGGTACGTTTTCACATGCTGATACTTAAAAATGAAGTCTTGTGGGTCATTTTAAAGTCCAAATATTTCAAAGCATAGAAGGGCTTCCAAGTAGATCCATCAGCACAGGGCTTTGTCTTCCTTAATTTCCAATTATTTACAACTATTTTTCATTTATTTTTAAGGGTTGAGTTTTGGGGGAGTTGGGGTTATTTTGACAGTTTTTGGGGGTTTTGTTTGCGTTAGGGCTTTTTTTATCATGTAGATGAACAATAATGGGCTTATTTGAGGTCCTGATTCAGGTAAATATTCCTCTTTATGAGAACACACATCGAATATATTTCCAGCATAATAGTGAAGATATGTGCTTTTTTCCTCCCAGTTGAGATGAATTTAACTAAGTGCTTCAGTGCTGTCTTGTGGGGAGGCTGTAGTATGTATGTTTTATACACAACTCTCTGCTGTGAAGAGCACAATTTATAATACATTTTGTAATGCTTGTTATACGTGACTTAAGTGTAAAAATTTATTCAGTAAGTCTAAACATTACTTAGAGAGCCATTAACGTATCTTTCCAAGTGATTTTTGACCTTTTCCTGAATAAGCACTTTACAAATTATTAAATGCCAGAATGAGGATTAATTCAAGTAACCATAATTTGATAGCAGTCCTCTGTTACAGGGTTTTTGCACTTATCTTAAAACAATAATAAAACTCTGCTTACCGAGCATATGACTATATTTTCGAGATGGATAAGTTTAGTACAATTTTAAAGTATAGGAAAGGGAAGTTAAATTGTGGGTTTTGTCAGTACAAGGTACAGAAATTGTCTGTCAGGTGATTCTAGTGGTCACCACGTTCCCTAAATGGATTCTGTACCCCTGGAAGTTAGCGGAAATGGTGTTGATTTCAGTGGGCACTGCATCCTGCCCCGGTTCCTTACCTCTCTGTTGAGGCTGGCAACACAAGGGCTAATAACGCTAGCTGGCAGAAGGATTTTCTGGAAACGAAACTGCTTTTGGACTTGGACTGAGGCAACCCAGCTCATCAAATCTATCAGACATTAAATCACCTTTGGTCACTGGTGACAAGGGAGAGACTCCAAGATGTACCAGGAGATTTGATGACATTTGCGGACAGGAGGACTCATTATTTCAACTGGCAAAAGTAGTCTGAGTTGAAAGAACAGTGCTGCAATATATTTTAGATTAATTGTCAGGATGAGAGAGGAAGAGAGATAAGCAGAAAGAAAAAAAGAAATCAAAAAATAATGTCAATTAAAACCAGAAAAAACAAGAACAAGGTGGTATTGTTAGGAATTTGAAGGCATTCTGAATTTTTCAGACTGGCTGCAGCTCTTTACTGTGTTAGTACAGGGCAAAAATTCAACAAGATTTACAACATGAAGTCCAGCTATGGTTTAAGGATGCAGTTCTTCAGCATTTCTTTTCCTGGTAGTGCCTGCGTCCTTGCCACCCCTTCCCACCATCGTGCCAAACTGAAGAACATTTTCTTCATCGTGCCAAACTGAAGAACTCATCTGGGTTAGAAGCAATCCAGGAAACGAAGAAGAAGAAAAATAACCTGGTTGTTTCTCACCTGGCTCAGTTCCCTGCAAAGCCCGGGGTCACCTGCAGCCAGACAACCCAGGGAGTCTCCGGGGCCTGGGGAAAACCGCCCGGGGCAAGCGGGTGACAGCAGGGTCGGGCTCCTGGAGCGGAAGAGGTGCTGTGAAACTATAGCCTGAGGTAGAGAAGAATTGTGACTTTTTAGTGCCAAACAGACGGGCGTTACAGAGCAGCACCCAGAACTGCTAGCAACCTGTGTGCAGCCCGAAATGCTGCAATACTTTGTGTTGTTCAAAGCGTTTCCCTCCAAAGAGGGTGGAGCGTGTAACACAAAGGTTCCTCTAAGTGGCAGCTTGCCATCTATCAGAAGCTAATACAGATTTAAACAATTTAAACAACAGTTCCTCCCGTTGCTTTTCTCCGGAGTTATTTGTGATGACTAGCTTCTCTTCATCTCTAAACTCATCTCCACATCAATGACAGCTGCTAATGAATTCAGATGGTTCATTCCCTTCCCTTCTGTGCTTCTTCAAATAGATTTTCTTTGCCAGATACTTCAGCTCCCCTTTCTGCTAACAAATCAGTACTGAGGTATATTATTATGACTTTTGCTTCCATCATTCAAGCAAGGGGAAAATACAATATGCATAGATGTGAGTTATATGTCAAAATGCTTTTACTCTCCTCTTCCCCCCCCCTTTCCTTCACATTATTAAATTATAGAGAAATACTATCATAATAGCCTCTTGGCCAAGTCACAGAGAGCAGAGTTATGGTTCCCTTGATAAATTGCAAAACATTATTAAGTTTTGCTCTCTAGACTGAGAGTATTGGCATAAAAGGACATCAACCACAGTCATATTGGTCTTGATTGCTGCTTAATTGCTGCTTGTTTGTGTTAGAGATCATGTGGTTTGATTGATCTTGCCCTGCTTTTGTCATTATAGATACAACTTCCTAGTTTTCTCCTTGTACTGAGACCACAGGATGACTTTTAAATCTTGAATAATTTATATGGCTGGCCAGTTAAACGGCTTAAAATAGTATTATATTTTTAAGCCAATAGCTCAACCTTCAAATCATTATTTATGCAACCAAGTTATTAAATATTTATTCTGGGCTTATATCGAACAATGAAATAACAGGGCTCTTTTATGTAAACAGTGGCAAGCATCTTGAGGTCCATCCATGAATACTGATGTTTCCTCCTTCAAGACATTTATTTACTTCTGTAATGTTAACTGGGTCTCAGGTTAGTGGTCTGCATTGAGGGGAAAAAAAGGATGGTGGTAGCCGTGACTGAATTCGAGCGAGCGAGTGCTGTCGCTCTGGTCTTTTTCAGGCTTGGTTCATGGAGCTGCTTCACATCTTTAGGTGTTCCCAAAAGGTCTCATCCCGTCTTGCATCTCCTTTGCGCATGAGGAGCAACTATCCAGTGGACTTGAAATGAGGGAAATTCTACAGAAACTACCTTGGTTTTGTTTCCCCTCGTTAAAACAGATGGAGGCTCTTTAGCCGAATTGGCAGAGAGCTGTAGAGCTGCAGCGCTGCTAAGATTTTTTGACCTGGCCTGTTTGCTTTGTGTTCCAGCATGTGATTAATTTTATCTTTGTACTTAAGTATTCTTCCAGTAAGTTATACATTTCAAAGTCAACCAGAGGCCAGGCAGAGTCCTTAGGGTGTTGGATGTCAGATATGCCAGGCTAAATGGGATGATATTTCTGTTCTCCTCTCCCCTTTCCGGAGGTTCAGAGTAAAGGTGGGGTGGTTGCCTCTGCTTTCGTACCTCGCCTGACCTTTCCTGTACAACCGAAGCAAGAGCCGCTCACAGGTCCAGGGCTGAGACTGGGACAGAGTCCCCGAGGCCACAGGCTGGACCCTGCGTCTGTCACCACTGAAGCGAGAGCTGGTGACGGTCTAACAAGAAGGATCTGGAAAGTCATCGTTGCCACCTGCCAGCTTGCTTCTCCATTTTTTTAAATGAGCCAGCCTAAATGGAACCACAAGCAGTCCCTGGTGGAAACTGTTGCAGCGAATACACGCGCACTGCTCCTTGTGGGGTATTCCCAGGGCTTGTGGGGGGATTTGCAACCCTACTGAAAGATTGTGTCTATGGCCATAGAACTTAAAATCTGGTTTTGGGACATACAAAGCAGAAGCAAGATGTATAGATGATGTAAATGGGCATCGCTCGTCTGACTGGGACTTGTGCCGTAGAGACGGGAACGCGAATGGATGTGTATCTGTGCGGCCAAGGGTGGTACGCTTGTACCAGGCAGGAGTAGGCACTAAAGCAGCTGTGTTTCAGAAGTGGTTTTTGGAGGCACAGAGGCTGCTTTCTCTGACACAGGGCATGGGGGGAGAGCCCTGGAAATCCAGGGTGGGATCCAAACAAGCTCTGCAGCAGGACTGAGTAAATATTGGGAGGGGCAGATCGATCCCACCCTGATTGCCGCTGCTCTGGCTGCCTCCGAGCAGGCCGGCCGGACCCTTGCTCTTCATCCCTCGCTGCTGCGCCAGCCTGTGCTGTGGAAGCTGCTTGGGGAGATTGATTGGTACAATGGAGTGCTTTGCAAGGTGTAATTTTAAAGGCCGTATTTCTCACTGTGCAACCATCAAAATGCAAAGGGTCAGAAGAAGCCTATATTTTTTTGCAATTCAGCTTTTAAAGTGTGCTGAAATACACTTCATTTGGTGCAATTGCCGACAGCTTGCTGTTTCATACTGCTCTTAACAGGAGCTGGGGAACAGAGTAAGTCTGTTATACTTTAGATGTTGTATAATGTATGTATGATTCTGGGGTGTGATGAGTTTATGCCAAATGTGTCTTTGATTTCTGTATAAACAGCACAGAAAAAATGATGGGCTGCATTCTCTGTGTAACTTAGATAAAATAGAGCTACAGATCTACTTCAGAGTACCTTCTGTGAGCTAGCTATCTAAGGTTGCCCAAGCATATAATGAAGGAGAAGAGGATCTGGAAATAAATGCCTGTTCTCTTTATCCCCCACCCCAGCTTTGGCAAGGATGCTATTTATTCTTAGCCTGCGTTGCCTGAGCTGTTGCTACTGTGAGCAGAACACGATCACTTGGTGTTTCTGTAATAACAATGCTAAGTAGCCAGATTCTCCCCAGGAGAAAAGGGGTGTCGCTTGGTTTCCTTCAGTAGGATCTCAGTACTCCAACGTAGTGAGCAAGTGCAGCAGCAGACTCTGGATCCACTCAAAGGCAGCAGGAAATGACCATTAGCACTTTAGAATAAGTAAGTTAGACACCCTTCTTCTGTGTCATAGAGCTAATTAGGTAAATGTTTATAGTTACTGGTTCAAGTTCTATTGGATGCAGGTTTTTCTGTCAACAGGAAATTGGAAAAATACATACGTGTGCTTATTCTCGTTTTCCTAAAAAGAATCTTTGAACAGGAAAATTACTTTGCAGCAGAGGCAGGAAGGAAACAACAAAAGATAAAATCTTGTCTGTGTTGGTCTACCTCACTTTTACCATTCGGGTAGCAAAATAAAACTTCATATTCTGCTAGGGATGTCAGATCCCAGGATGATGGCGTGCAGGCCCTGATCCTCAGCAGCTGACAAAGTCTTGGAGCATGTGCATGGGTTAAGATTAAATATCAAGATATGCCCAGAGAGCCTCCCCTAATACTGTATCTATTGGGTAACAAGATTTTTCTTCCCTGCTGTGAAAAATGTCTTTGTATTGATACTGTTCAGAGTCCGCACAGGGTGTGAATTCTTTTTTCATATTTACTGCCTAAACTTGTGTATTGCAGATACTCTTGCTCCTCATTATCTCACCTCTGATTTGCTTTCCTTGTGCTGCTCAGCTGTTCAGCTAGCCAGTCGGATGTCGTGGTGGCGAATGTCGTTGGTAGAAGTGCAGTGTACAGGTCTTGCTCCAGACCCGTGGCTGCTGTGTTGAACCATCTTTAAAGCTCTGGGTGACGTGCAAGTTCCGTATAAATAGTATCTGTCTAACTTAAGGCGGTAGCAAGATAGATTTAAATGAAAGTATTTAAATGACAGCTGTTAATCATGTTTTAAATCACAAGTAACAAGCGTTGATTTGCATTGTTTTTTCTTCTTGCTGTGCAGTTATCCTTTTATTTGTTTGCATACAGCCAGATTTGTTCTCAATCATTGATAAAATATGTTTTCTTTGCAATCAAATATTCAGTCCTACGTGAAATCTGCTGTTGCTCTTTTCTGACTGACGGAAGGCGCTTCACGTGTGTGTGTGCTTGGGTCGGGGGGGGGGCCGGCTCCTGGGGCTAGCTTTGTGCAGTGGTGCAAAGGGGACGTTGCTGCCGTGCCCGGACGAGGCTGCAGTGCGGTGCTGTGGCCATGTACGTGTGTGAACGTGGACCAGGAAAGTTCGAGACATTTTATTATTTGTTCTAGAGATCATTTAAAAAGCAGCACCCTTCGACTGAACAATGTTTAACTTTTCACCCTATAATCCACTGATGCTAGACTTCTGGTTTCTGTACTCAACTGTTCTGTTGTTTAGAATCGATTACGCTTCAACATGGATTGTCATACTTTTAAATCAAAGTTAACAGATTTTAAGGGAAAAATATGTTTCCTTGAAGTGCAAAATAGTGCTACAATGCATATTTTAATTCGCTGATGATTTTTCCACCCTGGTTTAGTGGGTGCGGGTTAGTGGGAACTGCAGTTAGCTTTTTGGCCCTCAGAGCGCATCAAAACCAGTCTCCTCAGAGCATGTGGTGACGTTCATGTTAGGAAAAAAAGCAACTGGGTAAAACCAGTCAGGGAGTCGTCAGCTGGGTTGGCCCCACAGCTGGGTGCTGGAGATGTTCCCAGTGCTGAAACATTCATTGGCTTCAGAGGCCTCTGATGCTAAAGAGGCTTCAGTGGTCTTTCCCCTGCCTGTCCCCCCACCTCAGGCCAGTGTATGGCGGTGCCCACCACTCTGCCTCCATCCCCAGACCTGTGGCTCACACACCATTGCCGGGAGCTGTGAGGACACAACCCAACATGGTGCCATGGAGCCCATCTCCCTCCCAGTGACCGTGCGGGATGGGAGTGGGCGCAGGCTCTCTCAGCCCCCTGACACCCTCCCTCCTGCTTGTGTGCTGTGAGCCAAGCCCCTCCTGATTGCCGAGCCCTGAAGAGATGGTGATGGATTCGTCGTCATTCATGCTGGGGTGGTCCAATCTGTTAACTCGGATCTCGCTGGGGTCAGCCAGGCTTGCTTTTCTGGCCGTTGCTTCCTGGCCTTTGGCCACTTGGAGCAGCCCGCAGTCGTCAGCAACCGCCTGGTCTGCCGGGGCTTCTGCCTGGATCGGTGGGTGTCGCATTTGGGAAAAGTATGTGACTGCTGGTAGCAACTGAATTTCACATCGCCAGCGCACAGCCTGAGTCTGGGCTCCTGCGAAAAGCCCAGAGAGCAACTGGAGGCAGGCTCTGTGTATATGAAGGAGCGAGTAGAAATGTCTTTGTACTGTGTAGGGCTGTTGCCCTGGTCAGGACGAACTGCTGTCATGGGTTTGGGACTGGGCTGTACCTGTTCAGGCTTCCTGGAGTCGGGAAGCATTGCTAATGGCGCGCGTACAAGTCTGTTCACCAGCTGATCTGAGCTTGAGGATATATTCACTGACATAGGCGCTGGATCAGAAGAGCTTTGGACTGTCTTGCCCATGCAAATGCTGTATACATAAAGACTGACAGGCAGAACTGAGAGCCGAAAATTCCCCTCCCCGCAGCAGGGTTATGCCATCCCGTGGGGAGCAGGTGTCCCCTTCCTCTCGGGCTCTGGTGAAGGCTTAGCTTGCTGGCTGCGCTATTACAGGGAGAAGTGTTAGTATTCTTAACTTTAAAGTATAACGTAGTGAAATAATCCTTTAATTCCATATGATGTGGAAACTCAGGCGCCTCGAAACTATACCATAGATTCACTGCTGGCAAATGGTATGGGGTTTTAAATTAAAATGTATTAAAAAAAAAAAAAAGAGCTCAGAACAACTGCATTAGGGTGTGTTTGATATGATATAGAAGTGCTGTGAAAAAGGCTTTTGCTAAATTCTTGGTAGGTTTATTTATTTTGCTTTTTGTTATGTGCTAACCAGGCACCACTACTATGGAATTATCTGAAGTGGCTTAGGGATCCAGCAAAGCAAACGGCAGTCCTGAGAGGATGATGGTCCCTGTAGCCTGGGGCTCAGCTGCCCTTTCAGCCTCCCTTACGCCTCTTAACATGATCGACTATCTCTGTCCTTCATCCTTTTCCTTTCTGAGACAAAAGGCAAGAGAGCAATGTTGTTACGGGTTATCCTTAGGAGTGTTTTATGGCTTATGCCCCCCATCCTTTCGTTTCAGAGATGTTGTTGACTAGTGTAGTCACTATAGCACTATGCCTCTAGATCTGTCCTACTCCTAAGCCTGTGTATTTAGGTCTGCTTTACCCTTTAACTTTGAATGGCAGAAGGAAGCATAGTAGAGACCTGCTTTCCCTGGACACAGCTGAATATTCAGTTTGCACAATCGCTGCCACAAAATAGTGCTGAATATTTCCCTGGTGCAAAAGTAGTTCCACTGGATTTCAAGTCACCTGAAAATCTCTCCATGCCCTGAAAGAAGTGCTTAGTATTGCAGCAGTTTCCTGTTGATGTTTTTGCATCTATTTTGGTTTATTCATAAAATAAAATATGCTAATAAAACCCTCTAAATAGACCAGTTTTGGAGAGCAGGGAAGACCCATCGTTATTCTCACTTTTTGGGGAGGGAATCGGGTGTGGTGAAGAGTCAGAAATAAAACCCGCTGCTGAGTCCCAGCCCAGAGCTTCAGCCAGCAGAAGATCTTTTTTTTCTTTTCCAGATCTTTTTTTTCCTCTTTTCCTGTCTTAATTTTAATAGAAATGTAGTTATCTAGTTCTGCTTGCCTCTCAGTATCTGCCAATAGATTTAAAGGCATTACGAAATAATAGGCTATGTAGTGTGATAAAAGATTTCCAGAAATATGACGTGATGATGCTAGGAATGACCAAAACCACCAACTTTTCTAGTTTTGGAGACATGGGTGTGCACGAGGGTCCTGGCCCTGTGCCATTCAGCCTGGGCAAACGGGCTCAAGTCGCTGATTATCGCTGTCTTTGCACGTGCCTGGTCTCTCACACTTGGGGAGCCCTGGGGGCTGTGCAAGTTCGCTGTGAGTCAGCGACACTCTGCGTTGGTAGGGGTTTGTGCTGTCAGTCTAGAAAATGTCTGTGGTTCCTCTGAGACCTGATAGAGTGATCCCGACGTGGATAAATTCACTCCCGCTGTACAGTGAAAGAGTGGAGTCCCAATGTGCTTTTTGCAAACCCTTCTTCATTCCTTGCTCAGTGCAAATTAGAAGAGTAAGGAGTGTGTTAATGTGGGAAGGTCCTCAGTGAGACACTGGAGTAGACATCATGGGAGTGTCATGCTGGCTTGGCTTTTTGGCGTGGAGCACCCTGACAGGAATGATACAGGAACAAGTGTTGTCAATGTTGCGCTTTAAATTTTTTCCCGAGGACAACTGCATTTTCCAGGAGAAGCTGATTTGAGGGTGCCCATGTGCCCCAGCGTAACGCACCAAATGCGTGCAGTGTCACTACCGATCCGGTCTGTTATTGGCAGACCTTTCTCTGGCAGCACTATGTTACTTCAACATCATTTTAATTTTAAGTGGTTGAATCTGTGCGAGTAGATCGGAATGAACCATTGCATATCCACATTAACTGTTCTCATGTGCGTTTGTGTGCGGCTTTAGGTTCTTAAAGGAAGACAATGGGCACATTTCCATGCTTTTTTTTTTTTTAATTTAGCACAGATTGATGGGTTTTGGAATAAAATGTAAACGCACAATAGTTTGGCACGTGGAGAAACTCAACTTGGAAGAAAAGAAAGGAAAATATGGAAAGCTTATAAATCTGTACTTGGACTGACTTCTGAGTTTGCTGTCTAGTCTATGCACTTTGCTCCTACAGAGTTTCAGGCTCAGATGTCTTGGTCATTTTCTCTTATTCCTTGTAAAATGTGTCTAGAAAAATGACACCTGCTGGGTTTTTCTTCTCTTCTCTGTGAATAGCTGGAATTCACAATGTGGAAGAAGTATAAAAATGACCTGTTATGATTAGTTAGCAAATAACTAGTGTGTGAAGATTCTGTACAAAACAAATTGAGGTTCTAAAAATAAAATTTGAGACTGGAAAAAATACTTCAGGCCCCTGTTACAATGAGATTTTTTCCATCATTGAGCGGATGTTGACAAAAGACTGAGTGAGGGAAACTTGATCTGTTTTCCTTTGGGTGGTTAGATTTTAAACCTGGGACCATAAAATTGCAGTACAGAGTGGTCCTAGATAAGGTCTGTGATCTATAGATGAAGTAGAAGTCTTCTTGAATTTGTTATCCTCCCCTCCACCTCCCAGATATGCTACCTAGACCTATTAGATCTGACTGATAAACCATTCCATTTGAATTAAAAATCTTTTTACTTGATTTTTTTTCTGGCTGAGCTGTGGAATATTTAGTTTATTTATTAAATTGTATGTGTTTGACAAATAGCTCCAGTTCTTATGTTACAGTTTCTTTGAGCTGAGAGTACATCTGTGCCATTTTCTGTGGTTGTGCTCATGCATTGCAACTCAGTTGTGTGTCTGAGCCTTCAGTTCTATGCACTTTCTCCTTTCTTTCTTTTGTCTGATAGAGAGCACCCAAAGCTGCTGATTACTAGTGCGGGGAATAAGGGATTAAGGTAAAGCAGTACACGCATAGCAAACTTGGAGAGGCAATTTGGTCTTGTAGTAGTAGGAGAAAACTGAGAATAACCATTAGGATGAGGATACTTTGTGCACTCCGTTAGTGAATCTGGGAGAGAACAGCAGTGTGTATCACAGAGTGGTCGGGGTTGGAAGGGCCCTCTGTGGGTCATCTGGTCCACCCCCCCTGCCCAAGCAAGGTCACCCAGAGCAGGCTGCACAGCACCGCGTCCAGGTGGGTCTGGAATATCTCCAGAGAAGGAGACTCCACAACCTCCCTGGGCAGCCTGGGTCAGGGCTCCATCACCCTCAGAGGGAAGAAGTTCCTCCTCGTGTTCAGCTGGAGCTTCCTCTGCTTCAGTTTGTGCCCATTGTCCCTTGTCCTGTCGCTGGGCACCACTGGAAAGAGTCTGGCCCTGTCCTCCTGACCCCCACCCTGCAGATATTTATAAGCATTTCTAAGGTCCCCTCTCAGCCTTCTCTTCTTCAGGCTGAACAAGCCCAGCTCCCTCAGCCTCTCCTCGTAGGAGAGATGCTCCAGTCCCCTCATCATCCTCGTAGCCCTCCGCTGGACTCTCTCCAGTAGCTCCTGATCTTTCTTGAACTGGGGAGCCCAGAACTGGACAGAGTACTCCAGATGGGGCCTCACTAGGGCAGTGTAGATGGGGAGTAGAACCTCCCTCAACCTTCTGGCCACACTCCTCCTAATGCACCCCAGGATCCCATTGGCTTTCTTGGCAACCAGGGCACACTGCTGGCTCATGGTCAACTTGTCACCCACCAGCACTCCCAGCTCTCTCTCCACAGATGAGAGAATGGATGAGCAGTGTATGAGGGTGGGAGGGAATGTATATCTGGGAGACAGAGCAGAAGTGTACATCTTGTTTGCGTGCGCCTATAAAAGAGAATGTGTGTGAATTTTTGTGTGTGCTTGTGCACCACATTTCTGGGAGAACTAAAAAAAAAATGAGAAGAGAGAGAAGAATGGGGCAAAAAAGTTGGCAGAGAGAGTTCATGGAGAAGGAACTTTTGTTGTCCAGTCATGAAATGGAGATGAGTGTGATTATCTATTCCTGTACGGTCTGAATAGAAATTACTATGAATGTATTAATAATTAGAAGAAGTCAGGAGGTATCGTTTGGTATTTGTTGTATGAATATCGTAAAGTGTAGTAGGTGTCTCATAAAATACTTGTTAGGTACCTCGCCAAGTATTTTCTCTGAATTTACCTCTGCTGCCAGTATTTACATGTGTGATTTTAAATCTGAATTTCTGAAACTGACTTATTGCCAGTATTAACCTCAGGAGTAACCAGTCTTCAGAGAAAGTAATTTCAAATGAAGCATCAAGAAAGCTAAACCAAAATTTTAATACATTCAAGGAAAATATACAGAAAGATACATCAAAACAAATATATACATTTTCAGCATTGCAGTAGATGTAGTTCATACCTTCCTCTTGCTATGTATGTGCTTGTGGACATGCGTGTAATGTATGTGTACGGTAAATGTTCATTTCAGTATGCAGCTGTTGTAACATGTTGACCTGCACAATCCACAGCGAAAGAGAAAGCAGGTGTGTTCTCAATTGTATTGAAAATATAGTTTGTAATTTTTTTGTATTTTTTATTTGTTACAATGCCAGTAAAGTTGATTAAAGCTGGTTTGAAAGGCAAAAACAAGCTGATACCTATTTAGATTTTGTTGTCGTATGAACATTGAGGTTAGTCAAGAATTTTTTATCGTACCAGGCAGTGTTGTTAGGGGCTAGTCTGGCACAAGGCCTCCCTGGAGTGATGGCTGCTCCTTCCCCTGGGGAGACTTCCATTGATCTTAGATCCTCAGTACTCTTCTGCTGTGATGACAGAGGGGTTGACTCTGTGAGTGCTTCGCTGTGATGGTGACTTTAAAATCTACATCCATGGCATAAATAGCTTGGGAAGTCGATAAGGTCCCAAAATGAAGGTCTTCAGCTGTGATTTCCTTGGGACATGAGTGTTGCCCCCCTCTGCCTGCAGGGTCTCGGCGCGCAGGCGGGCTCTCGTGCGCACGAGTTTGCTTTGCTCTCTGCTTTCAGCATCTCGCTGAGATGCTGCTTTGGCAGCAAGGCTGCACCGTGCCGGTGGCAGTGCTGCAAGCGCCACGTAAACGCTACTTTGTGTAGATGTGGGGATGGGTTAAAGAAGGGCAGTGGACAAGGGGACTTACATGAACCAGGCTAAATTCTTGCTTTCTTTATTATTCTTTCTTTCCTGCAGCTCAAGCCAGGTCAGAACAGTTGCCGAGACAGTGACAGTGAAAGCGCCAGTGGGGAATCGAAAGGTTTCCATCGAAGTAGCTCTCGGGAAAGACTCAGTGACGTAAGTAAAACTCCTGCAGCCAGATATTCCTTTGATTAACCCCTGATGTAGTGTTCTGAGGGGTGTAAGTCATTACTGGATTTAGTCTCTGGCATGGTTTGTTGCTCAACTCCCCTTCCCTGTATGGGGCTGGGAGAGGAAGAGGTAACTTGGGTGTCCTGCCCCAGTTCAGTAAACTTCTTAAAGTCTGGTACAATGTCTGTCTGTGTGAAAACACTCCTTCATTTTGAAATACTTGACAGCCATTTAATGAAGTTAAAATGCTCTGCATAGTTGAGAAGTGAGATGGCCTCTTTGTACCCCAAGTGGGGAGGGAAAAGAATGCATTTCTTTGGGCTAAATAATGTCTTTATGAGAAGTACTAGAGTGTCTAGAGAGACTCAGATAATTTATATATAATGAATTGATATAACATGGCCAACAAAAGCATAAGCTCTGCCTTTATTGCTCTACCTAAACTGCTCTGGAAAGTCCTAAGATGGCAGCTCTGTGGAGAATGTTTTTCTCCGCTGAATAATGCTGCCCATTCACTGAATGACACGCATGAGTTATTCCAACATATGAATGATTACAGAAATCTTTCTGTTGCTGAATTAGATTATTATTTATTATGTGTACCATCACAATCCTTGAGTGTTTTATTCATGGCTCTGGATCCTCTATGCTACATGCTTTACAGCACAGAATATAAAGACAGCCCTGTCTCAAAAGAGTATCTAAACTGGGGATTTTGTAAGTCAGATCCTTCACTGGTAAAAGCATGGATAGCTACATAAGACCAATTTGTATCAGCCAACAGTCTGGCCCTGCTTTTCACTAACCCACATTTTGGAAATGGGGATTTTATCGATAGCACGTCCATGTAGATTCGGATGACAGATACCAGATGGTGTCCTCTGTAGGCCAGTCCAATAGAACTGAATTGAGCAGACGTTAAAGGAAATACCTTTGTAAAGGATACATTTCGTTGTGTGAATTTAAGCCTGAAGGTGCACAGCTCACAATTTTTGCTGAGTTGTGTGTATTACTGGAACAGCCGCCTGATTTTTTTTTTCTGTGAATGTGTGAAATCTGTAGCACTCTCTTTCCTCATCCCTTTGTCACGTTATTGTAGACGTCCATTCCACCCCTAGAGCCAACCTTTATGGGCACATTCAGCTAGACACTTCAGAGTCTGCCCTTCATAGCTGTCAGGTGAGGTCAGTGTCAGGGCTGGAAGATATCTCTGGAAGAGGAGAGTGAAACCAGAGGAGATAGTAAGTAAATGCTCTGTATAGGTAGCAGTGGATGGCAGCTGACGGTCAGCCTGTCGCTGTTGCCATCCTAGCTTGCTCTGAGCTCTACGGCAGCTGAGAAGTCACTGCAATGAACTTCACTATTACACAGCACCTTCCAGCAAAGAATTTCACAGCTCCTTACAAACATGGTTTTAATTTAGCCTTGTCACTCGCTTGCAATGTGCTGAGTGGAGAGTTCTGAGGCTTATTTGAGCTTCCCAGCAGCTCGCGGCATTGCAGTGCCAGACCTGGCAGCAAGAGCAGAGACCTGGTTCCCCTTCCACCAATCAAATATAGTTTTTCTCTGATGTTTTTACAATATTTTCCCCTTGTCTTGGCACTCCGGTGAATTAAAAGGAAGTGGAGAGCAAATATAACTTTCCTAGTGCACCCGAGAGAGGACATAGGGATTCACAGGTTGCTCAAAAGGAACATTTTGTAAATATATATGAAAATGTATATTTAAAAATCTTTATACATAATTTTTGTTTTGCTTAATAAGTTCCTTTATGCTTTGATAATTCATTGCAATAAAAGTGTGTCTCTCTATGGTCTGGTGTTGCCAGTCCAGCTGTGATTTGAAAAACATTTACGAGAGAACTCTCATCTTGCCCGAGTGTGTGGTGGCCTTTCCCAGAGTCCTTCAGTTAAGAAAAGTAAATACCGTTCTGCCTTACTCTCTCTCCCAAAGACAAACATCCCATGCTTTTGAATCACAAGGCCTTACAAAGTGGTAGCATTACTTCTACTTCCAGCTGTGGGTGAGTCTGTCTTGAACTGTCCTCTTCTCCACAAAGATGCATCAAGAGCTTAATAAGGTTATTTTAAATAATATCTTCTGAAAGAGTTGTCTAATTGTATCTACCAATTACTGTCTAGAAAAAGCTACAGACAAAACAGTAAGTTTTTTCTGAAGATCCTTTCCTGATTTTAACACTATTTTCTTGGGAAAAAATAGGAAAGAAGTTGTGTACTCAACAGATGATAGAGGAAAGATATAAAATATTGCAGGCAGATTAACCCTGAGGTCAGAAAGCAAATTTTGGACAAGAAATGTAATGAATCTCCGCCGAAGTAGCCTGACAGCATTGTAAGATTTAAGCCTGGCTACCGCATGGAAATATGTATAATGAATGAAGTGCATATACTCTAGGTGGATGATCAATTTTCAAATCCCTAGTTGTAACTAAGCTGTTGAAACAGAAATGTTAGCTTCGTGAGCTTTAATGCAGAGCCTAAGTGATAGCTTAGTGACAGATGCGGAAGGAGGGAGATATAATGAATATCCAGTTGCAAACTGACATGTCAGTGGCTTCATTCCCTCTCCTGTCAGATATCTTTCAACTCTGCATATTGTAAATGTACCTACAGTCCTTGGATAACACAGATTGATGCAAAGTGTGTTTACAAGGGATGACTTCTTTCCAGACTAATGAGATCCAAGCAGGTAATTTGCAGCATTTGCGAGAGAGATGGTCAAAAATGAAAAGAAGATAATTCAATGAAAAGACCATGTTAAACAGGAGACTTCTCATAATGAGGCTTGAAATAGCATCAGACAGTAGGAAGAGGAATATCCTATGTTCTTGTCAGATGCAATGCAGTGAGACTGATTTCCATCACCTCCTTTCTTTGTCCTCATCTTGCACACGTGTGCAACACCCCCCCCCCCCCCCCCCCCGAGAGAACATAATTAGCAGAGAACTTGACCTCTGCTAGATTAGGGATAATGATTGCTCGAATGCTCCATTGCAAGTGTTTGACAGTGCCCTAATACATCTTCATGTTTGAATTTTGTAAACCCATTTCTCTCTGCCTTTCTCCCCTGTATAGTATTTTTTGGAATGACAACTTGTTTTTTGCTTTATGGGCAGAGGTAGCTCCAGGGGCCTAAAAGAGAAATTGGAGAGCTGCTCCTCCTTTATATATAGGGTGCTGTAGTCAATTTAATCTCATCAAAATCTTGCCAGTAGTAGAATTCATTTTGTTGAGATTTTGCTTGGAGACAAAATGGCAGCGCTTTCGCTTTTCCTCATCTTGGAGCTCAGTCGACTCGTTTTCTTTGCCTTTCTGTGTGTATTTCTTTGGGATTGAGTCTTCCCACTTTGGAAGATATGGGGTACTTTTCAGCCATGTTTTACAAAGCAGCTAGGCAATTACTTGAGGAAAACATGAGAATTACAGCTAACCTGGATGGTAAACACACAGAGTATTGAGGGGTTTAGCCACCTCTTTGCTTATCAAAAGCAAATCAAAACACCTGATTTCTTTGCATGTTCCTAAATTCCTGATCTGCCACAGAACTGAAGCTCACACTCGGGTGTAAAGTCCTGCTAGTCCTGTTAAAAATCTGCTGTCTGTGAAACAAACCTTCCTCATCGTTTCCTTAATGACGATGCAGTGGCAGTGCAAGCCTGCACTGACAGGAGAGGGCTGACAAGCTGGTTTGGGCATCCTCAGCCCTCCCTGCTGCCTCTGGCATTGGTTGCGGGCTTTCAGCAAGGGGATGAACAGTAAAAGCCTCTCGTATGTGGTCATCGGCCAGGAGACTGGGCAGGTGTCCACCTCTTGCTGCACAACAGAAGCATGGACTGCTTGGCCTCTGCTCGCTTTTGCTGAACAAGGAATCACAAGCCAGAAGAAATAGTTGTCACCTTTCTGTCTGCAATATTGTTCCAATTCTTGAAATAGGGAGTGGGACAGGAATCTTTCCGCTTGTCCCTTACGTGAAAGGTCTCGTCTTGGGCTGTCAGCAAAGCTGACACGCTCTTTCATGAGTGCCTCCTTTTGCCTGGTGCTTGGTAGCTGTGTGCTCCTCCTGCTTTGTGCACCTTGCGCTTGAGAATAGCTTACAGGGAGGTATCACTGAGGAGTAAGTCCTGGAGCGCCCTGCCCACAGGTTTGTTGCTGTCTGCTTCGGGAAGAAAGGTGTCTACACCCCCGGCAGTGTAATCCTGTGGACAGCTCACAGTTTCGGCCTCAAATACGGGAGATTTTCAATTCACTGTCTCCAATTCCTCCTACCTGTGTACTGAGCCCGAAGAAACACGCATTGGGGAACAGTCTTTGGGTTATGTGGTCTGAAACCCTGAGTAGTTTTCCTTCTCCAGAATATGCCCGATAATCTTGGCTGTATCGAAAGTGGAATAACACCAGGAAAGCTCTGTGTGTTTGTGTGTGTGTGCCAGAAGCTCATCAGCTGCAGCGGCTGCTTTTGTGTGTGTGTGTGTATGCGAGGGTGTGTATGTGTGTGTTTGTGTGTCTAAGGTTGGGTGCTTAAATGCTTTGTTGCATTATGTTAATTCCTCGGCAGTGCAATCAAATTCATGTCGTAATTAAAGCTGTCAGTTGGAAGGCAAGCCAATCGCCAAGAAAACACAGCATAACAAATGAAGTGAAATGATTCTGCGTGTAGCTATACAATGCTTCGCCAGGCATGAAATTAAATAAGTAATTTGATGTTGACATCAGAAATTGAAATGATACCCACTGTTCCTTCATTCAGTCAGACCTGCATAAACAATAGCCAGAACAAATATGTACAACACAGTCTTTCTCCCCACCCAGCTCCCCAAGTAATGCACAATATATATGCAAAATGGGTATAACTGTGCCTTCCAAGACCTCAAGGATGTAATTTTCTTTGGTACACAGTAAACTAATGCTTACACAAGGGTTACTACATTTTTGCTTCTGGGCCAAAAGTTCTTCTCTTTAAGAAATGGGGGGGGGGGGGGGGGGGGGGGGGGGGAACAAAAAAAGAAGGAAAATAACCAAACCAAAAAACCTAAACCATGTTAATTTTAAGCAAGTGACTTGCATTTTGCTGATGGGCACCTGATGCAGGCTTCTGCTGGTGGTTGTGTGAATATCAAATAGTGTATCTAATGTCGAATTTTGCAAAGGGTTTCGGAAAGTGAAACCATTACCTCTATTATAGGCACACTTTATATAAGAGATGTAGAACCATCCAGTGCAGGATCACGACTCAGCATGGGCTTGTAAAGATGCTGCACATACAGTATCTCATTCATCAGTTGGTACCAAGGCTGGGCACTGGGTAGTAGGATCCTTTCGCTATTGGGAGTTATCAAAAAAGGTGAGAAGCTGTCTTCTTGCATAGCCCTTGCTTCAGCCTATACGCTCTGTCAACACACAGTTCACAACACAGCTGACTTAGTCATTCATGCATGTGCAATACAGTCTTTCTTACTTCAATTAAAAAGAGTTTGCAAACTGTACTATCCATATGCAGCATGCAATGTGTGAAGGGCTATATTTCCATCCGGCAAACTCAAATTCCCTGAAAACGCACAGTTGTTTCTTTTCAGTGAAAGTCATTTGACTGCTATGTTTCAACTGTCCTCCCATAGCCATTGCAGCATTGCTTTTGAAGGAATGGAAATACTCAGTGGGAAATACTTTGTTTGCTTATTCTTTTTTCTTCCTTCTTATTGTTTTGTTTTGATACTTGATCCTTATAAAACTTGGAATAAAAAGCAGACAAAAATTACACCCAGATGCAGAATGCAAACTTTGAAGCTTTCAGCCTGTAAAGTAAGTTTTAAAAATTGTGATTGAAAGAGTGGGACTCGATTGGCATCTGTACATGGCTTAGCCAAAAGTAATAATGATGTTTGCACTTTTTGTACTTTGTGGGTAGATCTCTAGCTTAAATTAAAAGAATGGAAATGGAATGAAGCAGAAAGCAGTATGGGTAAAGGCAATATATATTATGTGCTTTACCAGGAAAGTGAATGCATTAGAAGCTAAACCGGAGTGTGCTGAAATGCACACTCTACCGGGTGTTGCAGAGCTGCAGTGGCTCACAAAACCATAGTATGTGGCCCGTGAAGGGGACTTTCTAGCTGGAAACCATAGCCAGGCCATGCTATGACTGGGGCTGTGGCGGTTACCAGGTTATTCCCAGCTGCATGGTCACGGAGACGTAGAGGAGAGCAGGACAGTCGGGCTGAGCCCGGGGGCCTCAAGGCCGTGTGCTCCCAAATTTGCAGTGCCCATCCCTCTGCGCCGCAGTGTGGTGCTGCTGCAGAGACGCTTGCAGGGACATCGTCACCGGGACCATGTGGGATGATAGTGGCACAGGGAGCTGGAGGCCCCAGAGCAGCACGAGTGGGGCTAGAAGGACTTAGGAATTTATTGATTTCTGTAGAGATCCCCTTGCGCTCTTGGTAACCAGCTCTGTAGACTGCAGATCTGGAGTCCTTCAGTAGCTGCAGCATAGAAGATAGAGAGAGCATTAAGGGGCAGGAACCACATCCCTTCCAAATTTCCATAGCAGTTTTGTTTGTTCGTATAAGATGTCCCAAGAGAGTTCGTTGATTTTATGATATTGGTACTCTTACGACTACCAAGGTGATTTCCTCTTGCTAAGTCTTTGCCTTCTAATGGCTTAAACCAGAAGGCCATTCCCTATATGTGTGTAACCTCCCTAAACATCTCTTTAGTAGTGCTTTGGTGAACACACAGTCATATTCTGATTATTTGCAATGGGTTTTATTGCTAATTTTAGTTTTCTTGGCACAATCTATTTCTGCCGTGCCGAGTTCAGTAAAAAAAGATACCATAAGCCCCTTGTTGGGGTTTATTTTCAGTCAGTGCTGCGCTCCATGGTCAGAAATCGAGAGAATTTGCTGTTAGGGTTCCCTGCAATAGTGTCTCAGAACAGGGGTGACAGTGATGGAAATTGTGCATGTTTCCGATGGTTTGTCCAGGCTAGTTGGGGCCCCTGTTCAATTCCTAGGGATCACTGAGCTGTGTCATTACTGGAAGTGCGGTGGTGCTAAGGAAGAGAAACAGGAACTGAGCTGTAGGAGTTAAAGACTGGTCAGCTGGACTACCCACTGCTCACTAGAGAATTATCCCCTGCGGTTTGCTGCCTTGTCCATTGACTCGCCTGGCTTGAAGCGTTTCAGGCGATAGGACCGTCACACTGGAAACTGTTCACCCTTTAATGTAACAGCCAGTGACCTGGATTAGGGCTGAGATGGTCAGGTCTCACCATGTCTCTAAGAGAACCTGCTGTGTAATCCCCATTGCTTAGATGAAAAACTGATGAAACAAAACCCTTAATCTCCTTAATTCCTGGGAATGTAGAGGTTGTGATCGTGTCCACTTAAATTGAATTTCATAATGCATTTTTTTAAGCATTTAAACCTTTTGATTATTTTCCATGTTAGTAATATTAATTTTAATTATTTTTATAGATTGGAGTTTTGAAGTCTGTTTCTCTCTGTAGATATTTGTTGTTTATTTTTTCTTGTCTTTTCTTTTTTGTTTTTAAATTCTTGGTTTGTCAAACTGTGGACATCCAAATGGGAAATTGTAGTGGCTGCATTCTTCAGGAAATGGTACATTGACTGAAGCGGCTTCTCTATGCCCAGGCGTTCTTTACATTTCAGACTACTAATTATGTTTACAAAATGTCTCATTTTAGAAAAGCACTATGTGTGTACTAACCAGGGCCTTTCGGGAATAAATTGGCAAACAGGTCATACACTGAAAAAGTCATCCAAACCCACCGGGCTTTTTGTTTTGAAGTCAGACTAGGTTTTTTTTCTTTTCCCCCTCCTGCCTGCCCCTTTGTGGCCACAAAGCTGAGTAGCTGGAGTCCAGGGCATTGAATGTCAGCATGTCAGGGAGGCTGGTTGATGAGTGTCTGTTTAGTCTCAGTGCAGGGCGAAATGCCATCATTAATTCATTACCCAGCTGCCTGTCAAATAAATTGGCAATTACGTCCACCGCAGAAGCTTGGAATTCAGTAAATAGCACGTTACCATCTCAGAGTCGTTGAGAGATGTAAAGGGAAAAATTAAGCAACACCGTGTTTGTTTCAGTAGCGGATGACAAGGGGCAGCACATTGGTGCTGTGATGTAGTGATGAAAAGCTTGGAAAGGACTGGTAATGAGCTATGTGGATTGGAACGTGTTAAAAACCATCACTGACTTTCCACTTTGTCTTTGTGTTTTATTGCAGAGCTCAGCTCCTTCCAGCTTGGGAACAGGCTACTTTGTAAGTGTATCTCAACTTTAACACATGTGCCTCTGAGCAGCATAGCGTTACTCCTGAAACAGAAGGGCCTTATTATGTGGAAACAAGCATAAATAACCAGTCTTAGTCTGCCCAGTAGGTTAACTTCTCTTTCTGTTTCTTCCTCCACAAATGCGTTAGAAGTAATGTTTCAGTCATGGTGGTCAGTGTTTTCCTGAACTAATCAGGTGTCATATTAATTACTACATAAATTCCAGCAGTATTTAATTTACACAATTATAGCAAATAAAATGAACCGTAGTCTTACCAGCTTTCTAATCTGAGATGGCAGGATGTTGGTTTCCCCTTGTACCAGTTCTCGTTGACTCATAGACTTGAAAGAGCCTGTGCCGGCAGTCTTGTCTAGTCTCCGGCGTACCACAGTCCAAAGAACATGACACAGTGATTTCTACTTGTTGGTTAAAAGTCCTGTCTCACAGGTGATTTTGGAAAATGCAGAAGTAATTGTATTTATGCTAAATCTACATTTTACATCATGAGAAGAGGATCAGGCCGCAGCTGGTTTGTAATTGATCAGTCTTTTTTGTTATTTATTTGCATGCCCCTTTATTGATTTGACAGTCTATATCCGTACTTTTGTATCTGGTTGTTGCCACATTCATCAATATACCTTTTACTTGCACAGAGAATTTTGGGAGTAAAGAATGTTTTCCAGTCAGTCCAACGCACTGTTTATTTTCCTCTAAGATTTTTATTTAAATTGCTCGTATCCTGTTTCACTTGTAACTTATGCTATATTCCCCAAGCATGTCTTTGCTGCCTTTCTAATATCTGTAGGAGAAATTATGTATGTCCAAAAACAGGTGGGTAAAATGCAGTGAGACTTTTTCTGTGGCATTGCTCTATATAGTTAATAATGTAATCAAAGCCTGCTTCTATCTTTTCATCAAACTGAGGAAAAAAATCCGATATATTATTCGATTACATGATGGAAAAAGTTTGCTGCTCTGTTGTAAAATTTCAGAGAGTAATTTTCTTTTATTAGTACAGGGTGCAATTTACTCGTTTTTCATAGTCTGTGATCCTATAAGAAAGTTATGGGATTAAACTGTGTACACGTGACCTTACATGTAAAGTGTAAAATGCAAGCACAAAAATTGCTTAATTCCTGGAGAAATGCTGTGCCCTGCTGTATTTACATTGGACTTCTGCACAAACTGGATGTTCGTACTTCTGCCAGTGGCAAGGTATTGAAAGAGCCTTATTAATGGAAAAAAAGTTTTGTGGTAGTTTTTCTGATTATATCAAACCCCAAATCAGTGTAAGGTAAGTTGTGAAACAGGAAAAAAATGCTTTCCTTTTTTCAGCACTTCCCCTGTTTTGTGTTGTATGTATTTTGAAGAGGGAGGGGATGAAGGGAAAAATAATATCAAATGGCTCAATGTTTATTTTGCATGAAGACTAAAACTTGAACATCTTTCCATAGTTCAGAGCGAATTGCTTTCCGTTGGTTGGGCACTTAAAATTCAAATCATATGAACATATACAGACGTGCTGTGGAATGGGACAAATATAATATGGGATGGAGGGCTTTAGCATGTATAAATAAGCCTTTTTCTCCTTATAGCGGGAGCTGAATATGCATGGTTTAGGAACAATGTTCAGCTTCATCTTTAGGAAGCAGAGGTAACAGAAGAAAAGCCATCTGCTGTTCCCTTGCACCATACTGTCTGTGGGTTGGTCCAGTAAAGTGAAAATCTGGAAGGTGTCAACATTCCCTATGCTCCAGCAAAAAGCTTGAAAGTTTCCAGTTCTCCCGAGTTAGGGATTGAGTAACAAAAAGAAGCTTGATCTCTTCTAGCGCCAATGTGTTGGCACTGTAAATCACACTAGTTTGGATCTGTGTAGGTGGGGGATACATCCCTTGTTAGGTTCCATTAGTACGATATATTTAACTGCACTGTTTCTTATGTCTGGGCATAGTAATAAGATTTGTTTAACTTTTTCTTACTTCACTAATAGCTGGGTATATAGAAAACATCCTTCAGTTTCTATCATAAAGCCATTTTTATAATTACAGAGTCTTGGATGAAACGTGGAGGGTTTTATCCTCTCTTTTTGCTTTGGAAAATTGTTTTTACGATTATCTTGCTTATTGTTTTAAAAAAGTCCATACCCTTATTAACTTACATGGGGCAAATAAAACCCAGATGTGTTTTGCGGTACCAGACAATGAGAAAAATGCTCCAGAATGATCCAATTAGCATGTGTTTCTGATAAATGTAATTATTGTATTATCAAAGTGCAAAAGAATATGCACAGAGTTGACTTCTTTTTTCCAAAGCTTTTAACTAGAAAAGACTGTTAGTTCTTGTGTTTAGTGGTAACTCAGAACGTCAAGATGAGGATCAGTGGTCTCAAATAAAACAACAGTAGTTTTTCATTTAATAGATAATAACAAAGCTTTTGCCTGTGGAAATTATTGATCACTATATGCTGTATTTTGGACTGCAAAATATCGCATACTGTAGCGCATCAAAGGAAATATGGGCAAACAGGTAAGTTAAAATTGACTAACAGTAGATTCACTGTCCAAGCACATCTACTACAGAAAGCAGAAATACAGATGGAAGCAGGTTTTATTCAGAAATCAGTCAACACTGAGGTATGGTTGAAGTAGGTTATGTTTGCTGTTTAAATGCAACTGTTAATGGAATCTTTGTGTGAGGCACGTTACCTAGTATGTACGTAATGGAGATAATACTTACTGGACTTGGAATCTCCTCTAAGAACCATGCTCATGGCAGGCACTCGGGTTTGATGGGTGGTGGGTCATGTGTCTGCAATGTTTGTGGGTGCTGTGCATGCCACAGCAAAGGAAGAATTACTTTTGGGTCCTTTTGTTCTGTACAGAGCCTCTTGAGGTCACTGAGTGTTTAAGGCAATGTTTATAAACCTGACACTTCCCAGTAATACAAAATAATTTTTCTAATATCTGTATGATTGTTGCACCGTAGTAATTCATTATGCACTTCCAGCAGTAGTGGTGAAGGCTGAAATCTTCCTTAGTTTTATGCTATAACTAGGTAAATTTCTGAATGGCAAAGTTGGAAATGGGATTCTTATGTTCTTGTTGCTCTTGAAAAGCAGTAGGTAGAGGAAAAATGGACATGCTCTGGGGAGGGCCTGTTTGACAACCCATCTTCGCTATGAAGTCAATGGAGAGGGTTGGGAATCTCCATTAAGTCATTCAGCCTAATTCGTGCTTAACTGGGATGATCAGAACTGCCATTGATTAAGGAGACTTTCTAACTCAGTGCCTTCAGCAAAGTGGGACACGTGCGAGTAACCACTGAATGAGTGTTAATGATGCAAAGCTGTTGAGGAGTTCTAAGTGCCTCTCCAAGTTTTCTTCAGTTAGGAACAACTTATCTTCTACTTCGTTCACAAGTGTGAGTACGTTCAGTAGATTTTGCTGAAAAGCTGTTTTCATTGTTGCTGAAATCTGTGACCTGTCTTGGCGCTCCTTGTCAGAGTGGACACTTCCCTATCCTTTTTACATAATATTAAATCAGAGGTCAGAAAAGGAGAGACAGAGGTAAATACCATTCTAATGCTCCTATAAGCCTTTTATACTGGCCTGACTTTATTATTTTCCATGGGATCAGTCCAGTCTATGACTGGTGCATGTGAAAAAACCCTTGGACATGCTGTTAATATTGGTGCACCCTAAGAAATCATACCTAAATGCTTCCTTGAAAATCTCCCAGTTGTCTTTGATAATTTTTGCATTGCAAATTGTCATTGTCTCTCATCAAAGATAGATTATAAGGTAGATTACATCTCATCGAGATGATTATCTGTTCTGACTTAGATCAGATAATTGGAAAGTAGTTAGAGCTTTAGGAAAAAGCCCACCTTTTTATCTTTAAAACAGAAGTTATTTGAATTTGAATTATGTGAATTTTTAGCATTGTCCAGTTGTCTATGATTTCAGGAGGCTGAGAGAGATGTTTTGGAATATGAGTGGAGTTTGAATAATAGTAAAAGCGTTTTCTCTTACCTGAGTATAAAGAATGATTTTTGCCAGTTTTCTTTGTATATCTTACACCCAGCCAAATTCGTGTTAAAGGATACAGGTGGTTCATTGGCTTGCAACACAAAACAGAACAGAAATCAAAACCTAAATAACTGAGTATTTTATTTTTAAATAACAAACCTAATTCTCAAGATTTTCAGGTTCTTTGGCAATTGTACAGTTTCTTGTTTGTGGCAACTCATTTCCATTTCTTGTATTGGTCTGCTTCTCAAGTCTTGGTGGCAATTTCTGAGGGGTTTCTGTTCTTTTTTTTTTTAATGTTTATTTTTGCTTAGCAGTTTTTTCCCCAAAAAGCACAGAGTTTGTGGGTTTTTCAGAGCTGGATAGAATTTTGTAATAAGCTGGTGATGGAAACAGTATTGGGGAGTTGGAAGGGAGAAGGAACCTCCTGTGACACTTTTTTTCCAAACAATGCTCTTGGTCCACCTTAAAAAAGGGAAGAAAACCAAAAAATGTGATTTGCACATGGGCTGGTGACTCAGACAAACATGAATCGTGAGCATATTCCCAAAGGCTCTAGCTAATCAGTTGTGCTATCCAATTTGGCCCTGAGTGGGTTCAGTTCAGCAGATGTTTGCGTAGTTACAGCATGCCACTGGGACACTGTGTTGTGCAATGTTGCATTACATTACTCAGAGCTCTAAAAACTCGTCCCAAGGAGAATAAGCGGAGCACCGGCGGTATTAGTATAGTGATGATGGAAAACCAGTGTCTGGCCTAGATAAGGCCAGCTATATCACTATGCAGTAGGACTGATGTTCACCTGCGACATTACCTTATAGGAGAAATGTGGAATTAGGTATACCAGCACATTCTCTGGGCTCATATTCTCAGATAGAGCCCTTGAAACCAGTAGGTTTTTCTTCATCGCCTGGCAGTGATCCGAAGTAAACCTATGTTTTGTTCTTTGAGGTGGTCAAATTTGTGATGCTGCTGACTCTCTTGAGGTGGGAGTGTGTTAAGAGACTCCACGCTAGGAGAGTATGGTAAGACCCGTTAGTTTCTGCAGGAGAGAAACAAACAGATTAGATCAAAAAGAAATTCAACCAGCTAATGTTATAGAAGGGGTACAATACTTTAAAACTCCACGTGTACACAGTGGTGTTGGTAAATAAAGAGTTGTTCTTGCAAGGAGGTTAAGATGCTCAGCTATGTTTAGTGCTTGACTATGGTAGCCAAACATTTAAATGTACTTTGCTTATGTAAAAATGCGTATCCACCTGAAATGCTGAGACCTACAAAAGCCCTACAGCAGTGGCTGTTTGGATGGCACCACGCTTAATAAACTGTCCTATCTCCTGTGAATACAGTTGAAGAGACAATCCTTGTTATCCTGTGTTTGGCACTATAAATCAGTGTTAACAAATCCTAATATGCTTAGTAGGGTAATGAATGATCTCCAATTTTCTCACTGTAATTAGTTTTACCAACTATTATTGCAAAGGGTATACTGAAATCCATTTTAGCTCCACTTTAAAATCTCCGTGTGCCCATTCTTTGCAGAAGTGAAGCTGACAACAAAGGTGATGAATCTTCCAACAGTAAATTCAGATTCAAGAAAAGTGGAGAAGATCCCCGCTACAAACCTCTCTGGGGGTTGTAATTACCTCTTAGTATTTACAAACCTCAGTGGAGCAGATTTGGTGTGGAGCAGTGAGACCTGGAAACCCTGGTGTTTCTTTAGCTGAAGTCTTTTAGGTGTTGTCTTTTGTTTTCCGGGAACCATTGCAAACGCAGTTTATTGTAACAGCTGCTGTAAGGGAGGCACCATCATTGCCAACTAAATACATTACGTGTAATAGTGTCTACCCTGGCTCTATTAATTTTAGCATTTATAAACTGTAGTGCTGTTCCTAGGGAGAACTGAGACTCATTAAAGAGTTTGCTGACAATATGACCATCAAAGCAAGAACAGCAAAAGCTGGCGTGTGTATATTTCCAGCATCCTACTGATGGTGGTGACAGTAGCTGGAGCAAAGCACCTGGTTTTGGACAACAAAACTTGGTGTTTTTCTAGAGGTTAAGAAAAACACATAGTAACAACTCGATATTTGAGGAATGTTTAGGCAAGCAGAAAAAATTACCTGGGCTGGAATTTGTTCAGGGCGGGTCTCTACTCAGATTGTTTTGAACAGAGATGATGGTGGTCTGAGTTATTTTCGCAGCCCTTCTGAATGGTATTTCCTCATACGTTGTAGAACCCTGCCCTAATGCCTGCTTGTGCTTTTTGAATAAAAAGCTTTGAATTTAAAATATTAATCCTTACAGTGGGTGAAACTATATTATCCAAATACTAAAAACCAAAAGCAAGGCACAGCAGCAGTTTCTTACCCAGCTAAGCAGAACTGATATCAGATTTCAGAATTTCAGGTCTTGGTTTACCCCGCATTGCTGAAACACAGATTTTCATCCTCTGAACAGTGCAATGATTAATTTCTTTAGGACAGACCCCAGATACATGTGGTGATTCAGGAGACGATGTCCTGAAGGCGTTATCGCTTTTGATTGAGCAGTGCTGCGCTGGAGTGTGCTTCTCGCCTGTCTTGGGAGGCCATCACGCTCCTGCTTGCCCAAACCCACTCCTGCTTCAGTTATTACAACTGAGCAGGTCTGTGCTCTCTGGGTAATATCTTTGACTCAGTTTTGCCCCTTCGTGTGGTCCCTGTGGTTTTTTCTTTGGCGTGGTGTTATGTTTAGTGCTCTTGCATTTCTGCACTGAATGCTTTGAGCTTGTTAGTCCCTTTTCCTCCTGCTGTTATGTGTGGTTCTCCACTTACCTCGCTGCAGCCGTCTTTTTCCCAAGGATAACAAATGTGATGAATGGAGATGGCATAAAGAAAGAAATGAAGGGAGGAAGAAAGAAAGGGAAAAAGAAGGAAATAGGAAGTTTCATGTATTTGAAGGAATGATATGAAAGTCTCCATTATTTGCCAGAAGGGTCTTTAACTTCTGTTGTCGGCAGAAGAGAGGGGTGTTGTAAGTGGTTAGCAGGTAGCTTCATTTACAGTTTCAAAACGTTGAGGCATACTCAGTATGTATTTTTGATGGTATTGCAGGTGAACTTCCTTAGTAACTTTTTTCCCAACAAAAAATCAATTTAGAAAAATCAAGACATGATAATTTATAAACAAATTTTTAATTTTATAATTTCCTCTTCTGGAGATTATAAGATTTATGGAAGTAGCAGAAATTAAGATTTGCTGTCAGTCTAAATTTGGTCTGTAATGCCCCATGTTTCATGTTTTGCTCATCAGCTCTTGCAAGGCAAAAGAATGATTTTTGTGTTCCCCCTCTTTTTGTCTTTCTCTTTCGCATAACGTGTGACACAAATTGCAAATGTGAACCTGAATAATAAAGAATTGCTTCACTGATTGCTAAACATGCATTATGGTGCTTTTAAACTCATTTCAGGTCATCGTACTGCAAATTAGTTTGATTGCAAGTAGTTAAGCTGTCATATACAAAGCCTTCATCTTCCAGGGGTCTCAGTTTCATGTCATTAGAAGAGACTGCTCAATAGCATTGAATGTATTTATTATATGTTTAGTATTTTGGAGGAAAGCTAGTGTTGGGTTTCTAGAGGAGATTTTATATCATTTCATGATAAGAAGAGGGATGGGCAATCCCCGAGTAGAGTGCTTCAGTGATAGTCCTGGTTTTGTATCATATTTAAAGATAGTTGACGATATTCTGCATGAAACAAGAGCCAGTTTGCTCTTGTTACTGAAGTTTTGAATTTGGGGCAATTTTTTTGTAACCCAAGTGGAAAGAGAGACACTGGACTGTTTCTGATGCAAACTCTCTGCTGGTGTTATTGTTTGTGGTGACATTTTACTCAGAAAAATATAAAATGAACATTTTCTCCTATACGCATTTAAAATAAATGGAAAACCTCACAAGATTTCTGCATTATATAGCTTGAGAATTTGTAGAATAACAAACTCTTGTGCTAAAAGAAGGGATTATGGCAAAAAGCATTATGGTAGAAAGGATTTAAAAGGATAAAATCTGATGAGTTCCCTGATAAAAGGGTTTGTGGTGGTGATGGTTTGGGTCAGCACTGTGCTGGAGACACCGAAATGTGGAATGCTGCGCTGAGAAGGCGTGAAGGTTCAGCCTGCTATCGAGCACAGGAGCTGTGCACCGCTCGGGCCTGCCTTGCAGAGCTGCTGTGCAAGCTTGGTGAGCTTGGAAATCACCAGTACTGTCGTTTGACTAACTGATAGGATTACTGTGGAGTAAGATAATACAAAAGCGTCTGAGGAAACAGGAGTATGCAATATGGATGGATTAATGATGAAGAGAAGCCGCGTGGTGGTATTATTTAGATGTGGGCTTCCATAGACTGTTCATGTTGCCGTTTTCTGAAGAAATACTCTTATCTCCCTCCCTTTCTCGTGTTTTGGAAGAATACGTTTGCTAATTTTAGGCTACATCATACTCTTTAATCTTTTAAACAATAGGTCTTTTTCTTCCTGCTAAACTTACAAGTAAGGAAATTCTGCTATAGTTAAGTAAACACTCCTGTAATCCTGCAGACACCTGGTTCCAAAACTTGCCCAAAGTATGCGAAAGGTTAGTGTTATGGCGAGTATTAGTATATTCTTCTTCTGAGTCACGTGGAGGGATAGTGGGATTGTACCTGAAGCAAGGAACACATCTCCTGATTGCAAGAATGAAGGCTGAATTTCACAGAAAGGAGTCCAATCCTCTTCCTCAGCCTTTTATGTCAGAACTCAAAATTGCTGTCTGATAAAATGTAGGACACCAGATTGAATTACTTCATTGAACCACTGCTGTCCCCTGTTAATGGTAATTGCACGGATATAGCGGTCTTTCTTGGCAACATCTCAGATATTTACCTCCCGCTGTTTTTCAATTCAAACCTTTGATGAAAATATTCCCAGTACTTCTTTAAAGCAGACACCCAACTGTCTTTCTTGACAAAGGCAAGGTCTTTAAATCAGATCCTGACAATTTGTGACACAGCAGTCTATCTAAATCACCTTTTACCTATGTCACTGTGTCATTTCCTGAAAAAAAAGTGTCCATCAGAGGAAGGTTGCTGAAGGCTTGGTGCGCGGAGGGTTTGTGTGTGTGTCAGCGTGGAGCTGGGAGATTTGTCTGTTTGTTTCAGTGGAAGTAATTAGATGAAGGCTTGTAAAGTTCCAGTGCATGCTGTAATGGTTCATTATAAATATTTGGGGGTACTTTGTCCATAAGAAAAACATTATTAGGTTATTGTTGTTCTCAGACAATTAGGAAGGGAAGGTTTTGTGATGGCTTTTCCTGTAGTGATGGTAAATCTTTTTTTTAAAAAACAAAACAAAAAACATAGGGCAAATGTTTGCGGCTTTGGTACACCTGAGGGTTAATGTGCATTCAGCTGAAGTAGCTTATTCACCTCCTGAAACCTCATCTCACTTGATGTTCTGAACTTTCCCTCCCACAGAGACGTGCGTGCCGCATCCACCATTCGCTCTAGCAAATGCTATTGTTTCAAGCCATCTTGCATCATGATGAGTAGTCTTTTGACTCAAGCAGTCAGATCAATGCAGTTTTCCTTCCTGAGGAGCCTGCTGTCTAGCTTTGCTGCAAGATGGCGACCGTTCGCTTGTGCTGGAGGGTTTTCCAGCAGATCTCTTTGCATTACTGAGTATGCTTTTGGTACAAACTAGGGGTTGGCATCTAATATCAGTGGAGTTGGCCATATTGCATAGCATCACTATAAAAGAATATCTAGGCAAAATCTGCGAAGATCACTTCTTGTGACTGAAGAGGAAGTCATTCATATGAGTATTGATTATGAATGTTTTAGCTGTTCCTTTTATTCAGTGACCTCTATAACAGTGCTCTTCAGCATGGAGACAGTGCCTACCTGGGTGTTTGTGTGGCACATTGGGTAAATAGATTTCTGGCTATTATTATAATAGAACTTCTTTATAGCGCTGACTAATTGCTCCACCTTAGCAGATGAAAAGAGGTTGTTGTTAAATAGCAGAATAGACACCAGCTATACTAAAAGAACGTGAGATAACTTCATTATCAAAGTGTTACTCTTTGCCAAGGAGGATGTGTCTGATGGGGCTGGTGGTGAAAGATGAGCTTGGAGGGGAAAAAAAAACTGTTCTGCCCTGCGCAAGTGTGTGTGCCAGGCTGGTTCAGAGAGTGAAGTTCAGGTTTGGAGTGGCATCACTGTAGCACGTGATGACATTTGTGCTATTTTGAGATGAAAGAAACCTTTCAGCTGAAGGGCTGGACTGTTGGGTATATCGGTAAATGCAAGAATATGTTGCAATTTCAAGAAATCATTCCTGATGCCAGATGGAAGGGCTATCATGGTGCATCGTGGAAAGAAAAGGTAGAAAGATAAGAGAGGGATTTAAGATTTTTAAAAAACTTAAAAAAATTCTAGAAGAGATGCTCTTGCAATTTCAAGTTCCTGCTGCTGTGATGAGGAATGGAGAAGGGAAGAGAACTGCTGCCTCTTTTCCTGCTCCTATGTTTACTGTTTGATTTCTCAGATGGCTTCTGAAGGTGGAAATAACTAAGTTCAGACAAACAGTTTAATGGTATTGCCACACTAAATGGTATCTAGATTCAGCTTTCTTTTCTTTGATGAAATACGGTGTTAAAGGTAATAATTGAAGTATTTGTACAACTCTACTTTTGTACAGTAGTAGCAGTAGCCTGACAAATTTTCCAGCTGCAGCCCCTGTTTCTCTAGACAAGCACACACACACACACACAGAGTTTGGAGAACTGGCAGCATAGGCGATGGGAAGAGGAATGTGTTTTGGGGCCCTCTGAAAGGCTTCTGATGCTAGCTAGTCCATCTGCACAGAGATCACTTACACCTGGTGGTAAGCCATGCTTCTCTTCTCTCTTCCTGCCTCCCTTGCAATATGAACATCTGGCTTGCAGGGTTGTTTCCACCTTGAAGTGGCAGCTGTGTCAGAGGCGATGTTCTGTCACAGCAGGGAATGGAAGCACAAGCAAACCTGAACCCCATGCTGGCAAATCCACGCAGGCATCTTCTGAAAGCACTATGTCTTCTGCTGTGTGCTTAGAGTTGCCAGCTTGGAAAAGGCAGCCGTGAAGCCTGGGATGCTGTTAAACACCACGGAGGACTTGTTTGCTCCCTCTCCGTTCCCCCTTCCCCACTGAACACAAACTGTGAGAAGTCCAAGAACTGCTGCGGTGCCAACAAGAGCAAAATTACTTGCAGCTGGTGAATGCCACCTGCTCCTGTCGAACTTCAGCCAAAACCATTTCCTCCCCGGAGTGCCCTGGAGTGGGAATCCAAAAGCTGTTCAGAGCAGGGCAATGTTTAGTGTGGATGGGGAAGAGACATTGCAATTCTTGCTTGAGAGCAGCGTCTGTTGCGCAGGAGGTCTCTAGTACGAATGGCTGTCTCTCCTTTCCCTTTCCAGGCTCCCTCAAATCACCCCTTCTGCATTCTTCCAGTATGTTGCTTATGAATATTAATTCAGCCCACTCTCCCTTTATGTGCCATTCTTTTCCCCATCCAAGCTAATGGAAATTTAATGTTGTTTAAAAAAAAGTCCTGCAAATGACAGCAAGAGTAGAGTGTCTTCCTTGAAGGCGCTCTGATGTATTAACGCAATGACACCTGATGACACTGTATTTTGTTCTGTGGTAGAAGCACTCCTTGACCCTGAGGAAGGAAAAGAAACACCCTTCCTTGTGATACCTGCTCTGTTCCGTAACAGCCTTCCTCATTCATCCCTAGCATCGTTTGCCTGCCCAGTGTTTCCCAGTAGTTTGCCGATTATTTTATGGTCTTGGTTTACTAAGTACCTATTGCTTACATAAATTACCTGTGGTATAGAAACAGTAAATAAAAGGACAACATCATTACGAGTTCATATCAAGAGGCCACTTAGCAGCCCTCTGATTCGCCATATTCTTTCTTATAGAGTACGTTCAAAGGACTTTGTTCTAATTGAATCAGTAGAAATTTTGTTGTATTTAAGTAGGAAACCATCAATGTCCAAATGTCTACATTCATTTATTTAAAGGAAGCATTTGAAGAATGTTGTGGAGTTGACCTGCCAACAGTTTTATCAAGTTTGCGGCTGGCTTTAGGCATAGGGAGCTCAGTGACATGTCTTACACAACAGGCACTTGATTAGGTACCTTTCAGAGTCAAAGCCTAAGTTCATGAATTTTGTTGGTTGTGTTGTCGTCCGTCATTGCTTCTTGCTTTCATTTTTGCAGTTCAGTTCACAGTGCTTCTTTCTTCTTTCCTCTGCTCTGCTATCATTGTCTGGTTTTCATAAACCTGCTACGAATTCATTTCTCTTCATTCATTTCTCGGCTCAGTCGTTTTTATCTGCAGTACAAACGCCTGGAGTGATAGTGACTAGGTCCTATGTATTAATTCTTGAAAATATAATCTAGGATGTTTATCTGAAGATAAGTTTGCTGCAACTTGCTTAAAAAGATAAAGAAAGCTTCAGACAGCGTATGAGATACCTATGATACTCAGGCTGTCGTAACCTCACTTGCATATAAAATTTCAGATATGAAAGTAATCATAATATTATTTTCCTATTGGTAGCCTAGTTTCCTAAAACTTCTCCAGGTCCTCTCTAGGGACCTTTCTTAATGGAGTCCTGCACCTGCTGTTAATGATGTGTGTGAACAATTCAAACACAGGGGTTTTTGAGAAGTGGTGATCCCTAGAAATTCCACTGACACCCAGTTCTGCTTCTTCCATCTGTCTCTTCCTCATTCCACATTGCCAGGAAATTTGCTGTTTCTGATACAGGATAGCTCTTTGGAGTAACTAATCATTTCCTTTCTATGCATAGCGCAGAGAACATGAAATGCTTATTCCCTGGAAAAGGATGATTGTGCTGCCTAGAAGTGCATAGAAAAGCAGCACAGTAAAAATAGGTCGCAACCATTATCTAGAGGTCATTCCATCAAAACTCCCTTTTGCCGTTTTCCCTTGAAAACAGCTTCCCTGACCCAGGAGGTCTGTTTCTCTCCCGTCTTTCTATGCTTATGCTTTCTGCAGTGCTTAGGGCCCGAACAGGGATGTGTTTTTCCCTTCTTTTTTTCAATTTTTGTGTCAGCTGACTGCATTCATATAGCTAGAGAGCAGTAAAGTATTTAATCTCTTGACTGCTGCATCTAAAATAGATTAAATTAGTGTTTATTTAACTTTTTACTGCTGACTTACAAAATTACTTTTAGTCTGATTTGGATATATAACTTTTTCTGTTAATTTATTGCCATGCTCTGCTTTGATTGCTTTTTTTTGCAGTGGTATCAAGTTGTGTGCTACTTTAATATTTTCTCCAAGATGCTCTCTTGATTAATTTTATGTCAGATATTTATACCACCAAAAGGGATACTACTTAGAAATTCAGTTTCTTAATAAATACCTATTTTTAAAGCTTATACTTCTCGGAATTACGGTGACTTGATTTAACTTCAGTTAATCACACTTTGTTTTATGAAGCTTTTGCATATACGTTGGAATAAAATATTTTCCTGCATCATGAATCACACATATGGCATAAATTGTTACAGGATCAAAGGGGAGATGATTTTGGGATGATGTGAAAAGCATATTGGTTTAAATTGCTGTATACTACCAGCATGATTTCTATTTTGGTACTATGGCAGGATCTCAGAGGCTGAGAGTTCCTTTCATTTGTTTCTATATATGTACATTAACAGTCCTTGTCTCAAAAAAGCTCATAACTGAAGTTAACTTTGAAGTTTGAGGCAAAAAAAACCAAGAAAAAAAACCCGAAAAAACAACCACTAGAGAGGAAAAGATGTCACACAAAGATATTACGTGTAAATAACTAAGTGATCTTAAAAATCAGAAACGCGTTTGCAGTTGCTGTCCATAGCCATTAGTCGATGTGTTTATGGATGTGAAAAGGCACAGGATTGAACAGAAAAACTGTACAAATCTAGTACCAGAGTTTCAGGTTTTGTGTTGACCAGTCTAGTTCCACTGGCTTCACCAGAGCTGTGCCGGGTCACTCCAGCTGGTGACCTGGTCTGTCGGATTTAGCAGGTAATAATGCAGTCACTAGGTGTGTAGGGACTGGCATACTTCACAAATCGTGTTTTTCTGTGTAACTGCCTAGGAAAATACTTCTCTTTTGTTGTTGTTGATTTATTTTTTGCTTGTTTTGCTCTAGGAGTTTAGGCACAGCCGAACTGATGCTTTCATGTGCTCTTAAATTTGTTTGTTAGTCTAGCGCACTACAGTTGACCTTTCTTTACACCAAAAAGGGATGTAAATAAGCGTGAGTCTTTGAGACACACCATTTTTTAACTCGTCCTATTTGTCAGGTGCTAATTTTTGAAAGAAATCATGATATATTGCCATAAAGTATGGAGCATGCAGGTGAATCTTCCAGCCATGTCCTTTAGCTGTGTCAGCTGTAGTTGTTGTCGCCATCTGAAGTCTCCTGCCTATACCGTGAGTGCTCCTGTGCCTGCTGCACCAGTCGGCCGTGGATAGATTTAACCACAACTCTAGCATTGTGCTTTTTTAAGCGAATGTGGTTGATTGTGTCTGTGGTGGGTGAAGGTGTGCTCACATGATCCCGTCTGCTGGCTGCACTGTACATGTGGTAACTTCCGACGGGGGAGCAGTAACAACCAGTAGGGAGTTTGCAATGTCTTCAGCTGCAACAGCTGTTTATAAAGTTAACATCTGTCCTGGCCTCGGTCTCAAGATTGTCAGTGTTTTCATATTGATGAATTGAGCATTTGTAAGGTTTACATAAAAACATTCCATTTTAATGGCTTTGCTTTTGCTTTTTTTGCAAATGGCTTTGCTTTTTGCTTTTTATGTCCCTTTGGAGGAAAAGCACTTGTATGTAGACTTTTTTTCTCCCAGAACACCTAGATATGTTCTCTGCTGATGGATAGGCCTTGTTGCTTAGTGATAAAAGCAGTGTTTCTCACATCAGTTTAAATTTCACTCTCCTCACAGTCTCATCTCAACAAAGCATAGGTTCAAGTTTAAATAGATGCTTACATCCATTTTATTCAGGAGAGCGTGTAAGCACACATGCATAACTGAAGTCAATGGGATTTAAGTGTGTGCTTCACTTTAAAGCATGTGCTTCACTGCTTTCCTGAATACAGGGGGGTTTAATCTAAGTGGTTTGGAAATTACAGTGGCCTTGGACATATTGGTTCTTTTATCCATCTGGAAAAAGGGCTACTGTGAAATTTAGTAAGTACTGTTCACACTTTGAAACTTTTGTGTAAAACACGGTTGTTTCTTTCATACTCATCTTCCTTGCAGTATGTTTAGTTTACACATAAAAGCACGATGCGAAGGTGGTTGGGGTTTGTTCCTGTGCATTAGAGTGGGCTGGTGTTGAGACTGAGTGGTGTAGGTAGGCGTTCAGACTGTGGCTCTGCACAGCTCTTCTGTCTAAAGAGTAACAGGACCCAGGACTGCAACAATTAATCACTGCGACTGGCACTGGAGTCTTTCCGGTGGCCACTTGTAAGTGCTTCACTCACCCAGGGTACGACATCTTTCCACATACTGTGTTAGAATTAACAACTTAAGGCAGCTTGAAGAGCAGTCACTCATGTCTGTCTGTCCGGATGTCTGTGTTACTTGTACATCTGTTTACACATGTAATTTTCTTTCAGATGTTGAACTGCAGCTCAGCAGCTGGGCCCCAATGTTTTGAAAATCTTTGAGAACTAATTAGGCTCTCCTCAGAGTATGGCTCATCCAGCCAGTCTGAATAAACAAATGTCACCGTTTGTATTAGGAAATCTCTACAAATGACTGATCCCTGTCATGGGGTAACATTAATCTTTTTAGTATAGATTTCCAATAGTTAACCATCTGGCTCCATGCAGTTTTCCAGAAAGCATTCACTGCCGGGGCCAGTGGCACGAAGAAGGTGGGATTAATAACCTGAAGACATCATATGAAGCATTAATCTTTAGGATTGGCCATTTGTTTTTATCAAAACAACTCCCTTAAGATAATATTTCACAGCATGTGGTACTTGCATGGAGTTCTTTCAAAATGAGAAAATGTTTCAGTATCTGCCATCATCTGCAGTTTGCAAATTTAGTGTGGATGATGAAGGCTGGGAGGATTCTACTTTCCCTGTTGGTTTATGTTGCCTGTTTAGTGGAAATGTGTGGTCTTTGCAATGTTTGTTGTTAAAGCTCTTCATTCAAAATAACACTTTTATAAAAGAATCTAAAGTTACTGAAGTAAACATTAATAATTGATATGCAGGCTGATACAGGCAGCACTGTATTCATCTGACAGATGAACTTTATCAACTTCGCTGTAAAGAAAAGTCCAGCATCTTTGTCTAGTTTAAATGATCTCAATCCAGCTAAGCACTGAGGCACCTGCTTGGCTTTAATCACCGGTTGTTCTACAGATTGCATTGGTCCTAAGTGCTCTGCTGAAATCCAGCTGTATTACTTAGGTCCTGCCTGAGGTCCCTGACTTGCAAGCTGTGGCAAATTACAGGCGAAAGACAGCTGAAGAGGTTATGGCCCTCAAGCTGTCTGTCCTGCCCTTGTGATGGAGATTACCTCCTCTGCAAGGCAGATGAATGAATGGCTGCTAAAGCATATTAAGTTAAGCTCAAATTGGAGGCATAATACTCCAAGCTGAAAACTTGAGCCCTCCAGAAGCTGCTTCATGAGCCATTCAGTTGTCTCTGCTGTGGCGGGATGACAACTGCCATCAGGGGAGTGGAGTAGATGGTGCAGGGAAAGGTAACTGCTTTGGCTGTCTGATTTTTAATCTATCACTGCATGCAGATCAGAGCTCTTGGTCCCTTCCTTGACAGCCTGGTTTGTGAAGCTTGCTGCTGTTCACAAAGCTGGCTGCCTCCTGTGCTGCTGCCTGACCGCCCTTTAGTGCTGTCCAACGCTTGCCTGGCTTCAGCTCTTGCCCAGTACAAGCGAATCGATTCGGACTGTAATCTCCTTGAGAGGACAGACTGCATCTGCCATGTATTTGGGTGCAGCATATTGTGAACGCGATCAGAACAGAACTAATAATTCTCCTAATCTGCATGTGACACTAGTGTGCTTGAGTAATGTACAGCAGTCTGTACATAAACCATGTTTATACCTTCTCACCCAATCATGTCTGTTGCAGTATTTCCAAATAAATGCCGGGTTTCTTACTGATTCTTCCTGATAGAGAGTGATTTGTAATAATCTTGTCATACCAAACTCATAGTAATACTAAATGAAGACATTTGTTGAAGGAAGTGATTGTAAATTACATGCAAATTCAAGCCTTGCTGGCATTAATCAATACTGAAACACAACTTTTGCATTCCTGATATAATACTACTGAATCTAATCCCGTGGATTTTACATTTCCATGTGAATTAAACATTTATTTTGATTTAAAACTTTTTTCCTACTGGACAATGAGAATACTTTTGAGTATTTATACAGTCTTGGAAGACCTGTGCTTTCATACACAAGGCTGGTAACTTTTGTGCATAGTTAGTTAATCTGTACTGCTTAAACTGGTTTGTGTACCCATCTGGTTTTGAATGTAAGATGGTCAATTAATCTGACGGAAAGATATTTGATTTTGTGTTGAACAGACTTGAAGTGAGTTGGCAGTTATTTAATCACAATCACTGGAATGTTTTTCTCCAAACCAGCTTCGTTATTGGGGTCGTATGTTGTCATGCTTGTTTCTTTTCCTAACCAGCTACAGACTGTGGCTCTGTGGTGTGGTGGTCAGCCATTGAAATGTAGTCTCAGCAGCTATCCTACCTTGCGTTCTTCTGGAGGGTCATGTGCACATGAGAGGTTGCTTAAAATACAGCCACAACAACCTAAAGCAGGTGGGTACCAAATCAGCCCTGCACGACGTTGCAGGTGGGTTTGTTCAGTTCAGTGGGACTACGCAGGATACATTACATTGGGGACATAGGTAAAGCTTTGCATAGTCAGGCTCTCTAAAAAACATTTTTTGACCTCAGAAACAATGCACTGCTTTTGTGCTGTGGCAGTGTTTGATTGAGAACCATCTCAAGGTGACTATGATATGCATTTATTTTCATTGTAGGAGCCCTGTACTCCCTAATTAAGACTGAAGGGCCGGTGCTCTACTCAGAGTGTATAGAATATTAGACCCTAGTTGGAATGGATGGAATCAGAGTATTCTGTTAGATGATTAATTTTTTTCAACATATGGTAAAACCAGAGCTCTAAGTAAACCATCAAACCTGTTTGAAGGTTTATGGCTTTTTTTTTTTTGTCAGGCATTTCAATACCAGTGTAGTTTGGTTCAGCGACATCAGTACTGCATACTTAGCAATGTAATTGTAATGATATTTTCATTAATAATAGAGAGGTGCTTCCATATCTTCTGATCAGTTTTCCATTTAATCTTTCCACTAGTATCATCAAAAAATGCCTTTGTTGAATGTGGAAACTGCGGTTGATTGTTTTTGATAACCACTAACACGTTCTGCCAGTGATTTTTTCCACTCGTTATAGTTACACAAGAAGATTAATAGAACTTGATTTTATTTTAAAATATTAGGCATCAATAATACAAAAGCTAACACTTTTGGGAATTTACCCAACTGGATTATTAGTCACAGACAAATTTTTTATGTAAGCAGTCACTTCAGAGTGAACGCAGAGGATGTCAGCTGTTTATTCATGGCCATGTGCATATAGGCTGGTGTGTGTATTTTCTAGGAATAGCACTACTATGGCCCATTTTCATTCTGTTAAACTCTAGTGTTTTAAATATTTAAGAGGCTACTGTACTTCATTCCTACTGATCTCTCTATTTCAAGCCTGATTTAAAGCATATTGAAGTCAATGCACATTCTTTGTTTGAGCTCAGTATGTATCTCGGTGACTTGAAGTTAATAGAGCAGATCATCTTCTGTGATACATGTAGTTGATATTTATGCGTCTGCATGAATGTGCGTCCGTGCACACACTTACATTAAATTTTGCATACTGTCATAGATTGTTGTACTATGGAGTCCGCTCGTCTTTGAATCCAATTTATGTGGGAACTACTAGCTCAGTGTAAAATGGACAACAGTGGAAATAGCTGACATGTCTTTCTCAGTTCAATTATTTTCAGCAACTAGAGTTCAACGGTCAATCCATTTAGCACTGCCGGGCAGTGCTGCTGTTGGCAACTTGCAGCATCCTTGTTGCTGGGTATATTAACTTTGGTTAAAGAGAGAGTAAAGGGTCTGATGTAAAAGTCACTGACTTCAGTAGGCTTTGGGTCAGAACCTAAATACAGTTCTTATCTGCTAGATTGTTCAGCTATTGCATTTTACAAGCGTATTTGTGTGTTTCTTGTAGTGTCACTTTGGCATTAATTGTCTGAGGGAAGCAATATTTTTTGAGAAAAGAAATTATTAAAGAAATAAGGTTTGATTTTCTGTTTCTTTAATACCGACGTCAGGGTGGTGTAACTCCTTTGAAATCAATGCAGTTACACCACAATAAAACTGCTGTTAATGGAGTGCAGAAATTGATGTTAATGGAGTGGAGAAATCTGAGAAATCCTTTCTCTCAAACTCAGTTGACTCTAATTTTGATGACTTCCCTTGAACTGGAATTAGTAAACACTGAAATAGATAGAGCGGCACTGGAGTAAAAGTAATGTAGTGGCATGGAGAATACATCCCTTATCAGTCAAAGTGACCGCTACAGAACCATTCTAACTTGAATTTCCTTAGTGGAAATTATTCTTTAATCAATCAATTTAACTGGAATGGCTTCAGAAATCCAGCCAGCATTTCAGTCGCAGCTCAGATTCTGTGTTTTATGGAACGGGTTTTTGCTTTGAGAGAATCTTCTCCAAATGTATCACTACTGTAACCCAGCTTCCTTCAGATGGAGTAGATGGAGGTCAATTTGGCACTGATGAAAGCCGGAAAACCACAGTCTGTAAGTTTTAATACAACTTGCAGACTCTTATATGCAGTAATAGTTTTTCTTTCAAAATAAAGCTGAACGGTTTCATTTAGAGATCAGATAGTAAGATTCAAAGCAAACATAAACACAAATGAAGGCGATTTGCTTTCCAAGACCTTCAGTGCTTTGTATTTAGATGTTTGCAATTACACATTTGTCTGTGATAACTGTAAAACATCAGAGTCTGTGAGGAAGTTCTTATTTTTCACTGCCTCCCTGTTGCTGGTGTAGTGCCATGTCGTTGCACAAGGTCGAAGTCATGCAGTACAGATAAACCACAGTGAAATCTGCTATCTTTAGGAGAGGCTGTAAGTCATGAGCAGTACAGTTTTGTCCTTTCCCTCTCTTCTATCGCTGTGTGCAGAAAAAAATGACTCTAAAGTAGAGCAGCATCTAGAACATCTTGTCACAGGGGTACACTGAATTATTAGTGTATATAGCATGCTGTGCCTGCAGCTGCCGCAAGAAGAGACATGGCTTATGTCAAAACTTCTGTGCACGCTGCTGTTCTATATAAGCCTCATTGGTCCGTTCGCGTTGTTGGTACACGCTCAAATTAGATTGGCCCACCAGCCGACCTAGGGGAAGTTTGGCTGGTGTGGAGGTGCCTTGAATCCGGAGGCTGCAACGCATTTTAACATCCCTCTTTCCTGGTTACATTGCAGTGTTTTTACCAGACCTGGGCTAGCAATTTACAGAATGCGTATCTGGAATTTTGGAAACTCCGACTTCCTCTTTGTGTTGTGGATTTCACTGCCAGTTCACACTCGCCTTTCGGCAAAGCACAGCAGAAAGATGCTGGGATTGCAGTCAGAGTGCTGAATGTCTTTCCTTGACTTGTGATTTTCAACAGCTAAGCTTCCCGCGAACAGACTTTAACATTGTCTGAGATTAAATTCCTCATATTCACAGAGAAATGTGAGCCATTGTTTGAGATTCTGAAGTTGTGGTGGGGAGACAGAGAGACAAGGACACACTTTTGTTGAGGGGACTTCACTTTAATGATCCAAATGTCATTGCCATCCAGACTTAATACATTGTTTTGAGCAATGACTGGTGAATATATAATGTGTAAATGTCTCAGAAGATTATATTGAACAGAATTTAACAGATGAAAGCTGTGATCCATGATTGAATTCTTACTTTTGAATAAGGAAAAGTGACTACACCTGAAGCATTTCTTCTGGAGAAGAGTGGGGTGCTGGCTGACTATTTTATTTGATTTCTCCTGATATTTGAGTACGAGCCTCTGAAAGAGAAGCCGAATTAAACATTAGGGACTTTGCAAATACGACTCACGATCCTATCACTGTAGCGAAGTTTAAATCATAGAATGAATCAGACTGATTTGGGTTGGAAGGGACCTTATAGATCATCTCGTTCCAACACCCCTGCCATGGGCAGGGATCCCTTCCACCAGCCCAGGGTGCTCAGAGCTCCATCCAACCTGGCCTTGAGCACTGCCAGGGAAGGGATAGCCCCAGCTTCTCTGGGCAACGTGGGCCAGGGCCTCACCACCCTCAGAGTAAAGAATTTGTTCCTTCTATCTAATCTAAGTCTCCCCTTTTTCAGTTTGAAGCCATCACCCCTTGTCCTGTCACTCCATGCCCTTGTCAAAAGCCCCTCTCCAGCTCTCTCGCAGGCCCCTCCAGTCACTGGCACCTGCTCTAAGGTCTCCCCGCAGCCTTCCCTTCCCCAGGCTGAGCAGCCCTGGCTCTCCCAGCCTTTCCTCCCAGCAGAGCTCCAGGTCTGTCCTGTACTGAGGGCTCCAGAGCTGGATGCAGGACTCCTGGGGGGGTCTCAGCAGAGCGGGGCAGCGGGGCAGAATCCCCTCCCTCGCCCTGTGCCCACGCTGCTGGGGACGCAGCCCGGGGTATGGTTGGCCTTCGGGGCTGCGAGAGCACATTGACGAGTCGTGTTGAGCTCTTGTCAGCCAGCATCCCCAAGTCCTTCTCCTCAGGGCAGCTCTCCATCCATTCTCCGCCCAGCCTGTATTTGTGCTTGGGATTGACCCGACCCATGTGCAGGACCTTGCACTTGGCCTTGATGAACTTCGTGAGGTTCACGTGGGCAACCTCATGAAGCTAATGAAAAAATATTGAGCCACAGGCTTAAAAAAGAGGCAGAAATATTTATTACCTCCAGTAGTCTAAAGGCCTTATCTTTATTGTATTCAACTAGAAGCCCGAAGGACTGGATTTTTTTTTTCTATGACATAAATCAGTTCTCAGTGTTACCTTGGGCTTATCAGTCATGGGACTTCAATTTCAGTGTTGAGATCTATGGATAAGAGATGAAAATGTCTCCCAAGGTCTACACTAAAGCAAATTGCTGTATGCAAAGGAAAGACGCACATGGGACCAAATACAAGGTGGTGTCGTCAGCACTTAGCAGGTAAAAGCTGCGACTGGCTTTGACAGGAGTTTTCCATGATCGAAGTTTCCCATCTTAAAAAGGATGGCAAAAAGGCTGACCATGTGTTCCCATGCTGGGCTTGTGGATGACACAGTGATTTTTAAGCAACGTATTTGTCCCTCGAAGCAAAGCTGAATTTCACGCCATGGCCATAAACTCTGGCAGTTGCTCCCTTGCAAGGGAGCGCTCCAGCACCTGTTGTTAGCTGTGCACAGTACATCATGGTTTATTTTAGTATAGGTTGTGGAGGATAGTTGTATAACTTCTGTAGGTTGCTGGGTTATGCGCAATCTTTTTACTAAACGCTTACAGCAAATAAAATCACAGAAGTGCTGCATAATGGATTGTGGGGTCAACATCTTCCCATCTTCCTCCTCCTTCATTTTGTAGCTTATTTCAGCCTCTGAGAAATGCAGACAATTATGCAGGTGTAGTCTCCACCAAAAGTAAGAAAGATTGAATTTGCTATTTGTAGCACTATAAAGCAAATACAGAATTCGATAATGTGTATTTTCATTATCCTAATGGAAGATTTCAGTATGTTAAATGTGTTCAGATGTCCTTGGCAAAATTGGGGTCTGTCATGTGAAATGGAGACAAAATGTGTTTCATCATCTTGTGGTTATTGGACTACAAGGATTTCATTGTAAAGCGCAACAAGTAATTGCAGCCACGTTTCTGATGCTATTGACTGCTTTATCTAATGGAAATGATTCCTTTCTTGATTATTTAAAATGAACCTTTTACCATTGTCACGTAAAAAGGTTGTAGAGTTTTTTTGAAAAAGTGCATTACAGCACCACTGTTAACAACAACAACAACAACAAATTAGGAGTGTGCACTTCTCAGGCAGATTTTATCCGAGGATCTAGAGGTGCTTTAGGAAAAAAAATCACAATTAAACTTCTTGTGTGTGCAAGGCAAATGGAGGAGATGATTAGTATAAACCTGAGAAACTGTTATTCATGCTAGGTCTGACTGAAACCTGGAGAAGTCAATGGTAGAACATTCGTTAGTGTAACTAACTTTGGCTCGGATGTGCTGTCCCCAGGTCTGCTGAAGCCGGTGGGGTGGTTGTGTGTCTTCGGTGGCTGTGGGATTAGGTTGTGAAGTGGATTCATCTGCCTGGAGACAGCCAGCGCGGTGGTCACCCTCTGCCCGAGCGCTCTGAGCTGCGTGCAGGACTTGGGGTGTCCTGTGCTTGGAGGAGATTCGCTGCTGCGAGGTTGGTTTTGCGGGAATCGGACAGATTTCGCTATGGAGTTCGCTGACCTGCTTTTTTAGTTCAGGACCTACATTTGAACTCAGTGCTATTGTGCAATAGACCAGGGATGAGGGTCCTCCATTGATACCTGTTACGTCATTTTCTTTCATTGCTTTTTGTGTCCCTAGAGACACTCGCTCCGTCATGCCCTTTCTTTCCCTCGTTCATACGTGGACACACACGTACAAACACTCATACGCACTCTTTCCATGCTGATAGGCTTAGGCTATGAGCAGAGGTGCAGGTACATTAAATGCTTAAATTCGTTACAAGATAGCCACAGAAAAACAGGGCAGCTTGTAAAACCTGAAAGCTAGCGGGGACCCGGAATTCTGCCCCACCTAACATCACAGTCTATCCGAGCTTGTGTGGGACGTACCCCTGAGAGAATATTATTGTTCAGGTGGTGTCAGAGTGACAAAATAAATTTTCACATGACACTGGAATATGTCGTTTGCTGTCTGAGGTCTGGGCTGTCAGTTCCCCCTGTTCTTCACAATTCAAGATGCGCTTTATAGCTACCAATTTGCAGATTTAGGATGCACTGTAAAAATCTTACTTATAGGATGTTTGCCTGGCAGCAAACATGCGTTGCTGTGGGCTTCAATTCACTGCAAATCTAATGTTCAAGTATATCACTTGAAAATTTCTCAGACTGTCATTGCCAGGCTTGTCTTTTGCAACCGATAAAACATTCCTGGCTTGTTTTGCATTTCTCAGTTGGATGTATAAAAAAAACACATATATTTTATTCATCCCGGAAACATCAGAGACCAAATTCCAACACCCGGATGATGCGTCTCTGCAGATGTGGAATAACTGTTGGTCTAAATGGGGTTATTTTAGATTTATATGTGTGAAGCTAAGTGGAGCTTCACATGGAGGAAGGCCCAAAACATATGGCAGTACCAATTTTGTTTAGAGCAAGTTTTTAATGATTTCCACTGTTTGATCTACTGTATTGTAGATTTTATGGGTCAGTGTGGGTAAAAATATAAAATAAACATCTGGTAATGTACAGCTTTGTTTGTGTAGATTTATAGAGCCGGGAAGGGATGCAGCCGGTGTGTGGCTGTGGATCCAATAAACAGATACTGTGGTTATTTCTGCTTTTGGGGGAAGAGTTGATCAACTGCAAACATCCCCACTGCTGAGTTTGCTCAGCAAGCTGCTCAGGAGACCCCAGCCAATAATTATGCTTTCCAGGCATTTGGTGTTTTATGAACTTGTTTCTGATTTCCCCCCATATGCAAATGTGGGGTTTCAGCCAGGCCAAGGCACTGGGAGCAAAGTGCTGATGTGACACTTTGTGCCAGGATTTAGTAAGGTCCCCTGAAGCACACAGTCAAGGGAGCTTTAGGGCTATTAAGCTGCTCAGCCACAGTGCCGTCATGTTGCTGCTTGCCTCTCTCACACCATTAATTTGCTACCAGTTGTGAATCGTTGTTTCCATGGGGCAGTGCAAATAAACCTATGGAACAGGGTGCCACAACGTCTTTTTTGCCATTAGGCAAGGATTTTTTTTTTCTAATTTTATTTTATTTTTGTTGCTTTCAAAGGAAACTCCCTTTTTATTATTATTATTATTTGCAACATGTTCACCAGACAAAATGATTATGTTAAGGCAGAGACATCACATCACTTACATTTCATAGCTCAGTGCAATTTTCATAAAGTGCGAGGCAACATCCAAAAAAACATGACTCAGAATTAGAGTTTCAGAAGATTATTATATAGACATTATTTCCCCCAGGTCACGGGCTTTAGTCAAATTTGGAAGAGAATGAAATTGCCAACAGTGAAAAGCAGACAGAAAGGTATGAGTTCATGAGCAGAGAAATAACATTTTCATTTGTTCCTTCCCCATGGGAAAGATTCAACATTCCGGTAAATGGAGACGGTTATAAGAAATGAATTTTTGTCAGCAGGGATGTGATTTTAAGGCTCACTTATCCATTGGCAATCTAGATTTCTAACCCCAGGAATCTAGGAAATTGCTACAGAATGTAGTCTTTATTATAAACAAGTTTTTTTTTCTTTCGTTTCCTTTTTTTCCCACCCTGTCTTTTTTAGTAGTTGAGGTTTTTAAGGTGCAGGTCTATGCTGCTCTGAGCATTTCAAGGGGTCATGTTGCCACAGACTTATTCTGTGTGGCTGGCTGTCCCTTTGAACTGTGTCTTCTGTGGTGCAGTGATCCCTCTCACCCAGAAATTCCTCTGATCATTGGAACAAGGATGTTTCTGAGAACTAAAAGCACCCCCAGCAATGTGTCGTTTGCAGTAGACTTTGCTCCCAAGGATCTAAGTACCATTCCTCGCTTTGTGCTTTTTGCCCTTACCCATTTTTTAAGCTCTTCTGTTCGCACAGGCAAGGAGAACCAAGTAGCAAAGAGTTTTAGGGGGTGGCTCTTGTTTTCAGCGTGCACAAATAGCCAGGATTTTCAGGCTTTCCATGGCACAATCCCAGGCAGACTACTTTGTAATTAAAGAATTTTCTTCCAAGAGAAATGTTCATTTTTTCCTTCATCTGACTCTTCTAACCTCACTGTGTGTTTAGATTCTGTGTGGTTGTTCAAATGTTGTTACTGTGCCTTCTTGAGAATAAAAGTGATTTTAGGTAACCTTAAACCCTCCATTTCTGATGATGCAGATTAGTTCTCTGACGTTATCATCTTTGTATTTAAAAAAAAATTAATAACTTGGAAACATGCACATCTAAAGCCTCCTTTTCCTCGTGTTTTTTTGTCCATTTTAATATCTTTTCTTATGACCAAGACCTATTTGCCTTACTGTATTAAATGTTATTGCTGTTGCCTGCCAACATCTTACTCCCCGCAAATTGCATTAGTTCTGTTAACTTCATTATCGTTGTGTCTAAACCATAGTATAATGATTATGGAACATCATGATAGAGGCTGATTAATAAATAAGAATTGATTACTCTGACTTGCTCCATAGGCCCAGGAGATTTATACCATTGATGGCATTTTCTGAAAAACTGCAAATGCTTAAGAAAGATAGAAAGAGGGGAATATAATTTTGTCTTACAAGTGCACAATCAAATTGCATTCCTTTGTCTGTACTAGCGTGCGAGGGCAGTCAGAGCGGTAGCAGCAAGAGCCTCTGAGTGGATCACTCTCAGTGTTTCGCTATGGAATGATTTTCCATTTGCTTTCCTTGCTCTTAAAATGCGGCCGTCGGTGGAGTGTTTTAATGGTGCTGGCTGGTATCAAAAGGGAAGTAGCTTTTGCTTCGGGCGGACGTACAACTTTTACCGGTGTTTATTCATAGATAGTATTTAAACACACCTTAAGGACTGAAAAAAATTAAGCTAAAATACAAAGTGTTACAGTTGTACTATTGCGTCTCCATTTCTTCTGTTGATCTGATTGTGGAGCCTGAAAACCTCTACCGATAGGCTTCAGGCTGCTTAGGCCGGTGTCCTGCTGGTCCCTTCCCTGCCAGCGCTGCCTCACACCTGTGATATCCCTTTCCAAGGGACACACCGATAGCAGAGGGCCAGGACTGTGGAGAAATCAGGAATCCAACGGAAGTTTGCAAGCTGCTTTTTGCTGGCTTACATACCTTTTTTTGGAAACTGAGTGCAAGTGGTGAAGGGTGTAGGCTCTCCTGTGTGCTGCATGACTCTGAGCTGTAACGTGGTCTCTTGGTTGAAGCAGTGGTAGGTTGTGTGTGAGCCACACTCCAGTACTGGGCGATACTCCCTGATCCACTGGGCGTGCCTGCAGCTTGGGAGCCCAGGAGGGAGCTATCGTGAGACAGCCACGCTGGAGGTGTAGAAGAAAGTGGTCTTGTTGTTCAGTGACTAATTCCCCTGCAGATGAGAAGTACAAATGGGTTGGAAAAGATTGAGTCTTCTGTTTTGAGACAATTTTCATTACTATTGGAGTTGGAGGTAGGTTTTCCTTGCTTACTCTAAATAGTGCAATTTCATGGCCTCAGTCAGGACTGTGGTGGTCGCTCTGAGTTCTGAGCGTGGAAGGAGATGGAGCAGGAAGGGCAGAGTAAGACCCTCGCACCTTTCGGTGTATTACTGATCTCGAAGTAAAAAATGTAGCAGAGAATGGAGTTCAACAGAGACTGCCTTGAAGTTACTTGTCCTCTACTGTCTTTGCAGGAAAAGCATAATTTTCTGCATGTACTTGGTTTAATTCTGGCTTACGTCTGTCCCATGAGAGGCTAACTCTCACTGTAGCCAAGACATTTTACGGTAGCAAGATTAATCCTTCTTAGGCTGTGAATTAGCTTTTTTCACCATCACTGTGGCCTTTATCACTGCCAAGGAGTCCGCCAGCGCATGAATAACACAGCTGAACCCTTTGAGAAATCTCAGGCAGCTTCCCATCACCAGCGCGAGGAGGGATTTGGCAGGTATTTGAGATACAGGCGCTTGTCGGGGAGGATGGCGTTGGGCTGGCAGGCAGGGAACGCGCAGGTCTCGGGCTTGGCCCGCTCAGACAGGGACCGCCGGTTGTCGCATCCTGGCTGGCCTAAGGACGAGCTGCCGAAGGTGCGGAGCCTTCAGAGGCTGCGCGCAGACAGAGCTGTGGCTGGCGGGGGGAGCGTGCCCTGGCTCAGGCCGGGTGCCGCGGCGGAGGCTGGGTGCTGCCGTGGTAGCTAAATGGGAAGCGGCTCTGCTAGGTGTGTGTTTTTCTTAAAAGTCTTTTCTGAGAAACACCATTAAACAGAGCTTTACCAGATTTGGGGTTTTGTTGTGGTTTTTTTGTTTTCTTTTTTCTGTAGGAAAGCACTCCATTTGCCAGTGGACTCCTATGAAGGCATTTCTTGTGTTCCTGCAGTATTTATTGTAATTCCTAGAGCTGTCAGTCAGGGCTCAGGCCTCGTGGTGCAGACACGGGCTCACATTGCTTACAGTCTATGAGAAATATAATGATCTGCACCTAGTGAAGGGAAGCATTTAATGAAATCTCTTTCAGACATGGGGAACTAACGTTTTTACTGCTTGTTGATAAAGTCGTTCTCTTCTTGCTAAGTGTGCTGTTGGGAATGGAACAGAAAGCTCTTGTGTCTGATTGTTTCTTTTGCTAGAGCTAATGTTTTGAATACGTGTTTGGCTCCGGAATAAATGTTTTAGGTTATAGTCTGGTTGTGCCTGTGCAAAGAAGGAGCAGAAGACTCATGCTACTCAACAATTCTGAGATTCCTCAGTTCACGGAAGTTGGAAATTATTTAGGGAAAAAATCCTGAGAATATAACTCAGGCTGCTACAACCCCACCTGACCCCGAGCAGTCGTTGGACCGGTGATGTTTTAGTGCAGGGCACTGCCCTCGTGTTTCATTTTGCTGTGGTGCTCTGCTGCTTTGGCGTATCTCGCTGAGCTGGATTAAAGCTGCAGAGGACCCGAGGGCCCCTTGGTTCCAGCTCCAGCGTGACTGGACACATTTAGAGGTTAGAAGCAGCCAATGTGTTTTCTGCTGTTTGGAGCATGCATGACTGGGTGGCAGTTTTAAAGCTGACAGGATCCACCTGTGAAACTGCCCTTGGATGTCAGTCTGAGTGGAGGAGGAGAGAAATGGAAGATTTGCAGTTTATTAGCAGTGGGAGCCCTGAGAAGAGAAACAACGGTTCTTTTCTTTTGTAGCTGAGGCAAGGCTTCACCAAGAAGAGCCCACCAGTCCCTCCAGGAGCTGGCAGCTGCCAACTTGATGGTTCTGGCCTATGTAACTGAGGCAGCAGAGCCATCCCCAGTTTACCATTATCATTTACCTTATAATCTACTTCGTCTGCTCTTAGGGCTGGGTCTCAGTTTGGCTTTACAAAGACGATAGGTCTGAGGTTTTGGGACTTTGTATTTGCTTTTGCATGTGTGTGTGTTTTTTCAGCATCCATGCACAGCGACCCTCCTAAGATACTAGTAGCATTTCTTATTGCAGACATGGCTTTCGAGGGTTTCCTCCATCTGCAGATCTTCCAATGCGTTTCTCCTCCCCTGCCTTTCTTGCAGGCAACATACAGATGTTGGAAAATTGAACACCACCTCCTTCCCCTTGCCCAGGTCTGGACTCGCACCTTTCAACCTGCAGTTGGTAGGGAGGGAGTTGTGGCGATTCTTGCAGTGGTTTAGTGTGAGAACTTGTAAACCTCTCTCCTACTTTGTCCTCCAGGGAAGCTGAAAGCTTTTTTGGGGATAAAAAGGGTGGGGGGATTTTAACATACTGCGGATTTTTGTAATTTATTCCCCTTACAGACTTGCAGGGGGGGAAGGATGAGGTCTATGTTTCTTGGCTGCTTTTATTTCGGCTGTGATTCCACCTATTGCTTTCTGTCCTGTTCCGAGCAAGGGACACCATAATCCACCCTTGGCAGGAAGTGTCTGATGGGAGGATTTTGTTGCAAGAAAAGGCTGTGCCGTCTTCTCTATAACTTCTGCTACCATTTTTTTATAATAGCTGCTCTTACAGTCTTGGTGAAAATACCGAACTGGTGGCCTTGGACACCGAAGTCCTCAGAGCCATTCCAGCATGGCAGGGGAAAGTGCTCTGTTTTGCTGCCCTGACTCTCATTGGACCTTGGAGGGTCAGTCTCAAAGGGAGTCCTGGGTCATTCCCATTGTACCCTCAGTCTGTCTGTTGAGGCAACCAGCTATCAGAGGTATTATTCTGAAACTGAGAGAGAAGGTTCTTGGGGGCTTTGAGAGTGCTTTCTGGTCAGTGGGGTTTGTGGTGGTGGTGGTGGTTTTGGGTGGGTGTTTTTTTTTTTTTTTTTTGCATGGTGTCAGTGTGAGGGATCTGTTTCTCTGAAATAAGATCATGAGGGCACAGCACCAATTCAGAAACCCGCTGGTTACCTTTCCTATCCTACACACACATAAACACCACAAAACCTGCTGACCCTTCAGAGCTGGTTAGTGTTTTGGGATATGACTTTTTCTGAGCATCCAGCCTGAAATGTCTTAAGTTATTTATCTGATCATAGGTTTTACTTCTGATAGTCAGTTTTTTTCACAGCATCTCTGAAAAGAAACTTAAGATCTAGACCACCTAGAGCTGCTAGCCAACTCTCATGACTTTTTGTAGCCTTAGAATGAAGGTCAGGAAGATTGGTTGTGGGTGACGTGCAACAGGAGGGCATGCTCTGTGTAGGTTTCCTGCTCCAAAAGAAAGAAGAGAAACTAGGCCAGTGGTTTGGTAAATTATATGAAAAATAGACCTTGCTTGCTAATGGAGTGTGAAGAAAGTGATGTACTGAAGATGATCTATAATATTTCATATTTCTCTGAGGAGAAAAAATGATAAACTTGATGGTGTGTGATTTATTCATGTTTCTGAACATGAAGAAGAATCCTAAAGTCAACTGTCTGTTTTACACTCTGAGACTGATAGCAGGATTTACACTGGGATTTAGTGGTTGGGGTTTGTTATGAGTACTGCAGAGGAGCGAAGCAGTGATTAATGATGGAGTTGGAAATGTCCACAGATAGGATAGTTAGGCAGAAACTGCAGCCTTTTCCACGTATCTGTTTTAATGCTTCACAAAACACGATGACAAATATGTTAAATTTGTTGGGGTTGGTTTGGGTGGTTTGTTGGGTTTTTTGTGGGTTTTTTTCCCATCTTACTATTAGTCCTTTCCTTTGTTGTCATTCTCTTTCCACATTCAGAGTTTTGCCCTTCACCGCAACAGAAGCGCTCCGGTCCTGTTACTCTATTATTTCGATTCATGCTGTATCTCTCTGGTGAACTGCTTTTTGAGCAGGGTCATCAAAACCTTATGTAATTTAGAAATTCAATTGCCAGTTTCTTAGGACCAGAAGGGTTGCTTTTCTTTGTTCTGCTCCTGAAAGAGTGGATCTTCATCTGACTCCTAAGAGAGATCTCACTGGTTCAGAAAAGAGCACAACTTCTTTTGCTTTTTGGCCTCAGGACCAGCTGCTGCGATACATGGTCTTGAGTATGTAGTACATAAAAGAAAAGACCTTTGAAATATGACATATCCTACAGTAGAAGAAAAGAGGGGAAAAAACAAACCAAAATCACAGAGAGTGACACAGAAGGTAAGCCGTACAGGAGGACGTGTGATTTTTCAGGGATGAAGTGGGGTATCAGACGAAGGGGGGGAAATGTGCACTTAGAGGCTTTCTTGTTCTTCAAGTACTTTGCACTGTGCTTATATCCACGAATTTTGACCTTCAAAATAGACGTTAAATTGTAGTCACTATCAAAACAAGGATGCAGTTGTAGAAACAAAAACATTGTTGGGTAAATCATACATAGATGAAACAAGGTTATAGAAGAGAAAGACCAAACTCAAACTGTAGTCTGCAGTGACGTACACATTTCAGTAAACTGTCTCCTAAGACATGAGGAAAAGGTAGTAGGTTTTGACTAGACTTTCCTCAATTCGTGAAGAGGTAGCATGGCAGAAATTGCAAAGGTGCTTGAGAGACAAGATGACAAGCAGACATTCAAAATTGTACTCTTTGGATGTTGACATAATGGCAAGATATAGTTAGATGAGCAGCTGGAGTGGGCATAATAGTACAGTATTTTGAAGCTTAGGAGAAGTGGGAGAAAACTAAACCAAGTGGTAACGCTGTGTGTGTGTTTTTCAGTGCCTGAAGCACTATTCTGAGTGTATTTGAAAAGGGCAAGTTCACAGATGTTAGGGCCAGAGGGCAAGCAGTGGGCTACAAAACCTTTCACCTTTTGGGTCACTAGTTCAAAATTACCCTGCTTCATCTAAAAGTCATTGCCATCTGTTGGGTGGCTGCAGGCCAACATGGAATAAATGAATGGCATCACTCCAAGCACAGACAGCAGCAGTGGTATTATCACACATTAGGACCTCTTCTGATGGCCCTGAGGTTAAAGGGGGTAAATGACCTGTCATGCCCCAAAAGAAGGCTCGGTAGCTGAGCAGCGAGGGCATGGGAGGCAGTTGTGATGCTGCTGCATTTTACTTGTTTTGTATGTAGAAGGAGCAGTTTGGTGTCTGAGGCACGTCCTTGTAACATGCTTCCCCAGCATTATGTTATGATACTTTTTAATATGGGTGTGTGTTTTTGACAATAAATATTATTTAAGATTAGGAAAATGAAGGAGAAACGAGAATGCTTAGAGCACACAGAGTAAAATGTGTAAGTGTGCATATGTCTTTCACATGCGGTGTGCTTACAGGTATCTTAGTTAAGCAGGCAGATCTGTTCATTCTTCACGTTTTCCGGTCAAAGCTTTTTTGCAGTGGGGCGCCCACTAAAGAGACCTTGTCTATAAGCACTCCTAAATGACAGCTGGAAGATGTGCAGCATGAGTTCATTTGTTTATTCTTATCTAGTAGCCTCCGAACAAACTGATGAACAGTTTGATTTGACAAGGTTGTACAGAGGATTTGTGAGGATTAACCTATATTTGACATTTACTGAGAGATCAGACAGGTCATGAAGATTGGCATTAGGGAGTCTAAGAAGATCCTTTTGCCCTCCCCTCTCCCCTGAAAGCCTCAGTCCAATTACTGTCTTATTTTTGACTCAATAAAAGCGAAATGAGCGTGTGCCATCCTGCATGTAAGAAGTGGATGGTACTGTGACTTAAAACGAGTATCAGGGTAGGGCTGTCTAATGATCTGCCTTTCTGGACTGCTCACCTGATGTTATTAGATTATTCACACTGTTGCTGTAGTCATGGCTGTTAATGGCCTTTTCAGTTTCTACCACGCTGCCTCCTCTTGGGAAGGGAGAGAAAGTTATCTTTGTATGTTGAACGCAGCGTTGACATAGTGGATATTGTTATTTACACTTGTGTGTTCAGAGATAACAGTGGAGTTTGAGGAAATGCCTTTGGAAGTTATAAAAACACACTCGCTAATTTTATAAAACACGTCTTTCCTTCTGGGCAAATCAGCATCTCTCTGTGTGCAGAGTGCATAGCTGAACCTCTCAGTGATGCTCGCTGTATTCATTACCTTTGCTAACACACGTCTGAAGGAAGGAGCATGCTTGCTTTATCTTCTGGTTCCCAAATATTCAATATCCAGACTATAAAGCAATGTTGAATAGCCATCTATTTTGTGGCGTCCGTTCTTTTTCTGTCAGGACGTTTCCTATTTACTGTTTCTTCTTCCTGCTTGCAAGATCACTGAAAGGCCTTTGGCTGAATTATGCGTAGTACAGCCTATTTGTATTTCAGTAGCACTACAAACGCTGACTGCTTTATTGTGTAAGGTGCTGTATATCTCCTCAGCTAGAGCGAGATGTTCCCTGAAGAACCCCACAATCTCGCAGACACAGCCAGGGAAAGGGCGCGTTGCTTTTGTACCTACACAGAGGCACCGTGGCGGTAGGAATACAAGGCATGACTTAACTCAGTGTGCATAAGGAGCTACGGCACACCCGGGCATGGAAAACAGATTTTCAGTCCTATAAAATAAAACCCAAACCAAAAACAGAAACAAAGAACAAATCCTGCACTTTCATTTAAGAAGGTCTGAGTACAAAACTTGTCAAATCTCTGCCTGTGCCAAAAGCTGTGGAAGAGGTCTTCTGGAAGTCCGTTTCTTCCTGATTTGTGATGCCGTGTCACTGCGTGAAGGGTGATTTACTCTCAAAAGTCTGGCTGGGCTGGTGGCCGCTCACCGGTGGGGCTGTGTAGCAGGGGATGGTGCTTCCCCAGGTTTTTGGTCTGGCTCGTGAAAGCCTCGTGGTTAGTGGGAGGATTAGTAAGAACAGGTGTAGCTGCAGGAGGATGGATGGAGGGATTCACTGAGGTGTGCTTAAGCTCTGAGTACCGAACTGTGGGATTCAAGAGCACTGTAAATTGTATTGTCACTGATGGGGGGGTTAATTATTAATTTATTCTTTAATCAAAACTAATCAAATATAATTTTGAAGAGTAGGAAGCTGTTCATTAGGACACTGAGTAGGAAATGACTATATAAACCTGGCCATGAGATGTTATCTAAACCCAGATGATTGCTTTATTGAAACTGTTGACTGAAGAAGCCAGTTCCAAACATGCGTTTGCTTTACAGTGCTCCTAGCTAGGGGCTCCGGACTCCAGACCAGTGACTGCTGCTGGTGAGAACCCCAGGGGAAGGGCAGGAGCAGGGTCCCCTTGGTCAGTTCTAGTCTGTCTGGATGTTCCTGGCCAGCCTTGCCAGCCCTGTTTTACCTTGTTCATCTCCTTTTTGCAGTGTATCACAGGATCAGAGCTAGAAAAACAGCAGCAGCCATCTCTGCCTCCAAAGGAGAGTTTGGTTTGTTGATGTCGTGATGTGTCCCGTAGGAAGTTGCAAGGTTATGCCAGAAGAAACTGGATCTTGGTTAAATTGCTTTGCCTTTTTTGTTTTCTCAAAATGAAAGCTGGCAGGTTTTACCTTGTTTCCAAACAGAGAGCTGCCACAGGGTAAGGTTGTGGTATTTGCTGGCCCGGCTCACGTTGTGGTGTGTGTTGGACCTGCATATTCCAATTAACTTTTTATGGTCCTGCACAAGGGGGAGGTCAGTTAATCTAAACCAAATGTGCGGTTAGCACCGTGGTACCTGCTGCTTCTCTCAGGGAGTCTAGATGACAATGCTTTTGGCTCCGTAGAAGGGAGAGAGTAATTTCAACTCAAGGCTGTGTAGGAGAAACGTTAAATTGGAGACTTTAAGACAGTTTCCAATCTAAAAGAAATGAAGAGCAGATACATGACCCCAAAAAAATCATTTAAGGTTTTTGAAATATACTCAGAAAATTTATTAAAACCATACAGCAGGCTGTTTGAGCAAATTGGGTCTTTCTCCAGGAACTTTCTTCACCTCAGGTTTCATCACTCAGACTTCAGCGCTTGCTCAGACCCGTCTGGGTGTAGAGTGCTCCGCTGTGTAAGGCTACGTCAGGCAGGTGACATTCCCAGGACAGGACTGGGCGGTCTGACGTGGGCAGGGGTATGGAGCGTCCCCAGCATGACTGGTGGTTACATTCTCTGTGACAGGTGCTTGATGTGCTGAAAATATGGACTGTATTCTTAGCGTTGTGTTGATTATTTCTGAACATAAATGAGTGCCTAGTGAAATGTTTATTTCTACCTAATAAAGATCACGAGCAGAAGAATGTTGCTGTTTCCTACCTGGCACCTAGTTCCTGCTCTCACTCACCTGTCTGATCTTTCTTGTATCATCTTTTTTTAGTAGAGTATATACAGTAATAAACGGTGATTGGTCTTAAATCAAATTACCAGAACTGCTAGGTAATGCACCGTAATTTTCAGTGAGTGAGGAAGCAGGTTTGAAAGAGTGGCATGAGATGAAATAGGAAGCAAATTACCTTCTGCTTTCTTAAGGATGCTGTGAAAGCCAATATTAAAATGCCTGTTTATTCTCAGTCCCTACCCCCCACCCTGTGGCAGCTGTTCTCAACTCTTCTAAAAAGTCATAACCATCCTCTTTATGATCTATTCCTTTTTATAACATTGATGTTGTGGGGAAAGTTGTCTAGTTGTTTTAGTGATGCCTGGCTTCTCTTCCTGGCTCTGCTATTGTCTTTGGCCCTGATTCAGCAAAGCACTTAAGCACATGATTATCTTTACTTTTATGGGATGGTACATGTGTTTACAGCTAAGCATGTGCTTAAGTGCTTTGCTGAATCAGAGATTTTGTCTGTAACCTTGGATTTATGTCTCAACCTACTCACTAGGAAAATGAGCTTAATAGTTACCTCCAGTGATACTATGAAATGCAAGTAAAATGCAGAATGGCTTGAGTTTCTTTCACAAACGGCAGAACCCAAATGTACAATATGTTATATATTGCTTTGTTTCATTGTAAACAAGTCTGTGGTAGGTCTCTCTAGCTGGAGACATCTACTTTCTGACATTATCAGTAATCCATTACATTTATTGTTTCCTATAGGTTTGTTGTTCTTGTCTTCATTGTTTATTTGTCAAAACAGCCCCGCGACTCTGGTTGTGTCTTTAGCCACTAGGTGTATGTAACTCTGTTTTCAAAGTCTGGACTTGGAATTACAGCTCCTTTGAAATAAAATAGGGTAGTGCATCTAAATCTCATTGGCAGCGTTGAAAATATCACCCTCTGGATTTATAATAATCTGCCAGGATTGGCTTGTAGTGCTTTGACTGATACGACAGGAGAAGTGACTTCTAAATCCTCACCAAAAAAAATCAATTTTCTTCTTTGGTTGATTTCCAGCATGTTTAGGAGGTGCCTGAGCAGCATTCGTACCACAAGAACAAATAAAGCAATATTCTTCTGTTAGTAGCATTTTCTATTGCTTTTGAGGAGAATATGTTCTTTGCCTTATTGTACCTTTTTTTTCCACTTAGGCACAATAACACAGAAGTGTCATGTCATATTTTATGTAATACCGGCGTCCAATAATGTGACGCACTGCTTCACTAATGATAGAGAACTCATAGTAAAGTACAGAGTTCTTACTGGTGTATCATGCTAGCACTTCCCACGTCTCACTGTAGGACTATGTCATTCTGAACACGTTACACAAAGTACAATGTCTTTTATATCACATGCTTAGAGCCGTAGGTACAACAAACAGGTTGTAATACCTTTTATTATTGTTTTCCACTCCCTGTTCTTAGACAGGCCTTGCTGCCAAGAGCACATGCAACTTTTGGTATTTTGTAATACTTTTTAAAATCTATTAAAATCATAGTTCCCTTTGAGCAAGGGTAAAAGTCTACTTCCTTTTTCAAAGCCTTAGAGTAAAATTTCCCATCTTGTTGCACATCCAGTATGTAGAGTTGAAAATCTTTATAGAAGGTCAGGTTTTGCATTACTGCTTTTTGGAGAAATAGTAATTTTAGTATTGAGCTTATGATCTTTGTACACTGTCATTTGCATTTGGGCTTTGCAAATGGTTAGGGTTTTATATATTTCTTTCTGGATAAAAATAAGTAATTAAATTCTCTCCCTTGACTAGATAAGAGGTGAAGTGTAATGGCAGTTTGGAATATTCTCTAGAGATAATAAACTTTGTACCATCTGACAGTCTTATCAAGTAGATTTTACCATATAGACAGCACTGTTTGTAAATTTTTTTTTACAAGATAAATAGAAGTGCTGAGAAATTCAAACAATGGTGAGTCTCTGAAGAGAGACAGGCTTTCTGTGAAAAATTTTTGATGTTTTGCATGTTTCAAAAAGTGCAGTTTTAAATACTGAAAATGTACAGATTGCAAAAGAGCTTCTAGGTTGACAGTTAGTGTTTCGGGGAAGTTTGGTACTAATACGGGCACAAGGACTGATGTTGCACCGGAATACCCAAGCTCAGCACTTCAATCTGCCTTGGGGTCTTAAACCCTCACTTCAATAAAGTTAAATTATTGTACAATAAATAGAGATAAAAAATGAGCATGCTTAATGCAGAGCTGCAATGCTAGCTCTCTGTTGTCTATCAAGAGAACTAAGATTAATTGAACAGTACTCTAAAAATAAACTCCCTGGATCCATTGTTTAGATTTCAATAAACAGAGAAACCAAGAGAAGGAATTGAGATGGTCTGCATCGGTATCAGGCAGGTTTGAATCCTCCGTTCATTCTCAGCGTGAATTTCTCGTGTTTGCTAAGCATCAAGACACTTAGGACGGGATTCAGCGTGGCCAACTTCACCGCTCCGTGTGATTTCCTACGTGACCCTCTGATCGTTTTGTCGAAGGCAGAGCAGCACACACTGGGTGAGATGAGTTTCCCTCTCAGGGTGTTGAGCTGATTTGCTGGTTACTCTGCACGGGTTTAAATGCTGAAGCTTAAAAGCGTAAAGCTGGGAGAGGACCAAGTGTATGCAGTATGTTGGGGCATTAGAAGGCACTCAAGGGGCACAAGAAAAATGCTGCATGTGTTGTATGCGTGTGAGATACATACGTACCTCATGTAATTGATAGCATTAAAAAAACCTTTTTTCTTTTTTGCCTCTCCTGTTAAACTGAAATTTCTAAAAGCTAGGTCAGTATAGTCTTTGCAGTTGCTTACAGGGCTTCTGAAGAAAATTCAGGCTAACAGAATAGTACCAAAGTTTCAGAAGTTTTTAATCGCTCTCCAACATTTACCAAGAATTTCAGTTATGCAGAGGTAGAATTGGCAAAAATGATCTTCTGCAAGGAACATCTTTCAGATGATGGATTGAACTGGATTGTCTGCTGGCTTTTGGTTGTCAGAGATTTAGTAACCAGCAGTTAGCTACCTGGTCCTGGCTGAATGTCACTTGGATTTCCCAGTACTTCCAATTCAGTTTGCTAGTCTTCAGCTGCTCCCTGTGATGTTGGTGCCCCTCTGTCAAGCCCTTGGGAGTCCTGTTCGCCTGCTTGCTGCGGATGGAGATGATTCCTGAAGGTGGTTCGTAATCTGTGAAATGCCAAGGAAGAAAGGGCAGAGTTATATCCAGGTTAGGCCTTGGCTGTAAAAAGGCTCTTGGGAAGTTACTTCAGATGAATTAGAAGTGTGAGCTTAAAGTTGACTGGCAAAACCACATCAGACTTTTTGGTGGATTCTTAACTCAAATTTAAAATAGTGTTAATTCAGTAGTGCTTATGTCCTAAATCACTTTCGAATTAGTCAGATGTCCTCTTGCAGTGGAGTCAGGATCATTTAAGAAATTACCTATTCCCAGCTGCCAGTTGCCGGCTACAAAGCCATTCAAAGCTGTTTCAGGTCCAGCAGCAAACTATTTCTGCCCCACCTTCAGGTCTTGTCTCTCCCCATGCTGATACCTTCAGTGATGCTGCAGTCTAGGAAATTGCAGAAACAGAGGACAGTGATTTCCTAATTTCTCTACCCCTTTTCTTTTTTGACAGTCCCTGGAAGAACTGTCTTGCCTACCCCTCCCTCTCTTGGCCCTGTTCACCCTCTTGCTGAATTGCAAGATTTGACAGCACAACGGCTTCTAGCCCCCTTCCGTGTGAAGCGAAACAAGTTACCTTAAACTGCTGCTGAAGGTGATTAGTGCTGACCTGTTTGATTTCCCACTGGAGCAGGCCAGCTGAAGCAGTTGCATCAAATTGGTTACCACGCTTCAGCTGCAAGAGTGAAGAACTTCTTACGCTGCTTGCATTGCACCCCAAGAACGTAGCTAACCGAAGGAGGGTTTCTGTTCTCAGTAGGTGTGTCTGCACAGAGGTTTAGTGGCACTGTGCAATTGGCATGTTTTACAAGTTTATTCAGATGAACTTCCACGTTTGGAAGTGTGAAAAGGAAGCCCTTGCTGACATTTGCTGTGCAATTCAGTGGCTATTTCCTTAAAGCCCATTCTTAGGTAATTGAGATAGTTGCACTTTCACTCATCAGTAAGCATTCAGCTCCAAGGATCAAGTTCGAATGCATTGCTTTGCGCTTTCCAAAGTAGAAGAGAATTTTACACCTTTTTGACTGTTATTCAGCTGTGTGTTATAGCTTTCTGGTGATGCCAGCTAGAACTAATTCTAATCTCACCAAGCCTGCCAGAAGATGAGTACTCTGACATAGGAGTTCCAAGGGGCTTAAAGGAATTAGGTTCTTTTTAATGACCTGTTTTCTTCTTAAGTGCACCTGTTTTGTTCTCTGCTTTGAGAATATTTCTAAGTGCTTCGATTTGGTTGTCAGATGCTTAGCATTGTCCAGTTAAGCATTGTTCAAAGCAATCTGTGTAAGAGTATCTCAATCTATTAAAAAATTTTATCATTTAATTGAGAGGGGTGTTAAAGAGGAGCCCAAGTGAAGCAGCTGGAGTATTAAGGCTTGTCGCAGCCAGGTAGCTAGGACACAAATGTCAGCAAGTCCCGAGCAGCCGTGTAGTGGAGGGTGATAGAGTTAGTGCAGGAACCTAAGCATGAAACAAAACTGCCATTAGACTTCAGTAGTCTTTCACTATTTACCTTCATGTTTATTATTTCATATGACTTTCCCCTGCTATTCCTTAGGGAATATTATTAAATATAATGAATTCAGTTAGTTACAGGGCCTGTATCCAGGCTTAGCCTTAGAAGCTCCAGCTTCTCTTTGATCTTCGACATACCAAAACGTGTGATTATGCTATAAAAAGATAATAGAGGGAACATCAAAGGAAAGTTGAAAAATGCCAATGTGGCTTAGTAACATAACAGCTTAAGAATAGCGGCATAACACGAAGACAACCCTAGTTATGTCTTAGTGCATTTTAATATGTACTCTGCAAAAACACTGTAACACGAGTGTCTGCAAAATAGGGAAGCTCTCCCTTCTCCAGGAAATCTTTTCAAATAGAGGATATATATGCAAGTTACATATTACAGTCATGATAAGTTGAGTGGAAGAAATTAGATTCATCTGGGTGATCATTCTAGAGACTTTCCCACTTCATCCCTGAGCTCCTGTCATTTTACCTACCAGAGTCAGTCAGGGTTTTAACCTTTGAAGACAACAATAACTGTCTCCTGCGGGAACATCAAAGCCAGTTTTGGCCAAAAATGTGATTTAGGTGTACTTACTGTACCTCAAGCTAAATGTCAAATGTGATTAAACATTACTATCTTGTCTTGCTTTAAGTAACAAAGTACAGGAACCTGGGAGTGACTGCGAGCTCTTAGACATCTCCACTTTGTCTTTCAGTCGGTGCGTAGCGCTGTCACACTTGGACAGCACAGCTCTTCTTCCCCAGGCAGGTGGGCCATGTCTGGGGGAGACGGGATGCAGGCAGAAGGGAGTATTTTGTTAGGCCCTCTACGGAAGAAGCTTCCTACAAAAAAAAAAACAAAAAAAGGGAAAAGACAAATGAAAAGCATGTGCTGCCTTCAACACATCTGTAGCACTCTTTTTGCTTATAATAATATCCTTCTCTCATCCGAGGGTTTTATCTGGACTTTATGGGTTATTAAGAGAAACCCAGTGATCAGTGTCCTTGAGCATTAACCCCATGTTAAAATGCAAAATCTGAAAACCAAAAGGATAAAAGTGAGGTTACGAGGGCCTTAAAGAAGGCGAGAAGCACTAACCGTTTCTCCAGGGCCACTGAGAGTGCCAAGTATTTGCTTCTTCCGAAATCCTTGTTGATCACACGGTTGTTGCATGTGGACCCCTGGGCTTTCACAGTCTCTCTCTTGTGTCTTGCGGAGCTATTCTGATGGGAATAGTGATACAGAGCATCTCAGTTTTAAGAAAAATCCGCAAAATATCATCTCTAACACTGAAGGCTTCTGCTTTGTAACAAATGCTTGGCGTCTAAAAATTAGCTTTGTTGGTGGCTTTTGAAAATCCCAACATTTACATGTGTGACCACACCTAGGAATTAGACAAGTCTGCAGGTTTTACCAGGCTGGGGGAAACTGCGAGATTCAGCTTTTGATAAAGTGTTTCCTATCATCATGTCCAGTGTTCAGAAATTCGGTGTGTGGAGGGGTGAGCTAACATGCTTCACTTCTGTGATGGCGTTAAGCAAATATTTTATAAAGATGGGCATGATGATATGTTTTTTATGTATGCAGTAGCTAAAACCTTGATAACCAAGGTCTTTCACCTTGGGGACAGGGAATTTAATTGGAGTAAACCTACATTCGTATTCACTGCTGGTTTCTGCAGGTGTGCATTTGGTGTTGTTAAGAACTAACCATGTATATTTTTGTTACAAGGGTGGTATCCCTGTTCTTCTTTTCTAACAGTCTTTAGAAAGTCTGTTGAAGGAGAGTGGTAGGCTGTTCCACACAGACACAAGGCAGTTTAAACAAATGGAGTTGTCTGCAGTTTTGGGGGTTTAGTTTGGTTTTGAGTGCTTTTTTAGCCACAAAACCTTACCAAACAACCAAAATAGACTGAAAAGGGCCAGAAAATGGTCTGATGAGGTCCTTTGCTTTAATCAGCAAGAGGAGGAGAGGACACATCCAACCTAGTTGCCCTTTACCCCCTTCTCCTTTTATGCTGTCTCCAGCAGTGAGGAGATGGGCCCAATTTCCTACCCCGTTTTTCCTCAGCAGTAATTCCTTAAGATCTGAAGAAACCTAAGGCCCCACTGTATTCAGTGCTGTTTAGGAAAGAGGATGACTGTACCCAGACATCTTACAAGCTAAATAAAATATGATATTCCATTTTTTTGTTATAGGGAAACACACACTTGCTAAGGTGCCTGGGGTACTGAGTACTGTGACGCTGCCTGTTACCTCCAGCTCAACACAGTCCCTTTCTCAGCTGAGTTTTGTCTTTCACTGAGGAGTGAAACATAGTAGATAATAGATGTTCTAGGTTGAATTAATGGTTTAGTTTTCTTTATTGTTTCAGTCTGAGTTCCCAGAACCTTGTTTATTTGCTCCAATCTCATGTTGTGGTAGACAGCTCTCACGAGATACAGTCCTGGTGGTTTGCAGTGTTTTTCCTGGGTTTTAAATTGGAAATGTGGAACTGTGTTTCACTTCCTCTTCACAACAGATAGTCAAGCTAGAAGTGTTAGTAGATAATCAGATGAGCAGTGACCCAGGATGAGTTTTCTGCTTGTCATAAAAAAGTGTGATTTTTACTTCCGTATACTTATAGTTTTTTAAAATCAGTGTGTAATTTAATAGACAAAATACCTTAAACCATCACAGTAGTTAAAGCTTGACCATAAAAATATTCCTTTTTTTTTTTCTTCCACTTTCTTATGTTTCTTCCACTGTTGCAGTGTAGCAGAGCATAGCAGCCGCTGTCAGGCAGCAGCAGATGGTGAGTGAGATCCTCAAAGTCGCTGGAGTTTCTGTCCTTGCATTCAGTGGGAGCAGGGTGCTACCTCGACAGGTCCTGCTAGCACAGTGACCCTGAAAACTGCAGGACAGAGGAGGATCAGGCTTCTGCCTTGCACTTCCCCTCAGACATCCAGTTTTTAGAGAGATTCATAGTTGGGAGCTGATTTTGCAAAATCAAAGTCCTTCAAAACAGGGCTGTCTGTGCTTTTTAGCCTTTTGTGCCCATACCTCCCTGCCACCTCCTCTGAGGCAGCCTTGAAATGCAGTTAGTTGTTGTTCTTAAATATGATCAATGCAGTTCTAGTCTGCTGCTTTAATGAATTGCAGAATCATAAAATAATTCAGGTTGAAGGGACCTCAGGCAGACTCTAGTCCAACCTCCTGCTCAGGCAGGGCTGGCTGTGAGATCAGGCTAGGCTTCTCAGGGCTTCATCCTCTCAGGGCTTAAAAATCATTGCTTCCCTCTGTCTCCTGGCTGCACCGCTGCTCGTACAGGCCAGGACACAGATATCTTCCCTGCGGGCAGGCACGCTGCTGGGCCATGTCTGCTCAGCTCGTGTCGCCCAGCGTCTCTGCTGCAGACCTGCGCTCAGCCTTTAGCCGTGCGAAGGTTTGTTCCTTCCCTGTGAAGGCGTATGAAGGTCTCGTCCCTCACCTAACCATTTTACATTCCAGATAACTTCAGAGTAGTTTCTTTAGGAGGGGAGGGAAAAGAGAAGACTTTGATTAGCTTTCTGTGGATAACTGTGTAAAAGACCTTCCACTGCATCCTGCCTCAAAACAAGGTAATACCTGCTTTCCAGTGACGAGTGACAAAGGCAGTTCAGATGCAGCACTGCCTGGACTCAGGCATTCTGTCCCTAAGAGCTGTGTGGGACCTTTTAAATATGACAGTAATATTCCCCTCCACTTTCTCCTCAAAATCCTCATATGTTTTGAATCTCAATGCCTGCAAACATTGGAGATTTTAGTATTTTGATTCGTGTGTTTCCTCCAAGATGATGTGTCGAGGCAGTGTATAACTGGACTTCGGCTGGCTGAGACAGTCACTGGAAGTGAGATGACGATGAAAACAAAGGCAATGGGATTTAGAAGAAAAAGGAGGCAGGAGGTCATGTTTTGATGAACAATTCACATAATTCTATTTTCTGCAGTTGCAGTTTTCTTTCTGCTGCTGGAGACGTGGCCTGTTGCACATGAATACAAACGATAGCTTGAGATTGAAAGAAAAGTAAAAATAGACCAGATAATATTAAAATCACCAACATCTTAAGAGAGAGTATTTTTTATTAAGCCTTAAACCTGAAGGGGTCTAGCAGCATTCATGCCAGTGTGCACTAGCCACAAGACTATGTTTGCTCCTTCTCTCTGTCTCGTTTTTAAGAAATGAGAAGCGTGAAGCTGGGAGGAGACCTCAGAGGTGCTGCAGATGAGGTGGTTGTGGCTTTAAGACCTGCAGTCAGTAGGTGGTAGTGAAGATACGGCAATGGGAGATGGGCAGGCAGTCTCCTAATGCCTCGTTAGCCACTTTGATTTTATGTGGAGGATGGGCAAGGGGAGTGGGAAGAGCTGTGGTCTATTTGGGGAAAAAAAATATCACAGCCTATTAGTTAGAAGCAATGAAATGGAGACAACTTCAGGGACTCCATTAAGTGCAGTGTGTTTAGGCAGACGGAGTCCCCAGGTGAGGAGTGCTATTCTAGAGGATTGTGTACTGCAAAATAATTGGACTTGGGAAATCAACTGGGCTTCAGTGGCCTCGTGTAGCCTGATACCAGGGAAGGGGGGAAAACGTTTCCTCTTTCTTCCCTTTTTTTTTTCCTTGCTGTCTAAAGGCTGCAGTGAATACAAAGAGGAAACGTCATGCTAGATAGATTTACTGTCAATAGTCGTTTGAATAATACAAACAATGGCTATAATTAAATTTCATTTTGGCAGGGGAGTATTCGGAGCATGTCATCGTAACACCAGCTTGTAGTATATTATTCTCTTGGCATCCTGGACTTTTTCTGTTGCATTCACTGAATAAAAATGATCCAGAATTCAATCAGAAAAGGCTGAATCTGCAGGGATGCGTGTTAATACATTGATATGTCTAGAATCAGATTCTTAAATAAAACATTCCTGCTTATTTATTTACTTATTTATTAAAGATGATAAATTAGAAATGGCAGAACAAGTTAACTACAGCAACTTTTTGCGCCAGAGCAATTGCTAGATAAAATTATGTTGACAATGTTATTGAAAGGCTCCAGTGCATACGTGGATCACAAGTAATGGCTGTGTCATTTCTTTCAGGTGAGCAAAATCAGTGTTTAATATGATTTAAGTTGTACCGAACTGAGCCCCAGCACTCCCGTCGATGTGTGTGAGAAGGATACCCTCTATTCCCATTGTCTCCAAATAACCTCTTGACCAAACGGTGATATTTAGAAAATGCAGCATTGCCAAAATGCAGGTTTTGTCTTGTCTGGTGTGTGCTAAGAAATGTTGCGAGGCATCAGCATTATTCAGTAAGTGTAAGCCATAAAAAATTACATGTTGGTTGTGGTTCTCATTGATGCTGAGTGTGAATGAGAATCAACCTCCAGTGCTTGCGGATCTGTAGACGTGTGGAAAGCCGATCGTTCACAGTATTAACAATTGCAAAGGTGAAAAGAAAAACAGATTTGTTGTAACAATGCCTAAGCCCCTCGATACTCTTACTGAACATTTTTGCTGCTCTGCTGCTGATAGCTGCAGGACCTCAGGTATTAATTTGTTCAGTGTAGGCAAGACTTCATAAAATAATGCATTATGGAGTTAAAAGGCACAGTGTAAGATGCTATTGGATTAAGAATGTGTATGCTGTAGTGTAAGTTAATGGAACAGTAATAGTGAGAAGTGACCTTCTTCCCCTCCAGAAATGGAAAAAAAGCAACACTTAGCAGTAGAAAATAAGACGTGAACCTCTGAGAGTAAGGTCACTGCAACTCCCGGCATTTGTGGCCCTGCAGTAATAAAATGCTGTCTGTGCCAAACCAGTGCATCACTTGTTACGATTAGTGCATAAACAGGATCATATTATATTGTCCAATTCCTCTAATAATGGTTAAGTACTTTATGTGTCTCTTCCTTAAAATATCAGTTGCAAATTAAGGAAACACTTATACAGAATAAGATATGATCTTATGCAACGGTAATCTGCCTTTTTCCTTGTAGATGAAGCTGGCTGTGTGGCATTCCTGCTTAGCCCTGTCTGCTCTGCCAAGAATGAGAACAAAAACCCCAACCCAAAGAAAAGAACAAAAAAGCAAAACTGCTGAAAAATGCGATTCCAGATTGCATTTCCTGGGTGCAGGATTTTTTTAGGCCAGCTAGGAGACAGCAATAATTAGCATATGCATTTCCTCATTAAAATATCATTAGTGAAGGCTTTGTTCCTTCAAGATGTTGCAAACAAGGTTTATTGCATTGTGTTATGTCATTGTAGCTTACCAGTAGCCAGATGTTAGATATAAATTTAAAGATGCATAAGCAGAGGTGTCTGAACACAGTCTGGCCGTTATTATAGCAAGAAACAAGTCATTGTTCAGATTATCGTGTATGTTTATGTAGTGTGGATCCCTGACAAGTGGACACTTGGCTGTGGCTTCTCGTGGAAGACACTTGGTATCATTGCTCTAACTAAATTAGTGCTTCCGTAACCAACTGAGAAATACTACAAGCAGTCATATTTGGCTACTTGCTTACTGCATCGTGGATTTAACTTCATAAAGTGTAGTTAAACACCAATTTTTGCAAAGTTACCAAAAATGCATGTTTTCCTGATTGTTAAAGAAAATAAATCAAACTTTAAGGAACCATTATATGACTTATCTGTGATAACCAAACTATTTTAGATTTTGTGTGTAGATAACATTCTCAGTGCAAATTACCGTTGCTTTATTCACAGTTTGTCTCGCCAGAGCAGCTACCCCATATTGTTCAACGTACCCTTAATAGGCGCGCTTTTCTGTAATAACCATCAGCTGGAGTCACATTTTGCACTGTGATATCAGTGTCTAAAAAGGTATTTTAAAAGAGTAAAAAATAGCATCTTGGTTTTGGGGGGTTGAAAATGTGTTGGCAACAATTTCATGTTGAAAGATTCCTCAGCTGCGTAAAATATCAATGTGGTGGATGACATCGCTGTAAAAAATCCATGTGAGAGTCATGGTGTGTGTCTTTGGATGTAGGGGAACCAGTCCTCAGGCACACAAACACAGCAGCAGTATGTTTTGGCTGTACTTAAAACCTAAAGCAATTACGGCATCTGAATCCTAAAGTTTTCCAAGATTTGAGTTTGAGGTTAATCCAGGGTTTTGCTTTGAGCCAGTCAGTGTCAGACTCTTGAGGAGCATTCAGAGACAAGGTTCTTCATCACACGTGCATGCTAGAGAGGGGACTTACTGACATACGTAATCGCTCTTTTTCTGTTTCCGGCAAAAACCAGCTCCCTGAAATCTCAGCTTGTACATGCTGGCTATGAAAAGTACTGGATTGGTTCTTCACTCCCTTTTCCCATCCCCAGTAGCTCTTCTTGCTGATAACAGCAAGCTTCCAAGCAAACTTTGAGTTACCTTGTTACTCAAATGAGCGTACTTTCCTAGTATGATTGGCATCTGTTTATGGGATGGTTCCTGTTTTCCATAATTAGATCCTGAGCAGAAATGCAAAGTCTGCTGTGTAAAAGGATAATGAATCTTTATTGCACCAGTGCAAATCAGATTTGTGCAAAAGGCCCTTTGAAAACCATAATAAGCAGAGACATGTATTAAGTCACCAAGATAAGGTACTTGCTTTTATATTTTCCTTTTATAAATGGAAATTGTAACTGCCCGGTGAATTTCACGTGACCTTTCGTGCCACTCAAAAAGATTTTAGCCTTGACCTTAAGCTTAATACATGCCAGCCCCACCTTCCTCGTGGTCAAGACTCTAAAAATATATATATTTTAAGGAGCAAAAGTAGGGGTGGGCTTTGTCTGCCTTCTTTGTGTGTCTTCAGTAGCAGCGAAAAGTGGGGAGGAAGGGAGCCACTTGAAATGTCCGAGATACGATCTGATCAGCCATCCCAATGTCCATTTAGCACGCGCTGTAACATTTTAAGCATCTCTTGGCCACTCTCTCAGAAGGGAAGGCTCATGTCATCCCTTGTATTTTCCCATTGTACACATCATTTCCTGGCGAATGCAGGATTTATTCCCCAGCTAAACCCTTCTTGACAGGTTTGTTATCTGTTCACCCGGTCGGCGAGCCCCTGAGAGGCAGAGCATAGCTGTTAGAGAGAGAGAGGGAGAAGGAGAGGGGGAGGGAGGGAGGGGGGAGGAAGAAAGAGGACTGGGAAACAGGGCAAGGAAATGTCAAGCGAGCTGCCAAGGATGGATATTATAGCTGCTGGGGACCTGAGAGAGTATCATGTGTCTTTTGTGTCTATTTTACAGTCGGTGCTTCATGTAAGATGGCAGTCTCGCCTGGACTGTGCTTAGTATTGATTTACTCCCAGGCAATGCACAGACCATTTTAGGAGTACATGGGAGACTAGAAGAAAAATCCTCCCACCCCCACATTCCAGCCTTGAATTTTTTCTATAAACAAACACATCTAAAATGGTTTCTGTTAAGTTCACTCTCCCTGTTTTTTCTTTTTTTTTTTTTTTTTTTTTTTTTCCGAATTAGCAGATTGTTGTATGGAAAGCAAATTGATCAGAGGCTTCTCCATGAACAATAGATGCCTGGAAGGCAATATGGCTTGTTGTCTTCTGTACAGACTTCCAGATCTGTGGCCTTCGTGGCTTTTGGAGAAGGACACAGAGCTTGCATAACCCAGCACCTGTTCCTGGATCAGAACTACCGAGAAGTAGCTAAAAGGTGCAAACATGCTGAATTGAAGAACTCTTTTCTTAATCTACACATAATATATAGTCCTTATTATTCCCCTTCTGTTGTTTTCTGCAGTTGCTGTTCAGCACTTGGGTGCAGTATGTTAGATGGAAAAGGCAGCCGTATGCTGTCTGAGCAGCCGGCATCTGCTCGGCGGTTGGAGTGAGCTTCGGCTGGGTGGGCCTCCCGCTGGCACCCTGCGTTCTCCTGCCCGCTGCCGGGCCGGCGAGCGGCGTCTCGGCTCTGCCGTTCGCTGGGGAGTGGATTGTTGCCTCTGAAGTATCCTGCTCAGGCTCTCGCTCCTGTCTGCCCGTGGGTCTGCACCTTGTGCCTGCATCTGGCCGGCGTGTTTGCTCCGGGTAGGGCTGCTCCTGTGCTGGAGCGTGTCGGCGTTGCGACAGGCTGAGCCCCGTCCGCTCTGCGGGACCGAAGCCTGAGGTCACTTCTCTTTGCCGGGTTGTGGTGGAGGCGTGGTAATGCTGAGCACCCTAGGGCAGCTGTTGATGGTTTTTCTCCAAAATAAATAGAAGTGTTGGTGCCCAGATATACCAAAACTGTTCACATTTGTGTGCTTTTGGTATTTGGAGATGAAAATAAGTTAAAGGCGTTTAGTGTAAAGTCTTACCAAGGTTGTCATATTTTTCTGGGTTCTGAGTTTAAGCAGGATTATTTTCTCCAAGAGGGGCTTGTGTGTGGTAATTTTTTTTTTAAGGCTATATTGAACATTGAGCATACTCAGGGTGCCGCAGACTGAGATGATTCTGCTCGCTGGGAGCAGGGGAGTAGGAGTTTGACAGGCAGCCCAGGGGATAGGCGCGCTGGGGACAGAGCGCGCCAGGCTGCGAGCTCCATACGCTGTTTGAGAAGTCTGTGCAGAGGAGGATGGGGCTGGGACGAGACGGGGTGTCCAGGGAAACGATGGGCACAGAATCTGCAGATCTACCTGAGGTCCCTGGCCGTGGTGCCGGGCGACTGTGCGCGCGTGTGGGCTCGAGGGCTGGCGTTGCCACCTTCCGCTGCAGCCCCGCGGGCCCGTTAGCAGGTGGGGCGGCGGGCTGCTTGCCAGCCGCGCTCCTGTAAGCGCCGAGAAGCTAAATCAATTGCTGCTGGCAAAGAATATTGACAGTTTTAATAGAAGATCGTTACAGGAGCGAGATATTCTGTTTTAAAGGTGGAGACCAAGCAAAAATATTCAAAGCGTTACACGTATGTTAATTAATTTAGCAAGCTATGCTTTTTTAATGAAGTCATGCAACAAGTTAGTGGCAAAACCTGGGAATAAACAGAGTTCCAAGCTTTTTTCTTAGGTTTGTAAGAAACCATAACGCATTTCTCAACTCAAAAATTCCTTTGGAGGGATACAGTAAGAGGAGGCAAATACAGAGATGTTACCAAAACACCCCTGTTGCACTGCATTAGAGTACCACGCATCTTTTCTCTTTCTCTTTTTAGAAGTGAGAACAATTTGTTTCAAAGTCTCATTATTTCTAACTGGCTGCCTCATTAAGCAAGTACTGTGACGGCAGCAGAGTCTGTGATTATAAACACCAGGACAATATGTTACTGTGTTTGTAACTCTGCAAATAGAGGAAAAAGAAATGTTTTTCCACCCTTCTGTGTCTAGTCAAGTTGTTTTTTTTTCCTCCTCCCTTCCCTCAATTCCTCCCAAGCTAGTTCTAATAGTAAAGCATGTCACTTATAATCTGCTAATTAAATCATTTCACTCCATTTTATATAATTTTTAATTTAGCATTCATTTTCAACTTAGCTTTTGGCTTCATTTACTGATAATAAACAGCATTGCACACAACACATGTTCCTCAAAACAGTCATTCACACACATACAGATGCCAGTAATTTTGCCAGCATGCCATGCGTATAAATATTAAATATAACATCCCACCCTCATTTTACCCGTGATTGAATGTGCATGTTGCTGTTCCGTTGTACGACACACTGTAATAAGGCAAAACATGACAAATTTGGATGAAGAGTCTTCAGCGCTCTGTTGTTCCCTAACCCTGGACCTTAGAAAATTTGCTGGGTGTACTGTGCTACCCTGGCACTGTGGCAGCCCTCCCCATGCTGAATAATAGGATTTGACCTGACTCTGTTGCTGGCCCATTAGTTGTTTTTAACACATCCATCTGCTGGTCTTTTTTTGACCATTGCGAGGTGGATTGATGACCCGAAGTGAAAGGATGACATTTATGATACCAGCCTTTGTCTGCTGGAGGCCAGGCAGACGGATCAGAGCTGGCATCCCGGTCACAGTCCAGCAGACTGAACTTTAGCAGTAGGTTCGATTCTAAGCTCTGATCATACCCATCTCCAACTAAGCACAGTTTTTTAGAGCTTATGTAATTTAAAAATAAAGTTTCAAATTTTACTTGCCTTCATTTGGGGCCTTGCTTACAACACCTCTGATACTTTGAAGTTTCTTCAGAGGGTTGAATATTGAGACTGGAAGTTAGGCACTGCTGTCCAGAGACTAGCACCCACCACTTGGAAAACTGCTGTGGGTTTTTTTTCTGGAATCATGAAAGTCCTCGTGACGTTGTAAGCGTACCTTTTCGTACGTCCTACGATACACAGCAATGTATGTTAGACATGCCAGAGCGAGTGCTTCCTCGTTAGTGCTGCCCTGCTTTGGTGATCAGTATCATTATGTATTTAATCCTGTATGTTACAATAAGTCTCCTAAACTGCCTATATATGCTGTGCTGTGGCTTGTTGCGTGCCAGTGCGTGTGGTAAGAAAGGGACAGGGCTGCTGTAATGACCAGGGCATCAGCCAGTGGTAGATTCAGTGCGTTATTTTCTGGTGTTCTGGAATATGTCAAGGTGTTGAGGGTTTACAAGGCATCCAGACTCCTATTTGTAAAGGTAGACAAAAAAAAAAGAGAGTCAGTAGTAATCATGTATGGCAGAGCTTTGAAGAGCACTGCAGGGAAGGTAAAAAGGTAAAGCTCCCCCTCATTTATTTGAGCTTGTGAAAATTGCCGTTGCTGCTGGATCTGCAGCTCAGAAATGGATTTTCTCAGGCTGCAAGGTCAGCGCGCCTTCCACCGCCCCCACCCCGGCCAGCGTATAACAGGGGAGAAGTAATATCGCATACAAGATGTGCTGCTGGTACTTGCTGTTCTGTTAATTAATCGCCAAACCACTTTCCATTATTTCCTTTTAATTATAACATTATTTGACCACTCAGATTTGTACTGATTAAACCATCATTTAATTGACAAAGTGTACGGTAATGCTAATGTTTCCTGTCAGTTGGAATTACACACGTGGCACCTCGTTTTCTGCCGCCACAGATTAAAGGGAGAGCGGCCTTCACATCAGTCAGCAGCGGCGCTAGCAACGCTGTGCCACTGCGACCTGGCAATTGCCGTACCCCAGCTTGAAAGTAATAATGATAGGCATAATTAAAAACTATGAAAAAAAGCTGTACATCACCAGAAAATAGACCTGAATGTCATCATCGGCTGTGTGAAAACAGCATCTGCCGCAGAGACTTCCTCTGGAAGTCAGGGGAAGAAAATCTGCTAAGATTTCCAGGAGTGGTTGGTAGCACGTTTCCTTGTTGTTATGCTCAGGACATTATATTATTTTTAACTGAGTGAAACATTAATCTGTCTTTCCTCAATCTTTCTCTTTTTTCCCTTTTTTTTTTCTTTCTTTTTAACAGATTTGTTTTCCGCTCAATTAGACTTGTGATCACAAGAACACAAAGTAGTATTTTTCTCCTTCTGGAAAGACTCTTACAGTGTGATGGGCAAATTGTCAGGAATAATTATACCAAATGGTGGGAAAAAAAATGGAGAAGATCTCTCCCTGCTAGTGATACGTTTTATTTAAGACGCTGTGAACATCAAGCACATTTGTGACAAGGTGAAACTGGCAAGTGGAGCTCTGCCACAGTTTTATTTTTAATTGCCAGTAAGCTAATTAGACGGCACAAAATGTGATATATCCCACACGTACTTACACACAAAACCTAACAATGCGGATTGTGTTTTTCAATTAAAGAAAAGAAGAGATGAGTTAGATGTGAAGGAAAGAGAAGATGAGACACTTTAACATAGCACCTGTCCTGCCAGAAGGGCTCGAGATTTTTGCTGTCGTTGCTGCTGGGTTATTCTGAAGGGATTTAAGGTTATTTGGTGGTACTCACTCATCAGATCGAGAAGTTCCCTTCAGGACTAAGGAGCTTTTAAGACCGCTTTACTCTGTTTCCAGGCGAGCAGAGCTTGGCACAGTGTGAGACAGTGCACAGTTTGTGTGAGTGGACATTGGCTGCTGAAGAAAGGTAGTGTAACACAGAATTGTGTTTTTAACCTTCGCAATACAGCTGTGGCTGGGATCTGTAAAAGCAGGAACATAGGAGCCTAAGGCTTTTATCAAAAGGTGGCTAATCTTTTGCAGTCCTAAATTTTATTGGAAGACGGCAAAGGTCAGGCTCCTTGGTGGCTGAAATGACTTATGGAAATAGAAGATGGGTTTTAGATCACTAATGTGCATTTGAACTTTTTCCATGTAGTTTGAATTTACAGAAAACTCCAGTGTGAAGTGCCAGTGATTGGTTACTTTTAATCTTGCCAAGTATTTTTTTTAATGTCTGCATAGTTTTTCAACTTGAAAGTCTTAAGAAAAAATATATTCTGGTGTAAATCCATATAAGTTGGTGGTGTTAACGGGAATTTGTTGGAATGGTGGAGTAGTATTTACCCTACCTTTCTCCAGATATAAAAGACCGGAAGTTCATCTGTCATAAATGAGTGTAGGTTCCTTGAATTCAGTGCAACTGCATTATGTTACGGTATCTTGTATTTACAGAAATAGCATCTTCCCTGTGTGGTTTCTATGATCAGCATGTCAGTTACGTTGTGTCCTCTATTTTTAAGTGACATTAGATTGATTTTAGAATTCTCAAGTTGAGTAAATATTTCCCTCAGTTGGACTGTCTTATGAAGTAACCACACAGTCATCGTAGCTCAGCTATTTCTGGCCATGGTAATATCTTATTGATAGACATTTGGCATTCCTTCTGCAAATCTGACATCTGCCTGTCTGCCTGTGCTAGGAATGCTGATGGGACACTGGACGTGTTTCTGTGTTTGCATGATGTGGCCCTGCATGGATTGATCGCTTAGAATTACTAAAGCAAAATACCCGTATATTTTGAATATCAGCTTTTTGTTTCCGGTTGTTCAAAACAAGATGGGGTTTGCTGTTTGTTTTTTTAATGTTCACTGTATAGTAAGTTTTCAGTGTAAATTGACTTTGTGTTAAAAAACAGTGAAAGTATTATTCCAGTGAAGAGAAAGGGAGTCTGTACACTAACTTTATTCATAACTTTTTAAATGTTCGCATTTGTATAAGCAAGAAACTGGCTTCGTACTAGAGACAGACATCAGAAGGATAATTCTCTTTCACTATTCTGTTTGCAGTGAAAAATTGAGGGAGCCCAGTAGTTTTTTTAATACATGAAGACGACAGACGTGGTGTTTGCCCGTAAGCCAGAAAAGGGCTTGGAGTGAGTTATTGGTGGGATGTTTATTCCAAAGTGAAACTTTTATTGAAGTCCTTAAACAAAATGAATAGCTTTTGAGTACCTTTGAAGTGCTCATTTTAACAGTAACCTGTTACGGCTCCCCAAAATACTTTTTAAATGGCCAAAATATTTATTTGCCACTTATTCTATCAGGCCTTCTGCTGAACAGCAGGTACTTTCTTTTATCAAAGCTGAAACAGTAATTTGTGTGGCTTTATCTTTTCTCAGTATATGGGGTTTGGGGGAATTTTACGTGTGTTGTGTGGAGGAAGTTTGACAGCAGCCCTCTGTACCAGTTGAGCACAGAGGCTATGAATTACTTATATGTGTAGAAACTCGGAAAACCTGCCTGCCTTAGGTGAAAAATCTATGAACTGCTTCTGTTTATATATTCGATTTCCCTTTTGTTTACTAATTGAGATATATTTGTTACAAATAGGGTCGTTGTTTCCAGCTTCTCCTCCCTTGTATCCCTGGATCATTTGTGGAGGCAAATGCTAAATAGTAAAAAGACTAAACTTGATACGTTTGAAGTAAAGGGGGTTGAATTCCTGCATGCAGGCCCCTGTTGCAGAGCAAGAAGCCGTCGGCTGGGTTCGGTTCAGTGTCGTTGCTTCCCACCAGGAGCTGCTGTAGGTTTTCTTGAGTACCCCTGTTAGAGCAAGGCAGTGCCTTACCTACATGGTGTGGAATCCCTTGGAATATTTATCCTGGTACCATCCTTATGTAGAAGGAAAAGCAAAGCACACTGGGGATCATGCAGCTGACTTTGACCAAGGTGGATAAAGCTTCGCAGGCTTCTTGTAGAGTCACTGGGGAAACACCGGCACCAGATAAAATATCTCTCTAATTGTCTCCTAGACGAGCCCGGTCTCCTCCGGGTGCAGCCAGGCTGAGTGGGGAGTACTGTCCTTGGAGACAATTCAAATTGGTAAAGGAAATCTTTGGTGCAGGAGGAAATGGGACCCTTGGGACTGGATCGTCCCTCATCATCTGCGCTGAGAGCTTGGTTCAGCCCCACATGTGGTCTGTGGGCAGGCAGCTGTGTGAGCTGAGCTGGCAGCAGGGGAAAAGCTTTGTGCTCAAGGTGTGAGGGCCTGAGTGGGAACAGGGAGCGTCTTTCCCAGCTGCGTCGGATCAGGGAGACATGGGAATGCCACCCCCTCCCAGCTGGATTTTCTTGGGGTGTCAGTTATGGATGGGAAGGAAGGCTTTCCTTGTCCTCTAGCAACATTTGTTCGCGCTCTGTTCCTTATTTCTGACCATCTTTTCTGACCCTGGAGAATCACAAATTTTTCCCATGGATTTCCCTAACAAAACAGTGTCTTGCGTGATTTCCATCAAGTTGGCAGGAGTAGCAGCATAGCTCTGAACAGTCCTGGCTAGATTCAGTATACACAATTACATGTCCAAACCAGATTTCTTTTTTAGAAAATTACATGGGCGTGGTCACAGTTTACCTCTACTTTAAGTGTGTCTGGTTTTATTTATTTACTTACTTAAGTGTGTGTGTATTTATTTCTGAGCAACTGAAGATTCTTCACGTTGCTAAGAAAAAGAACTGCTGAAGTAGACACCCTGATCATCTGTTCAGAGCGCAGGCTGGCTGTGTTCGTGCAGCCCAGCACAGCTAAGAGCTTGATCCTTGGCCGTTGTGCTGTTCAGGATGAAAACGCTGCCGGAGTATCAGGCAGCTCGCACAATTGTTGCTTGCACAATTGTACTTGATTGTAAGATTGCTGTTGTCTGCCATGGAGTGGGATCGGGGCCTTCGCCATCTCCATGGAAGATCGAGGAAGTTGTTTGGAGAAGTCTGTGGAAAAGGTCAGTTTGTAGAGCTGTGTTTGCCCTATGGGAAGAGAATACAGAACAGAGAGCCGAGAAATGCAGGAACTGTTGTAAAATAGACCAATTAAAAATGGAAAGTATTGAATATTTTCAATGGAAAATGGACTTTCCATATAGTTTCTGCTGCCAGAATCTTCACTGTTGCAAAACTAACAGACAGATCTGAAGTATGTGAATGTTCTATTTAGCAGCTACAAAGTGCAGCTTCCCAAAGGGCTTAGAATTGTCTGCAATTGCTTTCACTAACCAGCTCTGCTGTAGATGAAAGTAGGTGTGGAGTATGGGTGACATTAACATTGTCAGATAACAGTACTATGGATTCCCAGGAAAGAATAGATACATGTTACCAGAAATGACAAGAAAAAAATGTATTAAATTTTACGCATTTATGTTAAAAATAAACCTATAAATCCTCTTGTCTAGCATAACAGAAATCAAAAAAGAGTTCCGCTCACTGTGTTGTATCTCAGGTGATGTGGGAGAGGTCACTCGGGAGTTAAAGACCCAAGTGGCGGAGAAGGGGGCAGGCAAGAGCACACTGGGAGCTGGGCTCTGGCTGCACTGGTACGCGCTGTCCCAGAGGCTGCCTGAGGGAAAGGCCTCTTGCTCATCTTGAGACAGATGCTTAAAATCTCTTTATGACTGTTACTATTCTTTGGGTATTTTTGATAGTGTCTGGGTTGGCTTTTTTTGCTCCTTTTCTCTGTATATGTTTTGGTCTCATCTTTACTGCCTGGAAGTTTGTCATCACTGCTTTGTCACGATCTTAATATGTCACCCGTGTTTGACTACTGCGTGTATGTACCATCTGCGGAGGAAGGGATGGCCCGTTTCAAGGGAGTCGGGGAAGCCGCGGTTTGGATGGGCTGGGTGTGAGCTCCATGTGCTCTGTGCTTTAGCCATATCTGCTAGTGGTAAGGTCCTGGCTCTGTTTTCATTACTTTGTAAAACCTGTTTTGAGGACTTTACAAGCTCGCTGTAAAAACAATCCTGGCAACGAAAGTTGGCTGAGAACGTCTCTGTCTGGGTTATTTTTAATTTACTTTTTTGAAACGTGCTTAAACGGGATCTTTTTCCCTTCAGTGAAAGAAAAGTTAAGAGTTGCACAATTTCAGGAGTTTGGTTTTCCGTTCATACTGGTAGCTGTGTTTTTAACTGGAAAAATTAAACATGGCTCCGCTTTCCTCACTAAATACTTAATATAGAATCACAGAATGAATAGAATAGCATCGTATAAAGCTATTCTGCCCTTTGTCACGTATCATCACCGGATATTCAGTAAAATTAAATATGTTTAGTTTTGACACAGTATGACTGATTTCTTTCATGCCAGTTTTGTTTATTGCAGCTGATACATTAAAATAAAACAAAATACAGGAAGGGATTTTACAGTTATTTTTCTTAAGTGGAAGTTTATTGAGATGGGCCTTCTAACAGCGACCCGTATTCAGAAGTAGTTAGTAGTGGCTTTTTTCAACAGGCGAAGAAGTCAGAAAAAGTGCAAAATAAATACCTAAAAATAAGATTACTACACATTTTCTTTCTTCTAATTCTTAATCAAATGTGATGCTTGGAAGGAGAAGTTAGGAATGAAAAATACATGTTACAGGTACCAGCGAAACAGCTTCACCAGCCTCTGGGTGATAGGTAGCTGCAACTTCATTTTTCTTGGGAATTTGGTGACTTTTTGCTATCTTGAGACCAGACCCTAGCTTAAAGTAGCATGTATATCAGCGAAGACTGCCTCTGCAGCACTAGTCCAGACTTAATATCTTCAATTTTCTTCCTCTGGATGCTGTGAGCAGAAGTCTACTCTGTGACAAGGCATTTTTTATTCAGAACAAGGCATTACTTACTGTAAAGACTGGCATATTACTTTTGTCATTTGTCTCCCTATCTTTTACATCAATATCTTATAGAATCATAGAATGGTAAGGGTTGGAAGGGACCTTAAAGATCATCTGGTTCCAACCCCCCTGCCCTGAGCAGGGACATCTTCCGCCAGCCCAGGGTGCTCAGAGCTCCATCCAACCTGGCCTTGAACATCTCCAGAGAGGAGACATCCACAGCTTCTCTGGGCAACCTGGGCAGTGTTTCACCACCCTCATGGTGAAGAATTTCTTCCTCCTAGTATCTAATCTAAATCTGCCCTCTTTTAGTTTAGAGCCGTTCTCCCTTGTCCTATCACTACACACCCTTGTGAAAAGTCCCTCTGCATCCTTCCTGCAGCCCCTTCAGGCACTGGCAGCTGCTCTAAGGTCACCCTGGAGCCTTCTCTTCTCCAGGCTGAACAGCCCCAACTCCCTCATCCTGTCCTCGTAGGAGAGGTACTCCAGCCCGCTGATCATCTTCGTGGCCTCCTCTGGACCATAGATCTTAGTTAGCTTCCTGCGGTGTTGCGAGACCCCAGGGGTCTACAGATCATTTTTTCTCTCGAGCTACAGACTGTTTCCGTTCCCCCAGAGTTTTCTACCTCTCTGGTGCATCGGCCCTTAGACATTTAACTTTCTAATCTTGGAGAAGAGTTGCATGACGGCAAGCTGAAGCGTGGAAGTTGGCCATTGTCTTGTAATTGCCCCCAAGGGCCTGGTCGGAAGTTGTATAGTCATGATGGCATTATCCTGCTTGCTTTTTTGACTGAAGTTAGACTGGTATATTCCAACAGGAAATTCTAATGAGCCAATACAATTCCATAGTAGTTTTACCTTCCTGAGGAGGTCACACAGAGTGCTAGTGCAATTATCAGATATTGATATTCTGAGGTTACATAATAGCACCACACCTAACTAGAGCCGTTTTGATCCTTTGAGGTTTTAATTATTTTTTTCCCCCCTTTTGTCAGGCTGTGCTTCAGATTAAGCAGTCTGATGCTACCACTCGGGAACAAGACAATACAAAGGAGCAGTTATCTTAACACCCATCTTATTCTTTTGATTACTGCCTGTGAAGCTGGAAATATTAGGCATAAATTTAATCCTTTTTTAAAATGAAATCAGATCAGATGTACTGTATTAATTTTAACATGTTACTGAGTACCCAACCATGACGGGACAGAATATTCATGACATCTATTAAATATCTGACAATAGGAAGTATCTGACTGGGACATGTAAGGTCTTGGGTTTTGCCTTCCTGCCGTCTTGCTTTCTTAAGGCACTTCAGTGAAATTACTACCCAGTTAAGTGGGCTGTGCTGCCTCCTGGATAGCATTCAGGAGCCGTCTTCTCCATTTCAGATATGTTTGCCTCCAATGTGTTTATTGGCTACAGTGGATCATAATTCAAGAGCAAAGAGAAGTTCAAAGAAATGAGAAGTTGCAAAATTAACAGCGAGCAAGGGAGGTTTGCTAGTTCTTTTTTTTAAGCTCAGGAAAAAAATGATTCCATGGGTCAGGCTTGAGAAGGATTTGGTGTTGATTCATATCAAGAAGAAGAGTGTCTCCAGCTGTTACAGTAAATACTAAAAATAGAGTTTTAGGAGAGAACTGTCAAGAATCCAGACTTAAGTGAGGCTATAAATCTTGTGTGACAGGAGGAAAGCTTATTTGGTGGAGGTTTATCCTATGACTTTGAGATATTTCTGTCTCTTCCTCTGAAACAGATTGGAGACAGGAGGTTAGGCTGGACGGACCATTATCCCAACCTGTTTCGGCTGTTCTTCTGACCCTGAAAGCCCTGAACGCATAATTTCATCTGTCCAGGATAATATCAGTAAGGCACACGGAGTGTTAAATAGGAAAGTTGAAGCTTAAGTGTCATCACTGGTATCGTACAGATAAATGTTTCTGCAAAGAGGTTTTTTAATCTGCTGATAAGGATAATGTGACATCCGAGCACAGGGGCAGCAGAAGGGCGGGGAGAGAAAGAAATGTGTAACTGGAAATGTCCAGTGTAACTGAGGCCTGGCCTGCAAACCTTTGAGCTCTGCAGCAGCCAACTTCGGGGATGGAGCTGCAGTCTGGTAAACTTGCAGGGTTTGACTGGATCATCAGCTTTTCATAAGTTTTTTCTATTCATAATTTTTTTTTACCTGCAAACAGAGATGAGTTTTATGTTTGCATCTGTGTTATTTTTTGTTTGCTTGTTTTAATAGGGATGCTAGCAAAAGTATCACAAGGGTTTCTAGAAGCTATTTCTTTCATTGTGAAGGATCCACAGTGGTGAGGCTGCATTTTAGCTTGGATAGCAGAGCTGTTCAAGGCACGTTAAGCTTTCAGTAACAAAACCATGTGTGAAATGCAATTGGAGACCTTTATTAGTATGAAACTTGACAACTGCATTGTGTCAGTTCTGTAGATTTGAAACGTGCGTTGTGTCAGTCCTTCAACAAGCGATTCATGTGGTAATGGAGGTAAATAATTTACAAAAAAATCTAAGCTTTGTGGCCTTCCTCCAAAAATTCAGTAACCAAAGTATTATAAAATTTAATTTAGATGTTGAATTTCTAGAATTTCAAGCATGAAAAAATCAAATTTTTGCTGTCGTGGTAACAATTTACTTAATATTTCTGCTGAAATAATAATTAAAAGTTTTGATTGGAATGGACCTCGGTGTTACTGTACAACTTGGAAGTTGCTGACTAGTGAAAAATCACTCACAATAAAAATATTTGTCAGAGTTGTAATGCTTCAGGAGTCTCAAAGTTATTTTCAGATGTAAATTGATTCTGTCAGTGTCTTGGAGAAATAACAAAGTAAGAATTCAGTAAAACCCAGAGTTCAGAACTGGCCTAATGCTTCGTCCACTGGATGGTAAAATTTTCATTAATTTTCAGATGCAGAGAGGCAGAATGATGAATGCTTTTAGAAACCTCCAAAACCTGCCCAGGATCATACAGGAGATGCGTGAAAACATTTATTAACAAGAATTAAAACTTCATCCCTACAGTCAACATGGTACCTTAAAGGAAAGTTAGTCTTTTCCCCATGAAATAGAAAGAGATGGACATGTTGAAAATGAGTGGACTTAAAGCTCAAAGCTGCGCATCTCAATAATTTAGAAATTCACTGCCTGAAGTTAGGGGTGCTGCTGGCCTCTCTCAAGATGGGTAGTTCATGCTGTTTGAGAAGCTCCCCTTTTCTTCTCCTCCTAGGTCACTGTGGAGGGCAATGCCTGTGCGTGTCTGCAGTTCTGACTATTTCCAGACAAATCCCTGGATCTTGCTTGCTTCTTTATTTTACCCTTTCGTTAGTATTTACAGGAGAAAAGGATGTTAGAAAGCCCCTTTCAGCAAAGCGACTGTCTGCGGGTGGAGCGGGCACAGCGCTGTGGGTAGGGCCGAAGCCCTCATCTCTCCCTCCCCAGTCAGCGGGGGCCGGGGGCAGTTCTGGGGCTGGCACAAACACTGGGCGACGCGGGTGCTGATGCCTACTTGCTTCAGGCACCGCGGTGCCCGCTTCGGGGCGGCGGAAAGCTGGAGAAAGCAGACATCACAGTGTAACAGACTTGGGTACGGGGTTTTTATGGTTGTTGTTTGTTGTCAAAGTCTGAAGAACTGATCTGTCCCTTCCATATGCTTTCCTATAGCCAAGCTTGGGTTTTTGACACCTTCAAAGGTTAATGTGCTGAGTTCTGCTGCGCTGCTGATGACTATCTCTTTTACTGTGCCTAATACACAGGTGAGGAAATTGAGACCTCCTCCGAGTACAATTCTTAACTTCTTAAGAGGAGAAAAAGTTCTTCAAATTATAACAGAATTTAACATTATGAGGATGTACTTAATTTAAATGTTTTCTAAAGTTATTTCAGGGATTCAAAGAAAAAAAAAACACAGTTCTGGTTTGTGCCAATTAGTACTCTCCCAGGTAATACCAGTTTGAGGGACAGCAAGCGCCAAGGACTGTTCCTAACAGCCAGCAGGAATGGGCTTCCCCAGTGTTGGGGACAAAGTGGGTTTTGCTATTGGAGCCCAGGCTGTGCCATGCGTTGTGTTCAAAAAAAGTTGAGATGTGGTGTGGTAGGCATGGTGGTGCTGGGTTGATGGTTGGACTTCATGATCTTAGAGGCCTTTTCCAACCTTAATGATTTTATGTATTGTCACATAAGAGAAAAGGCTGTTGTCCATGTCATTTACAGGTGTAAACAGAATATAATCCGTGCTTAGAGGAATGTAGAAGGAAGCTCTATACACCTGCTTACCCTGGAAACCTCCTGCAGGGACAAGTACATAACAAATACTTTTTCTTGTTGTATATAAAAGGCTATAAATACCTCTAGTAGAATATATGGTGCGTTTGTATGGCTCAATGTAGCACTGATTAGAGATCCCTCAGATGGCACTAAGCTACCTGTTCTTCCTCCTTGAAACAGTGAAATGTAATGATAACTTCAGGGACTGGAAGCAGTGCGAGCGCGTTACCAATGTGCTCCACGCAAGCTCGTGGTAAATCCTTCTTCTTGGTGCTTATACTTGATAGTGCTATCGCTGGCTCCACGTGTGGCCAGGTCAGAAAGGTAGGAGCCACAGTCACTGAAACACCAACCTGATGCAAGGAGATGGAGGAGCAAAAGGATGCTCCAAAAAGCTTCCATCCAATGCGCAAAGCAGAGCGCTGAGGTCAAAATGGAGGCTGGGAAGCCAACTGCAAAAGTTGGAGTCTGTAAGGAGGGAGCAAGCTAGGACGAAGTCAGGAAGGCTGAGCAGGAGCAAGGTCAGGGAAGGACAGACTGGGAAGTGAAGGACAGTCCTGGATTGAGGGGAGACAACCTTGACATATATGATCATGTATGATGCATCATTTGGTACCAGGTCCGGAAAAGAGGTAGGGTTCTACATCCAGGGATAGATGCCAGGAGCAAGAATCAGAAATGCCTAGTGCAGACTGTTTTCCAGATGTCTCTGTATCCCATCCACAGAAGAACTGCCTCCAAAGAATGACCCATCCTGTCTTTAGCTATGTATTTATGAAAGGTGGGTTGAGCTATCCTCTGGTGATGTCTAGCTCTTTCGTTTGTCTATGAGAAAGGTCAGATCACTCGTTCGGATTAGACATTTACATTTGGAATGACCAGGGGTCAGTAACATGACTCACGCTGTTAAGGCTAGATGGGCACATGTTCATCTGGATTGTAGAGTGATAATATATTAAAAATTTATCCTTCAGGAAAAGAATTGAATGGAATTTGAAAGGCTGATGAAATCGCTGTTCTTTTGGATATAAATTATAGACATAGCCTGCTGAAATTCAGTAGTTTTGGAGTTCTCATGCACATTTAAAGGTTCCATTCGTGGCAAATGTACAGAGTGTTGCAACATGGCATCACGATACTACGTTGTCACTGGAGAGCATGGTCACTGGTCAGTTTTAAAATCAGACGCCATTTCAGTGTGCATTCAGGACACGAGATAAGCAGTGGAAAAAACCAGCTATAATAGCATATTAAAGCATGTATTGTTGGATAAATGTGTCATACTGTTGCTGCCAAATATTTCTTTGTTATTCAATTTGTCATACTGCTTACAGCCAGCTCATCACCAACATGCTCACGGCAGTTTTCCCAGTGAGGGTCAGGGCCTCTGGATTTCTTTAGAACTAGTTGGTACTCGGTAATCCTGTCTCCTGGCTTTGGAGCTGGAGGAAGTAGTAATAAAATTCAAATTAGCAGAAAATATTCTGTGGCATATAGTTCTCTCACCTTTTAAGTAAGTATACAAATTTCTGTATGTACTTTCACTGATTCCACTAATAAAATATTTTAAATTTTCTTTATGGTTTACAGCTAAACAAAACTGCATCAGTCCAACAGGGACATTTAAGCTAGGAAAATCCACCTGCCAATTGTCACCCACAATCATACTGATCTGGAGGTCTGACTTCAGTTCTGCTGTTTCTTGTAAATGTGCACTCACGTTTCTGATTTGCCTGTCCAGCTGAGTCTCTATGGCTTCAGACGTAGTCTGTGCCTGTGTTTATATATAAACTGGAATTTAACATGTTATGATGATTCATAGTCTGTGGGCAGTTTTGTTAGAAGTAGTTTTTAAAAGATCAGTAGGATTCCATCATTTAGAAGGACAGTATCCTTTACAAAACCCCTCCTTTTAGCTCAGCTTTGTCAGACAGACGTCGTCCCTGGTTGGCATCCCTGATAACTCAGACGGGCAGAAATTCTTGAAACCGACACTACTAACTGCACTGCTAAAAAGAGGACCCTTGTCTTCTGCTTACATGATACGCTGCCTGTGTCCAAAGTGTAATATTTAATTGCATTTTCTTAATCTTTACCGCTGTATTGCTAAGCTTTCTAATACCTTCAAAATACCAAATCTCAGGCTTATCCTAATTAAAGAATCTCAATTTAATCCATATTGCATGACAATTCAATTTGTTGATTGCTTTTTCTCCCCCCTCTTTGTGAAATTCCCGTCAAATGTATTAATTCAACATGATGAATCCTGTATTCAACCCACTGGAGTGAATAATTAAAATTAGCTGATAAAACTTTCAGCAGAATTACTTTGTGAAATTGCTGAACAGATGTGTCATTTTAATGAAAATCCACAGACAAGCGCCTTCCCCCCTCGGCAGGATAAAAATATTATCCCCACGGCACATACTTAATTTGGTGGTAAATACACTCCGAGCGATTGCTGGAAGGGAAGAAAAAGCAACTTGTCACACTTAGTAACTTGATTTTTCCCCAGCATGCAGTAACAGCTATCTACAGTAATTCATAGTGCTCTATTGTTGCTGCAAGTCCCAAAGAGAACTTATTAAAATGCAATAATCTCCTATTTAAACAGAAACAATAACCATTAAATTTCCTGTGGATCCAAAATTGAGCACAAGCCCCATCTGGTGAGAGTGATTAGAGGCCTGATGAGGGAATTTAATTTGCAACATTCAAAGACTAAATCTGAGCAGATCTTGTCACCTGGGACTGGAGTGCTGCTTGCTGTCTTCTTAAAAATCTCGACCTAAACTGAAAATGGAATGTAGAAGTGAAAATGTTACCCAGGGGCCAAGCTTGACAGGATTGTATTTCATTATGTGTCTCCATCAGGCTTAGAGAGCTGCGTGGAATTTCGGCTTTGGCTCGGTTGGGCTATCTCCTCGGCAGGGCATGCACCGAGGCTGTTGCTCCCTGTGATGGGGAACGAATCATTAAAGGAGACTCCATCCTGCACTCGGACCTCCTACTACCTCATTTTAGTCGCTTGCCCAAATGACACCAGCTTTTCTATCCCATTAGAAGGAGCAAAGATAATTTTAGCATCGCCTACGACAAACAAGTATATGTTTGCTTCTGCTCCTGGCAAAACAGCACTGGCGTTAGACCTATTTACCAAGTCCACTTAATGGCATGCCACAGATCTGTCATGTGGAGCTCGCTTCCCGCACGGGCCAGCGGAGACACAGAAGGTGCAGGTGTATGCTGCAGAAAGACAGGATCAGAATCTGGTGGTTTGGGGTTTTTCTGTTTGCTTGGCTGGCTTTTCGGGTGGGGTTTTTATTTGTTCTCATCGTTAGATTTTGGTCAGCTGGTTTTCTGACACAGCTGTCAGTTTATAAATTATTATAAGCTCCTAATTAAGAACCTGTTTGTAATGGTAAAGCTCTAGTTCACTGAAACATATGTTGCTAGGGAGATAGTCGTAACCAGTAAAATAAGGAAAATAGATGCATAATGCTGCTTCAGATTCAAGACTTCTTACAGTCATAGTCTAAATTCCACAGATTGATTTTTGGTGGTGGTGGTGTCCAATACGGGGTTTCTTGTTTTGGTTTGGTTTTTGAAAATTGCAGTACTGATGATGCTGTCAAACAGCGTCTGGTTTTCGTTTGGTAACTGCAGCAGGGCAGATGCGATGGGTTACGCACGGTGCTCTACGTGCTGTTTTGCCAGTCTTCCTGCAGTCTGGAGGCTGCGTAGGATTACTTTTCGACTTACGGTTTTCTCAGCCTCTCCGTTCTTTTGGCAGCTCAAGCTGCCTGTTTGTTGGAAGTTCTACTTGCAGTTTCAGGCATGTGTACTTGCCCTGTAGAAAATCTGAAATTATAATTTGGAGAGTAGCTGTCAAATAGGAGTCACTACTGCCCTTGGTCAGATACAGACCACTGACCGCTGAGGCCATTAGCAGCCTTCTGAGCAATCCAGTCCACAAGCCGTTAGTTGACCTGACTATTGCAGATTAGTCTTTTGTTCTTGTGTAGGACAAAACCATGCTGCTGTTAAAAAATTGTGGGTGTGGGTTTTTTTGTTGTTGTTTGATTTTACTACCCACATTGAATAACTACAGCATAGAAGTCACCAGGATATTGTGAAGGGAAGAGCTGTGCAGGAATTAATAAAAACTCCATGTGAACTGCTAAGGTAGCAACCGATCCGCACCTCTACTTGTAGCAAATCATTAAATTCAGAGTTTGCATGAGGGGAAGGAGCTGCATGACAGCATCACCCCTTGTCCCATTGTGCCACTACACATACGTTGACTGAGGAGTTCTGACTTGGGCTGATGATAGTGTTTCTCCCATTCTAAGCCATTTTGTAATGCAGGATGTACAGGTCCTAGGAATGTATTCCACCCTGTTTGAGTTCTTTCTGCCTCCTAGTCCTGGACACTTCTACAGGGGATAGAAAAGGTTTAAAGAAAAAAAACAAGAAAAATTTCTTAATTTTGTTGACTGTCATGTTTACATGGGAATGGGAATAGCACAAGTCCAAAATGGGATTCTTACTCCCCTGGAATGGTATATTATTAAATTACCTGTGCAGGTAATTGATTCTTTTTTACTACTCAAGGATGTATTCTTTGTCTGCACACAGAGTTGACCCCTGTTAAATGGCAATCAGGTTTTCTACGAGTGCCTTCTCTGAAGGTTTCTGATAGTGATTCCAGGTACATCCTTTGCCTGGCCTGACGTGTTCCTTCTTGAAAGTGTTCCCACGTACCCTTGTGCCTCAAGCTCTGAAAACCAGCCTACGCCACTCCTGAACTTGGTGCATTGTCACCTGCCATCTTGAAGCTGATTTTTCCAGAATATAAGGTCAATGGTGAGACAAAACTTCCCATCTGTGTGCTTTGCTTGCACATAATTGCTCCAAAGAAGGGAGGAGGTTCCCTAGGTAAAAGTACTCACTACTTTTCTTGAAACTATTTTCTGTAAATAAAACTCTTTCATCTTTGAACTTAAATATATTTCAACCCCAATTTATCTTCTTTTTCCCTCTTAGTCCTGGACCATTCTAAGTTGGTTTTTTTTTGTTTTTTTTTAAAAAAAAGACTTGCTTAATAAGCCCCAAAGGTAATCAGAAAGAAGACAGCAAAATGAAACAACTCGTAAAATATTCCTCAACATCTTTAGGGAATACTTAATGCACACAAGGTCAGGGCTTTGTAATGGTAATTTAAGAGTTGTAGGAAGTGATCCATCATTTTAAAGAGCAATGTTGCCATCCTTGACAAAAAGTTTATGTTTCGGAATCAACTTGAGTCCCCGCTCACCTCAGGAAAACATGCTGGCAGATCCTCTTGTAGGACATAATGAAGGAGAGTTTTTATAATAATATGCAAATGTCATGCTGAATTGTGTGTTGGCATTGAGAAGTCACGGGCAATTGCGGCTGTCCAGTTTTCTGGAAAGTACTAATGCTGTTCTGGATTAATTTTTCTTTCTGGAGCAGACGTTATATGGAAATTACCCTTGACTGTACTCCATCGTTGGAAAGGTCACAGTGGTAGATACAAAACCCATAGGCAGGCGATTGCCTTCCACGTATTCAGCATTACTGCTCTTGCCTATTTTACCCTTAGGCATCTTTTATTTCTCGCACAGATGGTCTCACTCAGCCCTAACAAAATGTTTTAAGCTGTTGCATAAATTAAAATAAGAGGCCCTGAAGTACAAAGTTGCAACTCTTTGGTAAGAAGTTGGGGGTGGGGGAGAAGTAGGCAAGGAGAGAAAGCAATGCAGGGCTCTGCTTCCCTCTCCGGCACCTTCTTGGGTTGGCTGCAGCACGCAGGTTAGTCATGGGTATTTCCAACAGAGCAAGCTGAAATCGTGTGTGGAGGAACTAATGTGTAAGGTTGCGGAGAGGTGGGTGTATTTGCTATTTGCACAGCACGTCATATATCTGCACCAATGTGGTAAGTAAAGATGGTCAATATTTTTTGGCATATTTTCTGTATTGTAAAGGGTGATTCATTCAAGCTCATTGGAACAGGAAGGGAACTGGAGGGGATTGATTTAATTTAGGCTTTTATTGAAAGATTATGTAATGATAATTAGCCTTCAACATTGTCACTTGCCTTTGTTAAAATGAAGCTACTCACAAGCATTTTACAGGTGATTTTGAAATACTGATTTTTGTTTCCAACATGGGAAGGCAAGAGGCACTGAAATGTCAGAACATCCTGCCAAGTAGAAATTCCGCGTGCTGATCTACTTAGGGTGACAACCAAAAGCATCAGCACCGATGGCCAAACTGCTATGTCTTACGTGTACAGACTTCTGAAAGATCCTGAGACCTGTTGAAACCAGGCTGGACGTGGACTACTGCACAGTGGGATGCTGAAAAAAAGTGAAACCCCAAACTATTATTTTCAGTTGAAAGTATTAGACCTCACCTGTAGTGTAAAAAGCTGCTTATCAGTGAGCAAACCATTGGTTATTTGTTTTTTTTCTTCAGTACATGTATTTTTATTTCTTTTTTAATTCAGTTTTCCATCAATGGTAAAATAGTTCTATTGCAGTTTGTAGCTTGTGTACTGATTTGCAAGTAAATTAAGCTGACTGGAGTAAACGTGAAGCTTGGGGCCTCAAGGCTTTCCCTTGGCTGCGAAGCCTGTGTCTTGCAGACACAGCCGTGGAGCCGTCTGCCTCTGCAACACCCAGCGCAACTGCTGGTCCCTCTGGGTCAGTTTTTATGCCTTGGGCTTCCACCAATGTTTATTGCTACTGTTCTCTTCAAATCTCTCAGAAGGTGTGAGCCTTCTGATTTACTGGTAAAATCTTTGGAAGATTTTTGATACTGTGTAACAGAGGTGAAAATGCACGTGGGTTTTAGATTGTATTTATGATCACGTTGGTATCTTACCTGAAAATGAATGACACCAGTTTGCAGTTCCATTGAGGGGGAAGCCCCTCCAAACAGTGCAGGACTTGTTAAATGCAGTGCCTTAACCTTACTTCACCTTTTGTTGGTGTTCTGGGGTTTAGGGTCACCCTGAGTTTGGGAAGGCAGCTGTCTTCTGTGTCACCGAATTTCAGGTTGAGCTGTGATGCTCAGATTCAGCCTCATACCCGCTGCAGGATGATTCTCTCATCAGCCATTAGCAGATTCAAGCTTAATCAGGTTTCTGTGACTTCCATGATGCATGAGGATCTTCCCTTAGTTAGCAACAGATAGTGTTTCAGTGATGCAGCTGTTAGGTTGACGATCCTTTCTTGAGGCCTATGTCAATACCTCAGGAGTTTCATTTGGAAGACCAACCTGGAAATCCAAACGCAGCCCAATATGCAGAGAATTCACCGTCGTGAAGGGTGTTCGTGGATCCACCAACTTCTTGCAGCCCTCGGGTGGGATCCAGGGTGATGTAGTTAATGGCACTGAGCAGCACCAGGAAGTGCAACACAGCAGATGAGATGTGTCCCTCCCGTCAGTGCTCTACCCATCAGTGCAACTCGTGCTGATTTTATGCCTTCCTGAGCACCCGCTGTGCAGCTGTGCTCCTGAGTGTGGTAGCTACGCTGGGAAGATGTACTTGCTTCCTAACCCTAGGAACCTTTCCTCTTTTGTGTTTCCAGTGCTTCTCACCCCATGAAGAACTAGGACTGAAGGCAGTGTGTAGTAGCTTCTCGCGCTGGGGATAGGAATTGGGGAAGCAGATGGTGCCAGGGTTGGTAGCTGCTGTTCTGCTCCTGAGACTCACAACACAACATACAGTCCCAGGGAGACGGGGAAGCGAAGGTAGCTCTTGGTGGCAAATCTGAGAGTGTTCTACAGACATGACTGTCCAGTCTGGACAGAAGTAACTCCTTGAGCACAGCAACATTTTATTTATTATTTTTAGCAGTGTGCCCAGAATCTCCCCAACACACATGCTGGGGCCTCATCCTGCTCCTGCAGCCCCACTCACCTCTAGTGTCTGTGCTTACAGTTCTCATCCATACCCTGAGCCCTCCTGCAAATAGGGCTGATGAGAAACTCTGAAGATAGCCTTCAACAGTCCTTTTTCTCAGCCATATCTGGGACTTCTATGCTATTGTGAACTTTTTGTTCACCAGAAAAGTACCAGAATAGGTGTGACCATCTTCTCTCTACAGCAGCCGAGCTCAATTAGTTGCCTGCTCTCTGCACCTGCAGAGAAGAAAGGGTTAGCCTGCTGTGTGTATGGCAGGGCTGGCGGGTAGAGAGTGCCTGAAAAAGGTGGTGTGAAATTGTTTTCAGCCAGATGGTGATTTGTCTGTCAAGGTCCCCAGAGCACAAAGTCCTGCCCCGTTTCTTTTTTCCCTGGGATAACAGCAGCCCTGTGTGAGGCATGAGTGCCAGCTCAGTTTACAGGTGGAGAGGGAAAGGCTCCAGCGTGCAGACTGGCCTGGCTGCAGCAGATAAATAGTTAGTTGCTGAGGACATGACTGCCTGGTCATTGGGGTGGAAATTAAAGTCAGGGACCAGAATGGGTGTCTCTGTCACTGTCGGGGACTGAACTTGCCCTGGCATCAACCACGTGCTGTCCCCAACTCTCAGCTCATTTATCAGGGTGACAGTAGAACAATTGCATGATACTGTTTCTTTTCCCCAGTTAATAGAGTCAACCAAAAAGAAAATTCAGCAAATTAGTAGGCTGGGTCCTAGGAGAGGCCTAGTGCTTTTGACTCCTATTTGTTACAAATCCTGTTCTCTTGACCTATGACAAGAGATATGGCTTCTGGTATTGCCAGTTCTCGTCCTTACTGGTCTGCAGGATGATTGTCATCACATCGCTCTCTATCATAGTTTTTGCTTCTGTTGAGATGTACGGATAGAGAGCAGCATAGAAGCGCTAGACATTACTCATTAGTCACTGTCACTGTTACCTCTGACAGTGAAACCTAATAATTGGGAACACAGACTTTTATAGGTCATAGAGTACTGCAAGGTGGGTTCTGAAATACAGTCGAGCCTTATTGTAACGTTAACCGCTTCCTCCGTTCCCATCTTGCAGCGTTACCTCTGTTTGCTCAGTAGCCCTTTTCTCCTCACCGTTTTCACAGTAGAAGAGGAAAGTACGAGCTGCACCCGGAGCAGTTGTTGTTTGTTGGTTGGAATTAGGTTTTGACAATTTTGTAAGCCTGTGTTTCTGTAACCGTATTTTGATGTGAGATTTATTGATTATTTCCTTGAATATCGTGGTAGCTGTTTTCTTCAGCTGCTTTTGACTGAGAATATTTCCACACTCTATAGCATGTGACGCTCAAGGTGACCATTTCTATTTCCATTTCTGTTCTCCCTCTAGGCTAGAGGTTTCCTGTCTTCCTTTTGGACAGTTAATGTAGAGAAGAGATAGTATTCTCCTACAGCTAATTAGATGATGTGTTTCAGAGTAGTCAGTTGTGTTTAGTCACTTAATGAATTATGTTTTGCCACTTGACAGAGGGGGATTGATCAGCAGACAAAGTCCTAATCCAAAAGAGAAAAAGGAAGCAGCCATGGCTGTGTTTATTAAAGAAGTATTTACAAACAAAATCTAGATGTTGAGTAGTGTCATAGCTAGGCTGCTTTCATTACTAAGTTGCAAACATGTTTAGAAAGGACCAGTCCCGTTCTTACAAGGTTTTGATGCTGGTTTGTGGCATTTTGTTTAACAGAATCTTATTTAAATCTTCAGCAGCCTTATATCATGTAGAACAAAAAAATCTGATTTTTCTTGTGTATTCATGGGGCTTTTTGTTACAGTTTTTCAAACTATGGGGTAGAGCGTGTGTAGGAAGCTAATGAAGTGGTCTCTAGGTGTTGCTTTACTGTATGGAGTACTGATAATGAGCTTGGAGTAATAGGGTATGAGTCCCCGAAGATGAATTCTGATTACCTTTGTGGTATCGTCCCCTGTATGCCCCTTCTTCCTTGATGTTTCTGTAAAGAACATTTGGATTTTGATGAGGGTATTGCGTATTTGACTTTTAATTAGATTTGCAGTATGTTGTGTTAAGAAACTGTGACTCTGTGTTTGGTTATTTTGTTTTGTTTTCATTTTCTTGAAGTGTATGTTCGTTGAATCATATGGTGCCAAGCAGCAGTTGAAACATCTTGCTACTCTGTATAAAGCTTATATTTATTGGTCCAGAGAGGGTGAATTTTGTCCCATACTCAATAATAATCAGTAAACAGTACTTAAATTGTACAGAGACTAGCAAACTGCAGCATACTGTGAAAGTGCAGAGAGATATCCTCCAAGGAAATAGCATGATAGGTCTTAAATAATACCTTATAGTCATGGGCTATGCCATTATAGGCACTAAAATTAAATATACAGCTTCCCTAAACAGCAGGTTGTCTTTCCCACTGCCCCCTTTTAATAAAAACTCTGGGACTTTCTCATGTTGACAGGTCAAACGTAGCCTTTTTATAATCTCCGTGTTTTATCCCATTTGGGGTGGTTCTAGAAATTTGTTTTCCTTGTACTCAATTGTTTTCCACTAAATCATTTTCTTGTTACTGAGTACTTTTAATTGAAATTTTTAAAACAAAATTAAACCCCAGTCTTTTGCCAAATCTCATCTAACATAAAGGCATTAAAATTACTGCTGGTTTGTAGCTCTGACTCATGTTGCCGGTATCCTCACTTCAGTTTGGTTTGGTTTAGCAGACTGCTACGCCAATTTAATAAACATGCTGTTGTATATTCTGCTGTAATTTAGCTGCCATTTTGCTGCAGTTAGACAGTGATTGGTTATGGCAGGGCTGTAATGCCTTGTCAGCACAGGTTACTCACTACTTGTTGGTGGTGGCCGAACATTGCCTGAGACACAGTGTCATCGCAAAATTGTTTGACAACGTTGATGCTGCAGTTGCGCTGAGCAACAACAACCGCAGAGGTTGAGGAAGGGCAGGCGGGAGCGGCTGCGCTGAGGGCAGCGATGGAGAGGGAATGCTAAACAGAGCTGCAGGAAATGCCATCAGGGAAAAGTTTGTCCTTTGTTCTCCTCTGTTGAGTTTGTTTTCTTGTTCCCATTGACTAGCTACTAAGAGAAGGTACTATGTCGATTACGCTGAGGACACAGGTCCCCACAAAAGTTGATGACGGATGTGCGGGCTCGGTTCTTTGCCGTGGTGAGTGTCCTGGAGGGACCAGGCTCCGCTCAGCCTTGGCCTCTTGGCTGAGGTTACTGGATTTGGTTGCAATTTTTGTGATGCACGAGCTCTGTTCCACTGCAGACAGGGTGAGACCACCAAACCTAGGTCACATAGGTCACCGTACAGTTGTCACGTGCTTTTGCCTTTCAAACACTATCAACCTGGGGTGAGTTTTAACATTTAATGAAGAGGCAAAAGGCTCAGTCGTCCACTGTGGATTGTTTAATCCATCCAATCCTTTCATAACAAGATTAGGTCCACTTAAGCCTCTAGTAGACCAGAGTGTTTTCGAAGACAGAAATTATTTGCCTCTGAATTTCTGAACCTTATAATATTTTTTTTCTTCTGGAGGCTTGTGTTTCTTTCTAGGTACAAATTAAAAGTTTCACAAATGGATAGAATATTTTCCAAAATATGCACACATCTTTTGAGGAGATGGGAAAGGGAAAGAGATTATTTGGGAGTTGTTCAGTGCTGTTAGAAAAAATGGTACATTTTTACTCACCTGCCTCTCTAAATTAAAGTAAAGTAAAAAAGGGAAAGCCCAACTTCGGTGAAGTTGCTTTCACCAAACTCTTGAGTTCAATAGTCTGTTAAAAGAGTAAATGGCTGCAAGGTCTGGGCCTTCACGCAGCACTTTCTGGCATTTTATTAATACATGATATTTTGTTATTAAGGGGATTTTTGCATTTGTCTTTAATAAATCCAAGATGCAACCTCGGATATTAAGAGACATTTCTGTATACTGTTATTTAGTTTAGGGCATTGTGTCATAGACATAACAAGATTAAGTATAGCACAGCTCGCTTTCCACACAAGCTAGATTTGTCTACTGGTTAATTTTGTTCTGAGACAACCATCAGCCTGTCCCAGTCCTTTCATGTGAAGTTTTAGGATGTAGCACAGGAAGTGCTGCGTTTAGCTCCTTTGCGCGGGCGTTCTCTGGCAGCGCTGGTGGCCATTTCCAGGGGTCCTTGCTTCAGGAGTTGGCAAGGGCAGGTGTCGCTGCCAGCATGAGAACAGCCACGACTTCAGCACACGGTGAAGGAAGCTGGCCTTCTGGGGGCTTGATGGAGACAGACGAGGTAAATACAAGATTCTGATTGGGTTTTGCAGATGAAGTTTGTTGCCGCTGCTTTGAAGTTGAGGAAGGTTGGCATTTGGGTCCTGTCTCTGAGGCACATGGCTTGGTGTTGTTTGGGTTGGGCAGGTGGTGAGGCCAGAGGAGAAAATGGCGCCGGCGCTGACTCCGGAAGGGCAGCAGCGATGAGGATGGGGAGAGCCCTCCCAGCTGAGAGAGGTGGGAGGGCAGCGGGTTTAATTTTGTGTTTAGTTTGTGGACTGTGGCAAAAGGGTGAGGTGTTCCCTGCCGTGGGGTGAGGAGGCGTTGGGCTGGAGAGCCTGCAGGGCCAAGGCACACTATGGCTGACAGAAACGCCTCCTGCCTGCTCCTTCCCCTCACAGAGAGCAGCACAGAGTAATCATCTTTCTCTTCCATGCTGCCAGTGTACGTGGTTTTACTTCACACTGCTGCTGGGAACATTTTCTTCCACGTGAAAGGGGACTGCCTGCACATGGAAGATGAAGCACAGACTTGAGCATTTTTGGGCAAAGGGATGTTTAAGACTCGATTTCTGATGTAACGAGACAGTTGTCAGGCATCGGCTTGATCATTTTCTCAGGCAATTTGTTTCATTAGACTTGGACACGCAACACGCTCAGCATTGTTGTGTAAATGCATCCCTCGTGGCTGCGCAGCGGGCGCTCCTGCTTCCCCCGGGACTGCGCGGGCTGGGGGGGAACAGGCGTCATCCTCCGCGGGTGCAGTCACCCCCTCACCCCCGCCAAAACTCACAGCGAAGTTTGTTCTCAACTTTGGATCCTGTTGCGGTTTGATGGCATCAGAAAAGAGATGTGCAATTGAACTGACAATCAGTGATTGGCATCATGCATAACTCATTATTGTGTCAAGGATTTGGCATGTCCGTGGAGAGGAAACCATGTGCGTTGTGTTGACACTGAGCTTAATTCATATCCTACCGGCGGTTATGCCAAATCCTTATCTCATCGGTTCTCATGCCAGATCACTTGCTTTCCTGCCAGATTCTTGTCAGAGTAATGAGTTATGCCTAATACCAATCATTCTGTGGCAGATGCCGCCTTGCGTAGCCATTTTGTACAGTTGGGAGTTTGAGCAAAATGGCCGGGTTTTCGCACAATGTGAGTGCTGTGGTCGGAGCTCTCTGGTGGGGTCGTGAAATGGAGAAGGATTTCAAATGGCATCCGAATGATGTGCCAAATTTTATGGCGACTTTCTTGAAAAAGGTCTTGCTGTTGTTTTCTACACCCTCCCCCAAGTATGTATCCCCTTAATATGTTTATTGTCTCTCTGCTTCTAAGATCTTCAAAATTAGGTCTGTGGATGTGCCATTCTGAGCAGCTTTGCCTTTCCTTCATCTTCCCCTTATTAATGTAACAGAATTTTGTAGACATCTCTCATTCTTTCTCTTGCTAGCAAGGGATTCATCTGCGACCCTTAGGAAGGCACAGGTCTCTCTATCAGCCTACCACACCTCGTGGTTTTAGCAGTTACACTTGCCAGGAGATTGTCAAGGGAGATGTGCTAGCTCCCTGCTGAAAATAACCCATTATCTCTCTAACATTGTAGATGGTAGGAAGGACTCGCAAGAAAAAAGCCAACCCGCATGCATTTTTCACTTTTCCCTATGGTAGAAGTCCAAGGTGCCACCAAAGCGGGAGTAAACATTTGAGCTGATACTGAACTTATAATTGAGTTCTTTGTTGAGAGAACTGAATACTATGAGAAAGGAAAAGGAAGACTTCCACAGGGTACGGTGGAAATGTGTATCTGTAAGGGGCGAGAGTGTAGAGTATCTCCTCTTTACCTCTTTGGCTTGAGTGGGTAATTTGCTGGAATAAAGAGAGCAAGAAAAGGCTGAGTGCTCGGTAGTTCACATTTGCTTCAAAATCAAAAGGCTCCCAAACCAGCTTGGTATTCTGTGTTACAGGGATATGACAGTTTCTGCCCAGGTGTTTTCAAATATAGGTTAAAAAAAAAAATCACATGACACTCCCCATAGCCTGGTCATCATTTGTTCTCAAACCACATCCAAGTAACCAATGACGGTTATTCATAATCGTGTTGTTGTTTAAGCTGCATTAGTATTTCTTATCCAACCTATTGATTTTTCAGGATTCTTCTGCATGAGGCTTTTTCATTAGTGTGTTACATGGAACACAAACTGCATTGTGGAATGAAGATATTGTATTTACAAAAGCTCCTCAGTTTTCTGTTTTTTTTAATAGAAAAATAAGTGCACCTGGGCTGACAATTAGGTTGCCAAGATTTTCCTTAATTTAATTTGAAACAGTTCAAGAGCTTTACTTTGGAAATCAGCAGAAGAGCGCGCCAAATTCGGGTACCTTTTGATTGGGTACAAATCATTTGGCTTCCCTAGATTACTTTAGTTTACGTAAAATCTACTTTAACTGGACATTTTAAGCATACACACATCGGCATTTCTATAATCAATTACTTACAAAACATTTCTAGACAAACACTTCCTGAGACAGACTACCTGGTTTACTAAACCTGGGAAAGAATTACTGCAATATGAGGGTGTAGCAAGCTCCTGCACCAGGCAGTAGTGCTGAAAAAGGTACAGGACAGTTACAGAACAGGTCTCTCCTGAAAAAATGTTTAAAATCACAGATGAAAAGAAGACTTTGGTGTGAATTGGAGCTTCTCTGCTAGACAATCTGACTTGTGGTGAGCTGGTCAATCAACATCAGGGCCATAATGCGCTCTTGGTATGCAACACCTTCACCGCTGTTGCAGTCACACTTCGTAAGAAATATTTTCCATGGGAAGACCCAAGCGGATATGGTAGATCTCTAAAGTCACTTTCACTTCCTAGGGGCTGTGGTATCCAGTTAGCCCTCAATTCTGATGAATATTTATACCACATAAATGGGGATATCGGTGGGTTCCCTTGGTGGAAATGTGATATTGGTATTTTTTAAAATAAACTTAAATAAGGTCAGAATTTTTTTATCCTCTAGAGAAAATTTCACGTCTGATTAAATAGTTTACATAAACTTAATCTTTTTCTGCTAGATGCATTATAATCTCAGATATTATTCATGTAGCTATTCCTCTGTGAACCATAAAATGTTCATTTCTTCAAAATGAATATGAAGCTCAAAGCATTAGTGGTCTTAAGAGCATAAAAAGTTTATTGCTTTGTGCTTAACATTTTTCAAGTAACTTTCGAAAGCTGAACAAATTTTGCATTTAGATTAATGGAAGATGTTTTCCATTTGAAGGAACTAGCAAGGGAGCAGCAATAACAAAAATCCCCCAAGGTTAAAAATGTAGTGCTTTTGATTTTTACCAGAACTGTGTTAGCAGAACAATCATTTCTCAGCATGGAAAGGTAACATAATTGGTCTATACAGTGGCAATATAGAAAACGAGTATGCTTCAGAGAAAGCTAATATGGCTCTACTTAATAATTTCCTTCAAGAGCCTGAATTTGAATGTATATTTCACCCAGCTTGAGGCAAACAATTTGTTCCCCTAAGTTCTAGTGGAAGTTATGGGGGGTCGTGCAATTTATTTTAGTTCTTGAAGTTTTCAGAACTGCAGACCTAAATGCACATTCACTTGCATTGTTTCACCAGTAATTTGATCCAATTGGACACCATTTTCCTTCTGCTCTATTATGTTAGCTGTAGTAAAAAAAAAAAACCAACCTTCTTATGAAATACTGTGAAAGAAAAGTTTTCTCAGAAGACAAACTACTTCTCAAAAGTATACGACCAGCCTCTTCCAGAATTTCTCAAATCCTTTCATTCCCTAGCACCTGAAGCCTGCTGTGTTAGTTTCTTAAAAACTGATGTTACAGTGTGAATCCACTTTCCTTTCCAGTTGTATTTTTAGAGTCTCTGACTGGGGAAAATAGCTTTCTTCAGAATAGACTAAATCATGTATTTGCCCTTAAACACAGGACAGCGCTTCCTTCCAGCGCTGACTACAGCCTGGTCTCCATCTTCATAAAACCCAGCAGCCAAGTTCCACATACAGAATAGTGCCTCCTTGGCCTCTGCACTTTTAAGCAGATACATATTTTTTTATGGTAAATCATATTATTCTATAAATATCAGGAAGCTTGGTGATATGGTAACTGAGGGTCCTTTCCCTGTAAAAGTGGCACGGAATAGCAGGAAAGATTTGTGCTTTTGAGTCTAATTTAGAAGAAAAATTTTTGAGCCTCATTGTCCTCTGGGCTGCAAAAGGCTTTGGCAGATCTGCAGGGTGTTAGGAAGGCCTTTCGGTTTCCCCAGTTGAGGGTACTGGTGCATGGATTCCATCTCCTCACCATCCAGAAGCGGTGCAGTTAGAAGGAGCTAGGTAGTTAAAAGGGGCACGTGAGTTTATTAGAACATTTATAACTGAAATGTTCTGGAAAAATGCGTTAGGAGAAACAAATATTAAGGATAGGAATTGCTGTACTTAGATCAGACTAGGTTCCTCCCTCTGCTAGGCTGTGCGAGCAACTGGGATTAGAAGGAAGTTGTGCTTGTCTTGTAGGGGAGAGGATAACACAAGTCTGGAAGCTTCTTTCCTAAAACCTGACCATTTCTTGCATTCTCGCTTTACAGTACAGCTGTGCACATCCATAATATTTATGCAGACAGTAGTTTTTTTCAATCGTAGTCCTTCCTTTCAATGCTGCTTTGTTCCCTTTGTTTTCTCAGGTGAGTTTGTTTCTGTATCTTCCTTAAATATTAACTTACCTTTTCAGTTGTGCCGAAAGTTTTGATTTATTTATTTTTATTTTAGTGTGGTGCTTCTTTGATTTGTAGAGAACAATTTCTGACTTTCTTTAGCATGCCCATGTTCTTATAGCGGAAGATCTTTTGATACAGTTTTGATAGGCCACTTACATTCTCCCTTAGCCAAGATAACAAATGCTGTAATGTTAATTTTATGGAATTCTTCATCTGTTGCAGTTCTACAAATCCATCCTGTGCTTTTGAGGCCAACAGAAGTTTGACGATTGACTTTCGATAAAGTCACTCTACTTTTTTTTCTTACTTAGATGCCGAAAGTACCTGAACAGATCTTATGGACACAAGGTAGAATATCCAATAAATCTGTCCCTCTCGTCATTATCCCCAGAGACTAAAGTCTCTTAGTTCTGAAGCCAGGGACAGTCTTGCTGGAAGTCTGCCTGTGGAGTTACTGTTTTTTCCTTCCCTGGTTCTACAAGGTTGTATCATCTGTCCTTACTGTAACTGTGTGGCCATTTCTTAGCGCACTCATTTTAGAGCCATGATTTGGGCAGTTTACTGTGATAAGGTAAGGGGATCCTTTTCCCTTTAAGAGGCCATGATCAGAAAACATGGCCTGAATTTCGTTAGCAGTGTGACAATGAGAGAGATAAGTAGATGTGACAGTTATGAATGACGTACTGTCATGCACTTCTGCGTTCTGACTCAGATAAATTGACACTGCTGTCAAACACAAGCTATGGAGAGTAGAGACCTCTGATGAACCTTCTAATATGGTAAATGGGAGTCTTAATTCTTCATTAACTGGAAAAAGGAGATTTGGCCATGTAATTTTCTCCTTGCTGCCTGTTTTAAAGATTCCAATAACCCAGCATTTACAGTTGACTAGGCAGGGATTGCTTTTTCCTATGCTAGCGACATGCAGGCTGTGAAATCTAAGGAAGCGCCGCTTAAACGCAGACTTATTGCCTTGGTTATCTTTAATGACTTTGAAATGTATTGGCCTCATTATGGAACAGTGCAGTTATCAATTCCCCTAATTAGGTGATGTGGTCCCATAAGAAATTTAACATTAAAGTGCAAAAATGAGTTAGTGGCATCAATTGCTGGCAACCTGAGTGTTGGCACTGAATTTAAAGCAACGGTGCTCTTTTTCTGTGTAGTTATTCTACATCAGTCTTATTCATTCAAATATCAGCAGTAATTTTTTTCAATTCATTTATTTTTGCCTATGTGAAGAGCTATTTATTTTTCTGAGAATTTCTTTACTCTCTGAAGCTCTATTCTGTGGCATGCCATTGTAATAAATACTGGCAAACAATGAACTGGCTGATGCAGAGTGAGCTTTCTCCATTTACAGGTCAGACTAGTCAGTAAAAGTGCCATCCAACTCTGCATTTTTAGTGGCCCTTTCAGTCTGAAGATCTCATAGCAATTTATAAGCATTAAATAAAAATGGCTTGCCCACAGTCGTACCACACAGCAGCAAAGCTGGAAACAAAGCACCATACCCGCAGTTCAGTCACCTTCCCAGATTTTGTAATGCTGTTCCCTCCTACCAGTGTCTGTCTGAGGTTGCGTTTCTCTTTTCCACCATATGGAAAGGATTATTGGCGGCCAATTTAGAACAGGCATTCGCCTGTCATGTTGGGAGGAAAAGAGGGTCTAAAACCTTATTTTAATGTTGTCTAGTTTCTGCAAGTGTTTTGTTATGGCTATATACAAGAGCAAATGCACAATAGTTTATCTCTTTTTATCCTTCTCCTTAAGTCATACAGCACAATCCCACAGTTCCTTTCTGCATGAAGATAATCTCCAGTTACTATGAGTTTATAAAACTTGGTGGTGATACTGTATAGCAGGGCAGTGTGTGGTGTTAACATGGGGACAATAGCTACGTGAACCGTAATGGCTGAAGTTAGAATTTTTATGTATTTTTGAAGAAGTGATTCCAAAGATATCTAAAATCCTAAAATTACAAACTACAAATGGTCACAGACCCCTTACTGGAGTAGGATTTCTGTCTGGTTAGGCAAGCAGTAAGCCAGGGCTGGAAATACCAACCTGTGTGTTCTACATAGACATGTACCTTATGCTGTACTGATCTCTGTTAAACTACTAAATCTGTAAGGTTGCATCACTCTTTTCCTCCCTTCTCAAGTGAAAAGTATTAGGGGATCACAAAATTTTTGATTTTTCCCTCAAAAAGATCACAGGTAACTGTTATTTGTCCCAGTGAGCAGAAAAAGGATGGGGTACTTTAATCTAGGACCTTGAATCTCAGACATGTTCCATCAGACACCTACATGCACTTTTATTTTCCACAGAGTTGTTCAAATACGCTAGTGTTTTCAAGGAGATGTGAGGATGTACTTCAAGCTGAATAACCAAGCAGAAGAGCTAATACTGCTCAGCGGTGCTTTGCTCCATGGTGTCTGCTTGGGCTGAGCGTGCTAAGGAATCACCCCTGCAGGTTGGTGGGACCTGACAACACACAGAGGCATAGGGAAGAGAAGTAAAACACCAGGCATTGCTCTATGTCAGGATTGGCTCATCACTTCCGGATCCTGTCCATCCCCCAGTTCATGGCCTGAGTGGCTATCCCATGCTGGACACCTCTGTCAGGACCTGGGGACACCTGCACAGGCCTCCTGCTTCTTGAGAGCTTGAAGCGCAGAGCTCCACAGCTCTGGACATGCAGCTGTGGTTGGGTTTGGTTCCCACCCTGGCACAACTGCGCTGGGGCAACTGCTCTTTGCAGTGTCAGCTGGAGCCTACTGGCCCTTCCTTCAACCTGAGGGACAGTCTTTGCCTCAGAGGGCAGTGGGGCAGATGTTTGTACTTGCTGTCAGACTTGCAGCTTGACCTTTGGTTCACACTCCAAGAATTAGGAAGTGTTGAGATAGACTGTGGGAGGGCGGTTGCAGGCTTGGAGGCGTGTTGGCAGTGCCTTTCATTGTGTCTAGCGTCCCACATGTAGATCTTAGGTCTTCGGAAAATTCTGAAGTAGCACTGCAGAGGTATTAGAAGGATCCAACATCAAACCTTTTTTAAGTCAGAAGGATAAACATGGCATTGTGAAGAAATGCCACGCATGTGTCGGTGAATAATTTTATGCCTTCCCTGTGAGATTCAAAGAGAGGAAGAGGATAGAACAAACTGCCCTGAGCAGTATGGATATTTGTTGCAGTTGGCCATAAACAGGAAAGCGCTGTGTGCTGGCAACATGGTGAGATACGTGCCTGGCGCTTGGTCAGATTCTTGACATTTTTGGGTTTGGTGGGTTTATTGGAGTCTATTCCCCACCTACTAGAGCAGAAAATACCAAGAGACCTTAAATTACCTACACATTGCGCTTCCTGCAGTAGCAAGCTGAAGCAATGAAGTCACTCTACAGATACATTGCTTCGGTTGCTTTTGGAGGACAGGGCATTTGTTAAAGACTCAAGGCCGAGAAGATGGGGAATGGATGACTTCACTTTGTCTGCTTGGGTACCTAAGCTGGGTGTTCTCAGTTGCGCTTCAGCTCCTCTCTTTTTGCTGCGCACTGCTTTTTTTTCTCTTGAATCACAGTTAGATATTTGACACAGAGTAGATAATCCTGTCACCGTTTCCACCCCTTCCAGTGTGCATACCTGGTCTGGAGCTGTTAGCAGGAGTAGCATAGCTCTGGGGGGGTAGGGACTGTGCTAATATGTACACGTTTCTGAGCATACCCACTCTGAGCTGTTCTAGCTATATGAGTACTTGGGGAGTGAATGGAGGGGCTCCCTCACTGTTCAGCCATGTCACTGTATGTCTGACTACTACAGATTGCGGAAGCCCCTCATAGATCGATGATTTGTTCTTAGCCCATACGATGCCCTCCCCTGCATGGTGTTGGAACATCTCCCAGCAGTGTATTAAACACTGCGACTCACGTCACTGGATGTAACATCTAGTTTATTCTCTCATCTTCTGTTTAGAAAGAAAAGTAAGTGCAGTATATTTTTTTGCTTTAAATAAATAAACATGCACACATGCACTCCCACACAGTGTTTCTTGCCAATGATACATATTTAGAGAAGTTATGTTGAAGAAGTTGGACTGAAAGGAAAGAGGTATGGGATAATTCTGCTTCCTGAGGGCCAATTCTGCTCTCTTGCATTAGCTTTCAAGCTATTTTTGTTTCACATGTAGACAGGAGCTGTTCTAGCAATGGATATCGTCAGAGTCTCTGAGAAGCATAGTAGTTATAAAAATCTGATCCCTCTAGTTAGCTCCCCCTGCATTGTTTATTCTCAGTGGAGTTTGCAGTTTCCCTTCTCTGAAAATGATATTTTCACTGATGACTTTTCATACCTGACAGTACTTTTGCATAGTCCATGGAAGAAGAAAAGGAGCAGTGGCAGGAGAAGGGCCACCTATTAATTCTGTATGTTGTTTAGGAGTCAAAAAATTGACAGAAAAAAATTGGACCACAGTTAACCTTTGTTTAAGTGTAGACTCTGTGTTTTCTCCTTAGTCCCAGGTGACAGCCTGCATGTGCTGTGTGCAGAGTGATGCACGTTCCTAAACCACACATCTTATCCTCATCTCATGTAAAATATTTCTGCATTGTTCTTACAGATGTTTCATGAAAATCAATGAAAATGATTTGTCTGAGAAAAAAAATTAAGCATGGCTTAAGGAAAAGGCAGACAATAACTTTTTTACAGTCCTACAAACCCTTAAACAAAATGTCTCCTTCAGAAGAGATGCTGTAGCTTTAATATTGGCTGCTGTTTCCTCGAATGGAGTTACCCAATCTTTCATCAAAGAAACATATCTCCCATATCCCTGTCTTTAAAAACAGCAATTATGTGTAAATGCCTTCTGATTTATTTGAGCCAGGGCCACCGGCCAGTGTGAGTCACCACAATTTATTGCTAACCGTCACTTTTACATGATAGGTTTGTAACAAATATCTGCCGCATATTGTTAAATTAATCTTCCATTTAAAATTAATGGAGTTAGACTCCCCAGGTTCAATGTAATTTCGTGTTCACGGGCAGGGAGTGATGTGAGCTGCATACAAAATGAGCCGAGGCCAAACGCCCTAATCTTTCATCACCTTGAACCTAGTGACTAGGACGCCTTCTCAGCACCAACTAATGAGATTGAGCTTGCTTCTCTCCTGAGGACGCCAGCTCAAAGAAGCTTTTCTGCTCAGATACAGCAGGCTTCGTCTTATTTTAATAATTCCTCAGATATGACATGCGTGATGTTATGTATAAAAGAGTCAGGCTTGAAAAAGAGATGAAATGAATTTTATATCATTACTTCAAACCCAAAACCACCTAAAGGAAGTATGTCACCGTTAAAAATGCAGTAAGCACTTTAGCTATGAAATATTTTGAAAGTAAACAGGAGTCCTTCTTTCATTTATTATTATAATGTGGCCTCACCTTAGACTTATCTTCTGTAATTCTAGTCCCATTCATAAATTAATAACAATAATGTAGATGAAAGCAGGAGACTATCCAATAAGCACGTGGATGGGGCCATCAGAGAGAAGAGATTTAATTCCTGATGGAATATGCCATGCTATAGTGCTGAGCTCTATCATTTCTCGTTGTGGGCGTTTGTAGAAAATGAGCCTGTCTTTTGTGCAATGGCAGACTGCAAATCCATCACATATTGTTTAAAAATAATTGAGTTGAATTGTATCAGTGTACCTTTCTGTCTTTCCTTTATCGCAGCTTTAAAGAAGTAGCAATTTTGGTATATATTTTAGTGTTCATCAGTACAGAAGACTAATAGCATGAGTTGTGTCTATATGAGGGTCTGTGCAATTGTCTGTCATGGTCAGTGAACCTTCATCTGCAGCAATAGTCTTGCTGCTTTCGTCACCCCTACTGACTTAGGTTTGTACCAAGTAGGTGAGAACCTGCTTCTCTGACCACGTCACGCAGAGGTGGCCTTGCCATGCGTACGAGTCATGCCATGGGGATGGGGTTCAACTAGACCTCTTCCTCAGCTGCTGAGTCATGCCACAGCGCAGGCTTCATGCACCGTGTGGCAGACAGAGCAGGGTGATGAACTCCGCTGCTCTACCTTGCGGATGGTCTCCAGGCAGTGGAAAATAGCTGTGGTGCGACTTCCTAGGAAGAAAGGTTGGAAACAGGACTTTTCAATCTAGAAGAATGTCTTTGAAGAGAAAGGTCTTTCCACAAGCTACTGTTGGTCGGAGAAGAGCATAATTTGTTCTAGGGCATGTGGTGGGTAGGACAAGAGATGGTACAGTGTGAAGGTTTCCAAATCTTCTTCTTCTCATGTATATGTATGGGGAAAAAAAGTTTTGAACCAACTGGACAACTGAAGAGAGTATCAGCAGTGGTTTCTTTACATTGTGCTATTTGATTTAAGATCTTTATCAGTCTTCCTGTATATTCCACCTGGGGCAGTTTTCCACAACTGAGTAGACCTCAGTCTGGTTCTGTCATGTCTTGTACCACTTTGTATCAGTTGCAGCTCTTATAATTTCTGTTGAATTCTGACAGGTTAAACCGGTGAACATGGGACCAATATCAGGCACCTTCATTTTTGTGGTGGTTTTGTGGCTGATAAAATCATCGTCATTTGGTAGAACTACTGATTTTGACTTTGTAAATTTTCATTTACTTATTTAAAATCAGTGTTGAGGAGTTGAGCATCACAGAATCACAGAATGGTAGGGGTTGGAAGGGACCTCTGTGGGTCATCTAGTCCAACCACCCTGCCAAAGCAGGGTCACCCGGAGCAGGCTGCACAGCACCGCGTCCAGGTGGGGCTGGAATATCTCCAGAGAAGGAGACTCCACAACCTCCCTGGGCAGCCTGGGCCAGGGCTCCGTCACCCTCAGAGGGAAGAAGTTCTTCCTCGGGTTCAGCTGGAGCTTCCTCTGCTTCAGTTTGTGCCCATTGCCCCTTGTCCTGTCGCTGGGCACCACTGAAAAGAGCTTGGCCCCATCCTCCTGACCCCCACCCTGCAGATATCTGTAAGTATATATTAGGTCACCTCGCAGCCTTCTCTTCTTCAGGCTGAACAAGCCCAGCTTGTTTCTCTATATCATCTCATCTGATTTAAGTGTCAAAAATTTGTCAATTCTTCTTCTGAGTGAAGTGTATGCACGTACACCCTCAGTTACAGGTACTGTATGTTCCTTTACAAAACATCTGAAACCCAGAGCTCCACACTGTGTGCATTCACCGATTCTGACATCCACATGTGTCCGATTTCCTCTTCCTGCACATTATTGCTGCCAATTGCCAAATTTTTCCTTCCCCTTCAGATACAATACTGGGGTAGAACAACAGGATATGCCCAAGTAACCTGGACATATCCCTTGGCCTGTTTATTAGTCCACATTCACCCAAAGTAAGGGTGCTCCCAAAAGGAGCGCCGATAAGACTACAAAATTTAAAGCCAAGGCTACAACAGTTGTCGTCGGCTGGGGACCAGCCCTCAGTGCTTGGTCCTGAAAGAATCCCCAAGGGATCTGGGAGTCCAGCTGTTGGAGCCTGGAGCTCTGGGGGAAGCTGTGGTCTCTGCAGCGGTGCAAAGCAAGTGCGCGTGGTGACAGCAGTGTCAGCCTGTGCGGCGGGAGCCTGCCAGGGCGCAGAAGGAGCTTTCTTGAGTTACCTTTTGTAGCAGGTTGCCTTCTATGTGAAAAATATGGTGCCCGCTAGGACTGGCTCTGCTGCCTCGCGGAAGAGAGAAAGATAAATCAAGTTCCTTTTCTTGCTTTATTTACTCGCTACTCATTTTTATACCAGGCTTTGCAGCAGACGGCAATGAAACTTCTAGATATTCATAAACAAAAATCTGGTCTTCTGTCCACTGATACAGATCGGGAGGCCAGAGTGTATGTTGAGAAAGAAGAGAGCTGTAAAAACTGTTGAAATAGATTTATTGGAGACTTCAATATCTGTTGAAGTCAGCAAAGCTGGAATAAGCTGTAAGTAAACACTATCAATTTCGATGATAAGATTTAGATGGTGACTTATTTTTTTTTCACCAGACGAAACAATATCACAAAGCTTGTCTTCATGGAAATGTGATCAAGATGTAAGCAGTTCTATCATTAACTCCTTTACATTAGGTTTAGCTACAGTCAGTTCTCTTTGAATAGCAGAAGATGTGTCTCTTAGCATTGGAATTTTTCATTATGTGGGCTTTGCATCTTAATGTTTTTCCTGCCTCCTTGTATTCTGGATTGTTGCCATTTTGCAAGGTGAAAAGGTTACCAGTTCCAGCTCTTGCATTGGTGCTGTGCTGGACCTTCTGGATACCCTTGGCAGCCTTTTGTCTTACTTTTTATTAAGTAAAAAAATACATTCGGGTGAAATGAGTTTCTTGGTTTCAGCATCCAGAAGTATAAAAAAAGTTCCCTTCTACGCAGTGCATTTGATTGGGAATAAAAATGACTGATGGCAGCCCGTACTGGACCCTTTTGTTCAATTCAGCTATGATTATGGAGCCTATTAGCTGAAGTTACAACCTATTTAAGAGCAGTGCTTACTAGTAATGGGGGCCAAATGATTTTGGAAAGTTCAGATTTACTGGGCTCCCTGCAGAAATGAGTTCAGCACTGAACATATTGATGCAGAGCCTGAATGAGCCTGTTCCAGTGGGACTCAGAATTGTGTGCTTAGCAAGAAATGAGCGGGTAGTAGAATTAAAGATCAGATAGATGTGAGACTCAAGGGCAGTCTAAACTCTGAAGTTCATCACAGCAACTTGATCAGACTAAAATGAGTGTTGCACTGACAGGAATCAAGCCTGTGTGTGACAGGAAATTTAGCTTGTTAAAATGGTGCTATGTTTCTTCTAAGTCCCTGTTTTGTAAGGTCTTGAAGTGTTATAAAATAATTGTGAGATGTCGGTGTTCAGTGGCCACGGAGGCAGTCTGAGTTTTGTTCGTGGAGATGCTGACTCTCTACTGGATATTTACCTTTGGTATAGTGTATCTGCAGTGTTAGTACTAAATGAAGACCAGCCCCTTGCACCTATGCAGAAGGAAGGGAAAGCTTCAGTGTTCTCCCAGTAGGTTTTGGCACAATCTTAACTTCTGCACTGGGGAGAGGAAGAGTTGGATTATTGAGCCCCCAGTGCTGCACGGGAACAAGCCCCCCACGAAGCAGACGTGGTGCCATGCAGTTACCTGGTGCCATGCAGACTGGTCCCCGTGGTCAGCCGCTGCTCACAGACACCACGGGGGGAGGGAGAGATGCCCTCCCCAGCACCGCAGTGAGCTGCACAGGAGCAAGGGGCTCCTAGGGTTGCATTGTCGTTCACGCTTGACTATTTAGCAGGGCACATCCTGCTACCTTTCCAGAGACAGACCAAGTATTTTTTTGGCATGGAATGCATTAAAAAAATTACTGTATTTCTTCCTTTGGCCCAGTGTAGTTTTTGAATGTGAGGGAGTTTTTTACTTTTGGGCTGATTACAGTCTCATCCATGCCACCAAGTTTCTTTCAGATGCCTTCTTAGCTCCCTAAGAAGTCTTCAGCCACAGCCGCACTTTTCCCAACCATAGCGAGCTGTGCCCAGGTCTTCAGAGCTGTCCAGTTGTGCAGTTCCCGTACTTAGCGACACGCGACTCTCCCCTTCTGGATACTGCTTCACCACTGCCATCTCCCCCAGGTGTAACGCCTCTGAGTCAGCACCAAGCTCCCCCAGCGTTGTTCCTCTGTCCTGCTCACCACATACCTTCCTCCAGCTGTGTCCACGTATACTCTTTTCTGACTTTGCTTCTGCTTTGGGATAGGAAATTTATTTGTTCTAAACCAAAATTTCAAAAAAATAAACTGGTGCTTGACTTGAAAGTCCTTTTTGTATAGAGCACAGGACTATACTGCTTTGTTGCCCTTGAATCAAGCTGTGCATATTCAGTATTGTCAGTTAGATCACTGCTTTCCTTCTGAACAACAACTGACTCTTGATCCAATGTAGAGACAAGCAGGTGGGACTGTGATTTTGCACCTGGCAAAATATAGTTGGTTGTTTGTGAAAAGAGTCTGGGAGAATTTGGTGATGTTCATGTAGTCAATAAATGGGAAGCATAGTTTTATACTTTTAATACTTTTAATTTTGACCTTAAAAATTGTATTCATCAGAACATGCTTCTACAGCAGTGTATTGGCCTCCTATAGGACCTGGATCCATGCAGAAAGCAGTGGAAACCTGCTCACGCAGATTTAGCTGTATCGCAGTCTCTGGCTGCGCAAGGTCAGACATCCAGTAAAGGACTGGAAATGCCTTACTGAGGCTGCAGGAGTGGAAAGACGGGGCAGTTTCTGGGTCACCATTCTGACCAACTGTTCACGTAGTTGTTACATGAGATGTTGCTTATAGGAGTCCTCTTTTCAATCGTCTGAGCATGTCCCAGATTTTTATAAACCATCTGTTCAAGCGAAGAACTTCCAGGTTGTGGGTTTTCGGGTGAGAGGGGAAAAAGGCAGAAGGAAAATTTCAAGTGGGAGTTAGAAGTCGTGTGTCAGCTGGGGTCTGGTAGGAGTCTTTAAAGCTGGAATGAAGGATCATGAGAGAGATGGTTTCAGCTTGACACACAGATGATAAAGCAAGCCTTAAACAGAAGCTGTGGCTGCACAGCAGGTAAAGAAATCCTGCTTAGATTAAAAATAAATATTTTATGCTGCCTGTATGCAAAGCTTTTTTTTTAATAGCTTAAAGCCCTAAACAATTGGCAGCAAGTAGAAGAAACTTAAAAGAAGGGTTTTGTGTTGTTTTGTTAAGGTAGGAACCCTTCCAAAAGGTAAGTTGAGAGGGTTTTTTTTAATGATAAAGAGAAAATTAAAGGACAGGCTACTTACTAGAATTGTGAAGCATAAAAGCATTTGCAAATTACCTATCCTATATGTTTATAGCAAAGAGCAAATCCAACCCTTATAATGTCAGATGGCAAATAACTTTTTGCGGCAGGCGTCAAGGTGCACAGTACAAGAGAGAGCTCGGCTGTAATATGCATGAGTTGGCGCTCTACTCAGAAGGGCAACTGTGAGGTAAGGAACGACATCATCCGCTCCCCTTCCTTTGCCATCCATTTGGATCATTTTAATGACTAAAACAGGGTAAACATTTGTGAGAATAAACATTGTTTTCCTGCTGAGCAAGAATGTCTCCTGTATGAGAACAGGATTGTTTTGGCATATGTCGGCTCTAAATATCCCTGCAGATACTTTACAGGAATTGCTACCTCTTTAAACATTTATGCTATTAAAAATCAGGACGATTGTTGACATAAACCTGTGATAGCAGCTGCAATGTAGACAGAGTATGAATTTTTTATGTTATTGATGAGAAGTTTATATCATTTATGTACTGTAGTAAGGGAGGCGTACGAGTGCTGAATACAGAAAATTATGTGATTGAAACCATTTAGAGTATCAGGGCACAGTATTTATTAATGTGTCCCTCTCAAAAGGAACATGAATGCAGTAGATGGAAAGCAAAACAAAGCTAAGTGATTTATAATATTTTAAAAACTCTGGTTTGGGTACCAATGTCAGCACTGCGGAAGAGAGTGATGTTTTCAGATCATGAGAGCAGGCAGCCAGTGGGTTGAAGCTCATGGGCTTAGTGGGCTTGTGACTGCAGAGGGTGGAACATCGTAAAGGGACGACTGTGAAAGAAGTTTTGAAGATCCCTGTTTCTGTGTGTGTTTTCCTGCCTTAAATTACTGTGACTCTGGAGGCAGGACTAAGGCTGAGGTTGTCTTTTGCTCCGGAGAAAAGATGCCTACCTTCTTCCTAATCCCTTCTGTTTTCCTTCCCGTCTCTCGTGGTTTCTCTGTAGCTTGCTCTTGCCAGTAGCTTAGTGCTTGCTTTTCAAACCTTGCTCCCCGCCCTCAGGGTGGTTGCAGAACACTTCTCTCTGCTCCCAAAAGGAAGGACTTGGTTTCCCTAAGTGGCAAAATTTCCCTCGTTGGAGGGCAGAAGGGACTGTGCAGTTTGTGAGGATTATGGCTCGCTTTGTGGGGAAGTTCCGCACTAGCTCCTTCAACGAATGTCCTCTGTGAGGTCTCAGTGCAATCTAAAGCTCTGCTCCCTCCAGCATAGCCTCGGGAGGTGGAGGAAGCAGTTCAGCTTTTCTCCTTCAGGGATGACTGTCCCTGTTTTTGCAGAATCCCACTTGGAAGTTATATGAGTGCTTTATGTTTCCAAGCACCAGACGGGCTAAATTAAATTTTCATATGTTGTCCTTACTCAATTTTCCTGAAAGAAGTACCACTGAGCAAATTTTCAGGATGAGCCATTGCTCAGTTTGTGAGATTGCTGGCTTTTTCCCTCCTCGTTGAATATTGCATTTAAGGTTCTGATATTGTGTGTATGAATAGCACCACTAAGTCAGTGTAATTGCTGATGTGCTTTTGTGCTGGACTGCGGTATTTCAGGCATCCACCCAGGGTCTTCCTGGAAGGAGGGAGTATTCACATGTCAGCCTTTCCTCCAAGCGGAACCACTGGGAACCACGTTTTGCAGAAAGTACGCTCAAGAGCTGTGGGTGCATCCGCATATATGCAGGGCAGTTAAGATTACAGTTTGGGCAGTCTGGCACTCCGTTAGGGGTTGTGGGTGCTCTCAGTAGCCATGGTGATCTGTGCAAGGTAGGCACCTGCATGCAGAGCCTCAGATCACCGGTTCAGTTTGCGTAAGCCACCAGACAGCTGGTCAGTGGTAATAACTTCTCGTCACCTCAGCCCTAGGCTGTATTTAAACCACCGACCTAGAGGTGAAAGGCTGTGTATCCTATTACCAGTCCACTGAGACAGCCAGTCCTCAGTGGGATATGTCTATAAATTAATATACCTCTAGATTAATATTGCGGACAAAAAGCTACATTAGAAGAGCATTATTAGGGTTGCAAAGTCAAGCCTGTGAAAGTTAAGACATGTGAGAATTAAGGTTGCCTGTTCAACCTTAATTTGCCCCCTTCTGTGTATGCATTATGATACAGCCTTTAATTACATGATCACATTCTACTCAGCCTGAGGCAGACACCTGGCATAGAAAATTTCAGCCCAAATGGTTTGAAGTTTGGCAAAGTTATCAACTGAAAAAAGAGGATCTTTGTAAGAAGTGTCTCGCAACTTTAACAAAAGGCGGCAGTTTGTGTTGATCTCCATTTGTTTTACTGCATCCAAAATTTCTTTGACTTAAAATATTCTGCAGGTAAGATCCATCTGTGCGAAAGACCCAGGAAGGCAGTGTGTACCCCAATTGTTTAAACACAAAAAGGATCTTTTTAAGAAAAATCATTTATTGTTTAGACATATAGTGCCAAAAAGATGAAACTCAAATGGGAATCCTACTGTTTTAGGTGTTACATATAAAAGAACAAAGATGAAAAATAATCTCTGCAGGTAAACAACCAAGTCAGTCAAGTAAGTTGAATATTACAAGGAGAAAACCAGATTCATTTTCATGGTATCTTTTTAAGCCCAGCAGAAGTTTATTCAACCCAACTCTCTTTTCACCTCAGAGTTGCTTGGGTTGGGTTGTGTTGATGAAGAACAGTGCATAGCATTCTTAATTACATTCTTGTGTGGACTGTCATTGTTCATTTACACTTCATATAAAGTATGTTCCAATGTATAAAGATTTCATGCACTGGTGGGTGGTCCTTGCCCTTAAAAGTATAAGGGAGTGCTTATTTCACAAGACACTAATGATTAGTTTATAATTTATTGGAGTACTGGCACAGTGATTACCAGGATCATTTTGGAATTTGGGCAGGAAGAGACTCTGTATTGCAGCACTCGAAGCACATTGTGTTTATCAGGTCGAGTGCAAGTGCTACTCTCCCAATTACGTGATTGATCTGAAGAAAGTTGGGCAGGTAAGGTTTGACTCTGAAAGGGGTTTCAGAAAGTGTTTGGGTGTGTGAGGCTGAGGTGCAATCTCACGTAATCCAACTTTAGGGTGCTTGGGACTGGGTCAGATGTGCCGTGACCTCTTGAAACAAAGCACTGGCCCAGTAAACCTTTACTCTGAAAGCTCAAATATGTTAAAAAAAGAAAGTGTTGACATTTGTTCTGACAAGATTTATACTAGGTCTGTTATCACTGTCCTACTATACCCGGCACAAACAACACAAAACCAGAAAACAAGCTTGACTTCTGTGATTTGGGCTCTGCTGCGTTCGACAGAAATGTGTTTTGTACCTTTGCGTGATCCAGAGGAAGCGGGTCGCATGAGCTGATCCGGTACTGGGCAGAGCCAGCCGTGGTGGTCATGAGGTCATTAGTAAGTTAGTGCATCCTGAAGGGGAATCTTTTAACGTATTTCTTTGCCCTAGATGAGAGTTTCTCCTCTAGAGTGGGTCCTAGTCACAAGTTTATGTCAGTGTCCTGATAATTTCTTAGCTGGATGAGAGAGAGAGAGAAGTCTTTTGGAGCAGATTTAACGTGCAGGCAGATGTAGGCGTACTGCTCTGTATCTCTTGCTCAAAACCTGGTGGTTACGTTAGTGTGTGAGCGTTTGACTACGTGAGTTCTTTCTTTGTTACCTGAATGTTTCTTGTTGAGGGTGATTTCAGGATCACTAGCAAACACAACATTCCATTCCTGGGGAAACAGAAGTCCTTACAGCTGGGATACCCAGCAACTCTGATAGGTCTCAGCATCCCGTTATAAGCTCGACAGTACTCAGGAAGGAGTTTGCAAGCCTGTTTGTTCAGTAAGTCAAATGAACCGGTGAAATCTGGTAATACAGGATGTTAGTGTGGAGGAAACATTTTCTAACAGCTGGTGTTACCCTGAGGTTCTTGAGCAGCCACAAGACAGACTGCCTGCATCTCAAGAACCTCCTTCAAATCTTTAACACCAACAAACAAGGAATAACTTACGCAAGGTCATATTGCACAATTACGGCAAAATCAAAAGTAAGAACTTGGTTTCTTGTCTTCTAGACCTCTGTAATCTTCACTGCTTGGATAGTCTGCTGCCCATACTTAGCATATTATCATTGTATTTTACAGCACTTAACGATCATTGTTTTATTTGGTTCAGAGAAATAATACTTATTTTTCCTGGGGTGTTCTCACAAACCAATGTTCTGTTTCCCTAATCATTTAGTAAAGCTTATTTTCTTGTAAATTAATTGTGTTCTGAATTCAGCACAAAATGCCATAGCTAAGATTAGCTCTAACCTTCAAACATCGGAGATGAGCCATCTATATGTAAGTCTTGTCCGTGTGTTTTTAAAAGTGGTAAAGAAAACAAAAAATAAGCACTGTCCTTCGGATGGAACTGGCAAACTGCCATCTTAATTTTTCAAGAAGGCAACAGGTTGGGACAAGTCAATCAAAATCAGTCAAGTTCTTGGACAGCAGTTCAGGTACAGCAGTATAAAAACCCTTTCAGTGGAGGTCTATAACATTCAGCAGAAACTGCAGGGTGGTCTTTTGTAGCACTATGGGGACCAAGGCGAGTTGCTGGTGGGTGCTTCTGCACTGAGATTTTTGCTTGTATTTCCATTACGCTGTCCAGACAGGGATCCTAAGAGAGGAGTTTCATGCTTTTTTTCGTTTTACTGTAGGTTGTTCTTCACCATGCTGAAATTTTCTTTTGACACTTTACATAGGAGGACACAAAGAACTGTGCAGAAACTCTGTAATTCCATAGTAACCGTTGACTCTGTAATTACATGGTCTGTACAGTTCAATGTAAATATGTGGGTAATACAAGCAATTTGTATTTTCTCAACTACGTTATTAAATCTTAAAATTGCAAACTACATGGAAATTAGGTTGAGAATAAAATGGGTAACTTCACATACTATATTATTGCAGCACATTATCTCTAGAAGTCTGTAATTACTTTGTAGTTACATGCTATTTTTCAGATAATAACCAAGTGGTGAAAGTGAAAGTTTGCGGACTTGTCCGGCTCATAGCTGCACAGTCTAGCCATTAATTTGGGCTTAGGAGGTGGAGAATGTTGTCAACTTGGTCTTTGAGTCATTTTTGTATATGGAGGAGGATTTTTTCTTTCAAATAATCTGACTGACTGGCAACCGTAGTTATATTTGTTGCAAATATAAGCGGTGTGCGTAAGGCGAGTGTTGTGGGTCTGCCAAGAATAAAAACAGGCTCTAATGCTCACATGCAGGGTTTTCTTTTGCCTTCGGGCTCTCAAAGCTGCATGTCAGGTGTTATTTCACCAGCGAGACTCTTGGGCTTCACAGGTCTGTGCTGCACTTGTTCTGAGCCTTTGCTGGAAGGGCATGGCCAGGCATTTTAAGGACATTTTGAGACTTTGTTCATTTGTGGCTGACTTCCACAGTGAGAAGCTCATTTACTTTGTGTATGCTTAATGTACTTCGGGGTCTTCCAATATCTTAACCTCTCCCTCTTACGCCTTTCTCTCTCCTTGTTGTCTTTGCCCTATGAAGTGTAGCATTAAGGTTAAGTTATTTATTTATCCAGTATGAAAAAGTAAATCTTTGCGGTCCTCTTAGTCTAACCCTCTGCACTTTGCCCCTTTTTTCTGTTGGAATTTTGAATGAAAGAAACACTGAGTGAGTCTTTCAGCTTAGAAACAACTGCTTTTATTTATTTATTTTTACACAAAGCAGAGAGACATGAGAGATGGAAACTGCCTCTACTCTATGGTTACATTTGTCTGTATTTTAAAATGTATACATGTACATTTTGCACACTATCAAATCCAAGTCATTTGTTTAAAAAAAGACAGAAAAGATGGAAGTGTTTGGCTTTGGTAGTCAAACTGTTAGTCAGGGCACCAGTCCAGGGGCACGTGATATACTGAGAGGGCTGAAAACTAACCATAAAATCTGAACTAAAAGAGTGAGCGCCTCTCAGGAAGACAAGAAGTTGCAAGGCCATAGTAAAGTACTGTAAGATCTGTAAGACAGATAATGATAGTCACCCATCAGTCTTCAAACTCCCCCAAAAGAAATCACAGCTGTTGCTCTTCTTCGTGAGCAATCTTGATTTATTTATGTTCCTTTACCTTTACACCTGTATCTTCTGGGTTTTCTAGCCTTTCATGGTAGATTTATTAGCTGCTGTGAAGCAAGGAAGTAGACTTGGAGGGAGGGGGGAAACGGAGGAGAACCGAGAAGAAACAGAAGGAAGACATAACAGTGGGAGGGAGAGAGAGGAAGAAGATAAGATATAGATGAATGACGACAAATGGAAGAGAAATGAGACAAGGAAGATGATAGGGGAGAACAAGACTGGAATGGAGCTTTTGAGAGCGTGTGTAAAATAGAGGTCTGGTGGTGGAGGATTTCCAGCAAAAGTGGTGTAAATCAATGAAGAGTAAATTAATAGGGCAATTGTGCAAATGAGACTCGGTCATTTAAGCCAAGTGTAATACATCATGGATGATTTAGAGAGAGTGTAACCCACAGGGCACACCTTTCAATCTACTAAAGATCTAAAGCAGGATGCTGACACGTCAGAAAATGGAGCAGATGAGCAAAATGAGGGACGTACATTAAAAGGGAAGAGGTTGTAAGACAAACTCCAAATGCAGGGCAGCATTAAACTCCTTAATGCCAGAGCCGTGTCTTACACTAAACTAGAAGCTTCCTGGTCCTTCCGAGTCAGATGTGATTACCGTGGTTACTGGTATGATCTGCTGGTATTAGTTCTATACCTGATGTGATTCCTAACTTGTAACAGAAGAACAAATTAAAAACTGCATTTAGCAATTTTTTAAATGTCTGATTTTGTTTAAGAACTGTTTCCTGTAGTTGCCGCTGCAGGATTTATGCCATCTAACAATGCTAAACTGTGAATGTAGCTGAAGAGTGAATGTTGGAAGCCGAGTTTGAGTGGCCACCTGGTCACTGACTGGCAGGTACCTGGCTTTGACCTTGCTTCGTCCCATTCTGTGCCACTTTAGGAGTACCTATATGGATTTGTACACCAGAGAAGACAGGAGACATTCGGAATATGCTGTTGTCTCTCACTAGTATTACAGCTGTGCCCAGTGGTCCTGGGTTTTGGTGAAATTCTTCTAGATTAACCCCATTTCTCTGGGATTTTTTGAGTTTCCAGATCAGTTAACACACTTTAACCTGCCTTTTTGAGACCAGTTGTAAACCTTCTCTGACCCTGAAAATGGATTCTTCTGCTGTAGCTCTAAAATGGAGCAGACCCATTAAATCCTGTGCCCTTTAAATGCATTGGGTACTAACCTTTTATAAAGGATCAAAATTAACAGATTGTTTAAATGAATTTCTGACAGTCATTCTGCCCTATTGGTTTTTTGAAAGCATTAGACAGAGTGCCAGGTGGCCCAGTTGATAAAATGTTTTCTTTTACTCTGTGACTTCTGTAAGTTCAACTCTTTCCCCAAGGTCTTAAGAAAAGTAAGTGTTTTTCAAAGACTTTTTTGTTTGTTTGATTTCGCCATCTCCCCTCTCTTCTCCTTGAAATATATTAAGTAGAGTGTGAACTTGATTTTCATTTTACTCAGTAGAAAGTTAAATGCAACCCGAGCGACTTGTTAAGGATAAATATTTTTCTAAAGGAAACAAAAGAAGTGATGAAAGATTAGATGAAAAGGGAAACCTTAGCTGCTGATGGGGGACAGCTGGATTTTGTCAGTGATGGTAGTTCCTTCCTCCTTTGCCTGCTGCTCTTTTTCTGAGAAAAGCAGCATTTGTATCTAAACCCCATGCTGATAAAATAGCTCTTAATGTGACACTATCCCTTTTGCGGCCTTAAAATTCCTTCCTGAAGTTCAGATTGGTCTGAAATACTGCTTTGGAAACCTTGGGATGCAAGTATATGGTTGTCTTCTTCAGAAGAGTACTCAGCAACGTGCTAATTTTTAGGTGAAATTAAAGTAAGTCCTTCATGAAAAAGATACGTAAGGCATGAAACCTCTTTTATATGCAATTTCTCGGATTTGACAACGTGGAGGCATGTCACAGTTCTGAGAGGATCCTGGCTCTCTATGAAGAAAATAATTCACACAGCAGTTCAGTCGTCTGCAGACAGATTGGCATCCTGAGTGCCCGTCGCTGATGAAGCTCGGGCTTCTTTCTCAAAATGTTACAAACCCTTTTTCACTGGGGAGAACCAGACTCCAACAGTCAGGTGACCTTTTCTAGGTCTTGGAATTGTTGCGGTGTTTTTCTAGAAAAGAGTTTCAAAGTTGAGGTGTTTCTCCATATCACATTGCATAGACTTCATATCACATGACATAGATATGGATTGTGACTTACTGATGCGGTTTAAAAATCCCATTAGTATTTTAAAAAAGAAATAACCCCCCCATTCTGTTCATGAAAACTATTTTTTATTAAATAAATATAGATTTTTTTTTTCAGTCAGTCTTCTAACTAGTGTCAGTTATGAACGTTTGGTTAATTATAATTGAAGTTGCATTTTGTAATTGCTTTCTAACATAACTGCTGTAACACTTCAGTGATGTCTAACAAAGATATTAGGGTTGATATCTTTAGCAATAGGGGAAAACATATATATAGTAATGTTAATCGTGAGGCAGCCTGTCTGCATTCTCAGCTTCAGTCTCAGTGGCCGATTCCATGTTTTAGTGTGAGAGAGTCACCAGGAAGAGTGGCACTGGAGGATCAGTGGTGATTTTTAACTTCTTGCTGAAGGATAACTCTTCATAAAATGAGCATGGAAATAAAAGCTTTTTAGCAGTAATCCTTGGAGAATAGTTGGTGTGTTGAAGGGTTGATTCTGTTTAAAATGGAAGAGATGGGATGAGTAGGTATTTTTTTTCTGTCTCTCAAAGATTGTCAAGGTTTTGAAACTGTTCCTGTACCAAGCTGGGATGAAATCCAATCAGAACTTTTGAAATGTGTCTTCAGAAGCAGCATCCATAAAAATCAGGTCAAAAGTTGGTGCCCTTCCCTGCCATTTAGAAGATACAGGTAGCCTTGGAACTGAATTTTTTTGGCTTTAAAGTGCCTAGGCTTGGGGGTCATTCTGATCTCCTTAGTTACCACCAGAAATCTCTTCTTGGGCGTGAAAAATATATTTAGGTGATATTCTGCTGAATCTGACACCTCTGTGAAATAAATTTGTCTTGGTGAGTTATTTCCTGGCAAAAAAACTGTTTTGTCAGGAAATTCCAAATCAGCCTCTAGAAAATCATAGTATCACCATGTTGTATAAATGGGATGCAGTAACAAAGCATAAATACAGTTAAGTCTGCACTGATCTTTGCCACCTATTCTTAAATAATAAAGGAAGGGAAGGAAGAGGGCAGTGGACAGATGGAATAACTGAACTCATCCTGCAGTGAAAAATTGTTCCAAAAATGAGTCCTTGGAGCAAACCTGGCTTGTAAGACCTTTCAGATTCCTTTTATGTGAAATTTGTTTTCACTGCTTCCTGCTGTTGCTGCCTCTTACCTAGTGCAGCCCTCAAAGCTGGTGCAGCAGTCCTGACTGAACGGCTTGTAGTGAGAGGAAGGAGCGACCGGAGCTTTAAACAGCCACCCAGCATAACAGAGGCTCTTTGGACACTTGGCACAGATGCTCAGTAACTGTGGTAACCTCAGATTCACTAGTGCTTTACCGTTTAGTGTCTTTTTAACGCACTGGAAGGCTGTATTCAATATTTATCAAGATGATGTCTGGATAAGATCAATGGTGAATTGCTTCTTTTCAGTGGTTGATTCTTTTAGTCTTCACAGAAACACTGTATTAGTCATTGAACTAACGATGTTGAATGTCTCTTTTTGTTGGGACTGTAAGGTTATAATAATGGAAGAAAATCAGTAAGTAAATCTTGTTGCTTGTATTTTGTTTCTTTTTGGTTGAAAAGTCCTGTTAGTGGTTCTCGTGTACTGTGATTTGTATGATCGTCTTGCCATGAGGGGTCTGGTTGTACTCCCGTGGCTAACATTGTGCAGGATGGGGTAGGAGTCTGGGGCCCTCCAACCCACACTCCTTTCTCTTACAGCGGCTGGACTGGGGTTAGCTATTGGCTTTGGGTCTCTAGAAACATATTCCACATGTAGATCTGTGTTTCGGTTGAAGTTATTTCCTCGGCTTTCCCCAACTCCTCTTGGATGTTGCCTAGAAATCCACTCAAGGCTTCAGTTCTTTTTGCTTCGTAATTTATCTTTTCTGGTAGTTAACACAAGCACACAGCACAGGTAGAGCTCAGCTCTTTTAAGGACCCTGAGGTGCCTTGTGGATGAATATGCTTTGATTCTTGGATGGCTCAACACCAAATCAAGTTCTTCCCGTTGCTAAAACATGCTCTTTTGCTACAGGTTTTCTGAGCAGCACCTGGAGTCTCTTCATGGTGACCTCCAGCTAGCATCATGGTCTTTTGTTATGCTGTGGGTAATTTGTCACTAATTCATAGGTCCTTCCTGGTTCTATTGACTTCCCAACCTTAGTACCCACAGTAGCATGACCATGTTTAGTCGTTGGGAGTGCACACCTCGCTGTAATGTGATGAGTACATGAAAGATGCTTTGACATGACCTTAGTGGACTTAGCCCTTCACAAGGAACATTTTTCAGAATTTGCAGCAAGTACAAGATGAACATGGCATACTACTAACCAGAGTTCGAGTTTAAATTCTGAACTGTCAGGTTAGGAGATACTGGAAAAAAAAAAACGTCAGATCCTGACACACAGAGTTTTGCAGCATAAAACACTGAACTTGGTTTCTGATGCTACAGAAGTAAAGGAGGAGGACATCAGCACTGTACTGCAGAAGTTTAGTAAAGCTCTGTAAAGTTTAACAAGAAGTTGCAGTCTTCATGAGGATTATTTTTGAGTTATCTTGTAGAATTTCACCCATGAGTTACAGATCTCTGAAATGTTGTAGGATGAGTTATATTCATACAAGGTGTTGGGCTCATGTGTGATCTCCTGTAACAGTCAATCATGAAAATCTTGTTTTTCGGTCAATTTCTAGCGATTTTCTCCTTCTTCAGTGTTCAAACAGTAGTCATGCCCTGCTTAATTAAAATGTCGGCTTAGAAACTAGTTTGAAGGGACTCGTAGTATAAAACATAGGAGTAAAATACAAGCTTCCAAAAGATAATTTTTAAGTTCGGTAGAGTTAGGCCTCTCTATGAGCAGTAGTTGTGTGAGATGGACCTTGTCAGTCTGCCAGACTGCTTATCAGATACAGCCTTTTCATTTTTGTAGATGTGATTTAAAAAGTATTGTTCATTCTAAGTAAAATAAACAAGTGTTTTGTCAGTGCTCTAAGCTACCTGAAAATAGGATTTACAGTTCTATATAATTGCATTTTCTTTGTATTTGCATAGAAGTCATAGCATAGCTGGAAGATGATGGCAATTATAATTTATTATGCTGTAATTGTTACCTAAATGTTTTTGAATAAGCAAAAATCACATCTGTTTAGGAATAAGTTGCACAGCAAGAGAATTCCCTTTGAAATGAATGCTGTGTTCTCAAATTCTGTAACTGTACACATAAAACAACATATTTATTTCCCCACTGAGTCCATTACATTCCCAAGTCAAACTGCATCCTCTCTTCCCTTCCCATATTAAACCCTTTGATTTAATGGAGGTTTTAACTACTGGTTCTTTAGGGAATTTTCAGTAGGCTTTGCACAGATTAGGTTATTGGAAAGTATAGTTATTTGCTTGTAAAGTGGCAGTTCTGTGTCAAAATTGATTTTCTCTGGTGCTGCAGTAGTAAAACAGATAAGCTTCTGCTTTGCATCCAAAATACACTGATATTCCTGCCATGATGCTTGCCTTCTGCTTCCTACCCAAGCTCTGTTATAGGCTGGCTTTGAAATAAACAGGACACAATGATACGTTGCACAGAATACCTTTGGATCAGTCATTAATGTTTACGTGATTCTTCTTCTTTGTGTTGGTGAACATTTACCAGTGATGGCCAGTTGTTTAGAGGAAAAAAGAAATCTGTGCTGGGAGTTGCTGAGCACTTCAGCTAAGGGGTTGAATGCTTCGTCGGCCTCTTCAAGCAGCTGGAATTGTGGATGTTCAGCATCCGGCAGGAAGGAACTCCCGTGCGCTGTTTCCTGTACTGTTACATGCAGAAAGTGAAGTGTTCTAGAAAGTGTAGACTGACAAAAAAGTGAACAGATAACAAACACATCTAGTATGTCCTCTGTCTGATCTACACAAAGACGTTTCCTACCTGGTTTTCTTCAGCTTTCATAGCTAGGATGGGTCTCTCAGTTTGTCTATGACATGTCCGTTCCTTTGCAGGTTGGACTCCTGATTTAGGGACAATGCTTGTAAATTGAACTTTAATAAAATGTGTTAGCACGCATATAACTAATTCAGCCTGGTACTTCTGAAACTGCAGCAGGTCTGGTCCAGATTTGGTAGTATTCACTGATCCAGGGAAAGTCAGTAATGCTGTGATTTCCAGAGTTTTACAGACTTGGTTTATAAATTTTCAGCTGAATTCTTAATTTATTCAAAAATGATTTGTCCATCTGTATTGCTCATGCTGTTAACGGAATTGTTGTCGCAAGCTCTCGAGAGATTAATGTATTTACTGACTTCTATGAGACATTGCACCAATCAATGTTAACAGTCTTTGACAGAGACATAAAGGATCTATTAAACTAGATCTGGGTTTCTATTAAATTACTAAGCATAAAAAGCTAGACTCACCTTATCTGTAGCAGAAATGAATGCCTGCTATTAAAGCCTTTAAAGAAAGTTTTCAAGAACAGACAGTCCAGCAAAGCAGTGACATAATTAGAAGGGAACAGTAATCTGTTGCCTTCCAGCACTGACTACGCTAAAACCGTGTAGGGAATGAAAGGTTTGCTATATTGCAGGCATGAAGGCATTCCCCACCAATCAGCTCCCCCCCACACTTCTCTATACTGATTAGATTAGAGACAAATAAAATTAAACTATTAAAGCAATTAAGAAATTCTTAACATTTGATCAGTTAGTTGAATGCAAATCTGTCCTCCATCTTTCTGCTGAAGGACTGATTGCATGGAGTGTTACGTCCTGAAGTACCTGTTGGCTGCTGAAGACAGACAGCAAAATCATGGAATCACAGAATAGTTTGGGTTGGGAGGGACCTGTAAAGGCCATCCAGTCCAACCCCCCTCACCATGAGCAGGGACATCTTCAGCTGGATCAGGTTTCCTCAGAGCCCTGTCCACCCTGGCCTTGAATGTTTCCAGGGATGGGGCATCCACCACCTCTCGGGGCAACCTGTGCCAGTGCTTCACCAGCCTCACTGTAAAAAAATTCTTCTTTAATATACCCAAAACACTTGGGTTCGACTAAAATAGAAAGATCTGTTTTTTCACTGTATTGCTTCTCTCCCTCGTGCTATTCACATGTAACTGCCACTTTTCAAGCAGTGTTGACTGGTCTCTCATTTACCCATAGTCTCAAATTCCTCTTACTTTCACAGTTAGACAAGCTGTGTTAGCGTTCGTTCCTGTGACCGTTCCGGAGTTAAACACTCTCAAGACTTTGTGATTAAAAATAATGCCTCGTGGCTTCATGAGGAGCTGTCCCCAAATAGTGAATGAAAGTCTTGAGTCAGTAAGGTTTTACTCTCTTTGTTTTATCTCTTTTGGAAGAAAGAGAATGACAAAAGGTGGCAGACAGTAGCTTGATAGTTTATGCACAGAATTTACAGTCTCCTGTCCATAAAACATGCATCCTGGTGCATCCTCATAGTTGTTTTGGTCTTAGGGTTCAATTATACAGAACACCACACAAATATCCCTGCTCGGGGCCCCACATGAGCTAGTTTCTGAGTTGGAAGCGGTGCTGCTGCGGTGTCTCTGCCTTAACCTGGGTGCAGTACTGCACTAGTGCAGCCCTGTTCCTTCCAGCGCTGAAGCCTGTTACAGCAGGACACCATGTTGTGCCATCCTGATGGTTCGTCATGCTTCGAGCTTGCTCTGGGATCTCTCACTTGGAACTCTGTTGCACCATGGGCACAGACTCTCAGGGCTCAGCATCTCCATGTCTGATAAACGGAACGGATTTCACTGAGCAACTGAAAGCAGGATTCATGCATACGTGTGAACTGTTGGCCCTCAATTGTGCTGGCCAAAATCAAGTTAGGACAGCTGGTTGCTGTGCCATCTACAAACCCCTGGTGCATCTTGGTAGAATTTTCTAGGTGTCACTGAAAAGTGCTCAGGGCTGATGGGAGTCTCTGGCTCTCTGGGAGAGCCTGGGAGAAGGTTATGGTTTCTTCAGTTGATTATTCACAGAAGCCAAGCTGTTTGTCCTCAGGAAGACAGGGCCTCAGCGCACCCAAGGTGACATATCAGCACTGCAGTAACTTGTACTGTGACCCAAATCTTGATGCTACACGATTGTGTAGCTGCACCTTTTGCTATCAATGCAAAGTGGTGGAGGTGTATGCAAATCTGTTTCCTACTTATCAAATCTGGCTTCAAGAGGCAACAATACTGTTAGCGCTATTAGTATTTACTTCATGTTCTCATAGCGTGCTGGTACTCGTGCTCCTAGAAAAGTTCGAGAGCCCTTAAAGAGCAGAAGCTTTACTTGATAACAAATAAGATTGAGCACTTGGTGTTAATGGTCTTCTAATTAAACATAGAGTAAACTTGTCTCGGTATATTCATCTCAATGTATATCTTTCTGGACACTTAAAGCAGTGGGCTGAGCGTTGAAGATTTGAATTGTCATTTCAAAGGTAAAGGAGAGTAAGTTCCCCTCAGTGTCAGTACTTTGAGTGGTCTTATCCCATAGGACATTTTGACTATTTGCCAGAGTTTTGTTCTACCAGCTTTTCTGCAGGTCAACACTGGGCTTACAGGGAGTGACTGTGGGCCAGTCCTGCTGCAGCGAAGTCACCGGCTGCGGATCTTCCCAGGTGTTTTGGCCAGGGCTGTCTAGACAGCGTGTGAAAGGGCACACTTGCAGCCTTTTCCGTCTTGCGGCCTGCTGACAGCCTCAACACAAACATTAGTGAAGGTGGTTTGTATGCTGCCCAAGGGTGTCACACAAGTACTCTCTACACATAAAGAAGTTGTGGAATTTCATTAATTCATTCATCAATACAAGCCATTAAAAGAAACTGTCTTGTTAACTGGTATCTTGGATACTAATCGGCAGCTTCTATTAAACATCAGCCCGCTGGTACTGTCAGTGTCACAAAGGGTAATGACCTGCGGTGCTGCGTGGCAGAAACGCAATCAGGCAGCCCTCAGGGGTAAACTAATGTGAGACCCCTTGTTGTGGTTGGAGACATTTTGGAAGGGGAAACACAAGGGAAAAGGGGACAAGGCATTTAATACGAGAACAAAAAGTTTTCTATAATGTACTACATAGAGGAATTTCAGTTTACCTGAATCCACAAGATGTGTTTACTAAACTCAGCTACAGGTGAGGAGAAGAAAGTTCAGGGATATATATATGCACACACATACGCGTGTTTGTGCGCACATGAAATCTTGAAGGCAGTGAGCAAATGAAGTTTGAACCCAGAAAATAAGAGGCAGGAGGGAAGAGATGGTTGGAGGATAACAGAATTCTTCTGGAGAAATGGGCAAGAAATATGCCACAAACTTCCTCGGCTGCTGGATTTACAGGTGACTTATGTGAGTCCAGTTTGCTATACTGTGATCAGGCTGCAAATATTGAAATACATGTGGAAATTCTTGCCCTTGCCTATCACAGCTGTAGCTGGGAGGCCTGGTAAAGCTGCAGGTGGGACAAAAACCAGTATTCAAATCTGCGCTTGATAATCTGACAAGCTTTTCAGTCAGTTGGTGACGGGTGCTCTGCAAGGTCAAACATTTTATACCATTATAAATAATCCAAACTTGTTATCTACATCTCTCTACAAACAAAGATCACAGTCACCAATATTTATTTTGCATGAAAGTAGGGTATGGAAATTTTACATCAGCTGAGGCATGTTGAAGATTTTGCAAACTGACTCAAAGTCTCCTGTGGCTTGTGCCAGCAAGCGGTGGAGCTGGGGTGAAGACAGGGCATACCAATACCTAGTCGGTAGATTATTTCTTTCTCCTGTCCTTTTATTTTTTTAATGCAGTTAAGCTTTGTGCGTCCAATAAAATTTCGGTTATGCAAATAAATCAGAAATGTGTCCAAAGAAATTGACAAAAGTTTTTCAGTAATTTAATTGTTGCTGTTCACCTTCTGAGTTCTGTCGTTGTTGAAGAGGTAACATTTGCAGTATTTCAGCGCATTCTAGTGATGACGCAGGTACTGCTAGATCTCTGTGAGATACTCTTATCGCAGGAAAAAACAACAGTGACAACATTTCAGCTGAAGGCTGTGGGTGAAAGCTAACTTGTGAACTGGGTGAAAGTTATTCCAAATGAGCATCGTGGACTAATTTAGTCTAACTTCTCCTTGCACACTAGTGCAAATTAAGTCTTCTCTATATGCTGACTCCTCTTATCCTCCTCTGACCACCTACCTGGCATTACTTGATTGCATTTCCATAGTAGAGCTGCCAAGTTTGGTTGGTGGTGTACTTGGAGAGGTATGTGCAGGCATTTAACTGAGACCTCTGAAAACAAATCAACATGGTGGTCTTGACCAGAAGTCTAAAATAGAAATAGAGAGCAATCTGCAACGTATCCCCCAAGCCACCATGTTTGTTGCTTTTCCACCACTGAACGCCTCAGCAGTTGCTTCCTTTTGAAGAATATTGCTCCTTATGAATGCCCCTCTCTGTGTGCTTCCTGGTCACTTAATTTCTTGTTGGTTCTCTTCTAAAATGTTTGTTCCATAGTGGTGAACCTCAGCCCCCAGGGACTCCTCACCATGATTTTTCTCGAGGCTATAGTGGGCTATTAATCAGCCTGAGCACTTTTTCACTTTCATTTCCTTTGTAGAATCAGTTGACTGGGATTTGCTGAATCTTCCTCCACCTCTTATACTGGGTAAAATCTTTGTCCAAGGAAGAATCTCCTGTAGCTTCTGTTTATGCTCTTACTACTGCCACGTGCTTGCAATTGTGCACAACGCTTGGACCCCCTTCAACCCCCTTCCTCCCCCCTTTTTTTGAATTACTAGCGGGTGACAAATAGCTACTGCTTTCCACTCCATTTCGCCAGGCACAGCTTCTTTCCTGTCCTCGTGAGGTTTGTGACCTTTCAGTCGATGCCTTTTGCAGCCCCCCAGGGCCCTCCAGGGAGCTGTAATGGACTCACGTTAATTGCCTGTTGAAGGACAGAAGCAGTTCCTAGCAGGATGATTGGTGATCCCCCTGTGAGTACAGCTGTCCTGGTCAGTGAAAAGATTGATCTGACACACACAAACATTTCGGCTCGCTGCTTGGTGTGTCTCGCAGAGCATGCACATAATCACTGCTCTGGCTTTAGTGGTTTCCTGTCTGCCCACGCTGCACTGGGGGTCTGTTTGTGAGTGCTGTGACTCCGAGGAGCGAGCGAGCGAGAGACTATCCATTCCAGTCCCTTTGTGGGTTACGGTAGTTTAGATAGAAGATACCCCACAGACTGCAGGATAATCCAAAGATTTATAAAGTCAGTCTTATGGATTGATTTTCTTTTTTTTTTTCTTCATTGCTCTCAGTGGAAGCAAACCTTCCATTCTGGCTTAAACATGTTTTAATGTGGTTTAAAATGCAAGTGATGCACTTTTTAAAGTATACATGTATGCACTGAGAAAAAAAAAGTCTCCCATGTGTGCTGAAGTCCAAACACATCTTTAAAATAGAGAAGCGGAAGCATTTCTCTTATGCTTCTTGCTTCTGCTCTTTTGCAGCTGGGTAAACCATTATGTTCTCATTAGAGCTGAGTATGGGTCAGTTTGCAGAGCTCTGTGCAAATATTATTTTTTCCCACTTTTGCTTTGTATACATTCAACCTGTGTTGGGCTTCAAAGAAACTCAGCCAAAGTCAGCAAATGTGCTTTGGTAGCAGAGGTCTAGACTTTGCAATATTACCAGCTTATACGTGTTTTCTATCTCAAAATATTAATCGGGTCAAATCTATTTGTTCCTTGGCACATGTTCAACAAAAGATGTTTTCAACCTGTCCCAGGTTTTGCACAGATCTGGTCACCACACATAGAATTGTTAAGGTTGGAAAAGACCTCTAAGATCACCAATTCCAACCATCCACCCAACACCACCATACCTACTAAACCATATCCCGAAGTGCCACATCTACGGGTTTGTTGAACACCTCCAGGGATGGGGACTCCACCACCTCCCTGGGCAGCCTGTTCACTCTGGAATGCCTGACCACTCTTTCAGTAAAGGAATTTTTCCTAATATCCAATCTAAACATCACCTGACTCAACTTGAGGCCATTGCCTCTTGTTCTATCACTAGTTAGTTGGGAGAAGAGACCAACACCCACCTCACTACACCCTCCTTTCAGGTAGTTGTAGAGAGCGATAAGGTCCCCCGTCAGCCTCCTCTTCTCCAGACTGAACAGCCCCAGCTCCCTCAGCCACTCCTCATCAGACTTGTTCTCCAGACCCCTCACCAGGCTCATTGCTCTTCTCTGGACACGCTCCAGCCCCTCAATGTCCTTCTTGGAGTGAGGGGCCCAAAACTGAGCACAGTACTCGAGGTGTGGCCTCACCAGTGCCGAGTACAGGGGGATGGTCATTGCCCTGCTCCTGCTGGCCACACTATTCCTGACAGAAGCCAGGATGCCATTGGCCTTCTTTCCACCTGGGCACACTGCTGGCTCGTGTTCAGCCGGCTGTCGATCAGCAACCCCAGATCTTTTACTGCTGGGTAGCTTTCCAGTCACTCTTCCCCAGGCCTGTAGCATTGCATGGGGTGAAGTAAATCCCCAGTAAAATTTAAGAAGATTGACTTAACTGCTGCTTAATAAGATACTTTTGTTAGTTGTTTCATCGTCTCAGCTCCATGTTTCACATTAACCTGAAATGAGATGGTCCTGGATTAAATCCCCGCATCCAACCGTCTGGGAACTTTGAGATGTGCAAAATCTGGTACAGGATCTGAGTTTTCAGATAGCACTTGTGTTAAGGCTTGGACTGAAACCTGGTGTCTAAATGTTTCACGTCATTGGAATGCGTGATACTCACATACAAGAGTCATACCATGTGCTAGCTGTTTGTTTTAATAGGCGTTAAAAAATCACACACAGAAATAAAATATTTATCAGGCTTGTATGTATTTGTGACAAAATTTAGCAACTAAATACCTCTTACGATTTTAGTAAACATTTTGCTTTTCTGAAGTATGTACGGATGAATGAAGTTAGAAAGCAGCTGTGAGAAGAGAATTCTAGAGATGATGAAAAAGGGTAAGGATGAGGCAGTTTGCCATACTTTGGGGTCCTAGAGACATCCATCCACAGGCCTGAGAAATAGTATTTCTCCAAGAAGTTGATGTATTGCAAGTGTCAATCAACATTGTGTGTTTCTGTTCAGAAGGTTCTACTTCAGGAATACGTTATTTCCAAGTGAAGGAAACTCGGAGAACACCCACCCCTGGCAATTGCTGGGTGTGCTGAAGTTTTGCTGTGAGTTTTCTGCCCTTGTTACTGTAGCCTTACTTTTTAGCTGTAGTCCTGTGTTTTGTATTTAATATAGGTATGCGCGTGATCTCAGACTAGGTCCAGTTTTTAATAGATTAATATGTTAGGTCTTTTTAAGCTAGCCCACAGCCAATTAAATATTTTTAGACTGAGAAATAATTTGTCTTTTTCTAATTCAGCCCCAAACTCTTCCCAGCAAGAGTAAGTAAAATGAATAGTTGAAGCAGCAGAGGAAATGAGGGGAAGAAGTATCTCTGTTTGCAAGCTGTGTAGCAGTGTCCAGTAATTAAAGACGGAATGGCTGGAAACCAGCCAAGGATCCAAACAAAAGCAGCTTAAGAGGTCTAGAATAGCTCCAGTGTAATCGAATGTTAGACAGATTCCAGGATAGGAATGAAGCCTCGTTGTCTCACATATTTGTCATTATGGATGGTTTTAAAAACTGATTAAACCAAAATGTAAACCCTGTTGCCATTCTTACTAGAGGGTTGCTAGTGAGATGAGAATGCTGTGTTACAGTAAGACCATGCCATCAGAGAAGTCTGAAGTCTAGAAAACTCAGAGACATCCAGCATACTAAAACAGGTAAATCACACCCAAATATAACATCAAAGATGTGAACTAGATAGGAAATTGAATGTCTCGGAGGGTTGAATTTCTGTTACCTTAGAAAAAAATTGTATTATGTTTATAGCCTTTATGAGAACTTGAAAATTCTACTTCAAAAAATAATATTGCAAGTAGAATGGAAAATTTCTGTCTGGTCTCTGAATGTAATGGCAAAAATAGCATTTCAACCAACTCTTTTAATCATACAGTATTATACAATAATGATAAAAAAAAACATAACACCTTTAATATTCAGAAAACACATGAGAAGAGGTAACTCCTGTCTGGTGGGCCGGGTGTATAGGAGCTGTAAAATGGAATCTAGATTGGAGGAGAAGATGATTTTGGAGTATAAGCTGAAAACCAGGCAGGAATGTGTTCAGGCTCTGGGTGACAGCGTTCCTCGAGACTGCTTACTCAATGGAACAAACAGACAATTAAAAGTTGCTTTACTGAGGAGAAGAACCTGGTGCTACTGGTCCGCATGGACCGTTCATTGGTGTCAGCAGCACACAGAGGTGTTGCTTTGGGAAAAAGCATTTTCCAAAAAGCGCATTTTTGTTGGTGTGAAAGTCCCTCTGGTTACCCAGGGCTTTGAGGCAGATGCACAGGAAAAGCGCATCCCCTCTGAGGTCCAGGTGTAGGAGCTACCTGCTCACTTCAGCCTCTGCTTTTGATGCAACCTCTTCCATTCCCTGTTTCCCTTTTTATTCTGCCTACAATATTTTTCATTCCGGAAGCTTCTCTCCTTTGAGCATGTTGTTTGAATAAATGGCCTGCTATGTAAAAGTCCTTAACAAAATTTCAAACAACTACAAAGGCTTGTAGACCCTTGGTTATTTGTTTTTAAAAAATATTTAGATATCTACATACAGTAGAGTTCACATCCAATACTGTAAAATACTGCAGTTATATTCTTTCAAGGGAATACTTGCTTTCTGGGATAGATATTATCAGTGCTTTTAGTTTTGTCAGTAACTATATGCCTGAAGTATAAATATAGAAACCAAACATGGCAGGCATAATAACATTTAGGGTTCATTTTTAGCTTGGTGTAGGAGAAATAATTTGGCTTCAAGCCCCATGGTTCTCATAAAGTTTAATGGGAATTGCAAAAGCCATCCTCTTATCCACCATGCTGAAAACGTACACCTTTAACTGCCTCGTTTATACTTAATAAACAAGTGATTGTATGCTAATACTAACTGACTCTTAGAGGATAGGAAATATGCAAGGCATATGTACCAAACTGAAAAAACTCTCCAGAGAAATGTTACCTGGCAGCTGTGATAAAGCAAAGATTAATTTCATTTGATTAGGCTAACGTATGAGGGATTGAATTCAAGAGGACTTGAACCGGGGTTTGTTCAGCTTGCTGGAAAGACTCACGAAGGCTGGAATGGGCACCGGATCAAATTCCAGAGAGTCTGAGATTACAGGGCGACCTCGGAGAGCAACAGCGATTAGGAGAGCGTTCGTTATTCAGTCACTGCCTGTGGAGCGGTAGTTAGTCGTGGTTAGCACTACTGGACGGTCTGGTGTGAAGAGTTCAGTGGTAAAATTGCGGTGTTTATGATGGGTTTGACCTGTGTTACCCCAACCACATCTCTTTCAGTGACTGGCAAGATGGCGTATTCCTGTGCCAGTTTCAGTTCTCAGGATCAGGATTTGGCCCAACGGGTTTGGAAGTGGGTGGGTAATTAATATTGCCAGGGAATCTGGGGGGGACGGCCATGGGAGGTCAGTAGCCATGGAAAGAAAATTCCCAGATTCCCTGCTTAGCTGCTTTGAATGGCACCAGGTATTTCTTCATTCCTGAAATTACTGCCCCGAAAGCACAATTCTGCAGATGGTGTGGCATCAGAGATAATTGGCTGGCACTGCGAAGCCCCATCGAAAGAATTATTGAGAGAGGTGTGGAGTGCATGGATGTTTTTCACAGGAAAGCAAACATGTTTAATATTGCGTCTCAAATATTACCTGCATTGAGAAAAAGAAGTGACAAGAAAAACTGCTTTTGTGATTATAAAAAAGAAAGTAATGTTTTGCTTGTTTAGTGGAAAAAGCCCAAAAGTCCTGACCCAGCCATTCTCTGGAGGTTGGCTGCAGATCAGTGTCAAAATTTAGCAGCTTGCATCCATTCCCAGTTCTTTTTTTAACACACAAATGTGATTTTGCTCTTTGGCCAGCTGCAGCTCCAAGCACTGAAATTAAACTTAACATGTTTTACAAAATGAATGGAAGGCCAGACAAGAGAATCTTGTTTCCAAGTATCACATAACCCCTTTTCGGGATTACAGAAACTCTCATTCTATTAGAATTTGGCAACAATGCTGGAACTGCGCAAACATGATGTCTCATTTGTTTGCCAACTGGTGGAAGACATTGGGAGCCGGCTTCTCCCATTTCCAGCCCGCTCTGGAGCTTGTTGGAGTCAACCGCCAGACTTCCACCGACTGCTTCGAAGCGACGCTACGCACAGTCTCCCCATCCGGGGTTGTACTGTCCCGCGGCTGCTGTAAGATCAGCCCACTGCCAAGCATGAAGTCCCATGCAGTCTTGGTCAAGAGAGAGTGGTAATTAAAGCCAGCTGAGGCAAAGCTGGCCCACATTTTTCTTGTCTGGTAACAAACTCTTTGTTGGAAATAGTTTAGCTACCCATATGTCCCGTCGTCTCTTTGCAGACGACATGCTAACAAATGTGTTAGCTTATTACTTTGTCGTTTGAAGTTATTCTGTGAAGGGCTTGTGAAAACACATTTCAGCCGTTGTGGTGTTCACAGACTATTCAGAATATGCATTGTTCTGAATATTTCGTGTTCGTGGCCTGTCGTGTAATAACCTTTCTAGTATCTAAGCAGATGACTCCTAGATACACTTCACAGATGTTGACCACCATCTTGAAAGATATTGCTGAATATGTATAAAAGTATGCTTTTCTGTAGCCACCTTGGGAACTTTTCTGTTAATATTGCCGTGAAAAACTTATATGAGTTTTTTAGGAACATCATTGATGCAAATGTATTTTCAAATCATCAAATGGCTGCATTTGCAGCGTTTGTCTGGGACTGAGAGTCAGCTGTATCATTCTTTCCCAGTAATAACATTTAGATGATGGTGGTGACTAGATAGTATTTTGTCCAGAAATGCGAGATGACTTACACCTCGCTCCACAAGCCTGTCAGCTTCAGTCATGCTGTAAGTGCAAGTGTCCAATACTGGCTTTTTTGTAAATGCTTTCCAAGTACTTGTTAATTTTCAGATGAAACTTGTCTAAAGGCTGATTAGCAAGTCGTAAAAAATAGCAAGTTAAAAGGTTGATAACAAATAGTTTGATGAAAAATGTCTCACTTTCTGTTAGAGAGTGGATGTTACTCATTTGTTATTGAGCCTACTTACTTTGTGTGCAAGAGGCTGTATACACTGCTGAAAACATAAGGATGTCTGCCCATTTTTCACTCCGTAGTTTAATGGATTCGTGGAAAAGGCAGTGTGTGTATATAGTTTCCTAGCATTGGTCTGAAATTATGGAGGAGTTCATCTATCCTTAACAAGAAAACAGCCAAGGATCCATCAGCGCTGCCTGTCCCTGTTTCAGACCATAAATGCCAAGCTTATACACTAAATACTTGAGATATTTTCCTAATGGGTGTCTCCAGGCTCCATGAATACTTTTAAGTTCTAATATGATAGAAATGGACTGGACAAAAATAAGCGTAGTTACTACGTGGTTGCTAGTGATAAATTGTTGCAACCCTCATTGAAAAAAATATTACTGTGTGTTACTCCAATCTACTTTTTAGAAGTATATTCAGTCAGATATTGAGTATTTTAACTGCAGTGAGAAGTATCATTCCTCTCCTTTCCCAACTGCTTCTTGCCCGTCTGTGCCTCCCTAGAAATATTAGGCTTCGACTTCTGAGCTTTCTTCTCAAACTGTCAGGCTGAAGGGCACATTCTGAGTAACAGCAGTCGTTCTGTATGCTAAGAGTTGTATAATAGTGGAGGTGCAACTGTTTTTTTTTCTGTTTGACTCCGAACACCGACACCTCACCTCAGCAGCACACTGTAAATTGCTCAGGAGCCAAACGGTGAGCTCGAGAGAAGATGGTCTGCCCCGGTTTGCAAAACGCCCAGGGCAGCTACTGATTCCGTCCAGTAAATCCCAGCTTTCGTCATCTCTGCCGGCGGGAAGGGCTCACTGGAAGGCTCCAGCTAGAATTGCATTTTAATAGCAGATGGTTGCTCAATTACCATTCTGTCTGCATCCTTCTGCTGGTCGACTTTGCGATGTTGCCCTTTTGTGGACAATAGGGTCGCGGCTTGTCAGGGCACTTGGCTTTCAGGATTGCTGTTGGTCAGAGGGTTTTTTTATTTTGTTTTGTTTTCCTTATAGTGCAAGAAGGCCATGATATTTCTGTATCTGGCAGCATGTCGGCGTGAGACAAGGCAGAGTGAACGAGGCTTGATGTGTGAATGACAGATCCCTAGGTGATGCCGCTAGGAAGCTCTTGATCTGACTGGTTTGAAGTTGAAAGCTCACTAGGTCACACTGAAAATGGTTGCCACTGGGCATTTCTTTCATCCTTGTTTATTTATTTTTTCCTTCCCTTTCCTGAAGTTTTTACACTCAGAAAGGGGGTTTGTTGTTGTTCCTCGTGTTCCTTGTGGCTGGTAGGCTGGATTATAACCTTTTCCTACGCTTAACTTGTGTTGTGTCTTCTCGGACTTTTAGTTGTTGTGCTTGGGTGAGTGGAGGAGGGGAAGGGGACCACCACGCCGTTGAGCTGGGCACCTGGGGGTGCTTGAGCTGGGACTAACCAGATACAAAATGGCCCTCTGAAGTAAGTGCCAGGTGTTTGTAAAGACACGGTCTGTTTATTATTTAGCAACCTGCTGTTCAAAGGTTCTGGCATTTACCAGCCAGATCAAAACAGAGGAGCCAGGTGGCGATTCTGTGACATTTTTCTCTCCATACCTGCAGCATGTCCTTAACTAGACAGGCATAAAGAACAAGGCATAAATTAACCTGAAAAGACAAGGTGGCATTAGAAGAACCTCTGATGCTCTTGTAAATGCCCTGTTGGCAAAGCTAAAATAGCCACTCTGACAAGAGCCAGGAGAGGATTTCCTCCCCTGTGAACACTGCCAACAATTTGTCACCTAGCACAGAGGCTGGCGTTGTGGTAGCACACAGAGCATCAAAAGCCAAAGCCCCGTGTTGTGCACCCTGCAAACGGGTCAGAAAGTCAGCTGGCACAGAGCGGGGAGCAGGGAGCTGCAGCTAGTGCAGCAGACTGTCAAGTAGGATAATAAAAATCCAGGCGCAGGCAGTATATTCGGGGGCTCGCAGCAATTTAGGAAGGTTATTAATGGTGTATTGCAGGTAGACATATCGCATGGTCCATCTGCCTCCATATGGCCCTGGGTACCCAGTGCACTTGTAGCTACCCATTAATTAGGACTGCCATAATACCACTTCGTTTTTGCTGAAGTTCCTAAGCTTTATCTGACAGCTTCCCTCCAGGGATTAAAAGGGCCCAAATTCAGCTTTAGGTCACCTGACCTAATGAGTCACTAACTACAGGAAATTTCTCATTTTTACATTGGATTACTTGAGAGCTCAATATGAACAAATAACCTCAAACTAGTACGAGTGGGCCTCTGGCATTTAGAAAGAAAAGCTGTACAGTGGACTTTATTAAATCACTGAGCTATCAGGTTACTCAAGGCAGAGAAAGTAGGTCTCACTTCAAACTTGTATATTGTACATTGCAATAATTGGTTGTACACATGACTGAAGTGAAGTACAAATGTAAGACCTTTGCTCACTCAAGAAGAAATGCTGACCCTTGCAAGTCTGTGCTCTGCATACTACATTGAAATGAGAAATCGTGACATCTGATATATTTCCTGCTTGCTGCATATCATCATTGTCCAGGCTTGGACTGTAATCGTGCTATCCTGCTGTATTTCTGCTTCTCAAAATAACCTTGAAAAAACCAAGATTTTGGAAACAATGTCTGATATGGCATCTCAGCTGTAGGTAGAACTGATGTCACCAGCATGATATATGTGGGAAGCAGAACCTGGAGAGCAGACACTTGGAAATGCAGAAGTAGCAGGTTAAGATTGCGATTATCTTTCTCTTTGCTGTGAAAACTTTTGAAATTTATCAACAAATTTCCTTGCATGCTTACATACGTCAAAAGCGTAGACTGAAGAGTGATAAACCAAAAAGCTAGCCATCACCTTTTAGCCCTTTTCTATAATGTATGTTCAGCTTTGAAACAGAAGGGAGTTCATCAGGGTACAATGGGATGTAGTGTTGCTAATTTAGGAAAGTATTTGAGGGTGCCCTTTCAAGTTTGAAGCAGCTAATTAAGCAGTTACTTGACATGTCTTTCAGAACTGAAAGGAATTGGAATAAATTCTCAGTGCAGATAAATCTGTGACGTAATTCAGGGTCATTTTTTGGAGGTGGAGATTTGGCCTGCTGGTCTCGGGCACGGGTGGCTTATTTAACTCTAGGGACACTTTGAATGTTTCTGGAGTAAATCTCTTCCTAAGCAGGCTATAACACACTGATGAGCGGGGAAGGCAGCAGAAAGAAACAGTTGTAAAGAGTATCACAAATTTGTATTTCATGCAACTAGGCACTGTGATGATTTGTGGGAGTTAATGAAGAAAACAAACGTGTTCACATTTCTGCTCAGTATATCCACCTGTCCCCCTTTGTTAAAAAAACAAAGAGCCAATCCAAAATGGGATCGTTATCTTTAGTGGATGCACTTCACATCACTGAAAACAATTTCAGCTTAGTTAAATAACATGCAGCCTCGAGATTAAAGCTGTCTCCTTTGCAGCTGGATAGACAAACATAGCTGTTGGTACAGAGATCACTTAGAGCTCAATATTCCTTTCAGTAGTAACTTGATGGACCGTATTTTTTTTCCCTGCCTGTTATTACATTCTACTAGGTTTTATTTATTTAATTTTCTGCCTCCTTTTGCTGACATAGCAAGGCATAACCAGAGATGTTTAGTAAAACTTAGATGAGCCCCTAAGTGGGCCACTTGTTCTATAAATCTTTAAATATTTTATGTTGCTCCTTTACAAATTGCTTTTGCCAGACTAACCCAATCTGCTTTGAAATGACTAGGGCATAAAATAATAGCTCTTTTGAAATTCTCCAGTGATACAGTTATTTGGTATATTTTTAGGGAAGACCAGACCTTGAGGCCTCTAATGAGAGATCAGCTTTAAACTTGGAGAAGTTTTGCTTCGAAAGGAGCCATTCTTCTCAGCCCCCTGGACAGGGCTAAGATCGTGTTGCTCTCCCAGGACGTGGCCGGGGTAGCCTCCTGGCCCTTTGAAGTCAACGGCAAAACTCCCATTGAATTATAATGGAACTGGGATTTAACCTGAAGAAGCAGAGTCTTTGTTGTCTTTTATCACCAAATACGGATAGTCTCCCTGAATTGTGGCCTAGATTGGCCAGTCGTGGAAGAGAGTGATAACTGTGCCAAGCAGCATGATCTCTGGAAGCAGAAAAAGGGGGGTTATGTCTTACAAGAGACTAGAATTTTAGGAAGACAAATTGGATTAGACTATTACCGCAGAAACTCCGGAGAGCATCGTGTGTGGCCTCTTAATGGAAATGCTGCCTGCCTGTACACATCTTTCGATAATGATAAATGTGACACAGCCTTTTTGCAAATACAACTGTTATTACATTAATAGGAACTGTTCCACCACAATTAAAGCCGTGTTCATTAAGGAAGCCAAGCTCAGAATTACTGGGAAGATGAAGAATGCTTAGCCCCTCTTCAGAGGTAGCTGGTGGGATACAGAGTCATGCATCCACGCAGCAGGGCTGTGGCTGTGTGTCTGCTCAGCCACTCATTTTCAGATGTAAACACCAGTCACGTGAGACTAAATCTGAAGGATGAGGAAAGGAGATGATATTTGGTAATCCTATGGAAGCAAAGCCAAAATGATCATGCTTTCTGCCTGTGTTCTAGTTTCCTCAATAGCTTTGAAGCGTATTGGCATATTTCAGCCAAACTTCATGGAAAATAAGGTCCCGTTGAATATTACAACTGTCATGAAAGCAAGCCTCTCTGTAAAGGATCTTACTGGTGCCAGTAATGATGAACTCAAGGGCCGTAGTGAGAGGGAGGGACTGCACCCTGGTAGCTTTGTTGAGCTGCAGTTGGATCTCACAACTCCATCAACTTCTCCACACAAATCCAGAACACCAAGTTTTCATTAATTCCAATACTCAGAGAATGACTTTTGAAAAGTGCCTCTGAATAAGGCTAAACATAAGCATAGCCAGCTGTGCCATTTCCACAAGGAGAATGAGCAGAGAGTAGAGCTGAATGAATGAACCCCCGGATTAAGCTGGCTTTTGACATTACAAGGTGTTTGGCACCAGTTGAAATCACAGATATTCCTCTTCCTGCCCTTCCCAACCCACTCGTGTGTTGTGTGACCCTCTTGATCACAGTATACAAATACGTTTATGGGGCTGCACTGGAAACGAGTTCATAGTTTTATTGTTTTTCAAAAATTGCAGTTTTATCAGCTTTTCTTCTTGTGGTTTGTTAATTTTTGTAAGCTGGATCACGGTGCTGGCAGTCTTGGTGGTACAGTGGACTGAGTGGCACATTTGTGCCGTGGAGATGGGCCTGGCACCGTGCCACAGGAAGGCAGTAATTTAAAAAGCTTGCAGCCAAAAACATCTTGTCGAGCCGCAGCCCTAAGGAGGTTGGAAGCACCAGGAAAACAAAGAAAGGGCACTAAACCAGTTTTCATCAATTTACTGCAAATTTCTTTATGTTGATTTTTACAGGTGAGTGTGAATGAATAGAAAGAGCCCAAAACTTCACGAACCGAGGGACTCGGCAGCAGTGTGCTAATCAGCACCATATGACCACACATGAAGTCCTCTTGGTTATGCCCCAGAAAAGTTGGATAAGATTTTCATCTTTTTTTCCCTACTCCGAAATCCAAAACTACCTCTATTCATCTGCTGCTCTCTGTTACAAATCTTGTTTTCTGTCCACAAAATACTTAAAATACTTGTGCCACATGTAATTCCACTAGCTATTACATCAGGAAGCTGTGGTTACTGCTCGGGTAGAACAGTAATACCTTCTGAAGAAAAATAGTTCCTTCATGTAATTGAACATGTCCTGTTTACAGACCTGCAGCAGTACATTTTTGTTATTAAATCTAGGCCACTTGATGAATTACATTGTGTTATGCTGGTATCGATGACAAGCTTTTAAATTAGGGGAATGGTGTTTGCTTCTCTGTGGAGGCAGGGTTCTGTCAGCTTGGGCACTGTAGCCAGTTCTTTATCTGGATCGTATTCACCTGCTTCCTAGAGAGAGGTCTGCAATTCGGGCAGCGGGTGGTATCGTGTGGATCTAACCGTGGGACGTACTGACAACATGAAATGGCAAGGATAGAACAATAAATCTCATTTCAGTCTCAGTAAAAAAAACTATGAAGGCCAACTATGCCTGCTCCTTGAGTATTTATTAGGCCTTTACCTCTGAAATTGCCTTGAAAAATGAAAGAAATGCACTGTGGGTCTCGGTAAAGATGTGTATTTGCAAGTTTGAAACCAGAGAGCAAGTTGCCTTACTAGATACTGACAGCTACATCTGAATACTTCAGCTGACCATATGTAATAAACAGGAGGAGAGAAACTGTTGGGAGAAGTTATGGGCTGCTGTTCAGTTATGTCTATTTTACGTACCCCTATATGCTGTTTTGAACTGCAAGACTAAGATCAGCACAACCTCTCTTAGAAAGTAAAAAAGTCCTCATACCTCTTCGCTTGTTCATCACCACTGGAGCCTTCGTTTTCTCGTATGCACTCCAATCCCCTTTAGTGCTCCCTTGGTATCAGTTTATTTTGTACTGAGTGGTACAACGCAATCCATTCTGGAAGCACTTCTTGCAAACAGTAAAATACATTTTCCCTGAAGCCAACATCTTGCTCCACATTTGCACTGTAAAACACCAAGCAGAGCAAAGGAAAATTCCATGCAAACCAATTGGCCGTAGCCACTCTTTGCTTCTTCCTTTGTTTTTCTTTGGCTGATTCTGTTAAAAGAGTCCAAAGCTCAAATGACTGTTAGCTTTGTGTGATCATATATCTAATTTACTTTAACATGGGATCCCTGCATGCGTTTCTTTAAGAGACTGAATCAATTTTATGCTAAGTGATTTCTTTGAGCAGATTTTTTTTTTTATTGTCCCCTTTGCCTAAAGTAAATTAGTGTGATAGCTGGAGCAACCAGGGAATGAAAAGGAGTCAAGTCCTCAAGTCACATTAGCACGCTTGTTGAGGCCTTTAAACAATCATCGCCATCAAAGTACTCCATAATAACTGTAAAAAAGCTAATCACAGGTGGCAGTGGGCGTGAAATGCGTGGCTCTGTGCTCAATCCTTAGGATAATGGGGGTATTCATGGGATTTCTAGAAGGACTCCTTTGTGCGGCTAGTCATGTGCCTGCTGAGCTGAAAGGACTATTTTGCTCAATTTGTCTAAAAGCGGCTGGCTTATATGATAGCTGCAGGGGTTTAGCTGCTCAGGTTGGTTTAACCCTTCCCACGCAGATAGATTTTGGTACAATTCCAGGGCCCTGTCTATACTGGGAAATGTCTCCAATTTGAGGAAGTGGAGCACGTTACTGGTCAGGAATCGGGAGCGGGCGAAGACCACCAGCCTTGCTGAAAAGGACCCGTGACTTGGGCTGTGCCTCTTTAGGGATGCGCAGCTGGGGAGACTTGGTTTTCTGGACTTGGCAGCAGTGGGAAATCAGAACTTTGGGAAGAACCTCGGGCACTAAACCTGAGACTCGCAGCCACTAGTGAGAGAGAATTCGTGAAGCTAGGAGTAAGCCTCTTTAAGGCTTTCAGTCTGGGGGCAGAATCCCAGGGTATACCAAGCTTTTCTTATGGTCACTCTCATTGCAAAAATAGATCTTGGTGATTTCTAAAGAACCATCCCAAAACAGGGAAATGTTACTTATTGTGTGAAACCTGCATAATCTAGAAATAGTTTCCTTCCTCGCTAGAAATAGTTAAAGGGATGCCTAAAAAAAAAGAGAAAATCTGTTACCTAAGAGACTCTGAAGAGAGGGAAGTGTATTTTGACATTAGAAATTCTTTACTTTGAAATGGAAATAAATTTTAATTATCTAAATGCAGAAAAAAGTTAACTACTGTAATACATTTATTTAAATTTCTATCAGTATCTGGAGGTGAAGCTGAGAGCAGCACTGTTTCCTACCAACAAGCATAATGCTAATGGCTGGGTATTAATTAATACTGCTGTTAAGATACAGTGTAAATGTTTTAAGCTGACGGTTCACGTCCCTACCTGTAGTCTCAGAACTCGGGATACGAAGAGAAATTGGAAGTTTAATCCTGCAGGTTATCTTATATGTAACAGCTTTTAACAGTTATGAACAGTCAGTCTCCACCGAGTCAAGAGCTTTCCAGTTTCAGGTAAGGCTATACCAAGCCAAAACCTGTAAAGAAACTGCAGCCAAGTTGTTCACCATAGTGACCCAAGCAACTAAATCTTAGAATTGTGTTGCTGTCATATTTTGAATGATAATGTATCGCACCAGTAGGTGAAGAAGCTGCTGTTGCAAGTGGGAGAGAGGATGTTTGCTTAGCCCGTGCAAGTGTAACGGGGGTCTGAAGTTCTCATCTAATACAAGGAATGCTTTTTGAGATTGTGTGTCAGGACTCACATGCAGCAGTTCTTGTTTCCTCTCCTCACTTGGCCATTGTTTTGCAACAGACTTTCCCTTTCCGCTTCCCTTTTCCCTTTCCCTTCATCCTTTGTCTGCCCTGTGCTGTTAACAGCAGGGAAGGCTCTTGCTCCGATCTGCTGAGTACCCAACACTGTAAGGCCTCAATCACAGTCTGCAAAGATACATGAAAAGCAAGCTATGCTAATAAATGGAATATCTGACATTAGCATGTAACAGCAGTGTAATCCACACAAAATAGAATATGAATATCTCCAAAACTTTCTTGACTCTGCCCTCAAATTCTTAAGGTGGGGGGCCGGAGTCAAAGGTATTAAAGCTTGTCAGAAAGAAGTTCATAATGTCGATACCAGGTTGTGCTGAAATTGGTTGTGGCTGGGAGGATGTAAAAAGCTAGTAAGAGAATTGGAATGAGCTATTTCTGTCTGTCTCTCTCTCTGTCAAACACACACGAATCATTTAAATGTGTTTGCGGACACCCCAAGTCAGCTGCAGCTGTCGGGGTTCTTTTGGTCTCCTTAGTTTTTCTCTCTCTCTGTCTCCTTCTGCCTCTATGACCATTAATGTAGCCATCATTGAAATAGAGATCCAAATCCTAACTTCCGGTTTAGATAACAGGAGAATTTTCTGTGCACCCCACATCACCCCACCCCAGATAATAGCAGTGTCTGGAATGGAAGAATTCCAACTGCAATCTTGAACCGATGTCACCTGCAGAGCATCACAGTTGTTTTACCGTCCTTGTGTTACAAGGAGTAAGTTGTGGAATATCTCAGCATGTATAACCTAAGATTTTTCGAAGTTGCCTAGGGAAGCACCTAGTTCTTGCTAACATTAAGTTGAGCCATTCTTTGGCAGTGCTTCGTTGATCGGTTTTAGGATTTTACTCCTCACTGCACTGCTTTGGAGTGGAAACACTGGTTCAGTGCTCTCTTTGCTGATAAAATGACAAAGCTTTCATTGATTTCCGCAAAGCCAAGGGTTCGCCGCCAGTGAACTCGCTAGCTGTAAAGTTATCTTAATGTCAAGAACATTTCAGAACAAATTCTCACCATATTTGCTTCCCTAGAAGATGGTATCAATGTCCATCTATTCTGGAGAGCCATAAAGCGACTTTGTAGGTAAAATCATTTTCCTTGCTTCTGTTGCTTGTGCAGTTTGATCTTGCACCTTATAGACATTACCTACTGAAGACAGCGCATGCTGCTTCATTCACCGGTGCAGCCTTTGAAGAGTTAAGCTCTGCAGTCACTCAGAAGGTGGACTTCTGCTTTTCCTCAAGTCTCTATTCATCTCCAGGAACTGAATTTTTCATGCAGTAATTAAAATTTGTAGGTCAAACCTCCCATGGCACTGTTTTCTGCTAATATGGGAGAGCAACGGTCGGATTCGCTTACGCTGCTCTTCGCCGCACTGAGATTTAAAGGATGAAGGGTGACATTTTCCCCCATTTTGTAAATTAATGCCATTGATCTGCCTAACAAGAACAAAGTTAGGCTTCAAAATACCAAATGATAAAGAGATTAAGACTTTAAATGGCTTTCCAAAGGCAACCTCTATTGTAAGATTCTAAGCAGAGTATTGAACTTTCAATTAGAATTTCTAATGGGCTATTGACTTAAATGGATAAAATGTTGCAAGTGATAGCTTTCAAGATGACAAAAATTGCTTAGTACATTCTGGAATATTACTTTATGAAACAAATACTGTTCTGGAGGCTGAGTAGTAATAACCTGGGCCCCGGGCAATATTGTTCTGTGTCTCTGTGCAGCAGTTTTTCAAAATTGAACTAATGCGTTTTGAAACATTTTCTCTTTTCATGTTTTGTAGATCTTTGGGAGTGAGGTACTTTAACTTTCATGAAAGAATCTTAAATCTCTAGTGATGTAGCTATGATTGCACTCTTTATGAAATACAATCCATCTACTCAAACGCTGTATTTTCATACGTTCTTTCATCTAGGGCACAAACAATGTGCCCACCTCGTCTGGTTTTTCCTGACGGCACTCCAGAATGTATCTATTCTGCAGTACATGTACTACAAATAACATCTGAAACTCTCCCAAATCATCCTGGCGCTTTACAGTGAATTGACTTGAAGTCTGGGTATGAAACACTAGCTCTAGTACATTTTTCAAAGAATTTTTTTTCAGAGACTAGCCAGCCCTTTCCAGGATAAAGGGTTAATATTATGCTTATGTTACAGTGCATTAAAAACTCTAATTAAAACAGCATTACATTCCCATCTGCCAATCTCCAGTAATCTTCTTTAATTGCAGTAATTAAACTATATTTACATGTTCAGAATACTTGTAATTTAGCAAATTGCACTCTCTGCTCTACATTTAATCAAACAACCAGTTCCAGTATATTTAGTGTGGAAAGAAGTAATTTCAATGTTTTGATTACTATAGCAGATTTGACAGAGTAAGTGCCCCTCTAGTAGAGGCTTTGAAAGGGAAGGCAAACATGAAATATAGTCCTGTTCTGATTGTCATGTGAATGCCTAATTACATGTTAGAGGATTAACTATTAAGGGGTACACACTGTTTCGCTTGATTTTTTTTAGGCACAGCTGACATAACAGATAATAAAGGTTGCCTGTTTTGGGCTGTTTGGTGGAACATGCAAGCTTTTTATTATTGTTATTATTGTAAGTCTTAAAAACAAGTATTAAATCCTGTGAGTTAGTAAGGTCTTAATGCCCCACGTCTTTAGTTTAAAGGCATAGGGAAATTGTTCTGGAGATTATGTTCACAGTGCACCATTGACCACCATTTTCACAGGTTCTTCCCTTCCCCTAACCTTTATCATCTCCTCTTTTTTGGGGGGAGGAGGGTTGTTGTCCTTGGAATGGCAGTTTCCTGGTAGATCTGCCAAATGTTTGTCCTCAGATAGGCAACTCCTCCGTGTCATGTTAACGGTGTACCGCTGCCCTGGGAATAAGTGGGGTTGGAGTGATCTCTTGCTCGTCCCAGTCTGCACAAAGACACGCACGATGGCGATGTGCAAGTGGATGGGTCGGTGGGTTGATAACTTCTTCACAAAAAGAAGCTTCTCTTTTACTATACATTTCTTCCTATGACCTGTGGTCTGTAGCAAACTTTGAAAAGTGATTCCAGTGCCTACCGCCTAGTCTTTCCCAGATAAATTGTACAAAGCAGAAAAAAATCCTTCTGATCTGCCTGTACCAGACACATGGGATTCAGGACCGAGCGGTGCCAGCAGAGCCCGTGGTAGGCTCGTAGCACTGCATCTGCGAGAGGCCGATCACCCCCACGTGTCGGAAGCCCCCCATCCACAGTCACGTTCAGGCACGTGGGAGTTAAGTCCCCAGATGCCTTCAGGATGTTTTATGGCAAGTTACAGTCATTTACAAAAGTGTCATGTCACAACATTAACATGGGTGGGGATTAAACTTCTCCAGAAGATTTGAACGTAGGCTACTAGGAACAGCAGTCCTTGCAGGTTGGACAGATGTAGGCATTTGTAATTATTCCTTGCTGACAGAGAAGGAGCGGAGTGCATATTGGCAGAGGTAACAGAAATGCTACAAGTGAGCAATATATGCTCCCAAGTACATGCTCTTGGCATAGACAGCGTGTGAAGTAAACCAGTTGCGTATACGAAGATGCAGTCAGGGTGGTTCTCTTCCGTGGTCTGCCTACAAATGTATTGCTTTTGTTCCAAAGGCAGTCAGAAAAGCCATTCAGAATTCCTGGCTCTAATTTTCCGTATTAAACTATCCTTCTGCCTATGGCCTCCTTCCCTGTGACCTGAACTCAGGCACACTTAACTGTAACTGATGCTGGGGTTTCTGATGTCATTCTGACTTCATTTCAAAAAAGTAACTCCTGCTTTTCACTCCTGTGCAGGAAAACTGGGTGGTTTCCAGGTGGTTCCACTGGGTCTAGGTCACTGTGCATTTCAGGCTGCCAACAATGAAAGCTCCGAATTGAACCCTTTCATTTGAACCTGTCTCTCCCTATAGTGCCACTGTATTGCTTTGCTCTCATTTTCAATCCAAACTCCCTATTTTTCTGGTTTAGAGTTAGAAGTATGTATGTTTTAATGAAGCCACTTAGTGAAGGGGGACATTTGCTGTATTTCTCTGTTTATGCATTTATATATATTTAGAGTCATAATATTTTAAATTTTATAGAGTGGTAGATGAGCAGAGAAGTTTGTAAATAGGTCTTTTGAGCCATATTTTTATAAATCAAGTTTAGAAAGCTTGAAGTTTTTTTAAAAAATGTTGGCCCCACTATGGAAGATGTAAAGAAATTAGCCCAATTCTACTAATGTCTGATTATTTACTCCTGATCTACATGAGCGTGGCTGAAGTAAGAATGAGAGCAATGATGTTCAGTTCTTATGTCGCCTGTACCAGAAAGTTCAAATAGATCAGAGACCTGCGATGCTTTGGGTTTCTCATTACACTCCGTGGTGCTGCAAAGTGAGGATTTCAAGATGGGTCTTCTTAAGCCTATTAGAAATCAGAATCATGTTGGTTATATGTTTCAATAGATGTAGTTTAGTGGCTTCAGGGGAAAATGGGTATGGAGGGATGAATAAAATAAAAGTCTGATGTAGAAACACATCTGATTTTTCAAAGATTTTTGCAGGAAAGTGGACCTTCTGGCATTTCCATTTGCACTAATTTCACACATCATCTTACAGAGTACAGGGTTTGGTCCCCTGCCAGGCTGTCTGAAAACCCGCTTTTGAACAGCACAGTTTATGTGCTGAATGGATGCTGCATCACGTATATATTTCCTAATATCTTTCATTAAACTTCCAAATGGACACTAAGTATGTAAATACAGCAAAACTGAAAGGCTAGCTTTGAATTTTTATTTTCTAGGAAAGCTTTTACCATTACTAGTCTAACAATATTGCGCTATGTCTGGCTTGCCATTTTCAAGGAGTAACTTAATGAGTTTATTGTATAATGAAGGACTCTGATTTATTAGCTTTTCATTACGCTCATTCCATCAGCTTCCTGCTAAATACTATAACCCTTGGCAGAGATGTTAGTCTTTATCAGGTGGTATCATTGCTTTTTAATAAACTCTCCTCCCACATTGATAATATTACATGTGAAATCCCTTATCCTGCATTATTCCCAAGGGGAGGAAAAAGTATATTTATTGAAAAGGCCTCACTGAAGCACTGCAGAGAATTCATTAGCAGTTTTGTGTTACCCGTTTCCACTAACTCAGATTAAGTGGGCAGAATTGGAGGCTGCAGGTAGGTCCTTTGCCTTGCTCCCCTCGACTGGCAGATAATTTAGCCCAGCCTATTGATACTTTAATTACATAGAGAAGCCATCAGTGCACAGCTGTTTTAAAACTGTGGCACTTGCAGGTATTAGCAAATATTTCTTTAGCAGATATTTAATGATCAACTGTATTACAAGAATTAACATGGTGATGGCACACAGAGAGGGGGGAAGGAGGGTAAAGTAATATTTTACAACCTGAAAAATTAAGCAGTGAGATAGTTAAGGCCCAGCCCTCATTAGCTGAATGGTAGATTTTTCTAATTAGTTCTTTCTAGTGTAATTAGCATGGATGAGTCTAATCATCTCATGTGAAACCAAATCTAATGCTTGGGAAGGAATGTCCTTGGCCTCTCTTTCAGACTGATTCCAAGGATTTTGTGTGTTTCTGCTGAGATAGTCCTTAAAGAAACAGCAGCCAGCCTGCCTGCCTTCCTGATGCAGGTGGGCTGGCAGGAGTGAGAGGACTTGGACCTCATCCTACGTTTTCATATAAGCATAGAGGAAATACTTCCATGAAAGTGTGCAGTCCTCATGGTGCAAGTGAATCAGATGTGGGTAGTAGCTGTAAGAAGGACAAAATCAGGAGTCACATTTTGGGCCCACATGAGAAGTGAATGTTTGAACATTGAACTTAAAATACCAGTTTTTCTAAGCTCTGTATTTCCCTGTAGGGATGTCTTTTTAGAAATGAGCACAGAAAGGGAGATGGAAAATAGAATGTTATTTGCTTCTTGCGTAGATCATCTTACTGTGAAGCCCAAACAATCTGAATTCTACTCGTTTTGTTGTAAACAGTCTCAAGCAAGGTGAAACAATATTTAGTCTTGTTGGAAATAGTTTTGATTATAGATTTCTGTCAACCTTCACGTTAGAATTAAACTTGCTAAAAATGTTGAGTTTACCCTCTTTGTTTTTTTGGGGGGATGGCGGGATAGGAGAAATATGGGTGTGAAGGGCAAGCGGGAAGCTTGGCTGGCCCCATTTTGGCCTAATGGGTCTGTACTGGTTGGTTTTTACCAGTAATAATAGTTTAATTTTACAATTTCAAAATGTGTGGAAGGGTCAAAGAAGTACACGAATCCGCTGCATGGCATAGCAAGGCGCGTCCGTCTCTTCCTGAAGCTGCGCTGGCAGAGCACAAAGACTGTTTTGTGCGCAGAAGCACAGGGGAAACAGTGAACGGCAGGACAAGGAGCGCCAAGGAGTCCAGTTGTGTTTTATCTGGGAGCTGCTGCCTAACTCTCAGGTCACTTCTTCCCAGTCTGCAGGAGCATATTTGGCTAAGGCCTTCATTGCCGTAATTATGATTAATCAACCAGTGTCGTATTGGACCCACTGCTTCCCTGTCGGCGGCAAGGCTATTGTTTTTGCAATGAAGGAGACATTTTGGTGGCTTGTGTGAGTAAGCAGAGCTCAATCCGTAGGTATTTCACCTGAACTGTCAGCTGACCTGTGCAGCTGGTAACTCTAGATTTGATGTTTTTTCTGCATGGTCTACTCTTTTCCTGACAAGCCTTTGCAGTCATCATTTCTTAAGTACTTGAAATTCTCCATCTGGAAAATCAAAAGTTAAATACAATGATTAAAGATATCGCTTTTAAAAAATTCCTTACTCGAACCCTGTCTATGGGGGGTTGCTTTTGCCAGTGGGTTTACTGAAAATATTGCAGCCTGCTATTGGATTTAGCTGCTAATGAGCTCAAGTAGTTTGTTTTGGAGTGAAAGGCAGAGCAGTATTACTGGTGTGGCTGTGACAGGGACGTCTTCCCCCAGGCCCTGGGAGGAGGGATACAGCCCTGAGCCTCTTTTCCCCAGCAGCAGTTGAATGCAGGTAAGCAGAGAGGGAGAAAATATGCAGGTGAATGCCTCTCGCTCATTCTGTGGCCTCAGGGTGTATCTGCATGATGTGCTTTGCAGCTGAGAAGAGAAAGTTAGGTACACAATGTGCAGCAATTCCTAACTGTTTTCAGGAGGACGAAAATACTGCCTTGCTTCTGAGTTTCATCCTCAGTGGACTCCTCGCTGGATATCCCTTGTATCAGAAGAGCGAGATACTTCTCTTCCTGAAGCCATCTGGCTTTCTAGATCTTTTGTGGTTTCAAGACAGGGGACTTAGGGCCATTCTTATGGAAGCAGACATACCGCCTCACAAAATATATTGAAATTGCACTAAAAAAACCAAAAGAAGGCTTAGGGGCTGACATTCTGGAGCCAGGGAAGAAGGTAGGCATCATTTATGACTTTTGAAAACTGCTGGATTTTACAGGTTTTAGAATGAAGGGTTTGTTTTTCAGTCTGTTCCTGTTAAAGCTGAGGAATTGTGTAAAATTGCTGCACTCATAACCTGGTGTAGGACTGGACTGCTGCGAGCACCCAGCTGGCGGGTGTGGAGTGGTGGGCCCTGGCTGGGAGTGGGATTACAGCCCGGGCTGCTCTAGCCGAGGGGCTGGTGGCTGTTTGGAAAGCAGCAGGCAGCACAGAGCTTCAACCATGGAAGACCCGTGGGATTTATGGCATGGCAGAAGAGCAATGGGAGAGAATTGAAACGTAGTTAGTGATATTTTTACATGGAAAAGAGGAAATGAGATGTAAACAGTATTAGTGTAATACAATTTTCATGTGAGATTAAAAGAAAATCCAGGATTAGAGAGATTTGGAAATTGCAGTTACAGGATAAGTGATATTTGAAAGGATCGTACTTGATTTGATTAAACTTGAGTTCAAATGTCATTATGGAGATGCATTATCTACAAGTTTTTCAGAGCTTTTGTTTACGCCATGCTGAGCTATGTTTGTGTTGGCAGTAAGACTTAGAATTTGCTGCTGCTTCTTCAGGTTTTTTGGGTTTTGACTTTCTGTATTTTACCCTCACTGTGGTGAAAGTCCCATGGTGGGAACTGTTTGACGTGTGATAATGTGGTCAAATCCTATGTCCTGCCTTTGTTCACGGTGGCCTGGCTTTACTGACCTGACCAGCACTATGATGACTTCTGTGACACATAAAGCCTTTTTTAACCAAAATTTTGGCAAATAAGGCAGTGGATGGAGTGACATCTTTAAAGCTATTTGGATAGAAGGTGCTTGAGAAGAAAGCCCCCAGAAGTCAGAAGCCTCCAGTGATTTATACGTGGGGGTCTCAGTACTAAGGTTGTCTCTGGTTCACAGGTTATGCCAGTTTACTCGTTTCATTTTGCTTCCCAGGGCATCACTGTGTGACACATGAATCATCATTAATAACAGAGAGGCTTGTTTGGTAAATCCCTTTTGAGGAAGTTTGCTGCTCTTGTGACATCATGCCAGACCCCCCCTGCCAGCGCTGGCGTTTTCTCCAAATGCACAAGTCTGTTCCCATGTCCCAGCCCCAGTCATGGGAGATGTTGTACCAGCATCTGGCACTAATATCTGTTGTTGACATTTTGGGAATGAGAACATGAGCTATTAGCAAAGATGTTTGCTTGTACCTAATTAATGCTCAATTGTATACCCCTTCCTTTATCAGCACGGCAGCAGCAAACCCGATTTGGCATTATCTTTCACCAGCTAGCTTTAAAACTTAATTATTTCCTGACTCGGTGTTAAAGGCCGTGCAGTAAGACTTGCTACCTTAATATAGATTTAATCAAGTTACCAAGCATCAGAGTGACTTGATGGCTCTTTAGATGAAGTGACTGTATTTCAGTATCAATAGAGCAGAATTTGGAGTGTGCTTTTTTGTGATGCTTTGGCAGGGCACCATGGAAATAAATGGATGGGTGAATGCCTCTTTCAAGAACAGGCTTGGAGAAACATAGGCAATTTTGATTCATTCAGTCAAATTGCAGCATCGTGAAAAAGCACTCAAAACCTTTTTCCAATATTGCAAGAAAGCATCATAGCCATGCTGATCAGGTACTTGAGTGGTTTCAGCTGGGTAAGATACAGATACCAGATCACGGACACATCACTCGTGAGAGCATTTTAGCCGTCAGCTTTACCCGAGGCAAGCTGTGTGTGTGGGAGGGGGAGATGGAAAAGATATACAGACCCAAAATCGTTATTGCTAGGAACGCTAGACGGCAAATATCGTATGTCTTTGGCTACAGTCTGTCTGTCAGTGCCATGACTATAGAAGGGCACACAGCTTTCAGAGTTATACTTGAATCTTGACAGAGCAGTGTTAGATGTATTTGAGTATTTTCATTATAACTTATCTTGTGTGTGTGATCTTTGCACCTGTGTTTTGAAATTGAAGATGAATTCAAAAGATTTGAATGCATAGTGAGTTACCCTGAGGAATAATGGCTCTGGAGCTTTTCTTCTTTGGAGAACATAATTTAAATGTGGCATGATACACTTGCTAAAATGGCTTTATGTAGGTGCAGCTTGGTTTGCATTGAGGTCGTGCCTTAGCCCTCTCCTCTTTGCCATTCAGTACGAAGTTCAGCCGGTGAGTAATATGCACCTAAATAATTCACGGAGCAAAGGTGTGCTGCTGACCTCGTTCCTAAAGACGATGTCCCGGTGTACTGTTTTTTTGGCTTACTGATTTGAAATAATCTTTGTGTGTTTGAATATTTTTGGCACTGTGAAAACTGGCAACTGGTTGGCAGAGGTGGCCATCTGAGGATACTTTTATAGCACTGACTTTTAAACCCAGCCAGCCACAGCTCTGCTGGCTGCTGGGTTCGCCAGCAACAAAAGCTCTTAGACTTGTGGTTGTAATGTGAAGGAGATTGGTGGTAGATGTCGGATTTATTTTAGTTAAAACCCAGACATCGTTAAACCTGAATTTCAAGTGTGAAGGACTGGCATGCTACATCGCTGCACTTTTTTTTCACTTGGACCACATTTTTAGGAGAAAGCAGATTTTTGGATGAGCTCAGGTCTAACTAGGCATCTTAGCAAAGACTAGATTTTCAAAAGAATTTATCAGGCTGGTGGCTGAGATTGTTTCACAAATCAACCCCTGGTAGCATAGCAGGGACTGGTGAGCATTTACCCTTTTGGAAAAACATTTCCTAATTTAAGAAGTGTTGACTCTTTTATCAGAACTTAGGCTTTTTTTTTTGTTTGTTTTAAGGGGCTGTCTTTAACTCATCAAATTATGGATGAGGGAAGGAAAAAGGTTTAAACACATTGCATCATGTGATTTATATTTGATGAAACTGTTGCAGGAAGTCTTTTCTTACCAGAGGCTTCCTCCAAAGGTTCGTTCATCATCAGATACTGTGAACTGGACAGTAAGCAGGTTCGCAGCAACTTGCGTCCTTTCTCTTTAAAACTTATCTGGGTCCTTTCTGTATCCGCCTGAACAGATGTGGAAAAAGCAAAACCCTTGAGAGGCAGTGATATAATCATAACAAATCCTACATAGTCCAGTAACCTCAAATTTCTGTTTCATGTGGGTCAATTACCTTAAAGCCTAATTTTGTGCAGAAAGCATAGGAGCTGACCTGGAAGAGCTTTGTCTGTTGGCCTCCGTTTTTCCTTCTGCTAAATAGGGTGACTTTGCTCGCTTAGCTCCCTTGGGTGTACTGCCCTATGGAAATACTGAGTGTTGTTGCTATGATGGCCTGAATGTAAGACGAGTTTTTTCCACCTCAGAAAATGGTGTATGTAAAAATACACTTGGCTACAAATTCATGGACTGCGTGAAGTCCTACCCATGCCAAAGGCTAAAGCTGCCCTGGGCAGGTACAGTCACATAAATGTTTGCCAAGTGTTTAAGGCGTGGATGTTGATACTTTGTTGGTATCCGTGCTTCATCAAGGGATCCGGGACATTTTAGCCACGCACTCATTCCCATGGAACCACAAGGCCAGGTTTAGGTGGGTGTGGGTCACGCAGTCTGAGCAGCATCATGATCAAGGCAGCCTTGCATTTGGTACGGGAGTCTAGCAGACGACCACAAGTGGACTAGGAAGGTGGTTAGGCAGAAGTCACCTGTGGCGGGGTTCTGCTTGCCTTTGGGGAGACGGGCTGTTGACAGCATGTGTAGGGCTGGGGAGGAGAGCGGTAGGCTGAGGGCGGTCTGCGTGTGTTGGGGTGTGGGGCATCGGGGGAGATGTGTGGTGTCAGAGGACTTCTCAGGTACCATTTGGTTGATCCAATTTAATTTCTTAGAAGTATATTTTTTGCTTTTATTTTTATTCTTTAAAAAGTAAATGTGACCTGAGATTTGAGGCTACCTTAAATTGAGTCAATGCAAAATTTATTTTTATTATTAAGACTGCAGTACAAACATTTTCACCTCTCACACATTCTGTGCCAAATTATGCAGCATAGTACAGTAAATCTGAGACATTCTAGGGATTAGCATTAGGCAAATAGAAGAAGCTTGAAAGAGCTGGTTCTGTTTTTTATCATGGTTTAACATCAGGCATATCTTCTTTCCTTGTAAGTTAGAGCTGACTGTGTAACACTATTGTCATCCACGAGGGATCCTGAGACCAGCATTACAGATTTAACATGCTCAGGGAAACCGATACCAAGCTATCGGCCGATACGTGACACTAATACGGGGTTCACTTTTACACTCAACGGAAAAGAGAGACAGACAGATTGTTCCAAGTTTAGACAAGCTGTAAAATCCTTTACTAGCAGGTACTGCCCTGGCCAGCCCTTGAGAGTATTCTAATTGCTTTACATCTGTACAAAGGTTCCTTGTAATCGGGCTTTCTGCCTCCATTTGTCTTCTTTTCAGCCTCTTAGTAAAGGCCTTAATTGGTCTTAGTGGGGCTTTTTCCAGTTAGCGCAGCCATACCTTAAAGGCTGAACAAGTACCAGACATTACCTGGGGGGGAAGGGAGGGAGCAGAGGAAAGACATCAATACTTCTTTACCTTTAACACTGTAATTAATGGGCTCAGAGCAAGGAACAGATTTGGAGAAATTTTAGCTCTTTGGGGGATTTAGAGACAGATCAGACAAAACAGAGCAGGGTGGAATTCTCTAGAATTTCTTCCTGCCTCATTTCTCTGCGAACAATCATTAGCCTTGTAATTGTCTCCTGGTAAACTGCTGTATCAGGTTCCATTTTGTCCTCTTTAGAGGATCGAGTTGCCTTTAAATCAATAGTTTGAAGTACTGGGGGATGTATGTGAAAGGAAGTGCCCTCTAATTTCTGTTTCTTAGCTACTAATTATTTAATAATACATTTTATTGCCTATTAAAATGTGGCATAACTTGCTTGTCAGCAAAACTGGATGGAACATAATCATTTGAGGAGAAGGATAATTGGCACTTTTGCAGATGGCTTTTATTGCAAGCCTGGTTTGTTGTTATAGCAGGAGTTTCTTGCCAGGTTTCCTTGCAGTCTTTTCAGACCGGTCAGTGTTACAAGTGAGTGGCTGCCACACAGCTCGGGCGTTCAGATGGGGCATATCGAGAATTCAGGGTGGACTTGGTTTGCTGATGTGAAAGCTGCTGTGGCGCATGGAGAGTGTCTTCCCTCCACTCTTGCCTTTTTAAGAACCCTTGTGGGTTTTAATACCGCTCTGCAATTGACTCTGGTTACTAGATATAGCAGAATAGGAGAATTTGTTTGGCTAACTGATTAATGGAGGTAGGTGAATCTGGGGCAAGGGGTTTGTCTTGCAACTGGGGGTTCCGGGGTTTTTTTGGTGCAATCAGAAATGCATGTTGCTTTTGGCTGAACTCTCTGTAGCTTATACGGTCAGCGTATACAGCGTCACGCTGGGCGTTCTGCAGCGTTTGCCCTAAAGTTTAATAGCGTCAGATGAATAATTGGAAGGTTGACTCGCTGCCCTACGATTTGCTCTGAGATCCTTGTCATCGTTAGAATGAATGCCTAGGAAATGGTAAGAAGAAACTGCCTGGGCCAGAGGACAAATACAAGTGCTGCGGGGACCGGTTCGGATGGCGCTGGGGTGTTGCCTCTCCCGAGGCGCTGAGCGTGCTGGGCAGTGCTGGTGGTGCGGGCTGGGGGGGCCAAGGGTCCGCGGTGGAGCTGGGCCCTGGGTGAGCTTTGCAACAGGGGTCCTGCAAGCTGCGTGCGAGGGGAACAGACCAGGCGCTCCGCAAGGATCGCTGGTGGACAAGAGTCTCTCGCTTCGTTTTCCAACCAAACTTTCCAGGGTGACCTTCAGATTCCTTTCTGTTTCTTCAGAGGGGATGATCGTGTTGTATAGGAGAGATCTGGTTTATGTTTATTTCAAATTAAACGAAGAGGAGACTGGAACAGGCTGTTTCTTATTAAATCCTCCTGCAGTTAAATTCTGAATTTTTTTCCTCCTGGGGAATGCTTTTGTTTATAAAAAAGTGTTCCCTTTCTGTCACTGTTTGTGTTTTATGTACAATGAACTGGTCTTGTTTGTGGAAAGGGTTTTTAGCCTTGCGCTCGTGGCAGATCCTGCTTCAGGGCTGCGCTGGCACCACAGTCAATCCCCTGCCCGCTAATTCACGTTCTTCTTCCCCTCTATTGGCTTCGTTGCAAGTTAGAGCAGTGTTTCTATTTTCTGAAAAAGAGCTTTGGATTGAGTGTTAGCCTTATTCTTTGGAGAAATGATAGAAATTCGGGCTGGCATTGCGCATTTCTTCAGAGTATCAGAAGTACATAATAAGTATGAACTCTGTAGCCCACATTACATGGTCGAAAGTAGTTGAAATTAAATAGTATGTGTGAGATTCAGTGTCTTCTTGGTAAACGTTTTTCGTAATCTCTCCAAATGGTCTCTTTTCACCATGACAGTCAAAGAATAAAATCAGAGATGCTGATATTCTTGCCCACAGCGATTACTTGTGAAGTGAGTGCTATGCAATCAGCCCCTTACGGAAAAGAGTGCCACTCACTGTTAATGCAGGTACCAGAGACCGGTCCTTAAAGGAGATGGCTAATTTCCCTGGAAGCCGTTTGTGTTTCAGTGGTGATGGCAGTCCTGGCCTTGCCTGTTTCCGAAAGCAGTTGCTCCGGTAGGCAGCCAGCTACCCGCATCGGTTCAGTGGCACCTGCAGACTGGCTGCTCGAGTCTTCGAAGGGCAGCGGTGGTGCAGATGGGAGATCGGGTGGGCAGGACTGGAAAAGAGTTTTCTTGAGCGTTAGTGCTTCTTGATGATTGAAATCTGAACAAGTACATCCAAGAAATACCATCTTTGCTGGGTTTTGGCTGCATGTGCTAATGAGGCAAACAACATCTCTTGGAGTCAACAGAAATCTCTTGTTGTGAATGTAATAGGCTCACTGTGCGTGTAGACAGGATGGAAAATTGATCCAGTTCAGCGAGAGTAAAATGAACAGAGCATTGTTAACTCGACAGCGTTTTGAAGAATTCGCATATGGGGACTTTGCTTTAATGTTATATAGTGAAATTTTGCTGTCAGATCTGGCTCAGAGAAGGGCCACAAAAATGATTCGAGGGCTGGAGCACCGCTCCTACGAGGACAGGCTGAGAGAGCTGGGGTTGTTCGGGCTGGAGAGGAGAAGGCTGCGGGGACACTTTATTGCAGCCTTTCAGTGCTTAAAGGGGGCCTACAGGAAAGATGGGGACAATCTTTTTAGCAAGGCCTGTTGTGACAGAACAAGGAGTAATGGTTTTAAACTAAGGGAGGGGAGACCTAGACTGGGTATGAGGAAGAAATTTTTTACAAGGAGAGTGGTAAAACACTGTCATGGGTTGCCCAGAGAGGTGGTGGATGCCCCGTCCCTGGAAACCTTCAAGGCCAGACTGAACGGGGCTCTGAGCAACCTGATGCTGAAGAAGTTCCTGCTCATGGCAGGTCTTGGACTGGATGGCCTTTAAAGGTCCCTTCCAACCCAAAGCATTCTGTGATGCTATGATTCTGTGAAAGTTTGTCTGCAGTATGAGCAAATTTTAATTTTATTGCCCCTCAGCTGAGGAGCAGGTACTTGAATTTGTCCTTCAACATTAGTGATTGCAGTATCATCATGTGCCTGTTCAGTCTTCAGAATAGGTGGCAGGCAATCAAGTTCCTCATGGGGTGGGTAAGGGGGCAGGAGGATGCAGGGTCCCAGGGCCGTGCTGGGTTGGTTGCTGGGATTTCAGAGGACTTGTATTGACAGTGTCTGTCTTCCCCTTGTCTGGCAGCTCCCTATCCCGTGCATGCTACTCCCTGTTCCTAATGTTTTGGTCTTGCTGGGCCTCTGTAACAGAGAATGCACACTGCAATGGGTGTTGGCCCAGTCCCAGCATTGGACTGGAGACTGGGGCAAAGCGGCTCTTTTGCCAGGGGGTTCAAAGATGTGCATTGCCTGCCTTCAGCCCATTGCCTCTGTGAGGCAGCGATGGCCATTCATCCTCCACCATTAAGAAAAGTACCTCATTCTCAGTGGTGATTCACTCCACTTTTCTCTTTCCATTGATTATAGAAGGAACCTCAATATGATCTACACTAAACACTGTTAGATGGCTGAAGTTAAACGGGGAAATCTGCTTCCTGGCAATTAGAAATGAGCTTATAAGAGCTTCAATGAGCTTCTGGAACAGCAGCAGCCCAAAGAAATCCCTGAACAGAACAAAAAAGTGATATATGTGTTTCACAGGAAAGGCATGAACAGTAAAGCAGTGCACTATCAGGTAGTAACTTGGCTGCATGTCCTGGGTGAGGAGCATCTGCGGGGTGAAGTGCCAGAATCACAACATGCTTTGGATTCCTGTAAAGTACATGCTTTTAAATTTCACTGGCATACACTGTAAAAAAAAAAAAAAAAAAAAAAAAGAAAAAGAGTGATTTAAAAGAATCCTTAATGAACATGGTGCTGTCATTATAATCCCTGCTGTAGACAACCTTTCTAACAAAAAGTATTTCCGTCGGCTTCATTTGCATTAGTGAGGAGGGTTATTAAGCTTTGTGACCAAATCCTCTGCATCTTTGGTAAGGGTGGAGGTACTGGCCGCGCAAACAAAACCTAGGAGCAAATGTGCCTCCAGCTTAGGTCTCCAGGAGGTTATAGCACTAAGAAATGTCAGGGCTAGTAGATCTTCTACTAGCACAGATCAAGCACCATTTATTTTGATGAGTGGTCCCAAGTTACAAGAGCAAGGATGCACTCCTGAGCCTTCTGGGGCAGTGTGGGAGGTGGGTGCATCCCTCTTCGCAGCGCCGTGGGAACGGGTATCAGTGTTGGGTAGCAAAGAGGGAAGATAAGCTCGCTGGTCTTTTGCTTTGCTGCCCACCTCTTCTGGGGTGGGTTATTTTGGCAGCTGTACTCATTATATTGTAAAAGCATAGTATAATATATTCATATATATCCGACTTTATGTAGTCAGATATATAGATTGTGCGTGTGTATAAATATAGTCACCTATTTAGAGGCATTTCACTGCGTTGTCTCTGAATGCTGACCACTTACGAAGAATGCAGATTAGGAAAGTTGTGGGGTTTGGAGTTTTTCTTTTTACAAGGAGACAAACATATTCCTTAAACTAGTGTTATTAAGGTGATATTTGAGGAAAGAAAAATGAAATTAACATGGCTTTCAAAAATAAAAGCCAAAATGTGCATAAATGAATCAAGATACAACTACAAGTGGATGAGGTTTAGCAACATGGAATATCTGTTAGAAAAACTGGGTGACAGACAATAGGAAACAGCACTCAAGTGCCCGAGTGACATTTTTATACGATGGAGACAAGTGCTTGGCAGCATCTTCGCTTTAACGTGGCTGTGTATTCACTGGTACTTAAGCAAATAGTTCAATTAACTGTGGTTGCCCTTCATCTGGTGGAGCATTGTTAGTGTTCTCTCCTGTTTAGTTACTCTCAAAATTTTATGCCAAAATCCCAGACCAGTTAGGCAGGATATCAAAACATTTGGCTTTAAAGTAGATCAAAGAATGCAAAGTGTTTTTTGTGCTAATTTTTGTTTCTAGGTCAGGCAGGTTTTTGCTGGCTTGTAGGAGTTTTGAGATGCGCTGGAGATGACCAGCTGAGACTGCAGGCCCACGCAGCATCTATCGGAAACTGATACCTCCCTTCAGGTGCATGTTGGGAACAGCAGCTACATGCTTGATCAGACTTAAATTAAACCAAGCCAAGGGAAGCAGTGCTTGTTTTGTGTTTGGAAGACCTGGATTTTGCAATGAGCTTGGGGGTGTATTCAGATTCCCAGGGGAAAGGATGGAGATTTTCATTCCCTAACAGTGCCTGAAACAGTCAATCCGTGGAGCAGGTGGAGGTCAGATGTCAAGACAGGCAGCTGCCAAGAGACAAGGAAGAGAAATGATAGGAGGGAAGGTAAAAAAAAACCACCATCAAAGTGAACTGATTCACCATGTGAAGTTAAGTGAACTACATTACAACAGACATACTGTCTGGAGGACTAATTGCTCGTGTGGTTAGGTAACTCAGGTCTACCTGAGACCTTCTTGACTCTGGAAGCTATTAAATAGAACAGAACTTGCTGAAAGCAGAAAACTTCAAAAACATGAGCTTTACTTGGAGATAACTTTTTATTTTCTCCCTCCTTTCTCTCTTCCTGACCCCCCCCCCCCCCCCCCCCTTTCCTTAAAGGAGACATTACTGATTTAGAGCAGATTTTAACAGCTTTTTGGTGATGCAGAAGACTATTCTGTAGTCTTACGTGGTTATTTTGGAAGCCCTGCTGATCTTTTCCTGAAAAGTCCAGAACTGGAGAAATTTCTTAGCATATTAAAAAAAGAACATGATCTATGTGTTGTGCAAGCTTTGAATCTGCTCCATAAAACATTTTCTTTTTTATTAACACAGACATGACTCATTTCTTGTAATACAACATCTGACATTTATGTTGGTGGCAATTAAAAGTGGGTGAAGCAGTTCTGGCAAAAACAGCCGGCTTGATAGAGTGAGTAGAGTGTACTTCTCTTTCAGTATTCAGCGTAAAAAAGGCAAGGTAGCTTTGGAGGCAGTGGAAAGTGGGACAGAATAGGTGTTCATCCACATGTGTACTTTGGCTCAGATTGGAAATGGATGTCATACTCACACCTGTAGAATTTCTCCTAAATAAAAAAAAGCTCAAGTCATGCAATTGCGTGGGATTTCTGAAAGCGTAGCACTTGGGATCGTGTCATTTAAACTCACTTGACTGAATATATAAATCTGGGGATCAAACTTACAGCATTGATGTCTGACTGGAATCACTGTGATACAGCAAGAATTATTCTTAGGACATTTCTAATTATTCTGTGACACAGTGGTGCAAAGTGCTCTTGTGAATGGCCATTTGTTGTAATTTTCTGTTCCAAAGCTAAGCTAGTAAGAATACCACAATAAGAAAAATAAGAGTAACACAGCAAAATGGAGAACAGCGAAGGCTTAAGGAAATAATTCAGCATTAGACAACTGCTATGGACTAAGTTAGGTTTCTTGCCAGATTTTTATATATAGCGTGAGTATGAAAATTCCAGTAAACTCTCCCATACTTATTTCTACTGTTTGACATGAGGAAAGCATTTTGTTTCGTTGAGGTCAATGAGTGTGTCAGAATTATGCCCAGTTCCTTTCAAAGGGAAGAATCCACAAAAGGTCATTTTGCTGTGGTTTTGAGGGGAAAATAGGATAATTGACATGAGGATTTTGGAGAGAATTCCCATTCCTCACATTAATGTATATGGTAGCTTGCTGTGGAACAAAGTTTTCCAGGAAGTGGCAGGTTCTTTGTTTTAAAAAAGGGACATTTACTCACGTAAGAGGTATTTTCTGTGAGTGCTCAGAAGTTCGGAAAGCAGCATCTTAAAGGAAGCATTTGAAAAGAGTGAAAAACTTTTCTGTTCTATGTCTCTGCGTTAGTTAGTCATCCTTGGAATGTAAGAGTAGGTTTTATTTTGCTTTCAGCTCAGAGAAGAGTATTTTCCCCACTGTGCAGACTTTGAACAATGAAATTGAGACTACAGGCAAAAGATAATAAATACACTTTAAAAATTTCTGTTTTTCAGTACATGGAGGCTATGGAGATTATGGAAACTTTGTTGTACAGTTGTAAACTGTACTGAATCAAATAGTTGCGCTAATCATCAGTATTGAAAGAAACAAAATAAACTGGGGTTTCCATGTGCCAAAGTCCATAACTGAGTAAGGAAGATAGAAGTCAGGTTTTTCAGATTTTTCCTAGAAAACACAATGTGTGATTTCTGTTTAGCGTTGAACATCTCTAGACACAGGTTGAGTGGATGATTTGCTAGTTGTTCACTCTGTAAATAGTCCCTTTATTGAAGTGATCGAGTTCTATTGACATGAAATTGAGAGACAAAATGAACACCATGAGATGGCTTTTTTGTAGTGCAAGTAAATATATTTTATGTGTGAATTTTTATCCCTTCTACCTAACCTTGACAGCACATTAAAATTCTGTTAAAATTAGCTTGTACTGAAGCACATCGCATGACTCAAAGATTAACATTCTGGATTTTATGTCTATTTTTATTAGTAAGGTAGTGAATTGATATCCAGTTTAGATATTCAATCAATATTATAATTCAGCCATTAAAGCTAGTGTATTTTTATGTCATATGTTGTGACGCAGTCACAAAGGCCAAGAGGAAATAGGACAAATAATTCTGTAATACGAAGAAAAGAGTAAAAGCTGAAATCTTGGGGCATGTATATAACATGACCCACCAAAATGAAAAGAAAACAGAACAAGAGAAAAGGAAGCTAAAAGGTTATATCCAGTCATCAAAAAAACCAAGCAAAGGAACTTGTAGTCAATCATGGGATTATTAACATTCAAATAGAGCAGGCAGAACTTTGTTTCTTTTTTATAATGAGATAACATCCAAACTAGATATAGAAATTTTTAATTTTTTTTTTATTTTCTATTCATCAGGAAATTCTGGGAAGGTAGAGGTGGGGATTAAATAAATTCCTGAAACCTTAGGGAATGTAGGTGTCTTCAGTCTGGTATCCTCAGAATCAGCAAAAGAAATAGGTGGGGTAATTACCTTTATTCATTCCATGCATCAGCAGGCTTTCGTGAGCAGGTGCTTGATGGTGCTTAGTACTCTTAATTATTGATCTTACCATTGAAGTAATAAGACATGTGGAAGTGGGCACTATTATCTAGTAATTGACCATACTGGAGGGCTGACAAGATGCCAAGAGTCTTTAACATGTGGGTAAGATCAATTATAAGGTAATGCTTTCTACTGTAATGAGCCGGTGTAAGTAGGAAACTTGCTCTTAAGGTATTTATCAGGCAAGAATCCTAGGACAGGACCCTGATGGTTTTTCTGTGGATAGACGTAGAATAAATGTCAGTTCACAGGGACTAGATATCTAAATAAGGTGGAATGGTGGAACTAATACAATTCCCACAAGAGATATAAAATTTTATATCAGCTTAAAAGAGGGTGAATGGGGAAAGTACAAGTTCCTGATTTTGAGAAATTTGTAGCTGTGGTGCTTAAGTTACTTTCAGAAGCTAATAATTTTTCTGTAAAGGAAAGTGAAGGAGGAGTATCTCTGTATCAGAAAACTGGTAAGAAGATTGCCAGGCTCTTATAAAAGGAAGGGAAAAACCCACATTCAAATAAGCAACTGTGAAAACAATGTGTAGCTTCCGCCAGGAGTATTTCTGAGTGCTGGAACCCCTTGCCAGAGCACTGCCAATTTCAGAAGAGCATTTCAGGTGGGCAGTTATTAGTGCATTGAGAACTTTCATTCTTTGGGTTTAGGGGCTTGAATTTCGGATTCTCTCTTATAGAATCAAGAACTGGAGATGACAAATATGATCAGCACTGTCACCCACCAGAATGGAGGTGAATTAGGGAAAGCAAGGAGGATGAATAGAAAAGCTCGAATTCAGGTATATGGAAGACAGTGTTTTCAGGGAACTGTCAGTCTGGATGCCACATCCTAATTCCCTTCATTTTCTCAATGCTTTTTGGAAAGAAAAACTACTAAGTGAATGCTGGTAGAAATAAAGCCCTGCTTCCTGGGCCTGAAATGAAAATACCTCCAAGCTGTCTGCGCAGCAAAGAATTTACAGTCATGGCATGGCTTGAATCAGTAGAAATGAATCCCGTTAGGTGGGTCTATTTCTGTCTCACATACACATTCTACAAATGAGGATTTGGGAGCATTCAAAGGTTCTTCACTATGTTTTGTTTTATTTTCCTTTGAAAAGTGGTTTCACTGCATCTTCAAAATGATTTAAGTTATAGAAAGTTATCATATACAACTTTTAAGATGTGAGAATTGGGGGATAAAAAACATATTAAGGCAATGTATTTTCATGAGTTTATATATAAAAGTTACAGTGTTTTGCTTATATTGGTTTTCTTCGTGTAATATGTGAACCAAAAAATGTCTCCTGCTTTGGTTCTCATTTCCCATTTTATACAGAACATTTGGAACAAAACTACTCTGCCGTCTTTGGTTAGCACTCGCAGGCATAGGCAGCTTCTGAACAGAGCCATCTATTCTTTCTTTAAGCTCATCTGTTGCTTTGCTTCCAGTCCCGAGTAGAGAGATGCACGTGGCTGAAAACTCCAAACTCTGATTCTCCAAGCTCCTCCCCCTAAGCTGGACATCGGGATTTGTCCCCTTTCTGTAACTGTGGGTAGAGCTGCTTGGAGAGTTGGAGTTGTTTCATCTTGTGGGAAATACGTTGTTTATTTAGGTGAAGAATGGGATATAAAAACGTAATAATTCTTTTTTTTCCCCAAATGGAAAATTTCAAATGCTAAAACTAGAAATCTCCAAGCAGGAAACTGGAGTATTTTGGGTTGCTACAAAACATTGGCTAGTCTAAAAAATTACCTTTTTCTCTCCTTTCCTCACTCTGTCAGAGAGCACGACAAGATCAGTCTAACGGCTATGTTCCTGTGGCCAGCTTTCTTTGGGATAGGTGTCTTTTGTTGGCAGACTCCGTTCATCTTGGGTTACTACTGGGAGGGAAGGGAACATAGCCTTGGCCTCCATCCTGCTGCTTCCTGTTTTGTGAGGCCTGCACGTGTGGTGGGGGAGGATCCTAAGCTGGCGCTGGTGTCTCCATGACGTGTGACCCCTTTCTGACTGCAGGAGGTATGGCCCGTGTGCTCTTCCACAGGCATCTGGCAGCCATTGAGCCATCATTTCGGATGACTCGAGAATGCCAGATCAGGTTGGGGCGGTGGCGTGTGTGTCGTCAATGCAGTGACTGGTTAGTGTAGTGGAGTTTCTGGTGGTGGCAGAAGAACAGCCTTTCATGGGTTTCACCTTTCTTAAAGAGAGGAGAGAGAAAAAGCAGGTACCAGGAATGATTGCTTCTCTCTCACTGCGTTCAGTCTAACTATTTTTACGACTAGTGAAGTCGTGCTGCCATTATCCCCATTGTACAGATAAGGGAACTGGCTTGTTTACGATGGTCCGTCAATCAAGTAGCATGGGTAAGAATGAAATCAAGATGTTTCTGGTTCTTTGTTTGGGATTTTAGCTAGGTACCTTAAGTTTAATACCTTAAATTTTCCTGGTTAAATATTGATTTTATGTCTATAATGCTTTCATTTTTTGAGGTTTTCCTCGATGTTTCTGACTGCGAGTTCACAATCTGACTTCATGGTGCTCTTGTAATTAACCCATGAAGATTAAATTAGTGTCATTATCACTGTAAAAGCTAATTGGTGCCTGGCTTATTCAATAGCAGTAAACGATTTAGGCAGGTGTCCAGTCTTGCTACACTGATGCATGCACTGGGTAATCCTAAATGTCTTTATTGGAAGGGCGTTATTTTTCCGTAGCAATCAAACGTACTGTAGTCTTATTTTTGTGAGAAATTAGTGGCTTCATTTAAAAAATATAACCTTCACTTGAATAGCTGTCATTTAGTTGTAAAATCTCAATAACTGGCATCTCCAGCAGGGGAAGGCCCCCTTTGCCTCCTTTTCCACTGTACAAACCTGACCTGAACCTGTTACTCACTGACACACCGAGTGCCTGTACAGCAGCGAGACCCAGAGGATTAATCTGCTGGATAGAGACTGGTTTTTCCTCTGAGAAACACTGCATTAAAAAAAAAAAAAAAAAAAAGAGAGAAGAAAGAAAGAAAAAGCGTCTGCTGATGAAAGTAGCTGTCAAATTAGCAGGTCTAGAAGTTGTGTGTATTGTTATGAGCTGCTCAAGTTCACACCAGAGCGACCCAACCCCATCCGTCTTTCTCAGTTTACATTTTAATTGGCTTGTAGTTAAGTTTTTTAAACACTGTGAGACTACTGACATACACTGTAATATCATGTGAATAATTTATAGGAGCTGCTCAAGAGGAGCTTTTTTTTTGCCTCCTTTTTTTTTTTTTTGTGAATTGGGTAAAAGAAGAGAGAGAATTGGAGGGGGAAGAGCAAAGGAGAGGAGCAGCAACAATCCGGCAGCATCTTGCTTGCTGGGTGTTAAATGTTTTTGCTAGTGCATCTGACTGCATTTGGGATTTCACGGGGGTTTGTACAATGCAATCTTATTAATAACTGTTCTGTCAGGAGAGCACCCAATTAAATTGAATTGGGTTTATGGTTCCCTTTACGTGTCTTAACATGTGTGGATATAAAGCCTCTCCAATGTGAGGACTGGCTAACAAGGGTTGTGGGGGTTGGGGTTCACTTTGGTTTATTCCTTTTTCTCGCTCTTATTTAGGACTTGGCTGTTTGCAAATTCAGAACCTGGCACTCCAGCCCTCCGGCAGGGTTTTCCCTTCCCCTTGCAAATGCTCCCAAAAAGAGCTCCCAGCCTGTCGGGAGACTTACCTCTAGAAACAGGGAGTGCTGGTCATGTAATTAAGACTTAAGGGAGCTTCCTATTGCTTTCTTAGGGAGCTCAAAGTTTGCTGGGGCATCTTGAATGCAACAGGAATACATTCTGGTAAGGTTTTATAAACTACCAAAGACTGCTATTTAAAGAAGAAGAAAAAAAATGTATTCTGTCACATAGCTTCTGCTTCAGTGACCGAATTTATAGAGAGCATGGTCAGTTGTTGATGTCTTGGGAGCATATGGGAAAGAAACAACCCTGGTTCCCTCCCTGATCCCCAGGCGGGACATGTTGCTGGGGTGTTCGGAAGTCGGTTATTTCACCGTCCCCTGCCTCCAAAACACCTGGGTTGCAGTGCTCGCTCTGGCTACCAAAGGTGAAATTTAGATTCTGACCATCTCCTGCTGCAGGCTGGTTCAGCTTTCCCGGTGGGCAGATGTGTCGGGCAGACCGTGGTGCAGGAAGATGTTTGCTGACTTAGATGGAGACTCGGTGTCAGAAGTTAGCCCTTGATGTTTGATTTCGTTCTACTTTGATTTAATCTCCGGGAATCATTTTAGTTGTTCAGATGTGACTTCTGTGCACAAGTTTGAACACAGCTCATGGCTTGGAGAGCTATTGTGTATATATTCCCGTTATTGATAGTATAGTTCTAACAGATTTAAACTGTTGAGATACTGTTGAAATGGATTTTGACCCAGAGGTGAAAGAAGTACTTGTCATTTTATGTGTGCAGCCATTGTCCATAAGTGAAATGCATGAAGACTTGCACTTTGGTAGCTCTTAGCTTCAGGTAACTGCCAAAATTTGTGGAGAACAAGGCTTCTACATGGAATTCCACTCATTTTCACATTGGACTTTCATTTTTTTCCTCAGTAATTTGCTTTAACATTTGTACAAAACATTACTCTCCTATGTCCTCCTTGTTTGAAAAGTCTTTTGTCTGCTCTGCAAGATAAAAAATCAACTCCTACAAAAGCTTTGTGTTGTGTTGCGCACCTGACGATGAAGATCAGAGATTTGGGGGGTCTCAATGTGTTCATGATACCTGGAATGCATGTACTGTTTTGAAAGCAAAGGCGGCAGTGCTTAGGCGAGGCTGTGTAACGCAGTGCTCGGGAAAGCCAGATGCACGTGTTCAGTGACCACAGTGTTGCTGCCTGCGAATCGCAGGGAAGAGGGAAGACATCCAAGTAACAAAAGCCGGAAGCCGCAGAGATGTACCATTTCAGGTCTGCGAGCTTTACCTTGATAAGAATGCCCAAAGCCTTAACCCTCCATTCTGAACACGTCCTGCGGTGTCTCGTTTTTACAGCATATGCTGTGTGACATCCACATTAATCCGCGAGCCCTGCAGTACCAAAGCACAGCAGGACCAGCTAAGGACAGGCTGTTGGCCTTAACTTTCATTTTTCTGCTTTTGTTGCTGCGTGTCATGGATAAAGGTGACCTGCAAGGGAGGAGGGAAGGAAAAAAAAAAAGCAGTCTGCTTGTGTCCCATTTGCTTCGTTAGGTTGTACAAAACGTTTTGAAAGGTTGTTTGTTTAGTTCTTGGCCTTTTTTTTTTTTCTCTCTCTCCTTTCAGAAATATCAGATGCAGACTTCTCTGGTTTTCCTGGGAGACATAGTAGAAAACTGGAGAGCTCTTGGGATTAAAAGACTGAAGCTCGAGCAGTTGAAAGGGGAAGAGGATTTTAGTTATAACATTTTTAACCTTTTTTGTTCTGTGTTTGTGTTTGTTAGTACCAGCTCAGCACCACTCCTGCTTAATGTCTTTCATGTTCTGGTTCTTTGGTTAACATGTGAAGATATCTCATTCCCACTCTGATCCTCCAGAGAACTCCAACAAATACAGATTTTAAATAAACACCCTTCTCAGCCACCACGCGTATCTACAAACTCTCCATCTTTTTTCAGATACACACATGCAAAAATCACTCTTTGTTATTTTTTGCCTACATTTTCTGTCTGCCCCTAAACTTCTTGAGGGCACTCCCCGGAAACTCCATGTCTCATGTTTTCCCTAAAAGAAAAATCAGAAAGTAATGTCTACTTACTTCAAAGAGAAAGTGTAATTATATTTCTTTCATATATGTTGAATGCAACAGGATGGTCTGACTCAGAAATTTTAGAACATGCAAAAATTATTTCTTCTAAATGTTTTTTTTTATGAAAGAGCAAGTTTTGTACTATTTGTTTTTAACAGAGTTATTGTTTCATTAGTGGGGTTCTAATCCTGAAGTTAAATACAGATAAAAGAATAGGAAGAGGAATGAATAATTGATCTTAATCATCTCTTTGGAGCTGCTGAACTCTCCTCCAATTAATCTGAGGCATAACAAGAGCTCTTGTAGAATGAAGGGGGCAAGCCCCTGTATTAATAATCTGTAGAGCTTTGGCATATATGACAGTACCATGGGGATGCTCGCTTTATATCCCTGCACATGTTGCTTTTACAAGTAGTGACTTCAAGGAATCTGGTTAAATCAACTGAGAGGCCTTTTACTGTCTGTCAGTGTTTGGAGAGGTCACAGCAGACCAGCAGCTCTTCCATCCCTGAAAATGGAAAAGCTTTGTCATTTTTCTTAACTATAGCTAGATAGTGATTGTAAATAATCAGATCCTCTGATTTTTTTGAAGGTTGTCTAAATATACGCATTTTGAGGGAGCTGTAAAAGCAGATGAAGAGTTGGACAGAGGAGTGCATTCTGCATTAAAGATACTTCAGCTTTGAAATTTGGAGAGCTTGACTGTGTCTCTAGTATGACGACACTAGCAGTAATTTCTGTTCTGAAATACAAAGATGGACTTGAGTATTTAACATAAAAACCAAACTGATAGCTGAGCTGGCTCCTTTCGTGTATCTAGACTTGCTTCTTGTTTGACATCGAGAGATGCAAGTATCTGTGGTGCCATTCCATGAGCTCGTGACTTGCAGCGTGGCCTGGAGGACGGCAGTTGCGCTCCTAGACAGTTTTACAAGGTTTCAAAGGTTGCATTTGTTCCTCTTCGTACTGTTCCTCAAGACAAAATCTTCTATGTGACAGTGAAATTGCATTGAAATGCCTGGTTTTAGACCAGAGATGGCTGTGTGTATGGTTTTGTGTATTTGAGCATTAGCTGGTGTGTGAGAACCGTCGGTGGGGTGTGCGGTGGGGTGCCGCCACTGGTCCTTGCTCTGCCTGATGCAGAGCAGAGCGTCCAGAAACTGTCTCAAATGACAAAGGGGTTTGAATCAAATCGGATAAGTACTTGGAATCGAATATGAGTGAGTAAAAAAATGGCTGCTTCCTGAGCGACCTGGAGATCATCCATGCTGGGGCTGAAATAGGGTCACTGATTGTGAGATCATCCCATGTCCATCCCAGGAAAAAGTCAGGATTAGCTGGCTGTCACCACTGACAGTCTTCCAGACCAGTAAAACCATTAAAGGAAAAGCAGAGCTCTGTTTTCTTCTCCAGAGCTTCTCAACATTTTTTTCAATTGTGTTATGATTCTTCTGTGGAAAATGTTTATTTTGAAAGAACAGGAAATTTTGGCCAATACAAAGTTAACCAAAATCACCGTAACCACGTTTGTAGGCAAAATTTCTACAACAAATGCAGTTTGTTTGACTGTGGGCTCCGGCCCTTGGGCATGTACCAAGCACATCACACGGATTAACAAATCTCAGTGGTAAGCGCACACGCTGTCTGCCCCACAAAGCCTTTGGTCAGTCCGAAGCGCTGCTGTTGCAGCCTGCCTTGTGCTCACTGACTTGTCCAGACTTGGCTGGTTTCTAAGCGTCCTTACATTACTCATTACTTTGGGGTGTTAATGTAGGAGCACCAGATCTGTATCTGCTGTCTCCTGGCAGAGTGTAGGTTACAGTTAGAGCATTCTCAAGCTAATGTTTTTCCCTCTCCCTTCTCTGTTCACGGTTCTGCTGTGAAAATGTATCAGAAGTGTTTTCCTGGAGAGAAGCACGACAAGGGAACCACTCGAGCTATTCTGGCAAAACAGAACAGCCGCTATCAAGACGTTGTGAGCACCAGTCGTGCTAATTCGTTTCAGGAGAAGCGTGTGTTAAAGCCTCTCCAGGCTGGGCCTTTCCTTTGAGACGGACACCTTCCCACTCGATTCCATCTTCGTCGTTCTGTCTCCTCCAAGAACGCCTCTTGGAGAGCTGCTGTTACTGTGTGCTATCAGGGGGTGGTTTAACGGCAAACCAAAACACGTACAGATTTAAAGCCTGTCTCCCGGTTACGGTGCTCGTACAGTATTTCTGTGCCGCTTGTGACGGCTGCAACGGGTTTTATGTCTTTACCGTGGGAGTGTCAGGACAGCTTTAATTACTGTCGGTTACTTTCAGTTCTGGGCTGATCGTTTATAACAGGATTTTGAAGTGACTAATACTGGGTGCCTTTCTGTATTAGCAGCATTTTCTTTCCCTGGCCTTTTCAACAGAAGTGTCAAATCCTGTTTTACCCAGCTGTTGGCCAAGTTTGGATGGTCTGGGACGTAGGACAAGCGCACACATGTTTAGATGCTTTTCCCAAATATCATCCAATTCTCTCAGGCCTGACAGATGGTTTGGCAGCACTAATTACACTTCCTGGTTTTGTCACAGATTAGCAGTGTCCATAAGTCTTTAACATGTGAGGGCTGTTCAGCAACCGATGGGGAGTAAGCTAATTTCATTTTACAGCGTACTAAACAAGGGGTTCCAAAGGAGAAACGAGCAGAATTGCTTTTGTTCATGTCATTTAAAAAGCCCAAACCTTACAAGCAGAGGGTAGTCCGTGCAGCTCAGTGGGAAGCCAGGTCATTCCAGGAGAGCCTTTAAGGTCATTATCCAGGAGGTATTGCCTGCCTAGGTCGTGTGCTCTGCCTTTGCTATGGCCGATGTTTGGAGATATCTCGAGATTGTTTCCGTGTGTCGGTGGATGTCAGCTATTAATGACTTGTCTTTGAAAATCTCTACTTTGGTGAATGATGAGAATATCCACACATGTATTAAGTAGGACATACTTATATATGTACTCTTCGGCTGTCAAGTACTGGGAACAAAAAAACCACCCAGGCTATGTAAAGCTTCTTGCTGCTAAGGTAGTAAAATGCCATCTGCATCGGTCATAAGAAATTGGACTGAGCGGGCTGTTACCACCTACCTCTGGTGCAGTTCCCATATGTACATGTTCATTGCTCTGCTGCTGTCACATAATTTTTAGACATTCTATGTAGATATGTAAGCAAATGAGTAAAATTGGAAGCAGAATGTTTAAAAGTTTGAATATCAAAACCCAGAAATATTTACAGCTTCTGATAGCATTGCGTTCCTGATTTAGGAGTGCCCCACGTTATAAATCATGTCAGGAACAGTAGCTGTAGGAGTGAAAGGAGTGTATTGTCTGTATTTCTTGGCCATCCTTTTATGAAACTTAGTCCCTTTTTTCACGAGAAGGAATATCCGAAACTGTTTATTAGCTTGAATTAGTTTTATAATACAGCTTAATGTAGCCAGCAATTAGTGAAAGTTCGGAAGAATCTGTTTGATGGGAAATTTGGCACAGCAAAAGCCTGTTGCTGTGCGGATGAGTCTCAAGAATTGTTTTGTTGTATTCTGGTACACAAAGTGAGTTCTGAATCAGCGAAGCTCTTGCTCCAAGTGAAATCGGTGTGAGAGGAAAAGGTAATCTAACACTAAGATTATTTCTTGCTTAGCAGCACAGTGGTAAAAAAAGCCTCAAATTCTACTGCACTTTGGAAGCATTATCTTGAGTGAAACGGGAGGGTTGCATGTATTTAGTCTAAAACAATCAATTATGCTGTTTAATGTGACCTGCAGAGAGCTTGCTGACCAGACGGGATGCAGCTCATCCTTTTCCGTTTGTTATGTGTGTTGAGAGTTGGAACTAGTTCGCTTCTCTGAGGTATCACTGCACAGGTCGTAGGTGCAGGCAGCAATAATGCAGGAATGAGCATGAAACTCATCTGCATTCAACCTACTGGTATTTCCAGAGGCGCCATCGAAACCGCACCCCCTCCCCTTCTCAAAAACCATGTGTCCTGGTTCCTTGCCCTGCTAATTCTTGTCTGTGATGAGAAAACTACAGGTGGCACAGAGTGATCATGTCGATCAATTCAGGAAGAAATCAGTGTCGCTGCGTGAGCTCTCGTGGCAGGCAGAGAGCAGCCTCCCGTGTATTAGCCTGAGCTGTGGTCTCCACCAACCTTCAGGAGAGCCTCCTGCTGTACTTACAAATAAATAAATAAGGATATTGCCATCTTCTCTCTCTCTTCTTGGCTTGCAAGAGGAGCTCATGAATCAATCGTCAACAAGCCAACTTCTCAGCCAATTGTGGTAATGATGTATGCAATTAACAGGCTGAGATGCTTTCACTTCTTTCTTTTTCCCCCTTTTTTTAGTTGGGTTTTTTTTTTTCTTCTTTTCCACGTACGTAAGAGTTAGTTAGTTTCTTGTCGCAGCAAGCGAAGGGGGGGGGGGTCTGCTCAGTGGCACGTCCCACCTCCCGTCCGCGAGCACGTGAGTGTGTATCTCGCTGCCCTGCCATGTGCTGGGTGGGAGGAAGTTTTTCCTCACCGAGCGGCACACAGCTCTGCCTGAGGGATTGAGAACATATTGCTCGGCAGGTGGGGCCTGCTCAGATGCATTTAGTGTTATTTCAGCATTGACAGCAAACATACATCACACGGGCCCGTAATGCCAGCGCGCTCCATAGTAACCTGATCAAAAGGGCTGCAACCTAGAAGCAGAACGCTTAGCCATAATATAATATTTTGATCTAATAACCTCTCCGTGGGAAGTCAGGGCAGTGCCTTGCTGTCCGGAGAGACTGGGGCTGCTCTGTGCGGATCTCCGTGGGAGCGGCTTTGAGTGGGAGCCCAAATGATCCTTTCCCTTCCAACCCGCTGGCTTTGCTTCCTCTTCACAGGGTGTGGCAAATCAGACCTAGCCATGAAAACCCCACATTTTGGAGCGTCCTCTGCAAATGCAAGCTTGTGGATTTTCAGTTATTTTATCTACTTGTTCATTAGATCGTTTGCCTTCGAGTTGGTGAGGTGTATATGTAGCCCGCTACAGGAAATACTGTGATCCAGATGTGCTGCCTCTCGGTGTCAAAATGGAGAGTTCCATAATTACTGGTTACTTTGTTCAGAAGGTTTTCCTTTGGTCAGTGATGTGCTTATGGTGCGGTCTACTTTGTTTCAGCAGAGATACGAGTAGATTTTTTTTCCCCTGCTAATTACAGTCATTGTAGGTTTGGTTTTGTTTTGTTTCATTTTAATAATGCAACCAAGTAGCAAGTTTAGCGAGAGCCTGATCACAGGCCACAATGTGGCTTGCACTTTATTATCCAGCTTTGTACACGAGACATCAAGTGAAAGTGGAGTCAGGAGGAAAAGTATAGAGAAGTAATACATGCCGTATTTTGCAAAACAACCTGCAAACAAACTTCTTTTCAAATATGGAGATTTCTAAAGGTGAAGGTTACAAAGTTAAAGAACCTGCCCAGGTTCTGATAGGTGCCCTGCAGCCTCCTTCTGACTGTGTTTAATTGGGTGCGTAAGTGAGAACTAATATCCTACTTTAAAAAGAAGAGAAGCTGGGGAAAAATAAAAAAAAAGAGTCAGCTGGAGGCTTACTAGGATATACAACCACCCGGTCTTTTCCAGGTAGCACAGCTGCACAAGAGTGATTTTAGTCTGGGCAAAGCAACGAGTCAGTGTAGGGCTGGAGAAATCCAGATGTGGAAGGGTCCTGGCAAGAGGTAAGAACAAGTGAATGGTGGATTTTCTGTCCGAGGATCAGATCCCAGTTCTTCATTAGAGAGCTTAAAATCTGACCTCTGTGGGTTTGCGGCTTTTTTCTTCTGAGACCTACAGTAATGAACGTAAAGAACTTCACAGATTACTTCCAAGCAGAGACTTTCTAATTCACTTCCCCAGTACATTGATTTCTTTATCTACAAATGTCTTCTAGGCAGCGGCTAGCAGTAGAAGTCAATTTGGGCAACGCTTTTATGTACAACACACAGTGCAAACCACCGGTGACTGTTTGATAGTTCATTTTGTACTGCTGTAGGTCCTACCAGATTGGCAGGAAGATGGAGCACCTGAGAAAATTCAAGTGTTCAATGAGAATGGAAAATTTTATCTTGCAATGTGTCCAGAGGCATTATTCTGTGATGGGATTTACATGGGTAAATCCCTCAGGAGGAAAGATTGAGAAATGTCTCTGCTTTCTGTTTTGGTGTTTTGAATTGGCAACCAAGCGAGAATTAAATAATGGGAAAAGCTCCAGCTGCCTCAGCGAACATGTGGAGAACTTCCTGCGGTCGCTTGAAGAGCCTGTTTGATTTCATTGACGTAAGTAAGCAGAGTAGATGAAGCCTTGGTAACTCCCCGAGATGGATGAAACGCGTCAGGACACAGGCAGACAGACTTTTTTGTCATCCTCAAGCCTAATTTTAAGCTTGTGGTTACCTCAGGAGACTGATATTTCCTGAAGTCTGTCCCACAGTTCATTTGTGTATGTGTGCTTTTGTGTTGCAGAAGCAATTGATTTTGTGAGCAGTTGCCTTCTGGAGCCAAAAGACACAACGTGCCAGGGTCAGAGCTGGCTCGGCTCCGTTCCTGCCTGAGCACAGCTATGACAGACACCTTGTTTTGTTCTCCTGTTACTACGTTTTTCAGATATTCACGCCTAAAAAGAAATACAGTAAGTCAGACCAAGCTGATGCTGTGAGAAGGAGGCAGGTTCCCCCTGTCCCCATCTAACTTTTGGTGGAAGATGTCGTAGGAAACAGCCCGATGCTTTGCTGAGGTTTCTCCAACCAGGAGCTGGAAGGGCTCAGCAGCAGGCTCGATTCAGCTGACCCATCAATCCCGCTGATTTCCCGTGGACTGTGTCCCGTTGGCAGTGCCGGGGGACGTTACGGGTGCACCTGGTACATTCAGCGGAGCCGCAGGTGGCTCCCGCAGTGTGCACCCGTCCCACTTGGCAGCCCGTGATGGCTAGCCGTTTATTAGCTGGCTTTTCACCTGTAAAAACTCCGAGAAAAATGCCAGCCTGGCATTTCGGTGCCTCTGCAGAATCGGGCTCTACTAGTTCGAGCGCTTTGAAAGCTTGTCAGCCCTGTCTGCAGCTGTGCTGGTAAACTGCTGGTTTGTTTGTTGCTTTGCTGCTGCGGATTCGTAGGCTCTGTGAGGAGCTGTCATTTTGCTTGCAGAATGATACTAATTTAAAAATAGGAAGACTGCTAAAGTATTAATGATACCAGATGTGGCTGTTACTTTTTTTTCTTTACCTGTCATGTACAATGGCAATGAATGTTATTTTTCCAACTGCTGCACGGAGACAGGAAGAAAATTATGAAAGAATCAAGGTGTCTTCCTTTGCGATAGTGTCATAAGCTGGGTTTCTTTGGGCAGAGATGGTGAGGTTTTTTGTTTTGAAAGAGCATGGCTTAATGAGTGCTGTACAGCCATATTGCACCTCATTTTCTTCACAGTGCTAAAACACGCTGTTCTACGAGCATGGAGAATAATGAAGTCTAACTGCCTTAGATTTGTGTCCTACGTCGTACAGCACTCTTCCCTTCCCTCTGCCCGTGCACGCATTCCGTGCGTCTGGCTCAGCTGTCGATTCCTTCTCTGGCCGAGCAAACGAGATCTCCTGTGTTTTGCCCTTTGCTGGTTGGGCAGCTGGCTTGCGAAAGGGCTGAGCTGTATCCATCTCTCCTGTACTAGAGCTACTGCTTTGCATGAAACCTCTCAGAACTTGATGATTTTTAGATCTCTATCAAATTTAATTGAAAGGGAACTAGGGGTTTGAAAATTATTAGGACTGGGTGGGTTGACAGCCTCTTTGCATAGACCTTGTTTTCTTAGAAAGCCAGACAAAAAATGAAGGAAAATTACATCTCTCAGTAGTGTGATTTGTGCCACACAGATATAAGATAACAAAGGCATCAGCTTCGGCTTTATCCCTGAAGGATCGGTGAAAAATTACCATTTCAGGTTAACAGTGTTTCACAGACACTTTGTAGGCTGCCTGAATGACTGCGCAAGGCACGAGACCATGGATAATCAAGCTTTTTGTGTTCTTATGCTCCTGTGTGGCACCTACCAGTTGTCAGTGTTGTGTGATATTATTCATACAGGAAAATCAGACAGAGGACTATTGAAAGAGAAAAGTTAGTGGTGTCCATAGCTTTTACATCCAAGCAAAGAGAGGGGGAAAACCCCCAAACCCAGAACGTGTGTGCTACAGGTACGATGCTGTCCCTGGTTTTCTCAAAGTAAGATCACGTAACAGTTCTGGAGTGTAAAAATGCTGTGTTCAATTTTGTCTCCCTAAGTAATCATTTCTACTGCACATGGGGGCAATCTCTGACTCCACGGCAGAGATCAGGAATGAACTTTGAGCCCTTGTTCCTAAAGAGCGGGGGCTTGGAGGGACAGCAGAAGTTTTCACATTTTTTCAGCAGATGGACTTCCTTAAGCTTTTCTCAATGGAATTAGGGACCCCAATAGAGTAAAACAAACCAGGTCGATTTTTACAGACCCTCATACGAGGAGCACGTGAATCCCTGGGGTTCCCAGGCCGCAGACTGAAAAGCACTGAGCTAAAGAAAACATTCTGTTAGCAGTTAGCAGCGTAGGAAATAGGACTTAGGGTCCGGCGATTCTAATCCGATCCATTTGTGGGGTGGGGAGCGCCGGCACATCTACACACACACACACACATATATTATGGCATTATTTGGGGGGCTGGGGTTAATTTAAAAACACCATTTCTTAGGCCTAATTGAGATTTCTTGGAGGCCTGTTTTTGCACATATAAAGGATCGTTACCAGAAATCATAGTTTACAGTATTTATCTAGTAAGTTATGAAAATACCAGATAATAAGACTAATGACTCAACACAGCATTTTCCAAATTGTGAAGTAATCTTTGGATTTTCCAAGATTATTATTATATTAGTTGCACTTTTTAGTCTGTCAGAAAAGAAATAAATAAAAAGTCTGTATTTTGCCATTAACATTCGGAGAACATCTGTTGCGTATTGTAAATAACATACTTATAAAGCAAACTGATAATAACTACTCAGACTATTTTCCTGTTCTGGCTATAGCATTCAGCGTCATACAATATGTTATATACGGCGGTCTTTATTTGGCCCAGAATAAAATGGAATTCTTCTAATAGTACCAGTCAATTACATGTAAAATAATCTAAATAGTTTGCAAAAACTCTTAACTCTGAAAACATACACATCAGCTTGTGTTAATGAGGAACAGTGATGGTAGACGAGAGGACACAGATTTGGACGGGTAGAGCAGCTCTGCGTTTGGAAGAGCATGCAACTTGGAGATTATGTTGTGGTTGAAGTGGTTAAAGCAGAGAGGGATGAAAGAGTTTTTAAAACTGCTTTTCCTCTGCGTCTGTCTCGAAATGCATACCAACCCTGGAATAAGCTATTTCTGAATGCTAATCAGACTAATAGGAAAATAGCCTGGTAGAGGTCTCCTTTGAAATTCCACCCTTAAAGTGCTGTACTTTGTCCTCCTGAAGTTTCTACCTCAGTTTTATATGATTGAAGGTGTAGATAAGATTTTCTTTTTTTTTTTTGCTTCCTGGGAGGCTGTAGTCCACAATTAACTTGAAGTCCTTTGAAGCTGAACTTTTGCTAACATTACCTTGTTTAACTGCTAAAATAAACAGACTCTTATTGCAGTAATACAAGGAGCATGGTAAATATGGAACAACTTCACAATTTTCACAATTATGTCAATCTTCAGCTGTCATAATTATTACAAGAATAAGGCCCATGCTATTGGAAGCTTTCAGCAGTGCAGAGAGTGTACTTGATGTACACTGAAACAAGCTCTTTCCTAGGAGCCAAGGGTCCAGTGGCTCTTCGGCTGATCGGTAGGTGCATGGTGGAAGTAGAAGCCTGTTTTCGGAATAGTCTCCTCCCCACTGAAATCATCTCAGAGAATTGTGTCTATCAGTGTGTGTGAGTATGGCTAACCTCTTTCCTTCCCAGTGAAGAGAAGGAAAAAGAGTTATAAAAGGGATAACCTTGTCTTTTCTGACTGTATAATAAAATCACCTGAATTTCTGGGTGTGTCCTTCATCTTTTGCTTATTTAGTTTGCTTTACTTCTGCTTCATCCTTTCTGTATTTAATTATTTCTCTTTTTCCACCTGTGCCATTTGGCATCACAAATGCCCTGATGGTACTTGCTGGTACGTAAAGGCCTGAACCTTACTTTATTTCACCTTGACATATCCTTAGTAAAGAAAAGCAGAAGGGAGAAGAGTGGCAGTTGGCTAGAAAAGCTTTGTCTCCGAAATCAGCAGTATCGTGAATGCCATCTGTTATAGTTATCCATAACATTCAGAAGCAAAGTAGTTAAAATGCCTTAATGCACGCGTATCTCACAGAGTTGCTAGGACATGACTAAGTGCATGGAGGAAATACTTTTGTTTCTAGAAGTCAGATGACAGTGTTTCTAATAGTATACTGTAGGCTTCCTAGCAGTGCCGCTCTTGCTGACCTTTCCAGATTCAGAAAAGCTTTAGTTAGTTGAATCTTTCCCGTGGCTTACTGGACCACGGCTGAATTCCCAGCTAACCTGAATTTTTTATACCATAGTCCATGTCACTAACAGCTACCTTGGCATGACAAAACAAAAAATAAACTAGTTAGTGTGAGCATTTTAATCTCTCCTCCCTCTTTCATGCACAGTGATTTCAGGAGAAGTAAGAGACAGGAGATCAGAGCCTGAAAATGTCTGTTTTTCTGGGTACTATTGCAGTCTTCCGCAAGCTAAAACTGAGAAGAGCCCTAGGTCTGTGCACACAGATAAGTCAGTCCTCTAAATCCATATCTACACAGTGCTGGCTGTAGTCTTTCATTGCAAGATCATTTGTCAAGTAGTTCAGGTATTTTTGTCCACCTCCTATAAATGTGCACAGTCCCTGCCATCCTTTCATTTTGTATTTACTCTTGTTACAATCCATGAAGTTACAGGACAGCGATAATATTGGGCTTCTCCCCTTGCCTTTTTGTCAGGAGGAGTTTGTAGCACCATGTGAACACTAAGGCGGTGCGGCTTTGGTAAGTTGGCAAGCACTGGAGTGGTTTGCAAGGTTTTTTGGATTGTGCATCCCTAAAAATTTTCTTTTGAAGGTGTAGAGTTATCTAGTAAAATTTAAACCTACTCGCTAGTGGTTTGCTGCTCTTCCTTGTGATGTAGATTTCTCTTGGAGGACATTTGTGGGATTTCCGGATTCAGCAAATCACAGGTTGAAAAGTGCTGTGTTACAGTGTGTGATGAAATCAGGAACAGTTCTGGTCCTTAGGTGGGCAAACACGAGCCCGTACACGCAGGCGTACTTCAGTGGGGCTGACTGTGTGGGAGTTCGGGCTGCAGTCCGCGGGTAAGCGTTTGTGTACCGTTCCAGTGTGGTTCTGAACACGCAGCTGTGGGTGTGTTGCTGGGTAAGTTCAGTGGATTAATACCGATCCACATTTCTCAAAAGAGCAAATGTGAAAATATAACGTAGTCACTTAATGAGATCTCAGTTTGGCCACGGTGTAATGAGATAATATTTAGTGGACCGTAAAGTCAGTGGATCTGTTTCCCCTGTTTGCTGTCGTTGGAAGGTGGGATCAATGGTGCAATGGTGCTGTGAGAAGCAAATGTACTTCTGTGCTGGGCTGCTGACAGAGGAAATCTGTAGGTGTTTTCTTTGGGCTCGAGGTCCTTGTCTTTTGCCCACTTACCTAAACCTGTAGTAAAGAGTGTGTAGGGTTAATGCCTGCTTTTAAAAAATGCGGGTTTTTTCCAGCAACAGGAAATTATAAACCTGTTCAGCCAACGTGAATACATTTTACTTTAAAAAAATATGCTGAAAGTGGCATTGTATGCCATAAAAATATACATCATGTGCCAAGACAAGCAATTGATGCTCTCCTATAAAATACAGTAAACACCTCCTCCCTGCCCTTCTTTTGGCTGTCAATCAGATTTCAGAATCATGAAATTTTACAGTATTACTGGTTAGAAGTCTCCCCGCTGGGAGCAGATGCCATCTCTGTCTTCATAGACTCAGAGAAAGTCCTGACATGTTTCATGGCGTTCATACGTGGAAGTCTGTGAAATGGAAAGGAAAACAGCTTTTTCTGTCAACCTGTCACTGATATAAGCTCTTACATTTCATCAGAATGACTAAACTTTAAAGCTGTTTCTTCAGTGCTGAGTATATTTGAGAACTCCCAAGTGTTATCAGATTTATAGAGTCCCAGCATATGATAGAAGACCAAAGCATTTTGTGGCATGATATTAAAAATTCATTCAGATACTCGATAAAGCGTGGATGACAAAAGTGTGAAATGGAATAAGGTAGAGTGAATTTCTCCATGGTTTATTGACCTTGATTCCTCTACACAAAATAAATAGATGGAATGGACTAAAATCTCTTCTTTATGAAGGCGAAATCCTGGCAGTCAAAGACCGGCTCATAAAAATGCTCTCTGTGGCACATACCTTGGCAATGTTCGAAGTTGGAGGCAATGGAAATTTATTGCTGGTGCCGCGATGTGTGTGTCTGTATTTCGGAGAGGGAGAAAGCAAAGGCTGCTTTTATGAGGTTGCTGGTGCTATTCTGTGGAGAACAGAGACAGAAAACACGCTTACTTTCGTCATTTTGTGTTCTTTCCCTGAAGGTGCAATAAGGTAAAACGCTTCCCTTTGCATACCCATTTTTTATTTGTTTGAAGAAGAGAGAGAAAAGGCGAGTTGTTCCAAGCGAGGGTTTGACATCTGTCCCTGCTGCAGAAGGCTGGGGCTCCACGCTGCTCCGAGAGGCTTTCCTGCCTTGCTGCGGCCGGGGAGCAGAATGCCTCATTGGTTTCAGATATTAAACTTTTGTGCTGAAAGCCCAGTCAGAGCTGGTGTGACAAATGGATTTTACCTGCTGCCGAGAAACACAGCCCCCACCTCAGCGCACCTCCCGCCTTGCCTAACCTAGCCCCCAGGAGCCCTGAACAGAAAGCTGCCCTTAGGCACCATCTGTTCCTGCCAGCTCCTACTCGGGGCCCTGCCTTTACATCTGTTAAGTAGAGGCAGCTTACTTGATGAGTTGTTTTGAAGAAATATCTGGTCTCCCCACCACGTTCATTAACTATTGCAGATCTGTTAGAGTGAGGCTCTGTGATGCAATTTAGCTGTAGTTAACGAAATTCATTGAAGTCACAGTCACAGATTATTTTTGCATCCCGCAGGGACAGAGAGCAACACTTGTAGCAACACTGTTTTCTCTTCCCTTTGAAAATAAAATTCTTTTCTGTTTGCCTTGTGAAACACCATTTAAAGCAGTGATGAAATCCAAGGGGGATTTAAAGTGACTAGTCAGCGACTGATAATTTGTTACTCCTCCTTGTAAAACACAGCCAAACTGCATGTATAGCACGCGCTAAAACAAATCTATTCATCAAGTATCCCTTCTAATAAAGAAAAGCAACTGTTTTATTCCTAGCACCTCCTTAAGTACTCCAAAGCTACTGATTTCTTAAGCTGGCATTCTTCTCATGGACAAACCCAGCTTTCTGGAGCCACTGGAATTTTTTCGTGGCCAGTGATCAAGAACTAAAAGAAACAAAACAAAAATCCACTTAAAATACTTCAGAAAAAATTGATTCAGTATGTTTGTGTTTGGATTTGTTCGAACAAGAAAACAGTTTAATAGGCATTCGGAGGAAAGCAGGCGTCGTACGGTTTATACAGAAGACAGTGTCACACAAATAGAAAGGAAAGACGAAGTTGAGCGAAGGGGGAGGCAGAGTTTAGTTTTCCTTTTACAGATGATGGATACAGAGACAAAGAGAGGGAAGGGGTTTCTCACCCAAAGTTGCTAAAGAAGAGTGTGTGGCAGCCAGGAATTAAACCTGTGGTTTTAATGATGTTATGGCCTTATGCTGTAAGCGTGGGACCATCATTGCTGTGCTGGCTGGTCTGTCGAGTTCTCCACATGCACAGTGTCACTTCAGAAGCAAGATCTGGTCATAATACAAATGGAATTTTCTTCTATTGTATATGTTACATTTTCATCTAAAATGATGCCCTGAAGCTATAATTATGCATTGTAATATACGTTATACAGAGATGTCCCTGTTGGTTTTAAGGATGAGGGTAATTTATATATTAGTTAAAAGCGGACACCTCTGAATCCGAGTCATATGTAGTAAAATAAATGAGTAGTTCCGTGAGCAAAAAACTTATCAAAGCCTGGATTCCCATAGAGAGTTAATTGAAACCTCTGATTGATGCTTTTTCCTTGCAGTTCTTCTAACATTTCTCTGCTGTCTCCGTTTGCTGGTATGAAGCGAGGTGTGATCACACGCTGCAGCCTTCCTTTCAGGCTTCTCGGGTCTCTATACCAACTGGCCGCCTTTTTCCGAAAACTTACAGGAGCTTAATTATCTTTGAAATCTCTTGTCAAATGTGGGTGAAATTGGCCAATGAGTTCAAAAATTTTTCGAAGGTGGAAGAGAGAGGGGAACTTCATGGACTGAACAGGCAGGCTTTGTTTACCAGGACCGCAGGCTGCAGGGAAGTCTGTGTGAGGGTTTTTGTGCGTGGTATAATAATGCCAACAGACAGAGATTAGCTATTGTGAAACTCAGCTTGACAGGTTGACTCAAAAGATGACACTTACACTGTTTATTCAAATTGCCTCACCAGAGCAAATAAAAAGCTCGGTTCTGCTTCCTTTACTCGCTCAGGTAGCGACATTGCGTTGGTATAATTGGTGAATCTGCTCTTCCTCAGTTGACTCCCCTCTTACACAGGTCGTCACAGAGTGAGAGAAGGTAACAAGTATTGTCTGAGTTAAAATTATTTGTAATATATGCACTGGGATATGTAAAAGGACACTGTCCCACACTGCTGTGGCTTTCTAAGCATAGAGTTCTGGTGACATCAGGAATATTCTGCAATTTTCTTGTCTAAACATGCCACTTGGAAAACACATGACATGCATAAGAATTAGCAATTCGCACAATCTAAAGAGAATTATCTGTTTGTCTCTAGGCGATTCGCAAAAATATGCCCATAGCAATTTGAGGCATTATAAATCCATCCAGGTTGGTTCTGACCATGTTGCAGAAGTAATTTCGACTGGCACATCAGATGAAAGAACAGATTTGAGAACAGTAGCTTGCATGGCCCTGAAGGTTTTAGCTTGGCTAATATTCCAGGCACCTTATGGCACTACTTTGGGTTTCTGTGAAGACTCCAAGTAAAGTGTCTGTAGCCTGATGAAAGATTTAACACATTTTTTTCCTGAACAAGCTTTATAAATGCTATGTTAAACATGAAGAATGTACTTGCTGATGGGAAGCAGCTTATATTTCAGTGTACTCTTCGCTAAAAGCACCCTTTACGCATGGTGCTTCTGTCTTTCCAATGTGTGGCTCACGCAGCAGTGGAGGTTCTGTAACAATAACACTGGAGGGTGCAAAGTCGGGATCTCATTTCTGCTTTTCAATGATGTCCATGGAAATTCTGTAATTTACCTTTAGCAAGATATTTTTGTTGTTCCAGATAGAAACAGCCAGAATATCTATGTCCACCAAAGGACTGAGTGAAGGGTCAATAACAGGAATAACTAGATTAAATTTAGCAATACAACTTGTATTATGTGCGACCTCAATGATGAGACAGGGAGCAAAGGCTATTGCAAGAGTTAGCTTGAGATGGCCTCAGAGAAAGGGTGGTTTGCTCTTCATGTGAAAAATAAGATGCTTTCTCGGTGTTCTCTCTGCTTTGCGTATTTGTATTTTGTCTCGTTTTCTATTTGCTTCTACTAAATACCAAGGAAGAGTTTGGGTGTCTCAAGGAGAAGCATACTCAAGACTACCTTTTATGTGGGGATAGCAGTCTCCTTAGGCTCTTTCCAGTCAGGGAACAGAGATCATCTCCTCTAGATGATGATGCTGAAAGCTGAAGGGCTGCTTTATGCCTAAGCTTAGACAGCAACTCCTTTCTTAGTCACCAGATATTTTAGGAACGCTTTCTCCTTCCAAGGCAACACTGTAGGACAGGAGAAGGGAGATGGACAAATACCTGGGGGCAAAGATGAGTTCTTTGCATCTTCTGCTTTGGAGCTGGTAAACGTTTCCTTTATTACCTCCTCCTAGTCATGCACTTGGCTGACCTTGTTTCTGAACAGATCTGCTAGCTTCTGTGGCCTTTCAGCACTCATGTGCCTCGGGAGGCTGCCTAATTTTCCAGCTGAACAGGGTCCTAGACGCTATAGGGCACTCGCATTTCTTTGAGATTTATTTCTCTGGGTTAGAAATCATAATGAAGGGCCACGTGTGTTCTGCCTGAGTAGGCACAGAACAGATACAAAGCAAGGGGTTGGGGAGAAGGCCAGCGCATTTTGCTGGGAGTTCCGCTTCAGGTGGAATACTGCAATCGGTATCAAGGATTAAAAGTATCATTGGTTCCTTTATTTAGATATTTCCATTGGAGAGAGCTTAAAAAAGGAACATAGATATTAATTTCACTTAGAAAATGGAGAAATCAAGCTTGACAAGATTGTTATGTGTCTGGTCCTGGAAAAGTCTAGTTTTGTACACCCTG